>NC_068323.1:22545395-23824770 GCF_025860055.1 Xyrauchen texanus | reverse complement strand
ACTGAAGTTGAGACCACCGGGACCAATAAATCAGGAACCACTGAGGTTGAGACCACTTCCGGTGAGTGAGTATTGGGTGCCGCAGTGGGGTTACTGCCATACCCCACGGTGTAGGAGAAAGCAAGCCTTAAAACATAGTCGAAGTATTAGTTGACCAAAGAGAGATCACATTTTCCTCCTGGTAGGCAAGACTTCATCGGCACCCTATTCATTAGAAACCTGTTTGGTTGTTAAGAGTGGCACCACTAGTTTCGTTTGATATGTGGCTTGAAAAAAATCCATTAATGTTTTGTCCACATATTTGTAAATTAGGACTGCGTTCCATCAAAAGTAAAAAAAAAAAAAGAAAAACATTTGTTATTTTGAATAACACAACTGTGGGTCAATTCGCTTCATTTTAATATAAATGTTGTTATTTGTAACGTAGTTCAATGGAACGGAGGAGGTGAGAACCGGCGTGGCAATATAAATTATATTTTAATTATAAACTTAAACAAAAGACAAACACACACATGACGGACATGTCTGTAAACGATCTCTCTCTCCTGCACCATCCTCCGCAGTCGGCCTTTATCCCTCTCGGAGGCTTGATTAGCCTGATAAGGGACCGGGTGTGTAGAATCACGACCTGGCCCTGTCCTCCGCCCTGCCACATTATTGTTTCACTGTACAATATGGTTCTATTCATTAGAAAATGCATTCCTATATATTTACTGTGCATTTTAACATTGAGAGTAAAATTAAACTTTTTTGCTTTTAGAAGGTTTATATGGAGTTCGGATGAAAATATGGTGCATTTCTAACTGTTCTGAGACCAGTGCAGACAGACAGCAGACTAGAGGTTAAGTCATTCACTAAATAGGGAGCAATAGCTTTCATATGCAGCTAGTGTATTCATTCCTAAAATCTGACCAAAAGTTTAGTTTCAGGCTGCAGATGATATTTGGATATGGACATGTCTGGGAAAAAGAGGATGTATGGTCACCCTAAGAATATAAGCTGTAATGTCTGTAAAAAGGAAGATCAACCGCAGTATGATTTTATCACCACTACATACCATGTTTCTATATGAAATACAGGTGAAACTCGAAAAATTAGAATATCGTGCAAAAGTTCATTAATTTCAGTAATTCAACTTAAAAGGTGAAACTAATATATTATATATTATATATATTATAGACTCATTACAAGCAAAGTAAGATATTTCAAGCCTTTATTTGATATAATTTTTATGATTATGGCTTACAGCTTATGAAAACCCCAAATTCAGAATCTCAGAAAATTAGAATATTACATGAAATCAATAAAAAAAAAGGATTTTAAATACAGAAATGTCGGCCCTCTGAAAAGTATAATCATGCATATGTACTCAGTACTTGGTTTGGGCCCCTTTTGCATTAATTACTGCCTCAATGCGGCGTGGCATGGATGCTATCAGCCTGTGGCACTGCTGAGGTGTTATGGAAGACCAAGATGCTTCAATAGCGGCCTTCAGCTCTTCTGCATTGTTTGGTCTCATGTCTCTCATCTTTCTCTTGGCAATGCCCCATAGATTCTCTATGGGATTCAGGTCAGGCGAGTTTGCTGGCCAATCAAGCACAGTAATACCATGGTCATTGAACCAGGTTTTGGTACTTTTGGCAGTGTGGGCAGGTGCCAAGTCCTGCTGGAAAATGAAGTCAGCATCTCTATAAAGCTTGTCTGCTGAAGGAAGCATGAAGTGCTCTAAAATGTCCCGGTAGACGACTGCGTTGACTCTGGACTTAATAAAGCACAGTGGACCAACACCAGCCGATGACATGGCTCCCCAAACCAACACAGACTGTGGAAACTTTACACTGGACTTCAAGCATCTTGGATTGTGTGCCTCTCCATTCTTCCTCCAGACTCTGGGACCTTGGTTTCCAAATGAGATGCAAAATTTGCTCTCATCAGAAAAGAGGACTTTGGACCACTGAGCAACAGACCAGTTCTTTTTTTCTTTAGCCCAGGTAAGACGTTTGACATTTGAAGCCCATGTCAAGGACCCGTCTGTGTGTGGTGGCTCTTGATGCAGTAACTCCAGCCTCAGTCCACTCCTTGTGAAGCTCCCCCACACATTTGAATGGCCTTTTCCTGACAATCCTCTCCAGGCTACGGTCATCCCTGCTGCTTGTGCACCTTTTCCTTCCACACTTTTCCCTTCCACTTAACTTTCTATTAATGTGCTTTGATACAGCACTTTGAGAACATCCAACTTCTTTTGCAATTACCTTTTGAGGCTTTCCCTCCTTGTGGAGGGTGTCAATGATGGTTTTCTGCACAACTGTCAGGTCAGCAGTCTTCCCCATGATTGTGAATTCAACTGAACCAGACTGAGAGACCATTTAAAGGCTCAGGAACCCTTTGCAGGTGTTTAGCTGATTAGAGTGTGACACTTTGAGCCTACAATACTGAACCTTTTCACAATATTCTAATTTTCTGAGATTCTGAATTTGGGGTTTTCATAAGCTGTAAGCCATAATCATCAAAATTATATCAAATAAAGGCTTGAAATATCTTACTTTGCTTGTAATGAGTCTATATAATATATTAGTTTCACCTTTTAAGTTGAATTACTGAAATTAATGAACTTTTGCACGATATTCAAATTTTTCGAGTTTCACCTGTACATAAACCTTGTATTAACCCGTTCGTTTGCAAGTTAGCAAGCATAAGCAAGGATCCGTATTCTGCAATGGTGCATTACTAACCTACAATATATCTATATAAGCAGTATGAGATGCTTTTATTCTCGTATATACATGATAATCTACCAAACATGGTTATTGATGAAAATGGTTGTTCAGGTATTGTAAGGCCTGAAACATTAGTCAGTTTGCAATATTTCATCATTCTTACATAAAAAGTACCTGTGAGCATCTTGAAATCAATATTAAATAATATTTGGTTCCATGATTCACATTTCTGGTCTTATTGTGCATAATTCATTCATATTGAAAGAATAAAATATTTGGCTTCAGAAAAGTTGTATCATATTGTATTTAAAGTAACTTTCCTTTTCAGCTGATGTCACCAATCCATCTTATATTCAGCTCATTCCTCCACATTTCGTATAGACACCAATTTTCACCATGAAATCAATTCCCACCCTACATTCTTTCCTTATTAAATATCCTATTTCACTTAGAAATATGCCAGATTATGGAACAAACTGGGTTGTGAACACCATTTGACACCATCTGTAAATCCTATTGACATATGAAAATGTTACACCATCTGCAATCATACTCGTGAAATGTGGAATCTACCAATGCCTTTGTCATCAATATCGTATATCAACTAATATATTAAAGCAGTTTATTCACTGAATGTGAGCTCTTAGTGAATCTGTTAATTTCCTGATATCAGTTGATTGGTATGACATGTTCTTATGATTATTCTGATGCTTACATAGGCTTAGAGACATGGCACACATTATCCCTGTGACAGATCACAAATGGCTCTGTTTTGATATATTGAAACCATTATGGACAGTACAGTCTGGGACGTCCCATTCAAAGCCAGACTGCAGCTGGCAGACCAAAGTTATTATGAACTCCTTAATGAGTCCTGGCCGAGATGCAGAGGAAACTGAGAGACTTGAGTGAACACAGAATGAGAATAGATATTAGATGCTTGGACACTGGCCTGTTTCTTGTGCACTTATTGGAGCCAAAGGCCCAATGCCTGCTGGGAGGGAAATGACATACCATTAAACAGACAAAGTACAGAGAAGTAATAACATAAATCCACAGGGTCTGTTCTCTTTGGCAAGAGAAAGGTCTGGATTTGTGCTGTGAGTTTTATTAGAAAAATAATTAGAAAAAATTAGCTAGAGTGAGAAGGCCAAATTTCAATCAAAAGAGAAAGGAAAGGTCTCAATGGAAAACAACAGACCACACTTTTACCATCATTACATTTTCATTTTAGTTATAATTTAATTAGTTTCAAGACATTAATTTTGATTGCTGTAAGAGTTTCAGAGACTCGTGAACTTAACTGTGCAGTGATTCTTCAATTAGGTGCACTTTTGACTAATTGAAATCCCCAAAAATGCAGCTTCTTCAAAGGAGAAGAGTGTAATTTCTGCATCACTAGTTTAAGCAAATTGCAGGGACCTACTTTATATTAGATGGCCTTAACTGCTATGTACTTAATCATTTGATATAATGTACTTATTATGTAAATACATGTTGTTGCAGTGTAATTACATTTAAACTACACTGTTAACTTTACCCCTAACCCAACATTTTCCTCAAAAATTAACTCTAACCCCTACTCCTAACCCTAACCCTACCCTTACTCCTAAACCTACACGTACCTCTACCTCAGTAGCAATAAATGTGGGAATTTTGCAGAACAACATGTATTTATACAGTAAATACATTGTCTTGGATGTATTTAACATAGTAGTTAAGGCCATCTAATATAAAGTGTGACTGTAAAGCCAATAGCCCTGCCTTGAACTCACACCATTGGTTGCACCAGTGTTACTGCTTCTGGCAGCTCAAACAAACAGTATTTTGGCTAACTTATCAACCTGGTCTTATAGAATCACGTTACTGTGCCTGTCCAGCAGATTATTAGTTCAAAAACACTTACTTTTCAGCCTGTTTCTCACACAATGCTATCTTATGACAATCCCTTTTACTATAGCACATGACTTGTAAGGCAAAACATTTTAAAGTTTGCATTACATTACCAATTACATTTACAAGCTTCTTCTGGCACACTTACATTGTGTGGTAGCTCAACTGATGGAGCGTTGCACTTGTGATAAAGGAACGGGATACGAGTCTTGAAGAGCATGCGAGTCGACACTTGAGCCAAAACTGCCATAGAAGCACCACAAAATGATGCGGTTGCTTCGGCAATTGATTTTAATATCACATTTGCTTTTATGAAACAATCGGTCAGGTTTAGGGTTAATGTTTAGTATAGGGAGGTCGGTTTGGTTGATTTAAAACTCGATAGAGCATTAACCTTAAAAACCATCTGTTTTGGAGGAAATCTTACTCACTTTTAGCGCCACCTAGTGGACATTTCTCCTCGGAACTGCAGGGATATGTATAAATATTGAAAATGTGAATCAAATAAATGTCATTTTTCAAAAATGTGAATGCAACATTAAGTATTTCATGTTCCTAACTTAAGGAACATCTGCAGGGTTACTAAACACGTAATAGCATTGTAGAGTTGATGGATGTTTCAGTAATATCACTCGAGGAGCTCACGGTGAAGGTTAACATGCCAGACAACAGACTTAAACATCTGCAGGCACTAGCAAAGCACCTTAAAAACTCTGAAATGCTCAGAGCAAAGTTCTTCTTCGCTCAAAGCTAGAAAGAAGGCCGAAACAGCTGAGCAAAAATATACTGTTTGCGAACATTCACACCTCCATGCCGTGGGGAGCTGGTGTCTATAGGAGCATTTAAATATGAGATGCACACTGCCCTGTCAACAGACAACATGTAAAACATTAACCAGTGTGACAGTAAAATGTGTTATCTATGACTACATGCTTCATATTATAAATAGAATCCATACTAGTGAACAAAGCTGTTTTAACCACTCGGTGACCATGTTTGTCATGTTTACATTTTGCATTAATAGCGCTGACGCTAATGCGCTATATATGGCCATAATATGCACAGGTTACCCTGTTAAAAGATGTTGCCGTCTAAGTAGGTGGAGCACTGGGTTACATCCACCGATGACACTGACCAATGAAGGTGAAGGTGTTTAACAACCAGATAAAACGTTTTCCTGAAAGTTTGTTCTGGTGAGCTGTTTCAAACCACCGCAACAAACTCAAAAGCAACTTTATTGGACAGGTTTTTTTTCCCCCCGAAATTACGCCACAACCACTCTATCTTCAATTTTACGTTTATTGATGCCTTAAGACTTTAGCCATCATTATAGAGGTGCCAACACTATGTGAACAGCAGCAGTGCTACAGGATCTGTGAGCCAATAGATTCACCATGCATTTCATTAAAGCCCATAATAATCTCTACAGTCTCTGCATGTGCCATATGGATCTTGCGCGTGAATCCAATAACTTTCCAGAAACTCTGTCTCCAATAAGTCCCACAATGTAACAGTACTATAATACTACATTTGGTCTCTAATTCATGGGCGAAATAGTCTTCAATGACTGAATCAAACTAAACATTTAGCTAATATTAATATCCTCAATTTTACAGCTTTAAACAGAACTGGACAGATGTGAGTTTTATGACAAAACTTAGTTTTGTGCTTGCCATTTTGAAATCTGCATTACTGTAAAAGACAAAGGAATAAAATGTGATTTGCTTTAAAAAAGAAAACTTTGATTAAATACTTAGACAATATATATATAAAAATATTTATTTTGTAGACACGGCTTTCCCCAAACCATGTTTTTGATGCACATCTAGAAATGTATTTGATAAATGTGTTTCCATCATTGTTTTTGCACACATCTTCTCACAAAAAAAAAAGAACCAACTGCAAATAAGTGTAAATGTTTTTTATGTGCATATAAGAATGTATTATTCTTCATATCTCTGTGTTTCTATCCAGCATCTCCATGCAATATCCCAAAACTTTTTGTTTTTTAGCTAAATGAATAAGCACAACAACAAGATGAAACCTATAGCGATCAGATGTGATAGTGGTATTTCAGATGTTCCTTTCCACACTTGCTTCTAGTCTACAGTCAATGAAAGACTATTATTTGTTTCAGTCACAACCATTTCCATGAAAGTATATTTAAATGAAAGTTTTAAGTTTATACTTTATATCCTTATCCCTGACCACCACCAATGTTTCTGCTTGTGGATCTACAGTAGATATAGTGACTATTATACCAAACCAATCTTATGACATAATAGTATGCAATGGCGAAGTTGTAAGAAATGATAGTGGGAAAAAATATAAAATTTCACTCCTATAGACAAAAATAAATTAACCAACCATCAGTGTTATTCTATTTTTTCAATAAGTTTAACTCCTTATCCAAACCTAAACCGTAACTCAAACCCTAAAACAAACAATTACTTTAATACGACAATAACTGTTGTGTACCACGAAAGACAGAGAAACATTAGGGGTTTTGAACAAGCGTTCTTATGATTTTTCTCTAAAGTTTATCATTAAACCTAGCCAAAAACTAGTTTTTTAATTTGTATTTTTTTTATTGGTTTGTCTTGATTGGAATAAAAGTTGTACTGTATATATATATATATATATATATATATATATATATATATATATATATATATATATATATATATATACTGTATATGGTTGAATGCCACTTTGGTGATTTAAAGCAGTGATTCCCAACCCCGGTCCCCGGACCTGTGCCGGTCTGTGGACCCGTTAGTACCGGGCCTTGAAATATTCTCAGAATATTCTTTATTTTTTTTTATAATAATACTTGTCTTTTTTAAATGCTTTTTAACATGTCATGGTATTTAATCCAAAACATAAACAATAAATAGTTTAAAATAAATAAATAGATTAAAATGTGTTTCTTTGAGCGCCTTGCGATTGCTTAGCAACGCATCGTATCTTAACGGACTGCAAAAAAAGCGCGGTGCACCTGAAGTGATAGAGAAGTATGTGGAGAGATGAGCGGGCCTCAGCAAACTTCAATGGCTAATTTCATTGCGAACAGTTCCGGTAAAAGGAAAGGCGATGACCAACTCGAAAATAGCGAGAGAAAAAATAGCTTTAATCGTAAATACGATACCTCATACGGTATGGATTTACGACAACAGGTGATTCCGTAGCGCCAAATCCGTTGTGTGCTATTTGTGGTGAAAAACAATGCAATGAAGCCGTCAAAACTTCAGCGGCACTTAACCACCAAACACCCAACTCTCAAAGACAAAACGGAGGAGTTTTTCGAAAGAAAGAAACGTGAGTTAGACGCTCAGTGGATATCAGACTGTAAGCTGGTTTTCGTTCATATTTATGAAGCAGACCTTTTTAAATTCCGTTTTATTGTATCCTGGAATTTGTGTGCATTGTTTTGCATGCATGTTTTTTTATGAATGCCCAGGAAGAACAGCTTGTCTTGTGCACAGCTACAAATAGTAATATCAATAAGCAGTTCATCCTCACATTAAAATAGTTTTGTTCTCATTGGTCTGGTCTGGTATTTTTTGTTAAAGCGTAATCTCTAATTTTATACTTTTAAAAATTATTGGCTGAAATCACTGTGTGTTTGCTATTGTATTCTGAAACTGTCTGACTGTTGAAACTGGCTCTTATTTTCATACAATTAGCCTTTGTTGTCACCTGTTGGTGAGTGAAAACACTAGTTTGCTGTTGAAGTGATTGTCTTTAGTGGTTCTGGAGAGATTTGACAGGTGAAATGGACTGGTATTTTCATACAATTTGCCATTACTGCCACCTGCTAGTAAGTGAGTGCTGTGTGAGTTGCTTTTGAAGTAGACCTAATTGTATGGGAGAAAAGGGAAACATTTTGTGAACCGGTCTGAAAGTTTAAAAAGATTGGTATACAAGTAGCCTTTGTTGCCACCTAGTTCATTATATGCAAATAAATTATAGGCTGTTACTGTTTTACACAGTGATATGTTCCGAATCCAAACGATCCATCTTAAAATTGAGGCATTAAAATTGACAACTGGTCCTTGGAATTTTTTTTACGAATATGCTGGTCCCTGGCACAAAAAAGGTTGGGAACCCCTGATTTAAAGTACCAATTTCCTTCCGAAACAGCAAAATCAGTACATTATTTCAAACTTTTGGCCACCAGAGTATGTATATATACATGTATAATTCAAAAGTTGTAGCGTCTTCAGGTCTTGGCTGGAGCCACAAAGGTTTTGCCAACTTCTTCCTGCAAGGAAAATCGTGAAGTAACAGTAGTAGTAGTAGCAGAAGCATTACAGTGAATATTACATAACTATATAAATGTGATATTTTTCTGTCATACTTTTTAAATATAAATTGAGCTTTTATTTTGGAAGAAGCTTTTATTTTGGAGTTAGGCCCTTTCCTTTTCTGTATGTTTTTGATGGAAGCTGCCAATACACTTTCAAGGAGAAATTTTACAAATTTGTACGAGCTGGTTAAATCGAATGAAATCTTACAATTCTTTGCTTCAATGGAAATGTAAAAAAAAAAATGACGCCAATTTGCCAGTAAATATGATGTTCAAATGCAAGGAATGTTAATTCCCAAGTTGAAGTACATCGGTAGATTGGTGTAGAGTATATAATATGTATAATTATATTAATATATAATTAAAATATAGTATTAGACTAAAAGAACACCTGTAAAATCTATTTTCATTTCTCTTTACATCATTATAACTCTATGTACTAAAATGTACCTCAAGCATTCCCTTCCAGAGGGACTTTGTTCCCTTCTCACTCCAAGCACTTGGACTTGTTAAAGAATGGCGTGCTGTCATAGCAACCATGATACGTTCCGTTTCCATTCGTCCTACAAAGGCCATCTCATTTAAACAAGGCTTGTATAAATGAGGACACTCTGTATACTGCAGCCTTCAAAGGGCGAATCCTACCTAGCATGCAGCCTTCCAAACGAGACACAGCCAACGTCTGACATGCAGAACAGATCAAATTAGCCATCTTGTACAAATTAATTGACTTTTAATGAGATCGGTTAGGTAGCTTCTCACCTCTGGAAAAGCATGCCACTACGTGACCCAATGTGATTACTAAACCACAAAAGGCTGCTAGTTAATTAAATAATATGTAGTCTGTATGTGCCTCGTGCTACAAAGTGAATTAGCGCTCTGCTCGCTCATCTGCTTCAAACAGAATTTGCAATCCTCGTGATTGTGAGGAGCCAGTGTCAGCACAACACCGGCTCCACACATTTACGCATTCACTTTGATACGTGCAGCGCATGCAAACTGTCACTGTTCATAAATCCTGTCTCTTCCTCGTCTCTTGCTCTGTTGTTTACATGTGTGTGTGTGGATGTGTGTGGGCGTGACTGCTCGTTTACGTGTTCAGCGATCAGCTGTAATCACTTCCCTTCACCAGCTGCAACCCATTTCATTACCCTTAAATACTCACCACTTTCTCATCTCTTTGTCAGATCGTTGTTTTGTGATGTCCGGTTGTGTTGATCCCTCTAAGCTCCAGTCCTGTGCCTTCGTTGTTCCTGTTCGTGTTCGTGTGGATGTTATGTGGATTCATCGTGTTTGTTCAGCACTCCTAACCACACTTCTCACCGGATTCATCTGACCATTGGAGTTCCTGCGCCACTAAACCGTCACCTTGGACTTACTTGTTTCAACTTTACAGTTAATAAACTGAGTTTTACTTGCACTTGCTTCCGAGCTTCATTCGTCACAGAACGATCTGACCTAAGATGGAAGCAGCGAGTAACAGTTCAGAGAGTCTGGAGGAATTCGTGAACAACAGCAGACTTCGTATGGAGAACCAAGAGAAGAATCTCAATGACACAGCTCGCGCTGTTCAGGCTTTAGTGGTGCAGGTGTCCGGACTCACCCAGCAAATCCAACTTCTGCGAGCTCCCACTGCGTCGCCCGCACCGCCGATTCCCCAACCACCGCCAGCGGATCCCTCCCACTCGGAGCCCCGCCTACCGGTTCCAGAGCCGTATTCAGATGAACCCAGTTTTTGTCGAGCTTTCCTAACACGATGCTCAATGCATTTTTCTCTCCAGCCCAGAACATTCCAGGATGAGAGAACCAAGGTCGCCTTTGTCCTGGCACTACTGACTGGGAGAGCTGCGCTATGGGGAACAGCGGTGTGGGAAAACCAGGACGAATGCTGCGCCTCGTTCCAAGCTCTGTCTGCCAAGATGAAGCAAGTTTTTGACCGTGCCGCTGCCGGTAGAGAAGCAGCCAGAGTGCTTGCCGATTTGCGTCAGGGAGAGAGATCCGTATCGGATTTCTCTATCAAGTTCCGGATCCTAGCGGTGGAGAGCCATTGGAACGAGGAGGCGCAGTGGGACATGTTCCTGCATGGGCTGTCTGACCGCGTCCAAAGTGAGATATACGCCATGGATCTTCCCACCAAGCTCAACGACCTCATCGCACTAGCGTTAAGAGTGGACGCAAGGCTGTCCAGAGTGGAACAGCGAGCACAGACCAACCGTCCTTCGGGAGGACTTGGAGGCCAACGCTCTGGAGGCGGGGACGCGGTCAGCCCCGTCTGCGATCCCGAGCCCATGCAGGTGGGTCGCGCCCAGCTTTCCCGGGAGGAGAAGGAAAGGCGGAGATCCCAGGGCCTCTGCATTTACTGTGGAGGAGCTGGACATTTCGCTTACAACTGTCCTTTAAAAGGTCCAGCCCGATAGTAAGTATGAGGCTACTATCGGGTGGGATCTCCGCCGAGAAGACCTCATTGACATCTACTCTCCTTCCGGTAAGACTCCAATGGTCCACCCACCGTCACAACTGTCGAGCACTCCTGGATTCTGGGGCTGAAGGTAACTTCATGGACTACACGTTTGCACGCAACCACCAAGTTCCCCTCAGGTCCCTCACACATCAGATTGCTGTACACGCCCTCAATGGCCAGGAACTTCCCACCATTTCACTAGCCACTGAAGACATCACCCTCATCACGTCAGGCAATCACACCGAAACCATCTCCTTCTACATCCTGGACACTCCTCTCGCTCCCATCGTCCTTGGTCATCCCTGGCTCACCCGTCACAACCCTAAAGTGGACTGGCAATTGAAGTCTGTGTCTGCGTGGAGCACTCAATGTCATAAGTCTTGTCTAATGTCTGCCTGTCCGTCTGTTTCTGTCCCTGTGTTTCAGGAGGAGACCGTGGATTTATCTAACGTGCCCGCGGAGTACCTGGACCTGAAGGAGGTGTTCAGTAAGTCTCAGGCTGCTTCTCTCCCTCCACATCGTCCCTATGACTGTGACATTGCCAGGTACGTCTCCGCCTAAGGGCAAGTTATATTCACTCTCGGTTCCAGAGAGGGAGGCTATGGAGAAATATATTTCTGATGCTCTAGCAACAGGGTTCATCCGCCCTTCCTCTTCTCCGGCGGGGGCGGGATTCTTTTTTGTGGGGAAGAGGGATGGATCTCTGCGACCTTGTATTGATTACCGGGAGCTGAACAGCATCACGGTAAAGAATACTTATCCTTTGCCGTTGATGTCTTCGGCTTTCGAGAGGTTGCAGGGAGCATCTATCTTCACGAAATGGGATTTACGCAATGCTTATCATTTGGTCCGCATCAGGGAGGGGGATGAATGGAAGACCGCTTTTAACACCCCCAGGGGGCACTTTGAATACTTGGTCATGCCATTCGGACTGTCCAACTCCCCAGCGGTCTTCCAGGCACTTGTTAATGACATGCTGCGAGACATGGTCGACCAGTTCATATATGTCTACCTGGATGACATATTGATTTTTTCTTCTTCTCTCCAGGAACACATGCAGCACGTCCGCCAAGTGCTTCAGAGGTTGCTAGAGAATGGGCTTTTTGTCAAGGCGGAGAAATGCACTTTTCATGCACAGTTTGTTCCTTTCCTAGGGTACATCGTGTCGGTTGAGGGAATACGCATGGATCCTGAGAAGATCAAGGCTGTGGTGGATTGGCCAAGTCCAGATTCCCGTAAGGCTCTACTGAGGTTTCTGGGGTTCGCCAATTTCTACCGGCGTTTCATTCGCAATTTCAGTCAACTAGCCGCGCCTCTGACCGCCTTGACCTCTCCCAGAACGACATTCAGGTGGTCAGACGCAGCCGAGGCTGCGTTCTCCAAACTAAAAGGCTGCTTCATTTCAGCTCCCATCCTGATATCCCCTGATCCGTCACGTCAGTTCGTGGTAGAGGTCAGTGGGTCAGAGGTGGGGGTAGGCGCAGTGTTATCCCAGCGTTCTCCTTCAGATGACAAGATGCATCCTTGCATGTTTTATTCTCATCGCTTGTCCTTGGCCGAACGTAATTATGACATTGGTAACAGAGAGTTGTTGGCAGTCAAGTTAGCCTTGGAGGAATGGCACCACTGGTTGGAGGGTTTGGGGGTACCCTTTATCGTCTGGACCGATCACAAGAACTTGTAATACATTCGCACAGCTAAAAGACTAAACTCCAGGCAGGCTCGGTGGGCTCTTTTTTTCGGTCGTTTTGATTTTACTCTCTTGTACCGCCCGGGTTCCAAGAACATCAAACCCGATTCTTTATCGCATATTTTTGATCGCTCCGAACGCCCGTACACTCCCGAGTGCATTTTACCAGAGACTCTATTCATCTCTTCACTCACATGGGAGATCGAATCGTAGGTCAAGACGGCCTTAGAAGGGGTAACGCCCCTGGCTCAGTGCCCACCGAATCGTTTGTTTGTGCCGGAGGGGTTACGGTCCAGCGTTATTCAGTGGGGACTGAATGTTCCAATGTGGCTTGTCATCCGAGAGTTAATCGAACTAAGTTTTTAGTCAAGCAATGATTCTGGTGGCCTCAGATGGCTCGCGACGTTCACAGTTTTGTCTTGGCGTGCTCAGTTTGTGCCACTGGTAAGACTTCCAATCAACCCCCAGACGGGTTACTTCAACCGCTGCCGGTGCCTTTGAGACCCTGGTCCCATATCGCTCTAGATTTTATTACCGCCCTCCCACCCTCCCAGGGGTACACGGTAGTTTTAACCGTGGTGGACCGATTCTCGAAGGCGGCTCATTTCATTCCCTTGCCCAAATTTCCCTCAGCCAAGGAGACAGAGGTAATCGTCATTGACCACGTCTTTTGATTACATGGCCTCCCGACAGACGTGGTTTCTGACAGAGGACCCCAATTTGTGTCCAAAGTTTGGCAAGAGTTTTGCAAACTACTGGGAGCGACTGTCAGTTTGTCCTCAGGGTTTCATCCCCAGAGCAATGGTCAATCTGAGCGAGCCAACCAGGACTTGGAGAGAACGTTACGATGTTTGGTATCCAAGAATCCTTCCTCGTGGAGTCAACATCTCTCTATGGTGGAGTATGCCCACAACACGTTGCCAGGGTCATCCACGGGCCTATCTCCGTTTGAGTGTAGTGTAGGTTACCAGCCACCAATTTTTCCTAGTCTGGAATCCATGGTCGCGGTCCCCTCCGCTCACGCCTTCGTCCAGAGGTGTCACCGCACTTGGACTAAGGCCCGTGAGACTCTACTCCAAGTGGGGTCGCGCACCAAGGCCAAAGCCGATCGCCACCGATACCGTATACGTCGCTGGTCAAAAAGTGTGGCTTTCTACTAAGGACATTCCTCTCCGCTCCGTATCTAATAAACTTGCACCCAAATTCATCGGCCCATTCACTGTCACCAAGATTGTTAGTCCGGTGGCAGTCCGCCTCAACCTTCCTCCGGCGTACAGGAGAATTCACCCCGTCTTTCATGTATCCAAAATAAAACCCGTTTTTATTCCCGCATTAATCCGCCAGTTCCGGTTCCCCCCGCCGTGACTCGTAGATGGGGAACCTACTTATTCGGTCAATCGCATTCTGGACTCAAGACGGAGGGGAAGCAGATTTCAGTACCTGGTGGACTGGGAAGGTTACGGTCCGGAGGAGAGAAGTTGGGTACCGGCCAGGGACATTCTGGATCACTCCCTTATCGATGATTACAATCGGCAGGTAAGGGAGCCTGGGAACGCCAGGAGGCGTCCCTGGGGGGGGGGTACTGTCACGGTTCATAAATCCTGTCTCTTCCTCGTCTCATGCTCTGTTGTTTACATGTGTGTGTGTGTGTGGATGTGTGTGGGCGTGACTGCTCGTTTACGTGTTCAGCGATCAGCTGTAATCACTTCCCTTCACCAGCTGCAACCCATTTCATTACACTTAAATACTCACCACTTTCTCATCTCTTTGTCAGATCGTTGTTTTGTGATGTCCAGTTGTGTTGATCCCTCTAAGCTCCAGTCCTTTGCCTTCGTTGTTCCTGTTCGTGTTCATGTGGATGTTATGTGGATTCGTCGTGCTTGTTCAGCACTCCTCACCACACTTCTCACCGGATTCATCTGACCATTGGAGTTCCTGCGCCACTAAACCGTCACCTTGGACTTAATTGTTTCAACTTTACAGTTAATAAACTGAGTTTTACTTGCACTTGCTTCCGAGCTTCATTCGTCACACAAACTATACTTGTGTCTAACATAATCTTAGCCTTTACGGTTTAGCATCACATGAAAACTTGATGTGATTTAAATTTGTGTGCTGAAGATTTACAGAATGACATTTGTATGTCAGATGGTATTGTTTTGTGGCATCGGAGCATTTTTATGAGTGCAAAACGTATTGTTGTTATGGCACCTCTAGTGTTTTTTTCACCCGGAAACTGACACGATACGTACAACGAGCCACATGAAAACCATTTTTATGTGCAGCTTATCTGTAGAGTGTGATTTGCAGTATTACAGAGAAACCTGGCAGGTCATGTGCTAAGCAAATTTCAAAAAGTTTCACAATTCAGGAACCAAACGTCTCTGCTTAATGTGTTGTGTGCCACCCATAATTAGAGGAAACTTACGATATCGCTCCTGTCTGCACTTCACAGCTCTATCACACTTGAGGGGATTGGACACATTATTTCCAGGTGTTTCAGTGTGTGCTGTGAAATACATTATCAACATGACCATACAGCCAAGACAAGAGGAAAGACATTTATCGGGGTCTATGTAGTGGCCTCTGAACAGAAACCATCAGTGCTTCAGTAAACCGCGCCTGCCCAGCACTGTTTTATACGGTGTCAATCATGCAAATAATACAAGCCACATTCCAGATTGTCTGGTCTATGTATGAAACATAATGTGTGTCTTGGAACCTTTAGTCAATTTGAATTCATTTCTATTACTGACATCAAATATGAAGAAAAGTATAATATTCAATTCATTCTTTGTAGTAAGAATAAAACCGATAAGGTGTCTCTTAGGCCATGTCAACACTATTGTTTTCTATGTTTTCTTTTAAAAACTTTTTAATTTTGCAACGTTTATGCGTCTCATCCACACTAGAACAGAATTAAATTTTGTGATTAAACAATATATATATATATATTGACTGGGGACATCAACTGTGACTGGTCATTACTTGATGCATAATAGTACTACATTTTCTTTTTGATCATTTTAAATATGGATAGTTCTTCTGTAAGCATTTCAAGTCACCACATTAGTTTTGTGTTTAAGATGCTATATTACAAAATAAATGTGACAAGAGTGTTACTACATAACTGAGTAAAAAATTATATCATTTTGAAAGGGTATTACAAAATGTGGTGTTATAACAACACAAACGCTGCATTATTTTATACCAGTGCATTATGTTATAGGTAATTAAAATATGCGTGGAAATGCATTACATTTTGCATTGATGATTTTTATTACAGAATGTGGCAAGTTATGACAAAATGCACGTGTTATTACATCTCTCTCTCTCTCTCTCTCTCTCTCTCTCTCTCTCTCTCTCTCTCTCTCTCTCTCTCTCTAAGATCTCTTGGATCTTTTTTTTCCCAGAAAATTGTATGAATGTTTTTTTTTAAATATATGAAGCAAAAATTGGCACAAAATATGACATTTTTACAAAAGTGAAATTTGTGTTTAACACTATATTTTTTATTTTTTTAAGATTTCACTTTTTTTATCATCTTGGACAATCTTATTTGTCAACGACCCATACAAAGACCCATACAAAGAATGTTTCAATGATTCATCTAAAAGACGAAATCTTACACCCAGCCTGTTTAAAGATTTAGATTTCTAGTAAATGAGAAAAGTTTGTCTTTTGTTGTTTTTTTTGGCATTTCTAAGAACTTTTCTTTCCCTACAAACTCTATATGTTATAAAACCAATGTTCATTTATCAGCAGGATATGTGTCATTGCCAGGATTTTTATTAGTTGGCCTACTTTTACATTTATTCAAAGAACAGTCATGTAAAACTGCTATGCTTGGATCAACAATAACCATTATTAAATGTAATGTGTCTTCTGTATTTTGCTGTATATTAATATTCAAGGGCTCCACCTTAAAATAAAATACAATTGCAGAGTTCGTAGCGAGACTCCAAAAACAGAGCGATTAGTCATTGTATGTTTAATAAAATGTTTACTACATTTGTGAGTGTGATATGGCTGGTGTAAAGGTGGTTGAGACAATAGCTCATAGCTGTGAGCCCTTCACACTCCCTGAGCATCAGCAAGTGTCGACAGACTGATAGACATGTATTGTTCACTGCTGAATTGGAGGAAGAATCACAGTTCTGATGTTTTATTTTTTCCCCTCTGTACATCCGTTCCTTCCTTTCTGACTTCTTTTATTACAGGATGCATAGCTTCATTTGGTCTCCACTCCAATTTCCCCCATTTTATTTGAACTTGCTGTCTTCAAGCTATTTTACAACCACACAATACTTTTGCACAAATTGTTAACACAACTGCAACACCTTATACAGTACTTGGGGTCCCTGGATTGATATTCTTTTAAAGTAACAGATTTTTTATTTATTTTGTACTTTTTAATTTTGTTAGATGAAGAGTTTTTTTTTTGTTTCTTTAGTTCCAGACTCAATCCACTGAGTGGCAGTCACACATCATGATTCACACAGCCATATGTGCATGTTGAAGTAGAATGATATCTAAAGATACCTCAGAGAGTCATTTTTACTTGCACATACCAAAGGCAGTACAGAGAAATGTGCAATAACATTCATGTCCGACTCAAAGGACTAAGAGGAAGCGGACCTAATGAAGTGTGTGTGGAATAAAGTCTCAGATCGAGACTTTAAAAATGCAGAATACAGAGCAAACTACATACCAGAAGTTACTTCTTTCCACTTAGTTGGAAATCAAATTTTGTCATGCATGCAAAGTTTAAATAGCAAAAATGGTTACTTGCTGGAGTGAATGTTATTGCAGTAAATAAAAAGAACAGTGAGAGCTATTTGTTCATAAATCAAAGTACTGGATCGCACACTGGTTGTGCTGCATGTTGTTATGGCGTGTGACAAATGCGCACAAACATGTATATATATATATATATATATAAAACTCCCAATCGAAGCTATTAGGGTGGTAGGCAAAATTGGTGCAGAAAACTTGAAGGATAGAACATCTAGAAGTGTTGGAGAAGTGAAGTGTGTGTACTGGGAGGGCGAAGGGAGAACTTCCAGATGTGGTGTGGGCAACATGCCTTTTGGGACCAAAACACAGGAACTTCCTCTGACAGCAGAGATTAATCAAAACCCGAGGAATCTTTTCATGAAACGCATTAAGGGACAGTGAGAAAAGTACAATTTCTTCTCCCACCCCAAACATGCAACGCATGGCAAAACTCAAACTTTAGCCATTGAAATACGGATGAACTGCATTCTGCTTTTGGTACTTATGCGATTTGTCATGCTCTGTCTTAAATTGATGTTCACATGCGAATGGGGAATTTGGCCTCAACTAATTCTCCCAAATTCTCCTTTACAGTATTTGAGGAATATTCAATGCATTCCATTCATTCAACTTCCCAGTCACCAAGAACAGAAAAAAAAACATTAATATTATATATGTTATATTATAGTGGTGGTGGTGTAGTGGGCTAAAGCACATAACTGGTAATCAGAAGGTTGCTGGTTTGATCCCCACAGCCACCACCATTGTGTCCTTGAGCAAGGCACTTAACTCCAGGTTGCTCCGGGGGGATTGTCCCTGTAATATGTGCTCTGTAAGTCACTTTGGATAAAAGCATCTGCCAAATGCATAAATGTAAATTTATATTATATTGAAATAAGATTGGATCAGATTATGTTAAAATAAATTTATAATTAATGTATAATTAATTAAACTAACAATAATATTAGTTAAAATCGAATAGTTATGTGATGTAATATAAAACTAATTGTAATTTTATTTGGTAACACTTTCAAATAAGTTTGAAGATGTCAACATTAGTTAAAACTAGAGTAAACATTAACAGTGAACAATACTTTTCCAGCATTTATTAATCTTGGTTCATGTTAAGTTGTACATATATCACATGAAATGTTGTAGATGTTCATATTAGTTCATGCGTTATGAGCCAACATGAACTAACTATGAACAATGAATAAATAGATGTGTACAAGAAGGTTTATACTGCAAAAACTGTACTTTTTTCTTATAACTAAATATCTAAACATCCTAAAACAAAATACATTTAATTGAGAAGCAAAATTACATAAACTACTTTCTATTGTTTTCAGAGAAATCTAATTAAATGTAACATTTATGCTTCTAAAAGACAAAAAAAACATACCAATGGTGTATTCATTTTTTAGTTTTTAATTTTAATTTATGTTACTCCATATAGTGGCAAATAGGGGTTTCTTGTTTTAAGCATAAACCCCATCAAATTTTGTTAGATTTCTCTGAAATCAAGACTTAATATTTTCTCATTCTACTTCTTAAAGGGACAGTTCTCCTAAAAATGAAAATTCTCTCATCATTTTTCTCACTCTCATGCCATCCCAGATGTGTGTGACTTTCTTTCTTCACCAGAACACAAATTAAGATTTTTAGAAAATATTTCAGCTCTCTAAATCCTTTCAATGCAAGTTAATGGTGACCAGAAGTTTGACGCTCCAAAAAACACATAAAGGCATCATAAAAGTAATCCATACCACTCCATGCCTTTAGAAGTGATACGATAGGTGTGGGGAGAAACAGATCAAACTGTAATTCCTTTTCATTGTACATCTGGACAGCAGTCACCTTGGCGATCATGATTTCAAGCTCGATTACAGTTCCCATTGTGCCTCTGCATATGCGTCAAACACTAGTAAGAATAATCAAGCTTGAAATCATGATCATGCCTAGAGACAGCAAAGGCAAGATGTACAGTGAAAAAGCAGTTATGTTATGGTTTATTTTCACCCAAAACCGACTGGATTGCTTCTGAGACATGGATTAAACCACTGGAGTTATGATACATTTATGTGCTTTTTGGAGCTTCAAATTTCTGGTCACCATTCACTTGCATTGTATGGCCCTACAGAGCTGAAATATTTGTCTAAAAATCTGCGTCCTTGAGTATTTTTTTATTTACATTTTTTATCTTAAGGATTTTAAGATATATATACACACACTACGGGTCAAACGTTTTGAAACACTCATTCTTTATTATACTTCTTTTAATTTTTTTCACATTTTAGAATAATAGTAAAGTCATCACAACTGTGGAATAACAGAAATTGAAGTATGGGAATTATGCTGTGACTAAAAAACATCCAAAATAAATTCAAACTGTGTTATATTTTAGCATCTTTGTCTAGAATTTGCAGACATGAACTCTTGACATTTTCTCAAGCAACTTCTTGAGGAATCACCCTGTGAACATCTATGTTGAGCACTTATTGGCTACTTTTCTTAATTATTCGTTCCAAGTCATCCTATTCAAAAACATTTATTTTTATTTTTTATTTTTTATTTTAGTCTTATAATGAAATAAATTATCATGTTGGCACAATTACATTTCTGTCTACAAAACTAATTTCAAACCTTCAGATCAAAAGATTTTTAAGAAAGTGTTTCAAAACATTCTATATATTTTACCAGAAAATAAGTCAAAAATACTCATTAAATTGTCATTACTAATTTTTTCTTAACATCACATTCTAATGAACTTTTTACATTTTCTTCTCTAATTTTCTAAACCAGTTCATTCTCCTAATGAAGCTCATTGTGTAATTAATGAAAGGGTATTACGCACATAACCTGTCCTCAAAGCAACTCTAGTCACTGAAACCACCTTGAGAACCCCTTATCGCGCTTAACCTTAGCTATGCAAAAATACAATACCAATTACACATTTTATGCCAATTATCAGATATGAGATAATAGGCTTTCATATTTACAGTCAGGGAGCCACATGTGATTCATGCATGTAATCCACTAACAGCCGTGAGTAATTATGTGCTGCAATAGGGGCCACGAAACACAACTGTTGCCAAAGCTCGGTTTGCATTGTTTACTGGTATTGCGCTGAATATACAAACATCTGCACTTAAATACACAAAGTTCATGTAATCAGAGTTACAAAATTAGAGTATCCGACTGATTTAACAGCAGTTTCATAAAGGTCTCATGCTTATAACAAGGGAAGAATTTAGCTACACCAATTATTACTTTTTTGTTTTGTTTTTTTGTGCCTGCATGTGAAATGAACTAGCGTGACACTTGAGGGTTGTTTCTTCATGACATTATATTTTTAATCTTTTCCCATCAGATTTATTTATTTATTTATTTTGGCTGTTTACTTAGCAAACGAGGGCATCCACTCTACATCAACAAACAACTGAGGCAAAATGTTAACTGAATAATAAATGAATACTCATTAGGTTATTGTAATAATGGAGAACAGCCCTACCCCTTTTTAAATGACAGTCAGTTGTAACCTAAATTATGACAGCATGTTTATCACATAGTAACTCCCATTAAAAATAACTGGCTATTAACAAGAGAGTGTTATATTGCATTTTATTACCGAAAATGTGTGTTTTTTACAAATGCAATTTCCGTAATGGAACATATTTCTGAATGGAACAGCATATTAGAAGTGCAAAAAATAAAAAAAATAATAATACAAAAATGTGGATGGGACTTTATTTTAATCTATAGAAATCTTGATGAATCACACAAGTAACACTTCCTTTTCAAAAAAATAAGTTGATAAATTGTGGAACAGTGGAACTATGACCATGGAAATGTATTAAGAAAGTTAAAAGGTTCAGTTTTTATTTTACGCCGACTTTAACTGTAAAGTCAGTTAACTGTAACGGATTCTGTTTGAGGAATGTCACTTTAGCTTTCATAGCTAATATTTCAAGGCATGTCATCGAGGTTTACAACATTCCACATCTTGATCCCCCAAAATCTAATGCTGGAAACCCTTCACTGTTCCTTCACTGGTGTGGACAAGCAGTCCCAGTTGCACATGTCACGTCCAGGTAACGTGTCGGAGCAGAGCTGAAACAGGTCTGCTTCACTCCCAAAGGACACTTCACAAGCTCCACGGCAAAGAGGCCCATGTTAGAGGTCATGGCCGAAGTATTACTTTAGCACAACTGCTTTGCTAGCATTTGTTTGCTTGACTTATGGTTTGTGCTTTTCAGTGCTGAGCTATCACCCATTGATGATTTGTGACGCTATGAGGGATGTGTAAATACATTGATGATTTGAAGCTGAATTGTGTTGAGAAATGACCAGAGAGGGACTAATTCCCAGTAGTTCTCTTTGCCATTATGCGGGTGAAGTTTATGGTTGTGAGGCCACTGTCAACTTTAGTCTTACGATGTTTTGCAAAATGCCAACATGTTTATAATGGACTACAATCTACTCCATTTGCAGCTTGTAATTTACAGTAAGTTGCATTTTTTTTCTGTCTGGTGAAATAGGGCGCTACCATTAATGGCAAAGCAAACATTTATTATAGAAAACCGAGGAGGTCTTAAATACCCGGAGAGTGAATTTTCATTCATGTAAGCTGCAGTTCCTCGACTCGTGCATGCTCACAGTTTTTGTTATGGCAACTCAGTTCCTAACATTTTTTGTGTCTAGAACACGTCCTAGTCTTATTTTACTTCACTTTCAAAAGAAACATTTACAAAATTATATTTTGCTGATAGGCAATGAAGCCTATTTTTAGGGCCATTAAGACATTTTCATAATGATATTTTCATGATGATTATGCAAATTGAAAATGTAATTAGTGCAGAAGGTTTTTATATTCTCATCACTGCAACTTGAATTTAAAAAAGAAAATTCATTGTAAACCATTTATTTCATCAAAGTAGTTCTCCCTTGGTACTGCCTTTCATTTTCGCTGATTTAAATTTGACAAATTCATAGTAGGCCTAATACTGTAAAAAACATGTGGTGATAATTAGAATCATTATTGAAAAATAGTAATAGTATAAGTAAAATATCTGGACACTATAAATGGATAGTTCACCTAAAAATGTAAATTCAGTCATTATTTTTTAATTTTCGATACACAAAGGGAGACATTTACAAAAATCTGCTCACTCTTGTCATACAATGGCAGTGGATGGTAACCACATCGACAAGCTTCAAAAGGAATGATTCAGAAGTCTTTTTAATTATTTCCTGTGACCAGTGGTGTAAAATAACGAATTACAAATACATTACATTACAGTAATGAACTACTTTTCCCAAAGAATAGTACTTTTTTAAGTAGTTTAAACATAGTATACTTTTACTTGATTACATTTTATGTGGTTTAAAGGGTACTTTTACTGCGCTATTTTCCCAACGTCTGTGTTCGCTACTTCCCTGTCCTGATTTTATTTATATCTATCAACATAATTGGCTAGGGAGAGTCTTGTGACTCCTGTCAAATCACACGTAAAAAACTTTAACAGCAGCTGCAGATCTGGCGACAACTGTGGAGAATTCCTCAAGCACAGTTCAACACCTGAACATCACAATTCAACAAAACAATATTAACAAGGAAACGAGAAAGCCACTCACTACTTCAATGTAAGTGAAGTGGTGCCAGCATTTTGATGCTCCAAAAAGCACATAAAAGCAGCATAAAAGTAACACATATAACTCCAGTGGTTTAATCTTTGACTTCAGAATTTATATGAAAGGTGTGGGTGAGAATTAAATCAATAAATCAGTTAAATCAATATTTATGTCCATTTTTGCTAGAAATTCTTCTCTCTGCCCAGTAGGTGGCGATATGCATGAAGAATGTGAATCACCAAAAACACAAGAAGACTGTGAAAGTTAAAGTGGAGGTTGACTGAGCAGTGAGGAGAATTAATAGTAAAAAAAAATGAAATATTGATCTGTTTCTCACCACATCTATCATATCGCTTCTGAATACATGGGTTAAATCACTGGAGGCACATGGATTAGACTACTTTTATGCTGATTTATGTGATTTGTGGAGTTTTAATATTTTAGCGCCGATTCACTTTCATTGTTTGGACCAAAAGAGCTGAGATATTCTTCTACAAATATCTTAATTTGTGTTCTGCAGAAAAAAATAAAGTCATACACATGAGTAAATGATGAGAGAGTTTTCATTTTTGGGTGAACTGTTTTTTTAAGCTGGTGATGTAGCCCCTGTACCAAACATACTTTTTGCATTCCTTGCATTGTTTGAACGTGTTTTACACGCATCAATAACGCTCTTGGCATTAAGGTAAATTTAGACCCTACACATAAACTGATATTAATGTAATTGTTTCATACATTACAGTTTAAAATGGTAATCAGTGTATTGAAAATCAATACTCAATACTCACTACTCATGAGTACTTTTAAATGAGCTACTCTTTTACTCTTACTTGAGTAGTTTTTAGGACAGCTACTTTTACTCTACTCACACTACATTTTTTGGGAAGTAACAGTACTTCTACTTGAGGATGATTTTTCAGTACTCTTTCCACCCCTGCATGTGACTCATGCCTTGTTCTGAAGGCATATGTGAAAAAAAAATATTAATTTGTGAAAATCTTCATTGCATCACGCTGCCACCCATTGCGAGATGGGGTGTTCTATTATTTTTTGGCTACAACTGGACCACCACAGAGATATTCACTACACAGAACACATCAAAAATTTATATACACTTATTATAAGCAGACATGGCAAAACTGGAGTAGGCCAACCTGTGCTGAAATTTCGCCACTCATGTGCCATCTGCAGCGAAAGCCATTCACACATCTGCCCAAAGTAAGATATACCTCTCTTATCATAATTATTTTGTCTGTTTTTCCCAATTAACACTCTCTGCAGTAGTATCATCATAAATTACAACAATAGTACAATACTAGAGTATTAGTGCATATTATGGTTGCTCCATGAATTCAGAATGTAAACATGACAAAACATTTTCTACTGCATATATATTACTTTTGCAGTATACTGTTGCTTGGTTATTTAGAACTTCAATCCAATATTCGAAGAATAACTTCAATGGAAGTATATTGTGGCCTTTAAGGAATAGGTAGTTTTACATACCCTCTTGAAGACACACATGTTGTTCTTTCCTGCCACAACCATTGAGCTGAATGGAAATTTCCCACTTCAAACCTTTGACTGTCCACCCAGGTCTCCTGGTTCTTGTTTTTAGGGTTCTCCCTGGACTGTGGAGCTCTGTCCTGGCCTCTTTCCCAAACACTGTTACATTGTGCCTGCCGAGCGCAGGGGTTAAGATTACAGAGAAACTAAAGCTGTGTTAGTGTGCTGCGTTCCTAAACACACCAGAGGACTCCAGCCTCTTGTTATGATTTCCATCCGGGTTCAGTCGAGCTGGCAAAAGTAGAAGGCAAGCGGAGATATCTTCTTTCGGAAAATTCTCTGATAACTCTCTCTTCCTTTTCATTGCGTTTTTTCTCCTCAATACTTTCTCTACAGTTGTATGCAGTGTCTTCTACAACCAAGAGATAGAGTCAGGAATGGTTTCTATTGTTAGCCTTTAAATTGAAACCCCTAAAAGCTTTACAATTTGCACATGAAAATAAAAATGGCATTGGTATTGTTATGTGCACATGTATGGGGTGAGTGTTTGTTTGTGTTTTTTTTCGCTTCTCTTTCTCTCTCTCATTCTCATTTCCACAGACCTTCCCATTGGTTCCCTGTAGGAAGTCATACCTTTGCCCCCTCCAATCAGACCACGCTGCTATATAAGACTGCAGTCATACAACCATGGCAGCTCAACTCATTTCTTTGTTTGTTCATTGCTATTCATTATACGCTACTTTTGTATTGCTAGTATTGCCTGTCTGTTGTATGTACACCCATTCCTGTTACCAAACCCTTGAGTGTTCTGTCCAAACCAACATTTTAAATTTGTGCCACTGCAGACAGGAAAACAGGGCAAGTAAACCATGTCACGTGACATACATTGTGCAACACTTATTATTTTATGTATAGACACATTAGTTTAGGGGCACGTGCCACTCCTTGTAAGTTTTGTTCTTTGTTAGCTAGTGTAGTTTAGTAAGGACGTCACTGATGTTGAATTTTGATTGATGTTTTTTGTTTCATTGTTTTCTTTATTAGTTAGAGTTAGATGTTAACTCTGCCTCCCAGAGCTTAAAATAGTTACCATCTTTCTTTAATGTTGTCTCCCTGTTACCCCTAGACAAAAAGGGCGAGGTAACATTGTTGGGGGCTCATCTGGGATATTTATTAATCCATCCCAAGACAAATTACGACTATTTCTATAGTCTGATAGTTTAGAGTAGTGATTGGCTGCGTGTTGGATTAAGGGTGTCTATTTCCATATGTATAGTGTGTAGGACAGGAACAGAAATCATGACTTTAGTGAAACAATCACTTAAAAAGCAGGCGTAGATGAAATTGGTGCTATTAGAGGTTCCCTTAGTGTGGTTGAGGCAGACGAAGAGATAGGTGAACTGGTATCTGAGACTGAGGTGGTGGCTTGAAGTCAGATCCGGTTTACCACCCTTTGATCCATTCTCCAAAGCTTCCACAGGTTCTAAAAGTGATGCACGGCTGAAAGTCCACTTGGCCAGGTTACAATTGGAAGCCCAGGAGAAAGAGTGAGCATGGAAAGCTGAACCTGAACTGCATTTAGAGATATGCAAACTTGAGATCGAGGTCAAGAAACAGGTGAAGAAGCAACAACTCTTGAGGATTGTTGGTGGCTCAAGTGCACATCCAACCTCTTCTCAGGTCACCAATGTCTCAAATGTCTCAAGTGTCTCCTACTTTGTAGCAACACCAACCTTGACCGATAAATTTGATGTTAGTAAACATATTGCATCAGTCATTGTATTTCGAGAAACAGAGGTGGATTCCTATTTTAATGCTTTCGAGCGTATCGCAACCTCACTCAATTGGCCAAATGATGTATGGGCTCTTTTACTGCAGTGCAGGCATGTGGACAAGGCCCAGGAAGTTTGTTAAATGCTTTCATTGGAGGACAGTCTAAAGTATGAAACTCTTAAGTTGTCAATCCTCTGTACATATGAACTTGTTCCGGAGGCATACAGACAGTGGTTTAGAAACCACAAGCGAAACTCTACTCAGACGTTTGTAGAATTTGCTAGGGAGAAGAGTATTTAATTTGACAAGTGGTGTAATGCAACTAAAATCAATGATTTCAGTTCACTGAGAGAACTGATTTTGCTTGAGGAATTTAAGGGACCTCTACCTGAATGTGTTATTGTATATTTTAATGAACAGGAAGTAACCTCGCTGTCGCTTACACACAAAAATGTGTTCTCATCTGTGCACACAGAGGAGCATACAGAAGTTCCGACTTCTCAGGCCCATTCTCCTCAATTGAAAATTCAACCTAAAGAGGAGAGGGAATGTTTTTACTGCCACAAGCAAGGCCATTTATTTGCAGATTGTCTTACACAAAAGAGAAAGCAGTCACTGCAGACCAAAACGTTCCTGAAGTATTCAGTGTAGTAGAAAATTATAGTTTCCCTGATTCTACCTATAAGCCTTTCTTTTTGTTATTAACTATTTTTATTGATTCCAATTATAAGATAAATGAACACAACATAAAATACAGAATCAGAATAAATTATATACATTAAACACTTCCCCACGAAATATCCACCCCACATCCTATCAAACAAATCACATTTTCCCAGCCTTCTAAAAATCACTTCCTCGAATGCCGCCACCCCACCCATTTCCACACATATCACTCCCAAAACGAGGGTGCCCCAGCCAACTTCCATCCCCTGAGCATTGGGCCCAACTTTTTAAATGACTATCCCCAATATTAATGACTGCCCCATCACCTAAGATACAGTGTCTGGGGCAAAATGTAA
Source organism: Xyrauchen texanus (assembly GCF_025860055.1). Lineage (NCBI taxonomy): Eukaryota > Metazoa > Chordata > Actinopteri > Cypriniformes > Catostomidae > Xyrauchen > Xyrauchen texanus. Next base: position 23,796,992 of record NC_068323.1, on the reverse strand, counting down.
AAAATTGAGAGTCCAATACATCACACATAAAGCTCTGAACCCTCTATCAAAAGTCTTTGATCTTAACACATCCCCAAAAAACATGGGTTGTGTCCCTGTCTTCTGATTGGTATCACCAGCAGGTGGGTGTGTCTTTAAGACCAAGCCTATACCATCTAGAAGGGGACCTTAGACTCGATGTAAAATCTTAAATTGCATCAGATGCACCCTTGCATTTCTAAATGTAGACTTGACATTTTTTAGAATCCTAGCACACACTCTCTCCTCCAATATCAAGTTTAACTCTTTCTCCCATAATCTCTTAAGGGAAGTTGAAGCTCCGTCTCCCAGAGTCCGAATTAACACGGAGTAATACACTGATGCCTGAAAACTGAGATCTGGGAATCCTAAAATGTTGAACCATATTTTCAAAGGATCTCAACACAACACTCTCATATAGGTCACAAAGCGTATTAACCTCCCTCACAATCCACTCTGACCAGCAGAAAGGGGACTTATTAATACATGATTTTGTGTTCAGCCATATGCTCAGGGCATTTAAATAAATGTTCGAATTAAACACTCTGGACTCTGCAAATGTGAGAAAACGGTGTAACTTCTCCGGTTATTTGAATAGAAATGCTTTGCAATGACAAAATGGGGCAATAACTTCCTGTTCAATACAAAACCAGGGAGGGGCTCTCTCAGGAGGAAGTGACCAATGAGCCATATGTCTCAGACAGAATAGGTAGCCCACCTTTGACAATCGGCCTATGTAATTTATTGAAATGTAATCTGAGATGCTTACCATTCCAAATGAAGGACTTTGCTATGCTTTCAAATTGCTTGAAATAAGAGAGGGGGACATCCACAGGGAGAGATTGTAGCAGGTAGTTGAACTTTGGAAAACAATTAATTTTAAAAACATTAACATTCTCAATCAAAGATAAATGTAATGAAGCCCACCTGCCCACATCACTCAAAAACCTTTTTATTAAGGGATCAAATTTATCTAAATCACACAAATTTGCTGGGAATAAAATGCCCAAATACTTAATGCCCAGTTTGGGCCACTGGAAGGCACCCAGCTGAAAAGCCATTACTGGGCAGAACGCTGTCAGAGACAAAGCTTTGGATTTAGACTAATTGACTTTGTATCCTGAGAACTTAGAAAATAAATAAATAATTCAGCAAGGCATATATCTAGTGGGGTTGGAGACGAATAATAAAATACAATCTGCGTGAAGCAAAAGCTTATGAACTATATCTCAGGCCACCACCCCTGGAAAATCATCTTCCTTTCTTTTCGCAGCTTCTAATGGTTCCAGGGTTTCAGTTTCCTCAGACAGTCAAACGAATGTTTAGTGAGCTGGCCCATTCAACTGCTACAATAGTGCAACAAATGACCCAATCACTCTAATGTCCTGAAAGAAATACACCTCAAAACAAACTCCAACCAATAGTAGGCATTAGCACAAAGTACATGCAGATTCATCCACAACACTGTCCCAAAGGAGTGGTGCTACACAAAACAAACTCCAGCCGCTAGGCTCCAAATCCCCTTTAAAAAGGGTTTTTTCAGGTGCATTTGAAATGTCCATTGTTCACAGGCTTCGCGAGAGTTGGAGTGTGTTCCTCCCTATAACTATAACTTTTATTCTAGGAAATGACTTGGCAGGAGGTAAGGCCAAACCTATTTAATAATTACTAGACCTTCCAGATATGTTGTCATCCTTGTTGTTGAGAGAATGTTCTTATGTGTTTCCTGCATGTGTTGTGACGCGTGTGCAATCTAGAAAATTACAGAGACAATAGTACTTTTTCAGACAGATGCTGATGATATGAATTCGCCTAATTAGGCTAATGCTGAGCAGTCCCTTGAGCAAATAAACTGCAGAATGTATGATGAGTAGACCCCACAAACTAAAACTGTCTATCAATAATGCCCAGGATATTTCTGCACAGAAGAATGACCCATCACTAAGTGTTTGTCTACGGCTATAAGTCCAGATGTTGCTAAAGATAGAATCACTGCTTAATTTGTTGAAAATGGGATGTTGATGCATAAGTGGTGATAGTGTTGATGGTAATCTAGATTGGAACGCTGTATTTACATTTTTTTTTGTCAGCAGGTGTTATGTTTAGCACATGTGCATCCACTGTCTGGACACTTGGGAGTGACGAATACATACAACCGCATTCTCAGATTTTTTTTCTGGCCAGAACTAAGGAAAGATGTTGTCAGATTTTGTTGTACTTGTCATAATGTTCAGATTTCTCTTGCGCCATTGTCACACATTCTAGTTACTGGTGTGAACACGTGATGGTTGACTGTGTTGGACCCTTACATAAAACAAAAGCAGGTAATCTGTTTTTACTCAAGATTATGTGTATACCTACTCATTTTCCCAAAGCCATTCCTTTACAGTACCTGTGATTGTGAAAACGTTAATCAGATTCTTCTCTACTTTTGGATTTCCGAAAATAGTACAGACAGACCAGGGTAATACACAAGTTTTAAAGTCCCTTTCAGTGTCTTTTAGAGTATCATGTGCATACCATCGAGAAAGTAAAGGAGCACTTGAAAGATTTCATCAAAAATTAAATTCAGTGCTAGTGAAATATTGCCTGGGTACAGGAAAGGAGTGAGATGAAGGGTTCCATTAGTTGTATTCTCAATACAGTTAACAGTACAGGAATCTGTAGGCTTCAGTACAGCTGAATTCGTTTTCGGACACACTGTCTGTGGTCTGCTTAAGGTTCTCAAAGAGAAAATGTTGGAGATTGACTCAAGTTCTAAAATCAATGTTCTAGATTATGTTAGTTGATTCAGAGAGTGATTGCATAATTCTTGTGCATTTGCCAAGAAATCATTGTCAACTGCTCAATCCAATATGAAGACACGATATGACTTAAAATGAGAAACATGGTATCCTGATTTGGACATGGTAGGTGTTGATGAGAGCGGAGGTGGACCTGGACCGTGGAGCAGAGGCGTTGCTGTGACATGGCATGGAGCAAGCTTAGTTGTGGCTGTGACATGGCCTGGAGCTGCCTCTGGCATGGCTGTGACATGGCCTGGAGCTGACTTTGGCATGGCTGTGACATGGCCTGGAGCAGATTCTGGCATGGCTGTGACATGGCCTGGTGCTGATTCTGGCGAAGCTGTGGAAGGTGGAGCCATGGGAGGCTCGAGGATCGCAGCCATGTCAGGCGGAGCCATGGTAGACTCAAGGGGTAAGGCCGTGGAAGGTGAAGCCATAAGAGGTTCAAGGGATGGAGCTGTGGCATTCATAGCTGTGGCAGGATTGAGGAGCGAAGCCGTAGAAGGCCGAACCGTGGGAGGTTCGAGACTAAGAGTCCTGGGTGACTGGGAAAAGACCTCAGTGGTTGTGAACATGAGCAGAGTCTCGGGAATGACCTCTGTGGTCGTGGACATGGACTGAGTCTCGGGAACGACCCCTGATGTCGTGGGTGTAGACAGAGCCTCTGGAATGACCTCTGTGGTTGTGTGCATGGACTGAGACTCGGGAATGACCTCTGTGGTCGTTAACATGGACAGAGACTCGGAAACGACCTCTGTGGTCGTGAACATGAGCTGAGACTTGGAGATGACCTCTGCGGTTTTGAACATGGACTGAGACTTGGAAACGGAAGCCTTTCTCCTCCTCTTCCTCCGGGAGGCTGAACTTTGCAACGCAGGCTCTGGGACGGACAAGGCTGGCATCGCAGGCTCTGGGACAGTCGAGGCTAGCAACACAGGCAGACCATGGCAGGCATGGCCATTGGCTTGGTAACCGTGGCAGGCATTGGCGCTGGCTCGTCGACAATGATGTGGGAAGCTGGCTCATCGACCATGACATGGGACACTGGCTCGTCAACATTACATGGGACGCCAGCTCATCGACCAGGACAATAAATACACAGAAATTAGCTATAGACTGTAAACTATTTTGTACTGTAGCAGCATATGTATAACATAATTATTTGTATATGTATATTTAGGTATAGCAAAAGAATAGCATAAATGAGTTCCATAATAATAAATGACTGATGCAGCTTTGTAAAGTGTAGGTGTGCAATGTTTTTGAGTGTAACTGGGTTAGGTGTTTGACTAGGCTAGGTGAGCAGGGTGTTGAGTAATCTGACTGCCTCAGGGAAGAAACTGTTGCAGAGTCTTCTGATGGTTGGGCGGATGCTTCTGTACCTTCATGAGAGGGGTGAGAGGGGTCATCCACAATACTGGTGGCTTTGGGAAGCCATCGGAAGCAATGGTTGTTGTATGTGATGTTGATGGTGGGTAGAGAGACTCTGATTATCTTTTAAGCTGTTCTCACAATTCGCTGTAGGGTCTTGCAAGTCAGAGTATTTGTTTGCAAATGGTTTTGCTAAACATAGACGCAGTCCTTTGGGTTCTCCTTGTTTGTAAGTCGAAAAATCTGATAGATCACTTAGTTTCTGAACGGATTACCGTAAAATCAATACCATAACCTTACCTGATTGCTATCCACTTCCAAGAATGGAAGATTGCATTGATGATTTGCAATCTGTCCGTTTCGTTAGTAAATTAGACATACTTAAGGGTTACTGGCAGGTTCCTCTCACGTCTTGAGAATATGGTATTTCTGCTTTCATAACCAGTGATAATTTTTGCAGTACAATGTGATGGCATTCGGGTTATGAAATGCACCTGCTACTTTTCAGAGACTAGTAAATATAGTGTTGGCTGGTGTGCCTAACTGTAATGCTTATTTCAATGATCTTGTAATCTATTGAACTGAGTGGTCAGAGCATCTATCACTCTTGCATACAGTACGTGAATGGCTGAAGAAAGCCTTGTTAATGCAAAATCTCACCAAGCATGAGTTTGGTCAGGCTAACATGTTCTACCTGGGTAAAGTGTTTGGAAAGGGATAAGTTAAGCAAATTTCATGGTTGTTTGTACAGTATGTGCTTGAACTGGGTATGGTTTTGAGTATTTCGTCTGAATTATCACAAACTAATATGTTTGCTCTTAAGGGTGGGCATGTTCCATGCAGTGTTTGATCGTGTTTACTTCCCACTTCTCTCTTTCTCTCAACTGTCATTTCCACAGACCTTCCCCATTGGTAACCCGAAGGAAGTCATAGCTTTACCCCATCCAATCAGCGTAGACCACGCCTCTGTATAAGACCGCAGTCATACAATAATGGAAGCTCAGCTCAACTCAGATCTTTGTTTGTTCGTTGCGTCACTATACTCTTTGTATTCGATACTCTGTTGCTACTTTTATATTGCTAGTATTGCCTGTCTGTTGTATGTACACCCATTCCTGTTACCAAGCCATTGAGTGTTCCGTTTAATCCAACATTTGTAAATTTGTGCCATTCCAGACGGGAAAACAGGGCAAGTAAACTACGTCAGGTGACATTCATTGTGCAACACTTATTATTTTATGTATAGACACATTAGTTTAGGGGCACGTGCCACTCCTTGTAAGTTTTGTTCTTTGTTAGCTAGTGTAGTTTAGTAAGGACGTCACTGACGTTGAAGATTTTGTTGTTTTCATTGTTTTCTTTATTAGTTAGATCTAGAGGGTTAACTTACACAGAAATGTTTTGTTATATTTATTTATTTCCTTTGGCACCGCTTCAAGCCCTTCCTTCCTCCATCAGTTTATACATAGTATGAATATTTACTCACTTTGTGGCACTTCATTGTAAATATTCTTGGATAAGTTATCTTGGTTTGCCTTCCAGTGCTTACAATAGTTACCAACTTTCTTTAATGTTATCTCCCTGTTACCCCAAGACAAAAAGGGGGGTGTAACAGTATAAATGCATCTCAAAAGTACGGTTATTTTGAGATGCAATTATCCCAATATCCTTTTTATTTCCATGTGTACACTGTGTATGTACACTGTTAATTTGGCAACCGTAAGTCACATTTGTGCCGCTGAAATTTGTCTGTACTTACAGATATCCAAACTACAGCCCCCAGTGGCTGAAGCTAGAAGTATTGTTGAACATATGGGCACATGTGAGCTCCATTTTATAGGATACATGTCTACAAAGTTGCACCAAAGTGATGTGAACATTAAAGAATCATTTCACTGAATGTTTACAAAATGTCACATCAGTTAAAAAAGTAAATGAAAGATTGCATGATTGGTATCAATACAATTTATAGCAAAACCATAACCGAAAATGTAACCATTGTTCTACTACAGTTTAACCATATTTTAACAAGAACTATCATGATAAAACCATAGTAAAAAATTAAATAAAAATGTTAATAACTGCAATTTTAATATTTATTTTTTTACTAAATAATTACTGTGCTTTTACCATGAATCATGGTTAAAATATGGTCACTTGTAAAACCACAGTGCATTTTGTGGTTACCATGGTTTTACTACATAGACAATAGTTCAACTATGGTTACTATAGTAAAACCATGGTTATGTTTCATAAGGGATGGCAAAACTTTCAGAAAATGAATTCCCTTCCTGTCCTCTAATGGCAGAGATAAATGACTGGTTGATAGAAATGACGCATCATATATTAAAGGTCCTAACCCTAAACCTACCCCTAAAATCTGATTCTGGAAAATGCCCTTGGCAAAATCGTGGTCACCCTGAAACCATGGTACCTCCTTAGTACTTTGCTTCTATGGGCCAATATAAAATGCAGTAAAAGTCTACATTCAGGATGAATTAAGAGGGAAGAGACTGACAGAGATTAACAGATCATTTGCAGACATGCCTCTGGGGAGTGCTCAAGACTCAAGTTAAGGCACATGTCCACCTGCATTCTCAGCAGTACAGCTACACCGGTCAGATGATGACAGCGAACAAGAGCCCCCTGTTAACCAGCCAGTTTTACATTAGTCAGAAGAGAATTTGTGTCAGTGCCCAATCATTAACAAGAAGCCGTCCACTTTGTTGTGGTCACTGTTGACAAATCAAAGTTTCCAGTTAAGCCGGGTTCTCATTTGAAGGATCCGCATGAGAGATGAGGGATTTTTTCCTACTGTTTCTAGTGGGATTGAGTAGACAGTTTTTATAGATGAGCTGTTAATCCAAAGTCTCCCCATGATCTCAAAACTACAGGATGAACTGAACACTCCCAGAACCTTGACCAAAATAAATTAGTTATTTGAAAGAACAAACAGTTAAAGGCATAGTTCACCCCAAAATGAAAAGGCACACACTTATGGCATAATGTGAACAGTATATGCACATATAGTATAGGAATGTGCAAAAGAAAAAAAAGTGCTTATTGAATACATGGCTTTATTGCACTGTACTATACTGTACCATGTGAACCTCTTCACATTACCAAAGAGATATTTTGGAATGTATCTCATTCTGAATGGCTGGATCGGATTTCAAGTAGTTTTTGTCTCATTTTATTTATGTCTGAATACACTTGTTTTTTTCTCTCCCTGTTTTCTCATATAGTTAACTTTGTGACATATGTAGTGAGTTGTAAATGAGTGATGAAGTCAGTTATTTTGGACACAGTCTACAGTATGCATGACATTGTAAAATACCTCTGTTCCTTATGTACTCTCATGTGCCTCATGTGTGAGATGCCATAATAGACCTGAGCAGAAGCGAAATGTCTAGTTTTATTTCCTCTCTTTCAACACTGACAACAATATTCTCAATTTATGAGAAAGGCTATTGGCATGGTGCTGATGCTTGCATTATTATTAAAGCAACTAGAGATGCACCAATGTTTCATCCAAACAACAGTATCGGACATTGGTCAATTGTTTAAAAACAGCCGAACATTAGGGTCGATTATTTCCTGTCAAAAAATTTTACAAAATAAATTAGACAGAATACATATTTCAGAAAAAAGTTTTTATTAAAACCTGTTCCCTTATGCCTCCTACTGTAACGGTTACCCTGTCTTGTCTCACTGTTGCCCTTTGTTTGTAATTTTGTCACTTTTGTTATTCCTTAGTTTTCACTTTTGTCACCCTTGTACCTCCATAGTCTTGTTTTCCCTCGTGTTCACTGTTCATTGTTTTCACCTGCCCTTGTTAATTTGCCTTTGGTTTCTGTTAATCACCTTGTCACCTAGTTTGTGTTCTGTTTGTTCATTGGCCCCTTTTTCCCATGTTTTTGTATTTATATCCTGGTTTTTGGTTTAGTCCTTGTCTGTCGTTGAATGCTGTTGTACGTAGTTTGTGCTTGCTCCCATGCCTGTGTTCCAGTTCCTGTGTTTTCGTGTTTTGTTTTCATTTGCCCATCATGGTAGTTTTGTTTATTCCATGCCTGTGTTCCCGTGTTCCAGTTCCTGTGTTTTCGTGTTTTGTTTTCATTTGCCCATCGTGGTAGTTTTGTTTATTCATGCCTGTTTGTTTCCTTCAATCAAATAAACCCGCATTTGGATCCTCATCCCTTATCTGACTCCGACCTCATTCGTTACAGAACGACAGAACCACACAATGGATCCAGCAGTTATTCGGGCCAACTACCGGTTGCTCAGCCTCAAACAAGAGGACCGCCCTGTTGAAGACCACATCAGCGACTTCCTCACGCTGGCGAAGTTCACGGACTTCCCGGACTCAGCCCTGGTGGTTTTCTTCAGGGACACTTTACACGGTTCGCTCAGGGAGCGTTTGCCGCCGGCTACGCATGATTGGACTCTCCACGACTTCCTAGAGGCGACCTTACTGGTCTGCGGCTCGCCGTACACCGTGGGCTTCGCCGAGAAGGACCCTACCTCTCCACCCACTGTGGAGACCCTTCAGCCGTCCGGGGCTCCTCCTGTCACACCTACCCCGGTCTGCAAGCCAGAGCCTACGCCTGCCCTGGCCAGCGAGCCTGAAGTCACGCCGACCAGGAACAGCGTTCCAGCATCGCCAGTCGCCTTCCATGAGCCAGCGCGGCCCACTTCGTCTGCCCGGAGGAGGGAGAGTAGACGGGCTTCCACCTCCCGGCCCGCGCCAGCCCCGGTCTGCGAGCCAGAGCCCGCGCATGTCACGGTGAGCGAGCTAAAGCCCACGCATGTCACTGTGAGTGAGCCTGAGTCCTCGTCAGCCACGGTGAGCGAGCTAGAGCCCACGCATGTCACTGTGAGCGAGCCTGAGTCCTCGTCAACCACGGTGAGCGAGCTAGAGCCCTCGCATGTCACTGTGAGCGAGCCTGAGTCCTCGACCGTCCCCGAGCCAGTGCCTGTAGCCTCAGACGTCAGTGAGCCAGTGCCGTTAGCCTCAAACGTCAGTGAGCCAGTGCCGTTAGCCTCAAACGTCAATGAGCCAGTGCCGTTAGCCTCAAACGTCAATGAGCCAGTGCCGTTAGCCTCAAACGTCAATGAGCCAGTGCCGTTAGCCTCAAACGTCAATGAGCCAGTGCCGTTAGCCTCAAACGTCAATGAGCCAGTGCCGTTAGCCTCAAACGTCAATGAGCCAGTGCCTGTGGCCGTGACCGTCCAAGAGCCAGTGCCAGTAGCCATGACCGTCCAAGAGCCAGTGCCAGTAGCCGTGACCATCCAAGAGCCAGCGCCAGTAGCCAGGTCCGTCCAAGAGCCAGCGCCAGTGGTCGTGCCCATCCTAGAGCCAGCACCTCTCGAGCCTTCCAGGGCTCCTCCTCCCGAGTCTTCCAGGGCTCCGCCTCCCAAGTCTCTCAAGTCTCTCGAGTCTTCTAGGGCTCCTCCTCCCGAGCTTTCCAGAGCTCCGCCTTCCGAGTTTCCCGAGCTTTCCAGAGCTCCGCCTTCCGAGTTTTCCGAGCTTTCCAGAGCTCTGCCTTCTGAGCTTTCCAGAGCTCTGCCTCCTGGGCTTTCCAGAGCTCCGCCTCCTGGGCTTTCCAGAGCTCCGCCCTCCGAGCTTCCCAGAGCTCCGCCTCTCAAGCCTCTCGAGCCTTCCAGGGCTCCGCCCCTCAAGCCTCTTGAGCCTTCCAGGGCTCCGCCCCTCAAGCCTCTTGAGCCTTCCAGGGCTCCGCCCCTCAAGCCTCTTGAGCCTTCCAGGGCTCCGCCCCTCAAGCCTCTTGAGCCTTACAGGGCTCAAGCCTCTCGAGCCTTCCAGGGCTCTGCCCCTCAAGCCTCTCGAGCCTTCCAGGGCTCCGCCTCCAGAGCCTCCTACGGCTCCGCCTCTTGAGCCACCCGAGCCTCCTACGGCTCCGCCCTCAGAGCCTCCCGAGCCTCCTACGGCTCCGCCTCCCGAGCCTCCTACGGCTCGGCCTCCCGAGCCTCCTAGGGCTCTTCTCCCCGAGCCTCCTGCAGCTCCGCCTCCAGAGCCTTCCTCGGCTCCGCCTCCAGAGCCTTCCTCGGCTCCGCCTCCAGAGCCTTCCTCGGCTCCGCCTCCAGAGCCTTCCTCGGCTTCGTCTCCTGAGCCTTCCTCAGCTCCGTCCCTGGAGCCTTCCAGGCCTCCGCCTCTAGAACTGCCTACGGCGCCACCGCCCTCGGCTCCACCTCCTGAGCCATCCTCGGCTCCACCTCCTAGGCCTTCCTCTGCTCCGTCTCCTGAGCCTTCCTCTGCTCTGTCTCCTGAGCCTCCCTCAGCCCCGCCTCCTGAGCCTCCCTCAGCCCCGCCTCCTGAGCCTCCCTCAGCCCCGCCTCCTGAGCCTCCCTCAGCTCCGCCTCCTGAGTCCCCAGAGCCTCCCTCAGCTCCGCCTCCTGAGCTCCCAGAGCCTCCCCCAGCTCTGCCTCCTGCTCCTCCAGAGCTTTCCATGGGTCCGCCTCCCTTGGCTCCACCTCCTGGGCCTCCAGAACCTCCCACAGCTTCGTCTCCAGAGCCCCTCTCAGCTCCACCTCCGGGACCTGCCCCTGTCCTGAGGTTGCCTCCCAGGCCTCCTGGACCTGTCCCTGTCCGATGGCCAGGTCCCCTGAACCGGCCCTTGCCTTGTGGCCACCTCCCAGGCCATCCAAACCGGCCTCTGTCCTGTGGCCACCTCCCAGGCCCCCCGAACCGGCCCCTGCTCTGCGGCCATCTCCCAGTCCACCTAAACCCGCCCCTACCCGGTGGAAGCTTCCCAGGCCACCCGACCTGGTTCCCAGCACACACCCCCAGAGACTGCCAATCTGCCCTCTCACCCTCCTTTGTCTGTCTCCGTGTCCCTTGTGTCCCCCTTGGCCTGCCTGTCCGCCCCTCGTTGCTCCCTGGACTGCCTGCCTGCCCCTCGTCGCCCCCCGGACTGCCGGTCTGCCTCTCGTTGCCCCCTGGACTGCCTGTCTGCCCTTTGTGCCCCCTGTCATTTGTCAGTTGTTCTTCCTGTTTTTTTTGTTTTGTTGATCGTCTGGTATCCGATCCTTGAGGGGGGGGGGCTATGTAACGGTTACCCTGTCTTGTCTCACTGTTGCCCTTTGTTTGTAATTTTGTCACTTTTGTTATTCCTTAGTTTTCACTTTTGTCACCCTTGTAACTCCATAGTCTTGTTTTCCCTCGTGTTCACTGTTCATTGTTTTCACCTGCCCTTGTTAATTTGCCTTTGGTTTCTGTTAATCACCTTGTCACCTAGTTTGTGTTCTGTTTGTTCATTGGCCCCTTTTTCCCATGTTTTTGTATTTATATCCTGGTTTTTGGTTTAGTCCTTGTCTGTCGTTGAATGCTGTTGTACGTAGTTTGTGCTCGCTCCCATGCCTGTGTTCCAGTTCCTGTGTTTTCGTGTTTTGTTTTCATTTGCCCATCGTGGTAGTTTTGTTTATTCATGCCTGTTTGTTTCCTTCAATCAAATAAACCCGCATTTGGATCCTCATCCCTTGTCTGACTCCGACCTCATTCGTTACACCTACACACTACATGACTTTCAAAGACGTCGAATCGTGGTACCGTTCATATTACAGAACTGTCTGTCATGGAAGTCATAGGGGTTTCAAATAACACGACAAATCGGCGTCAGGGGTGAAAACATTACAAAACACTTTACTATTGACGAATCCTCGATGACTCTGTTGTGAAACATAATTTGGAGTCCAGGCAGAGTACACGCGAGAAGTGATATGAGATACGAAAACAAATGCATGATCATATTTTATGCATTTCAGAATATGATATGTATGTTTTTAATCATATATTTTATTTGTTACAATATGAAAAAGTACTTCCAACTGAAAAATCGACCTATTTGCTGCCCTGACTGTGCAAGAGAATTGTCAACTTCTCTCCAACTCTTCTCTTTCTCCACCCGGTTGTGCTACAGTTCAGATGAAACATAAAATAGTCACTGGTACTCCTGCCAATGTTCCACTAATCTTTCCTTCATTTCTTCGGTCCAGTGAGACTCTTGATACCGCAGTCATGCTAGTTGATGTTCTGTTGCAGGTGCATCAGGACTCCTCCCACAGAAACTTCCAGTGCCCCGTTTCTTGCTCTCTCATTGGCTGTATTGAAAACAAAAAATCTCATTGTTTGAATTCAGTCAAAACATATTTCACGTTGCACGATTTGGAATCGCAGACAGGTCCAGATATTTAACATCCTAAATATCTCGCTGACATTGGCGACGCATCGGCACTTCTCTCAGATCGCCTCTTTGGTAATTCATAAAGAGCAAGCTCTGATTTGCCTATGATTTCGGGCTTTTGTTGGCGATCTCCACAAAACTGTCGGCAAGTGAAAATCGGGCCTACAATCGTGTAGTGTAAACTCGGCATTACATCGTTTGTTAGCTGAGAACTTTATCAACAAATATATCCATTTCAAATTAATTTAGAATTAAAAAATAATATTAATATTATAATAATAATATTTTGTCCCTTATCTCAAGAAAAAGTGAGCAACTAAAGTTGATACAGTGGATTTTGACTGACTACACCGTCAGCACAAATGGATCATATTTCTTCATTGCTTGTGAGATTACAGTTTGGACAGTCACACTTAAATATTGTGTGAACAAAGACTTTCAAAAAGTAAAGTTTTTTTATTGGCTCAAAAGATTGCAATGTCTTAAAGACAGTTTGGCGGACAAATATATAATTCAATCAGCTTTTTTCCATCTTTTGTTTTGGAATCTTTCAGTTTTGCATGCTAAACCTTGATGATTTCATTGCAATGTCTTTTTCTTTGCGTGTAGAATTCTTTGGCGATGAAGCCAATAAGCCAAACAGAAAGGTTGTAGTATGCCTGGGGGAGTTATTTAAATTTGGCTTTTATTCATCCTCAGTAAAGTGTGACAGTAATTTGCACATTGTCCTCAGGGTCAAATTTGCAGCGCCTCTCAGTTTCAGAGAACAAAATGAAGCCATTTGGCTCATCAGGATGTTTTGTTGACCGTCACTTAATTGATACCAGATGCAAAATATATTGTGGCCGACTCTAAAATAATACAGTCCTCCAACACATTGGTCCACTCTCTTTGGGACCATGCCAATCTACTGGTCAAGGATCTGTAGTTAACCTGTATGCGGGTTAACTCACCAACATTTAATGTTTCTTTACCATTTTGACCTCTTACCTCCCGACACCCAATGAACAAGGGGCATTGTGTAGACACCTTGAACAGATTATCAGAGTGACTGCTTTAACTTAAACCCTTCACCAAACTGACTAGTCACATGTTTCCCATTGAGAGCACTTTAATTCCATCGTGAAATATTTCCGTAAGCCTTTGATTCAAACCAGAGACTATAGAGTACTCCTCCACTGTAGCTCTGTACCAGCATTTATGGCCCATCCTGGAGTGATCTACTCTAGCATGGATTTGGGGCTTTCCTTTTGACCATTAAATCTTCCAAAAGCTGTATTAAAGGCTATTTTACACTTCATTATTGCAAATGGACCTCAAAAGCATGAAATGCCAGGCAAAAATTAAAGCAGGACTCAGTTTACTTTTATATAGAACACTTAAGTGGGTAAATACAGATCTGGTTTCTTAAGATGCTACAGTAAACCCTGACCAGCAAGCTATTCCATACTGAAGCAGCAGTAAACAGTTAAATGTTTGACCTGTTTGGGAAGGGTTTCCTGCACCGCTTCAGTCCCAGGCCTGAGCATCAAGAGTATTAATTTCATCCTCACAGTCAAATATAATTTTTTATTATCTAACTATGCCCAAAATTAGATATATGATGGAGGGAGGTAGTCTTGATTTATAAAATATACAGTGGGGTCTAAAAGTCTTAGACCACTAGTGAATTTCTGATTTAGTACAATTTTTTCATAATAAAAATGTTCATTACATTATCAACATAACATAAGTTTTTAATATTTGGTATGTCCTCCTTTTGAGTTCATGGCAGCATGCACAATATGATGATCCATGTTTAGTTTTTTTTTCAGAGTGATTTGAGAATGTTTCAAAGAGCATCTTGTGTTCTTCAATGGAAGCAAGGAAATCTGACAGTCTGTACAAAAGAGTTAACCTGGTCAGTGTCACAAATTTGCTTACTTGATTAGTGACATTCAGAATCTTACATATTCTTTTTATTTGATCTCACGAAGATAGCGTGACTGTGGTGACATTGTTGCAAAGTAATAGAACATGTTTCCCTACATGTACTGCAGCAGTTTCATGGTGAAATGTCTTCTGTGTGGCCCTATAATCAAGTTCAAAGTCCTCCCAAACAGATGAGGTTTTTAAGGTTAAAGGGATAGTTCACCCAAAAATGAAAATTCTCTCATCATTTATTCACCCTCATGCCATCCCAGATGTGTTTGACTTTCTTTCTTCAGCAGAACATAAACAGATATTTTTAGAAGAATGTCTCAGATCTGTTGGTCCATACAATGCAAGTGAATGGGTGCCAACTACTTTGAAGCTCCAAAAATCACATACCTTAACATAAAAGTAATCCATTACCCTCCAGTAGTTAAATCAATATCTTCAGAAGCAATATGATAGGTGTGGGTGAGAAACAGATCACTTTCACATTCTTTTTCTTGTGTTTTTGGTGATTCCCATTCTTTATGCATATCAACACCTTCTAGGCACGGAGAAGTATTTAAAGCCAAAAAGGACTTAAATATTGATCTGATTCTCACTCACACCTATCATAACACTTCTAAAGATATGAATTAAAACACTGGATCATGTGGATTACTTTTAAGATGCCTTTATGTGCTTTTTTGAGCATCACAATTTTGGCATTCACTTACATTGTATGGACCTACAGAGAGCTGAAATCTTAATTTGTGTTATGCAGAAAAAAGAAAGTCATACACATCTGGGATGGCATGAGGGTGAATAAACGATGGGAGAATTTTCATTTTTTGGTGAACTATCCCTTTAATGCTCTATTGAATTATAAATCAACAAAACAGACCACCTTACCCTTAACCTTAAACCTAAAAGAAAGTGTCATGAAAGCACATTCAAGATGAAAAACCCAATTGCTGAAGTAACCACATCATTTTGTGGTGCTTCTATGACACTTTCGGCTCAAGTTTTGACTCGCTTTGACTTGCTCTTCAGGACACTCCATCAGTTTAGCTACCACACAAGCTTGTTAATGTAGTTTATATATGTAATGCAAACATTCAAATGTGTCGGCCAAACCCTACGGAGTAGATGGGGGCCGGCACGATCACTTGATCACTTTTCTTATAACAATGACAACGACTTTAAATACTCTGTCATTTATGGTCATACAGATAAGGAGGCATCATTAGAAATAGTAAAAGGTCTACTTTTATTTGTGTCCACACACAATAAAACAAAATGTCATGCTTTTGTAAAATACAGAAAACAAACAGGACGCACTTTCTGCTACTTCCATCTCCGTGTAATTTTGTCTGAAGCACGTCACAAAATTGAACTGAAACTCAGCGTATAATTGTCTCACAGACAAAATAAACATGTCTATAGAAATCCTGAAATGTCTACTTCTAAATAAACCAATTAAAATCCAAAACAAATATCTTCTGATTATGTAATGTGTATGAAACTCATGAGAGGTACAGTTTTATGTCTCATCTCATTAGCGCTGTTCCTGACTTCAACCCCCATTATTTCCCCCTCCCCAAACCCATCCTGTCCCTCAACATATATCCCTGTGGTCAAAGCCTAAATTACACAAGGCACACATATAAACAAACAAACAAACAACCAAAAAAATATTTCCGATAATCAAAAATATAAAAATCTAATCAAATCCCTTTATTGTCACACTACCATGTACACAAGTGCAACAGTAGGTGAAATTCTTGTGTGCAGTTCCGAGCAACATAGCAGTCATGACAGTGACGAGACATGTACCAATTACAATAAACAACATACATACACAACACAATTTACATATCAAATGTACACATACTTACACAACACAATAATTATATACAATGTACAGTAAACAATACACACAATACAGAATGCACATACAATATAGTATGAGTATATCAAAAAAATATTTTTGATATAAGAGTATATCAAATATATATATACAGTAGTTGTATTGAGGAGAATATATTTGACAGTCCAGTGTGAGATAATAGATTAATAAAGTGCAGTCCTGATTATTGATCGTGAGAGATCAAATGTTCAAAAGTCTGATTGCTTGGGGGAAGAAGCTGTCATGTAGTCGGCTGGTGCAGGTCCTGATGCTGCGATACCGCCTGCCTGATGGTAGCAGTGGGAACAGACCATGACTCGGGTCAACAAATTAACAAACAAAGAGAAAAAGAAAGAAATCAACAAAGAACAGAATCAACAATTAATACCACAATGTTGTCTCTCTCCACATGGTCCTCACTGAGAGCCTTCCAGAAAGGACAAATACCTGTCTCATTTCTTACCATATGTGTCCAATCTGCCAAACCGCTTATATGACATCTTTTCAAATGCCGCCACACTGCCCAATTCGGTGAACCATACTTGAAATGGGGGAGCGCCAATTGACTTCCATTCTCTAAGAACTATCTCTCTGCCAAACATTATGTTCGTTTGGACCCAGCTTTTTGAATATTTGTCACCTACTTTGAAAAACACCTCATCACCCAAAATACAATTTGAGAAATTGTATTTCTTTTGAGAAATTTGAGTATCTAAAACCTCAAAGATTAAATTGTTGACTCTTACCCAGAATTCTTAAATCTTAGCGAAGAACAACAGGGCATGGGCTATATCTCCATCCTCCAACTGACATCTCCAGCAGGTAGGTATATCTTTTAAACCAATCCTTAACAATCTAGAGGGAGTCCAATAGCAACAATGCAAAATCTTAAACTGAATAAGGCCTACCCTTGCATCCCTAGACATAGTTTTTCTTTCTTTTTTATTCTTTCCCACTCCCCATCCTCCAATACCAAGTTCAAATCTCTTTCCCATAACCTCTTAAGAACTGTTAAGGCTCCATCACCAAGACTCTGAATCAACGAGTAATAATACACTGACACTTCATGCCCCTTTCCAAAGGCTATGAGCACCATACAGAGGGTGTCTGTAGCTTTAGGGGGCAGTGTACTACCACCAAAAATAGTGCAAAGTAGATGGGGCAACTGTAAATACCTGAAAAATTGAGACCCAGAAATCCCAAATTGCTGTGTTAACATTTTAAATGATATCAAAGATCAGTTTTCATAAAGTTCACAAAATGTAGCAACACCCCTCTCCATTCTTTCCAGCAAAAGGGGGACTTGTTAATATATAATTTGGGGTTCAGCCATATGGTTGAGGAAACATTTAGGTAAGTTTCAAAATTGAACATACGGGAAATCTTTGTCCAAACTGAATGTAAGTGTGAAATAATGGGATGCATTTTTACTTTTCTAGGCAAGAAAAGACTTTGCAATGGTGAAATTGGGGCAAAGACCACATGTTCAGTGTTGTACCAGGAGGGGGCTCTCTCAGGTGGAAGAGACCAATGGGCCAAGTGTCTAAGATTAAAAGCATATTAATAAAACAACATTTTGGGGAGGGCTTTGTCAGTTGGTGTATGTAACTTCCTGAAATGCAACATAGGTTGTTAATTCTAAATAAAAACTTAGATATTCTATCAGATTGTTTAAAATAAGAAAGAGGAACTTCTAGAGCGAGAGACTGTAGTAGATAATTGAAATTGGGGATACAATGAATTTTCATAACATTGACCTTCCCAGCCATAGACAAATGTATGCCCACCTGTCAACATCACATGAGAACTTGTTTCATTAATGGGTTAAAATGAACTCAAAATAAATCTCTCAAATTTGCTGGAAATAAAATACCCAAATACCTAATGCCTTGCTTGGGCCATTGAAAGGTGCCAGGTTGGAAAGCCGTGGCAGGGCAATATGCTGTTAGAGCAAGAGCTTCAGTTTTATACCAATTTGCCCTATTTCCTGAAAATTTTGAGAAAGAATAAATTATTTCATGGAGGCCAAGTATATATCTACTAGGATCTAAGACAAATAATAATATATACTCTGCGTAAGTAAAAGTTTATATGCCACACCTCCTGTGACAATACAAAGAAAATCATTCAGCTTTGAAAATTGCAGCTGCTAATGGCTCCAGGGCAAGACAGAATAAAGGAGAGAGAGGACAGCATTGCCGGCTTCCCTTACCAAGAAATAATATGAAATTAATCCATTAGTTTTCACTGCCAATGATGGATGTTTGTAGAGTAACTTAATCCACCCAAAAAAAGTGTTCCCAAACCTGTAAATTTCCAAAATCTTAAAAAGATAGTCCCATTCCACCCTATTAAACGCCTTCTCAGCGACAAGTGAGATGGCAGTGATCTGGGTCTGATCATTCGATTTATAAAATGTCTAATATTATCAGAAGAACTACACCCATGAATAAACCCCACTTGATCTATATACATATATAATAGATGTTATTACTCTACTTAATCGATTAGCCAGAATTTTAGACAAAGTTTTCACATCTAACTGGATCAGGGAAATAGTATGATAATTTTTCACTCATTAGGGTCTTAATCTTTTTAAAAACGAGAGTGATCAGGGCTTGCATCATGGATGGCGGTTGTTCAACTTTCTTTAATGACTCTGTGTAAACTTCTAACATAAATGGAGCCAGTTCTGTGAAATAAAATCTAATAAATTCTGTGGTAAAACCATCTTTTAAAACCATTTTTACCTGTTGGCAAGCCTTTAATTACCTCAACAAGCTCCTCCAAAGTAACATCTGAGTTGAGAAAGTCTTTTTGATCACTTATCTATTTAGAGAGTTGTAATGGCTTTATGAAGTTGCTAATATGGATGTGGAAATATTAAGATCATTTTATAATTATTTAAAGGCTTTATCAATATTTGTGTAAAAAGTAAATACATTACCTCCAGAAGACTTCACTGAAAGAATGGAAAAATCTCTCTCTGTTTTAAGTATCTGGTAAGAGGTTTCCCTGCATTGTCCCCCATCTCAAAGCATGTCTGTCTTGCCCTGAGTAACCAAAACTTTACCTTCTCTTCTCTTTAATTTGTAATTTTTTTCAGGTTTTCTCCCCTTTTTCTCCCCAAACTGGCATGACCAATTCCCAATGCACTCTAAGTCCTCATGGTGGTGTAGTGACTCGCCTCAGTCTGGGTGGTGAAAGACGAATCTCAGTTGCCTCCGTGTCTGAGGCCGTTTATCCATGCATCTTATCAAGTGTTAAAAATCCGTGAATTTGTGTAACTGGCAGCTGTAATAAATGTAAGCACAGCGTAGTTCTAGCGGGAAGACTAGCAGCTGTACATCATCGCACCATTAGCTGGGTAATTCCAAGCCAATCACATGTAAGCCGTTGCTTTATAAGTCTGCTCACAATCTATCAGATTACTGTTTCAGTGCACTAACACGGCAACCTCCACCACCCCACCACCATCAGTTGAGTCCCGTCCTGCACGGGGGTAGGCTCCTCACCCCTGCCTCTTATCTCCGGCAGGATATGACGGTTTCAAGTACAACTTCTTCAGACCGCCAGACGGGGCTTACGCCAAAGAGAGAGAGACATTACAGTCCTGTGTTATATTCATCAAATAAATGTCATTTTAAATTTCACTTAAGTCTGCAAGTCTTCCTGATAGAAATGATATCCCCATTAAAATACGATACGTAATAAAAGTAGATTTTGATAAATAGTATATTTGCCCTGTGTAAATAACAATATATAGGAACTGTATCTAAAATAAATAAGGGGTGATAAATAAACACTAATACAACAGGCTGGAAAAACAGACATTTATTCATTTTAATATCCTATATATATTATGATTATGTTGAAGAGATGCTTAAAAGTAAGTTTTTTCTCTCTCTCGTAAGTGTAAATGTCAACATCATACTGTAATTTGAAAGGATTGATGCCTGTCATGCAAAACATGAGCTCATTGATGTCAAAATATTAGTCTTCTTTTTTATAACAACCGTTACACCTGGTTGGAGGCTTCTGTAAATATTTTGTTTATTTGTAGGGTTACGGTAAGTTTAGGGTAAGGTAAGTTTATGGTGCAAAGCTCAAATATTTAGTAGTGCTTAAATTGTGACTTAGTGCCACAACTAGGCTAAGTTGTAACTTACATATAGCTGGTGCAACTGGCCCAGAGGAATAAGAGTGGTTTATACTTGACGCAGCCGCTTGTTTGCGAGGGTTCGCGCACACAACCGGACATCATTGCAGCTATTGCCTGGCATCCAACAAGGCTCAGCTTTGTGCTGCATGCAATTTTTTTTTTTACTTTTCGTGTGATGCTCGCAGTGCTTCAATTCCATTGGATGAATTTGAGGAAAGGGACAGGGCAAATGAGCTTTCGAGGCAGAGTAAATTACTGCTAATAATGTTAAAAGGATGGTGTTTAAACAAAATGTATACGATTGTTTTAAATAAAGAACTTATCTTGACTAAGCTTTAAAAAATAAAACACTAGTATCACAACTGATAACAAATAAAAGTGCTTGAGTTTCACCACAGACAAACAATGTAAGTCAAGTCAAATGTATTTGTATAGACTTTTTACAACAGGCATGGTTTCAAAGCAGCTGCACATGAAATTATGATATAACAGAAAATGTATTAATATAATGCCAATATTAGTTATTTATGTTTGGAACTATTACTGGTTAAAATTAGTACACTAAGTAAGTGTTGTGGGTCAGTGATTAAACAAAATGCATTGTCCTTTGATTTTGGCTGATGAAAGCTTTTGTTAGTGGTTAATTCATTTTCTATGTAGTTATTATTATAATTTTTTTAAGAGAGTGTTGTCCCTCCTTTGACTAAGTAGATATAGGTATATTTCAGTGAGGAGCATCGCAGTCTTGCTGGAAGCTTATGTCAGGTAATTCTGGTGAACTCCATCCTGAGCCCATGCTTCAGAGTGTGGATCATGAAGAATCCCATGTCTTTGAGTTAGCATCAGTTCATCCTCTGTGAAGTCCATCTTAGTAGACTGAAGTGAAGTCTGGCCGGCACATGCTGCGGTTGGTCATCATAACTCAGTGAAACAGTGGGAATCGGACATCAGGCAGAATAAGAGAAGTGTTTTCGGTTACGGCAGACCTAACTAAAGCAGCATAACCATGAATTGAGGGATAAATTAGGTGTATGCCTGGCTGAATAGATACATTTTTGTCTAAACTTAAACTGAGAGAGTGTGTATGAGTTCCGAACACTGCTCGGAAGACTATTCCATAGTTTAGGAGCCAAATATGAAAATTATCTCCCTCCTTTTGTAGATTTTGATATCCTCGGTATTGTTAACAGGCTGGAGTTTTCGATTATAATGAGTGTGATGAATTATAATGTGACAGAAGGTCACTGAAGTACTTTGGAAGATTTGAATCTTTGTAAGTAACAGAATTTTAAAATTAATATTAAACATAACAGGTAGCCAATGGAACGTTGATAAAATGGGGCTGATATGATCATATTTCTTGGTTCTAATTAGCACTCTGGCTGCTGCATTTTGAACCAACTGAAGTTTATTTATTAAACCTGCAGGGCATCCACATATTAATGCATTACAAAAGCCTAGTCTCGAGGTCATTAATTAGTTTTTAGGCATCAGAAACAGAGAGCATGTGTCGTAACTCAACAAAATTTCTGAGGTGGAAGAATGCAGTTCTACAAATAACAGAAATTTGTTTTTCAAAGGTTAGATTGTTATCAAATATAAGTAAAAACCCTATTCCTGGTTCTTAAAGGGATAGTTCAACCCAAAAGGAAAATTCTCTCATCATTTACTCACCCTTATGCCATTCCAGATGTGATTTAATTTAATTTGCTGAACTCAAATGAAGATTTTTAGAAGAATATCTCAGCTGTTTTGGTCCATACAATGCAAGAGAATGGGTGCCAAAATTTTGAGTCTCCACTGGTTAAATCAATGTCTTCAGAAGCACTATGATAGGTGTGGGTGAGAAACGGATAACTTGCACATTTTTCTTCTTGTGTTTTTTGGTGTTTAACAATCTTCATGCATAGCGCACCCTACTGGGCAGGGGAAATCATTTCTACGAAAAATTACTCTTTGATCTGTGATCTGTCTCACATGCACCTATAATGTCACTTCTGAAGATGATTTAACTACCGGAGTTCCTTTTAAATGTTTTTGTATTGTTCACCTCTTTCATATGACCAGTGAACATGAGCTTTATTATAATACCTGGCTACTGTAAAGTTCAGCAAATAATTTCTTCACAGCTGTTTCTTACAGGATCAGCTGATATTTTCTCTGCACTGTTGTCTATTGTTTGGAGAAGAGTGCAACTGTGGTGCATGTCAAGTATAAATTCCTGTTTTACTCGTGATTTAAATCAATAAAAGTAATTGTTTTGGTAGTGCCCCCAGTGTTCTTTTCACCAGGGAATTGCCACGATGCATACCATGTATTTATAATTATTTATATTTTTTGCTAAAATGTAGGTAATGTTATTCTAAAAACTGGGTTTCTTTTCTTTTTTCTTTTTTCTTTTATGTTTTAAAACGCTTAAGCATGAGGGTGAGTTTATTTCCAGGTTTATATGAAAAAAAAAGGGCACGAAAATCCACCCCATGATGGCACTTCTGTAGAATTCGGCACATGGGGTCTATATTTCTGTGGAACAAATTTGGAACTAGCAGACAGACAGATTGTGAAATCAAGTTGAACGTGCAATTGTTACCTTCAGGATCTATGTGATTTTTAAAATCATTAAAATTACTTTTGCTGTGTAACCTAATGTAGGCATCATTTAGTCATGTTAAAAATACTTTGACTTGAATAAAACCAGATAATTTAGATTTTACCACATAAACCCATTTTTTAGGATACCTGAAAAAACATGTTTTTCAGTGTATATGTGCTCTAAGTCTTGCCGTATTCTAACGCATTAACATTCATTTAAATGCATTCCAACATATGGAAAAACATTCCACACTCGAAACTGGAAAAGAATCAAGCATGTGTGAAAACATGCTGCTATGTCTCCTTGAAACTATGTCTGCATTTAAATGAAGATTCCTTTGAGATCACAATCTTGCTTCTGCCAGAATGAATTCAATTTACATCTGAGTTTTGACAGATTGTGTTTTGGATTTGTTTGTCTTATTAAGTAGGCGTTGCATCTGTCCATGCTTTTAAAGTGCTGACAATAACCTCAAACGCTTTAAAAACAAAAACTACAGGAATATGATAACTTTGAACAAGTATGAAATCAGAAAACAATAGTTTTTTTCCTGTTGGTGTACATCATTGTTAATATTCCTTCCCCGTTGAATCATGCATTATTAATCAGTATTGATTATATGTGTTGTTTAATAAGGCATGTACTACTGTTACCATTGCTCATACTTTTAAACAGCTATATTAATCTGGAGTGATTGATTGAGAAAATGACACCTCAAATTGAATTTAGAAAGGAAGATTGTCAAAAATAAAAAGCAAATAGAAAATATATATAGAATTACACAATAAGACCATACCAAATCAACCCATTTCAGTTCTTTGTGCCCAATTTGAAAATGCATATCTCAGATTTAGCAATAAGATACAGTGCATTGTATCATGATGTATTGATCTTTACCCTCATGTTGACACCCTGGTCTGTTTTCAATTAATTATTACATAATTTCCAGGGTTTTGTAGATACTGTATCTATTTGAGTCAATCAGGCAAACCCCTCGAGCATTGCTTGAACACGTTCTATGATGGCGGTTGTGTCACTGTTCTTAGATCTCCTTCCCAGTCCAAGTGGATTGGAATAAAGTTCTTTTAATTAAGGCCCAATTGTTTTCCTCCTGATTTAATAAAGGGTTATTAAGGGGGAAAATTCTGCTGCAGAGCAATGGACTCCTGGAGGGAACATGTAGAGTGAAAGTGTCTGTATTTTAGCAACCTTGTGGGGTTTTCAGTATTTCTGGCCATGGGATATTAAATGAACCACATACTGTGGGCCTTTGTTTTGAGAAATGCAGCCTCATCATGCATTTAGAAGCAGGCAGAAGGAAATGCTGACAAATAATTTATTTTCTTTTTCTTTTTTGTTCTTTACAGAGAACGGAAAGGCACATCTACCACCTATTTTGAAAGGCTGAAGTCACACTACTTAAAGTAAACAAAAAATTAAACTAGATTTTTACTTTGGTCTGGGAAACCTGTATGAAATAATTATTTCATCATTATAAATCACATTAACACAATGCACATGCAAACTATTTTTGACAGGAATGGACTGATTCTTTTAGATGTTTTCTGTATTTAGCTGTGTGCTGCAACAATGTGAGTGCTTTGAAACTGTTATCACATGCTGATACAATGGTTATACTTTACATTAATGTTCTCTTTGTTAAGGGCTTATAAAGTGGTTCATTAATAACTAATAAGTCATTTCCAAATGCATTAAATATCATAGATATGTAGTTATAACACCAAAGATAATGGTGCATGGATGGATGGATGGATGGATGGATGGATGGATGGATGGTTGGATGGATGGATGGATGATGGATGGTTGGATGGATGGATGGATGGATGTTTGGATGGATGAATGGTTGGATGTATGTATGTATGGATGGTTGGATGGATGGATGGATGGATGATTGGATGGATGGATGAATGGTTGGTTGGATGGCTGGATGGATGGATGGATGGATGGTTGGATGGATTGATGGATGGATGGTTGGATGGATATATGTATGTATGGTTGGATGAATGGTTGGATGGATGGATGGATGGATGGATGGATGGATGGTTGGATGGATGGATGGATGATTGGATGGATGGATGGATGGTTGGATGGATGGATGGATGGTTGGATGAATGGTTGGATGGATGGATGTTTGGATGGATGAATGGATGAATGGTTGGATGGATGGATGGATGGATGGATGGATGGATGGATGGATGGATGGATGGATGGATGGTTGGATGGATGGATGGATGGATGGATGGATGGCACGTCATGTTTATTCACAGCATATATTATAGAATAAAGTATGATGCACATTAAACCATACTGAACTTTATGTACATAGGTTTCTAATGTGGTACTTCCTTTAAATGCTTTATATGTGTCCACTTTTATTGAACACCTTAACACATTTTCATAGGTTATTAATGCAGAATAAGTGAAATTAAGCATTTATAACATTAGGTATAATGGCTCACTATTTGGCAAATATTGCATGAAAGTCACCCTTTTTATGCATGTTGTTATAACCACATATTAATAATTTATTATTAATATATTTAATTTGTAAACAAATTATTAGTTATTAATAATCCCTTTATAAATCTTTAAAGGTTGAGTGTGTAATTTTAATCCAATACACTTTTTGTCAAATTCTGTGAATATCTCTTCACAGACTGGTTTGTACACAGCATTGACTCTGTAAATGGGAAAATAAACTAAGTACATCGGATCAAGCCACACAGAACTGTTTCAATCATACAACATTGGCAATTGGTGTGCATGAATTTGGGGGGTGGAGCTTCTGAAGGAGCACTGTAGGGAGGGGTGTGTTTGTTTGGCTGTTGAGTTCAAATATAAACACTCTTTCTCAGGAATCCCTTACTTCACCTTTAACATGAAAACCAATGAACTGTAAAATTACTTACTAAACTTTTCTGAGTAAAGTTATGGCCAATTTTGCAACTTTGTTACCATGGTGATGTAATGTCAACAAACCATAAAACTCTAAAATGACTGTAAAAATTAAAATGTAAACAAATTTACAGCTAAAAGAAAATACATAATACATAAATAATGCAAGTGATTTTTATAAAAATATAAGCTTCACATTTCTACCTTTAAACCCTCCAAAAAAGGGCCCCATTCACTTTTATTGTGCCTCTTTGTAACGGGTCGAAATTTCATAAAACTTTAGAAAGTTTTTGTTGTAATCAACATTATGCCACAAATGCTGTCGATTGAGCTTAAATTGTATTGAACCCAGAACATTCCTTTAATGTAAAGTGTTACCAAGATGATGAACAAATCCTCTTTTTGTATCATTTTTTTAATTTTTTGTCAATTTAAGCCCTGGATGAAATGTTCCAAATAGAAACATCTTCTACTAAAGAAAGTCCAGAAATGTTATCCTGTAATAGATTTGTGATCCATTTATGTTCATTTATAGCAAGTTGCTTGATTTCTCTTTATGTCAGAAGAGCACATTGCAGACCAATGAGGTCATTAGTGACTGAGGTCATTATTTGAATCTATTACTCTCAATAGGGGAGACCGGGGATCAGTGGTTGTTTGTGCTAGATTTCTCAAACTTTGATACACACTACCCATATCTGTCTTCTACAAATATAACTAATTTGGACATCTACTACACAATCAAAGATGATGTGAGTTAGTGTCAAATACAAAGAGTTCCGTTGTTACAACCTACCCCACAACTGGGGAGAGTTGTAACACTAGCTGGGGATGGATGTAACAATGAGAGGTAATTTGCTCAAACAAGATCCTCACTATACAATTTATACAAGAACTTTATTAAGGAATAAAGAAGACATTGATTTGAATAAACTGAACAAATGAAAGTGACAAAACACTTATTTCTTTCATTTTACATTAACTGAAAAACTATTTCTGTGTGTGATTCTTTGAGTGTGTGTGTGGACTGCATTCCTGAATGTGCATGTATCACTGGTTCTATCACTGTCACAATCGTGGCAAATTTTGACGGCTGCCACTGGAGTGCAGGCTTTGTGGGCCCAAAACTGACAGTTTACACATTTGCCCCACATTTCTTTTGGCCTCGAGTTTCAAAGTGTTCCATGCACACAATGCAGAAATTCTCATCATCTGACGTTTCAGAATCCTCTTGATCATTGGGCTTGGGTCTTTTGCTTGTTTGCTTTGCTTTCTTCTTTTGCCCCTTTCCAGATGGCAGGGTTATTCTTTTCTTTTTTTTAATGGTCCTCTTCCTGGCTTCCTCTTCAAGTGCCTGATTCACAGGTGTATCTGTCAGGATTTCTGATTGCCTCTTCTTTCTCTTCCCACTGGCAGTCTTCCTTGGTCCTGCTTTGGGAAATGGATGGAGAGCAGATGGACTGAAACCTTTTTGAGCAGCTTGAGTTGAGAGGTCCGGCTGAGTCTGAGAAAAGGCTTGACCTGCCTGGTCAACTGGAAAAGAGGCTTGGGTTGGCTCAGCTGAGGTGGAGGCTTGGGCTGGCTGGTCAGCTGAGGTGGAGACCAGAGAGGCAGATGGTATAGGGTGATCTGTGACCTGTAATGGTGCATAGTCACACTCCTCGAAAATGTCTGGATTGAAAGGCCAGATGCCTGAACATCTAAAACCAGCTTGTACGTTACTTGGCGTAGCAGCATTGGGGAATGCAGTCTTGATCAGGCTTGGGATGTCATAGAAAGACATTGTTTTTGCAGGATACATTCTCATCCATGCATCACTGTCTGTGTTGATAAACTCCTTGAATGGACCATAGACGCTACGATCAAGGGCCTGTAGCTTATGAGGAGGGATTTATTTGCAGTGGGGTGGGAAAGAAAGGAGCCCTATCCCATTTTTGTATGAATTGTTACAACAATCCCCACAACAACCAGCCATTACATAGCTAACTGTTTAAGGTATGTGGGTTTGAAGTTAGCATGAATGCAAAGCATCAAATTAAACTAGAGAAATGGCTACTTTAGGTGATGCAAGTTGCAAAATTGCATCTTCAACAGAATGAACACTAGGCAAAAAAAAAAACTTGATAAAAAAAAGACTTTCATACCTGTAAATCAGTTTTTTGGTTGTAAAATTCACAGTGTTGCTAACAGAGACATGCCACTTCTCATGTGAGCTCGAAAACGAAATGGGAGACAACGATATTGATGACATCACCGCAGCTCTTTCTGATTGGTCAAACTGACAGTTTTACAACTAACCCAGTGTTACAACACTCCCCGGTCTCCCCCTACTGAATTAACCACATAATAAGATAAGCTATTCGAAATTTGTTTTGTCATATGGCCTTTTCCCACTGTCCATATGCACAGTAAGGCCCAAAACACTCCAAGTATGTGAAAGGAGACACTTCACACAATCCTGATTTCTGAAAACAATGCACACCGAAATGTCCATGCATGTACGGACTGACACAAAGGGCAATGTTGCGTGCAGTAGCGTAAACTGTCTTGTTTTTTGGGCTTAAAAAAAGTGTCCAACAAGTCACACAGACTTCTTTAGTGACACATTTGGGTGCTTTTTTAAGCTTTAAAGTCAGTCACTATCAACTGCTCTCATATTGCAGTCAGCGAATGGAACATCCTTTAAAACATATTTGTGCTCAAATTGATAATGTGACAGCTTTGCATTCTCTTGTAAGGATTTGGATACTACTGCTAACACAAGCACAGTCAGCCCATCTCGCTCTAACTTTCTCTGTCACCCTCCCTCGGCTCATTATCGGCCGTCTGTCTGTTTGATGTGGTGAGCTGCGGGAGCTGTATTTGAAGTCTGTGTGGTCTGTCTATCATGAACATGCTAATCTAGCGGAAAATCGAGCTCCAGACACCTGTTACAGTCAACATCTGTTCCCAGCACAGCTGTCTTCCCGTGCCCTTCACACGGAAGCTTGGAAGGACACCGTATAAAGTGGTTGGTTTAGCAGTGATATTGTGTAGGAGGGTATCCTCTCATTTAGAAACATTTCTCAATGGATTTACACAGTGGAATTATTCTTGAGTGATTGTTTGAAATAATGCAACTGCAAAATAAACACTGAAAGAATGTCTTGTTTGTTTAGTGAAATTAAAGAGGCAAATACTTGTATGCTTTTTAATAAAACTGAAGGAGGAACACGAGCCATGTCCAGAGACCAGAATGCAATAGAAACTTGGCGGTTGGGCCTGTAAGCAACCACCAAGTCAGCACTATAGTAACCAAAAACTCCATAACAACTAAATATCAACATGCTAAAACACATTTAGAAAACTTTAGCAAATGTGCAACTTTAGCAACACCCTAGCAATCCTCTTACAACCCGCTAGAACAAAGAAACTGCAAAGTGGCATATGTAAAACCACTCAGAACATTTAAGCAACTGCACCTCTATGCACTGGCAAACCCCCACAACACCCTAGAAAATGCATAGCAATGAATTAAAACCACTCAGAACATTTAAGAAACCACCTAGCATTGCCCTGGCAACAATTGAGAATACCCTAGAAACCACATAGCAATGAGCTGAAACCAGTTAGAATATTTAAGTATCCTATTAGCTATGCCCTGGCAACCAACCACAGAATCCTAGTAACCACCTGGCAATGCCGTAGTACCAACCAAGAACACCCTAAAAAACAGATAGGTATGACCTAAAACCACTCCAGAAGAGCTAAAACTAGAACATTAAGCATAACAGCATAGCTACACCCTGGAAACCACCAAAAATACCCTAGCAACCATCTTTCAATGCCTTAGCAACCAACTATAATACCACATAAAGTGCAAAGCACTGAGTTAAAACCAGTCAGAACATGCAAGCAATAGCCTCACCCTGGCAAACACTAGCAACCACCAAGAAGACGTTAGAAACTGCACAGCATCCTTGCAACCACCTAGAAACAACGAGAACACCCTACAAATTCTAAAGCAATGAGCTACCGTAAAACCACTCAGAACACGAAAGAACGTGCAATACTCTAGCAACCCCCTAACAACCACCCATAACACCTTGGAAACTGCATAGCAATGAGCTAAATCAATCAAAATATTTAAGCAACCAACTAGCCATACCCTGGAAACCACTCACAATATCCTTGCAACCACCTAGCAATGCCCCCAAAAACAACAAGAAAACAACAATAAAAATCTACAAAGAAAAGAGCTAAAACCACAAAGAATATTAAAGCTACTGCAGAGCTCTGCCCTGGAAACAATCCACAACATCCTTACAACCACCCAGAAACAGCCCAGAACACCCTAAAAATTAAATATAAAATCAGCTACCAGAAACATATTCAAAATATTAAAGTAGCAGCATAGCTTAGCGATGTCCTTGAAACCACCCGCAATACCCTAGCAACCCCCTAGCAACCACCCATAACACCTTAGATACTGCACAGCAATGAGCTAATGCCATTCAGAACATTTAAGGAGCTGCATAGCTACACCCTGACAACTACCATATACACCCTAACAACCACCTATTAAAACCTTAGCAACAACCTTACAACATGATATCAGCTGGTCAGAACACTGCAGTAACCACTTATGCCCCAACAACCACTAATAACACCTTAGAAGCTGCACCGCTACACACTGGCAACCACCCACAACACCATAGAAACCACACAAAACACTATAAACTGCATAGCAATGAGCTAAAACCACTCAGAACATTTACGAAACCACCCTAGCAACCACATTGCAACACCCTGCCAGCCACCTACAACATCCAAAACTGTGGCAGCAAGTTATGTACAATAAAGTTGTTAATGTGCAAATGAAAAAACAATTTATAGCTCAGCAATTTGCAGGTGGAATGCAATTAAGACTTGCTTAATGTGTTCTCATTTTCTGGTCTCATTTTAATGTCGCAGAAACATTCACATAAAATAAAGCACAAAGAAAAACATAATTCAGTTGGCATGAAAAATCACATCATCAGATGAGTCATTTTTGAGCCCAGAGAGCTCATGCCTTATGATTCGCCTTCCGCAGTGCATTTCTTAAAATTATAGATTTTCCATCCGACATCTGTTGTTTTATACTCCTTTTTTATGTTTTTACACTATTTATATGTTCTTACACATCCTTGCTGCAGTGTATCCGACCGCAGAATCAACATCTTGTGGTTTGTTTGATTTGTGTCTGCCAATACTGACTGATCATATTTGTTTTCTTGCTGAAAGAGTGTATACCCTGCTGGCATATGACTAAACACTCGATTTGTTTGGGATTATTGGAGCATTTTTCTATTGTTATGGTAAAATGGATTCACTGTCTTTTTCTAGCAGGCCCCATTTGGTTTTGAAGTTTTTTCAAATTCTCATTTCCATATTGTTTTTACATTTCCACATTACATCAGAGAGATAAATTAGGGAAATTTATCCTGTGTCTCATACAGATTTTTTTTTTCAACAACTGGTTCAAACTACAAACTGAACTACAATACTATTTTGTTAATGCACTCAATTTTTTTTTATTTAATTGAAATCACATTTATTAACGAACACTTTTGTGATGTGTGTGAAGTGAATCAATTCAAAGTGATTCAAATTTTTAAATAACTAGTTTGTGAGTCTTTTTGACCAATTCATTAACCTCTTGAGACCCTGCATCCACATGTGTGGACACATTACGTTTTGGCTTCACTTAAGGCTATGCTTTATTTATTTTTTAAAACCAGCTGATCTCAGTTCAGGAGATTCTAGGCTATCATTAAAGAGTTAAACTTTCAGTGCATCGATTCATGTGACAAAACAACATGGTGCCAATCTCAGCCGAGTTTGTCTTTCGGAGAATGGCAACAAAACTACATATGGTAAATTAAAACCTGTTTGAGTCACAAGAGTAGAGTCTGTAGTTTCATCCGATATGGCATTTTAAAAATGGCATCGATTTATTGCGAAACGGCATGCTGTTAAACACAATGTCCATGTACGTGGACAGTAGGACTAACTTTCCATAAAAATCCTACATTCACTGTGCATTGGTGGTGGTGGCGTAGAGGTCTAAAGCACAGAACTGTTAATCAGAAGGTCGCTGGTTCGATCCCCACATCCACCACCATTGTGTCCTTGACCAAGGCACTTAACTCCAAATTGCTCCGGGGCGGATTGTCACTGTAATAAGTGTACTGTAAGTCACTTTGGATAAAAGTGTCTGCCAAATGCATAAATGTAAATGTAAATAATCACATTGAGAATCAATGAACATATCCAAAAGCTTGAAAATGTTGCTTTCAGGGGCTTTATACGGAGATATTATGAAAATAAGGTGCATTTCAAACCGTTCTGAGACCAGTGCAGACAGACAGCACACTGGATGTTAATTCATTCACTAATTAGGGAGCAAGGGCGTATCCTATAACTTTCATATGCTGCCTTGTGCATTCACTTCTAACATCAGGTCAAAAGTTCGGTTTCATGTTGCAGATGATGTTTGGACCACTCAACATGTTTAGCAGACATGGGACAATGACAATCAGTACATAGATTCAGAATTTTATAATGCAACATTTTATTTTAGCTTGGTTGGCAGTGATTTGATGATTCTGGTCATTACTTTTAACCAGAATTATTAATTCAGATTTATAGAAAACCAGCTGTAATGTCTGTAACATCTCAAAAGAATGAATAACCAACACTGTGGACACATAATAAACTATTTGATGAAAACAAATGTGACTTGAAATAAATTACTTAAAATTTCACAACTTAGTTCTGCTGTCCACATATGTGTACACCACTTTTTAGTAAAACTATTTGCTCAAGAATGTCATTTGATTGAACAGGTTGTGAGTGTATTCTGCCTGTACTGAATCTCATTCACCAAAAACGTCCAGATATTTCCTAGTGATTTTTTTGCCCACTGTCATAAAGGAACATGATCTCGTGAGAATTCTTATTTATTCTTACGTTAAGTTTGGTTCAAGCAAATGTACATTCTCTTACATTTGCACTGACACCAAAATGTACAATATTGACATATTGACAGCATCTAACCTTATTACATATTAACACATATAGAAACAAATGTTTACATTTACTGTGTGAATTGATTAATATTGAATAATTCATATAATTAATCAGTTAATTACATTTAATTTATAATCAATAAGGTTAGTTAAATGCAATCACATTTATTTAATGCAGTTGACATTATATTATGACATTTTAATGGTTTCATTCAGTTCTGTGTGATTTATGCTGCCCTATACAATGTTTTAAAGGATTATATCACTTTAAACAAGATTAAATTGTAAAATGTTATTATTAATAAAAACTCTGTAATCTTTAATCATTTATAAAGCATTTGATTTGATTTTTATTTGCCATGGGACACAAAAGGAGTTTTCAGAATATGCCAAAAAACAAAATAAACCACAAAAAAGCACCATACAACTAAAATGAATTTAATCCATACATTTGTTATCTATAATCCAAATCTTCAGACTGCTTCATGTGAAGAACACACCCAAATTCAAGCCTTTTGTTCAACGATTTCCATCTCCATCCACCACAGCGTCATTGTGCCCGCCGTAACCGTCAACATTCGTTGGTTTTATTTTTTACAATCCCAAAATTGCCACCTCACCTGCCGCATTGCGTTGCAGGTTTTATGGCAGTGATGTTGAATGCAGAGTGCATCGGGAGAAGATTTACAGCAATTATTAATTGAACTTCTACTCTCTTCCTCACACAATGCTATTGTATGCCATCAGGGAGCACATCGGATGCAGCGCATCGCCCTTTGGACTATTTTTGTACTGAATTTAACTGAATATATTATTGTGATTAAATTGATTTAATTAGATCAGGCTGCATAAAAAGGCGCTGCTAAACTAGTAAGTCATTCTCAGTAGTGTAAAATGGGGCCTAGTAAACTTTCATGATTAAAATCTTGACGCCACTCTGCCTGACATATTTCAAAACATTCTCAAGTGTTTTATAGAACTGCTGGTAACAGTTACAATTCATCGATACTTCTCAGTCAAGCCCAAAGAAAGGGCAACAGTGATTTATCTGTAGCCATTCTGGTTGTCAAAGATGTTTAACTTGCCCAAGTGAAATTGCTCCCACATACTGAGTAAATAGCCATTAACACTGTGTTTATTTGGAAGGAGGAGAATTATATGGCTGAAACCCAGTCTTCAGTGGACACCGTGCCAAAGAGATGAGGCCAGGGAGGAAGAGAGAAGATCGCAAGAGAGGAAGACCCAATTTATTTTTGGTAATTGGCTCCACTTGAACAAACAGCCTCACTTGTCCAGTGGCCTCTCGGATTCAGCTTGATGCCAGTGATAAAAGCAATAACCCATTTCCCTTGTTCACCAAAGCAGGACAGGAGACAGCAAATCAACTATTTGAAAAGATAGTTTCCAGTTGGAGCCGCTTTTTCCAATGTATTCTGGATTTGTGATCCCATCTTCCTACTCGTCTACATCTATTTCTGATATCTTCAATATCTGCAACATAAGTTCAGTCAAGACACTACATGGTGCAGCTGATAGGTCATTTGAATGTGTAATCTGCCAATTTGCTTGCATACTCTCTTACCCAATCTGTGGGGTATTCCAGAAAGCAGTGGTAGCATCTAAACTGGGTAAGTTTACTAAGAGTAGCCTTTACATAATTATTTTAATATTAATAGAATATGAATGCTAAATACCTATTATGAAGTTCAGTGCAAACACATAACATACCAGTCAACCTATTAAACATTTTTGTGGCCGAGAGAGATTTTATTTAAATGTTGAATTAAGCTTTAACAATGTTTTATTAATTTAAAAACTCACACATTGATTCAGTATAGGCCTACTTTCCATCAAGCAAACTCTCAGTCCTACACTGATGCAGTTCCTATCGCTATTATGAGTGAAGACGCCTTTATAATGCTCATTTGCAGTCATTAATTCTGCGCCACTGAAACATGACACTAGTTTCTTCTTAGTGTCTGTTTCCATGGTGATTTGTAGATTCTGCTGAGAATGCCTTTCTTTGCGTCTTCATACTCAGACTGAGATTCAAACTCAAAGTTCAGTGAACTAACCTGAAACTGGAACTAATAGCCACAAGTAAGCAATCATTGGGTTAATCAACTGATTTCTGTCAAGGTAAGCTAAACTTGCTTTCTGGAATACCCCCCTGATCGGTCCTTTGATATGTCCTCTGCTAGCCAATCTGCTTCTGTACTCTTTTTCTTACATTTAAATTGCTTCAGTTGTTCACAGATAAGCCGCTTTCGCTGCAACACGCTACGAGAGTCTCCTCTCTGAAACCCTCCTCCTCCCCAGCACCACCAGTCTAGATCTGCTTCCTGGGAATTGTATGCATGTATAATTGCATAGCAGCGACTTGTTTACCATAGATACAGTCGGCAACATGTCATACACTGGGGGCATGTTTTAGCGTCGGGAAAAGCATAGCACTGTTAGCATAGTTACTTATTCATGCCTCTTAAAAATTCATTGAAAAGATTTTTGGAAAGTAACTTGAAGCAATTAGTAATGTGGTTACTTTTTTAAAGAACTTACCGAAGTCTGTTCTTTAGAGTTTCAGAAGAGATCTCAACAACATCTGGAACTGTGCTCAGATTTGCCAAAGATTTCAACGTCTTACATTTAAAGTCAGTGATTTCAATTCAGACTCAAAATGTCTATTTGGGCTATATTATCCACATACATTTTATAGACCTATGCTCTTACTGTATGACACAAACGGTTTAATTTGATTTATTTTCCCTACATAATTTCACTTGAAACATCTGAGACAAAGTTGATGCCTAAATCAATCAATACTGAGAATTTTTTGACTTCTCATAAGCTATGAAAGAGCAACCACTGAGCGAATGTTTCTTTTGAGGTAGATGTAACATGATTGTTGGTGTGAGATCCTTGTCAAAGCACACATTTGCATAGAGAGGAATCACAGACCTTTCCCTCACCCTTCAAATCTGCAAAAGTCGGACATGGTTTTCATCACCTAGTCCTTGCTGTGAGGTACTGCTGTCTCACCCTCCCAGCAGGACTGTCCTGTTCAGGAAATAGGAAGCCCTATGAAACAATATGCTGGCTGGACTCCTAAGGCGTTGCAGTGATAACAGACTTGTCACAGGCTGCTTTGACACATTGTGTTAGTACAAACGAAAGGAGAATGGCCAGCCAATGCCGGTAAACTATTCTGAGAAGAGCAGAGGGCACAATAAATTCCCTGAGCGGGTGTATTAGGGCGGTCAGTGACCCTCCCAATAGAGGCGGTAGTGATATTGGGGCCGTATCCGCTGAACATTGTTGGTTGTTCATCAAGATGCTGCTCCTTAAAAGACCCTTGTTTTATATAAATTCTGAAGTGACAGTTATATTCTGGAGACCACCATCTGTGGTCTCACACTTCCTGTGGACAGTCCCTTTTCTTCTTGTAAGTAGTCGTGTGAACTGATGCCAGAATGAAAGAGGCGTGAGACCAAATAAATACAGCTCAGGAAAAGTCCATTACCAAGGTATATCAAAGGACCTTTTTACATATGATTTTAAAATGCATTTTGAGTGATCTGATTACATATTGTCAGGCAAGACAAATCACTGTTTATACCTAATCATAAATGCGTCTATTTTGACCATGTGTGTTCAGATTTCGAGGGGAGGGTCTCTGATTTCATGACAAAATGCCAATTAGTCACTATGACATCACTCATCACTATCGCTATTTAAAACTCTTGTTTAATTTGCCGGTTGATTGACTGGTGAGTGAGTAGGATTTGCTTCGCTGCTGTTTGAATGTATTTGAACAGATGAGCATTTACACTATGACCCCAATGCGGTCGCGCGTCTTAAACCACTTTTGACCACCTCAAAAAAGTCTGTTACAGTGAGGCACTTACAATGGAAATGAACGTAACCAGGGATTTAAATAAACGTAAATGTTTAAAAATACTAAAATATGTGATACAATCTCTTACTAACCTTTTCTGTGTAAAGTTATATCCAATTGTACAAATCTGTTGCCATAACAACATAACACCGTATACCCTGTGTGAATGCAAAACAAACCAAAACAAATTTTATTGATGCAGTAATATCAATTAATAATCAATACAATGCAGTCAATAAACTTCCGACTTACAACTACAAACTAAAAAAGTGACATGATTAGATATGGTAACCAAAATAAGCCTATAACATATAAGAGGAAGGTGTGTGTGTGTGTTTGTAAGGAGTGACGCGCACAAAATAGTGGACGTGACTCTCATGGAGAGTACATCATGTGAGATTTACGGCCAGAGAATATGGCCGCGAATGTGGGCGGGTAATGGTATCTGCCCATTTACTGCGTATCTCCACTTGTATGATAACTAAGGGACAAAGCTGAGCTTTATTACCAAGTTATCCACTAGCCAAATGTGTCTGTGAGGGGTTGCGTGTGTGTGTGGTTAGTACAAAAGAGAATAAAGTGGCGGCACCGAAGCCAGTTTTGCGATCGTGGGAGAGAAGGCAGCTGTTAGTTTATCACTCATAGATGCTGTGAACGGCTTGTAAACCGTCCTGCAGTGTTTGGTTCTTTAATGGATAAACTCAGTGTGCCGGTCTCATCCACGATGGCGTAAATACACAACAGGCCAACATGGTTGGATTACAACACAGCAAATCTCATTCATGATAACAGTACATTACATTAATACCTTGAGTATTATTAGCAACAATGAGCGGACTCGGCAGTGCATAAACTGTACAAGCAACAACCTTGATACAAAAGAATTACACACTATAATATTCTATCTCTAATGAGATGTAAACCTCTTACTTGAATCGCATGAGGATGCAGGTAGAATGTGTGTTCATCTGTCATTTGACTTGGTTCCTTAAAGCTCGGGTGATGACGGGAGGCCGTTTCCTCACTCTGTTGGCGGGCGTGGCTGTTGATTCTCGCCAGGCTGGCGGAGAAATCAGCAACACCGAATGGCAAACGGATGAACACATATTCTGCTGGCAAACGGATGAAGATGCGGATTGCTTGGCGGTCTCCTTCGGATCCGTTAGAGTGTTCGGTGGAACACAGAGTAATCCCAACTCGTCCTGCGAGATAGAGATTGTATGGTCACAGATTCAAGTTGTATGTTACTTCCTTGTGCATCAAGGCTACACCTGAGAGTAGCGATGAGCTGCGTCTACGCACAGCATGCAAAGTCGCTGAAAACGATGCCCAGAATGATCTCAGAGGTATTTCTACTTCTGATGATGTCATGGTTGAGGGGTGTTCTGCTGTGCGCCTAATCCAATAGGAGTTGAGAGTTCGAACCTTACACATAGGTGTAAAGTGAGCAAGGCTTCATGGGATTTGTAGTCTGTTGTGGACTCCCTTTGTTTGATTTTGAAGTAATTACTTATTAACTGTATCCTATTGCTAAATATTACAATTTATTTATTTGTTTTAATGGGGATCATTGATCATTCTTTAACTTTGCGCATTAAAGATATTTCAGTAGTTTGACAGTCCAAAAATGTACCTTTAAGCTAATTGAAACATAGGCCGAAAAAATCATTCGGCCCAATCACCAGGTTTTCCCATGCCATCTGACACGGCAGAATGTTACAGGAACTCGACTTCAATTTGCCAAGACCACAAATCATAAGGTGAAGATGGAAATATTAATATCTCAAAAGGCTTGAAATATGTCCACCCATTTGATTAAATTGATTCATATGAGCTGCAGAATTATTTAGAGGATGCAACCTGAGGTTGAGTGCCTTTCTCCAAGGACAGAAAATGTTGCTGTGAGGCCCCGGGGCACCAGCCTATTGGAGATATCCTCTTGTTGCACTTGCAATACATAAAATCACAAATGCAAGAAGAACAATTGAAATAAAGTATGACCCATTCATATTCCGTCCTTGTCTTGCTCAAGAGCACAGTGGTGGCAAGGGTGTCCCAGTAACTCTACAGTTAATGAATTGCCCCCCAAGGTTTTAAACACTGAAATACAGATGGGAGTAGGGCCACATAACAACAACGCTATGTACTTTTTTAATCAAGTACATTTTGTCACATATATTTTTTGTTTATAGAAGTGAACATAATTGCTGGTTCAGTAAAGTTAAGAGCTTGCATGACTGGGAAGAAAATGTTAGGAAGTTTTTATTTTTGTGGTTTGGTGTTTAGCTTCAATGGCACTTGTTTGCTTAGCTCTTCCCCAGGTGCAATTAGAGTCAGTCAACTGAGGTTGAAATGAAAAGAAAAAGGAAAATTTAAAGACAAATCATACAGTGAGTTCTCCAAAATAGACCCAAGTGTAACCAACAAACTAGGTCAGATTTACTGTTGTGTGTCATGAGACTATATGTACAGTATATGTTTGCCATTGATGCCAAATTTCTTATTTATGCAGTTTTAATTATTTTATTCATTTATTTATTTATTTGTATTTTTTTTTTTCTCAAAATCAAAATTTTAATTTCAGAGATTTTCCTTTACAGAGAGTTTTTCTCTGCTGTCTACGACCCTATCAAAAGAGAAGGTCACATGGACACAATCAACAGCCTGAGGTAACAACCTACCTGTTTAGAACCACTAACATATATGTATATGATGATACAGGACTATGATGAGCTACAAGTCAACAAGTGTTTCTGAATGTAAGTCTATAGTTTAGCAGTTGGGCACTCTCCCAGTCATTTTACAGTCGGTTCTGTTTCCTAGATTTGCCCTCAGTTGTCTGTTAAAGTTAACAGATCTTCTGTGCAATCTACTTCCACTCCACACAAATACAGCATATTTTACTGGATTTGAACATGGAATACTGGAAATAGCCTCTGTGTTTGTCTTGGATATAGAGAAGGCTGTCACATTTTCTGACAGTCAAAACAGACATGAACATTTAAACAGTTTCTACAGGGAATACTACATTAATTCACATAAGTTCCTTATAAATCAGGCTAGAAAACTGTA
Organism: Xyrauchen texanus; assembly: GCF_025860055.1. Taxonomy (NCBI): domain Eukaryota; kingdom Metazoa; phylum Chordata; class Actinopteri; order Cypriniformes; family Catostomidae; genus Xyrauchen; species Xyrauchen texanus. The sequence goes on along the minus strand of NC_068323.1, from coordinate 23,757,127 downwards.
TATGGTTTTGGCAAAAGGCAGAGACAAGGACACTGTTGCAAAGGGCAATATTTTCGGAATTGGATTTATTTAAAAGTAAATTGTGTATTATTTTATGTTAATAGAGTTTTCCCATCCCAGTTTGGCTCAGTGGTGCTTTCAAAACCTCCAAATCAATGTTTGAGTGAATTTGGGGCACAATGTCCCCAAAGACACATTTTCTCTTTTCTTTTAAAAGAGCCTAAATAACATAGAATGGTTCAGAATTCATAACCTTAGTCTAAGCAATTCACATACAGTTGGATCTAAAAGTCCATGCTTTTGCCCACGATAGTTCCCGTCTCCCGAATTCAACCAAATCTCCCACAAGGGGGAAAACAAACACAAACAAACCCCTAGGGGAAAACCAAAAATCCAGGGCTGGGGCAGAGGGAAACGGGGAACCAGGACCAACTGGACAGGGATGGGATGAGGAACAAACAAGACCGTCCAACCGCACAAGACCGACTGGATCACACAAAACAGGAAACAAGCCTAAAACAGGGAGAGGAATCAATAGGTTAATCAGACACGTGCTCTCACAGGACAACAACACCCGGATGGCATGAGCGCACATTGGCTAGAAAATTAGGCAATATATGCCCATGCCAACCAACAAACATGCAATGCCATGCATTCACACTAATCTAAACCTGAGCGAGGCAAATGACACACGATGTACGCAATAGGCGACAAAAACAAGACAGGACACCTGTGCGAGATTTCGGCCACACATACACCCGACACCTTAGACCGAAGTGACTGAACCTCAGCACAACATGAAGGTAGCTCGCGACCCGGGTGCGCAACACAGAGTAATGTGAGGTGCATGATGCCAAGATAAAATAAGCACGATGCTCTCACTTCAGTAAAAGACAGACATGGAGCACAAGTGTCCGGATCCCAGCACAGACAGAAACTGAATTCAGGATCCTGACACCGTGCTCCCGAAATGAAACAAGACGGACCGAAGAGCGCACGGCAGAGAAAACAACCGAAACCGTGGGCTCACACAAAGGCAGACATGGGACAATCATGTCCTGTCAGACCAAAACCCAGACTGACAGAGTGACAGGACCATGATATATTTGGATTTGTAGAACAGTATTTTACTTGTATACCCTCCTGAGAGCCAAGCGTGTCTGCTGTGCACATTTTTCATTTCCCTTTTTGATTTGTAACTAAGCCCCAAATAAACATAAAAATAGAGCAAATAGTTTACCTAAAAATTGGAATGCATTGAATTGTAACGCACCATCATTTACGGCAACAATTGCTATTCTAACAATTGATGTACTGTACCTTTACACTTAAGCATCTGAAGAATTTCTCCTTGCACCAGCTAATATTTTAAGTGACAAAACAAAGGATGACTGTCGAAAAGGCAGCTGCTTGCTAAATGGGTGGCTGTGATACACTGGACTTGTAAAATGGTGCAACTGAAGTCATAAACCATCCATGCATTTCTGGTTATGATGGACACCATTTGTCCCAAAGGCTTGTAAAGATTTCTCGTCCAGTGATATCACCACATTCCGGTGCTGGGATCCTGGGGTAAATGTTTATACGGGATAGCGTCCAGATTGCTGTCAGCTCTAGAGAGTTCTGCCTGTGGCTCCATCCGCCTGGGTGAACCGTTTACTTTGGCAAGCGAAAGAACAAAAGTGATGTCACCAGTGCATGTCCTGGCAATCGTTTAAGAGCTAGCTTAGCGGGTTCCCAACACCAAAACAATGAGTAACAGTAACACCATTGAAACCTGATCTTGAAGACTAATATTTGGAGTGTCTTTGCTCTTTGTTGTTGCCTTTCATGTAGTGAAAGGATGATGGGTAATCTACACAGTAGCTCAAAGACTAAAATAAGACACATGCCACCATGACGCATAGACAGCTGGAGTTATATGTGTTGATCCGAAAGTTATCAGGATCTATGGTCATAATGCATATAAACTTTTTATCTTCAATCATAAAACATTTCGAACAGCTGCAGCTGTAACAATAATGAGCTGTAGTATTGAGTATGTGGAGTCTACATGGTGCCCAACAACTGCTACTGTCGGATTAGTCTGAAAACCAAACAAATGTATGATCTTTTGGGGAATATTAGGTATACTGCTTGTCAGTTACTTTACTTGTCAGGGTTCTGTTGCCTGAATTTTAAAAAATGTTTTTATTAAAGGTGATGGGAGTAAAATGTTTTCTCCTATCCTAGCTTACATGCAGAGATTGTAATTCTCTTAAAATGGAAGACTTGCAAACAAGTGTACCTTTTAACTTACTTCTCAGCAGTACGGTAGACCTTAGTTTTGGTGTAAAACATTTTTTATTGAGTGGGACAAAAGAACAATCTTCCCACAGGTTTATTGTCCCACCCCCTCATCATCTGTTGCAGTCACCCTCACAGCGAATAAATTACTTGTGTATGCGACCAAATATGCGACTAAATATATATCTTATTAGCCACTGGCAAGTAAATATCGAGATTTTACGAGGTGTGTAGTAACAAAGAACTTGAGTGGCACGATCATTTTATTGAATACGAAATAGCCGATTAAGAAGTTGGATTCAGCCTCATCTTTTATAGCGTGTTGTGTCTCATGAGCATGCGCCCTGAAGGAAATTGAACATATTTAGCTACAGTGGGTCCGGATGATCACGCTGTCACCATCACTTTAGTTCAGCATGAAATGGCAATGACTTTGCATTTAACGACGTTAACTCTGACTTTGGTGGGGGCCTGGGTTGCTCAGCAAGTAAAGACGCTGACTACCACACATGGAGTCACAAGTTCGAATCCAGGGTGTGCTGAATGACTCCAGTCAGGCTTCCTAAGCAACCAATTGGCCTGGTAGCTAGAGAGGGTAGAGTCACATTGGGTTAACCTCCTCGTGATCACTATAACGTGGTTTTCGCTCTTGGTGGGGTGCGTGGTGAGTAGTGCATGTTTGCTGGGTACAATAGCATGAGCCTCCACACGTGCTAGGTGCCGTAATTTAATATTCTGTCATCATTTCTCTACCCTCATGTTGTTCCATACCAGCGTGAGGCTCAGTCACCATTCACTTTCAATAATATATATATATACACATATATATATATATACTGTATATATAAAAAAGTTTTATTTAAAGTGACATTCTGTCTAATATCTCCTTATTGTGTTGCATGGAAGAAAGAGAGTCATACAGGTTTGGAACGACATGGTGAATGATAACAGAATTTCCATGAATAATAATCATAATTCTGTAGTACATGTTCAATGTGTATTATGTAATGGAATATAGGGGAGTAAACGTCTGTTATGTCATTTTTGAAAGTAACGAGTTGCTCACTTCTTGAGTACTCTTTTAATTGGATACTTTCTTACTCTTACTCATTATTTAAGTAAGTACTTTTACTTCTAATTGAATAATTATGTTTTTGAAGTAATTTTACTATTACTTGAGTACAGTTTTTGGCTACTCTACCCACCTCTGTTTATCACAGATGAGAAGCCATTTATACAGCCACTAATACTGTTAGGAATTCCTTGTCTTGTTTCACTGTTGCCCTCTGTCTGCCATTTTTGTCACCTTTGCATTCCATAGTTTTCACTTTTGTCCCTTGTTTAGCTCCACTGTCTCACTTGTCATTGTTTAGAACTACACTTCCCAGAATCCACCTGCCATCATCACTGCCATTTTGTTCATTGTTTTCACCTGTGTCTCATTCTGTCATCACTCCCTGTGTATTTAAGCCCTGCTTTTTGTTCACTCCTTGTTGTTCGTTGAATGTTGTTAGCCTGGTGTGTGTTCCCTGCCTGTGTTTTCTATTTTTATGTTTATTTCCCCATTGAGGGTTTTCCTTTGTGTTTTTTCTTGCTTGTTTACTTAATAAAGTTGAACTGCGATTGGATCCGCATCTCCTCGTCTGCTTCGCTGCCTCCATTCGTAACAGAACGAACGACCAAACATGGATCCAGCGGTTCGAAAAGCGAGCTGTCAGCTGCTCAGCCTTAGTCAGGGAAATCGTCTGGTGGAGGACCACATCCACGATTTCCTCGCGATTGCGAGTGCCACCGAATTCCCTGACTCCGACCTGGTGGGGTTTTTCCGGGCGAGCCTGAACAGTGCGCTCAATGAGCGGTTGCCACAGGCAACGCCGGCTGGACGCCTCCACGCGTTGCGTGGAGGAGACTCTGCTGGCCTGCGGTTCACCGCTTACTGTGGGCATCATCGAGGAGAACCCTGCCACTCCTCCCACAGTGGTAACTCTCCCTTCGCCCGTGGTTCGTCCCTTCACGCCTACCACGGCCAACGAGCCAGCATTGCCAGCTTCGTCCGCCCGGCGGAGGAGGAGAAGAGCATATATTGCCACGGTCTGCGAGCCAGAGCCCTCGCCTGCCCCGGTCAGCGAGCCAGAGCCCTCGCCTGCCCCGGTCAGCGAGCCAGAGCCCTCGCCTGCCCCGGTCAGCGAGCCAGAGCCCTCGTCAGCTACGGTCAGCGAGCCAGAACCCTCGCCTGCCCCGGTCTGCGAGCCAGAGCCCTCATCAGCCACGGTCAGCGAACCCAAGCAGCGCGTACCACAGTCACCCAGCCAGAGCCTGTCGCCTCAGAGGTCAGTGAGCCAGTGCCTGTCGCCTCAGAGGTCAGTGAGCCAGTGCCTGTCGCCTCAGAGGTCAGTGAGCCAGTGCCTGTCGCCTCAGAGGTCAGTGAGCCAGTGCCTGTCGCCTCAGAGGTCAGTGAGCCAGTACCTGTCAGCCTCAGAGGTCAGTGAGCCAGTACCTGTCAGCCTCAGAAGTCAGTGAGCCAGCGCATACCACAGTCAGTGAGCCAGTGCCTGTCACCTCAGAGGTCCCTGAGCCAGCGCCTGTAGCCTCGACCGTCCCTGAGCCAGCCTGTAGCCTCGACCGTCCCTGAGCCAGCCTGTAGCCTCGACCGTCCCTGAGCCAGCCTGTAGCCTCGACCATCCCTGAGCCAGCGCCTGTAGCCTCGACCGTCCCTGAGCCAGCGCCTGTAGCCTCGACCGTTCCCGGGCTAATGCCAATAGCCTGGACTGACCAAAAGCCAGCGCCAATGGTCATGCCCGTCCTAGAGCCTGCGCCCCTCGAGCCTCCCGAGCTTTCCAGAGCTCCGCCTCCCGAGCTTTCCAGAGCTCCGCCTCCCGAGCTTTCCAGAGCTCCGCCTCCCGAGCTTTCCAGAGCTCCGCCTCCCGAGCTTTCCAGAGCTCCGCCTCCCGAGCTTCCTGAGCTTTCCAGAGCTCCGCCTCCCGAGCTTTCCAGAGCTCCGCCTCCCGAGCTTTCCAGAGCTCCGCCTCTCGAGCCTCCCAGGGCTCCGCCTCTCAAGCCTCCCAGGGCTCCGCCTCTCAAGCCTCCCAGGGCTCCGCCTCTCAAGCCTCCCAGGGCTCCGCCTCTCAAGCCTCCCAGGGCTCCGCCTCTCGAGCCTCCCAGGGCTCCGCCTCTCGAGCCTCCCAGGGCTCCGCCTCTCGAGTCTTCCAGGGCTCCTCCCGAGCCTCCCAGGGCTCCGCCTCTCAAGTCTCCCAAGCCACCCAGGGCTCCTCCTCCCAAGCCTCCTAGGGCTCCGCCTCCCAGGGCTCCATCTCAAGTCTGCCAGGGCTCCTCCTCCCGAGATTCCCAGGGCTCCGCCTCTCGAGCCTCCCTCGGCTCTGCCTCCTGAGCCTCCCACGGCTCCGCCCTCTGAGCCTCCCTCAGCTGAGCCTCCCGAACCTCCTACGGCTCCGCCTCCCAAGCCTCCTACGGCTCCGCCTCCCAAGCCTCCTGCGGCTCCGCCCCCTGAGCCTCCCAAGCTTTCCATGGTTCCTCCTCCCTCGGCTCTGCCTCCTGAGCCTCCCACGGCTCCGCCCCCTGAGGCCTCTGAGCCTCCAGAGCCTCCCTCAGCTCCGCCTCCAGAGCCTCCCTCAGCTCCGCCTCCAGAGCCTCCCTCAGCTGAGCCTCCCGCGGCTCCGCCTCCCGAGCCTCCTGCTGCTCCGCCTCCCGAGCCTCCTACGGCTTCACCGCCAGAGCCTTCCAGGTCACCGCCTTTGTGGCCTCCTCCCAGACCTCCTGACCCTGTTCCCGTCCTGTGGCCTTCCCCCAGGCCTCCTGACCCGGTCCCTGTCCTGTGGCCTCCTCCCAGGCCTCCTGACCCAGTGCCTGTCCTGTGGCCTCCTCCCAGGCCTCCTGACCCTGTTCCCGTCCTGTGGCCTCTTCCAAGGCCCCCTGACCCAGTCCCTGTCCTGTGGCCTCCTCCCAGGCCTCCTGACCCAGTCCCTGTCCTGTGGCCTCCTCCCAGGCCTCCTGACCCAGTCCCTGTCCTGTGGCCTCCTCCCAGGCCTCCTGACCCAGTCCCCGTCCTGTGGCCTCCTCCCAGGCCCCCTGACCCAGTCCCTGTCCTGTGGCCTCCTCCCAGGCCTCCTGACCCTGTTCCCGTCCTGTGGCCTCCTCCCAGGCCCCCAGACCCAGTCCCTGTCCTGTGGCCTCCTCCCAGGCCTCCTGACCCAGTCCCTGTCCAGTGGCCTCCTCCCAGGTTCCCCAAACCTGTCCTTGCCCGGTGGCCAGCTCCCAGACCACCTGAACTTGTCCTTGCCATTTGTGCCCCCTTGGACTTCCTGCCTGCCATCTGTGACCCCTTGGACTTCCTGCCTGCTTTTTGTGCCCCCTGGACTGTCTGTCTGCCCCTCGTTCCCCCCTGGACTGTCTGTCTGCCCCTCGTTGCCCCCTTGGTCTGTCTGCCCACCTCAAGCCCCCCCCAGTCATGGACATTTTTTGTTTTGTTTTATGTTACTTTGATCGTCTGGAATCCGATCCTTGAGGGGGGGCTATGTTAGGAATTCCTTGTCTTGTTTCACTGTTGCCCTCTGTCTGCCATTTTTGTCACCTTTGCATTCCATAGTTTTCACTTTTGTCCCTTGTTTAGCTCCACTGTCTCACTTGTCATTGTTTAGAACTACACTTCCCAGAATCCACCTGCCATCATCACTGCCATTTTGTTCATTGTTTTCACCTGTGTCTCATTCTGTCATCACTCCCTGTGTATTTAAGCCCTGCTTTTTGTTCACTCCTTGTCGTTCGTTGAATGTTTTTAGCCTGGTGTGTGTTCCCTGCCTGTGTTTTCTATTTTTATGTTTATTTCCACATTGAGGGTTTTCCTTTGTGTTTTTTCTTGCTTGTTTACTTAATAAAGTTGAACTGCGATTGGATCCGCATCTCCTCGTCTGCTTCGCTGCCTCCATTCGTAACAAATACATATGTCATATGGCTTTTATTTTTCATATATGTCTATATGAGTCTCCGGAGGCTTATTTTGATGTGATTCCATGTGATTCCTCCAAGATTACTAAAATATCACGATTTGTGAATCCAAGTCATGCAATAATATCTCAAAATAATTAGATATTAACTTAAATTAGTGTAATAATATCTTTTATTATTGAGATAATATGAGATAATCTCAAAATAATGAGATACTAAATCGAAATAATGAGCAGTACTTAAAGAGAGCTAGGCTTTAAGCACAGTCAGTGGGCATGGCCAAAAGGTTTTTATATTTTAAAGCACATGCTAAGTCTATGCCCAAAGCGCTAATGGTATGGGTCAAGTGCAATTTAATTCTGAGGTTCTTCTCTGGTTATTGCACCGTCTGCTTCCTATTATAAATTCCATTCAGTGTCAAGCAATGTTGATATAAATGAAGACAGCCTATTTATATTTTGTTATTTTTCAATGTTTAATGTTAATAATTCCATAAATTAACTCAAATAAATAAGATAATATATTATATACAAATGAGATACTAACTCAAAATTCATCCATGATCCATAAAAAAAATACAAAATAAATGCATAAATGTCATTTGAACTTAGAACGACAGAATGTGTAAATAAAAAAAATAAAAAATAAAAAATAAAAAATAATTTAATTTTAGCCAGTACTGTAGTCTAGGGCACACACAAGAATATCTTTCTTAGGATTTTGCATATGCCACCTAAAATAAGTGACGATACGTATGGCCACCAGAACAACAAGTAGGCTTTTGACCCAGAACTTTTTCATTCTACTAACGTGATGCCATGCAGTGTTTAGGTTTTTTGGAAAGAGTACAGAGATTTCCCTGCTAAACGTAAATATATGCATATACATTTAAACTGTATTCATGCAATTGAACTTTGGGAAAATACTACGCCCTCCACTGATGTTGGACAACTGTGTCCTGTAATTATATCAAATGTTGTTTTTTTTGCCCTTATACTGCTGTCGGTGGTGCCTTTTTCTCGTGATATCAAATAATTTCAGTTTATATTTCTAAGTAGGAAACCAAATTCACTATACACAGAAAAGCACATTATAGTGAATGACCATTAAAATTACCATTAATTCTTATGTAGGCTATATGGTAACAGAAGATAACTTGTTAACGTGAACATTACTGCACTCATATTAGCTATACATTGCTGAACAGTTTATTGCATATTATGTATGTATTAGTTTATTAATTAGAGTAATAATAAAGTATTAACAATTTTCATGGTAGCCTATTGAAAGGAACATTCATGACACCTATTCATTTAAATACAAAATTAACATCATGCTACCATACCATGAATCTTAGTAGTCTACTGTACACCAATCCAGCAAGAAACTTACTCTGATATACATTTTGTAAGTTCATATGGGGCTATATTTACAACATCCATTTATTTATTTATTTTAGCGTTAACTAATCCTCTAATTTGTACGTAATCTCGTTCTTTTCTTTAATGTAGTGTACCTACATTAGTACCTACATTAGTGTGCATTACTGTAGTGCATAATTGTAGCTCTAGCTGTGTAAGCATTTTTTTTTATTTGTGTATCTGAGACGGTTTATATGTGTACATATATTGAAGTACTTAGTGTGGTAATCATCAAAGAAAGAACAGGATGTTGGAATGGTTGCAAGGCGGGTTGGTGGTTATGAAGATTCCACAGGCCCTCTGGCCAGAAGCCACATGAGGCTGAAGAAAAGCCACAATTCTTGTCTTACAATGCTAAAGTGAAGAGCAACATGAATGCTGTATTTATCATATGAGTTATGATAGAGGATGAAGACACAAGCATTTAAAAGAAGAAAGGCTGGAATCCAGAGACAAGTGGTGTCAGATGTTAAGTTTTAGTTTCTTTTTATTAGTCCTTTTTTGAAGTCACTGAGACAATTCAAAGGCAAGACCTGCATGAGGGAAGAGGCCTTGGAATGTTGCTTTTGTTTTGATACTTCCCAGTAAAATGATAATGATATGCTCATGCCATCTGTTTCTAGTTGCCTGCCTTCATTAAGACTACAAGTGCCAGTTGGTATTATTATTTTCCCAGAGTTATGTTTTGTCTTGGCAAGGTTAGCGCAAGACAAGAGCAAACAGTAGACGATTAAAAAATGTGAATGGATGTGACCTGAACACATTTGACTGAACAATATTGATTATTGAGGTGAAGAAAGTAATTTATATGTCACTTATGCACCAAACAAAATTGCAGAAATAATGACTGTTTTCCAAACAAGTTTGAAACTCTTCCCCCACCTGCTATTGTTCAGACTGATTTTGCTGTGAAATTAGCAAAAGGAGATTTTATTTTCTATCTGAATTTTCTATTTCTAAACTACCCCATGGCCAAAACTGGAATTACAGTAACATGTGCCTTTGCGTGATGTAGTGTAATGTTGGTTCAAGGAGAGGAAGAGAGGAAACTTTTCAATCTTTTATTAGTCGCTGGAGTAATGACACAAAAACAATATCAAAATAAGAGTCCACAGAACAGAATAGTGAATAGCTGTGACATTCCCTTTAAAGGGACTCCTGGTGCCCCAAAGACAGATGAGGAGGGTAGGGTGACGCAGAAGGTGAGGAAGGATCCAAGGGAGATGAACAGTAGGCCTGGGAGCCGGCTTCAGGACAGGGACTGGGTCAGGAAGCCTGGGATGTGGCAGCAGGACAGGACTGGGCCAGGAGGCCTGGGAGGTGGCCACAGAGCAGGGACTGGGTCAGGAGGCCTGGGAGGCAGCCACAGAGCAGGGACTGGGTCAGGAGGCCTGGGAGGAAGCCACAGAGCAGGGACTGGGTTAGGAGGCCTGGGAGGCGGCCACAGAGCAGGGACTTGAGGTCTTGATGGCAGAGCCGGAGATGGGTCCAGAGACAGAGCCACAGGAGGATGGAGGATTTGGGTCTTAAGGGGAGGAACCGGAGGTGGAGCTGGCAGAGCCACAGGAAGATTGGAGTTTTGAGACACGGGTAATGGAGGGCGTGGTGGAATGTGCTGAGCCTAACTAATGATGACACAAAAACCATATCAAAATAAGAGTTATCACCTTTAAAGGGTGAATTCTGGTGCCCCAAAGAGAGATGAGGAGGGTAGGGTGACGCAGGAGGTGAGGGAGGATCCAAGAAAGACAAACAGTAGGCTTGGGGGGGCTTCAGGACCGGGACCTGGGAGGGAAGGCCTGGGAGGTGGCTGCTAGACAGGGAATGATTCGGGAGGCCACAGGAGGATGGAAGCCACAGGAGGATGGAAGATTTGGGTCTCAAGGGGAGGAAACAGAGGAGGAGCTGGCAGAGCCACAGGAGGATTGGGGCTTTAAGACACAGGTAGTGTAGGGCGTGGAGGAATGGACTGAGCCGTAGGAGGGGGAGATCCAGTGATTGAGGGCGGAGCAAAGGAAGCGACTCGATGAAGGCAGGCAGAGCCAAGGAAGATGGAGCAAGGGAAGGTAGAGACGTGGAAGGCTTGAGGGGCCTAGCCATGTGAGGCAGAGCCAGGGAAGGTGGAGCTGTGGAAGGCCTGAGGGGTGGAGCCATGGGAGGCAGAGTCATGGGAGGATCGAGGGATAAGGCTGAGAGCCGTGGATGACTGGGAAGTGACTCCCGTGGTAGAGAGTACAGGCAGAGCCTGGGGATTGACATCTGTGGTCGTGAACATGGGCAGAGAATGGGGAACGACCTCCGTGGTCACGAGCACTGGCAGAGACTGGGGAATGACCTCCGTGGTCGTGAATACGGGCAGAGACTGGGGAACAACCTCCGTGGTCATGAGCACTGGCAGAGACTGGGGAACGACCTCCGTGGTCGTGAATACAGTACTGAGATCAAAACAACGTTATTTCACTTGAAGTTGCACTCTGGGATTCCTGAGAAACACTGTTTATATTCAAACTCAACTGCCAAAACAAACACACCCCTCCCTTCAGGGCGCCTTTGGAAGCTCCGCCCCCCCAAATTCATGCATGCAAGATGGTTTTACACACACCAGCTCCTGACACTCACAACTCTCCTTCTACTAAATCTAACATCACAACAACAGCATTTATGGATTCTGTGAAACATAGCAAAATGTATGTTAACCACCTATAAAGAAGAAAAAAAAGCAACTTCTGTATCCATCTTCAAGCTTTTTACCTCTCGGAGGTCTCTCCACCACTGAAAAGCCTCGCTGATGTTGACACGGCTACTAGCCCTCAATTTATCACAATCCTTCTTTTTTAGTTTATATTCATCTGACCTTTTCTCTTGGTCTGTTTCTCAGCCATTTGTCCTTTTTGGAGTTTAGAAAGTTTGCATCTGCCTATTTGCCATCGCTCTTCTAAAGAATTTCCCTCTTACTCTGCCCCCATCCTGTGCATGCGCAAGAACCACCCTATGTTGCTGATTGGCTGGAGTAGTGTTGTGTGGATCGGTCTGATCCACTTTATTGTTGTCCCATTTACAGAGTGTATAAATACTAGATTTTTTTCAGCCCACCCACAGTATGGAAAGCTAGCAGACTGTGAGGAGGTATTTGCAGAATTTGACAAAGTGTATTGGATAAGAATTACTGAGTGCACCTTTAATTATGTGTAGGGATAGGAATCGTAAGGGATTTAATGATTTTGGTTACTTAACTGTTCCATGAATACATTTTTTTCACTGCTTTTGAGGAAGAAATATTTGGAGATAAGAAATTAAATTTATTTTGTATTAAGAGGGTACAGCCCTCAGTAGACCAAATGATTATCATTTCATATTTTCATAGCACAGGTAGCTTCTTTTTAATGAAGTTCCAAAGGTAAGTTTGGGGAGAGCTTGTTCATCTAGGCCTGCCAATCATATCCCAAGGATATTTAAAGGAAAAGTTCACCCAAAAATGAAAATTCTCTAATAATTTACTCACTCTCACACCATCCCAGATATGTATAACTTTCTTTCTTCACCAGAACTCAAATGAAGATTTTTAGAAGAATATTTCAGTTCTGTAGGTCCATACAATGCAAGTGAATGGTGATCAAAACTTTGTAGCTCCAAAATCACATAAAGGAAACTTTAAAGTCCATATGACTCCAGTGTTTAAATCCACATCTTCAGAACCAATATAATAGGTGTGGGTGAAAAGAAGTTTGTTTTTACTCTAAATATCCACTTTCACTTTTACATATGAAAGTCACATGATGTTCCTGTTCAGTTTCACTTTCACATCTTAAAGTAAAAAAAAGGACATCAAAGGACTTTAATATTGTTCTGTTTCTCACCCACACATTTATATCTAATAGTGTAGTAGTGTCTAAAGAGGTGGGCAAACTGTGAATTTATGAAGGAGAGCAACATAAACTAACATAGGTACAATAACATGCTGTAATTTCACAAAGTTAATTTGTATAAATAACATTTTAATGTATCTGCATATATGTACATTTAGCAGGGAAATACATTTACAGTGCAAATTATGGTTAGGCTACTCTATGTATGCTTGTGCATCAGACGATGAAAATACGATTGGTTAGCAAATATCCAATCAAGTCTGAAATGAACGTTCTGATTGGATTGCATATTCTGTATTGTAGACTCTACACTTGCTAAATTTATCTGCCGAGGCTTTGCAGTCATTTGTTCTGAACCACGTTAGGGCATAGATCTTTGTGGATGGTTCATTGTCTGGGCAATGAAGGAGTCAGGAGGCAGTGAACTGTCAACGTGAGTATTTTTAGTACTCTTCAGCATAGTTCATAAAACTCAAACAAAAAGGTACTCAGTGGCCAATTAGTCACACACACAAAAGAGTAGTAATTACTATTCTTTAGTATTTGATTTAAAATTCACCATATGTTAAACAACAAATTGCAACTGCATGTTCCGTCATTGTGTTGTGTTGAATGAAGCGACAAAAGTATATATACGGGTATAAAGGGAAGCGGGCTTGCTTCTGTCATTCAGAATTTTTCTTCTGAGCCGAATGGTTGACAGCCAGCCGGCATTCTCCCTTGAGCCCCTGGAATTGGATGACAACATTGCCGCTGCATCGGAGAGTGTTCAGGCGTCTGACAAGGAGGATTCGGCTGGGCTGCTGCCTTCGGGTCTGAGGCTGACGAGGGCTTGGACTGCAACCCTCCGTCCTCCCCACAGCCTTCACGGCTTGACGACTGGTGCCTCAGCTCCGGGCGCCGCTCACAGCCACCCCCCCCCCCGTTACCATTCTTCCCGGAAGTGCATGACGAGCTGACGCAGTCGTGGAGGGCACCTTTTACTGGCCGGAACCGACCCCTCCAGTCGTCTCTCAGTACCCTGGATGGCGGGGCGGCCCACAGGTACACGGAGGTCCCCCAGGTGGACAGAGAGGTTGAGATCCACCTGTGTCCCAAGAATGCCGCCACCTGGCGGGACCGCCCGGTACTCCCCTCCAGACCCTGTAGGATGACGTCATCATTGACCACGAAAGGCTACAGCACCACCGGACAGGCCACCTCCGCCCTGCATGCCATGGCTCTCCTGCAGGTCCACCAAGCCAAGGCACTCAAAGATCTGCACCTGGGTAGTCCCAATCCCGACGTGCTGCAGGAGCTGCGTTCTGACACCGACCTCACTCTCAGAGCCACGAAGGTCACAGTGCAGGCACTCGGGCAGGCGATGGCCACCCTCATGGTCCAGGAGCACCACCTCTGAATGAACACGGTTGAGATGTGCAATGTTGACAAATCAAGGTTTTCCAACGCCCCCATCACAGCATCAACGACTTTGCCCAGCAGTTATCAGCGGTGAAGAAGCAGACGGAGGCAATTTCTCACATCATGCCACCCAGGCGGCACGCCAGGCACCCGACTGTTCGCCAAGGGCATCCTGAAACCTTGTTTCAGTTACTTTCATTTGCCGCACCGCCTTTGATCAGTGGTACCCACATTCTCAATAAAAGAGTGATTTCTTCACTCCCTGGGTCATCCAGCTGGTGGGCGCCATTCTCACGGCACCCTGGCCCCAAAACTCTACAGTCCCGGCTCCCCAGATGCAGCTCTATCGCCTCTGGACCCGCGACTGCCCAGCCCCGGCTACGCGATTCAGTTCGCCCGGCTCCCACCTCGTTTCAGCATTATTTGATCCACTTCACTGCAAAAAATCCAGTGCTGTACAAGCAGAGATCACGACTCTGCTTCTCAAGGACACGATAGAGCCCGTCCCTCCAGCCGAGATGAAGAAGGGTTTATACAGCCCTTACTTCATCATACCGAAAAAAGGCAGCAGGTTGCGACCAATCTTGGACCTGCAAGTTCTCAACCGGGCCTTGCACAGACTCCCATTCAAAATGATCACCAGAAACAGATTCTTACTGCGTTCAACGGTCAGGCGTATCAGTACAAGGTCTTCCCCTTTGGCCTGTCCCCTTGCGTCTTCACGAAGGTCAAAGAGGCAGCTCTTGCCCCGCTAAGGGTAGTGGGCATCCGCATACTCACTACCTCGACGACTGGCTCATCCTGGCTCACTCTCGAGAGTTACTGTGCGCTCACAGGGACCAGGTGCTCAGGCACCTCAGACGTCTAGGACTTCAGGTCAACTAGGAAAAGAGCAAGCTCGCCCCGGTTCGGAGCATCTCTTTTCTCGGCATGGAGTTAGACTCAGTCGCAATGACAGCGCACCTCATCAACGAGCGTGCTCAATCAGTGCTCAGGTGCCTCGCTCTCTTCGAGCCCGGCACAGCGGTTCCTCTAAAACAATTCCAGAGGCTCCTGGGGATATGCATCCTCAGCCGTGGTCGTGCCACTCGGGTTGATGCATATGAGACCGCTTCAGCACTGGCTACTGACTCGAGTCCCAAGATGGGAATGGCGCAACGGCACATACCATGTGAATAACCACCCCCTTCTGCCGGATGCTATTCAAGGTGACGAAAGTGCTCTGTCTCTTCCGGGCTACATTTAGTTGCACACACAATAAATCTGGCCACTTAATTCTAAAGACTATTCTAGCAGAAGGGAAAATTACTCTGAGGCTGGAGGTTAAATAGAAAGTAATAGATCATCAATAGTGCTGTACCATGGACTAGTGTTTTATTTGGAGATAGGTCAAAGATGACTTCATACCATGAGCTGTTGCACTGATTTCTTCCTGGTCATTAATTGACATAAGCCGTTCCATCCGCATCACTCAGCGCTACTCGTGTGGCTTGATTGAATGCAGCCACATTCAGACAGGTAATAGATATCCAGATGCTTCAATCCACTAATGGACTGAAGCGATCTTTAGTTTTGCCTGCAGGGTTGACTAATCCTGAAAAAATGTTTTTGAATGGACAGGTAGATATGAGGAAGACAAATTTGCGGGTGTAGGAAATACATCATAAAAACTATTTTTCTTACTCTTTATTTACTCAGTCTTATTGTGAAGTAAAACTATCTAAACATCCTTTAAACAAGGTGCATTTACTTGAAAAGCGAAATGGCATACGATAATCAGAAAGATTGACAGTCGAATTTAACATCTTGATTTTTGTTTCAATATGGTTCAAAACAGCTAAATTAGATTACAAACCTACAAGTTGAAAAAAGAAGAAGTTAATTAAGTTGGAGTTTCTCTTCAGCAATGAACTTTATTTGATTCTGGCACTCTTCCTGCCTTAGAAACAGGGATAAGTTCTTCTCTGGCATGTCTGCTTGCTAACAGGTATTCTGCACACCTTGTGAAATGGACAGTCTGTTTCTATCCTGGTTCTTGATGATGTTCATTATAGAAAACGACGACTCACAGATGTAAGTAGAGGGGAACATTGAAAGTAGGAAAATTGCAATGATTCTGCTGTTCTTGAATTTAGCTTGAGAAACCACTTTTGTCCAAAAGTCACTCACACTAGCCTCCTTGTGTTGCTCTCTGAGAAAATCAGACTTTGACATTTCCAAAATCTCCAGCTGCAAAGATGCTTCATCTAAGGATGAAACCAGGCGTTTGGCCTCAGCAGTCCATTGCCCATCTGCTGGGACTGAAAATGGATGTCTTAGGAAGAGAAGTAGTTCACTTGACAGGTTAAAGCTCTCAAATCACTCCTTGAAATTCTCTGCCAATCTCGTCACAAAGTCACGCATTAGCGGGTCCTCTCGCGTCTGGTGTTTCGCGCAATGCTGTTGCAAATGCGGAAAGTGTAGCTTTCTCCCTTGAAGATCCCGTTCAAAAAGTGTCAGCTTTAAACGAAAAGCTTCAACAGCTTCGTACATGTATGCAATGGTGTGGTTCTTGCCTTGCAATTGCATATTAAGCTGATTTAAGTGAGACATGATATCGCTCAAAAAATGAACGTATGCCATCTCTGCGCTGTCGTTCAAAAACCTCAGAAATGTCTCTGTCTTGTGGCTTTGAAGGCTGCTTAAAAATTAACAAAGTTCATTTTGAAGTTCACACACTCTCTCCAGCACACGGCCCTTGCTCAGCCATCGGACATCGTTGTGCAGCAAAAGATCATGCCGTTCTGCTGACATTTCTTCCAGCACGGCTCGGAAAAGGCGATGTTGCAGACCAGAACTCGCGCGAATAAAGTTTACCAGCCTCATCACAGTATCCATTGTCTCTTTAATTTTTCCAGACAGTTTAGCGCACAACACAGATTTATGAATTATGCAGTGAAATCCAATGAGCGTTGGGTTAACAGCAGCTAGCCTGCTTATCAGGCCTCTGTGATGTCCAACCATTGACAGAGCCCCGT
Source organism: Xyrauchen texanus (assembly GCF_025860055.1). Lineage (NCBI taxonomy): Eukaryota > Metazoa > Chordata > Actinopteri > Cypriniformes > Catostomidae > Xyrauchen > Xyrauchen texanus. Next base: position 23,740,174 of record NC_068323.1, on the reverse strand, counting down.
CAGTGACAATTGACACAACTTTGCTTAAATCCACTCCATTCTTTTCAAAGAACTGCATCAGATCATTAAAAATGATTTCTCCGGTTGTGCGCCCCTGTATTGATAGCAAACAAAGCAGCTCTTCACGAAAAACCTTCCCATCAAAAAATCTACAAACACTGACAGCTGTTCAATGTCGGTTCGGTCGCAAGACGAGTCTATTGCAAGTGACATGACTTCTGCTTTCTTTATGTCGGATAAAAGATTGGACAGACACTCACCCGCCAATGCCTCTACTCTTCTTGTTGCCGAGCAATCGGATAACGGCACCTTCTGTAATAGATCCACGACCATTTTCTTCATTTTGTCATCGTGATTTAAAACTTCCTCCACCATGTCAATTGCACAGGTTTTAATTAATTCGGCATCCGTGAACGGCTTTTTGGCCTTTGCCAGGTTCCACGCCACACGTAAGGACGCTGCAGTGGCATTCTCCTGTATGGATGTGGTTTTGTAAATAACAGCAACTGATTGCTTGTAAGCTGAGACCAATTGTGTTACCTTCTGTTTGCGGCTCTCGGAATGTTCTGGATAATTGCAGTTAAAATTGCTGTGCAATGCATTGAAATGGCGTTTGATGTTATTAGCCTTACAGACCGCTACGGTCTGCGTGCATAACAAACACGTTGGCTTTGCGTTGTGGTGGTCAGGCAAAATAAAGCAAAATTGTTCAGTCCATTCACACCTGAATCGTCTATTTTCCGTGTCTACTTTTCTTTTCACACTCGCCATGTTTACGCTGTCAGACTAAGCTGTCAATGATGCTGCGTTTGAATTTTCGCGCCAGCAGCGTGCTACCCGGACATTACCATGACAACACTATTTGAAAGCGCGGGCCAAAAAAAATTCTCTCGCGGGCCGCCTATTGAGGAACCCTGCTGTATGTGGTCTGAATTTGGAGTCAAAGCAGATGAAGAGATTAGTGGAAAAGACATGGATCCTATCCATCCTAAACTACAAGCCAAAGCCTCATCAGATAAACTGCATATATCTGATATTTTTATTTGGTTACAAGTGATAGTAGAATTGCAATTTGTGAGCTTTGCTATGCTACAATTTCATGAGGTAGAACTACCGTTCAAACACAACTAATCTGATTGCTCATCTTAAAGCTCGACACATCAAGAAATATGAGTATGTTTAGGCTGCTTCAGCTGAAAACAGTTAATATGAGGAAGGAACATAAAAAAAAAATAAGAAATCTAAACCAATTTAATGTGCGCCTAACCGAAGGCTATTTAGAATTCAGATAATGTGAGTTAATAATGCCTGTCAGTTACAGTTTGCACACCAAACAAGGTAAGTGAACTTTCAACTGGTTGCAGATAATGTGTATCAACTGGGAAATGGAATATCACCCCAGGTAGAAAAACACTGTCTGGAATGAAAACAAGGAGAAGACATGAGAGGTTACTGAAATTCTGGATGCATCTTAAGAAAAGAAAAAGCCTAGTTCATAAACTCCTCTCAGCTTGCTTAATTTATTGGTGTCATCACAGGACGTTAAAAGGTTAGAGCTACATCAACGCGAAACCCAAGAGGAAGCAATGTTTTCCTGTGAGCGTTGAAAAAAAAAACTCACTTACCTCCCATGAAAAATGAGGGGAAAAAAGGTAGACTTCCTGATTGAAATCAATGAATAACTATATGTATGGAATAGTACTTTGAAATAAAACATGTTATTCAGGAAATGGTTTACAGACAGCCTTAGGCTAATCCTGCTGGGATGTAGAACTGGACAACTCCAAAAAAACAACAAAAAAACTTAATGAGTTGTGCGAGACACATATTGCTTTCAGAAATGTACGAGATGTAAGAAATAATGGTTTTCAGCAGCCCTTGGAATAGTAAGGTGAAGTGTGTAATCTTTTTTATTTTTTTAAGTAGACTATATATATAGTAATAGACACAGTCATACTTCTCAACCAATGGTGTGTATATATATATTTTTAATTAGTATTATTATTTATGAAATGTTTTGCAGTGGTGCAGAAATCTGCCACCTACCGTATGCAAAAATGCCTCCATGCAACATAGAAATAAAACCCATGTTAAAATAAAGCAGCTGCCCCATTCTTCTTCTTCTCATTTATATTATCATTATAATTGTTTTATCATTATTTATATATTTTGTTTTTTAACCCTTGACCACATCATTATTATTAAGCAATTTTTTCAAGTCATTTTTATTTGTATAGCTCTTTTCACAACACAAAATCATGCATTAACAAAAAATGAAATTGTAATATCTATAAAGTTATAGAGTGATCATTGTGTAGTTTGATTAAATATGATTGTAAATTGTGTATAAAAATTAAATAATTAAATAAAACTCTAAATACAAAATATGAATTGTATTTAGAACCCCTGTGAGCAAGCTTAAGGCTTAATATTATTATTATTAGTAGTAGTAGTAGTAGTAGTATGTATTTTACTATTATTATTATTAACTGATGTGTTTCAATTTCAGTTACATCCCACAGTTGAAAGTCTAAATTTAAGTGGTGTTTTATTGCACTTTTCCCCCCAAAATGAATTTATTATTAATTAAATGTTTACTTTAAATATAATGTATAATATGTCAATAGTAATATATTATATCCAATAAACTGTACAGTACGTCTTAAGGTGTTGCATAAAACTACTTTATTCTTTGTTTTTTATTTATTTACATATTTAACTTAGAAATGATTTGGACAGCTATCAATCACTTTGAAAAACTAATATAAAATGTTTTTCGAGGTTTTTTATGACAACCAAAGTCTTTGGCTCAGTCCAAAGTGTTGCTTAAAATACTTAAAATACCCACAAAATGTTCCCCAAGCACTTGAACACTACATCTAAAGGCTGTAAGATAATAAAAAGTGACATGCAGGGTTTCTGTGCACTGTGAGCCATTTTCTTATGTTCAGTCTTGGATGCACTGAATTTGAAGAAGTCCTTTGTTTGTCTGAGATCCAAAGTGCTTCATGGGTGAAATTGTATTGGGATTCAAATTCAAGTGTGGCAGATACTTTTTCCTGCTTTAATTTAAAGGAGCTCATTTATTACTGTCTTATTTATTCAGCTGGAAACGTTGATAAATTTAAGGTTAAAAAAGGTAGGTATCCCATATTGTAGACTGCACCTTGATACTGCTTGTACAATGTCAGGTTAAAGATAGTGATGAATTATTGGTGCATATATAGTAATAATGGATTATCGACATGTGTTAGGCAGTAAATGCAGATGCAAACGCTTGTGCAATGCATCGCATATCGTATGGTTTTGTGCTAATATGGCGGTAACAAACTCAAGGGGCTATAGAATTCATTTAAAAATTCTGTGCCATTAATCCACTATCAAAAAACTTTCAAACAGATGAACAAATTTTAAAGGTGCACACAGTAATGCAGTAACACTGAATGCAACAACTATTTATGCTGTGTTGCACCTTTGTCATTTTTCATAATCAAGTCATGCTGGAATAGAAACTGGTCTTGGAAAAAGAGTTTTGGGCCTTGGAAATTTTTGTAACAACATCAATCACATTTTAGATCAGGTATTAGGCCCTAGCTATTAAAGAAAGTGAAACAGTCAAGTAAAGGAAACTATTTTGTGTCCTCGAGTAATGCACGGCATCGTTATGAGTGGAAATGTCTGGACTGATATTTCATACTCCAGTGTCAGTCATAAATAATATTGTTTGTTAGGGGAAACTAATCCTAGACAAAATGTGTAGTTTTATTGAAAAGGACAAAATTCTACTTTGAGTAAAACCATAAATTCAGAAGCGCTTTGTTTGACTATTGCTTTGGGAGGTTGAAAGTTAAGATGCACCTGGTATCAATTTGTATATCATTGTGTTTGTGCACTACAGCCAGGGCTGGATTGTTAATCTGGCATACCGGGCATTTTCCCTGTGGGCCGACGCATTTAGGGGCTGATCAGGGGCAGACTGGCCATCGGGAGAACCGGGACCAAGCTGAAATGAGCCACCGCATTATGCCAAACATGCCACAAAATGGCGCCGCGATATGCTGAAGGGGCAGTGATATGCAGAAAAGTACAGCGAACCCCTGTTTTTCTTCCCCTTCATTCATTAAGATGGCACCATGAATGGCTGCCTTGGTTTGGAGCTCTTCAGTTTCTTTGTTGTTTTTGTTTGTTTGTCCAGTGTTTAGTAATCTTTTTCTAGTCAGTTTTACCAGGGACGAACTGCTGAACACAGGTCACATAAACTACAACACATAGAGACTGTATCACCTAGATATCTCATAGAGACTGTGTCTGTTCCACGAACTACCAAACACAATACCCTCACTAAATCATTTAGAAAACATTTGATTAAGGTCAAACTTGAACAAAACAAACAAATTAAAAATAAACATCATATAAAAATAGGGCTACTAAACATTAGATCTCTTGCTACCAAAGCACTAATTGTCAATGAAATGATTACAGATCATAGATTGGATGCGCTCTGTTTGACTGAAACCTGGCTTAAACCGGATGAATATATTAGTTTAAATGAATCTACTCCCCAGGTTATTGTTATAAACATGAACCTCGTCTGAAGGGTCGAGGAGGAGGTGTTGCTACAATTTACAGTGAAGTTTTTGGTGTTACTCAGAGGACAGGATATAAATGTAAGTCTTTTGAACTAATAATGCTTAATGTGACACCGTCAAATACAAATATAAATAAAAAATCTCTGTCGTCCTTTACCCCTGCTACAGTGTATAGATCACTCGGGCCTTATTCAGATTTCCTTAGTGAATTTGCAAATTTTTTATCAGATCTTGTAGTTACTGTAGATAGAGCCTTAATTGTTGGTGACTTCAACATTCACATAGATAATGAAAATGATACATTGGGATTAGCATTTATCGATATTCTCAACTCTTTTGGAGTCAGACAAAATGTAACAGGACCAACTCATCGCAATAATCATACGCTAGATTTAATTCTTTCATATGGAGTTGATGTTGATAATATATAAATTCTGCAGCAGAGCGATGACATCTCGGATCATTACCTCGTCTCCTGCATGCTGCAATCAGCTAATGTTACTCAATCTACACCACGCTATCGTTCAGGTAGAACTATTCTTTCGACCACTAAAGATGACTTCACTAATACTCTTCCAGATCTATCTCATATACTCAATAAACCCCAAAGCCCAGAAGAACTTGATGAAATAACAAAAAATTTAAATGCAGTCTTCTCTAGCACCCTTGATGTTGTCGCCCCACTTCGATTAAAGAAAATTAAAGAAATAAGCCCTGCACCATGGTACAATGATCACACTCATGCTCTCAAGAGAGCAGCTCGGAAAATGGAGCGCATGTGGAAAAATACAAAATTAGAAGTATTTCAGGGTGCATGAAAGGATAGTGTCTGTAGCTACAAACACGCACTCAAAGCTGCCAGGTCAGCATATTTTAGTAAACTCATAGAAAATAACCACAACAATCCTATATGTTTATTCAGTACTGTGGCTAAATTGGTTAGGAATAAAGCCTCAACCGAACCAGATATTATGTCACAGCTCAAGAGTAATGACTTCATGAATTTCTTTACAGATAAAATTTAAATAATCAGAAATAAAATTGGAATTATGCAATCATCTGTCATAGCACCTCAGAAAACAGTGTCGAATAATTTCCCTCATGTGCAACTTCAATCCTTCGCTATCATAGGTCATGAAGAGCTAACAAAACTTATCGAAACATCAAAAGCCACAACTTGTTTGTTAGATCCTATACCAACTAAGCTCTTAAAAGAGGTATCTCCTGTAATATCAGAACCTCTTCTTAATATCATTAACTCCTCGCTATGCTTAGGACATGTCCCAAGAAACTTTAAAATGGCAATTATCAAACCGCTAATTAAGAAGCCACAACTTGATCCTGGAGAACTTGCTAATTATAGAACGATTTCAAATCTCCCGTTTATGTCAAAAATACTAGAAAAGGTAGTATCCTCCCAAATATGTTCATTTCTACAGAGAAATAGTATATATGAAGAATTTCAATCAGGATTTAGGCCTCATCACAGTACAGAGACTGCACTTATCAGAGTTACAAATGACTTGCTCTTATCATCTGATCGCGGATGATTTCTCTTCTAGTGCTTTTAGATCTTAGTGCTGCATTCGACATGATATATCACAACATTCTCTTGAATAGGCTGGAGAATTATGTTGGAATTAGTGGAGTTGTATTAGCATGGTTTAGGTCATATTTAAAAAAGGACCGCTACCACTTTGTCTATTTAAATGAGGAATTGTCAAACCAAACAAAAGTAAAGTATGGAGTGCCACAGGGATCAGTTTTAGGGCCACTGCTTTTCTCCATGTATATGCTTCCCCTGGGAGATATTATCAGGAATCGTGGAATAAGTTTCCACTGCTATGCTGACGATACACAACTTTATATTTCTTCAAAACCTGATGAGATTTCACAATTCTCAAAATTAGCAGAGTGTATCAATGAAATAAAAGATTGGATGGCCAGAAATTTCCTTCTACTCAATTCTGACAAAATAGAGGTTCTAATTATTGGACCAAAAACTCTAAAAATAAGCCACTAAAATATAATTTGACTCTAGATGAATGTACTGTTACATCATCTTCAACAGCAAAGAACTTAGGTGTTATATTTGATACCAATCTGTCCTTTAAAAATCAAATTACAAATGTTTGTAGAACAGCATTCTTCCACCTAAGAAATATTGCTAAATTAAGGCATATGCTCTCGGTTGCTGATGCCGAAAAACTAATTCATGCGTTCATGACCTCAAGACTAGATTATTGTAATGCATTACTGGGAGGATGTCCAGCAAGATCAATAAATAAACTTCAATTGGTTCAAAATGCAGCAGCCAGAGTGCTGACGAGAACCAAGAAATATGATCATATTAGCCCCATTTTAGCATCGTTACATTGGCTACTTGTTAAATTCCGTATTGATTTTAAAATTCTGTTAACCACGTACAAAGCTTTGAATGGTCTAGCTCCGCAGTACTTAAGTGATCTTCTACCATGCTATATTCCAACACGTTCATTAAGATTGCAAAATTCTGACCTATTAATAGATCCTAGAATATCAAAATCCACTAAAGGAGGAAGATCCTTTTCATATTTGGCTCCTAAACTATGGAATAGTCTCCCAAACACTGACCGAGATGCAGACACACTCTCTCAGTTTAAGTCTAGACTAAAGACTCATCTATTTAGCCAGGCATACACCTAATTTATCCCACAATTAGGCTGCTTTAGTTGGGTCTGCCGGAACCAGAAACCAGAAACATTGAGCATGATCTCTAACTCTGCAATAAATTCAATGGCATCTACGCTTACATCTTTTTATTTGTTTCCCTGTCTCAACCTCGGGACTCCTATCCTGAGGTCACCAGAACCGGCTGGATCCAGCACCATTCCTGCTTCATGTTGGACTCCACTGCTACATGTCGCAGAATGATGATGACTAAATGCAGCCGGTGCCAGCCAAACATCACTTCAATCTATTATGACGGACTTCAGAGGATGAAATTATGCCAACTCCAACCTGCATCACCTCGGTCTATTTATGGACTACAATCCTGAAATGAAATGCTTAGACTAACAATTGCCAACAAAAGCCTTCATCAGCCAATTAACAAGGACAATTGCATCTATGTGAACTTCTGCAATTAATCAAGATGGACTTCAAAGACTTTGGTCATTAATCTTACAGTTCAAACACAATCGATGTTTAATCAATGACCCTTATCACTTAGTTTAATAATTTTAAACCATGATTTTATACATAATTAATATTTACATTACATTCATAATGTTAGCCAGAGGGGAACTGGCCCCCACAGTGAGTCTGGTTTCTCCCAAGGTTATTTTTCTCCATTAATCTACATCTTATGGAGTTTTGTGTTCCTTGCCACAGTCAGCCTACAGCTTGCTCACTGGGGTTATTAATACAATTATCATTTAATTATTTATAAACACTATTAAAATTCGTATTTTATCTAAATTACACAATGATGATTAATCGACTTTATAGACATTACAGTTCTTATTGTCTGTTAATGCTAATATTCTGTAAAGCTGCTTTGAAACGATGTGTGTTGTGAAAGGCGCTATACAAATAAAATTGACTTGACTTGACTTGAACATTCGGCAGCATATACCAGTCAACCTTTTCTCGGTTTTCGAATATTCAGATGTTTTGGTGGACATTTTAGTCGGAGGCACAGCTATGTTGTTTAAATGCACTACGAGATGCAGGTGAGGGAGATGAGCCGGTGCACTGGTGAAGCTCCGTCGGTGTGGCTTTCGTACAGCACTGCCGAGCATTCATCTAGCGAATCTCCGCTCTCTTCCTAACAAAATGGAAAACTACAATTCCCGAGTGAAGCCATTCCAGACAGCGCGTTACATCTGCCAGGCTTTCAGCTGTTCAGAGCGGATCGCATTGCGGAGTGAACAGGGAAAACGAGAGGTGGTGGAACATGCTTTTACATCAATGGAAGTTGTTGTCCAAATGTAACAATGTTAAAGAGGATGTGCTGTAACTAATTTGGAAGCCCTCTTTATCAACTGTAAGCCTTTCTACACGTCGCAATAAACACATTTTCCTGGTTTATTCTGGTGAGTGTGTATATCGTGCCAAACGCGTGTGTGAACACAGAGCTGCAACAGATGGCTGATCAGATTACAGACACAGAACAACAATACCCGGACTCAGTTATTATTATTCTTGGGGATTTTAACATAGCAAATCTCACACTTGAACTGCCCAAATACAAACAGCACATTACTTGCCCCACCAGAGACAGGAAAATACTGGATCATTGCTACACAACAATAAAGGATGCATATTGCTCTGTCCTAGAGCAGCTTTGGGAGTCTCTGATCACTGTCTGGTTCATCTTCTTCCAAACTACAGGTAGAAATTTAAATAAACCAAGCCAGTAGTAAGGACTGTACAGAGATGGACCAATGAAGCAGAGTGGGAACTACAAGCCTACTTCGATTTCACGGATTGGAGTGTTTTTGAGGCTGCAGCCAGAGACCTGGACGAGCTCACAGATACTGTTAAATCATATATCAGTTTCTTTGAGGATATGTGTGACTTTTTTTATCATTCAATAACGATAAACCATAGTTTAAAGGAAAACTCAGACAGCTTTGTCATGCCAAAGAGGATGCTTACAGGGGTGGGGATAAAGTCTTGTACAATCAGGCCAGAAACACACTGAATAGGGAAATCAGAATGGCTAAAAGAAGTTACTCTGAGAAGCTGAAAAACAAGTTTGTAAAAACAAGTCATGCCACTCCACAACTTCATCAGTGTGGAGTGGCATGAAACAAATTACAGGACTCCTACCTCCAACCCTGTGGTGGACCAACAACTGGCTGATGACCTGATTGTGTTTTACTGCGGATTTGAAAGGACCAATCCCACAACCAACATTTATGCATTTGGCAGACGCTTTTATCCAAAGCGACTTACAGTGCAATTATTACAGGGACAATCCCCCCAGAGCAACCTGGAGTTAAGTGCCTTGCTCAAGGACACAATGGTGGTGGCCGTGAGGTTAGAACCTGTGACCTTCTGATTAACAGCCCTGTGCTTTAGCCACTACACCACCACCACTCCTTGAACATCACTTTACACAAACACCAACACCTCCTACAACCCCCCTCCTCACCCTCCTGCTACTCAACCTGCACTTAAGATCTGTGAAGATGATGTGTACCATGTTTTTTGGAAACAAAAGTCGAGGAAGGCTTCAGGCCCAAATGGCTTTCTGAACGACAGGCAGCTATGGGATCAAATCCATGCTACATATATTTGCATAAATAAAGTTTTGCAAAAGAAAAAAGTATTGAGCAAAAAAAAAAAATTTTTTTTTTAAACAAAAATTAAGTATCACAAACGTAAAATAAAGTATCGAGAGAAAAAAAGAAAGTTTTGCAAACAAAAATAAAGAATTGCAAAATATAAATAAAATTTAGCAAAAACCAAGCTATAATTAACTGCAAAAATGAATGACTGTTGTAAAAGAAACTAAAGATCTTTTATCCTTTTTTTATCTTTGCAACAGATTTTTAGGCAGCAATGATTTTGCCACACATCTTTTTCTTTGCAATGCCTACTAATTATTTTGCAATGCTCCTTTTAATCTGCATTTCCATCACGTGTGAGCTCGTGATACCGTTTTGCCTTTGCGCTTCACTTTTCTCTGCGTTTCACTTTATGGCACTGTTTTGACGTGGGGTGGAGTCAGGGATTGGGGCGTGTACAACGGGCTCAGTGATGCCTCTCTGGAAGTTACGTCATTAGCTTGAGACACGGATCAAACATCATGGCTGAGCACAGGCATGCAGGTGGATCTCAGGTATGTAAAGTTGATTGTTTCCTTTTATTTAATTAGCATTAAATGTGCTTTAACAGCGTTTGCTTCAGATAAAGAAGTTAGAGATCAGTTAAAGCGGTGGATTTATTATCCATACTCGCTAACATAGCCAGCATCTGCAGTTTTTTCTCTCTCAATTGATTGGACTATGTAACGATAGGCATTCTATTGAGTAACCACAAGGAGGCAGTATAGCCTTGCCTGTTGAGTGATGCTACATGTAGTGAACAACAAGGAAGGGACCAGAAAAATGAATAAAGAGAGCCTGCTAACACACAGAGCTAGCAGAACAAATGTTCATGAGTGACTTTATTGAATAATATAAAGCAGAACATAACAGACTATTGATAGATTCTTATGTTTACTTTATAGATTATAATTGTCTATACCATAGTATGTTGTCTTCTAAAATAAATGTAAACTCCATATTTAGATGTAACATTATCACTGTTAAAGGAGACAATAAATAGATTACAAATAAAATGTTAAACGATCGTAACAAACGTGCATGTGTTCTGTCTTTAAAAATAAAGTTTTGAAATATAAAATGTTCACATCCCCTATATTCTTAACCCTGCGTTATACAGCTATGTGGCATGGGGGGCGTGGTCGTGTGTCGGTCTGCGGGAGAGAGAGCGCGGTAAGGCTTGTCACCTGGTTTGTAATTATCTCTAACACCTGTGTCTTGTTGTAGTGATACGGAGAGAGACATTTAAAGGGACGCCAAGTGTCGAGAGGGAGAGAGAGTGGATCCAGAAAGCTCCATAGACTGAGTGTGATATTGTTTTGTTTATGTTTACATTTCTACGGCGGTGACCGTCGTATGTTCGTGAAAGAAATTAAAGTGCTGATTTCAAACCTGCTTCGCTGTCTCCTGACTCCTCCATTGCTCAACGAACCTGTTCACAAGCTACTTAAGTTCTTATAATGCTCACAGTAAATGTACGTGTATCAAGGTCATCTCATGTAATGATTTGCCATGTCACATTTAGCAGAGAGAATATCTATAGATGTCGTGACGAATCTTATTAGTGTTCTGACTCAAAGCTTCGGTCATATTCAGGCGGGTCAGCAGCAACAACAACAACAGCTTTCTCCTGCTGTTTCTCTGCCTCGAGTATACTCAGCAGGATATAACCAGGTTATTAGCACCTACTCTTAAGAATCAATCTGTTAAATTTGTTTTGCTTTTGCACAATTAATATCATAAGTGATGTTCTTTTATAGATCGTAGATCGTTTCCTGGGATGCTTATTTGTTAAGATCGTTTAACTTTTTATTTGTAATCCATTTATTGTCTCCTTTAACAGTGATAATATAACATCTATTTATATATTTTTAAATATGGAGTTTACATTTTTTTAGAAGACAACATACTATGGTATAGACAATTATAATCTATAAAGTAAACATAAGAATCTATCAATAGTCCAATCAATTGAGAGAGAATAAACTGCAGATGCTGGCTATGTTAGCGAGTATGGCTAATAAATCCACCGCTTTAACTGATCTCTAACTTCTTTATCTGAAGCAAACGCTGTTAAAGCACATTTAATGCTAATTAAATAAAAGGAAACAATCATTTTTTTTTTATTGAACACCAAGAACAGAACAAAAACAGAATGTACATCTACAATGGCATTGGTAAGTACAGGTAAATGAGTATTAAGCAAGGCACATATCAGTTAAAATAAAATAAATAAATTCAATGTATAAAATACAAATACAGAGGGGTCTCTTTATTCCTCTTTTAAGAGCTCAAGGTCTCTTATTATTTCAGCCAATTTCTGGGCCTTTTTACTTTTCATACATTCCAACACTGGAAAGAAATTACAAATCAATTCTCTTTTAAATACAGAAAAATAAGGTTTCGTCTTCATACATTTGGACTTATGAATGAAAAATGTGCCCAGTATCAACATTACATTAATAAGAAATTCATTTCTTTTCTCGTCCAACAGCACTCCAAACATAACATGTTTCCTAGCAAAAGTGGGCAGTGAGTGAATCTTAGATTCCAACCAATAAGACATATTTTCCCAAAAAGTATTTGAAGAAAAACAAGGAAAAAAAAGATGATCAGTTGTCTCTAATTATTTTAATAAAAAGTACAGGCTTTTCCTTTAAAATTAAACCGTTGTCTTAAAAATTCACTTGACTGGTATACCCCATTTAATATTTTAAAATGAGTTTCCTTAAACAATCAACTTTATATGGCATCACTGAGCCCGTTGTACACGCCCCACACGTGATGGAAATGCAGATTAAAAGGAGCATTGCAAAATAATTAGTAGGCATTGCAAAGAAAAAGATGTGTGGCAAAATCATTGCTGCCTAAAAATCTGTTGCAAAGATAAAAAAAGGATAAAATTCTTTAGTTTCTTTTACAACAGTCATTCATTTTTGCAGTTAATTATATCTTGGTTTTTGCTATATTTTATTTATATTTTGCAATTCTTTATTTTTGTTTGCAAAACTTCCTTTTTTTCTCTCAATACTTTATTTTACGTTTGTGATAATTAATTTTTGTTAAAAATGTTTTTTTTTTGTTTGCTCAATACATTTTTTATTTTGCAAAACTTTATTTTATTTTGCAATACTTCATATTTTTGCAAATATATGTGGCATGGAATTGATTCTATAGGCAGCAGCTTTCTGAAAGACAGGCAGCAGCTTGTGAGAAAGGAAAAAAATCACTTTTTTTTTTTACATTTACATTTATGCATTTGGCAGACTTACAGTGCACTTATTACAGGGACAATCCCCCCGGAGCAACCTGGAGTTAAGTACCTTGCTCAAGGACACAATGGTGGTGGCTGTGGGGATTGAACCAGCGACCTTCTGATTACCAGATTACCAGTTATGTGCTTTAGACCACTACACCACCACCACTCCCACTTCCAACAGCTGTTTAATCAGTACTGGACACCACTGTCATCGGCCTCATCTGAGATGACGATGAGTCTGCATACAGAAGTGAGACTGAAGGGCTGGTGCAGTCAAAACAACCTTGAACTGAACATGCTCAAAACTGTGGAGAAGATTGTGGACTTTATGAGGAACACCCCAACACTGACCCCCCTCACCATTCTAAACAGCACAGTGGAGTCATTCAGGTTCCTAGGCTCAATCATCTCACAGGACCTGAAATGGGAGACACACATTGACTCCATTGTGAAAAAGGCACAGCAGAGGTTGTACTTCCTTTGCCAGCTGAGGAAGTAGAACCTGCCACAGGCGCTGCTGATACAGTTCTACTCTGCAGTCACTGAGTCTGTCCTCTGCACTTCAATTACTGTCTGGTTTGGTTCAGCTACGAAATCAGACATCAGAAGACTACAAAGGACAGTTCAGACTGCTGAGAGGATTACTCTTCAAGAACTACACATTTCCAGAGTGAGGAAAAAGGCTGGAAATATCACTCTGGACCCCACTTACCCTGCCCATTACCTTTTTGAACTGTTGCCTTGTGCCGACGCTTCAGAGCTCTGAGCACCTGAACCGTCATACACAGGAACAGTTTTTTCCCTCAGGCTATCCATCTAATGAACAGTTAAAATTGCCCCATTGAGAATAATTATGTGCAATACACAGTTTAGTCTTTTTTATATTTATCCAACACATCTACTGTACTTCTTCTCTTCTGCCATTTCAGCCATTTCATTCCTGTGAAATAAAATAAATACATTTGCACAGTACATAACAGATTTGTATTTTGCACTGTACATAACAGATAACATATTTGTAATATAATTGCACTATGAATGTGTATGTGTGTATCTATGTATGTGTGTCTGTATGTGTATAATTTTTTATAAATGTTTTATTATTAACTATGTCTTGCTGCTGTTTTTGTATTGTTTTTGCATTGTTGTGCAATGGAAGCTCCTGTCACCCAGACAGAGATCTCAAAAACACAGAGATAAAAAAAATTCCCCATTCTGATGGTTGATGTGAACATTAACTGAAGCTCCTGACCCGTAATTGTATGTCTTTATGCACTGCACTGCTTCCACATGATTGAATGATTAGATAATTGCATGAATAAGTAGGTTTACAGGTGTTCCTAATAAAGTGGTCACAGAGTGTCTATATATATATAAATAAAGGGTAACAATTTCTGTAACTGTCATTTGTGCGGCTATCGGCTGATGCAGATCATTTAAAAATGGCCAAACAATGGTTGAATAATTGGCCTGCCTGATATTCTTCATGAAAGCTCAACCATACACACACAATTCTACACCTTCCTAATGTGTCTGTGCTCCACATATTAACATAATTTGTATTTTAGTCTCACTGAAAGCACATCATCTCATCTCATGCGTGTCAGGAATCTAATAGCAGCTTCCTGAGGCTGATCTCTGCTCCAGTAAACGATTATTGTGTCAGCTGAACCCTACCGGACCTCACTGTCTGCTGAGTGAGAGAGTGACTGTCCAATGCTGGTACATGGTGTGTCTTGGCTTTCTGCTAATAAGATTCAATACTGTTGCTCTGTGGAGTATTTCCTTTGCTCATACATTACAATGTATGTTATTAAAGCCTGAACTAATTGCAGCTCCAATAAAATAAAATAAAATTATCTTTTCAGATCTGGAGCACAATTACACCTGGTACATGTTAAAGAAAAACATGCCTTCAGAAGTCAACATGTTGTTTGGTATATTTCTATATCAATGAACATAAGCCAATCACTGGTCTGCAGTCCACAGCAATCCATTTTGAAATTGGGTTCATCAGTCTGTCCGAGGGACTGTAGATGTTCTCATAGGACATTATGTGCACATGTGTCAGCCAGACACTTTTGGAGCATCTCACTGTGGTCATATTACATTTCACCTTTTTTTTTAGTGTTTTTTAGCCATGAAATGCAGCATTATTAGAATGCTGTTTCAATTGAAATGTTGAGTTAAAACCCGTCTTCTGGCCTTCTGCATTCTAATCCAAAAAATTAACATGGTTGTCAAAAACAGCATACCTATACATGATGCACATGACTCTGCAGTGGGTCCCAATAGCCCACAGGCAGCTAATGGTCACAAGCTTAATTTCCTAATGACAATCCATGGGAAATTGGGGCTCTCTTTATTGTCACTGGTGTCTGTGACAGGGCGGAGTACGGGCCGGGTCGTGAGTCTACACACCCAGTCCCTTATCAGGCTAATCAAGCCTCCGAGAGGGATAAAGGTTGACTGCGGACGGTGGTGTGATCATATTTGTGTGTTTGCGTCTTTTGGTTAAGTTCCTTACTAAAATATTATTTATATTGTGAAGCCGGTTCTCGCCTCCTCCTTTCCATTAATCCCTTTACACTGGTGTTGAAGACCCAGGTAAGAGGAGGGATACGCCGTAGTGGAGTTCTCACCGCTACCATCCACCCCAATGGAGCAGCCTGCATCTCCATCTGCCAGGGGACAGAGGTGCCCTGAAGCGGAGGTGCGGCCACCGACTGCGAGGGGAGAAGGAGCTCCTAGCCGACTGCCTGGAGCGGTCAGGGGCGGTGCCAGGGGTGGGGGAAGACCCCTATCAACTGCTAAACATGCCGGGGTCAAGAGAGAATGGTTCTCCCGCCCGGCTGCCTGTAGCGGGAGAACCATTGCCAGCGGCGGGGGAGACCCATTCTGTTCTCTGAGAACGCGGTGGGGCGTACAGTCCACCAGGGGCTGGAGGACTGCCTCCAATCTGCCCGGAGAGGCGCGGCTGTCGTCCGTTAGAGGGTGGAAGAGTTGCCGAGGACCAAGCTACAGCATATCGGAGATCCGGTAAGTGTTTTTTTTCACTCTCTCTCTCTCTCTCTCACTCTCTCTCTCTCTCTCTCTCACTTCTGCTCCGCATTGACCTTTTCCCTCTCTTTTTAATTTTACAGTGCTTTTTTTTTGTTGGGGCACCGTTACAGGAAGTACCCCCTATTTTAATCATTATTGTTTCCCTCCCCTGTCCCAACCGAGATTTAGGAAAGCAGGGATGACCTGCCGGCAGAAGGTCGTACTCAAATGATCAGTAATTATTATAAATCAATCATAAACTTTAATCCACTACACTCGCAGTAAAATTATTCTGTGTAGGTTTTGACTTTTGCTGTTTAAGGATATTTTGTTCTATTTGCCAGTAATTTTAGTCTCAATGTTAAAATCCAGAAACTAGGTGAACAAACATTAATAACCAAGTTCCAGACAGCTCGTTTTCATATTAATCAAAGTTTCCAGAGGCCCAGATCACTGTCAGGAACAGAACAGAGCAAACACTGAAATTGGAAACATTTTTAGTCCATTACTAAATATTTCATGCACTTCAGTTGAATTGAAAGCGCCACCATAACTGACTACAGCGTTAAGCACATTAGACCGTAGAGACAGACAGTAGAAGTCATGTTAACGCCCTTCAGACAGTTTTGAGGGCAATTACGAATTACTAATTTTGTTGACACTTTAATTTAAAGCAATTTACAGTTGATTTACTACAGGTTCAGTCCCTAGGTCAACTTTATTGATCAAGGGTGCAATATATATCACTCAGGATTAACCCCTCTGACCTTCAAGCTGCAACCGTCTGGTTACCAGTCCAGATCTTTGACCACAAGGCCACATCACCCCATTCTGATTTCATGGAACCCACTGTTTACTTGTGCTGTTTTAAGCTATAAACAATGAATATGAAATAAAAAAT
This sequence comes from Xyrauchen texanus, assembly GCF_025860055.1. Taxonomy (NCBI): domain Eukaryota; kingdom Metazoa; phylum Chordata; class Actinopteri; order Cypriniformes; family Catostomidae; genus Xyrauchen; species Xyrauchen texanus. The sequence goes on along the minus strand of NC_068323.1, from coordinate 23,723,068 downwards.
TACTTAAATTGTGGGTTGTTTCTAGCCAAAACCTATTGTATGACTTAAGAAGACTTGAAATATGACACATGAGCTGCATTGAGTTCTTATTGTAAATGCTACTCCTTTTTAGTTGTCCAAGCACCATTCTTTTTTAACACTAAAAGTGTCAAGTCCTAGAGACACCAAATTTGCCAGGATGTTTTTTTATGTTTTTGCTAATATATTTGCCATTATCTTTGCATGGGCTAGAATCTAAATTATTTTCAGCCAGAAAATATATTGGCTTATATCTTCTAAATGATTTGACTTTTTTGTCATGAGGGTCTCTAGGTGAAACAAGCTAAATTTAGTGAGCATTTCTATATGGGACGTTATGTGTCTGTCTGGGGTCCCCCTTAAGCGCCTGGAACAGTAAGCATCCTGTGATGGCATAATTTCAACCATATATCAGATAGCACGGCAAATATTAGACCTTAATCGGTCCAATGATCTAATCATTTTGTTTCCATCCACATTTCGTGTTTACATTTTGGTAATTTTTTCCACTTGTCCAAACTGCTAATTGTGGCAATATTTTAAGCTTTCCTCTTTTCACTATCCACTGCAATTGTATTGACAAGACATACTGTCACGATCCCCTGTTGTCTGCCCTGTGTTTCACCTGTCACCTGTCATAAACTACATTTCCCAGAGTTCCCTGCCCTCATCACTGCCAGCAGTCATTCATTGTTCTCACCTGTTTGTCATTTGATCATCACTCTCCCTGTGTATTTAAACCCTGTTTCTTCTCCAGTCCTTGTCGATCGTTACTTGTTTGTAGATACAGGGGTATTCATTGTTTATTTTAATTTTTTGTTCCATTTTGTGTCCTGCATAAGATACATAGTACTTGGGTTTGAAATGACATGTTGTGTACATTATGACATTTTTGGGTTAACTATTCCTTCAAGTACCTAAGACTGCTTTCACACCAGAGGTCGAATGACGTCAGAGTTAATTTGTTTAGGTGGTGTGAACGTGGTTTTCCAAACTCAACTGCACACCTGCGAACCACACCCGAGTCTAATTATGATCGCAATTATAATTTTTTTAATGCACTTCTCATACCTGCTTGGGTTCAGTCCAAGCAATTAAACCAAGTGTGAAAGCACCCTAAAAGGGTCTATAAGTATATTGTAATAAAAAAATTACAAAATAAATGAAATCCCTTCTTTTATATGATGTGTGGTGTGTTGCATTGGTCATGCTTAAATCTGAAATTCCTCACCACCTAGTTTTAGAGCAACTTTATTTGTATTTTTTCTTTAAACTGTTACAGGATTTGACAGTAACTCTATTTCATTCATTGTCATCCTCACAAGGGATCAGCTCATGTTGACTGTAGTTTTATCTTTAATTAGATGACTCATACCTCACTTCTCACTCATGTGTGAACCATCGTTTAGAAATAGAAAAATGTGTTAAATTAGAGACATTTATCTGACTTCTGGCAAGAGTCTGGACCAAAGTAAAGTAAAGAATGCTGATGAAAGCCCTGTTAAAGTTTGGCAAAGATAGCCGTAACTTGAACACTTTACGTGGCCTTATCATTCAATTCTTCGCCTGGCTTAAAGATTGTGATTGCAGGTGCTATGAATCCAGATGCTTCTGCTGTCATTTAAGAGAATAGGGCCGAGTCTAATCAAAGGCTTGCTGTGACAGAGTGCTTGGGAAGTATGGAAGAATATTAGAAAATTTCCTTAAGTTAAAGATTAGGCAAGAGACAAGCGGCCACACTGTAATGCAGCCCAGACTGCTCTGTCAGATTAAATTACTGGGTGTAAAAACAGAAACAAGCACTAGAAATGTGTGGGGTTTTTTTATGTTTACAAAATATTTCCTGTTTTCTCTGTATTTTCTCTATGTGAGTTTCTTCTATGTTTTTTTTTAAACTTTATAGCAGTCTTAGATCATACAGCTTTTCTAGAAGGTGACAGATTTAAATCCTGGTAATTACTCCCAGATCTTTCTAAAGTGTGTTTTTTACTTTTCAGTATTGAGAAAGTACTGCTGATGAATGTTTGAACTGTAATTTTAAGTTTCAATTACAGTTAAATACTCTCAGGTTGAATAACTTTACATGAAAAGGTTTTTTAGAGGATGGAGGGTTGGGTTTGAGTTGATTTAAAGCTTTAGAGATCAGCATTACATCCAGATACTTTATAATATCATCATTAATAACTTCTATGAACATTATTACTAGGGATGTTGTTTTAACATGTTATTTCAGTGTTATTAATTATAAAAAACATAATTCATTCAAAAAATAAACACAATTAATCATGCTACCATGAAAAGCAACCAGTTTTGTGAGTCTTAGTCAGCAGGGGGCAGTAAACGCAGCTCCAGTCCTTCAGGCAGCATGCAGCTGTATAAACAACAAACCAACAACACAAGTTTCAAATTACATATAATTTGACATAGGGTAATTAAATTACTGTGTTTATTGCCAGGGAAGCTGAAAAACAGTAAATCGAAACACAATCACAGTGAGATGCTCTAAAAGCATCTAATTTGATTAATTAGTGAATCACATAATTAATTCAATTAAATGTTTTAAACAGTTGTGTAATGTGCAGGCAGAGCAAGCAGGACGAAGACAATGACGAGATGATTGTGAACCCAAGTGCAGCTATGCACTTAACTTGACTATGAACAATGATACTATAATCATAAACAACTCTCTTTGGGGCAATGGCAGACCTTGAAACAGGGGCAGACATGGTCCATGAGACACGGGCACCATGGCACCAGACTGTGCTGGGTCAACAGGGGACCAGAGGGGGCTGGAGAAAATTGAGGACCAGGCATGTCAAAAGAAGAACAGGGTGCAGCAGGTTGAGGGCCCGGACACTGCCGTGGACCAAGAGAAAAGGGCATAGCGAGCGGCGGGCCTGGAGACTGCCATGGACCAGGATGTCATGGTGGAGCAGGCGGAGGGCCCGGAGACCATCGTGAACCAGGACACCAGGGAGGAGCTGGCAAAATGGCCGGAGATTGGCATGGACCAGGAGACCAGGGCGGAGCTGGTGGCCGTGGAGCTTGGCCTGGCAAGGAGGACCTGGGCTGTAGAGCGTGGCCTGATGAGAGAGACGTGAGCTGTGGAGCAGAGCCTGACAAGACAGTGTGGCATGATGTGGCTGATGAGGTAATGTGGCATGGCGAGGCTATTGAGGCAGCTTGGCAAGCTGCAATTTCAGCCATTAGAGGCAGACACCCAGGGGGCAGAGCCACTGGAACCAGTGACCAAGGGGGCGGAGCCGCTGGAGGTAGAATCCCAGGGGTTGGAGCCACTGAGGTGGAGGCCCAGCCTGGCATAGTGGGTCAGACATAGTGGCATGGCATGACGGGCTTGACGTGGTGGCATGGCATGACGGGTCATATGTGGCGGCATGGCATGTTGACCATAGCAGGCATGGATGCTGGCTCGTTGACTGTGGCTATACTATAATCATAAACGATGACAAAGGCGTTACACCAACAATACTCAACAAGAAACAATGGCTAACATGAGGGTTTCAATAGAGATTTGGGGAAACAAGATAACAAGACAACGAATGGCAGAAAATAACTAATTATCAAAATAACAAGACTAATAAAAAAGAACCAATGACAGGACTGAAATAATAATAGGATAACAAGACAATAAACACAAGAACCAATGAAAAGACAAGATTAATGAAACCAAAGACCAAACCATATGAAAAATAAGGTTAACAGGAAATCACATGACATAGACAGGAACAGGAAATGGTTATATACTTTTGTTGTTCGCAAGGAAATCTAAATAAAGATGTGCAAGCTACGACAATGAGCAGGATTTATTTTTATTTGTAAAAAAAAAATTTCAACTGTCCTGCTGACAAAACTACTTCAAAGTGCAGAGGAAAATAGGACATAACATATTTCAGATAACAATGTCTTATCCAATAGGAGTGTGTGTTTGCTATGATCCAGAACAATATGGCATTCATAAAACCATGATTCCCCTTTTATGTATCGACTTTGAAACATTTTAATGGCGTTTCATTATACCATAGGGTTTTGATTTGCAGTAGTGGTATTTTTAACATCAGTTTCTTTGTTGTGAGGTCTGAGAGCTGTCAAAGTGTCTGACAGCCAAGTTCACTACTACACAAAACCAAATATAAGTTAGTGATGGACACAGATCTGACATGATATCACAGACATTAGCTCAAAGAAAAGGCATGTGCTGGAATTGTAGTAAACAAAATAATAACATGAAAGTCTTTGCAATGGTTCTTGTCGTCAAAGATGAATACAGCGCACAGCTGAGACAGAAAATACATCTCATATCCTATTGCTGCCTCTTTCTTGATCTCCCTCATATTTTCATCATCAAAGCTATCCTTTGGACCCACAGCAGGCTTTTTTCATCGCAATCAACTCTCCATACTGTCCTCTGGGATGTGGTCAGAGTATGGTAACAGTTTAATCACACGTCAACTAGGAAGTACACTTGAGTATGCACTTGTCAATAACAACATTTTACTGTGCATCAGCAATGCATGGTCTTTTAATTAATAAATAAATGAATCATTAATCATACATAGATGTGAAACAATTACATTTACTAGTCCATTATAATATCCATTTTCTTCTTTTAGCCTAAACATTAATGTTCCCTTTGTTAAGGGTTTATAAAGGTGTTAATTAATGACCAATAACTCACTTACTAATGCATTATGAAAACTTTGAAATGCATTCATAACAAAATACTTCTCAAACTGTGAGACATTTCACCCCGCAAGTAAATATAAATGCACATATAAATGCTTAATAACACTTATTCAACATTAGTAACCTAAATTAAAATGTACCTTAATATACGGTGAAATCCTGTGAAGCATTTATTAATGAGTTGCCAACATTAAAATCCTATGTACATAAAGTTCAGTATGGTTTATTGGTCATCGATCTTTATTATATGTTATATCATATTTTTGATAAACTTCACAAATTAAGGAATTCTGATTATTAGGAGTCTGAATAAATGTGTTTATTAAGCATTTATAACACGTTAAATTGCTCACTATTTGGCAGTATTGCGTCAAAGTCACTCTTTTTATTCATGTTGTTAACCATATATCAATCATTTATGATGCATTTGTAAATGACTCAATAACCAATAACAAGCCCTATTATAAACCATTAACAAAGGGGACATTAATGTAAAGTGTTGCCAAAATTGTTTAATAGAATAATAGAATAGAATAGAAGCCTTTATTTTATTCACACATTATACATAAATGTTTTGCATATACAGTATACAGTGAAATGTATTTGTTTTCACATATCCCAACTAAGCTGGGGTCAGAGTGCAGGGTCAGCCATGATACGGTGCCCCTGGAGCAGATAGGGTCAAGGGCCTTGCTCAAGGGTCCAACAGTGGCATCTTGCTGGGGCTTGAACCCCCGACCTTCTGGTCAGTAACCCAGAGCCTCAACCGCTGAGCCAAAGGAAGGAAATATAAAGGAACATAGAAGTGTGTTCTATGTGGTAACATCAAAATTAACTGGCTTTATTTATTTATTGATTTAAAGGTGCACTCATTTTCAAACATTTTTTGATGTATGTTGAAGTATGGCTTACACTGACACCTAGAGGCCTGGACGGTGCATAATTCAAACACAGTAGTTTTCATGTGTTTAATAACAGGGCAATTACTGATATTAAGCGAGTAGTATTCATCTGGTCATGTGATGCTAACATGGCTGCCCCCTTGAGGTGCCCCTGCTCCATGTAAAGTACACTGGAGCGTTTATAAGGTAACTAATATGACTTAACTTTCCATCTTACATGAGTGGCCATGACTGTATACAATGTAATATACAAATATTTCAAAATTACAATTCGTTGCTTTAAAAGTTATATTTTATTTAGTTTTTTGAAAAAAAGAAATTCTGAGTGAACCTTTAATTCAAAACTACATTTTAATATGAATAACCTAACCTGAATACATTAAATTACACCCATTGAATTAATGTATAAGGGTCAGTTGAGGTAGAAAGCCTCCTTAAGTTAACAACTGCACACTTTTACTTTGCACAGATGGAGTACTGCATTCATTGAAGTTCCTTTTCTCACCACAGTACTGCAGTCTTCTTACAGATCATCCAAGTAAGACAATCTCCTTTTCTGAAAGGAGGAAGCACAGATCAAGACCACCCCAAACCTGAGCTTATGTTTCTTAAACATGTCCAATATCCCAATATTATGTCAAATACATCAGTGCTTTTTAAGTGCATCTGTATCCTGGATGAAATTTGGTGAGATACAGAACAAACGAGACATCTGTCACTTTATAATGTCCTCTAGAAAATAACACGCACATATGATGGTCAACCTTGAAGTTAACATCTCTGTAACCATCCCATGATTCTCAGCTGAATCGCAGGGGCCAGCCCAATCTATCGGAGTGCTCTTATAAAATATATTTAATGTTCCTCTGAGGCAAATCTAGATTGTGATGGACAGAGGCAGCAGTGGAACGCCACAAGCTCTGAAGTTCCCAAGGGCAGGCAAGTGAGGTTCAGTGGGAAAGGCCATGGACGGAATTCATAACGAGCTCCAGATCTGCAAGAATGTTGGACGTCTGCTTCTACTTCCTCCTCTTGGAGAACCTGCCCACATAAGACAGGCTTGTCAGGTGCTGCATGGATATGCTTGGCTAGTTTGGAACAATTGGAATTGCAGATGGCTTGGAAGAAGACAGGAACAGATTCACAGTTCGACAGACTGATATTCCAAGTTAAATTCTCAAGACAAAATCTATCCACAAAGTAACAAATTACTGGCAGCTACTGCAATGCATTATAGATAACCACTCCAAATGTATATCATTTCCATTGTCTGGTCTGTTCCTGTCAAATTTGTTATTCTTTATGAGTAGGGTGGTCATTGTCTTGAACATTGACATAAACATATAAACATATGCAAAATATATCCACAATTAAGCCAGTATTATTTTCTTCCATTTTTCTACGTGCTGGAAAATGATGACATATGGTCCAAAGCATTACAGAATTGTCAACTGATACTTCCAAAGTGTATACAAGTTATTCTCGCAATTTTGTAAACAAATGTCAGGCATAAGTGGCAGGTCCATCAACTAGCCCGAAACTCTCTCACACAGGTTCTCTGCCATCAAGCCATCTATTGTTGAGATCTGCCAATGGAGAAACATTATTTTACATACACATCACTTTCTAAATGTTAACATTTTTGTGTTGGGAGTGAAGGAAGCTTTGCAGGGAATGTTGAATCTTTCTCTCTCTAGATCAGACATTTGGAACGATACAGAAGATAAATTGTTTATCATAATGATTTCCATGTGTTTATGTTATAACCAAGCCTACATCTGACAGGGTGGTGCAATACTCTGTATCTCGAGACAGTATGAGCAAACTTGTTGCATGAGAAGCAATTATTTAAAACTCTAAATCAATTTAGCCTCAACAAAACAAGTGGCAAGGTCAATGAATTGAGGTCTAAGCGTTGTATGCCAGCAGTGAATAATGTTCATGAACAGCACCGATTACTGGATCAACCAATGCTTCTTTTAATACATCTATATTTTAATAACAGGAACTACAAAGGGAACAATAATGAATGAATCAGACACTGAAAATGGACATTGGCAAACACTTAAACTCACAGAGTACTTGCTGTGGATCCAAACACAACCTTCTGTGTCTTCTCTGATAGCTACAGAGGACCACTCTATGTTTACAAAGTACTGAAATGTTTTTTGCTATCTACTAATTTACCTCATGCTAAGCCTAGTAAAAGCATGAGGGTGTGCATGGCAAAAGTGACTTCATCATGACGCTTTTTTGTCAGGGTGCTCCATTTTGCCTGTGCCGCTTTAACCCTCTGGGGTCTGAGGGTGTTTTGGCCCCTGGAGAAGTTTTGACATGCCTTGACATTTGTGCTTTTTTCAGTTGCTTAAAAACATATTAATGGCTAAAGTCTGATAACACTGTATTCAACACAAACTGGGCAACAATAATATAAGAGCAACATGTATGTACAGGTTTGTATTTTTGAGAAAATAATGTTTATGCATGGTTTTTGAAAAAGTCACTGAAATAAGGCCATATAACACATACTAAATATCTGTCCACAAGACTTTTGAGAACTGGATCTTGTAGCCTAGAGTTTTTGCTACAAAATGATGTGAAAAAAATGTGAAATTTTAGTGTTAGAAATGTCATATGCGAGGAGGCGCCTGAGGACACAAAGACCCCTCCCCTGGGGCCATCAATGAGGAATGTAACACAGAGAATGAATGTGAGATTTAATGATCAAAATCAAGTTTTAAGTTAAAAGAAGTAATCTGTCTATACAGTTTCTTTACATAAAGACTTTACTTAATTTTAGACCTACACTACCATTAAAAGAAGTCTCTTCTGATCACCAAGACTGCATTTATTTGATCCAAAATACAGTAAAAACATTGTGTGAACTAATTTTACAATTTAAATTATTACTATTTGAATATATTGTAAAATGCAATTTGTGATCAAAGCTGAATTTTCAGCATCATTACTGCAGTCTTCAGTGTCACATGATTCTTCAGAAATCATTATAATATGGTGATTTTCTAATATGGGCATATTTAAAGTGCATTTTACTCATTTAACCTGAACACATCTTTGCAAGCACAAGCTTTGTTGATGATAACGAGGCAGCATAAACACGTTAAAATATAATCTAACATTCATATTATTTTTATATCATATTACATATCATATTTATATCATACAGCATACAATAACAACATTTACATGTAACTAAAACGTGCCTATTAGGACATATTTCAAATGTCAATACTTTGAATCCTGTCTGGAAACAGACGAATCTGTGGGAATTTTGGCTGAGCAGATGCCCATGTATACTTTTTTAGGCAAAAAAGAACAATATACATATTTACATATTTAAATATATACATATTTTGGCTCCACATTATATTAGGTGTCTTTAACCGCTATGTGCATACATGTTGCATTGCACTTATATTTAAAGTACCTGCATTTAATTGCATTTGTAGTTAAACTGTTAAAATGACCCCTAACCCTAACCATACCCCTAAACCTACCTGTGCCTAAACCTCAGTAGCAGAAGTGGTGACTGTTGTGAGAATTATGCAGTACATGTTGATACACAATAAACACATTGTATTGTATTTATTTTAATGTTAGTACATAGTAGTTAAAGACACCTATGACCAATATTTTAAATATTATTTAATTTTGGTAAAACTTTACACCAAGGTTCTATTTGTTAAATGCGTTAGGTATCATGAACTGCCAATGGACATATGAAAAATGTATATTTTATTACAGCACTGATTAATCTTGTAAATACCATTGTTCATTGTTAGTTCATGCTGCTAAAGTTAAAATTACAAATGTATTCAAATTTGTTGCCATTTAGGTGTGCCAACTGCCCCATATTAGCCAGGACGTTGGTCGGATAGTGTAGCGCAGCAACAATAATCATCAATACGAGTCCTATTTTGAAAGCATTGTACTGAAGCAGCAAAATGTAAGGGTGAGAAGCCCCCAGTTGGCTGGCGAAACATCCTGTTTTGAAGCATTCAAAATCCTCAAGCGTCTCTTTTTAACGCACCAACCCTAGTTGAAAATAACATTCACCAAGATTAATATTTTAATCATGGAATCAAGGCTTTAAAATAGTTAAATGGTTGTACTCATTGTTAGTTCATGTTAGTTCATTGTTTACTAATGTAAACAAATACAACATTATTGTAGTGTTACAATCATTTGTATGGTACTTATAATCATAAAATTATGTTTTCGTCTAATCAACAACATTTCCAGTTACATCTCATCAGCTGATCTAATTTTAAAAGAGTGTTTATATAAGTAGGCTATGCAAGTATTTGTCTGCTCCCGCTAATAACAGCATAAAATAAAATGTCAAAATAAAATTATTCAAACAGAAACATTTATTTTGATGATTGTATTAATAAATCCAATTTGTTATACATATCTGGCTTATTTGATACAGTGTAAAAGTTTTTAAATCCACTTTCATGAAAAGAGAAAGTTGTAAATGGCAGATGAATTAAAAAAATTACTCATGAATGCACTGCAGAATTACTTTTATATATATATTGTAGATTTTTAATTGTCATTGACATTAAGGTGAAAATGTATTCAAACAGATGGCTTTCTCCAAGTATTATAGACCTACTCGAGTGCAAAAGAATGAAAACAATTGCCTCTGAGGTGCGTGTGCTGTTTGCTGAGGTTTTCACCAGAGCGAATGTGCCAAACGTAAACAAGGCTTTAGTCCATTTCTTTAACTCAACTTAAATAAAATGAGCTAATTATTTGTCTTGACTCCATTGTGAATTTTATTTCTTGTTTTTGCTTGTGTTACCTTTGTGTTTGTAATTATGTTCCCATCAGCATTTTCCCAATACACCCATTCAGCTCTTGGTGCCCTATAGCAGCTCTGGCATGACGCAGCAATCGCTGCATTTTAGACTGGTTTTTTCCATTCTCAATCAGTAAATGTTTACATTTGCTTCAAGTTCTTTTAAACGTATCTCTGTGCTTGACTGGCACAGATAACATTGAATTGGATGGCAGTTTTCAGTCTAAATGTACAAAGTGGTAAGGTTAGGCATTCATCTAGACCCTGTTTACATGTTCACCTTATTACACGTGGTCAGATGTGACACATCACTGTTGTCTCTGGTCACTTAAATGCATCTCCTGTGACCACTTGTGTTCGGATTTCGAGGGGAGGGTCTCTGATTTCATGACAACATATAACAATCACTCTGTCTGTGTGTGAATGCATGATCATAAACCACGGAAAAGTGGACAAGGAAAGTGAACTAATTCTCCCAGATGCAGTTGGAGTCTAAGCACAAATACAACATTTGTGTTCCTGTGTTGGCAGAGCTTCACATATGTGTGTGTTTCTCATCAGTGTCTCTGTATGTTGATATCAGAAACACTGAAGAAGATCTGTGACGTTCTTGTATGCACTTTTTCAAATTTTCCAATTATATGGTTATTTCCTTTAAAAGCCACACTTGTTTTAGAGCAGTGGTTAATTTACAGGCGAGAGGTGATGCTTCAATTTGTCCGGGACACATTCAGGGTGAATTAGCTTTTATACCTCAAATGTGATGCGGTCATATGCGTTTTTGACTACCTAGGTTTAAATGGGGTGTAAAGGGTTGAGACATATTTGGGTCTGGTATTTTGGCGCAAAAACCTGTCTTATTCATTAAGATACTGACTAGTGCCATCTACCATCAGAGATCTTTGCATGAATTCAAATATGCTTACCTTTTCCTGTAATGCAACTTATTGGGTGTTGCACATTTAGCATCAGAATCACAGATTCTGGTCCCACAGAAACCAGGAAGTGGTCGCAATAACATACAATCATTGATGAGCAGATTTGAAGGTTGTATTTTCCCTCTGAGATTAAATTTGTACTCCACTGAAGGTTAGGTTTAGGATTGGTAATTGGGTAATGGCCATGGTATACTTCACTTTGCGCGTTCCGTTCCATCTCGCGCACAGTTTTGAAACAATATCTAATGCAGATGAGTGCGAATGGACGCGTTCGACACATGCGCAGTACAATTGCTTTCTTGTACGCTTCCAGACATTAGAGGGCAGCACCAAGTCATGTAATTTCCAGGACATCTGCTCTGAAGGATAAAGAAGAAAAACTGAGGATCCACCATTAGAGGAAGCAAGAACAACATAAAAAACGATGGAGAAGGATATCTTCTTCGACTACTGCTTGACAGTACAGCCCAGCTGTGCATATTGCCACCTAGTGGACTCTTCCATCTCAACAGTCAAACTTGCGCAGGCGCGTTTGTCCGAGTGGACAGAAAAATCTGGCTGCACATGGACACTGTGTGGACACTCTAAATGACGAAAATTACGACACGTGGACTGTGCTCGGACAGTTGTGGAACATGGAGTAGTAGAACAGGTCAAGTATACTTTGGACTTTAGGCTGTAGAGCTAATAAAATAGACACTCATGTTGACTGCATTGCGTCATTTAAAATAAATAAAATTAAGTTAAAAACAATTTACAAAAAAACAACTTTGTGGACATTTCACCTGGAAACTTTAACTCAGATGTGCAGCTTCAGCCACTGGGGGCAATGATTACATTTCGGTAAGTACAGACTTATTTCAGCAGCAGAACTATTAAACGACTGACACTGAATTCAGTCAGATCAGTCTTTACTCTCAGCTTGCACTGATAACTAAAGAATGCGCTTCAGGTTTGAAGAACAATTACTCTGAGTTCAGTTGAGAGCAATGGAAAGACCTTAATTATGGTTAAGAAATCCCACTAGAACCAGTTGACCCAGGTTTTTCAGATGTTGTTTGAGGCTTCATAACCATGGTATTGGTGAGACTTGCAATACACAAAACAAAAAGCCTCACTCATGAAGCATGATGTGCTGGATTGTTGTCTGATTGGCCAGTTTCATGTATTTTTGAGCTGTGATAAGTAATCGTTAGGAGGCAAGCAGTGCGAGAATTTGAAAACCAAAACTTTGCAAAAGTAAAAATAATAAAACGTAACATACTACAAAACGACTTCACTATTTAACCGATCAGTTAGATAAGACATAAGTCAGAACAGTGTAAAGGTCTGTGCCATGTTTGATGGATGTAGCTCGAAAACTCCAGGAAGTGCTACAATTAATATTTTTGGTCTTGGTTTTAGGGATTTTATAAAAACAATAACTCTATCTGTAGATTAACTATATGCTGGCTTTGCGAAGCAAACATAAAATAATAATAATAATAAATAGATTATAAAACATCTATTATAGTGTGCAGCTAGTTACATACAGCAGTAACTTGATGCCTGGTGAGGATTCAAGATTAATATTGAAATAGTGGTGGTGGTGTAGTGGTCTAAGCACCATAACTGGTAATCTTTTAATCATAAGGATGCTGGTTTGAGCCCCACAGCCACCACCATTGTGTCCTTGAGCAAGGCACTTAACTCCAGGTTGCTCCGGGGGGATTGTCCCTGTAATAAGGGCTTTGTAAGTCGCTTTGGATAAAAGCATCTGCCAAATGCATAAATGTAAATGTAAATATCTATTACAATTACATAGAATATACTTTTATTCTCTAAACATACACTGTATTCTAAAACATAACAGTACAAAGGGACATTTTGTGTTACACGTGTGTACTATGAATTTCATTTTTAGTTTATGTAAATAATAATTGTACATTCTAATCCTTGAGAAGAGTCCAAGAAGCAGGACAAATTGACCCCAGGTGATAAACGGGGCCTCTTGAAACATTAGTGTGTCTAATGGGCCCCTCTGATTGCTAATCAGAAGCAGCAATGGAAAATTGTAGGTTGGCAGACACAGAGAGCAGGAGCTTCAGATTAATCAGTCATTACATCATTGGCATCATCTTCTTGGAGTTAATGAAAATGTGTACAAAAAAACAAACAGACAGACATCTCTTGAGACTGAAAAAAAAAAAATCCTACAACCACCATATTAGTCTTGAATAACAAGTCATTGATGTATACATTGGACTGTTACATATCTTTTCCAGATCTATGCAAATGTGTATAGGTATGACATAGATACTGAACTAGCTGAAGAGCCACATGTCACTTCATCTTAAAATGAGTGCATTTTTGGGTGCTGTAAAATCATGATTTTGACATTATAGTTTTTATGTGAATAGATAAATTTGCATTTGTAGTTTCAACAATATTTGTACTTTAGACCTTTGTTTTATTGGACAAGAAAAAATAGCAACATACCATATGACCAGGGCCTGGGTATCTCAGCAACTATTGATGCTGACTACCACCCCTGGAGTCGTGAGTTTGAATCCAGGGTGTGCTGATTGACTCCAGCCAGGTTAGCCTGGTTGCTAGGGAGGGTAGTGTCACATGGTGTAACCTCCTTGTGGTCTTGATTAGTGGTTCTCGCTCTCAATAGGGCATGTGGTAAGTTGTGCGTGGATGAGTAGCATGAGCCTCCCGTGCTGAGTCTCTGCGGTGTCATGCACAACGAGTCACGTGATAAATGTGCGGATTGACGGTCTCAGAAGCTGAGGCAACTGAGACTTGTCCTCCGCCACCCAGATTGAGGTGAGTAACCGCGCCACCACGGACCTACTAAGTAGTTGGAATTGGGCATTCCAAATTGTGAGAAAATGGGATAAATTAATAAATATAAAAAAATACCACGTGACCCACATTTGGTTTTCGACCAATGAAAATGGGTCAAATAAACTTGCTATATTATGAAAAAAAGTTTCAACTTAAAACGTAAAAGTCCCCATATGCAGAGTTCAGGCATATGAGATATTGTTTGAAAGCTTAGAATTTGAACTTTTCAGATAATACCATATCATTTGCATTTATGTTACACAAAATAACAAAATAAGGCTTGAATACATTTGCTTCACATATTAGCGCCTCCTAGAGGTAATGGGCTAGAAATATTAACAAGTCATGGACAAGTCATATGTCAAATGAAAACTCTCATTCTAAGAAATGTGACTGTACAGTTTATTTTGATGCCCTAAACAGTTTGAAATGTTTTCAAAAGAATTATAAAATGAAATGTCTCTTTTATGCTCTGATCATTGCTGCTATAAGCTAAAAACTTTGTATCTGCTTTTACCTTAAGCAACTGTCTAAAATATTAGCTATTTTTACTTGTCTGTGAGCTTGCTTGGCTGAATAATCCAATGTTATATTTTAGATGTCCAGAAAATAAATCAATAAATCTGTACATTATTCCAAACATTTGGATTAATTGGAACACACAATTGTCTTCATAGACAGGTGCATCCAATCATGAGAAAAGGTGTTTAAGGTGGCCAATTGCAAGTTGTTGTTCTCTCTCACTCTCCTCTGAAGAGTGGCAACATGGGGGCCTCAAAACAACTCTCAAATGACCTGAAAACAAAGATTGTTCAATATTATGGTTTAGGGGAAGGATACAAAAAGATATTGCAGAGATTTAAGCTGACAGTGTCCACTGTGAGGAACATAGTGAGGAAATGGAAGACCACAGGCACAGTTCTTGTTAAGGCCAGAAGTGGCAGGCCAAGTAAAATATCGGAGAGTCAAAGGCGAAGGATGGTGAGAACAGTCAAAAACAGCCCACAGACCACCTCCAAAGACCTACAACATCATCTTGCTGCAGATGGTGTCACTGTGGATCGTTCAACAATTCAGCGCACTTTGCACAAGGAGAAGCTGTACGGGAGAGTGATGGGGAAGAAGACTTTTATGCACACGCCACAAACCGAGTCGCTTGAGGTATGCAAATGCACATTTGGACAAGCCAGCTTCATTTTGGAAGAAGGTGCTGTGGACTGATGAAACAAAGATGGAGTTATTTGGTCATAACAAGGGGCGTTATGCATGGTGGAAAAACAACACAGCGTTCCAAGACAAACACTTGCTACCCACAGTAAAATTTGGTGGAGGTTCCATCATGCTGTGGGGCTGTGTGGCCAGTCGCATGGATTCCTCTCAATATCAGCAGATACTTGAGAATAATGTAGAGGAATCAGTCACAAAGTTGAAGTTACGCCAGGGCTGGATATATCAATAAGACAACGACCCAAAACACTGCTCAAAATCTACTCTGGCATTTATGCAGAGGAACAAGTACAATGTTCTGGAATGGCCATCCCATTCCCCAGACCTGAATACCATTGAAAATCTGTGGGGTGATTTGAAGCGGGCTGTCCATGCTCGGCAACCATCAAACCTAACTGAACTGGAGATGTTTTGCAAGGAGGAATGGTCCAAAATATCTTCATCCAGAATCCAGACACTCATTGCAGGCTATAGGAAGCATCTAGAGGCTGTTATTTCTGCTAAATATTGATGTGATATTTCTGTTGGGGTGCCTAAATTTATGCACCTGTCTCATTTCGTTTTGATGCATATTGCACATTTTCTGTAAATTCAATAAACCTCATTTCACTACCGAAATGTTACTGTCCTTCAGTTATTTGATAGATCAAAATGAAATTGCTGATCCAAACACCCAATTATTTATAAATGAAAATCATATATATATTCCAAATGTTTAAAATAATGTACTGATTTTGCTGTTTCGGAAGGAAATTGGTACTCAGAAAGTAAACTAAACCATATACAAATTATTTTTGTTCATTTGTTACTATTGTCATGTCTAAATGTGTTCATGTTTTGTATTTATGTCATTTATTTTGAAAAGTAGTTCCATGTCATGTGATTTCCTGTTTCCATATCAAATCATGTGACCATCCTGTTTCCCTCATGTTCTTTGTGTCTGTTTCCCATTGGTTCATAGTCTTGTTATTGGTTCAATCATGTCATTGGTTTATGCTCATTGTCTTGTTATCTTGTTTAGAGTTCTGTTTGTTCATTGGTTTATGTTTCCCATGTCCATGTATTTAAGCCTCATGTTTCCATTATGTCTGGGTCAGGTATTGAAAGTATTGAATGTTGGTGTAACATCGTTTCCATGTCAAGTCAAGTCAAGTCAAGTCAAGTCAAGTCAAGTTTATTTCATGTTTATGTTTTGTTCTCTTTCACATTAATGAATAAACTGCACTTGGGTTCTACACTTCATCATCATCGTCTGCTCGCCAGCCTGTCAACTAACGTTGCAACTACAGCCGATTTTCCACCATTGGGCCGAACCGTTCTGAGAACATTACGGAACGGTTACAGTAGCATTTCCACTTGAGCATGTTTCGGGACTGCACGACTATAAACCGTTCTTGACCCATAATTCTCGGCATGGTTGGCTTACTTTACACAACTGTTCTCAAGTGTATCTTCATGATTTTATTATGATAGTTTAACTAGTATTTTAGATAACATTTGTTTTTCTAGATGCCCTTTTCATCAGGAATTAGATTAATAGCTCATTTAAACTCAAAATACTCTTTTCACATAATACTTATTGAACATTTTGTCAGTAAATAACCTTCTTAGCTAGTCTGGGAACTTTTATCTGCAATTGAAGCAATGTGTGGTATTGTATTACTTAGAATGTTCCACCTATTCAAGCACCAGGTAGGTTAAATATGTAAGATATTAAATAAATTTGTGGTTGGTTGCACAATAACATTTTTGTTAAATGGGCTTATTATCACAGACTGTGACTACCTGCTAGGATTATTGATCCATCTGGAGTTGATATTCTTCATTTACAAATATATTTAAAGATGACTGCATATTGTGGCTGGTTCTTAATTAGGTTTCTGTGCTGTTTGAAGCTCATTAACACTCTGCTGGTGTCAGGCAGATATGCACATTATTGATGGAATTGTCCAAGAGCTTTTTCTGCTCTTCAACTTTCCTTTCCAGTTCTTTTTAATGAGAACTCAACAGTGCCAATTTCATAGACTCTCTCGAGCCCTGTCTTTATAAGGAGGCTGTCACAAATTGGCAATTTTCTGTTTCACTGCTTTGTGATCAACAAATGTATTGTTGCACAATGTCACTGTGAATATTACTGCTTCTTTGCATTTGAAAAATATGTGACAAATAAAAACAAGAGACTCAAAATACTCAATAAGATGGATTCTTGAAAAAGCAGTTTATTAACCAATTGGCCAATGTGCATTAGCATGGCCAAATGTAAGGTATCTTGCAGTCAAAGTGAAAATTATATTATGACCAAAACTACAGCAACCAAAATGCAATGGGGTAATTAGGAGGAGGAGTCAAAATGCTCTGCCTCATTTAGCATGGCATGGTATAACAACCGTTAACAGCACAAAAACACATGAACCCTTTTACAGGGTATTGTTTCATGTGCGGTTTATTTGAATTATTTGTTTTTTTTTCTTTGTATTGTGGAATATGAATTTAATGGGACTGAGCAGGACTGTAGCACAGAGAAGGACTCGCATTGCTTTGTTTCCCTGCTGGTTTTTATTGAATGCAGGAGGTATTTTGGTATTATTTTTGATGTTTGATTTGTGAGACATAGATTTATGTTTTAGGACTTAATTTTTTTTCTCTTGAACGAATACAAGCCTGTTTCAAAAGTGAATGCGTGTACACGAAAAATGACACCTCCGAACAGTAAGTAAATTGTTTGTAAATTGTTTATGTCCCACTTTTCTTTTAACAATCTGTGACTGTGGTGAACACTATCTGGGTAAAACTTAAATTGTAATGAACTAACTTGTCTACTCAAAAGTCTGATACCATTACAGAAATGGCGCCCAAACAGGGACGTGGACCTTTGAACATTTAAAAAACAAAACAAAAAACTAATTGAACTTTGAACATTTGAAATGCATAATTTGATGACACATGGAAAATATGTTTTTGTGAACTTTGTGTTTGAGAATGTGGAATTGTAAATTTGTAAAATAATGACTCAAGACCATTAAATAAGTGGCTCCCAATGTGTTATCTAAAATTGTGAAAGTGTAAATTTGTGAAAATGTGACTTGAACACTAAATGGTGTGTATATATAATGATATGAGTATCTGCAAGACTGGAAACCTCAGATATTTGTGTGTTATTTTTGCTTTAAATTCTAAAAGACATTTGTGGAACTGAACTAAAATGTGATGTCCATTGTGAATTGTCTTTAATAGTTTTGTAAACAAAACAAAAAAACCTTTTCTAATATGGCACCTGAGACTCTTGAAACTGTTGAAATGCAAGGATGATGGATTGTGGTAGAGTAGTTTAAGTTACTAAACTCTAAATTTCTTCAATTACTGAATTAGCGTTGACTTTGAACTGTGTACTAAACTTATGTCCAGCGTACATATGTGTGTGTTTTAGTTGAAGTGTGAATTGTGACTTGCTCACTGATTGAAATATTTACTGGTGATCGATGTAACTGAAAGACACTGAAGTGGAAAACTGTGTATTTATGTTTTGCCATTTTTCCTTTCTTCAAATACTGATAACAGTTTATTTCATATTAGAATCAATCCTAATTTGTCAATATAGTAAACATTTTCAACTTCAGTCTGGACACCTGCCCCACACACACTTCAGCCTACTTACCCCTACACCCCCACTCAAATCAGTACCATACCACCAATACAGCCAAGAACCAATGTACAATTTGCTCCTTCAGACATGACCTGTAGCACACCTGTTCAAGCCCTTGTATGGAGTCATGATCAGAACCCCTTATCTTCAGTAAAAGTGGCAGCTGATGTTTCCCCCTTATCTTCAGACCACACATGACAAGATTCAACCATCCTCTTAATCACTAAACAACTGGCTGAGACAGAGACTGACAAAATGGTGAAGACGATCAAATAGATAATACCCTAAGAACTTCAAAGAGTTGAAGTATCATTAGTTTCGGAAATCTGCTTCATGATGGAACAACTTCAACTATAAGTACCGCAAGACATCAAAGCTGTCCAACAAAACTTTAAAATAAGGTATGATGAAATTACCCAGTGTACTGTGCTGCTTGATAAACTGAGTAACAAAGTGAATGAACTAAATACTGAAGCAGAACATAAGAGAGCGATCAACCTACAAAAGGAAGGTGAAAAACCCCATCACTTACCTACGACTTTACCCTCTTACCAGGTAAATGCTGCTGCTATTAAAAGTGATCACCTAAAACTAACATTTCCTACTTATGGAAGGCCATCAGTTGATCCAGATCCTTTGTTATATTTAACTAAATGTCAAGACTTCCTTGCACTGCACCCGCTATCTGATGCTGAAATCACAGCCAGGACAACTTTCCTTTCTTACCACTTTCCTTTCTGAAGACTATGAAGATGAACTTGCAGAGCTAGTCAGAATTAGAATTCAAGGTGAGAGAGAGTCCATTAGGGATTTTGCTTTTACTTACAGAGCACTGTGTAAAAGATGGAAGCCTCTCTTGACTGAACCCGAACTGGTCAAAATGATTTTGAAAAACATCAAGCCTTATTTATCCAACCAGCTATGTAGTCGAGTAACCACAGTGGAAGAATTAGTACAGCAGGGACAAAACATTTAGAAAGATTACTTTCAACAGCTACAATATGACTATAGGATGAATGCAAGACATGGTCGAACTGGGCATAAAGGACCTAACCGTAGCCAACCAGTAGATAATATGTGAATGCAGTGCTGGAGGTGCAAAGAGTATCATGCACCTGGTAATTGCCCAAAATTCACCTTACCCTCAGTCTACTTCCCCTTCAACTCAACCTTCTACTAACGTGCATCAAACTTTTCCTTCTAAATCTAACTGAAAATCTACTAAAAATGGAAAGTCAACTGCAAATACTGTACAAGTTAAATTAACAACTGCACATGAATCTGCTGTCTTACCTCAACAGTTAATTGTGTCTATCAAAACTGGGATCTGGTAAGGTAGAGCCATTGCAGACACTGGAGCAAGTTATATGCTAATCCATGAGTGCCTATGGAAATACTGGATCATGCAGAAAGAGGCCTTCAGCCTTGGTCTCTCTGACTGTTGCACTTTGCTAACAGAGAGGTGGAAGTACCCCTGGGATGGCTGAATGTTTCCGTCCAACTACATGATCAAGTGTGCACACTACCAACTGCTGTAATAGCTACCAAAAGCCTTGCTTATTCAATAGTCCTAGGACTAGACTTAATTTTCTTTAGTGGTATGCAAATAAATGTGTCCTATGGAAAGTATTCCTTTAACTCTGTCTCTGATGTAGATTACTTCTTTCAACAAGGACCTGCAAGTGTGCCACAGATAGGATACCATCATCTGAAAAATGGAAAACCACCCTTAAAATTCACCTCCAAATATCTCCAAGTTAAATTCTATTCCTCCTTTAACCTCGCACCTAACCACAAAGGTTGATGCCGAGGATGATAACTCCCTCATTAATATAGCATTGTATGCAGCTCACTTATCTCATAAGACGCATCAGTTAATACACCTAATACACGCGAGTAGAACTCTTAACCGAGCTGAAGCGAACGACACTGTGACAGAGAAGGAATGTTTAGCCATAGTATGGGCACTAGACAATTGGCAATATTACCTCGAGCACAGGATGTTTACTGTTGTCACAGATCACTCTGCTTTACAGTGGGTGATGAACTCCCCCAAAACAACCAGCCATCTTATTTGATGGGTCTTACACTTGCAAAAATTCGACTTCATTGTCGAGCATTGAAAGGGAAAGTTGAATGTGGCACCCAATGCCCTTTCATAAATTGCAGTTAATACACATTTTGGAAGCCAATCTTCGAGTCTGTACCCTTCGTTTTGGACATACAGATGTCCTCCAGCATCGTATCTAAACTCATCATCAAATGACCATAAAGCAATGGCCGCATTGACGTTCACCTGTTAAACAAGCCATAGTCAGAGGACAACTGCAGGAAATGCTAAGCACAGGCATTGTAGAGCCATTGTAGTCAGCATAGGCCTCTCTGATCATCTTAGTCACAAAAAAGGATAGACATCTTTGATTCTGTGTTGACTATTGCAAACTGAATGCCATAACTTACAGTGATGCATGTCCTATGCCAAACCTTACAGAAATCCTAGAATCCCTGTCAGGGTCGGCTATATTTTCAATGCTTGATCTTAATAGTGGATACTGGCAGGTAACGATGGACCCTACTAGTAAACTCAAAACTGCTTTCACTACCCCCTCAGGACTGTCTCACTTTAATGTTATTCCATTTGGGCTCAAAAATGCCCCTGCCACATTTCAGCGGCTTATAGAGACCATCTTGGGAGAGTTATGTGGTAGCAATTGCCTGGTTTATATCGACAATATTATTATCTATTCACTGTCAATTGCCCAGCACTTCCTTGATCTCCATGCTATTTTTCATAAGTTGCAAGAGGCCGGCCTAACAATTAACTTTACCAAGAGTAAGTTCTGTTTGCAAGAACCTTCCTGGGGCATGATATCAACCTTAAACTCATTACTGCTGACCCTAATATAGTTGAAGCCATCCGTACTACAATTTCTTCTAGGATTGCTGAACCACTTAATGCTATAAAGAGGAAGGGCCAGGCTTTTCAGTGGTCTCCCCAATGCCAGCAGGCATTTGATCTATTAAAAATGTGCTTAATGTCTCCACCCATCCTGGGTCATCCTAATATAGAATACATTTTAACGGTGTACACGGATGACAGCAAGACTGGACTGGGTGTGGTGTTGACTCAAAATAGGGGACAAGGTGTGGAGGAGGTGATAGCCTGCATCAGTAGAACTCTTAACCGAGCTGAAGCGAACAACACTGTGACAGAGAAGGAATGTTTAGCCGTAGTATTGGCACTAGACAAGTGGCAATATTACCTCGAGCACAGGATGTTTACTGTTGTCACAGATGTAACTCGGCTTTACAGTGGGTGATGAACTCCGCCAAAACAACCAGCCATCTTATTTGATGGGTCTTACACTTGCAAAAATTCGACTTCATTGTCGAGCATTGAAAGGGAAAGTTGAATGTGTCACCCGATGCCCTTTCACAAATTGCACCCCATGCTAGTTGTAACTTGTATTCAACAAAAAAGGATATGAGACAATATTAGTTTCTATTGAACGGATCTGGGTGGAACAGCACAGGGATCCAGAAAGTGCAAAAATATTCCAGAATCTGTCAGAGGGCAATGTGGACCAGAAGGAGAAGTATGATGTCACAGAAGACAAGCTTTATCGTGAAACCATTTGGTATTTGTGGATTACTTCACCCACTGTATAGAAATCTTTCGCCTGCGCAAAGTTGGTAGCCACGTTTTTCAGGAAAAAGATCCTGTGGCAGGGCGGAGGGCGGGACCGGGTGTGTATGATCACGACCCATGCCCGCCCTCCGCCCTGCCACAGATCCTTATCAGATGGGGTGTCCCAGATTTCATTGTGTCTGATAGAGGTACAGGTAGGGGGAGGAGTTGAAACATTGGAAGGAAGGAGAGTTTGCAGGGAAAATCAAGATAATAAGGGGTCAAGAGATCATAGAAAAGAGTAAACTGTGTATGTAAAAAGCTGAGTCTGAAGTAAAAAGTGAAGTGTGTGTGTCAGAGAGGACAGGATGAAAGAAATGGCGGCCACACAACGGGGCACATACAGAGACACAATGCAACGTCATGTAATGTAATGCTCTCGTTGCAAACGGGATGATGATTTCGTAATCGTAAATTAGGAAATTCACCTGGGTCTTAGCTGGCTGCATCGCTACAGAGAATGGTGATCGAGATTGGATGGTTATTATCTCCAGACACAACGGCAACTCCGAGCCGTGTGTGTGGGGCTGCAAAAGAGATCCTAAAATGGTGAGAGTTTCGTCTTTTCTTGTTGCTGGCCGTAGAGAGTCGGAAAGAGTGACTGTAAGCATCTGAATTCAGGTATAAGCCTGCACTGTTAACCCGAATAAGTTACCAGAACTCAAAAAAATTTAGGCAATCGATTGCCTCAATTTTTTTAAGTTAATTAACTTAAAAGTCTAAATTTTCCAGAACTTAAAAGGTTGGATGACTTGCAGTTAATATGACTTACAGTTTTCTGTTAAGGCAACTCACTTATTTTCAGTTATTATGACTTAAAGTTTCGAGTTTTAAAACCAATGGAATAAGTTCACAGAACTTAAAAAAATAAGTGCACAACCACACCATTTTATGTTAATCAAACTCAATGTTTATTAGTTTGTGTTGTCATTGTTTTAAGTACACATTAGTCAAATATGTTGAGTTTATTTACTTAAAAACATGTGAATCAAAACGTAACATTTTTGAGGCAATTGATTGCCTTAATATATTTGAACAGTATTTTCTTGCCCGCTCCCTTTTAGCACACTGCAATGTTAAAATGAAATAGAAAAATAAATAATAAACATTTATAAATTAAAATAAATAGATCAAAAAAATAATACTTAAATCAATTGTAGAGCTGCAAGAAGTAGATTAACTGATTATTTGCAAACTAATTTTATTCATAAATTTGAGAGATTTTTAAGAAGAAAAACTCAAAATTCTCTCTGATTCTAGCCTTCCAAATGTGTTCCTGGTCACTAGGAGTAATCAAAAACAATAATAAATAATACCGAAATGAAATTATCTTTCGTTACAGCTATAAAAGAAAAAACACTGTGTGCTTTTGGCTTCCTGGCTAATTCCTGAGTAAGGCAACAGGGCAGCAATTTGGATGAAATTACAAATATTCTATAGACTGTTTAAGAACATTTTCACTTAAAACTCTAAAATGTAAATGTTTTACATTAACCAGCATCAAATGCACAGTGAAATGTGGGTCATCTTGCACAGACCACATTAAAACATACAAAACATTAGCGTTACTTTTGCATTATATTAATGAGAACAAAGGCATATTGTGTAGTTTGGGCCTATTGGCTGAACACCTGCAAAGTAGTGCAGTAAATTTTTGAGGCATTATTTAGACAAAAGGAGAACTTTGAACTAGCCTTTTATAATGATTTACCCTGCAGCCTTCTTAGATGAGTTTCTACATCATCAAGTCATTCTTGAGGTTCTGCAACCTGGGTTACAGTTTACCACTTTCTAGACAAGTAAAATCTTTTGAGTGAATTCAAAAGTGTTGGTCAGTGCTTTGGGATAGCTGAGGTTTAGTGCATAGATCAGTCAAAAGATTATACCAGGAAGGCATCGGCAAGTCTGGGGAGGCTGACCACAGCATCACTTTCAATGACGACAGAGATTCTCACAGGGTGGTAGTGAACTGGACTTGTGTCATGGTCACTGATGACAGTAAGGAGGCCCACTGCAACACTATCAAGCTCTGGCTCATCAGACTCATCCTGAATTAATGTAAAAGAGATACTAATCACAAACTAACACATGGAACAGAACAGATTACATATTTTATCTTTCTTTAACCAAGACCCATTGAAATCCAATACCTCTTTTACAAGGGAGACCTGGGTCTCATTGTAAGAGGTGAAAAGCCTTATGCACACATGTATCAGCCAAATTACCAGAGAATGTAAGTGGTGTGAGATGATACCAAGCTAAAGGACATTCACAAGAAAATGTTTTACTGAACATTGAACAAAACACCAATACAGTTCCTTTGTAGTGAGGAGAAAGAAAACAGACCATACACGAAAACTGTATGGGTAGACTAAACAAAGGTAAGTCCTAAAACATGTTAGTATTTTGATGAACTGTTTACATAATACACAGTACAATCTGTTAGTGACTTAAGGAGACTCACTGTGCAGGTTCTGAAAAATCCAGAAACGTCCTCACGCAGATACACAGGAAGGGCATGGATAACAGTATTGCGCTTGGTGTGGATGTCATGGATTTCCTATTCAGATAAAAACAGAACTGTGTATATACTGAAGAGTTTACTGAACAAAGCTGATTTTAAACAGTCCAATCAGAACATATGTCCACAAATAAACTGTTCACATCTTTAATGCAATCAGACAAATGGCAAACACAAAGAGAACTAATTGCAAAATTCACAAAGCTCATTTGAATTATTGAACCTGTTCAATGTTCCACTGGTTCAACCTATGAAATGTGTAACAATCTATTTACCTGTTCATTGCTGTCTTCCCAGTTTTTGATGCCTTCTGTCTGAATAAGGTCATCAGTCGAGGAAGATGGCGGTCCAGCTCAGCATAGAATGTGTTGGGCAGGTTCTGATTCGTAATCCAATGGAACTCTGCATACAACTAGATTGAGCTTCAGCAGCCATTGCGATCTCTTTATCACTTGTGTAAGCCTTTTTTATTTTTTCATTTTTTTTATTTATGTATTTGGCAGACACTTTTATTCAAAGCGACTTACAGTGCCCTTGCTACAGGGACAATCCCCCTGAAGCAACCTGGAGTTAAGTGCCTTGCTCAAGGACACAATGGTGGTGGCCGTAGGGAACGAACCAGCTACCTTCTGATTAACAGTTATGTACTTTAGCCCACTACACCACCATCACTCCATACCAAGCCTTAAAACCATATATAGTAGATGCAAGCTTTTCTAAAATGTTGTGCTTTAGGTGTCTTGTCAACTTAAGGTGTGTGTTGTTCTTCTCATATTCCGCATTTCCATCTCTAAGTTTCAGTTCAACATCAAATGCAAATGTGGGTACTGGAAAAGAACCTGGAGGCCACCTGCTGAGACGCTCTGGAGATGACACATCTGAAAGTAGAACAGTAGATGCAATAGAGCTGGAGTCTTGTGAAAGTGAAATGTACACAACAGCTTTTTGTGGCAATTCCTCAATGTCTGCAAGGGAAGCAAGTTTCCCGTCAAAGTCTGGATCTTCATAAAGCAAATCGAAGTCAAGTTCGATTTCCAGCTGTTCTTTTATAATGTTGATCAGTGCATCAACAGAGGCTGGTCGTGAGCTGAGTTTTAATTTTCTAGCCTGGTCTGGCTCAACAACACGAAGAATCATTGGTTGTGGGAATGGAGCTGCCATTGTGCTAATGAAAAGACAAAATCAGATTGTTAAAGAGTACCAAATACAGCTTAAAAATTGCTTAATTCCACAGAGAGTGAATAAAGACACAATAATTGATAAATAAAAGAACCATTAATTATTACCTACAGTTCTGTCTCACTTGAATGAACCGCTTGGGGGTCAGCAGCAGCAAGCCTTCTATCTTGTATACTGAGAGAGGAACTGTATCGTTCAGACCAGAATGCATGGATCGACAGGCTTGTATCAGCAGTTGACAGCTACTAGGACTGTAGATGTTCTACATACCAGGAGTCATAATCACAACACAGAAAAGATACATTGTGATTCACAAGGAAGATCTGTTCTATTTTGCTAAATCTAGACAGTCCACCGCTGACTCCTATAGAAAGAAACATTCCACAGACATAGTCTGTGCCATCAGTGGTCACATTTGATGTCTTGTATATTGTGTTACTAGTTGTTTGTTCTCTAATGTGTACTTGAGCAACCTCTGGTAGAGCTGAAACCAGAACAGAGTAAACCCTGGATGCCTGAGTTTTTGGCTTGAAAAATGATGGTGCAGCAAGATGATATGCTTCCTTGTGTTGGTGTCTGATTGCCATTGTCTTCAAAATATTTTTGAAGTTTTGAGCGTCATGCACCACTCTTTTGAAAAACGCAATGGTCCAAACCGCATGGTCCAAACATGCAGCAGGGGCCCAAAGCACTTGACTAGAGCAGGATAATGCTCCACATGATGATGTTTAGGACAGAGCCTAACGTCAGGGAAAACCTCTAGCAATGCCTGTCTATGATCACTGATTTTGCACACAAAATAGGTTTCATCAGTAAATGATGGGCACAATGCTAACTCTACCACCTCTTTCAGCTCCATCAAAACTGCCCATGCCTCATCACCCTCTGGTACTACACTGCCAACAAGCAATGGAAGAAGTCAGAGCAGAGTGGCATTTTCATGCCCATTACCTCCAATCGTTCCTCGAGAAAGAAACGTTTTGGGAAGTGGCTGAGGTCTATCAACTTTATCAGTGTGTTGATATGGGAATGTTGTAATCTTGTTGTTCAAATACTCCAAAGTGAAGTACTTCAGCAGGATCATCTCTTTAAGACAAAGAGAAAGCTCCATGGGAACTATACCTTCGAGAAGATCACGGAGTATTTTAGGAGGAAACCCCGTGATTGTATGGAAGTAATTCAGGGACTCACGCAAGACACAGCAACCTTTAACACCAAAGTGGCTGCTCAAAGTGTCACTTTCTTGAACAGTTTGCACCTGTAGGTCATGGCTGGCTTTGGTTCTCTGAGGAAACTTTCTCTCTCTCTGACTTCAGTTACTTGAAACTGTTCAACTGAGCCCATACATAATCTGCAAACATGGCCTGCTCTAAATGACTCTACAAAGCCACCTAATCCATGAGCAGCCAAATTTTCAGCAGAAACACAAAAGACAGTGCCTCTGACATTCTGACAACTCTGTTGATGAAGACACTGTCTTTTTCCAGAGTATGAACATCACACAGCAATGGAGCAAGTACAGCTACATATCCATACTTACGGAGGTCTGTCACTTTTACCAGTATTGCTAGCTGTATAGCATGTAATGCTGATCTGTATTCTGGTGGCACATTAGCGAGGACCCAATATACAGTGCAAAGTCTGTGAATTTTGCATGATGTGCCAAGCGGATTGCAAATTTCAAGCTCATCAGTATATAGCTGGAATGGTAGGATGAGATCCCCTGTTGACAGTAACTAATTTTCAAGGAAATGAGAGCCATTGGAGCATGATACATATTGACCAGATGCAGTATTTGTTTCAGTAATCTTGTTAAGAATGTTGTTGTTTTTAAACAACTCTTGAATCATCAAGGATAGGAACATACATGCTGGTATGTCCAGGTTGCTCCAACTGATACTCCACTGGCATTACATAAGGATAGTTGTGCTCATTAAAGGTTTTTCTGCACTTGGATGAACTCAACTCGACACCTTTAGAGGTTGATGTAGACAGAACATTGCAGTCCATGACAGCGGCAACCACTTCACTCAGTGTAGGTTCTGCAATACTGTGACCATTTCTTTGCAGTATGTCATTAACTGCCTATTTGATCAACGGCTCAGATAAGGAGGAGATCTGATTCAAGTGGTCTACTATATTGTGGACTACTAGTAGCTGTGTTTGAGACATGGAGAATAGCCTGCATCTTTAGGAATAAGGAAGATACGTTTTTTTAAAGTTAATTTCTTAAGACTGCCAGTGTCATACTGATCACCATTCCCCACTTCTCTGCTCTGGCCTGGGCATTCTTCATGCAAATCACCAGTTACCTCACTGACAATATCAGTTTGAAAGTCTGATGCAACGCCTGCTTTTTGTTCTCTACTTTTATGAGAATTGAATGAGGAGTACACATTGGTTCTATAGCTACAATCCTTATATGGGCACGTCACTGTTTCATGATTTTTCAAACGCTTTCTGAGATGACTGAAAATGGCTGATTCAGAAAAGGGTTGCTGAAATGTGCATAAAGGGCATTTAAATAAGGCCCCTGTGCTCTGTACAACTGCTAGGTTGTGCTCTATGATATCTTGACAA
Organism: Xyrauchen texanus; assembly: GCF_025860055.1. Taxonomy (NCBI): domain Eukaryota; kingdom Metazoa; phylum Chordata; class Actinopteri; order Cypriniformes; family Catostomidae; genus Xyrauchen; species Xyrauchen texanus. The sequence continues at coordinate 23,694,011 of NC_068323.1, read as the reverse complement.
ATGAGTACTCAGTGCATTAAGTGTCTGAAATGTACAAATGCAAAAAAAGGCATGGAAGAGGGCTGATTCTGGAATAGTGGCTGTGCTGCAGCCTGTAGTGTTTAAATAACTGTATTCTGGAGGTGAAAGAAGCTGCGCACAACTTACACTTCCAGATCATTTTGGAACCAGCAACATAAAAGGCAGAACACATTCATGAATTGTTGACTTGAATACGGCAAAAAGCTTTATTTTGATCAAACAGGAAAGTAGAATAAATGATGATATGTGTATGTGGAGTGCGTATGATTTAGGGTTATGTGATGGTCCACGAAGCAGCCACACATCAATGAGCGGTAATATTTCACACGCACACATACATACCACACACACTCTTTAATTTGTCCTGCACATTGTTTGAGCTTATTTCCATTCTCTTAATGGTCTCTATTTTAGTTCTGGTGCATCATTGACTAGTTGGAGTGCACACATTCTAGTTTATGGTGTACGGCATATACTTTTATTAATATGGCATTTTCTGAGTTTAAGTTACCGCTGTGGTGCTGAGGAGTGCATGGCTGGAGCTGTTGGCTGTAAATAGTGGTCGGCGAGTTTCCGGATTCTTGGTCCGAGTGTTTTAAGGCTTCGACCGCTGCTTTAGTTCCACTTGCCGATACAACCAGCAGATTGACTGTGGGGAAATGGGGTGGTTGTGTTGTGGATTTTATTTTCTAATCTTAATTGTTATTTGTTTATTTTTCAAGATATGCATTTCATTTTATTCTAATTCTTTAACTGGCCTTGTTATGAAGTTTGTGTTTTCAGTTTTCCCCTTGTGTGTTAATGTGGACTAGACCGTTTGTATAAATGTGTCCCAGTTGTTTAATTTAGCAGGTCAGTTCAGTTCTCTCATATTCCGTTATTGGAGTTTAGTTCCCCGTCTGTCGCTCACTTCAATGTTGTGTCGAAGAAGCGACACTAGGGGTCTCTTGTGAGTGCCGAATATGCCTCTGATCTATGAAAAAAGGCCAATGGGAATTAGGCAGACAGTATTTGCATACCCCGCCCCGGACATACGGTTATAAAAGCGGAGAAATACTTCAAGTTCATTCAGAAATTTTCTTCGGAGCCGATGGTCGTGTTGCAGTCAGCTGCGAGTCACACGCCTGTTCCTGTTTCCTTTGACGCTTTGCCTGCTGTTGGATCTACGGCGCACTTCAGTGTCTTTCTCCATTCTCTGCACGGCAGTGCAGTTTGCCCATTGGTGCTTCAACAGGTCAAAAATGTATAGAGTTTTTAAAAGAGTGATTTCTCTGAAAGAGTTATTTTCTCTAAAAGAGCAGTACATAGCTGGCGTTGAACGTCCTTTTCAGGACGTGTCTTTGTAAAGATGCCCTTCCGCAACTGTGTAGTTCCTGGATGCGGTAGAGTGCTCTCCGCTTCAAACGACCACAGGCGTTGTCTCGTGTGTCTGGGTTGCGATCACACCGCCCCTGTCTCCCAGTTCGGCCTCTTCGGCGACACCGTCGAGGACTTTGCCCCGCAGTTCTCCGCGGTGAAGAAACAGACTGAGGCCATCTCGCATATTCTGCCCCGCCGCAAGCCTGCCGCCATGGGCCATGCGTTAGTGGTAGGTCGCTAGTTGTGCTGCTGAAGTGTGTAACGTTAGTGGTCGCGCTAAGTGGCTAGCCCTTTAGCAGCTAACCTATATCTGACTTAATGTCACCTTATGACTCCCGTGATAAGCCAGTGAAGGGCGGGGACTTGGAAAAGGTCTATCCTCTCTGAGACAAACACATCAACAAATGTATAAAAGAAGTAAAAGTGAATAAATATTAACATTCAAAACTTACAGTAAGTCCAGTGATGCTGACTGCTGCCACGTAAGTAGTAACTTTCTGCAAGCCTTCTGTTGCTTCCGCCACCCGCAACCATTTACAAACTTTTCTTCTTCTGTTTTTTTCCAAAGAGCGTTAAGGAATCAGTGTAGTATGCGCATTAGCGCCACCTTCTGCTTCGGAGGTTGAATCAGAGATTTTAAAAATGGTCCTTGCAGCTGCTCAACACTTAAGTAAAAATAAAAAAAAATATAGGCTACATTAAACTGATAAAAATACAAAAAATAAATAAAATAAATACATTTTGTCTTCCACTAATGTCTAATGCATTTCAGACCATTTGCCCCAATCAAATTGTTACTGTTTTAATAGGCTATGATTGCAATTTATATGTTATGATCGATTTTACTTATTTGGTGAGGCACTTTGAGATTTTATTGTATTTTAGCAAGTGCTATATAAATGTAATTTATTTTTAAATCATCCCTATTTGAAACAATAGAAATAACAGGACTTTATCATTCTTAGCATGTAATTACTTAATTGTATTAAGTTGTACTTAAGTTATGTTTTGAAGTTATGCTTACTAATACACAAAATATTTCAATTTAATCAAAAATTATTAGTTAAAATTACTGAAAAAGGAAGAATATGTTACACTAACTTGTCATAATTAAGTTAGTAGAACTTTTCTAAAACTTTGAGTAAACACTACTTAATCTATTTAATTACTTTGAACATTCGGGTTTACAGTGTATAGATACACTTCCTCTTTGCCTCTACAAGCCTGTTTATATCCCCCACAAGGCTGACTCAGGTGTACTATATTTCTGCCTCATTGCTTTAGCGTGGCGTGGTATAACACCCGCGTTAACTAACAGCACAAACACACATCACACATTAACCCTTTTAAAGGGTATTGTTTCATGCTAATGTGTTGTTTATTTGAATTATTTGTGTTGTTTTCATTGTATTGTGGATTATGAATTTAATGGGATTGAGAAGGGCTGCAGCACAGTAAATATTGAATTAAAACATGATTGAATTTTGATGAATTGTTATGAACTAACTCTTCTACTCAATGACTCATTTTAAGTCCGCCACCATTACAATCTCATGAAAATGTACCAATATCTCTCCCTTAATATCTAGGGAACATCCTCACTTGGTCTTTGTAACTATGCAATTAGATATCATCATCCGGATGGTGGTCAAATATTATGTAAACTTGATTTGAATGCTAAAATAGAGAATTGATCATTCGTTTGTATTTAAGAGTGAACAACAAATTATTTTATTTATTTAATTTGCCCTGTTAATATTTCAGCCTTTTGAGGGGACAACATAGTTGACAGCGAGAGCTTCATGATCCCTGCTGATTTTACGAAGCTCCAAATTACAGTAACAAGCCTTTGCTCCTTTTTAGCAGCCTTCGTGTCTGGGACTTCTTACTTACTGTAGAGTACAGTCATGCCAGCACGAATTAATCGGCATCTTGGCCCCCCGTTTCTTCTTGGCCGCTTCCATCTGTATTTCCAGAAGCCTTCTTTATCAATTTCTTCATGTCAAGCTCCCTGGGGAGTGGAGACATCTGCTGCCTACACTTTGAAGATGCCCCTCTCAGCTCAGTTATTAACAGGGCTGCAGCCTCATTTGTATTAGGTGGCATGGAAAGCGCATCACTGACAGGTGGTGGAGAGAATGCATACAAGCTGGACTGTTTGATAAATAAAATATGTTCTGATAATGACGCTTATAGAAATGGGAGATCTGACTGGAGATAAGTTTGTGTCTTCTGTTCCAACAACCTGGAGAGAGAGGAGGTCTGATGTTTGCTAACACACATTTATACATACAACAGAATGGGATGAGAATGTAAAAAAGATACACTACTTTACTTAAACAATCATACACACACCAACACATTTAATTTTCTCTGATCTCATGAAAATGAACCACTACCGTTAAAAATGAAATAAAAAATCTTGTATGTTGTTAATATAATCCGCACACTGTTTGATAAGTATAGCCACAAGACGTAAACATTATACTTTTTAACGTGATTTTATTGTGATAAAATGTCTGTTCACCATCATTTTAGTTTGATTAAACAAAAATGTAATTACATAAGGCCAGTCGCAAAAGTATAGTCACAAGATGTAAACATTAATCAGTATGAACATTTTACTGAAATGTACTAAAGTTACAGTTACACTTAGTCATTTAGAATGGAAGTGAATGGGGCCAGACCTTACATTTTAAAATACACACCACTGCAAAAGTATCACTACAAGACGTAAACATTATTATTATTATTGTCAACATGATTTTATTGTGATAAAATCGCTGTTCTACATAATTTTAACTGTTAAAGTAAGTTGCTTCCAATGGAAGCGAATGTTGCCTGTCCATAAATGTTAAAATACAACTCTGTTTCAGAAGTATAATCATAAGATGTAAACATTCCACATGTTAACATGATTTTAGTGTGATGAAATCTCTGTTCTACATAATTTGAATTTAAATCTAAAAATGCAGTTACTGTAAATCGCCTAGAATGGAAGTGAATGGGACCAGTCCATAAATAAAAACAAGACATAAAAAAAATATATGTATTAAAGGTGCACTAGTAACTTTTTCGTCATGTCATCTTGGACTTACAGTGACACCTAGTGGTGTGGAAGCAGTATCTTTCAAAATCAATAGTTTTCAGTTACAGATGTCATTGTAGAAATTCACTATTCACAATCAGCCATTATTAATTTAATCCAAGAGGGAAAGTGTCCAATAACAAGACAATTACTGAGATTAAGAGAGTATTATTCAGATGGTCATGTGATTCTAAAATGGCTGCATCCCTGTCCTGTGTGTGTGTGTGTGTGTGTGTGTGTGTGTGTGTGTGTGTGTGTGTGTGTGTGTGTGTGTGTGTATACACACTACTGTTCAAAAGTTCTGAAACACTTGCCTGAAATGTTTCTCATGATCTTAAAAATCGTTTGATCTGAAGGCGTATGCTTAATTGTTTGAAAATAGTTTTGTAGACAAAACTATAATTGTGACACCATATTAATTTATTTCATTACAAAACTAAAATTGAATCTAAAAAAAGTTTTTGAAATGGATGACTTGGACTGAATAATTAAGAAAAGCATCAAGTTGCTTGAGAAAATGTGAATTAATCACAACATAATTCCCATAGTTCCATTTATGTTATTCCATAGTTCTGATGATTTTACTGTTGTACTAAAATGTGAAAAAAAAAATTAATGTAAAAATTATATATTATATATATATATAATAAAGAATGAGTGTTTCAAAACTTTTAACCGATATGGGGTCAAAAGTTATATATATGTATTATTATTATTTATTGTGGTTTAGACTACAAATGTTGTCAATTGAGCTTAACTTGTATTAAATCTGGATTTGATTCATTTAAGGCTTACATCAGAGTAATTACTGACTGATTGTTCATATTGCAACATGTAAGCAGGATGAGTTTTGTGAAATTAAATGGTACTTAAAAAACATTAAAATGTGTTAACAAAACTAGCATTGCCTTTGCAAATATACTACACAAAGATATTAAATATATACTCAATCATTTAGCTGACACTTTTATCCAAAGCAACATACAAATGAGGAGCAGTTTTGTGGTCTATTTAAGTGCTCGTGGGAGATAATGTGTCTTCAACAGTTTCTTGAATAAATAGTTTGAAGCATTTATTAGGGGGATTGTTGGAGGAATGGCATTGTTATAGAACACGAATCAGAATCATTGAATTCATCATGATTCCTATCCCTGCCTATGGCAATACTTCTGTGTATGTCTGATCAGTGATTCAGGAGTCAGCAGGAGTCGTGAGACAATATGGTTCCTACTCAGGAGTTAGAGGTTTGGGTCATTTATCATCTGTTTGATCTTCATTTTTCTCCATTACTTTAGAGCTACTTACTGCTGTATTTTTTCATGCAGCACCTTCAGCACAGAAACTTCTACTTATCAAGAACCATTTTTCACTGTATCGGGTTCTTGAAATGGCTATATGTTTCTTTGGACTAACCATAAATTGGTGTTTCTTCAACTACAGGCACTTTTAGCACTGTGGACTTTTAGAAAGTAAAGTTTTGATGAAACATTATTCACAATCTAATAGTTTATTTATTTATCTACTAACAATTTCCAAAGGTGTATGTACATGCATCACTGGAGATTTATTTTTTTGTCATTCCATTCGGATTCGAATCAAGCAATTTTACAAAAGTTTGAAAACAGCCTAAAGCACCAGTTCATTGTTTTCTTTCTACAGAACTAGAGAATAAAAAGTTATTTGTAGAACTTTGGCATCAGGTTGTAAAAACATTTTTATTCTAACTGGATAATGTTTAAAGAGTTTAGCACCATCATGACCATGAGCAGAAATCTACTTGTTCCATTCATGTTTTGCTTAAACAGTTTTACCAAGTAAAGCAAAGCCATTAAGGGGGTTAACATGACCACACATGCTGTTGGCTTATTAAATATAATTGGTGTAAGAACATGCATGTAAATATGCTCTATGAGTTATATAATACATTATCAAACTATTTACTTCACCAAAGCAAAGTTTTATAATCTCACTGATTTGGAGCAGAATTGGTTCTACTGGCTCTTGCGAGCTTCTCATCACAGAGCCTTTGAGATGTCAATCATTAGGCTAATGATGGGGCAAAAGGCTTAGGGTGGAGCTAGGTTAATGAAGGACTAACAAACAATCAGGCAGGAAGCCTTTCCTTCTCTGATACCTGGTGCTTCTGGAATCAAGGCCAGATGTGTTTCGGGGGGAAAGGGTCTCATGGAAGTGCTGACTTGAAAGGTCACACCCGGCCAGCATATTCACCCTCATTGTGCACAGCTGTGGCTACGATCTACCTACTCTGACCTTTGGACCCTGACCTTGGTGTAGCCCTCTATAAGAATTTGGGACTATTGGTTACTGGGTTTTTTTTTTCTCAAGATAAGCTCCCAAGCCATTTTGTTTTGAAAACCACAACATGTGTTATTCCAAATCACTGGCAATAAGTTTCAGTCTGTAAACTGACAAATAAATAGGGTTCCCAAATATGTGTATAGTTTAAAAGGCAACATGGTTGCTAATTTTAATAGATGCATGATCTATCTATCCATCCGCCCGTCCATACTTCCCTCCATTCCCGTTATCTGTCTGTCTGTACGTCCATCCATCACATCTGTCTGTCAATCCATCAATTCATCACCGTCTCTTTCCGTCCGTTCCCGTTATATGGAGTGGTGGTGGCGTAATGGGCTAAAGCGCATAACTGTTAATCAGAATGTTGCTGGTTTGATCCCCACAGCCACCACCATTGTGTCCTTGAGCAAGGCACTCCAGGTTGCTCCAGGGGGATTGTCCCTGTAATAAGGCCTCTGTAAGTTGCGTTGGATAAAAGCGTCTGCCAAATGTAAATGTAAATGTAAATCTGTCTGTCTGTCTGCCTGTCCTTCCATCCGTTCCTGTTGTCCGTCTGTCTGTCCATTAATCCCCAGCTGTCTTTCTATCCATTCCCGTTATCTGTCTGTCTGTCTGTCCGTTTGTCTGTCTGTCTGACTGTCTGTCAATCCGTCCATCCATCACCATCTGTCTTTCTGTCCGTTCCTTATATCTGTTTGTCTGTCCATCTGTCCATCCGTCCGTCTCTGTTATCTGTCTGTCTGTCTTTCCGTCTATCCCTCCCTCCATCCATCCATCCATCCATCCATCCATCAACGTCTGTCTTTCTGTCCGTTCCTGTTATCTGTCTGTCTGTCTATCTATCTGTCTGTCTGTCAATCTGTCAGTCCGTCCATCTATCACCGTCTGTCTTTCCATCCATTCCCGATATCTGTCTGTCTTTTTGTCTGTCTGTCTGTCTGTCTGTCCATCCTTCTGTCTGTCTGTTTTTCCATCTGTCCATCCATCTGTCTGTCCATCCATTCGTCTACAATTAATGACTATATTCAGGTTTCTTGATTGGTTGTTTGATGTAGAATGATTCAAAAATAATAAAATGCAAGAGATTATTTCAAATGATTTTACAATTTGTTCAAAAACATTTGTAAAAAAGCAGGATATTAAATTAGATAATCTTAGAGGCAAATTAAATGTGAGAGCTTTTAGTAAAAAAATAAACTGCTTTAATCCATTTTAAACATTTCCATCCTTGAGTATTGCAATTTGAATCCACTTTGGGCCTCAGTGTGGAATATTATGCACATTTAATAAGATGTGGATGAAAGAAAGTGTACTTTGTGAAAGAGGAAACTCTACCCCACATGATAGATTTCTCTCTTTATCTCTCTCAGTGCCAGACACATAATGAGGAAGTATGTGGTAGTAATGTGTTGAAAGGTTGTTAGAAGCATGCTATATGCTGGTGCTGGGGTGAAGAAGAGCATTGAGAATTTGAATTTGAATAAATCTGAACCAGGACAAGAAGCCTATTTGCCCAGATCTGCATCCATCTATTCATGATTAAGTACAGCCACACTTTAGCTTGGCAGTTGACTTTGCCACATCTTCCTGGAGAACACATGAGCAATTAAAAAGCACAACATTATGAGAAATTGTCTCATCAGCTAAACATATGTACTACTTATGTAAACCATCATTAAAATAGTTGTGTGTGTGTGTGCGTGTGTGTGCGCGTGCGCGTGCTAATTTCACTTTTACAGTACTACTTCATAGGTTTTTTTGGTCAAATCAGTGAAACATATTTAATGCTTAGAAAATGCTCTTTCATAGCTCAGGACACTTAATGTTGTTCTCAGTTATTACTTAACACCTTGAGCTTATATTGCATATTTTGGCTGCCACCTGCAATTTTTTATCTCATTTTAATAGAAAACTCCTAAATAAAACAAAATAAATACATAAAATCTGGGGTGAAACCCCAGGCAGCTACGCCCCAGCCCGGGCCCAGCGATCAGCCCCAGCGTATAGCTCCCTGCAGGAGGAGGATGCCCACCTGTCTCATGGACCTCCTCCCGGACCCAGAAGGCTCCCAAGCGCTCCTGAGACAGGCAACCCAGGGAGAGAGATGTCTGCCACGGAGCTGGTGTCCAGACCACTCCATCCTCCAGTGGAGGGCCGGGTGGATAATCTTTTGATACTTTTCTTTGTTTGCCACATTGTTAAAAAAAGAGCAACTCTCCTCGACGTGACATCGCCTGCTCCCCCCACCTCCAGGTACGTCACACTTGATCGTCCCCTTGGTGCCCCTTGCCCGGAGCTTGGACGCATGGCTTACACTTTCCAACCCGTCAAGGTGGCTGGCCAGGACCATCTGACTCGGCTACATGATTCAGTTTGCCAGGTGACCACCCTGATTCAGCGGCATCCACTTTACTTCGGTGCAGGGCGAAAACGCCTCCACCCAGTGTGCGGAGATCGCAACCCTGCGCAAGGATGTGATAGTGCCTGTCCCTCCAGCAGAGATGGAGAAGGGATTCTACAGACTTTACTTCATCGTACCCAATAAAGGCGGTGGGTTGCAGCCAATCTTGGACCTGCGAGTTCTGAACCAGGCCTTACACAGATTCCCATTCAAGATGCTGACGCAGAAACATATTCTGACATGCGTCCGGCATCAAGATTTGTTTTGCTGCGTTAGACCTGAAGGATGCATACTTTCACGTCTCAATATTACCCCATCACAGACCCTCTCTACAGTTCGCTTTTGACGGCTTTTCAGTCTGTCCCTGTCCCCTCGCATCTTCACGCAAGTTGCAGAGGCAGTTCTTGCCACGTTAAGGGAAGTGGGCCTTCGCATACTCAACTACCTCGACGGCAGTTGCTCTGTGCGCACAGGGACACAGGGACCTCACGCACCTCAGCAGTTTTAGGGCTTCGGGTCAACTGGGAAAAGAGCAAGCTCTCCCCGGTTCAGAGCTTTTCTCAGCATGGAGTTAGACTCAGTCTCAATGACAGCACGCCTCACAAGCGAGCGTGCACAGTATGCATTTGCCCCAGTGAGCCTACTTGCACAAGTCCTGTGCAAGGTCAGGGAGGACAAGGAACAAGTCATTCTCGTGGCCCCCTACTGGCCCACTCGGACTTGGTTCTCAGATCTCAAGCTCCTCGCGACAGCACCTCCCTGGCAAATTCCCCTGAGGTAGGACCTTCTTTCTGGGACAGGGCACCCTCTGGCATCCACGCCCAGACCTCTGGAACCTCCACGTCTGGCCCTTGGACTGGATGCGGAAGATCTAAACGGTCTACCACCAGACATCGTAGACACGATCACTCAAGCCAGAGCTTCCTCTACTAGGCTTTATGCCACAAAGTGGAACTTATTCGCAAATTGATGTTCTTCCCAATCTGAAGACCCGCAGAGGGGCGCAACCATGATGCAGTGGACAGTAAGTCCTTTGGGAAGCACGACCTGATCATCAGGTTCCTTAGATATGCCCGGAGGCTGAACCCTCCTAGGCCATGCATGTTCCCCTCATGTGATCTCTCCGTTCTCCTCTCGGAGCCTTCGGGTAGCCCAGTTTGAGCCGGCTAGAATCAGTCGAACTAAAGGCCATGGCACCTCTCTAAAAGACATCTGCAGAGCGGCGGGCTGGGCAACACCCAATACCTTTGTGAGGTCTATCTCCGGGATGAGCCGGTCTAGTTCCATGTTTTGACAGGTCTGAGCATGTAGAATTCGGTAATACGGTACAGCTGGCCGGTTTCGTTTGTGCATAGCGCCTTTCCCCTTCCCTGAGGCGAAGTTGTGCTCTCTACTCCCCCAGTTAAGTGCACATACTTGTCCGTAACATGGTTCAGTGTTGTGCCATTTTTAGATAGGGATCCCTAGTGTCACTACATCGACACAATGCTGAGTGAGTGACAGAAGGGGAACATCTAGGTTACTGTCGTAACCTCTGTTCCCTGATGGAGGGAAGGAGACGTTGTGTCCCTCTTGCCACATCACTGTACTAAGCCGCTGAAATGGCCAGTATCTTACTCTCGGCTCCTCAGCTCAAAACCTGTCTGAACAGATGCACGCTTCCCTCCATATATACCCGTATGTCCGGGTGAGGGGCATGCAAATTCTGTTTGCCAATTCTCATTGGCCTAATCTCAAATATAGAGGTAAACGAGGCTCTCAAGAGAGACCCCTAGTGTCACTACATCGACGCAACATCTTGTTCCCTCCATCAGGGAATGGAGGTTATGATGTGAGATGATTTTGATGAAATGCTCTTATGACATTTATTCATTTTTCATCCTGTCTTTGAAAGCTAGCCTATAATTCAGGTTCTGTTTGCTCTATGTCCCTGCAAAAAGTGCTATTTAATCTACTAGTTGGCAGCAGAAATAGAGAAAAATAAATGCTCCTCTATCACCTTCATTACAATACATAGATCTGAAATGCATGTGACGCTCAAATGCAGCTGCGCATTCACCATGTGATCATCCACTGACATTCAGTCTATTTCTGATTGCACACACCTTCCCCACTGTTTCATCGAATATATCGGCCTCTGAATGGACTAGAAACTTAATCTAGCTGTTGCATTGCTAATCTTCACATTACATTACACAGTTACATTATGTATCAATATTGCATACACTCTAGTCTTCACTCTGTAGTCCTTGTGTACTGTATATTGTATATTTTATTGTATTGTATGATGTATTTGATATTGTATATCTGTTCATTTAATATATTGTATTATGTGAATTGTACATACGTATGTCAAATGACACTGCATTGTTGTGGAGCATCCACTAAGCTTTTCACCATCTGTACACTCATGGTAATGATGTTGAGACAATAAAGTGATTTGATTTGATTGAGTTGTTGGAATGCTGAGATCCCCAAATCTGCAATGATGTATAATATTGGTTAAGACCAATACATTTTTAAGATTATTTGTTTTTCATACTTTTTCTGCTGGACTGCATATTTTTTTCTGGACATCTGTGACATAACATTTGATTGCACACTTGTCCAAGTGGTCTGTCCTCTTTTTCATTAAAGTTTAATAACTATGAAGGAAATACAGCTCTACATGCAAAAAAGTAACTGTACACCTCCACAGAAAAAAACAAATATTAATGTATAGTACTTGCAGTTGCCAAGTCTTTTATAGACATATGGTGACTGCAATTCATTGAGGAGCGATAGTTCAACAGAGTTGTTAAAATCCAGACATTTGTGCTTAGTATTTAATGTTCTTTTAGCTCATAGTGTAACATATCATAGAATGGTCAAATTAAATTCAAGTTAACAGCAAAAACTCCTAAATTATGTGTATGGATCAGAAAACCCATACACAACCCATACAGTAATTTTTGATTAATCCATATTTAGATTCAAATAGGGATTCATTCTTATTTATTTTATACACTGAAACATATTGCTTTCAGCAATGTTAATATAAAGACATTTAAAGCTCCCAAGCAGGATGTTATACAACATTCCGCAACAAAAAGACAATCATAACAGACAATTCCCTCTTGTACGTTGAGGTGAAAGTGTCTTATGGCCTTGTAAACTCATCTTTCGTCTCTACGTTTCACTGAACACAGTCAAACACATAATAAGATTGTGTGTTGATTCTTGGAACTTCCTATTCTTGGAAATATCCAGTGTCATTCAGGGTCATTCTGACAGATTCCTGTATTAACCTTGTCCATCCAGTCAGAGTTGTGTCTCTTGAACTGTCACTGTCAAACACTGTACATGGGGTCCAGATAGTTTGCACCCAGAAGTTACCTTTAAAAAATAGACAATGGAGGATAACGTGCTTGCTGATAGGAGTTGCCTTTGCTATTTTTATTTATTTTGGCTGATATGAATGTGTCAATATTTTCTCATTATGAACACACACAAGAATGATTTAATGTGGGCAGGGGTTATTTTGTGGTTCTGGTAGCAGAGGAAACATGCTATTGTTTTATGATCAAATATGTTGATTTCTTATTTACACAAGAATTAAATATTACTGATTGGGGTGTACCGGTCACTAACTAAAAATAATGACACTGTTAACCTAAAAGAATATTTCAAAAATGAAAATTCTGTCATTTACAGCAGGTAAATGACTGAATTTGCATATAGTTGCAAACCTGTATGATTTCCGTAGAACACTGTAGAAGAGAATGTTAATGTGAATGTTAATGTTAGTTATAAAAATACAATTGTTCAATGTTAGTTCATGTTAGTTCATAGTGCATAAACTAATATTAACTAATGCAGCTTTTGATTTTAAAAATGTATTAGCATATGTTTTAATTAACAGGAACTATATACAGTATATGAACAGTGGGTTTATTGTATGGTAATGAAGCCTAATGATTTTCCTGAGAAATAGATGTTTTAATACCACGTCTTAACTCCCTGATGGAGGGAAGGAGCAAGTGTAACACAGGTACAGCATGATACAGCTATTGTCATTTTTTTTTAGACTCAAAAAGTGCCTGCGGAAATACATGTGTATATCTTACATGTAGTTCAATATGTGTTTGACAATCAGTTGTGTCTCATAAAATTTAACAAAATACATTTACAGAACTTATATTCTATTATTTTATAATTTCTTAAAAATGCTTTGAATATTTTACACTACCTGGGCATTTTGTAGATCCATTTGTAATAGATCTACAAGCCGGGTCTCGAAAAACCTAAGGTATATAATAATGATTGGCGAATCACGCTGCATTTAAGGGTTAATAATACTAATGCCAACCCTTATTGACTCAACCTCAACAGGCAAATTTAGCAAAATCAAAAAGACTTGATAATAGTGTGACCTGCAATCTCTTAAGGAGCTGGGGTTGGGGTCAGGTCAGGTCAGTGGCAGAAACCCGGAGGAAGGAGTTTGAGTCTTGAGGGCCATCCCTGGGGTGCCCCCCATTTGTCAGTGAGGTCCTGTACACCCACTTCCTTTATTGATAGATTGCCCCTCTAATGGGTACTTCAACCCAAGTAATTGTTTTAAGAGAACTGCTGACTTGCTGATTGAAGAACTGCCAGAGGCATAACAGTTTTCAGCACCTTCAAAAACTTGACATCAGGAAAAGTGAATGCCATTGGAAGACCAGGCAGACAGATTAGGCAAAGACAAGGTAAAAATATAGATGCTGCGAGTGTTTTTTAATGCCAGCTATGACATAACAGCACTGTTAAGCCAATGCACGCTGTGAAAATGGGGATTTTACTTGCAGCGTCCCATGTGAAACAGCACTAACTGCCAAATTAAGAGCAGAACAGTATCCCAAGGATTTCCGTGTTCTGCGGGAAAAAAATCTATCTATCTATCTATCTATCTATCTATCTATCTATCTATCTATCTATCTATCTATCTATCTGTCTGTCTGTCTGTCTGTCTGTCTATCTATACAGTGTAATACAATTGTAACAAACCTTAAAACAGAATACAGAACAAAGAAAAACATGGAATTTGGGGGAAAATGATTTGAAAAAATATAGCAAATTCATAGGGCCCTAATTAAAATACTTGGCGATTTGGTGGGGTGATGGGGATGTGCTGTTTTCACATAGCTGTTGAAGAGAAGTGGAGGCCAGGCATGGCATTCCTGAATTCGGTCTCGTCTGAGTGGCTGCACTCTTTGCCTCTATGAGATCCCAATCACTACTGGCTGCCATGCAGACTTTAGCAGTCTCTCTACATGATTACGCTAAATAATGAAGTCCAAGAAAATAAAATGCAGACGATTGCTCTGACCAAACTAGAGCAAAACGTTTTGTCTGCTTTCACGAAATTGAGTTTAATGAGCAGTGCCGGTAAATAGTTGAGCACTTGTCAAAATCAAAGAGAGTGACATTGATATGGCGTTTGCGAAGTTCAGTTTTGCCTTAGAGATGTTTCAGTCATGTTGGTTTGAGCATTGAACTCTCTAAATAATGTGATGACATTACATGTACCAAATTCACAAAAGATATTGAACCGTCCTCAGGCATCATAAGTACATTTCTAGCTCAACTGGCTCCTTTTAACAGACCATAAATAGACAATTAACACAAACAAAAAATGGAAAGACCTCGAAATCGTCTTCTAACCTACGTTGATCTTGTGAGAATAAAGATCACGATAGGTTCATTTGGTCAGTAAGGCCAAGGGAAGGATTGATGGAAATAATTTGTAAGCTAGTTAAAATGAAAACAGACTTGATTTTGGGCTATTTTTCAGCACCCTTGGCATGGAAGAGGTGTTTTATTCTGATATTCAAAGAGACCCTACCTTGAGAATGACACAGCAGTGCAGTGAACTGTCAAGCTTTTTTTTTTTTGACAACACTGAGACCTAGTTACACAAGGTACACACTTGCACTACAGCTGGTGCTTTGCTGATTTTGAGTATTTTACAGGCTGCCCCCTATATACAGCACATTAGTGACTGCCCACTTTTTTGTGGCTTTGGTTGCATAAGTGTTTTTCCCATTCATTTTATTAATAGGAATTGAAAAATATTTATATTTTAGGAAAGATTTTTATGCCATGACCCACATCAACCAGCTCTGAAGTGAATAAAAAAAATAATAAAAAGTATAAGTGGTACATACAGTAAATGCTCTACTCTATGGCTATGTTCACACTGTCAGTGTTTGGGTTTGACAACTGTATTTACTTACAAGTGTGAGTCTTGAAATGTTCCAATCATATAACAGCTTACATTAGCAGTTCAAATGCTGTCTGTATGAAGGAACAACCTAAGTCACAACCGTATTCTAACAGCTGTAACCATAGTGACAGTGACAGAAGATGGTAACGTCCATAATACTGGCATGTCTTATCACGCTATTAAATCAATTATTCCAATCAAAGTGTGAGTTCATCCATCAGATCAGAATTAACCGACAGCAGCTTTGAAAGCTTCTTTGTTGTGCAGCTCTTGCCCATGAGCAGCCGGTGGAAAACAGTGGCGTAATCTTTGGATGACAAACAGCTCATTTCTCTGTCTCCATGAGTTAGCAAAATCCCACGTGAGACACATGCGTGTACAATGCAGCATGTCTCTCAAATTATATGATGTGACTAACAACTAGTAGTCCAGTATGGTTCCGTTCTCACATCACATGTTTTCAGAGAATGTGGTTGTGAGACCTGAACATTTGCAGGTGTCAGTTCTGTTATGGAATGCTGTTGTCACTCTCATAAATAATCGAACTGTGTGTGTGAACGTAACCATATTAAGCACTCAAAACAGGACTGGCAACCGTATTCTGCTGCTGTGTGAACGTGGCCTATGTGGCACAAGTTCAAAGGTTCTATGAACATGTTATTTGTTAGCCAATTGGTTCACTCGCATATGACATGTTGAGCCAATCGGCTCGTATGGTGTAAATTGATTGGTGTTTGGACATGTAATCAGGAAGCCAATCAACTTGTGTTTGTCTAACATTTAAATTGCTCAGTTTAGCAAATAAGCTGGTTTTACTGCAGCAAGCATTTTTTTCCTCTGAAACCCACCTCCATACCAGCTCCACTTGTCTATGTCTGCTACATGGGGATTTTTTTTATGAATGAATGAATGAATGAATGAAATCTTTATTTCGAACAATTAATAAATTAATAATAAAAATAAATAAATGAAGACAGCAATACGTATGAAATTTCCATACAAATAAATAAACACAAAAACAATAATCAACCTGTTCGAAAAGGGATAGGTAGAAGCCCTAGGCTTATCAAGACCTACCCCCAGTAACTACCCAAACCAATTCACAATCAAAGAAGATAAATCTAACATAACGTTTTACATAATACAAAAAAAACCTGCTAAATTACAATAATGCTTTATCTTAGTATTAAGATAATGAAAACAATAAAATCATAAACAAAACAAAAAAAACATAATCAAACTGCATTTACAATCATAATGAATTATCATTCACCCTCTTCACTTCTGTACTTGTCAAAAATAAAACTTTTATACCTATTTTTAAATTGCAACATATTAACACTTTGTTTGATCGAACTGCTCAGACCATTCCACTAAAGCACCCCACAAATCGAAATACACATGCTTTTGAGTTTTGTCCGAATCCTATGTTGACTCAAATTTAAATCCCCTCTCAAGTTATAACCCCCAACCCTATATGTAAATAACTGTTGTATGTTTCCAGGCAGCTGTTTATTTATTGCTTTATAAATTAATTGAGCGGTCTTAAATTTAACGAGATCATTAAACTTTAGAGTGTGCCATTTTAAATATAGTAAATTAGTATGCTCATGATATCCTACCTTATTTACTATCCTAATTGCTCTTTTTTGTATTGTGCTTAATGTTTGTAAGGTGGTTTTGTAGGTGTTGCCCCATACTTCAACACAATAATTTAAATAAGGCAACACAAGGGAACAATACAAAATAAAAAGTGATTTTTTACTCAATACATGCCTTGCTTTCCCCATTACTCCAATACTCTGCGCTACTTTTGTTCTAACATATTTGATATGGGGTTTCCAACAAATTTTATGGTCAAGAATCACACCCAAAAATTTATTTTCATACACTCTTTCTATTTTAACATTATTAATCATAACTTTTACTTGTATATCGGTTTTACGATTACCAAACAGTATAAATTTGGTTTTATCTAAATTTAACGATAATTTATTTAAGTCAAACCAAATTTTTAACTTATTAATTTCTGATGTGACCACCTCCAAAAGCTGCTTCAAATTTTCCCTGAACAAAAAATATTGGTATCATCCACAAAAATCACAAATTTTAAGAGGTCAGTCACCCTACATATGTCATTTATGTACATAATAAATAATTTCGGACCCAATATTGACCCCTGTGGTACTCCACAGGTGATACCTAAGCACTCCGATCTGTACTCACCCATTTGAACAAATTGAAGTCTGTTACTTATGTAACTTTTCATCCAATCTAATGCAACTCCTCTCATACCATACTTTTCCAGTTTATTGATTAACAAACGATGATCTATTGTATCGAAAGCTTTTTTTAAATCAATAAATACTCCCACTGCGTACTGTTTGTTATCTATAGCACTGGTAATGTCTTCAATTAACTCCATTAGTGCCATTGATGTAGATCTGTTTGTCCTAAATCCATACTGACTGTCAACCAATAATTCATGCTTCTCAATAAAATTGTCCAATCTAATTACATACAATTTTTCTAATATTTTAGAGAACTGAGAGAGTAAAGACAATGGCCTATAATTCGTGAATTGATTTCTCTCTCCAGATTTATATAGTGGAATGATTTTTGCAATCTTCATTTTGCTTGGGAATACACCTGTTTTTAAAGACAAATTATAAATATGAGTTAACGGTTTAACGATTGCACCAATGACATCCTTAATTAAGACCATATCAATATCATTCACGTCTGTTGACTTTTTATTCTTACAATTATTAACAATTTCAATAATCTCAATTTCCTCCGCTGGTTTCAAAAACATAGAGTTAGGGTTACTATATAAATAATCAACTGCCTTCGCCTCACTTTCAATCTGAGGACTTTTAATAACATCAGCCAGCTTTGCTCCCACACTTACAAAGAAATTGTTAAACCCATTGACCACATCTTCCATGTTGCTTAATGTCCTCTCTTTTTCTATAAAATGCTGAGGGTATTTTTTATTCATTGGTCCATTCCTTATAACATTATTTAACACTTTCCATATACCCTTGATATCATTTTTATTATCATTTAATATTTTATTATAATAATCTTTCTTACTTCTCCTCATGATACTGGTCAAATAATTTTTATATATTTTGTATTTATTCTCAGCTTCTTTAGTTCTGTGTTTTATAATTTCTTTATACAAGGTATTCTTTTTTTTTACAAGCATTTTTTAATCCTTTTGTCATCCATGGTCTCTCTATAAATTTGTGCTTTATGGTTAATTGTTTTAAAGGACAGTGTTCATCATATAAAGATTTAAAGGTGGACAGAAATCATACAATTTTTTCCAATTATATGCAAGTAATACACTTCTAAGTGTATTTGTTGATTCAACAGTTCTGATTCTCCTGTAACTAACCTCATTAACTTCCTTATACTTCACATAATCACCCATACAAGTCACAAAAACTGGCAAATGATCACTTATGTCATTTAGTAACAAACCACTCTTTAGACTATCGTCCATTCAGTTTGTGAATATGTTGTCTATTAGAGTTGCACAGTGTGATGATATTCTACTTGGTTTAGTTATAAGTGGGAAAAAACTCATGCTAAACATTAAATCGATAAATTCATCTGTCAGTTTATGCTTATTGGGATTTAAGAGATCTATATTAAAATCCCCACAAATGAACACTGCTTTTTGATCATTCTTAGTAAATAGACTTTCCATACTGTTCTTGAACATTTCGATATTTGAACCAGGGGCTCTGTATACACAGCTTACAATGACATTTTTCTTTTTTACCAAGTTAATTTCAACCGTTATTATCTCCATTACATCATCAATGTTAGTTGTCATATTTTTCACAATTTTATATTTTAATCTTCTATCTACATACAATGCCACTCCACCTCCTTTTTTATTCTCTCTATTAACATAATTCAATTCATATCCATTTAACTCATAATCAGCACCCTTCTCGGAAGTAAGCCAGGTCTCAGATATGGCTATCACCTGAAATGGGTTGTTTAAATAACTCAGGTACTCCTTGATGTAAAGAAAATTTGCATATAAGCTTCTGCTATTAAAATTAATCATTGACAATCCAGAATCAGATTTTATGTTCATGTTGAATTGATCATCAGAGTAATAACAACAGTTGTTGTTTATGTTGTTAAGAAAATTATTTTCAGGGTCAATATCATGTTCAAAACCATGTTGATTATGATCAGTGAATTTGAAAGTTTTTAAGTTCCAACCATCCACTCTCATCATTGTCACTCTCATTTCCAGCTGTTGTTAAGTTTAAACAGTCAAGCTCTTCAAAAGAGTCCATAGCAATTATAATTCAATTTATGTCTATTTGTGCAGCAGCATATCAGTGTTTTTCTAATAGTGCAGCAGCATCATGTCCACATGATAAACTTAGTATGTCTATGTATGTTCTAACATTAGAAGGTCAAGCTACTTACTCCGTAGCAGCAGCAGATCAAGTCCTCCAAGACCAATGTCCTATCAAAATGTCATACCTACATTAACATGCTAAAGCTTTCACAGTTGAAAGATTTAGCAAATCTGCTAAAATGACTGAAATAACTTAATTGCATTCATCAGTAGTCTGAAAGTTCCTTGGGGCTGGCGACTCCAGGACTGACAGGACAAATCGGTGAATTCCTTTCCCTCACTTAGCATGTCAAGTCACTCTATGAAGATTTTCTCAAAGTTGAGAGCATCAGCTTTGTCGATTAAGATATCATCTCACATAATTTGTAATTTTTTCATGAAAAATGGTTGTTAACACACAAATAATTTTGTTTTGTCTGTGAGTGAAACAATATACTTGTTGCATCCTATTTATTAATGCTAACGTACTGTAATCATGTGTGTTAGCACAATAATGTTATTGTTAATGCAGAATAGCAATAATATAAACTGTATAGGATTTTTGTTACTAAAAATATGTACTTTGCTACTACAAAGAAATTCCTGCATCTTTATTGGTATGAATATTAAGCTATATGCTACTGTGGCCTTCAAGTGGAGTAATTATGGGTGATGAGCCCATGATTCACCAAGTGATATTTACAAGTGGAAAAACTCTAGATGATAACAGAGTTGTGCCATTGGAAGTGCTTTGTCAACATGAAAGAAGATGGAAAGCAATGATTGTGCTTCATTTAATATATATATATATATATATATATATATATATATATATATATATATATATATATATATATATATATATATATATAAATATTTGCCAGATACCATCATTAATAAATCATAGAGGTTGTGTAAAAGTAATTCAGGTATATTCACTTATACGCCTGATCAGCTGTACAAAAAAATCTCTTTGCCTTTGTTTGTAGTGTGTTTGTTTTTGTTTGAGGTCTTCCATATTTTACCTCCGACATGAATGCATGGCATGACGCAACTGAATGCCTTACTCAGACGCAGGAGTTTTCCATGTGTTATATGTTTTTTGTTTGTATTTTGTGTAAATGTATAAGTTCAGTTTACTCCTGTCCTCTTGTATTTCTATGTGTCACAGATAAATACTCTTGATTGCAGAATATAAGATGATATTTCCTCATGAATCAATGTAGTTATCAATTTTTTGTTAGTAACTGGTAATGTAGTGTAACTACTTTAAATTATGAGTAGTTTGTAACTTGGGAAGCTACAGTTTCAAATTAAATTAGAATGTGCAGTGGAAAGAAAATGTATGTGAACCCTTTGGAATCACCTGCATTTATGTATAAATGCTGTCTTAAAATCTAGTTTGATCTTTAAGTTACATTAATGATCAAACAAAATCTGTTAAACTAACACAAAAATTATTGTATTGTTCTTGTACAGTACCTATTAAATACATAATTCAAACATTCACAGTGTAGGTTGGAATAGTATGTGAACCTCTAGGCTAATGACGTCAACAAAAGCTAATTAGAGTTAGGATTTGGCAAACCTGGCATACAATTAGTGAAATGAAATTGTAGATGTGGATTATAAAAAAAGCACTGAAATATTTTTGAGTTTGCTATTCACAAGAAGCATCTGCTGTCGTGGACCATGACATGCAAAAAAGAGATCTTAGAAGACCTATGATCAAGAATTGTTGCTTTGCATAATGCTGGTTACAAAGTTATCATGAAGAACTTATATATTCATCTGTTCACAGTTAGACAAGTTGTCTATAAATGGAGACAATTTAGTACTGTGGCTACTCTCTCTGTAAGTGGCCGTCCTGCCAAGATGACTCAAAGGACACCCCGCAGAATGCTCAATGAGTTATAAAAAAAAGAAAGGAGTGACGGCTAAAAACTTGAAGGAATCATTGGAACTGGTTAACATCTCTGCTCGTGAGTCTACTACATGGAACACATTAAACAGACAGAGGAACCCGCTGTTTTCCTACAAAAACATTGCTGCACGACTGAAATTTGCCTTCTGGAACACTTCTGGGAACATATTTTGTGGATATGTTTTGTTGATAAAAATTAAAAATGAATAAGTCATGATTTTTATTTATATTATTTTTGGAAGAGCTTAAAAAAAATGTTTCTTCATAAATATTTATATGAAATAATATATGCCACTGACCTTGTTGATGCATAGAAACATAATGGAGCTAAGCCACAAGTCTGATAATATTCCATTTCAAATTTGAGGTGGATACCTATAAACTCTTAGTTATATGAATAATGTTCCAAGACCATATCGTGTGATTATGGGTTCAAATAGCATTAGCCTTTTGCATTTTCGCCTAAATACTGAAAAGAAATATGATAAAATAAACATGATCTTGTGCATATATTTTACTTCCAGTCTTAGTCGAGTTGTTATAGTTGTGTGTTTTAATGATCTCATGTCTATTCCAATCATACAATCATGCAGAAAGCAGATTATTGGCAGGTGAATATGATAGCATGTGTACAGCTCCTCTGCAATTACAGCCATAGAACTGTCAATAACCATATACAAATACCAGAGACTGCATGGAAATAGTAGACAAACCATACATTTTTGTAGACGTCTATTTATTTATAATAAGTCTCATCATTCAACTGATTTGTTTTATGACTGATATGCAATTTATCCTACTATGGTATGGGATGGGGAAGTCCTCCTCATGTGGGGACTGAGCTATGCATTATATCATAACTTCCTCTTTATCTTGAAAATATTTGGGCAGAGAAATGAGCTTCTAGCTTCGCGGAAGTTTGGAAATATGAAAGAATTACAGCATGTCAGTGGATCATAACACATAATATAGTGGGAAATGGACTTAAATAATATTTCTTTATTAAATAAATATGAGAATATATACAAATTCCCATCAATGTGCACAATGTTCTATTGTGAAACATTGGCTTAATATCAAAGCTGAAGTATTAGATTGTCACGATTAAATAAGAATTGAATGTTAAATACATACAGTTAATACAAACAATACCGATCATAAGATTGCTGGCGATACCTTTTACCTAAAAAAGTCTACCTAAAAAAATCTACCTTTTGGAGTGTCCCAGTCAGAACCCAGACCTTAACCCAACAGAGATGCAGTGGAATGACCTCAAGAGAGTCGTTCACACCAGACATTCTGAGAGTATGGCTGAGCTGATGCAGTTCTGTAAGGAAGAATGGTCCAAAATTCCTTCTGAACATTGTGAAGGTCTAATCTGCAGCAACCAGAAACACTTGGTTGAGGTTGTTGCAGTGAAAGGAGGACCGACCAGTCGAAAAAAATAATAAAACGATTCACTTACTTTTTCCACAACACATTCAGTGTTTCAATAAAGACAAGAAAGATTATAATTTTTTGTGTGTTGTTGGCTTAACCACATTGTGTTTGTCTATATTTGAGACATTGATAAAGATGAGATCACATTTTATGTCCAATTAATGCAGAAAATCAGCTAATTCCAAAGGGTTCACATATTATTCTTGCCACTTCAGTAGGTGTAGTTCTTCCAGGATTAATTAATGTCTTGTATTTTGGCCGGAATGACCAGTGATACAGCCCTGAATTAAATACACTCTAGAGCGCCTCTTCTTTGGAGCAGTCCACAAAAGAGCGCAACAGTAAAAATCCCATTCATTTTCTCTGTAGAGAACCCGACTGTTGTGCTTTATTGTGGTCTGCTCCAATGAGGAGACGCTCTACAGTTTATTTGATTCAGGGCAGCTCTGAATCACTGGTCATCAGACCAGCTGCTCTTTTATTGGTCAGGGGATTCTGCTGACCACAATCATTAAACTTTTGAACTGGCTTGTAGTTCAACCCTCATGCAGGCAAGCCTCATGGATGGGGATGCTGCCAAGACAGGAAGTGAACAGGTGCTGTCACTTACTTCACTAGCTGTGGGCGATGGAGATCAAAGCTTCCAGCGTCTGATAGTGAACCCAAGGACTGCCTGTGTAGACTCCTGTGTTATTTATAATGGAAACTCATGGACATACTGTTATTGAAACATTTCTGACAAGAAACTTTTAATTTGGATGGAAGTAGAATATGTTTTTTTGTAGTGTTGAGTTTTTGGACTTGTGTTCTTCAAAGATTACGGCCCCCCACCCCATGTTGTGTTCTGCTAATGAACTCTTATTTTGGCAAACTAATTTGTAAAGTTTAATGATAAGACACCAGCTGTAAAGGAAACGAGGCCATAGTTGTGATCTCAAATTCTGTACTTCATTACTGCCATAGGAAGAACCTCGTACTCTCTGTTAATCATTTAAAGGCTTGTAGAAAGAATGTAGAACCGCTGTTTTTTGGCTCCAGCAGTTTCTTTTAACTTTTAATACAAACCATTTTCTGTTTTTGTTTTTGTATACTTCACCTCAAATATGTATATTTTGTGAAGGACAATGCTAATTAAAGTCTATTTTTAAAAGTGACCTACTCTGTCTAATCTAAGTGATTTTTTTTGTGCAATATCTAGCAATATCTTTGGCTGGCTTTGACAGTTAGAGGTCGTAATTACACCATTTGCCATTTACAGCCATTTAAAAGTAGCCGTGAATTCAGACAAATGAAATGTTAATGTTTCACTATTTGAAAGTTGATGTTTCACCTTTGACCTGCTGCAAGGAGTGCTCATATAGAGTGATCGTCACATGGCATTATATGTAAATGCAAGCTTAATTTAGCTAACCGAAAAGATATTTAACACACTTCCAAGCACATTAATTGGAAGAAATTTTTTTTTATATTCTTCTTTTAACTGTTAAGATCACACTTAGAGCAGCACTGTTCTTTTGAAACCTGTATGACATGCTCCCCCCTTTTAATCTAATGTTGCTTACATCATGACATGTATTATTGATAATGGCATTACATTTTTTTTTTATATTAAATAATTGTAAAACATTTATAACATTTGGCAAATATTGCATGCCAGTCAGCCTTATTATACCTCTCGCTATAACTGCATATCAAGGAATTCTAATGCATTTAAAATTAATTAATACTCATCAAAAAATAAATAAAAATAAAATAAATAAATACTATTTACTCTATAACCTCTTAATAACGTAATTGAACGTTATTACTAGGAGTGTCGATTTAACGCGTTAATTCAGTGCAATTCATTTTATTAAAAATAACGCATTAAAAAAATGTAATCGCAATGCCCCCGGACTGTAAAAGCTTGTAGTACCACCTGTTTACTCCAGAGGGCAGTAGGTGAAACTTCAGCTGTATGGGCAACACGCAGTTTATACAGTGAAGAAAACAACCAGACAGTTCTTGCGTTCAAAACACTTGATGGAGCGCAAATCCGAACTAAGAGATCTCAAGATGTGTTCCAAGTATTAAACTATATTTAACTTGATCTAAAAATGTATGTTTATGATGCAATGCACCCGAGACACTACACAAGCATCTGTGTAACACAGGTGGACATGACGGGTCCTTAAACAAGCCCTCATAATAAATCTTTAACTGATTGACAAATTCACTTGTGAAATGTATTGCTGTGAACTTTATGCCAATGATTGACATGCAATCAATATTATAGTAGTAATATTATAGTAGTAGTTATAGAATACAATAATATACAATATTATTGTATTCTAAAGCCGTCTACATTTTTTATATTTAAAGATAACTATGTATAATTATTTCATCATTATATATTGAATTATTGTTATATGAGGGACTTTCTCAGCAAATATTTGTATATGCGATTAAACACGATTAATTAATCGGGACACCATGTAATTAATTCGATTAAAAATTTTAATCGATTGACAGCCCTAGTTATTACCTTAACATCATTTTATGCCCAACAGTTATTACATCAGGCCCTTTAGTGCACTTAGGACCAACTTTTATTATATTTAGGGCCTTTATTATATTTTTATAAATAAAGTCCATTTAAAAATAAATAATAAATTGAAAAGGATAAGATATATTTTGTCCTGTCTCCCACATGAAATTAGTGCTTAAGGAAGAAAAACCCATTGAGTGATTTGTTCTAAAAGTTTTCCACAATTAATGACTTTTTGATGGGTGTCCAGAGACAATTAGTCTAAAGGGGAGTGGATGGTGTAGCTGATGGATTGATGAATGTCCGACCCTTGTGTAAACAGCCTTAGGAGCACATGTGCATGGAAAACGATCCCCTGGGGCCCCTACACACTGCATAGGGGATATCTCTAAGCCCTTTGCTGACGGCAGTGAGGGAGGATGATAGATGAAGATGTATGAGTGCAGATAGACCATCAGATTATCGGTAAGTCTATCTGATGCAATGTTGTAATCAATCCCATTCTCCATTCCTGGTCCCCTTGGCTCCTGAATTGCAAGCCATGCCTAGTAGACTACGCCGATCAAACACCCTGTCTACATGAAACACAGCCCAGAACTTCATTTCCAACTCGATTTCCTTTTTCCTTTATATGAGCTAAAGTGAATTTACCACAGACATGGAACTCATGCCAATGGCTTTAGAGAAATACTGCTGTGCAAAGACAAAAGGCAGTAACTGCTCATTTTATCAAAGCTTATGAGTAATGAGTCAAAATCATGTTTCTTTCAAATAAATTGGAGTGTAAAAATGTGATTATCCACAATCAAAATACATTAAAGGAGTTTCTGAATTTTACTGAATTATTGCATAACAGTTAACCTGCAACACATGGGAAACACATCTTCTAAAGTCATACAATAGCTTTGTGTGAGAAACAGACCAAACTTTTAATTCACTGATAATCTAGAGAACTGCTAAACATTACGGCCGTTGAGTCAGTGAGTTTGAGAGTTGGCGAGCTAGGGTGGAAGTCAAGGGGATTTTCTGTGTCTATATCTGTCATATTTGACAATATTCATCCATATTTTTCCATATTACCATCCGCAATTCACAATTTGAACTCTTGCAGCCTCTAAATCTGAGCTGCTCCATCACTGGAAAAACAATAAAATTATTATTATTGTTTTTTTTTTTAATTGGATATTGATTTTTTTTCAACACCTTAGTTATAGGTATCTGCAAAATCCAATATCGGTCGACCTCTGGTTTGGACAAGATGACCATGAGTACATAATGACTGAGGACAAGATTCACTAAACAGCTGTGCAACTTTTAGGCATGGTATTTCAGTGCAAAAGATCCATCTTGTTCACAAACTACATGCAATCTAGTTTAAGCAGCCGTAATCAGCACTGAAATAGTGTTTGTCTTGGCAATAAACTCATTAACATTCATTTCAACACAAACACGACTCCTTTCTATGTAAATTAGGTTCATTATAGATTGCAAATTATTCACAAAACTTGCCCAGTGCACTTTATATTGTGCTATTACCACCCGAGGAAAGCAGGCAGTAAACTGAATTTGACTGAAAAGAAAGGTTTGTGTCTATTTTCTATTACAGTATGTAGGCTTGCCTTTGTCTCCTATTTGTGTATATGAGGCCCAACATAGTCACACATAACCCAGGTCGCAAGATCAGATTTGCACCATTCGAATTGCATTCAGCACCGATTTTGTGGATGTGATCGCGCCATTGCCTGATCTGCACAATTCCTTTATTGAATCTGAAAAGAAAAACCCAGTGCACTGCCACTTTTACTGGGCACTATAAGATCTTGGTGAATTCCCCTCAGAATTAAAATTTTTGGGTGAACTATACCTTTAAAAGTAGCGTCATTGGACATCTTTTTATAATTATTATTTTTTTTTGTCTTCACATGGATGTGATGTGTTTGAATTTCAGCCACATATCAAGCCTTCTCTCTCAACTCTTGCCAGCATGTCTTGTTGGGATGAGCTAATTGTTAACGGGACAGTTATGGTGTGCAGAAAGTAATAGCCGCGGGTCAATGTGGGACCCACATGTTGAGTTTGACTGGAGCCAGAGCTCAAGAAAAGCCTTCACTTTCATGAAAACATCCAGCTTGACATCAAACTCATGAAAACAGCTATATACAGTACGGGGGTAAACAACCAGTTATATATGGGAAAATAATTAAAGCCTTTAACACTGAATTCTTTTGTAGTCTTCACTTTAACATTAGGCCAAACACTTAAACAATGTAATCTGCAGGATTAGAAAAATGGCTTCATCTTGTTCAGTCGATTTCATAATAAATCATCACATTGCCAGACCCCCTAAATTATGAGTGACCAGTTATGATTGGTGTGTGTAGTTGATAATTATTATGTGTGTTCCAAATAGTCATCTGTACAATTCTGGAAATAGTACAACATTTTGAAATCCCCAATCAGATTGTAAGACTGTGCTAACCTGTTGCTATCATATAGCATTGCTGGCCACCTACATCTTTGCTGAATACACCGTTTGAACTAGCCAAGCTGGTAAGGCTGGTCTGTATTGATGTTTTAGAAAGGTTTTGGGAAATAGTCAGCCTGTCAGGCTGGGAGATTAGCTTAAACCAGCAGGGGTATTATGGTCGGGAGAAAGAGGGGTGGGGCGGGAGGTGTGGGGTGCTCATGGCCCCTAGATTTTCATTGTGCACCCCCTCCCCCTCCCCCCAAACATTATGATGGCCCCCATAAAGATCGAAATGCCCCTACCCACCCAAAAACTACATCCTAGTACTGCTCCTGTGCCCAATCAAGCTCAATCAATTATTGTAACCAGCAAGACTTCCTTGGTCTATCAGCTTCATCACAAACACTGTGCAGGTTGACCAATATGACCAGACCAGAAGAAAACCAGCATAAACCAGCCTGGATAAACCTGTCTGTATTTTCAGCAGGGTAATTGGGGTTGGCTACCAAACAAAACACAGACACCCTATTTAGAATGTTGACTTATAATATACCACAATCCCTTTTTAGTATCACAAAAAAAAAAAAAAAAATCAGCATTTTGGTCAACATGGGCCGTTTTTGTTGTTGGAAAATTTTGAGAGGGGAGTTGGAAAATATTAGGGTGAAAATTGAAAACCGCATAAGATTTTGGAGCATTACCGATTACTAGGCAGTTTCAGGATACTTGGTAGTGCACATTCTCCCTGTCAGCTATGCTGCTGAACAGACTCAAAAACAGCTTTTCATACATGCTGTTCAGTTGCATCCAACATCTGGTTGCTTGACAGGTAAAGAGGAATAAGGTATTAGTATTATCAGCATTAATTGAAATAAATATCTTACCTGAGGCCCTTGACAATACATCACTTCCCGTTTTTCTCAAAGAAACACTCCATTAGATTGGGCTGTAGCCAGGACTTTGTGCACAAGGAAAATCTTAGATGTATAAAATATTTCCTCTACTGAGGTGGGTTGGTGTTGTAGAAATAAAGAAAACATAAAGGCATTTGCTTTGTTATACAACAGATGTTTATAGCCAGATTTTATGAAATTTCCACTGTGTGGCTCTAAAAGGGTGTTAATTGATCTCCAAAGCAGATAAGTTTTTTTAAGGTTAATGCTTTATCAAGTTTTAAATCAACAAAACCAAACTCTCTACCCTAAATTTTAAACAAACCTAACCGATAGTGTCAGAAAAACAAATGTGAGATGAAAAACACTATTGCTGAAACAACCAGTGCATTTTGGGGTGCTTCCATAAGACTTTCGGCTCACATGTCCATTTAATCCATTAACCCCCTGGGGTCGTCAAATGCGCCGGCGCGTTTTGCTGTTTTTTTTTCACATAGCAGCAACATAGACTTAAAATACTCCGTCATTTATGGTCATATAAATACAATCAATACATGATTATAAACTATAGAGGGTCTTCTTTTTTTGTGTACACTCATATTAACATCAAAACCTTGTGTTTTTTTTAAATAAATAAAATAAAAAGGTTGAGCTTTCAGCAGTCTCTGTGTTCACGATCATATTTCAGAAACACGTCACTAAAATTAACTTAAACTCCGCGAATTCTTCTCACACAAACATGAAACATATGTCTAAAGAAAGCTTAAAATGTCTACTTTTAAATAAAACAATTCAAATTTAAAACAAATATTCTCCTGCAATGTAATCTGTATGAAACAAAGCGATGTACGGTTTTCCTGGCACAGCTTCATTATCTCTAATGTGATCCCACCCACCAGCAGAGCGCGCCATTCATACGCTAATGTGCTGAGGCGATCAAGGGAAAAGTACACGCCCCCGACTGCGAGATTTGATGTAAACACAACACAACTCAACTTTTCTGCATGTTTGTAACGATGCACAGGCGATCAAACTCTTGGCTATTAAGGAAGAGTTAACATTTTTCTGAGAAGAAGAGCGGGACTCCGATGAACGTTTGTATTTTGAAGAGTGACTTGATCCAGCCGAGGATACAATTTCGGACGAGTAAGTCATTTACTTTTCATTAGCTGACATGCTATTTTATATAAACATGTACATATTTTACTAGTGGGACTGTTTCCAGACAGGATTCAAAGTTTGACATTTGACATTCAAAGTATTGACATGTCCTAATAGGCAAGTTTTAGTTACATGCAAATGTTGTTATTTACATTGTATGCTGTATGATATAAATATGATATGTAATATGATATAAAAATAATATGAATGTTAGATTATATTTTAATGTGTTTATGCTGCCTCATTATCATCAACAAAGCTTGTGCTTGCAAATATGTGTTTAGGTTAAATGAGTAAAATGCACTTTAAATATGCCCATATTAGAAAATCAGCATATTATCATATGTATTTTGGATAAAATAAATGCAGTCTTGGTGAACAGAAGAGACTTCTTTTAATGGTAGTGTAGGTCTAAAATTAAGTAAAGTCTTTATGTAAAGAAAATGTTGACATCAATATTCATGATCGTTCACGCATATTACCATTCAGCACTAAAATTGTCACACAAAAGTTCAATGACTATATGGTTTTGTATGAATGAGTGATCAGGATGATTTTTCACATCATTTTGTAGGATCATCAAGATCCAGTTCTCAAAAGTCTTGTGGACAAATATTTAGTATGTGTTATATGGCCTTATTGCAGTGACTTAACATTTTCAAACCACGCATAAACGTTATTTTCTCAAAAATACAAATCTGTACATACATGTTGCTCACATATTATTTTAGCCCAGTTTGTGCTGAATACAGTGTTATCAGACTTTAGACATTAATATGTTTTTAAGCAACTGAAAAAAGCACAAATGTCAAGGCATGTCAAAACTTCTCCAGGGCCCAAAACACCCTCAGACCCCAGAGGGTTAATTACTGAGTAAAACAGTGATCTGATGACAAAATAAGGTAAGTGGCAAAATTTGTGTATCAGTATCGGCATATAATAATAATAATAGTAAATTATTATTTAAATTGGAATCAGTATGTTGATGCACAGGAGCGTAGTTTACAGGGGGTGGGGGATCAATTCAAAACAAACAAGTACAACTCCCCAATATTTATACCATGATCAATGGAAACATGTAGATGCTTCACGCTGCAAACCCCCATATATATATATATATATATATATATATATATATATATATATATATATATATATATATATATATATATATATATATATATATATATATATTTTTTTTTTGTTAATAATAAATCACTGTGTGACGAACAGTGCAAAAAGTGACCCAAAAATGTGTCACAGGTCTGTTCTGAAAGGGTAGCTTAATGCAGGGTGAAAAAAACATGCTAAATGCAAATAATAAAATGCAAATAATCATAATAGCATTTCTATCAGGAAGACTTGCAGACTTAAGTGAAATTTAAGATGCCATTTATTTGATGAATATAAAACAGAAAAGTAATGTCTCTCTTTGGCGTAGGCCCTGTCTGGCGGTCCGAAGAAATTGTACTTGGAACCGTCATATCCTACCGGAGATAGGAGGCAGGGGTGAGGAGCCTACCCCCTTGCTGGACGGGACTCAACTGTTGGTGGTGGGGTGGTGGAGGTTGCCGTGTTAGCACACTGAAACAGCAATGTGATAGATTGTGAGCAGACTTATAAAGCCACGGTTTACATGTGATTGGCTGGGAATTACCCAGCTTATGGTGAATTGATGTACAGCTGCTAGTCTTCCTGCTAGAACTACGCTGCACTTACATGCACAGTTTGGATAGCAAAATAAGTAGGTTTATGGATTTTTAAAAGGGACAAGAAAACACTTCCCTTATATTATGTTGTTGACATCAAATGTTGTGTGTCCAATCACACTCTAAAGTATTTTGGCACAAATTAATTTGTCACTTGGTAGAAGCTAGCCAAATCTGACATACGTCAACATGGACAGGTTAGGTGACGGACCCTCAAAAACCATGAAGAAATACTATGCAATATTACAGTAAATACAGGTTCACTTGCAACAAGAATAAACATTATTTGTGGCAACCAAATTGTGTTTTGTGTGGTGAATCTTTGACCTCCAAAATTAATATTTTTTTAATGACTTCCAAAATTAGTGTTATTTTAATAATTTGATTAAATGTTTTATTTAATATTATATAAATATTAATAAATGCCATACTTTGATTGGAAAGAGATTTCTGTTTACTTTTGTACCATACACTATTTTGGTCCTGTTTTGATATAAAATGCATTTGATATAAAGTCTGATTCCTTAAGCAAAACCATTTGAAAACCACAGATGTATATTATGCAATTGGCAATGCTTTTTAAATCCGAAGATCTTCGCAGAACACAATAAATAAATAAAAATACAAACAATTTAAATGAAAAAAAAAAGAAGCTTTGGACAGCAATTGGGTAAAATTAGCCCAACTTGTGCAGCTAATTGGTTACACGTGGGAGGCTGCTTGAAAAAAAAGGTTGTGGGAAAGACTTGCTTGAAAAGGTGATGACATTATCAGCATTCTTGCACCACTTTGGGAAACTCACTGCAAACAATTCTGTCCAGGACATGAATGCTGTGGAATTTCTTCCAGCAGAAATTCAATGCAATTGCAAAAGAATACACTGCAAAAAATGATTTTCTTGACAAGTATTTTTGTCTTGTATTCCTGTCAAATTATCTAAACTTTCTTAAAACACGATTTATTTACTTGTCAAGCAAAATGGGATAAGATATTAAGTCTTGTTTTAAGATAAATCTAAACTTAAATTTAGTGAACAGTTTAGACTCAAAACAAGAAAAAAATATCTGCCAATGTTGAGTCAAAGCAAAATAAACTTAGATTTAAAAGGAAAACAAGTTTACTTTACATATCTTATCCCAATTTTGCTTGACAAGCTAAATAAATCGTGCATTTTAAGAACAAGTCTTAGATAATTTGACTAGTGAATACAAGACAAAAATACTTGTCTAGAAAATCATTTTTGCAGTGTAAAGGCAGGATGAGCTCTAGGCTAATAAGTGTTGTGTGATTGATTTCTATGATGCTAATATTTAGAGGGGGTAGAGGCTTACAATAATTAGGTTCGACTTTGTGTGACAACAGCCCAACCCTTCCTGCTATCATTCAAATTCAATTCATATTTATTTATACAGTTCTATTAATGTTTCAAATGCTTGACTAAGCAGCTTTATAGTGTTTATGGTTAACATTTTGGTGAACAAGCACAAAGTGGCAATGGCAAATCTTTAAGGGGAAAACTATTCTATTTTCAACCTGGTCTCATAGAATCGTATCAGGTTACTTATCTGTAACCCCTGTTCCCTGATAAAAGCGGAAAGAGATGCTGCGCTGATTTAGCACTTTGTGGACAACTTTATGTGTGACCAGCTGTGAATATGTGTGCAACATCTCATTGAAATTGACCAGAATTTATAGCCTCTGCTGGTGACATCATTGGATGCACCTGTAGCAGGGCTATAAATTCATGCGTCACAGGTGCATCATCAGGTATTTTGTCTGAAGAGCAGTCCTGGGGCATCCCAGTGTGGCAATGAAGCGCAGCATCTCATTCCGTTTTTATCAGGGAACATCATCGTTGTTGATGTGGAGCAGCGGCGGGGAGCAGAAGGCTTTGAGAGTGACCGGATGTACAGTTGAGAAAGGAACCTTAGGCAGGTAGGATGAGGGTGCAAAATTGCTTTAGCCATTCCTGGGGCAAAATCTAAGCAGGCTGGCATGACAGACAGAGCCTGTAGATCCCCAATTCTTTTTAGAAAATTAATTGCCATAAGAAAAAACATCTTGAGAGTCAGAAGTTTATCAGACACTGACTCTAGAGGTTCAAAGGGGGTCTCAACCAGACCCTCAAGGACTATTGCTTAGTCCCATGAAGGGATCCTGGTCCTAGCAGGAGGTCTCAGTCGCATGGCTCCATGAACAAAGCAAGCAAGCAGAGGATGTCTCCCCAACGGCACCCCGTCAATCAAGGCATGGCAAGCCAATAGAGCGGCCACGTAAACATAAAAAAAAAAAAAACTGAAGCAATCTCACAGTTAACTGGATCTGCATTATGTGCACTGCACCATCTTTCATAGACACCCCATTTATTGGTGTAACTCCTAGTAAAGGGAGCCCTAGCACTTAGAATGGTCTCGATAACTTCAGGTGAAAGCCCAGTGTCCCTCAGTTGGTACCCTTCAGGGGCCAAACATGAAGGCTCCACAGCTTGGGGCGGGGATGAAATATTGTCCCCTGCTTCTGAGACCGAAGGTCCCTCCTGTCCGGAATCGCCCAAGGCGAGCCGTCAAGGAGTGACATTATCTCCGAGAACCATACCCTGTTCAGCCAGCATGGTGCTATCAGTAAGAGGCAGGACCCTTGCTGGCGAACTCTGGCCAAGACACCCGGGAGCAGAGAAACAAGGGGAAACACATACAGGTGCATTCTGGGCCATGTATGTGCCATCGCATCCAGACCCAGGGGATGGCTGGGTGACACAGAGAGAAGTAGAGGGGACATTGCACTAGTCTGTTGAGAGGCCCTGTTAAATCTCACCCAGATTTGTTCCACTACCTCGGGGTGGAGTTTCCACTCCGACGTCGGCATTTTCTGTCTGGACAGTAAATCTGCTCCCACATTCAGGCATCCAGGGATTTAAACTGCTCTGATTGACAAGAGCTTGCCCTGGGCCCAAAGGAGAATCTGCCGTGCCACTCTGTTGAACTGGAGTGAATGTAGACCTCCTTGATGGTTTATTTAAGAGAATACTGCTGTGTCTACTGCCACACCAGGACATGGCAGCCTCTCAAATACTGGGGGAAGTATTTCAGAGCCAGAAATACCACCATCATCTCGAGGCAGTCGATGTGCCAATCGAGCTGATGACCCTCCCTTTCCCCTTGAGCTGGACGACCACTTAAGACCGCACCACAGTCCGTCAGGAAGGCGTCTGTCAATTTGCAACGGCAAGACGCACCTAGAGTGGGACCCAAAGTAAGGAACCGGGGTCTGAACCACATAGAAAGGGTACGAAACGTGCGCCGCATAACCCTTATCTGCCTTAGGGGACTGGCCCTTGGATGAAATCCCCTGGCTCTGAGCCACAACTGAAACGGTCTCATGTGCAGAAGGCCCAAAGTGGTCACCGAGGATGCAGACGCCATGAGACCTAGTATTCGTTGATACTGATGAACAGCGCAACCTTGGCCTAGCCTTATTTTGCACAGGGTGTTCTGAATGGACATGATTTGAGAGGGAGACAATTGTGCCCGCATCATGATCGAATTCCATACAACGGCCAGATAGGTAATTTCCTGAGTGGGACTAAGTTCCAAGGTTCCTGGACTAAGGCAGGGTGGTGGGAATGGAGAGGTTTCTTGGGGGTAACGGGATGTTACAGGTGAATGCTTCACGTGCCCCTACCCGAGGGGGGCTACCCCCACAAGGCTGGGTGCAAGACCGACAGGGTTCCTTCTTATTAGAAATGACTGCCCTGAGGTCTTGCTTTGGGGGCTGCTGAGGGCGAAGAGCCGCCCCCAGTCTCTACGAGGGGTAGCACGACTCGCCACGCTTTGATTTAGAGCCTCCCTTCTAGAAGGGGCGGGGCTGGGTGGCCGACGGCTTCCTCGTGACTCTTTGCCTCCTGGAACCTGATGATAACTACATTCATAGCGTCACCAAATAAGCCAGAAGGCGAAACCGGGGAATCGAGAAGGAAAACTTTGTCCTTGTCTCTGATGCCCGACAGAGCCATAAGTGTCCCTCCATGCTGACTAAAACAGTCATAGACCGGCCAATAGCATGAGCCATTTGCTTGGTCACGCAGAGAGACAGATCCGTGGCTCGACAAAGCTCAGAGAAAGCTTCTTGGTCGACCGTGGTGCCCGCAATCAGGTCCTTCAACAGATCGGCCTGGTACGCCTGTAACAATGCCATAGTGTGCAGGGCAGCACCAGCCTGACCTGCTGTCTGACAAGCCTTCCCCACAAGCGTAGAGGTGGTCCTGCACGGCTTTGTGGGGAGAGTGGGTCTCTTTAGTGATGATGCAAATGCCAGAGATATCCCGCAAGTGTCTCTTCTACCGGCGTCATCACTGAATACCCCAGTGCCTCGGCACCCACGATAGTCGTATATGTCGACGTCGAGGGCATGAAGACACAGGAAGTTTAAAGTTTCCTCCATGAACCAGAGAGCTCATCATGGAGGTCATCAAAGAAAGGGACTGATATAACGTTCCCTTTTTTTTTTTGTTTTTTTGGCCACCAGACAGTCTTCTAGTTTGGAACGTTTGGGGGGTCTCTTGTTC
This sequence comes from Xyrauchen texanus, assembly GCF_025860055.1. Taxonomy (NCBI): domain Eukaryota; kingdom Metazoa; phylum Chordata; class Actinopteri; order Cypriniformes; family Catostomidae; genus Xyrauchen; species Xyrauchen texanus. The sequence continues at coordinate 23,657,522 of NC_068323.1, read as the reverse complement.
GTGTGGCCAGTCTAACTGTAGCCTGGCCACAGCCCGAGTAACCACCTCAAGTAATTCCTCAGCAACTTTATTATTGTGCGTGGAATGTTCAGAGGTTCAGCGTCCCCCTCGTGAACCGAAGAGGCGCCGAAGCGCACTTCAGGCTTACGAGAAGGATCAGCTGGATCTGGGGAGAGAGTGAGCGATAGGGACGGACCCGTCTCTCGCTCCTCAGCCAGATCTATGCGAGGGCCCCACGATGAAAGAGTGGGCGCTGGCTCTTGGAAGTAAGCGAGACGAGTGCGAAGCATTTTGACTATAAACAGATCGCAATGCTCGCACCCGCCCCACACCAACGCAAGAGCAGCATGCTCTTCCCCCAAACACACAAAACAAAACAGGTGTGTGTCCGTTTCAGCCATAGAGTGTAAACATGGGAACACACACCACTTGCTTTTATTTATTAGTCATTCTTTTTCTTATTTTTTTTTAAAGAAAAGAGAAAGGTTTCTGCACACTGCCTAACAATTCTAACTCCAAACAGAGGAAAGTAGAAAGTTCTGACAGTCAAGAAGCACAACACACACACAGAATGATCTGAATACAAAAGATCTGATGATGCACCTGTGACACATCTATTTATAGCCCTGCTACAGGTGCATCCAATGATGTCACCAGCAGAGGCTATAAATTCTGGTCAATTTCATTGACGTGTTGCACACATATTCACAGCTGGTCACACCTAAAGTTGTTCCCAAAGTGCTAAATCAGCACAGCATCAAAGTGTAGCTTTTTGACAGGGAACATGTTATTATCCCTACCTTTTTGCTAAATAATTTTTTTACTTGGCTAGTTGTATGTATTGTTGCAGTTTCTGGTGAAATGAACACTGGAGGTGCTACAACAACAATAACGTGTATTCACATTCACTCAAATCACAAGTAAAACAGCAGATTATAAATTGTTATAATTTAACAACTGTTCCTCACACAATGCTAACTCATGACATCTAAACACTTTTACTACAGCGCATGACTTGTAAGGTGATTTTTTTTTAACATTTCCATAACAACTACATTTACATGTTGTTAAAGCATGACCATATTTTGCTCCAGCTCAACTGATAGAGCGTTGCACTTGCGATGCAAAAGGAACCAGGGTACGAGTCCTGAAAAGGAAGCGAATCAACATGTGAGCTGAAAGTGTCATAAAAGCACCATAAAATGATCTGATTGTTTTAGAAGTTGTGTTTTTCATGTAACATTTGCTTTTATGATACTATGAGTAAGGTTTAGGGTAGGGAGCTAGATAGATTAGACAAAAACGAATGGTGTATTTGTTCCGATTCCATTTTCTCTCTCTAATTTCTCTATCAATAAAAGCCCAAAAGAAAAACAATAGCAGAAAGGTTGCTGATTGGTTTGTTAGGGGTTCAGATAGTCAGGGCCTAGTAGGAATGGGCAGACAGTGGATGTGTCTTGTTTTGAAGGCTGTGTGCGCCGAAGGTCACGTTTGTTGGCGGTGTACATCATCGCGGCTGTCTCATTTCAGAAAAGCCTTGGAATGTGACCTTCACAGGAATTTGGGGATGCAAGAGGTGTATCCTTCTTTGTTACTCACAACCCACAATTCTTTGCTTCAATGGAAACATACATAATTTCTCTGAAATAATAAAATAAAAATATGATAATTCAGATGTAAGTACTGTTAATTCTGTTAATATTATAAAGCGAATATAAACGGACAGCTGCTAAATCCATTTTCTTTTCTCTCTACATCGTTATAACTCTCCTAAAGTTTACCTCATAGATTCTCTTCTCACTCAGAGTGCTCGCACAGGTTGAGAGCGATACATCCTATCTTAGCAACCATTTGTCCTATGAAGGCTGTCTCGTTTAAACAAAGATCATTCTTAATTGATGACACTCTGTATACTGCTGTCCTACCTAGCAACAGCCCTCTAAATAATACACTGCTAGTGAGTAATTCAAGATAATATCAGGTTTACAGGTTGCCAAGTACATATTTGTTAGCATTATTGCTCAAGTAAAAGCAGTTAACTATTGTGAGGATCCAGAAGTGTTGTAAGGGATCTCTAAAAATGTTAACAATCTCTACAGTCTGCATTCTTTACCTCAGCTAATTTTTCACACCATGTCAAAAAATATCCATTAAGACCTTTCATCTGCTGTTCAAATTGAGTTGAATTTATTCCTGCAAGAATTTTCCATGGATTTATCAGAGTGTGTTAGATGAAAGTGGCAAAGTATATGGTTGAATATCACAAAACTAAAGTAAATAAAAATTATAATTGGACAACAATTTATAATGGAAACAATATAAGAATTTGTCTACCTTTTCTATAAAGTCTATAACATTTTTTTATTCAATTTTGCACATTTAAATGCTTTTCAACCCAAATGTTGACAGCATCCTATAATGTTCACACATACACACACACACTGTAGCGTATTTAAGGGTTTCAATGAAAGTTCGCTAACTGGTTAATTTGGCGGTGTTGTGTTATGCTATTAGCTTAGCTGTACTGTTGACAAAATAGCGTCAGCAGGTTGCGCATGTGCGGTAGATTGCCCCGGAAGAGTCTCTTTAGGACTTCCCGTGAACTTTCGTCGCCATACCAACCAACACCAGTGATTTGTGATCTGGGTCAACACTAATGAAAATAGTTTAATCGATGCCTATGAACGTCAACACATTCCACAATGCACAAATAAACAGTAATCAGTTAAAGTGCCCAGATTCTCACACCCATATATGTAGTGAATTTGGTATGATAAATGTACACTGTACTGGTTAAAGTGTCATGTACTTTACCACTATTTGTAAGGAAAACCTTATCTGTGAGCTAGGAATAAAATTAAATGGTCTTATTTCTACATTGCTATGTGAGGAAATGTAAAATGGAATCAACTTGATGTAGCTTAATTAATATAAAAATTCAACACTCAGTATTGATTGTCTATCAATTCTCAGAAAAGATATTTTTCGTGGCCACACAAAAATAACTCTTCCTTAGCATGGAGCTGAGATCGAATCGTTAAATTTACGTTGATTTACAAGCAGACCAGAATGTACACAAAAGTTTACACATAACTACTCTAAACAAAAATATACACACAAAATCACTCATACATGGGAAAAGGAAATGTGAAAAAATGAACTAGAACAGAATAGGGGAAATTAAGTTATGAAAAGAGTCACTTAACCACCTGAGGGAACCATTCGTTTCTTAATTTAAAATTACCTTTGTTACAAACGAGTTTTCATGTCTTATACTAAACCTACTTTCAGTTAGCTACTTGTACGATACTTGCAATTGCCTTGGCTGTTGAGAGAGTGCCCGGATGCAGTCACAGGAAAAAGGCTTGATGGTTCCTTGGGTCAATGGTGTTGCATATGGCTTGAGGGGTTGAGGCCTGCCGGCCTGCAGGCCTCGTGATCAGCACAACCACGCAGCAGAGGGTAGAGAGAGTCAGGGGAAAGAGAGACAATAAGAGGTGGGACATGTCTTTTAACTTCTGCCTCTCGAGTCTGGCTTGACCAATGATAAAGGTGCAATTTCCAAGCGGAAAATGTTCCTTTGTTTGGAAGCTGACTCATTTGCCTGATTGGGGTTAGTTTAAGCCCCTTTATGCTCTGATTAATATAGCAAGCATACAATGCATGCTGTCAGAATTATATATATATCCATCCATCCATCCATCGTCAACCGCTTATCCTGTGTGCAGGGTCGCGGGGGGCTGGAGCCTATCCCAGCTAACATTGGGCGAAAGGTGGGGGACACCCTGGACAGGTCGCCAGATTATATATATATATATATATATATATATATATATACACACACACAGTATATACACCATTGTACAGGATATCACACAAGGATTAATTTGGTAGGAAACATGATACTAAATAATTTTACAGTAGTATTCATAAGTCATGCATAAAACAGTATGTGGTACAAAAAATTATCCTGGGGATACACATGTGAAATTATAGACAGTTTGTCTATAATTTAATGAAGAAAAGTCTGTCGTCTGAGTCAATTTTGTATGGGGGAAAGATTGTTCTGGCATGCATCAGCTAACTTCCCCTGCTTGGAATGTCACCGGGGGGTCCACTCTTTGCAGGTACAGTGACAGCAAAGACAGTGTAAAGGCTTTATTATGATCATTGAGGGAGCAGACATATTGGAGTCAGCTTGGGCCTACTTGGACCTACTTGACCCTTTGCTTGTTACAGTCTTGAGACATCTGTTGGCTTATTCATTAAATAATGAATAATTGTGTGTCTGATTGGTCCAGATGCTACAACACACACACACACACACACACACACACACACACACACACACACACATATATATCAGGGAACAGAGGTTATGACAGAATGTTCCCCTTCTGTCACTCACTCCACGTTGTGTCGATGTAGTGACACTAGGGATCCCTATAGAAAAACTCCACAATGAACTGCCGTGAACTACCGATGCAGGTGCAAGCAAGCTGCTGCGTGTGTAACAGCAGGTGCATCAGTCTGCACGTAACCTCCCTCAACGGCCCAGAAGATGTCATGTAGTTCCCCACACCTCCGAGGGGGGGAAGTGACATAACTACCATGAGAGCAGGCCGCGGCAGCCATGGCCTTTTCTCTCTATGTTTTCTCTCCACAGAGTATTAGATTCGGCTGGGGCCATCTAACACTATTATATGCATTGGGGAAGGTGTTCTTTTCCTTTTCTATTCTTTCAGGGAGAAAAGACCCCATGGAGGCTATGTGGCAATACAACATGTGGGCTCACCAGCCACACATGGAAGAGGCGTGGTGGTAGGTCCTGCCTCGAAGGGGAGGAGCTCTACAAACACATCGACCGGGGCAGAGAGAGAGCTCTGCACAAGGGAGACATGGGTCTACCTACAGGAGACCGTACCGTGTAAAATACATCACATGGGGATACCGGAGTAACGGGATATTAGACCCCATATTAGGCATATTAGACCCCATAGTTGGTCCGGCTGCGAATTCCTCCACCGAATTCGAGAGACACAGTGCTAGGGAGGAAGGGCATCCAGGGTTCACGGGTTCGTGAACTCACCTGGGAGAAGCAGCGCACAATTTCGCAGAGGAAAGGCGCTATAAGCAAGCGAGACACCTGGCCAGCTGTTCTGTATTACTGAACTTACCTGTTCATACCTGAATGTAAAATCTCGCAAAGGTATCGGGTGTTGCCCGGCACACTGCTCTGCAGATGTCTGCTAGAGAGGTGCCATTGGCCAGTGCCTGGTATGCCAAACAATCCAATGGGAAAGCCTCTGTTTCGAGACAGCGTTCCCTTTCCACTGTTCGCAGAAGTAGACAATGTGCTGCTCAGAGCATCTAAAGCTCAGCGTGCAATCCAAGTAGATGTGCAAAGCACTCACCGGACTCAGAAATTACAGGGCTGGGTCAGCTTCCTACCGGGGCAGTGCTTGCAGGCTCACCACCTGATCCCGGCCGGGGTCTCAGGATCACGTGAAAATCTACTGGACCGAACTCCAGGCAAATATCGCTGACAGAGAACGCTTGCAGGTCCCCAACCCTCTTAATGGAGGTGAGAATAATCAGGAGGGCCGTCTTCAGAGAAAACACCACTTCAGAGCATAAACCTGCCTCATAGAGGGAGCTCTGGACTGAATGATTGTGTCTACCACTGCCGGTGGTAGGCCACTTAGATCTTCCGTGTCCCGTCCAAGGGCCAGACCTGGAGGTTTCAGAGGTCTGGGCGCAGGTGCCAGATGATGCACCGTCCCTGAGAAAGAAGGTCCTTCCTCAGGGGATTTTGCCAGGGAGGTGCTGTCGCGAGGAGTGTGTGGTCCAAGAGCCAAGTCTGGGTGGGCTAGTACGGGGCCACAAGGGTGAGTTATTCCTCGTCAGACCCTGTGCAAGTAGGCTAACTGGGGGATGTGTATTTGCGCAGCCCCAGGGGACAGCTGTGTGTCAGAGCGTCTGTCCAGAGGGGGGCTCCCATCAGGGAATACCAGACCGGGAAGTGGGAGGATTTCCGGGAAGCAAACAGGTTTTCCTGTGCTTTGCCGAACCGACTCCAAATCAGCTGGACCACCTGGGGGTGGAGTCTCCACTCTCCTCTGATTGTCACCTGCCGTGACAGCAAATACGCTGTGGCATTGAGGCTGTCTGGGATGTGAGTGGCCCGCAGTGACCTCAGCTGCTGCTGACTCCAGAGGAGGAGATGGCGGGTGAGTTGCGACATGCGAGGAGAACGTACACTGCCTTGGCCATTTATATATACTACTGTCGCTGTGTTGTAGGACCGGACCAACACGTGCTTGCCACAGATCAATGGCAATAGCCTCCACAGGTCGAGCAGTATAGCCAGCAACTCTAGGCAGTTGATGTGCCAACACAGCCGTGGTCCTGCCCAGAAGCCAGCGGCTGCATGCCCATTGCATTGTCTTAAGCTATTCATCAACCGGAGCAGCGTAACTGCCGCTGAGGATGCCATATATCCCAGAAGCGTGAATGAACCTGAATGACTTCAGTTGAGATCATTGAGTCTAACACCATGCTGAGAAAAGAGATGCTCTGAACCGGGGAGAGCTTGCTCTTTTCCCATTTGACAGGAAGCCCTAGATGGCTGAGGTGTGTGAGCACCAGGTCCCTGTGTGCGCACAACAACTCTCTTGAGTGTGCTAGGATCAGCCAGTCGTCGAGATAGTTGAGTATGTGAACACCCACTTCCCTTAACGGGGCAAGAGCTGCCTCTACAACCTTCGTGAAGATGCGAGGACAGGGACAGGCCGAAGGGGAGGACCTTGTACTGATACGCCTAGCAGTGGCTGTGAGCGGTGCCCTAAACCCAGGAACCAATCATCTAGCCGTGAGGGCTCAAGGGAGGACACAAGATTCTAGTCCAACTGACACTTGCGGTGGCCCGGGCAAGTATGACGGTCAGACTGGGCAGGCAAACACGAAGGTGGCAGCCCAGTCGAGTCCTCAGTGTCCGAAATCACCAGTGCGCTCTCTGATGCAGCGATCGAGAACTCATCCTGCTCGTGAGCCCCGAAAGAGATGTTAAGTTGGCCATGAGGCGAGCTCATCTCTCGGAACTCAACGGGGGCAAATGGGCATGCTGGGGAATGGGAGGTCCACGGGGATTTACCCAGCGAAACTGCGCCATTGAACTCTCCAAATCACCTCCAGCACCAGCCGGGCCGGCCTCGTACCTGTGGGTAGAAGGTGCAGTGCGGGGGGCGGCTGAAGTGGCTTTCCTCTGGAAGAATTAAAGCCGCAACCGCAATGTTGCCATGGTCATGTCCTCGCAATGAGAATACAAACCATCCATGAATGCTGCCTCATTGTGATTGTGGCCCAGACACATGAGGCTGCGCCCATGGACATTGGAGGCGGAGAGATAACAACCGCATCCAGGAATCACACAAAAACAGAAAGGCATCTTTAAAAAAACTCGTCTTTATAAAGACGTTCATGTCAGTGTGTTGCACTAATAGAAAATATACTCTTTTCAGAAATGTGTACTCTTCTAGTAGTGCTGTCGAAGCGCCCAGAGGCATAATCTGAACTAATCGTCCAGAAGGAGAGAAAGCCGCTGGAATGCGCCGTATATCCAATGGCACATGCTTCTTTCAGAGGTGAATGGAACAGCAGTGGGTTTCAGCTTGCTGATACAAAACCGCTCGGCTCCGAAGAAAAAGTGTGAATGAGAGTGAGCATTCCAGCTCCTTTTATACTCATATGTCCGGGGGAGTGGCATGCAAATTCCACTCGACAATTCTCATTGGCCTTTTCTCAAAGATTGAGGTGTTTTGTGGCTCTCGAGAGACCCTGTAAAGCGGGTTAAGGGAAAGGAGGAGGCGAGAACCGGCTTGACAATATAAATAATTGTTTAATGAAGAGATAAATGAAAAACACACAAACATAAACACACAGAGCAGCTGGCTGTAATTCTCTTTCTCTCTCAAACTATCGTCATGTGCCTTTATCCCTCGCGACACAATGTTGAGCGAGTGACAGAAGGGGACCCAGGTTAACTTGTCAATAACACTGGAACATTCTCTGATTTGTGTCTGCACCATTGCTCCCTTGAGAAAAGCACTTAACCTCAGCTCACTCCAGGCAGACTGTCCATGTAGCCAGTGTACTGTAAGTCCCATTGGATATAAAAGCATCTGCTTACATACAAATAACCAACAAATGTTGTTGACACTCAAAGGTCACTTGCTTTAACTGAATCTGGCCCTGCAGTGCATGAAACAAGCTCAAGGCTCTAGTCATGTTCACTGAGGTATATTTCACCAACACATTGAGCACTACAACACAGAACTTCTGTTTAAAGTGGCCACTGGTGAATGACGTCTGGAAATAAACAGAGCGCAGCCTTCCCAGCAATCTCCAAACACAGCTCTGCACTGTTTGAATTTTATTGATCAGATGGAGTACAGAGGAAGAGAAAAGGAATAGTGAGGTAGAGAGACAAAAAGAGAGCAGGAGAGAGGGGGAGCTGGTGGACTGTGGCATACGACATGCTAAACAAGCACAATGACGCATCACCTTAATGAAAAACGGAGATTTAATTCCTATTACTATTTGCATTTCCCCTTGAAACATGGAATTAAATTGGTCACATTCTAGACATTGCTAGAGGTCCACTTCTACTGTCAGTTAAGGTTTCTAGGGGGAAAATCATTTTAAATTTAACTGATAACATTCTCTAGTAAGCTTGGGACATAAATTAATTTGTAACATATTGCCTATGTAAAGCAATCTGATGGAAATGACCAGCTACGGAAGGATCTGAATGTGGACACATTTGGTGGTCAACAACCACATTCAAAACGTGACCTTTGTAAGTTCTCTAAAACTTAAAGTAATGAAGGACATATTTTACAAGGAAAGAAAGGTTTTTACTTGTGTTTTCTGGATGTCACATTTGAAAAAAAAAAAAAAACTACTTCCAAACTACAAACTACTCATAATTTTAAGTAGTTATATATAAAAAGTTGGTTAAATGAAAGAGTAGTAAAATATATAACAAAAAGTAGCAACTACACTGAAGGTACTCAAGAGGGTAATACATTTCTAAATATATAACTATCCCATGCTATTAAGCAGGATTTTTGATAGAAGATAGAATTTGAGTTTTTGAATGAATGAACAAACAGATTAAGTTAAACACACTAAATGCACACAAATGTTATCTGCATATAATTAAATATTTAGATATAAAAATGTAATCTAAAATGGCATTCAGGTACTGTTTTCAATCGGTTCATTTTAATTAGCAAACCGATTCACGATAATTACTTTCGCTATGGCTGGGGCTGGGGTGGGCACATTTTTTTCTTCTCTCCATGTAAAAACCAAGGAATTAATTTAAATGTAATTTTTAACTCTGGCCCGCATAATTTCATAGTGTGATTTTGATCCAATCATAAAAAGTTAATTGAGTGATAGAGAGTTAGTGCAAATAGTGATTGTGACTGCAAAGAAACATTCAGAGTGTTGGAGACCTGGGTTCAAATCCCAAACGTTTTGCCATGCCACACCACTACTTGTTGGAAAAAGCTGCGACTGTAGTTGGTGGAACAGATGCACAATTTAAAACAACTGTCACACTATTAAAAATTCTGTTGAGTTATTCGCAACTTTAGTCGCTCCCCAACACTGGGGTGATAATCCACACAACTTAACAATGACTTTCTTAAAACAGATTTTGGAAGTACATCTATCCCTGTTCAACTTTGCTCATACAGAAGGAACTTGTTTCCATCATATTGCCGAGATCAGAGCCGTCTGAAACAATTTCAAGACTCCCTGAATTCTTAAGGACTCACAGTTCCACCACCACTTTGCCTTTGGCAGTGCTTTTCTTCCTTGACCAGGTTTTCACAGAAGGGGTTGGCCAAATCTGAACAGTTTTATTGAGGGGGAAATAACTTTTATAGACTGATTGCAGAACCTTTCAGAAAAAAAACTCGGAGGGGTGAATTCACTAGTTGCGTCACTTTTGTTAACTGTATTTCAGTGCAAATATCTACATCTTATTCACTAACCACCGGCAGTTCAGTTTAACTAGGCACTTTCTCTACTATGTGTATTTTAAGTCATTGTCATTCTTTTGAGCTGTAAAACACAGCTCCTTTCTATGTAAGTTATACTTATTATAGATTGCATCATATTCTCAAAAGTCAGAACTATCTTCCAGTGAAAGTAAGGTTGCGCTATTACCTCCCTCAAAAAGAAGTTATTTTTTTGAGCCGTGCATGCAAAGTACAATATGAATGGAAATGGCCCACCATAGGACTCCCTCAGCTTTTCTCAGGGGAGATTTAGTTGTCAAAAAATTGTCAGTAAGCTAATTGAGTGGTAAGCATAGCTGAATCATTAGCAGAGGGCTCTTGGGTCTTAAATTAAGACCAGTTTTGACACCTAAGATTGACTTGAGCTCAAGTGTAAGAAATATTCCTATGTCTAGGTCTTAGGCAGCTTGCAGGGATATCACTTGTGTTATTGAAACACTGCCCTCCGGCAAAGTGAAAAGCACCAAAGAATCTCGGGACACGGGCGGCAGCACAACGTCTCCATTTAGACCTCTGAAAAACAGCTGCATCCAAATGTTCCCTCTCAGTAACCCAGAGTGGTCCCAAGCCATTGCCTCCAAAGCCTTCACTGGGCCCCTCTGGGTGTCCAACCCCCCTCTTGTTCACCACTCTAGACTAGAAATGGATTCCAGCACCGGTAATGCTGAGCAGGAACAAATGGGCTGTAGACCACCCCTACAACCCCAGTGCTCCTAGAACTCGAGTGCCTACACAAATAAACCGGCAAAGATTTAATGACGTGGGGCTTTGGGGTCTTTTCTTTCGCCCCTGCTTGTTCATTGAAAGATCAAACAGTCTTGAAGCATTGAGCAATTCTGGGAGACTTGTGATATATTCATCTCGACATTCCCAGGACTCCCGGCAGCTGTATATTGTCCTTTCCATGTTTCAATCTGAAGGCTAGATCACACATGAATCCACAAGATTGCAGAAATTTAATTTCAGCAAATAGCTGGAACACATATGCTGCAGATGTCAACAAGTCACTCTGGATTGTTTACGTATTCATGTCATCGCATTAGCTGTGCAACAAGTAATGTTTGCATTGCTAAATTGTAGCTATCGGTCAACACTAGTTTGATATGGCCGAAGAAGACATGCATTTGAAAGTATTTCAGCCTGGCTCTCTTGAGCATCTACGTGTTTCAAACACATGTTAACCTCAAAGAGACCAGGGATAACAAAGAGACATGTTTGGGAGAACATGCTCATCATGTTCTCTGGACTATGCTAAAATCCTTTCTCCTTCTTGTCCTTTACCGTGCTTTAGCATTCTAATTCACTGTACAGGCCTAGACAAAATACAACTTTAAACTGCATAAAACTCTCAGAATTAACATTAAAACGGGACCACTGAAGCGCACACAAACTATTTTGAAGAGTGGCTGGTAAATGGTTCTATCATTTCCGACTTTGACATCATGTCAAAGACTTTAACAGTGTGATTAAATGTGACTGTGCGAATCATTAGTGTTTCGCAAGGATTAGTCTGTTGATAGCAAAGGGCTCAAAACACATTTGCAAATATAATGTGTTTTTCAAGCATATTAAAGATAACTTAGGCCATTTCCTCTGAAGATCTGTTTGGGTTTGAAAATCATATTGAGCAACTTATCTTAAGTTCATGCTGACTTGTGATTTAGCATAACTGAATGAACTAAACCACATCTAATTTTTTAAACCGCATGTTTATGTCCGAAACAATAAGTTTGAATTCAGTTAGGGAAGTTTAGTGACAAATGAAAGTATTTAAATAGATGCTCAAAAATTATACATTTAATGTGGCTACAAAAAAGTTGTAGAACCAAGGTCTTTCCTTTGAGGCAATAAAGCTAGTTTTGGGATAGTTATAGATAGTTACAGATTATAGTTATAGACAGCTAACTTCAAAGTGGGGTCAAACAGATACAGGACGGCTGAGCATTTTCAGCACTTCAATATGGGACACAGTCCCCTCAGTATGGGACATTTCCCCTTGAGCATCTTGTCGCTAAAATACGTGACTTAATGTTGGTCTTCATTTCGGCCAAAATACGGGATGTCCCAGCTAAAACGGGATAGTTGGCAACCCTATTTTAAGGAGGGCTACATAGTTCACACAGGTCATGTTTGCATTCCATCTGCTCTATTAGTATTTTTTTAATTGGTGTATGTAGCTAGGTAGCCCTCTTTGGCCATTGTGACATTTTTTAAGCATCTTTCACAATGAGGTTCCGAGTTTTTTTATGACACTAAAATAGTTAGATAACTTTTGACATGTACAGTGGTTGCCATACGAATGGATTAGAGTAAATCAATTGGATTAGCTGGATTAGCATGGCGTATGGGAGATAATATGCCTATAAATGTGGCATCTGCTCAATTTCATTGCGTCATGAAACCTCACAAGTGAATGATTTAGGGACACAATACACAGGCATAAATATAGCGCTCCTCACTCAAAGTGCACAGAAAATTCAACATGCAATCGATTTCAATAAAGTGTGGTGTTAGCGTTTTGCTAAACTAGCAATGCAATACTCTAATAAGCTTAAAAATACATATTATATACAGATATTGAGTGGAAAAAAGTGTTTTATTTTATTTTATTTTATTTCGATTGAACAATTTTGTATCTATTTTTCATTATTATAAGAACAAGCAATATTTCTATTGATTAATCCGCCATCTTGGAATGATTGTACTGCACTTTCAGTATAATCATCCTACAATACCTAGCATTTGTGTTGGGAGAAGCCACACTAGATTTTCGAGCAGAGCCTGTGTGTGTGTGTGTGTGTGTGTGTGTGTGTGTGTGTGTGTGTGTGTGTGTGTGTGTGTGTGTGTGTGTGTGTGTGTGTGTGAGCGTGTATTTATCACTTTGTGGGGACCAAATGTCCCCATAAGGATAGTAAAACCCGAAATTTTTGACCTTGTGGGGACATTTTGTCGGTCCCCATGAGGAAAACAGCTTATAAATCATACTAAATTATGTTTTTTGAAAATGTAAAAATGCCGAAAGTTTTCTGTGAGGGTTAGGTTTAGGGGTAGGGTTAGGTTTAGGGGATAGAATATAAAGTTTGTACAGTATAAAAACCATTATGTCTATGGAAAGTCCCCACAAAACATGGAAACCAAACATGTATGTATGTGTGTGTGTGTGTGTGTGTGTGTGTGTGTGTGTGTGTGTGTGTGTGTGTGTGTGTGTGTGTGTGAGTGTGTGTGATTAAGGACAAGTGTGAGCATTATACGGTCTTCTAAACATGTAGAAAAATAGCAGCAATGTTCCAAGCTCTGTTTTGCACGTTTCAATCACCAGGGTTAAAGATTTGGCTGGTGGGTTCTGGCCTACAACAACAAGTTTAGGAGAAAATGCTAAAGTAATCAAATATATTTAATACATGTGCATGCATTTAGATCAAGAGATGAAAATGTCTTTGTTCTCATACCCAGTTTGGAACCTCTCGATTCCGCAGGCTGGTCAAAACATTTCAGAGGGCTGTACTCTGCCCACTGGCCTCAGTTTGTGGACCCCTGCTTTAAAGCTTCAAAGGTGAAGTGTGAAATGTTTTTGATGTGAAAATATTTTCTTCTATCCTGATTTGAATATGCAGAGACAAACAATAGGAAAAATCATGTAATTTACTTCAGTAATAGAAATAATCTATAACACATTTAGAAAACTGTTTTGCCAGTAACTGCTTGATTTTCCCAGACATCTTTTGCTCTTAGCCGTGATTATTGATGTAATGTTTGCTGATTATTCCATAATAATCATCACAAATAATGGATTTCCTTTTTTTTTCTTCCTTTTTAATGTTGCAATAATGCATTTACATGATCTCATAATGTGACTCATTATTTTTAAAACCATACAACAGTTTATTCATGTGAATTAAATGTGAGTTTGTAATCAGAACAAATCTTTTTTTCTTTTTTTTGACATTGTGAAAATTGTCATGTGGAAATGCTTCCCCATTTAAAGTGTTTAATGTAGACTAATTTATTGTTTGATTTTAATGATAGTTGTATCATCATGATGGGGTTAATGTGTCATATTTGCATTGAAATAAAAGAGCTATAATTGAAATGCATTGCTTTAATTCAGGAAACAAAAATGTCAGGAATGTGATGATGAAAAAATAGTTAAAGACAAATGTGAGAAATGTGAGATATGTGCAGCATGTGCGATTGGTGAGGACTGTTGTGAATCTCCAGAACTCTGCCTGGTGACCGCGTCCTGCTCGGAGTATCAAGTATTACCAAGAATAGCCAGGGCTCCTGATAGCTATAGTATGCACTAGACAAGCAGTGTGTGTGGCCCATGTTTCTTTCTGCACCACATGTTCACACATACTCAAACATATTTCACCTCACTAATAGACATCACATAACAACCATGTGTTTTTCATGGCTGACTGGGAATAGATTTTGAACATCTACATTACTGAGTTGGCGTTTTCTATGTTGCATGTTGTAAATAATAATAAAAATAATAAAATTAGATTAAAAAAACTAATCTAACCTATATCACATGTATAATATAAACACAATATAACATTTTTAAAATAATGAAATGTTATATTTAATATTACATGAAAATATTTAATAGAATATATATAAAAATAAAAAAAGTATGATTGTATATATATTTTAGCAAAATAGTTTTTTATTATAATTATTATTATTATTAGATAAGAATGAGATGGGAATGGGAGTAGGGTCGTGTTTCATTATCATGAAATAATGTTAACAAATGCAACACATCTTTATGGTCTGAAAAAACAGACCATATGACCATATCATTTCGTTCTTAAGTTTTGGGGATAAAATAGGACCATAAACATGATCTTAATAGATTTTGTGAGATTCACCAAACTGTGGAAGGAGATTGGTTGCCATTCCTATTTGACTTAATATATTTAACACTAACCGGATGGCCGTACAATAAGAGGCTGAAACATTTAGTAAAATGAGAAGCCAGCACTTGTTGTTAGCCTGTGGTTGAGATATTTCAGTTTGCATTGTTGGACATTCAGAAATCAGGTAAAAGTGGTGGATTTTGCTGATGTAGTCTGGTATCTCTGGTCGTCAATCACTCAAAGCAGGAGAAAGAGTTTCTTGGCTTGTTTGACACAGTTCAGCTTGCCAGTCATGGGTAGCATCTAATTTGTCTTGACAGATTGCAGTGCACACCCATGGCACATCACTATCAACAGCTCTAAAGCTACACAGAGATGACATGAAAATATCCTTGTCCTGAGTTAAAACTTCAGCCCTTCAGTTCAAATCTACCTTCATTATAGAGTTGATTTTGACTGAATGTATACCAGTGGGGTTCTATTTTGTTCACTTGTTAATGAAATAGCTATAGCAAAAATATGGACATTTTAAAATGGGATTTTAAATTTGCAGGACAGAATTTACAGAAATTGGGGAAGATAGAAATTGAAGAAAAGTCCAAATAAATTCAACCTAACAGTGAAGTGATTGTAGGCCAAGAGCAATTCATTTAACAAGATGCTAATGCCTATATGCTAATGTAAACACAATGCAGCGAGGGGGTTTGTGATATAAATATGCAATTTTATGACATTACCGAATGTCACAATATCCACACACTCAATGACCAAAACAAATTACCTTTCTATTAAAAGCAAAGTACATTCTTTTCAGCAAAGTTTAAAAAGAAATTAATATAAAAATAAAATAATAATATATTGGTGCTCAGTCCTGTGGTTATTCATATAATATATTCAACAAAATCAAATTAAAATACAAATTTCATATACTTTTGTCAGTGGACTGAGCTTAAAATGTGTAATAAAAAATATGTATTGCAGAGATAAATTTGTATGGTAATGCTGGTTTAGCAAAAAACAATTGTTGGTGTTGGAAAATTCACTTCCCCAATTTATTGAGATGAATCTGTTTTAGCATTGTGGCTTAGAGAAGTCAAAAACACAGGAAATTCTAAACACCTTCAGTCAAGTCTAAATACATAATTTCTTCAAAGACCTGGGATTCTTTTCCTCTTTGGCTCAGGCTTCTCCGATTTCAATCACTGACATCACAGCGATTGCGAGTGGAAAAAAAAAGTGATCTTTTCTCTCACGCTGCCTGTGGCAGTCAAAGGTTAAGCCCATTTCATACAAGCAGGACCAAGCTTACACACACACATTCACTTGCCCCCAGACAATGTGCACACTTGCCCTTAAAATACTAAAAGTTGTTTTGTGGGGAAGAATGCAAAGTTTGCTTCTTTGGTGGTCGCTGCGTACTCCATATAAATTACTGCCAGTAAAGAGCAACTTTTACTTGAACTCAGATTTTAAGCAGGTTACATGATTTGTTCATGGCTCATCTTCTAATATATGTGCTGCAATTTATTTTTATTGTTTTTCATAGTCCTACTGGTGTTTATTAAATTTCAGTCATGACGGTACTAGGAAAGATTTAGCATGCAAATGTGAGTATGAAATATTCACAGGATACTGGTCTTGGCAGACTAGATCTGCTAAGCTGCTGCTGCAGAGCAAGTACAGGGACTTGCTACTGCTAAAAAATACACATACATATGGAGTTAGCAAGTGGACATGGTGTATCGAGCATGTATGACATGCTGCTTTACGAATAGACATACAAACAATCCCCATGTAGCAGATCTAGACAGTGGAGATGGTTTCGAGGTGGTTTTCTGAGAAAAACTCTTGCAGCACGCTGCAGTGATGCCGGCTTATCTGCAAAACTGAGCAATTTAAATGTTAGACAAACAGAGAAATGCAAGTTGATTGGCTATGCGATTACATGTTAAAGTACCAATCAGCTTACACTAAGCAAGCTGATTGCCTTAACATGTCACGTGTGAGCAAGCCAACAGGCTATCAGATGACAAGTTTAAAGAACCTCCAGAAGATCCGCTTGCACCACATAGAGTTGCATGGCTAAACTTTGGTCATAAGTGTGCACATGCTAAATAAGATCATTTACAATATACAAAAGGTTTGAAAACTAAAATGAAAGTAATGAAAACTGGTAAATGCATATATACTGTATATAAATAACCTCAGCAGCAACAAAAAAACATCCCTTTTTCAGGACACTGTATCCAAATGACTTTACAGATCTTTATTGTAAATGGTTTAAACAATGTTTTCCATGCTTGTTCAATGAATCATAAACAATTAATGAACATGCACCTGTGGAACAGTCATTAATACACTAACAGCTTACAGATGGTAGGCAATTAAGGTCACAGTTATAAAAACTTTCTACTGACTCTGAAAAAAACTTTCTCCAAAATAAAGATTTCCAGGGTCCCTGCCCATCTGCGTGAACGTTCCTCAGGCATGCTGCATGGAGGCATGAGGACTGCAGATGTGGCCAGGGCAATAAATTGCAATGTCTGTACTGTGAGATGTATGAAGACAATGCTACAGGGAGACAAGAAGGACAGCTGATCGTCCTCGCAGTGGCAGACCACACGTTACAACACCTGCACAGGATCGGTGCATCCGAATACCACAACTGCGGGACAGGTACAGGATGCACCAGGAACTCACAATCCCTCCATCAGTGCTCAGACTGTCCGCAAAAGGCTGAGAGAGGCTGGACCGAGGGCTTGTAGGCCTGTTGTAAGGCAGGTCCTTACCAGACATCACCGGCAACAACGTCTATGGGCACAAACCCACCTTCGCTGGACCAGACAGCACTGGCAAAAAGTGTCTCATCAGGGGTGATGGTGGGACTCACGTTTATCGTCGAAGGAATGAGCGTTACACCAAGCATTGACTCTGGAGTGGATCGATTTGAAGGTGGAGGGTCCGTCATGGTCTGGGGCGGTGTGTCACAGTGTGTCATCGGTCTGAGCTTGTTGACATTGCAGGCAATCTCAATACTGTGTGTTACCTCATGTGGTACCCTTCCTGCAGACTCATCCTGACATGATCCTCCAGCATGACAAAGCCACCAGTCATACTGCTCGTTCTGTGCGTGATATCCTGCAAGACAGGAATGTCAGTGTTCTGCTACAGCCAGAGAAGAGCCCAGATCTCAATCCCATTGAGCATGTCTGGGACCTGTTGGATCGGAAGGTGAGGGCTAGGGCCATTCCCCCAAGAAATGTCTTGGTGGAAGAGTGGAGTAACATCTCACAGCAAGAACTGGCAAATCTGGTGCAGTCCATGAAGAGGAGATGCACTGCAGTACTTAATGCAGCTGTGGCCACACCAGATACTGACTGTTACTTTTGACCCTTTGTTCAGGGACACATTATTCCATTTCTGTAAGTCACGTGTCTGTGAAACTTGTTCATTTTATGTATTAGTTGTTGATTCTTTTTATGTTCATACAAATATTTACACATGTTAAGTTTGCTGAAAATAAAAGCAGTTGAAAGTTTCTTTTTTTTTGCTGAGTTTTATATATAAAACTTAGCAAAAAAAGAAACGTTCAACCTCTTTTATATAATATACAGTATATATATTTTGCTTGTGAAATATACAAAGGCAAGTTTGGAGAGAACTGACCCCAAATGGATTGGACACTTTGAAATCACAGCAAAAACAGTAGTCTTCCCTTGCTGAAGGTTTCTCAGACCAAACTACCTGTTATGGCTAAATCACTTTGCGAAACTCTGTTAACCTAAATAACAGCAAATTCTGCTCCTATAGGAGTCTAAATGTATCGGCCTTATGTCAGGCAGACTGGGCTGCAAATTGACTTTTGAAGGAAGTACCATTGAACTGAACAGACATAACAAAGTATGTGTGCATGTAAACTTATGCTGTGCTATATTAACATTTTTTACAGTGTGACAGCACTGTATTAATTTTCCTAGAACATTCTGGTAGGAATTGTTTTTAACCCCAAACAGTAAACCTTTGCAATTATTTTAGCATGAACCACTTAACATACAGTACAGCCCCAATTCAAATCTTCTGTTGCAGATGTTTTCAACGAAGTATTTTTTATTTATTTTTTTGAGAGAAAGATGGTTTCAATTACAGTGGTTTAAGAAAGTGTTTGACAGGAGTTGTTGGGTCAGGGCTGGCACAGGGCTCAGCTTGTATGCCCACAACTGTCATTCACCAAATGACTCCCCACCTAGTCATTTGACAGATATTTAACCTACCTTTAATTCCAAACACATTTATTTTTCTTCTTTGACAAACTGTTGAAAAAGGAGCATCCAACCATGAGAACATTGTACCTGATGAACCTCTAATAAGTGAAATATGCCTATGTTGATGACATCACTAACTGGAAAGTCCCGAAATGTAATTGTACATTTTAGTTCTGATGAAGCTCCTCTGAAATGGTACCATACCAAACTACCAGCTACTTATATTTTAAAAAGTAAAAAAAAAAGTTAAAAGGGTGAATTAAAGTAAATTGGTCCACTTTTTAATATAATTGAGATTAAACTACAGTCAAGCTATCCTTGTCAAAGTAGTTAGTTAGCAGTATTTGAGTGTGCTATGTATTAGTATACTTATTAGTGTATTACCAAAATTCTTTTGAAGGCAAGTCATATTGGTAATGCTCCTAGGCAGGCTCTTTCCTACATATACAAGCTCCATGGAAATACAGCTCCTGTTTACTTCAATGGGGAACGACTGCAATCTAATTGGATTCAATTACATTTTAAAATACTTGTAATCAGACTACAGTTACTTGCTTATAGATAAGGCAATGGCAGTATATTGTTAATATTTATTGATCATCCTAATTATTCTCTTTTCAATCTTTTAAATTTTTCATTCTAAATCAGCACACCACTGATGTAAGTTCAGTAAGACTTCAAGTGTTTTTGTAAGAGGGGGAGGGTTTTGTGTATTGCATTCAGAACTGATACTCGCTACTAGCTAGCCAAATGAAGATGGAGCGGTCCCTCAGCATTTAACCACCAGCATTTAACCTACTTTTTAAGGAGACATGGGGCAAAAACACCACTGCGCAATGTAAACTCTGCTTTCCTGTCAACTGCGAAGGATTCTACGTCAAATCTAAAGAAGCAGTTGGAGGTGTGTTTTTTTTATAATTATAATTTTTATTTCACAAATGTAATTATTACTTGAAGTATCACTGTGTGTAAAATAACCATGTTGCGATGTTTTTAGAGGGGTTTTGTCCATCAAACGCATCAAAATGTACAAATACACATTATATCATATTCAATTGGATTAGCGCCTTTATAGTTACATTTAGTTTCTTAAATTGCTTTTGTAGTCGGCTTCCCAAATATATATGAATGCACTTTAGGTGTAGTGATAACTTTGAGAAGTATTTTTGATGCTGATTCACAAATATAACTGGTCTGATCTCTTCCACATGTGGATGCCGTTTGTAATATGGTGAAATTGCATGACCACATTTGTGTTAACGTAACTCCAATAAAAATGCCTGTTAAACTCAAACACATTTGAGTCTGTCATTGATGGAGGGCCCAGACCTTTATCAGGGGATTGGCTCTTTCCAATTTGTCCTATTCATTTTAATACAACTGCTCCGTCTTGTGCTAAATAGTCTCTGGCATCACACTGTTAGCTTAGCAACATGCTATTGTGAAACTAATTTAAAGTGTGAGTCTGCTGTGTTCTTTGTGCAAGGAGCAATGTTTGAGTGATTTAGTGAAAACCCTGCAGGGTATCAGATTATAAAGGTAATAAACAGCAATGGAGCTCAGTAGGTTTTGGAACAATGCTGCTGTGACATAACAACAGTGAAAATAGCTTTATACTGGAAAAGTTAGTTATTTGAAAACAGCTAAGCTAATGTTGACACCTTTTGTTAGTTACTCTCCAATAATGGTAACTTCTTAATTTACCATGGTACAATGCTTTTGGAAGCAGCACAGTAACTTTGACGCCACATAGATGGTTTTGTGTGACTGACTACAAGCCTGTACAGTACATTGGCATGATAGCTGCACATGAATGCCAGGTATAATTCCAGCCAAGATTTCAGAGCTCACAGATCTCAGTTTAAATAATGCCGTAGAGGTTGGAGTTAAGTGTAGAGCACAATGCAGGATTTGTTCTATAAAACACCAAGTAGGTTTTACTGCAACTGGAAAAGGTTAAAAAAAAAAAAAAAAAAGTTACAAAATGATACTACACGAGAAATCAAAAAGCAAAACTACCCTACAAATGAATATAAATGATTTTTAACATTGCATTATCAATCGCATTGCATTTATTGGACTAAATGGATGAAAACCCTGTAGTTATCACTTATTAATTTAATTCCATTGACTATTGGAGCACTTTTTGTCCTGCAGTTAGTTGTTCTTGTATTTCATTGTTGGACAGCTTCAAAATGCGGAATACTTTTCAAGCGACAGGAGTTTAAAAATGAACCTTTTCACATTAAAGCGATGGTGACACCACATTTAGTTAAAAACTTTGGGCAATGTGTAAGCACGTATTTGTGCTAAAACCCTGTGTGCAAACTTATGTCAAACATACATTTACGGTAAATTTACAATTACATATTGATCGAAATGAATTAATTGCTGACTAATTACATTGAATAATTTTATGGTGCTTCTATTACATTTTCTGTCCTTTTTGGAGTTTGACAGACGTTGTCACTTTAAATAAATGCTCAATGAAAAAGATCTGTGAGAAGAGTCTCCCTTCTGTTAACTGATAAATAAATAAATAATAATTATAATAATTGCATTCGGTTTGCAATACTATAAGAGTAAATATTCACAGAATTTCACAGAAACTATTCCTTTCAGGCAAAAGCAAACAAAGCCCTCACTTTCCGCGAGCCCATTATGAGGTAATTAAACAATGCATTGCATTACCTCACATTCAACAAGCCTATTATGAGGTCATTAAAACAGTGTTTGCGCTTCAGTTAATATGGATTTCTTCTATTAGTGAGGGTGTATGGGTGATTCTTCTGTAGAACGTGATTATATCAGAAACATACTTTACATAAAAACACAAATCCAGATGTGAATACCTGGCCAAAGCATTGCATGTGAGTGCTCGCATTTAAAACACTTCACATGTGTTCAGTATGAAATCTCTTACAATGCAATCGTCTGACGGAGAAAGTTTACCATGACTGCTATCGGTACTTGAATAGCTTATAATGTGCGACGATGGGCGGTGGAGTTTGATTGGAAAAAAAGACAGTTTACGCTACTACTCACTATAGTGCCCCTTGTGGCAATACATAGAATGCAATGTATACTTATGTTGTGTTGTGAAAAAGGCTCCGACACGTTTTGGAATGCGACAATAGACAACGACGAGTTTGTGGACTTGAAAGACAAAACTGATTGTAGGAAGAGACAGTTTATGCTAATGCTCGCTAGAGCACCCCTTGTGGCAACACTAAGAATGCAATATGCATGAGTGTTATGAATAGTACTCTGTCACATTTTTGTATGTAACGCTATAAAAAAAAATATATCTATAATCTATTTTGTGGACATGAAAGAGAAACTGACAGTAGAAAAAGACTGTTTATGTCTTTTGCTCAAGTTTATGCTAATGATCGCTATAGCATCTGTTGTGGCAATGCTGAGAATGCAACATTCACTTTTATTATGTTATGAATATTGCTCTGACAATTTTTGCAATGCAAAAAGGACAACAAGTTTGAGGACCTGTAAGAGAAAACGTATTGTAGAAAGAGAAGAGAAGCTAACCGTAGCGCCCTTTGTGGCAATGCTAAGAATGCAATGTGTACTTGTGTTGTGAATAGTTCTCTGATACATTTTACAATGCAATTATTGACAAGTTTGCCGATCTGTAGGAGAAAACTGATTGTAGAAAGAGACAGTTTATGCTAATGCTAGCTGTAACCTCCCATGTGGCAATGCTAAAAATACTACATGTACTTGTGTGGTGTTATGAATAGCGCTCTGACATGTTTTGGACCACAACAATAGTCAACGAGTTTGTGTACCTGAAACAGAAAACTGATTATAGAAAATGAAGGTTTATGCTAAAAGCATTTAAAAAAAAAAATAATAAGAATTGAAGCCTGCCAAAATATGATTATTTTCCAAGTTTTCCGATTGCACAAAATGTTGCATGTAAAACTGGTATATCATTCTCAGGCAGCAAAAATAAGTTGACAGCTTCAAAGCCCAACCACTATTTTGACAGCATGCTCTCAAATCTCTACCAGAGATTTCAAGCCATTTTCCTTTTATCCTGACATTGTTCTGTAACTAAACACCATCACACACCTCACTAGGCTTCTTAATAAAGTGATTATGCATGATATCATTTGAGGTCAACAAGAAGTCAAGGAAGCTGCAGTTTATATCCTGTGCAGGAAGTGTGACAGCAGTGAGCATGAAGGCAGGTTAATATCCTGCTAAATGCTTTGATGGTGTTTACTGCAAATGACTTCAGCCAACCTGATCCACATGTAGAGGAAGTCTGTTAACAGTTCTGCACACACATTTAAAGCATTAATTAAAAACAAATTTGGAGTTTCCATTTCCTTAGACAATGTTTCACATTGGAATATGGTCTATGTAGGAGTTCTTAACATCGGGCCAAGCAGATTTGCGTGCTCGTATGATTGACGTGTAAACCATTTCAGTCCAGATTGCTTCCTGATCTGAAAGCACACATTCATTTATTTGACTTGCATCCACAAATTAGTCATTTTCATTTGGGTGAATCTCACGAAAACATGCTTAACGCACATTTCACCCCAAAATTAAAATAAGGATGAATTTATATTTTGCATCAAGAAACTGAAGTCTATTTCACGACCATTAAGTTTGGTTTTTTGGTGAAAAAGGAGATGTTCATTACTGAGCATTAAGTTTTTTGTTGTTTATTGTTAATATTATTTTAAATCGTACAACTTGTTTATTTCTACATTTAAATTAGATTGTTTTGGATGTTTGGAGCCCACTGTATTCCTCTGCAAAAAGCACTTAAACAAGTTGTTTATATGCTGACTAGTATCATATCCTTTACACCCCAACCTCAGATTCAGGTTTGGTTTAATTTTCTTTATTTTGCGTTATCTTATATATACCATCATCTCCTCATGAACACTTCTAAAATGTGAGGCCAGAGGTCTCATTTTGTTTGTGAAAAGTTCATCGTTGGAGCCCAGTCAAGTCCTTTGTGTTTACGAGTTCTGCAACGAGGCAGAGAAAGCCAGAGAAGCCAGTAAACTTGTTTATTATGGTCGAACGATGCATTCACGATCACTAGCCAGAGGCTGAACAAGGAATTGGAAACCAGTGTAACTACTTAATTACTACTGAGCAGACGGAGGAGAAGAAACCAAAATGGTATCAGATCTTCCATTCAGTTCCTCTCTAATCCACAACCCCATTAAAAACAAAAATCACAAATGAGATCTCAGTTGTTTCTCCTAGACAGCGATGAGATTAAATGGAGAGCAAATGCAGACTTTACTTAAGTTACGTAACTTACTTCAATTGACTCAATTGTGCCTATTTTTATTTCTCCTTTGGTATTTTGGGAGAGATATTTGAGACAAAATTGATACTTAAATGAAACTCCATTGAATACTATTAAATCCCCTGAGCCTAGAAAGAGCAGCCTCTGAGCAATAACTCTGAACCTCTGGGACATATCCATATATTCCATGTTGGATTTTCGAAATCTGTGGCGGTTAATTACTCAAGGCCAGACAGTCAGGCTTTTCCATGAGTACGACTTCTTGTTTTGAGTGATGACTTTGGGAAACTTTAACTTTTAGTTAAGAGTTAATCTTGTAAGGCAAAGTGCCCTTGGACAAAGCACCCTTGTTTAGCTCCCAGAGATAAATGATTGCATTTTCAATGTATTGTGAAAATGTAGTGGGGTGTAAAATACAAATTACGCCAATGCAGGGTTAATGAAAGTGTAGGTCCTCTATATTCAATATTATAATGTTGTAATGTATGCATAGGGCAATCATGCACATGCATTGCATATTAGCAGTCTCCAGGGAAATGTCAATGTCACAAATAATGAATTTTGCTTTAAGAATCCCACTGCCCAATATACAGTATATACAAAAGCCACTTAAATTAAAAATAAAGTAGCATAAATTTTGTAAAATGTGTAATCATTAAATAATTAATTCACACACATCATTATTTAATGAAAATGGCCCCCAAATGAAGATAATTCATATAAATAATGCATTAAAATTTCTGACATTTATAATATATAATGATACATAATATGTAAGACCTGTAATAAAAATATAATACGGATTGAAATTTAGTTTGAAATAAATTGCATTATTGTGACAGATGAATGAAGAATTGATTATACAATACAAAAAGTATACTTAAGTATATTGTTTGTGTCATTGAACAAGCCTAAAGATGACGAAAATCTGTTTTTAATTCATTTAGTCAATGCGTCCAGTTCTCACGGTACGCGTTCTTGCATTGCGTCTGCGCTATTTTAATTATCGCTCTATGTACATGTGCGTGCCTCAGACGAAAGTGTTCTCACAGTTATTCAGTGTCATTTAAAGCAGTTTTTTAGGATGAATGCAAAGTTAATGCAGTGGGAACTTTGAAAATCTTCTTGAAAAGATTCCTGTTTCCTGTTCGTCCATCTGTAGTGTTTCCTCCTCAGTGAGCGGTTCTTATTCTGTAGTTGCGTTGCTTGTGAGGTTTGTTGAGGTGCACTGTCCCCCACTGACGCAGCTTGTAAAAACAAATTTACTTCAAACTTGAATTGCTTGTATGGTAGGAAAATCAGTATTTTTATTACAAAATTTACATACACATCAGGAGGCATGATTAATTGTGTAAATTTGTTATGTGTTTTTTTTTAGATAAATAATCAAACAAAAGTAATCTCTTCAGTTATCAAAATACTTTTTGAATGTATCTATATTCTAATTACATTCAATACTCAAATATACTCAAACCAGCCCATCTGGCACCAACAATCATGCCACGGTCCAAATCATTAAGGTCTCAGTTTTTCCCCATTCTGATGGTTGCTGAACGCGACTAATTCCATTATAAATACCCTTAATAGACCAATAATAGACGTGCTTGTAAAATGGAATGTCCTTGCTTACTCGTGCCTCACTTCAGAACGCATATTTGGTGCAGCTGCAGTACCTCGGCATGCTTGCCTTTTTGTTATTGAAACATTATTTATGAATATATTCATAATAAATCCAAATAATTCAAGATGCTCTGTTGAAGTACGTGACAATTATGGTTTATTTAAACCGCAAAAGGTGAAACATGAATTTAAACTGTAGTGACAGATGGGAAGGGGGAGAATAATTTATACAGTATGAGCATCAGGTGATTCAACCAATAAGTCTTCCGCAGAAGATGCACCTGTACTTCCTCACTCAAGCGTCCTCAGTAAGCTTCCTCCATATTCGATCCTCTACTCCTCATGGTGCATTTAGAGAATTGATACGTCCTTCATGATGGTGGACTTCGGTCGATTTCCGGGTCACAGACTTAAGGACATATGAGTGATTTAGGAAATGAGAAGCACCCTGAGTTTTTATAGCACCATAGCCTTTACACTATTGTAGGGAAATCAACTTACAAGTGGCTTACTTATAGAATTTCTTCTTTTCAATAAATCAGTCAATTAAACAGATCACATTTAAGCTTCATACAGTATAATTCCTTATTTCTTTCCTTTTGATTTTGGGGTTGAAATATAACCATTTTTGTGAGACTGACCCATAATGAATATACTAAAGGAGCAAGAGATGGTAACAAATGTTGTCATACCTTGGAGAGTGGTGCACAGGAGTACTTTGAAAATCATAAAAAGTC
Organism: Xyrauchen texanus; assembly: GCF_025860055.1. Taxonomy (NCBI): domain Eukaryota; kingdom Metazoa; phylum Chordata; class Actinopteri; order Cypriniformes; family Catostomidae; genus Xyrauchen; species Xyrauchen texanus. The sequence continues at coordinate 23,630,654 of NC_068323.1, read as the reverse complement.
CTGGGGGCAGTGTGCTGTGCTGATTTTCCAAGACTTAAATCTGCCAATTAGGTATAGCCTGTGGGAAGTGTTTCCATCCCTGTTTTTTTTTCCCCTTCAATGTTAAAGTAAAATCACAAGGGATGTAATTAATTAATTAGAATCAGCCCATACAGTGGGGCTTTGCACGTGTGTTTTGGAGAGCTCTGTGGTCTCTGTGTTCATGGTGATTGGGATTTATAACAAGGGGCAATTTGAAGTCGGAGTGCTTAACAGGCACTGTGGAGGGACCGCACTCCCCAGACCACTGTAACAAAAAGAGCTTTGTGTCCGATATACTATGGATCCTTAGCAATATGCCTTGTATTCTTTCATATACTGTAAGCTTAATAACCAATTACCCTGAATCAAATGTTTGATCTAGGCATTGTAGTTGAATCTTGGATCTATTTTTTGTCTAAAAACTATGAATAGATTACATTTCTTGCATAATAATAGTGTGTGGATGACATGCAAAATGTTGTTCTTGATAAACTGAATCTGTCAACCTAGACAAGAATTGTGTGCTTTAGGTGAAGGTGTGCAATCAAAATATATTCCTCAAAGAGAAACAAGCATTCAAATGTAACTCAAATACCTGCTTTATGATGCTTAAACAGTTCTGGTTTACTTTTAGTATGACCTAAAAACTCAGAGGAGTAATGACAGCCTATTTTTAATATGTGTTGAAATAAAAATATATAACTTGAGAGAAACTGATTAACAACTTCCTTCTTCCTGGGTCTATAATGATGGAAGCGTCTGCCAAAAACTGACCAACTAAATTTTAAACTACATAAATATAATGTGCAAGAGCTGATATATAAAGAATTACAGCCACACACACACACACACACACACACACGCACACTAACCAATTAAGCATTGACCGACTATAATAATGGCCATTTTTGATATCGTCCTAGTTTCGCTTTTGTATCAGCATCCTGCAGAAATTTGAGACCTGATTGAACACGTCCAAATACACTGCAGCATGTGTTAACTAGAACAGGGATATTTGTATATTTTTATGTATTTAACAATACATTCTTTAGCCAGAAAATTTTGCTTTTTCACAAGGATGTACATCTCCATTGTTAACAGACCTCATACAACTATAATTGCCTCTTTTAATTATCTTCATTGACTCTTTGCCAGAAAAGTTTAATAGCAAGTATTAAGTATCTTATTTAAGTATCTTACATTTCTGTATCTTGATGCAGATATTCACCTGAATATCAAAAGAAAGATAAAGAAAGAAAACATTTTTTTGTCCTCCAGCCCCGACCTAATTAAACCTAACAACAAAATGAATGGGGGGGGTGTCTGTCTTATGTTTTCTCTTTGGACTCTTACTTTGAAATGTGTTGTTGCCATCATTATCATGTCTAATTGTATCACAGGTGTTCCTCATCATCTTGTTAGCCCATGTGTGTATATGTGCCCTTGTGTGGTTTGGGTGGTTCTTGTTTGTATGTAGAGCATTGTAAGCCAGCATACTGCTGTTGAGTTTGTTAACCTTTTATCTTGAGTTACCTCCTTCTTATGTTTTGTTGATCATTAAAAGAGCTGCATTTCATCTCTCTCACCTCATCCCTTAACAAATCCTAACATAATGTTCTGACTGTACACATGAGTAATCCACTACACTGAGTTGGGAATGTGCTTCTAGTGTGAAGTTTATTTTCTTTACAACACGCTTACTGATTTAATAATCTCATGAAATGTCTGAAGGCAAACTTGGACAGTTTGCTGGATACCAGGCATCATTAGAACAGGAGAAAAACTTCATTTCATGGAGGTCCAGACTTTAAACCTCTTCTTTCATTTGTACTTGCACTGGTCAGAGTTTACTCTAGTTCTTCCATAAGGCCATCTTCATTACCATGGTTATGCCAGCTTGTCATTCTAAAAAATAAACTAGTGTTTTTTTTTATGACAGCATTAATAGTCTACACAGTTGTAGTTAAACACATTTAACTACACATTTCACAGTTGGAAAAAGTCGAATAGTTTGTCCTTAATAGATTTCATATTAAACTATGACATTTCTAGTACAATATCAGTTACCGTAACTAAATTGTAAAACACGATACGTTTTAGTAATTATGATATGTAGTTTGAAAAGCCTTGGAATCCATGTTGATGTGTGACACATTGTTGTGTCCTCTTTTCCTCATCAGTAGGCATGCTGATAACAATGTTCAGGCTGTAAAGCCTTTTGAGAGGTTTGACTTCCTCCATAGGGTTTTACAGTATAATCATTTCTGTAGAATTCAAATGGATCACGCCTGCAGTGAAGATGACTCACTCAACAGATGCATGCTATTCTATCCATCTCTAAAGCACACTCGCGCATATAAATAAAAGTAATTTTGATCAGCATGAAATTTTCATAACTTTGCACAAACACGGCAAAAAAATACATTAATCTCTGATTATACATGTACATCCACTGTTGGACATTATTAGTAGACAAATTAAATAAACTAGTGAAAGTGTTTTAGAACTTTCTAAAATAACTTTCTAGATGTCAACAGGGCTAAAATGTTATATATTTTACCCATATATGAATCCACCTCTCTTTCCCCCACTTTTCTTCATTGTTTCCTGAAAATACAAAACAAAAATATAACATGTTTTCTCTCACACAATACAATATTACAAATATTCTGAAATGACAGCATTGTCAATCATGATGTCCTTTTATATCACACTTTTTTTGTATTGAAATTGTCAGGCCAGTGACCTTTGACCTTTGCCAGATGGTTCACCATGTGCCTCATCAGTTGCCGTGAAGTCTGTGCGTGAGAAATGCGCAGTCCATTGGAATGTGAAACTGAGTGCCGCGCTCCAGGTCTCGATTGAAGGACACATATTTATTTGCTCATTCATCACCACGCATAAACTCTGACCCATAACACTGAATCTTCTCCCCCTGGTCCAGAAAGTTTGTCTTGGATACAACGTTGGTACATCTGCACCTCATGTGGAACCACAGCATGGTTCCTCATCAACGGCCCCATTCACAGCTCACAACCCATATGGTCCAAATAGGCAAGATTTGTTCTGCATTTTATTTTCAGCTAAAAGAAGCCTTTGTTGCTCTTTTTTATGTTATTGCACAGTTAATATGACAGTGCCCATTAAACGTCTGCTAACCAAGGACTTCCATGAATCATAGTCATCATGGGTAAGAAGGGCAAATATAGAATCAGATCTCAATACTTGGAGTCTCAGAAAACTCTTCCCGACCCAGTTTATACTCTATACAACTGAATGACCAAAGATGACTCGGGACCCCTAACCCGAACCTAAACTAACCATGAATTTAAACCATGGATAAAATGTGATGTTTGTTGATTTGTTGGTCGCTATGAAAAAAAAGTCATTTTTGTATGATGCAATTTGTATGATTTCTTATGATTTTGCCACCTTATACACATTTTTATGTTCATAGTGATTGCATCTGTCAAGTTTCTAAAAAAAGAGGGAAAAAACACACCATAAAAGCACAAAACAAACAAACAAATAAAACATACCAAGCGAACATACCACACGATATCTATGTGTAAGGAACAGACAAGTCAATATTCACTGATAATGTATGTCCCCCTTTATTGTAGCTCTCAAATTTATAACAGCATATTAGTGCGACATTAAATTATGATAACCCCCCGTCCCCCCATAGCATTTACCAGTTTAATCTAATAATGTTACAAATGTATTCTCAAAACCAGGGCTGGACTGGGAAGAAAAATCAGCCCAGGATTTTGTTAACTCAGCTTATTGGGGGGGTGTTCGCTGTCCTATTCGAGGGGCTGTTTTGTGGTCCGTTCTGCATAACTGGCGGCTCAATTTAGTTTAGCTTGGCCCATTCGTGGCACATTACGTGGCCGACACACCGGCCCGCTCGGATCTCCCGATGGTCAGTGCGCCCCTGATCAGCCCCAAAGTGCGTCGGCCCACCGGGAAAATACTCGGTATGCCATATTACCAGTGTAGCCCTGCTTAAAACGTTCAGTTTTCTTCTCGTAAAAGGCCTATTCGGAGATTACTTTCAAAACGTTATGTCTTTATTTTCATAATATTGAATATAATATACAAAAGTACTTTTCATAAAAGGTCTATTATGAGACTGATTGTTAAAAAACTATATAAAATATATAAAAATGACTTTATTAAATTTACGACTTTATTCTCAAATTTTTATGTACTTTATTTCTGTAAAAATGCATATTATGAGTTTGAAGTCGTAAAATTACGGAAATTTAGTATTTAACATTTCGAAAATAAAGTCAGAATGTTTTAAAAAATAATCTAAATGTAACATTTTTGAGAATACATTTTTAACATTAAGATATTAAATTAGTAATGCTAAGACTTTATTCTCATAATTTTTATTTTATTCTTTAAATGTTAGCCCACTTCTTTCATCTAGCAACTTTTCTCAAAACTTTACTTGAATTCTCTCTTAATTATGAGGTTGTTCTCAAAACTTACATTAAAATACAATATTCTTGAAATCATATATATATATATATATATATATAATAATTATTATTTTTTTTTTTAATCTGCCACTAAAATTCTGTCGTACAAATGTAATTTGCGTTCAGAGTAAAAAAAATAAATGTCATACCAGGTTTTATGTAATTGCCATTTATGGTCATAACTGAACAACACAGCGTGCTACAGAAGAGAGCTACATAAAGGTTCTTCAAAAATTCGCCTTTTATAATACACTGAAAAAAAAAAATCATTAAGATGAGTAAATAATGACATTTTTATTTTTTTGGAGTAAACCATTCCTTTATAATCCATCATCAGTGTGTAGACAATTTATTGTCTCATTAAATATGACACGCATGTTGTAAGAGTAGATATACTGCATGCAGTTCTAACGGTGCCATCCCAAAATAGCCGTTTAAACAGCTACACATGAGCCCGTTTCATCTGTCTTTGCTCTCTCTTTAGATCCTCTGGGGATTTATTTGAATTTGCATTGGTTTCATGGCTTGACGCTGGCACCAGGTTAAATCTACTTTGTCATCACATGAGACTAGACAGTGAAATATGACACTAGTGGAGAAGAGCTAAGGTCATGCTTTCTTCAGCGATTACAGGCTACTGAGAGCTGCTCAGGGTGAAGCAAAACATCTTCCATGGAAAACTTGTAGATGTTCCCATGACTTGCCAGAATAATTCTAGCACACAGACAAAAAGACAATAACCCACTATGAATGTATGAAATCAAAATCATTTCAAGCTGCTAATATATCCACAGGAGACCTTTATCATATAAGCTGCTGTACTGTTTTAACAGTGTCAATAAAGGCATTTTTTGATCATGTTTAAAGCAGTATTTCATTGTACACGTGTTGCCCCTGTATCGTGTCACAGTTAAAATAACTAGGACAGATTTCACCTTTGACTCTACAGATATTACCACACAGGTCCAATGATGTAATACTACATGGCTTATTCAACACTCTGCCTGGTGTTAATACGCGACCTAACGGCCCTTGCTACACCAATGGCTTTGGATTACTGTTCTCATGAAGGAATGTGATTAAATGAGGTTATTAATTAAAATGTGACATGAAAAACAAATGATCCACATTGAAATGCTGTCTCCAAAGAGCATGTACTCATGTCTAGTTTATAGCAATTACCACCGGCCCGCAGTAGAGCCAAATGTAATGATTTTTCAACTAAAATTATGTTTAAAGCCCTGCTGACGGGGTGTATAATATAGCGTAATTAGAAATTAAAACAGTCTTGTTGAATGTAAATAGAGACTGGGAGAGTGAGACAATGTGGTTTTCATTGCAGAAACAATCTATTTTGGTGAGGGGAGCTGGGGACTTCAAAAATTAGAAGGACATGGATTGAGAATCCAGCCGGAAAAGAAAATTTGTCATTAGTTTGATGGTAGACTATGTGAAATATGAATGATTGATTTAATATGAAGAGGAATGCCTTGACTGGCAGACCCTGCTATTCTACATCCATTACATCACACATCTTAAAAAAAAAAAAAAGAAGTTTAAAAAAACAATGATAAATTCTCCCCCAAATTCAAATTGTAGTGATGTCCAGCCGGAGATAGGAGGCAGGGGCGAGGAGCCTACCCCCCGTGCGGGACGGGACTCAACTGGTGGTGGTGGGGTGGTGGAGGTTGCTGTGTTAGCACAATGAAACAGCAATGTGATAGATTGTGAGCAGACTTATAAAGTAATGGCTTACATGTGATTGGCTAGGATTCACCCAGCTTATGGTGCGATGATGTACAGCTGCTAGTCTTCCCGCTAGAACTACGCTGCGCTTCCATTTCTTCCCAATATACTCATTATAGTGAAAAATACAACAATAATAATAATAATAGTATGTGCCTAAAGACAATTGCATCAAGAAGACAAAAATAAATATTATTATTTTATTATTAATGTTTTCATAGCAATTCATAATTTTCCCCAAAATTCTCATTATAGTGAAAAAAATCTAATAATAAAATCTAATTTCTCTAAATTGAAAAACAACAACAACAGAATTGTTTTAATACAGTAACAGAAATCATGTCTGGACACCATTATTACTATTATTAAGTTAGTTTATCAATTTTAGTTTTATCAATTATTAAGTTGATAAAATCAGCAGTAATTAAATTCAGTACAATAAATACTACAATTATAATAAAATACAATTGCCCTCTAGAATTCAAATCATATCTCATGTTTGATGCAGTAATGAGAATAAGATTTTTTTTTCACATTACATTAACAAAATATCTTTATGGTCTTTAAACAGGCTTCATTTTCTATATGTAAAATATTATGTATTATTTTTGCCTTTTGATTTTGGGGAGAAATCTAAAAAATAAGGATATTTCTTAATTTTCAATGAGATTCACCCCAATTACATTTATTTAGCTTGCAAACGCATGGTCATTACAATATGTCATGTTACACATAAAGAAATATAACACATGTCCACAACAGAACTATATAGTCCAATGACTAAATGCAATGACACTGCAGACATCTGGTGAGCGTTTTCCATGCCTCAAAGATTTAGTGCACTTCATGTAGTGGGGAAAAGAATTCTGTCTATAAATGTTCCCTGTCCAAATAAATCACCTCATTGCAAACAATTTGGCTTGTAAAACATATATAGGGACTCCATTACCACTTATATAGGGGTAAAAGGTTTGAAACAGCTTTAGACTGGGTTCTATCCCTTTAAAGTAGGTTGGATAACAAGTCCCTGTGCGAAATGTGGGGCTGCTCCAGTGTCACGGGATCTTTGGGAATAGACTTTTGAAAAAGAAGGGCATCTTCTCAGCTCAAGCGGATCTCAATAGTCTTGTGTGGCCTGGTAAAACACTGCGAGCAGCAGGCTTGTCACTTTGGTGGTGTTCCCTTGGTACAGAACATAATTATGAAATGACAGGCTTGAGGCCAGATTAAATCCGCTCTGAACCTCCCCCTAATCACAAATCATACGGCTGCCAGCGGCTGTGGTTTCCCTCGGAAACTGTACCAAAAACCTTGCAGAGGAAAAGGGTCAGGTTTAAAGGTAACTTGAGGGTACAAGCCTTCTCCATCAGTTTCAAGCAATTAGCCTTCAGGGCATTTCCAGGTTGGAAAGACCATGCCTGCGATGCAGTTTGCTTGTTTATACTAGTCATTATCACAAAAATAAACCATGATAAGGTAGACTTGTATCACCTTAAAGGGATGTATCAACTGTTAGTTCTGGTTCTTGAATCTGATTGGACGAGCAGTGTTCCCAGATTGCTGATGTATTTGACTAGCTGTAGTCAAAAGGCCACAGTTAATCAAAGCCCTGCTAAAAAAAAAACGAAAAAAAAAAAAACGAAAAAACAATAGAAATTCTAATGTTTTTCATTACAAATACCATTACGGGTGTCCATTAGGATTTTAAAGGTTTGTATAGGTTTCTATTACAGATATGTTTTGTTACTTAATGGCATCCACTAGACATAACACGCCACCAATAGAAGTCAACACATTACCAGTAGAGACCCACAGGGACCATTATAGTTCCATATCGCAGGTTCTTAGGCATGATGCAAAGTAATAAAATCACTGGAACATACAGACTTAAGTGGCTTATTATTTTTTTATAAAATGGTTGCAACAGAAATACGATAATGACAATAATGTTCAATAAACTGCTACATTTATTAATAATAATTATGGGAATTATTATTTGCCTTCCAAGAAGTAAGATATTTGGCAGCAGAATGCTGCGTTTGACTAAACAAAATTAAGTATCCTAGTACAGACAGCATTACTGAGCAGGTTTGATTGGTTAAACAGTTTTCTTTTATCAGGGGTCATAAATGCTTAAAATACAATTTTGGCTCAGACCGATTGACAGAGTGATTAGGCCTACCCCTCTTTCGCATTGCATGTTAACAACTTTACTGGCTTTCTGTTTACATGACTGTTTAGGTCGTTGCTTCAAAACAGCAAATAATCCGACAAGGTCAAGTCTCTAAACACGGTTTTCTATTGTTGACGATTTTTGGTAGTTATCAGCGAATTGGTGTGCTTCTAAAAATGCTGAATGTCAGTATTAGCATATAGCTAAGCTGAGTTTTGGTAGTTATGCATATCCCTATTAAAAATTCTAGAGTTCTGACAAACTTACTTCAAACTTGCTGTTAATTCTCCACCCATTACTTTTTAACCTGCAAAGATGAACAAAACCAAGACTTCGCATTTGATGTGAAAGAGGACAGCAACATGGTCAGAATAGCATTCTGATCTATCGCTCCTCGTTCTAAACCATGTGCATGAATTGAAAGATGGGTTTTGGGACTACAACCATACGAATTTCAAGTGGTTCACATATACTGCACACACAACATTGCAGATCCTCTGTCACATTTGTTAGGACTGTCAGCAAAGGATCAAACACACACACATAAGAGCAGAAGAGTATGTATGATTTGTGGCTGTCAATGCAACACCAAAAACCCTGACCATGAAGGAACTGGAACAGAAGTCTGAATATGCAGAGTTGAAAAACATTAGAAATGCTATTCAAACAGGCTGCTTTGACAACTGCCCAGCATATGCACACATTGCTGGTGAACTGTGTCATCGGTCAAATAGTACTCAAAGGGACTAGGGTTGTGCTGCTTCAGTCACTGTGGATCAGAGCACTACAGATGTTTCATTATGGTCATTTGGCAGTTATGGGGACAAAGAAACATTTGAGAACAATTTTTTAGGTCATGTCAAAAATGTTGCTCAGAAAATGGAATCCAACACCTCAGAACGACTCCAAAGTGGGCACAAGTGAACAGAGGAGTGGAAAGACAAAACACTTAATTGATGAAAAGGATACAGATTGCCTAAGCAGAAGGTGCTGATTGGAAATGTGAACTCTGCAAGTATGTGACTGTCTACAGATCAATACAGCACACTATGATGGGCAAAAGCCTAGTCAAACTTGTTTTTCAAAGGAAGGTAAGAGGAAAGTTGACAGACATTGTGACACCACACACTGTTTTAGAAGCATGAGAAAGAGACTCCGGTGAGGTGACACTGAGGTTGGAGATAAAGTGTTGATAAAACAGGACAAAGTTGACAAGTTCACAACAACATTCAACAGTATTCCTCACAAGGTGATACACAAGGATGGTAACAGTGTTGTCGATCAGTCACCCACAGGAGCAAGATATGCAAGGAACATTTGCCAGAAAATATGAGTCCAGAAACATACCCACAATGGACAATGAAACTGTAAATGGTCAAGGACAGAGACATACTGTGGAGTGCAAAGAAAATGCAGAAGAATGTGTAATTAACTGTAAAGAGACTCGGGGTGAAGACCAGATACCTAAATCACAAGACACCAGAGACAAATAAAATTTCCTAAAAGATACAAAGACTACATCACAAAGTAGATTATATAAATTCAGAGTGATTGTGTTAAAGGACTGAATGAGAGTAGGAAATATATAAACTAAATAAGGACTGCAAAGTTTTCAAAAGGTTTATTGAACTCTGTGGGCATTAAAGAACAAAAGGAGTCATACCTGAGCTCTGTGGAACTTAACCCTTTCAGTCTCTGACACAGACATTGTTTTAATCAACATTTGATTTTTCATGAACATGTTACAAAACAAAACCAATGTGAGGTCAGATTTTTTTAGGATTTGGGTCAAAGTAATTTTTTAGGTGGTACCAGCAAGTACCAGTGTACAATAAAGGGCTAGAGAAGAAGAAGCCTTTATTTTGTTACACATTATACATTGACATTCTTTTTTTTTGCATATTCCACCTAAGCTAGGGTCAGAGCGCAGGGTCAGTCATTACACAGTGACCCTGGAGCAGACAGGGTCAAGGGCCCAAAAGTGGCATCTTGGCGGTGCTGGGGCTTGAACCCCTGACCTTCTGGTCAGTAACCTAGAGTCTTAAATGCTGAGCCACCACTGCCCCCTTATATGTATATATCTCGCATTTCTGCATGGGAGGACCAGTAGTCTCGATACAACTGTGATTTTTTTTTAACACCCTAGAGTATGTTGATTTCCATTCAGGGACAAGAATAGTCACTACATCTTTATTTCACTGCCATATGTTTTGATTCAACCCTTCACATCCAGCTCTATGTTCACTCTCCTGATCATCTACAGTATTCTGGTCTCCATCCCTAGTTACAGTATCTCTTCCCTGATCTCCATCACTACTCTCAGTATCACTTTACTCCATCTCCCTGCATTCTAACTATTTTGCATATATGCATGGTGGTTACTGTGCAAAACCACCATATTTTACCTAATAATATTAAAGTATTGTGTAATTATTTATATATATATATATATATATATATATATATATATATATATATATATATATATATATATATATATATATATATTTACTTTTTATTTATTATTTATTTTAGATTTTTTTTTACAAATTCTCCTTCTGTAATGTTACCTTCAATAAAACGTATATAAAACAAAGTTTATATAAAACTTACTCAATAAAATAATAAAATTTGCCAGATTAAGATTGTAGGCAGAATTTGAGGAACACCAGTATCAACCATGAGGACCCAACTTTGCAGAGAAAATACAAAGATTCCTACATTAAACTATCCTACATAAAGTCGTTTCGCACAGTAACCACTGTGCCCGAAAGGATTATAGGTATTGTTATAATGTGGCTCTATATTACCGTTAGGAAGAAGAGTTTTATATATATATATATATATATATATATATATATATATATATATATATATATATATATATATATATATAATGCAGTCTGGCAAGAGACTGTACAAATGAGGGCATTATATAGGAGGAGAAATATGGAACAAGTGAAACAAATGATGATAATGAGCCTGCCAAACCTGCTGAGAAACCCTGCAGCACTGTGAAGCACATGGTCATGTAAACAAACAGAGGAACACAAGGAAACCATAACACGCCACAAACAGAACGGAATCACTGCCAGATCACCCAGAAATCCTAACATTAATTCCCCCTCAAGAAAGCCTCCTGCCACTCCCTGATGGGCCGACCTGCGACAACGGTGGAAATCGTTGATGAAAGACTGATCCAGGATGTCCAGATACATGACCCAACATCTCTCCTCAGGACAATGTCCCTCCCAGTCAACCAAGTACTGGAAGCCATGACGTCTCCGCCTATTATCAAGAAACCATATAAGCAGGCACTCTGTCAACCACAAGGGGAGGGGGAATGGGGGGCTTGGAGGAATTAAGGGAGGAATGGACATAGGGTTTGACACAGGAAAAATTGAAGACCGGATGGACTCTACCCAGGGAGGGAGGGAGTTTGAGCCGCACTGCCATTGGTCTGAAAACCTTAGATATGCTATATGGGCCCAAAAACCTAGGGGATTTGCAGTTTGAGGTCTTGAGCGGTAGGTTATTTGTGAACAGCCAGACCTTCTGGCCAAGGATGAAATGACATCGAAGCATCTGCTCTAGATCTTGGTTGGCCTGCTCGGTCTGGCCATTACTCTGAGGATGGAATCCAATAGAGAGACTAACTTAGACCCCAAACTGCCAATAAAACTAAAAAAGTTTTGTGTCTCCTGAGCAGAGGGATGCTTAGGAAGGAGAATAAAGTGGACAGCTTTGGGGAAAAAAATGGTCCACCACTGTATTGCCCAGGTAAGGGAGAAGAACAGTGACAAAATCAAGGGTTATCTGAGACCAAGGGTGGGAGGGAATGGGGTGGGAATGGAGGTGGTCAGTAGGTGGGTGAATGGAAGGGTGCCATTCTAAGTGCTATCTTGACATGAGCCTCAACCCCTCATGAGACAGCTGCCACCACCCATTCGGGGGAGACGATGGCATCAGGGTAAGGCGGGAGCTCAGGCTCATGAAAGACACAAGAGAGAGCATCGGGCATTGGACCAGGTGATTAGAGATCTTAAAATCGAACACCCCAAAAAAGAGAGCCCAACAACCCTGTTGAGAATTAAGCCTCTTAGCAGACCGAATATATTAAAGATTTTTGTGGTAAGTCCAGACCACAAAATGTTATTTAGCTCCCTCAAACCAGTGACATCACTCATCCAAGGCCAGCTTAATCACCAAGAGTTCTCGATTGCCAATGTCATAGTTCCGTTTAGCCGTTAGAGACAATGAGGAAAAAATAGGCACAGGGATAATTAAGACCATGATGAGGAGATTGTTGTGATAGGACTGCTTCGACGCCCACCTCTGATGCATCTTCCTCTACCACGAAACGATGAGTAGGTTCCGGGAAAATAAAAATGGGAGATGAAGTAAAGAGTTTGTCAAAAGCTGCCTGAGCAAGGGTCGACCACTGAAACAATTTCTTGGTAGAGATAAGATCAGTCAGAGGAGCAGCGACAAAGCTGTAGTTCTTAATGAAGCGACTATAAAAGTTAGCGAATCCCAGAAACCTCTGTAGGTCCTTGTGGAAATCTGGGATTGCCAACTGGAAACAGCCCTTACCTGGACAGAGCTGATTTTCAAGAAGCCTCTGAAGAACCTGGCAGACATGTTGTGTGTGATCCTGGAGAGACTGAGAAAAAATCTGTATATCAACCACATACACAAAGACAAACTAATTCATCATGTCACACAACACGTTGTTCACCAAAGCCTGGAAGACGGCAGGGGCATTGGTCAAGCCGAGAGGCATGACTAAATATTCAAAATGGCCCATAGGGTTGTTAAAAGCCATCTTCCATTCATTACCCTCCCTCATACGCACTAGGTGTAGGTCCAAATTTGTAAAAACTTTCGATCCCTGCAACAACTCACAGGCTGCAGACATGAGAGGTAAAGGATACCTATTCTTGATGGAAATGTCATTCAGCCCCTGGTAATCGATGCAATGGGTGAAGCGAACCGTCTTTTTTCCCCACAAAGAAGAACTCTGTGCTGGCCGCTGATGAGGAAGGGTGGATGAGCCCCGCTGCCAGAGACTCTTTGATGTACTTATCCATGGCTTCTCTATCAGGTACAGACAGTGAAAACAGGCAACCTTGAGGTGGAGAATTTCTTGGCCACAGATCCACTGCACAGTCATACGGATGATTTGGAGGGAGAGATGTGGACCGGGACATGCTGAACACCCCTGCCAGGTCATGGTAATCTGCCGGAAACCCCATGAGATCCACGGGTTGGGCTGAAAAAAAACAAAAAACAGAAGACATGACAGGCAGCTCCCAGACAATGCTCAAGGCAAAAGGAATTCTGTGAAGAGATTTTTTCCTGTAACCCAAGCCATCCAACAACTGACTAGTCAATTAGTGGGGTGAAATACTAACATTAATATTTTCAATTGTGGTGGTTTTAATGTGAGACACAATTCTCAAATTTCTTGAGAGATGCAACTTACAAAACCAGTTGGTTAGGTAAAGCACAATCTCCTCCTCAAGATTACCAGAAATAAGAGGACTTGAGAAATCTTCTCCAGCCGTCTTCCCCTTAGGTCACTGGCAGTCTGAGGGGTCGCGAATGTCTGAATAGGAAAACCCCACTGGACGGCCATAGCAGAATCTATGAAATTCCCCTCAGCCCCTGAGTCGATGAAAACCGATCACTGATGTCAGGTCTTATTCTAACAGAGTATGGTGGGGAAGAGAGTGTGATGAGCAGGGGTGAAATCAACAGATATAGCGCTCACCAATATATCCCTGTCTATGGGTGAGCAGTGACTTTTACCGGGCATGCATTGGAGTAATGTTCTGGTTTATCGTAGTACAGGCAGAGACTTTGAGTAAGCTGATGTGTTCCCTCCTCAGGTGTTAGTCGAATCCGGCCTACATGCATGGGTTCTACCTCAAAGGACTCCGATGAAGACGTACCTGAAGAAGTATCCCCCACTACAATGTGCAAAATTACCAATTCCCACAAATTTGCAGCTCATTATTTTCACATGCAAATGAGCCAGAAGTTTGTAGCTCTTCACCAGTAGTGGTGAACCTCTGGCAAATCTCATTTGCATGTGAAAATTATCAGTGGCGAGTTTGCAGCAAATTTACAATGAACTCTCAATTTTAGTAAAGCTTTTTGTGATCGACTAGTCTGTTGGTCAGGGGCAGACTGGCCATCGGGAATACCGGGAACAATCTCGAACGGCCGGTCCATTTCAGGCCGAAGACCGGCCGGTGGTCAAAGAGTTTTTTTTTTTAATGATACGCGACCGGCCTAACCGGCCTCTCAGCTGCAGTGGAACGCTGTGTGTGTGTGTTTCAGACCGGGCCAGACCAATACTTTCAATCTGAGGGGGGATACAAGCGGCCCCTCCCAACTTGGACTGATCCTCGTTTTTCCTGACATCCGATTGGCTCAAACTAGGCACCGATCAAAGGAGTTTACTTTTGGTCATGTTTGGCATAGACATAATAAATAAATTTATTATGTCTATGATGTTTGGCAGGTTTGTGTGAATGCAACAGATACGAACGGTAAAAATGGCAAAAAGAAGGATAGAAGAGAAAGAAATGGGTGGGGCCGAAAAAATAAGAATTAAAAAGAAAAAAAATTTTGGCACAAGAGGCAGCTAAATGCGCCAAATTAACAGACCTTTTCCGTAGTGGAAAGAGTGCTGTGGCAGCCGGAGGTGCAGATGAGGAAGGACCCAGCAGCATGGACAGGACAGGTGCACGATTAGGGATATATTAGTGATTTATTATACACTGAAATTGTTTATATTTGCATTTAAATATAGGCATTTATTACATGGCTTGGTAGAATTCCAATGTAGGAAGAGAGAAGAGGAGGAGCAGGAGGAGAGAGGAGGAGGCGGAGGAGCAGCAGAAACCAGGAAACAGACAGGTAGAGGGGCAGTGTGCAAGGCTGGGTAGGCAATCATATTAGGCATATCAATCAATCAATCAATCAAAGCTTTATTAAGGACACACACACACAAAATAGAAAAATACAGCACAATATTACATATTTACATATAGGATAAAATGCCAATAGTTCCACATACTAGATAATAACCTGACTGAAGCACAGATTGAATTAGAAAATGTATTATTCTTAGTCATATTTATTACTGATGTTCTTCTCATGTTCTTCTCAGCTGTACAATCAGTAAACACAGGCAGGGTCCAGCACAGGGGAAACTGAGCCAGGGAGAGTTGAAAGTGAGGACACACACACACACACACACACACACACACACACACACACACACACACACACACACAAATCTCTATTTTATGGGACTGCATTGTGGTTTGAGTATCTGAGTGGGTATTTGTTAGTATTTGTAACCATTTTATCACTCCGACTGACTGTACACATGACATGCTGGTAGTTAGCAGTATACTAACTATACTGTGACTTATGTGTTCGAGATTAGGTTTTGCTGACCTGGTTGTGTTCAGTGCAGTGGTGACTTGCTTATACAACCTGAAGAGGCAGGTGTCATCCTAAAATTTCTTGAAGATCTTCAGTGTAATCTGATTCTCTTTATACCATAAAAACACTATTAGAATTCAAATAACTGCAAAAAATATTTCTGCTCGTGCACCAAGGGCACTCGCGTAAAAGGCCTCTCCATCTTAAAGTCCCGGGCTGAATTTCAGTCCCAGTACGTCCCTGCTGTTGGTTGTTTGAACGACTAGTTGACTACTCACTGTTAAGGATTATATAAGTATTAGGCTCTGTTATGTTAACGTTATATTTATGTTAACTTTGAATGTTGAAACAGCAGTGGTACATAAATGGGTTAAACTTATAGCATTAAAGAAATGAAACTGCATGCAGAGGTTTTACCGTGCTGACTATTATTCACTTTTATAAACCGCAAGCCATAGTTGGGCAAAAATGTTCTCCAAGAAGTTGCATCTCTCAAGAAATGTGAGAATTGTGTCTCACATTAAAACCACCACAATTGAAAATATTAATGTTGGTATTTGACCCCACTAATTGACTAGTCAGTTGTTGGATGGCTTGTCGATTAGTTGACCACCGTGGCACATCCCCCCCTTACAAAAATCAATAGTTCATGTAAAACTTGCCGCAAATTCGCCACTGATAATTTTCACATACAAATTATTAGCATAATTATTGGTGTGCTTGTAAACATCCTCAATGTAAGCATTAGCATCTAAATAGATATTTGGTATTCACTGGCATATTAGTGTGCTTGTAAATGTGCTTGATGTCAGCATTAGCATCTAGCTAAACAGTTTTTTGGTAATTATCATCATATGGTGTTTGTAAACTTTTCCTTTTTTTTTTTGCACAATCGGTTGTTGGTACTAGCTGAAAAATACATGCTTTGGCATTCTATTTTCAATGTACATTCATTAGGGATGCACTAATTCTTATCATGCATACGGGATTGTTCATATAGAATTGAGGTAAAAGCGAACTACTTTTGAGAGCAACTGTCCACCTCAAGTAGGAAAGTCAGGTCAACAAATTAGGTTTTTGGAGAAAGTTTGGATGTTTGATGTCATTATATGGGCAAGCTGTTGGCAAGCAGGCATAGTTTTGTCATTTGTTGAATGTGGTCCTGTTAAAGTAATAATGGTGTGCACATGCATCATGCAAAACAGTACAGTTACAATCAATTTAGTAAATTTTCACAATACATTTCACATAGAAAATAGCTTGTGACAAAATGACAAACACTCATACATAGAATACATGTAGTTTTTACATAAAAAAACAAACAAACAATAAACACCAGTCAAAATGGACAAACATGTACGTAATTTAAAAATGTGTCAGTAACATATTGAAATTGGCATGGGGGCTGATACTGCCCAGTTGTTGTTAAACCATGATTATCTCATTGTCTTCATTTTAAATGACTCCTGAATTTAAACAATGACAAGAGCAGGGGAGCTGAGCTTTTTATTTGCCTTGAGAGCAAATGATTATCAATGACAGCAAATTGCCGAAAGATAGTTGCAATTATGAATTAATTAGCGGCTTTGTCATGTAGGCAGAATTAATTAACATTGAAAGGGAGGCTGATCTTTCTTACAACACTTTCAAACAACCTGTCACGGTAGCTCTTGTTCAATCAACCGTGAGAGTGATTATTGTCAAACTGCCACTCATACAAGACAAACAGCAGGACAGGGATGTTCTTACTAAAAAGAATGAATTTGTCTTTCATGATTGGTATAAAAATTTTGTCTGATTTGTAGATTAATAAAATGGTAATAATATGAATAATAAATATAGAAGGGTAACAATTAATCTTTTGAAGGAATTGTCCATTCAAAAAAAAAAAAAAAAAAAAAGAGAAAAATGACTATTACTAAAAAAAAATATTCAGATCCTCAAAGAATTCTCATAAAAACAATCCTCCACATGCAGCTATGACAACTTTGCAGATCCTTGACATTCTAGCTGTCAGTTTGTCCAGATACTCGGGTGACATTTCACCCCACACTTCCTGTTGCACTTGCAATAGATGTGTCTGTCTTGTCGAGCACTTCTCACACACCTTACAGTCTAGCTGATCCCACAAAAGCTCAATGGGGATAAGATCCAAAACACTCTTTTCCAATTATATGTTGTCCAATGTCTGTGTTCCTTTGACCAACATTTTGATGCAAATACGCTTTTTGTCCCACCGTTTAAATTCACTTTAGACATAAATAACTGCGTTTACATTATAATTCCGCCAATACTCGTCTTGATGAGGATTTAAAGCGTATTTGATCATTTAAATACATGCAAACATGCATTAGCGCTCAAACATTAGCAGCCTGTCACTCAAACAGCATGCAGCTACGGACGTCAGGAAATAAAAAGTAAATCTTTTATATTTAGATCAACCAACCAGTGGTGCTCTTGCTATCGCAATTGATGTAATGAACACCCCTGTTCTAGATGTAGAATATATATAGAAAACTACTCAAAAGTTTGATCAAGGACATCTGATATCAAGATAATTTTATCACCCAACCCTATTGATAACATTGCATTAATCTCTCACAGCAGCCCAATAATCTAAGTGATAGATTCAAAACCAAAAGTAGCAGTCAGTATCTGGTGTAGCCACAACTGCATTAAGTACTGCAGTGCATCTCCTCCTCATGGACTGCACCAGATTTGCCAGTTCTTGTTGTGAGATGTTACCCCACTCTTCCACCAAGGCACTTGCAAGTTCCCGGACATTTCGGGGGGAATGGCCCTACCCCTCATCCTCTGATCCAACACAACTGAAATGGTCTCATGTGCAGAAGGCCCAAAGGAATCACTGAGGACGCAGATGCCATGAGACCTAGTATTCATTGATACTGAAGAACAGTGCAACCTTGGCCTAGCCTGACTTTGCTCAGGCTGTTCTTAATGGTCTCAATTCGAGCGGGAGACAATTGTGCCCGTATCATGATCGAATTCCATATGATTCCCAGATACGTAGTTCTCTGAGCAGGAGAGAGAACGCTTTTCTTGTTGTTGAGTCTCAAACCCAGAGAAACCAGATGAGCTATTGATATTCCTGTGCTGTAATGCCAGTTATTGTGACTGTGCTGGTGTCAGCCAGTCGTCAATAATTCAGAATGCGGATGTCCTGGAGCTGCAGAGGAGCCAGAGCTGCATCCATGCATTTCGTGAATGTGCAAGGTGATAAGGCTAGGCCGAATGGAAGAACCCGATATTGGAAAGCTTCGCCCCCGGAAGCGAACCTCAGGAACTTCCTGTGTTGTGGCAGAATTTCTATATGAAAATATGCGTCCATGAGATCGATCGTGACCAAAAAATCGTGATGTTGGATTTGAGACACAACCGTCTTGATGGTTAGCATCTTGAACTTGAGCGCCTTGACTGAGCGATTCAAGCCTCGACAGTTTAAAATCACACACAATCCCCCATCCTTCTTGGGAACCAGGAAGTATCTGCTGTAGTAACCTCACTCTCTCTCTGGAAGGGGACCATTCTATGACCCCTTTTACCAAGAGATTTTGCAGTTCTTTCAACAGTAGATGTGTTTGTTCCGGTTTCACGGAAGTGGGAACCACGCCATTAAAACGCGGAGGACGGTGAACAAATTTAATTCTGTAGCCTTTTTCTACTGTCCTTAGGACCCACATAGAAACACCAGGCAGTATCTTCCATGCTGCCAGATTCTCTGAGATGGGTATCAATTTTGACACTTCCTGTTGAGGGAATGTCGAGGGTTCTGTGTCCTGGACTACAGCAGGAACAACGGAACACCCAACATTTAGCTGGAAACTGCTAACTCCCGAAACACCAGAGGCAGCGGGAATGGAGAGGTTTCGTGGGGGTATCGGGAAGATGCAGTTGAATGTTTCACGCAACCTGTCCTGAGGGGGGCTACCCCCACAAGGCTGGGTGCAAGACTGTCAGGACTTTCTCTTTCTGGAGATAATGGTCCTGAGGTCTCGCCTTGGAGGCTGCTGAGGGCGGCGAACCGGTCCCCAGTCCTTACGAGGGGGAGCGCAATCCGCCACACTTTGTTTCTGAGCCTCCCTTCTAGAAGGGGTGGGGCTGGGTGGCCGGCAGCCCCTCCCTCTGAGTGAGGCGAGGAAGGAATTGGCCGAAGGCTTCCTCATAACTCTTCACCTCCTGAAACCTGGTGATGACTGTGTTCATCGAGTCACCGAACAGGCCAGAAGGTGAAACCGGTGCATCAAGAAGGAACACTTTGGCTAACCAAAGCAGCCATCGACCGGCCAATGGCGCAAGCCATCTGTTTGGTAACACAGAGGGACAGATCCATGGCTTGAAGAAGCTCTGAAAAAGCCTCTTCATCGATCGTACTGTCCGCACTCAGGTCCTTCAACAGATCAGTCTGGTACGCCTGTAACACTGCCATGGTGTGTAGGGCAGCACCAGCCTGACCAGCTGCCTGATAAGCTTTTCCCACAAGCGTAGAGGTGGTCCTGCACGGCTTTGTGGGGAGAGTAGGTCTTTTTAATGACAATGCAGAGCCAGGCGAGAGATAACCCCACAAGTGTCTCTTCTACCTGTGGCACCATTGAATACACCCGTGCCTGAGCACCCACGATGGTCGAATATGTCGACGTTGAAAGCACAAAGATACGGGAAGTATAAGGTCTCCCCCATGAATGAAAAAACTCATCATGGAGGTCATCAAATGATTTTGCATTCCCTTCCCCTGGCCACCAGACAGAAATCTGTCCTCTTATTTAGAGCGTTTGGGGGTCCCTTGTTTGTGTGGCCAATCTAAATGTAATCTGGCCATCGCACGAGTAACTACCTCGAGTAATTCCTCAACCGTTTTACTATCATGTGAGGAATGCTCAGAGGTAGGTTGCTCAAAGTCCGCGGACACAAGAGATTCAACGTCCCCCTCGAGAACTGAAGAGGCGCCGGGGCGCGCTTCGAGATCATGAGAAGGACAGGTTGGATCTGGAGAAAGAGCGAGCGATAGGGACGGACCCATCTCTCGCTCCTTAGCCAGATCCATACGAGAGCCCCACAATGGAAGGGTGGCCGCTGGCTCTCGGAAGCAAGCGAGACGAGTGCAATGCATTTTCACTGTAAACAGCTTACAATGCTCGCACCCGCCCTGCCCAATGCAAGAGCAGCATGCTCTTCACCCAAACACACAAAACAAACCTGGTGTGTGTCTGCTTCAGCCATATTCAATTAAATTTTAGTTGTATAGCGCTTTTCACAACCCACATTGTTTCAAAGCAGCTTTACAGAAGATCAGGCATTAACAGACAATAAAACTGTAATGTCTATAATGTCGATGAATCATCATTGTGTAAATAGATAAAATACGATTGTTAATCATGTTTAAAAATAAGTAATTAAATAATGATTGTATTAATAACCCCAGTGAGCAAGCTGAAGCTGTTGCAAGGAACACAAAACTCCATAAGATGTAAACTCCATATGGTGTAAACACAGAACCATTTGCCTTGCTTATTGTTCATAATTAGGATGAAAAAAGGTTTTCTGCACACTGCCAACACATCTAACTCCTATCAGAGGAAAGTAGAAAGTTTGACAGGCTTGAGAAGCACAACACACACAGAATGGTCTGAAGACAAAAGACCTGACGATGCACCTATGGCGCATCTATTATAGCCCCTGGTACCGGCGCATCCTGATGATGTCAACAGCAGAGGCTATAAATTCCAGTCAATTTCATTGACGTGTTGCACACATATTCACAGCTGGTTACTCCTAAAAGACATTCCCAAAGCGCTAAACCAAGCGCAGCATCAAAGTGTAGCTTTTGATAGGGAACATCTCTTTTTTTGTTTCACCAAAGAAAGAAATCATGACATGATGGTGAATAATTAACGACATCATTTTTATTTTCTGGGTGAACTATTTCTTTTTGAATTAAAACCTTGTGCATACAAATGTTTAACAACAAAGAACTGTATTTAAACCTTGTGCATACAAATGTTTAACAACAAAGAACTGTATTTGAGTTAGCATGCTAACTGCTAGCAGGGTCGTTCCTATGTTCCCCAGATTTATATGGCACATAATGAACACATGACAAAGTGTCCTATGTTTCCACAGCCCTATGTTCCAGGGTCCTCTATTTCCCATATTTAAAGGGTTAGAGGTTAGGGTTAATATTTCTGAAATAAATATTCTATGGATAATATCTATTAAACATTTTAAATTGAAATGGGTCAAATATGACCTGAACACAATAGGAGGGTTAATGTGTGTTAACAGAATATTGAACTGGTGAATTTAGGACCCTGGGAACAAAGGACCTTGGGAATTTAGGACCCTGGGAAAATAGGAACGCTCCCAAAAAAGCATTCAAATAATGTGTTTCTTGAAGCCAGATTTCAGCTGTGGCTTGTTGTACATATTTTCCTGTTGAAAGGAACATTAGGCGCTACAAAAACAAATGAAAAAAATGTAACAAAAATTAAGAGTAAAAGTACAGATTAGCAGTTCATAGTTGGCATGAGTTAGTATGCCAACTTGACAAATCACCCTTACAAAAAAATCTTGCAAACTTGACGCAAATTCGGCACACATTATTTTCACATGCTTGCTATTCGCCCCAGATTTTTGCCAGAAGTTTGCATCTCTTCACCATTAGTGGTGAACCTGCAGCAAGCCTTTGATAACAATAAAGAGTTTACAGCAAAGCTCAATTGAATGTGAAAACGGCGAGTGACGAATTTGCGACAAGTTGCGTCATGTTGAGTAATGTGTTTCTTGAAGCCAGATTTCAGCTAGATAAATAAAACAAAACTCAAATAGGTAGACGCTAGATGTATAGAAGTAAAAAAAAGTTTAAAAATAGGCATTCAAATTCATCTTTTCCCCATTTCCTTTCAAACCATCAGGACCTTGAAGGTCTGCTCAGATCACGTCACTTCGCCATCACATCTGCTTCCAATCCACTGCAATTAGCCAGGACGGCTTGGGAATGTTGAACTCTCTCACATTCAAAACCTTTTTGCTCTTTCTCCCCTTCCCTATCTCTCCATCTTTGTCTTTGTCTATTTATGCATTTTTCTCAAACCTTCTTACACGTCTTCTACAGTTTCCTGTTATTCAAACTGTGGCTCCAACATAGCCTAAGGTTGCTGTAACAAGGGGCCAAGAGAAAATATTGGTTTAATCAACCATAAAATTCAACCAGAATGGTATTGTTTGTTTATTTCTCTCCAGGAAATTCTATTTTTAACTTTTTATGAACATCCCCTGAAAGACTGAGCAGTTTGCAATTTCTGCCCACCCTGACAAACTGTTATAAGTGGTGTTTTCTTAGACAAGTATCGGTATAGAGTGCAACCGTCTTGTTCCGGAAGTACAAATCCCATATATTTTCTCCATTTTTAAACACAGATCTACTGTGATGTTATTAATCGATAGATATACTTCTGCTTAAGCCATAAGTCTGCTATTTTATCTTCATAAATATGTTTACTAGTAAAATGGCTGTTTAAGAACTACACTACCGATGACCTTATTGGGAAACAATCCACCAATCAAAGAATCGTATCAATCAAAGCACACAAAAGAGCTCTGTAGTGACCGCTCACTCCCATGACACACCGACTTAAGTCAATCAAGTCGTCTCTGTACACGCTCATACAACTTCAACATTTTCAATATCTGAACATTATGCAATGAAATTAAATATTCTTTCTATACTTACAATCAACATCTTCAAATCAATAGTTTTCATATTTTACCATTGTTCAAAATACATAGTTCATTCCCTCATAATTGAGGGTAAGTACAGTCTTTGATTTGAAGCAAAAAAGTATATGAAAATCAAAGTTTGTAATGTTGTGATTCACCTTGGAGCTGGTTGTTTTGGCTCATGGCTTACAACTATTTAATGAAGAATTTTATGAAATCCCAATTAAATGAATAAATGGGAAATATACTTCTGAAGTAGTTCATGTTGGTGATTTTTCAAAATCACTGATAATAATTAAACCCAGTAATTACCGTTTCACAGAACTATTATATGCCAGGATCTGCTGTATTATTTAATTGATATATAATCAGATGCCAAATTTATGTAGACTTGGCTGTTGATCTTTCAATGTTGTGTTGTGATTTTCATGGTAACCATAAAATAAACATCCAACAACAGTTCCCTTACCCTCTGCTTTCCCTGCTGGGCTATACTGTAAATCAACAGGTCTTTGAACACTCATTTTCACTAAAACAGGTCTGGAATGGATGTTGACCCTGTTCTAGGCAGGAAGAGAAATCGACCCAAAAGATGTTGGGGGTGGCATGTGTTGGTTGGGACAAAAGTTGTTTTGGGGGGTTGGGTTCTGTATATCGTGTCGCCATTTTGTGGTCCGTTCTGCATAACATGGCAGCTCATTTTAGCTTATCGTGGCCAATTCGGCTAATTTCGGCCATGGTTCTAGGTTTTTTATGAGTCACATTACAAGCTCAGCAAATCCACACCCAGCTTGTCTTGTGAGATGAGAGGGTAGAAGGTACGGTTTAGAGATCTATCAAAAGCATTTTATTTTTAAACAAATACTAGTGCAATTGCCTCATGTTTTGATGTCAAAGGTTGTGCATCCCATCAAACTCATTGATATTTTGGTGCAAAGTCACCCGTCACTTGGTAGAAGTTAGCCAAAAAACTAGCTTCTTACAATATGGACCACTCTACAGTTCATGGGTCTCCCTTAGGTTTGAACCTAGACCTTGGTCTAGGCAACCTGCAGCTGTACAACTGACAGATGTTTAATGACTGCTGAGTGAAGCAGGTTGCAAGTGTCTCCTGATGTGTTCTTTCAAAGTTTAAAACTACATTTAAAGCCCTATTTATTGAACGTATGCCGCAAACGCCATAGCTATGCATTGCCTATACTGTAGCCTGTCGTGGATTGCTCCAAAAAAATGTAACCATGCATGATAATGTTAGGAATTCCTTGTCTTGTTTCACTGTTGCCCTTTGTCTGCCACCTTTGCATTCCTTAGTTTTCACTTTTGTCTTTTGGTTAGCCTTCGTGTTCACTTGTCCTTGTTTAGAACTACACTTCCCAGAATCCACCTGCCATCTTCACTGCCATTTTGTTCATTGTTTTCACCTGTATCTCATTCAGTCATCACTCACTGTGTATTTAAGCCCTGCTTTTTGTTCACCCCTTGTCGTTCGTTGAATGTTGTTGTTAGCCTGGTATGTGTTCCCTGCCCGTGTTTTCTAGTTTTATGTTTTATTTCCCCATTGAGGGGTTTTCCTTTGTTCCCGTGTTTTGTGTTTTGCCTGTTTGTTTACTTAATAAAGTTGAACTGCGATTGGATCCGCATCTCCTCGTCTGCTTCGCTGCCTCCATTCGGTAACAGAACGAACGACCAAACATGGATCCAGCGGTTCGAAAGCGAGCTGTCAGCTGCTCAGCCTTAGTCAGGGAAATCGTCCGTGGAGGACCACATCCGCGATTTCCTCGCGATTGCGAAGTGCCACCGAATTCCCTGACTCGACCTGGTGGGGTTTTTCCGGGCGAGCCTGAACAGTGCGCTCAATGAGCGGTTGCCACAGGCAACGCGGCTGGACGCTCCACGCGTTCGTGGAGGAGACTCTGCTGGCCTGCGGTTCACCGTTTACTGTGGGCGTCATCGAGGAGAACCCTGCCACTCCTCCCACAGTGGTAACTCTCCCTTCGCCCGTGGTTCGTCCCTTCACGCCTACCACGGCCAACGAGCCGGCGTTGCCAGCTTCGTCCGCCCGGCGGAGGAGGAGAAGAGGAAAGGCTTCTGCTCCCCAGTCTCCCCCTGCCACGGTCAGCGAGCCAGAGCCCACGCCTGCCCCGGTCTGCGAGCCAGAGCCCTCGTCAGCTACGGTCAGCGAGCCAGAACCCTCGCCTGCCCCGGTCTGCGAGCCAGAGCCCTCGTCAGCTACGGTCAGCGAGCCAGAGCCCTCGCCTGCCCCGGTCTGCGAGCCAGAGCCCTCGTCAGCTACGGCCAGCGAGCCAGAGCCCTCGCCTGCCCCGATCTGCGAGCCAGAGTCAGCCCCGGTCTGCGAGCCAGAGCCCTCGTCATCCACGGTCAGCGAACCCAAGCCAGCGCATACCACAGTCACCCAGCCAGAGCCTGTCGCCTCAGAGGTCAGTGAGCCAGAGCCTGTCGCCTCAGAGGTCAGTGAGCCAGTACCTGTCGCCTCAGAGGTCAGTGAGCCAGTACCTGTCGCCTCAGAAGTCAGTGAGCCAGAGCATACCACAGTCAGTGAGCCAGTGCCTGTCACCTCGGTCGTCCCTGAGCCAGTGCCTGTCACCTCGGTCGTCCCTGAGCCAGTGCCTGTCACCTCGGTCGTCCCTGAGCCAGCGCCTGTAGCCTCGACCGTCCCTGAGCCAGCGCCTGTAGCCTCGACCGTCCCTGAGCCAGCGCCTGTAGCCTCGACCGTCCCTGAGCCAGCGCCTGTAGCCTCGACCGTCCCTGAGCCAGCGCCTGTAGCCTCGACCGTCCCTGAGCCAGCGCCTGTAGCCTCGACCGTCCCTGAGCCAGCGCCTGTAGCCTCGACCGTCCCTGAGCCAGCGCCTGTAGCCTCGACCGTCCCTGAGCCAGCGCCTGTAGCCTCGACCGTCCCTGAGCCAGCGCCTGTAGCCTCGACCGTCCCTGAGCCAGCGCCTGTAGCCTCGACCGTCCCTGAGCCAGCGCCTGTAGCCTCAACCGTCCCTGAGCCAGCGCCTGTAGCCTCGACCGTCCAAGAGCCAGTGCCAGTAGCCATGTCCGTCCAAGAGCCAGTACCCGAGCTTTCCAGAGCTCCGCCTTCCGAGATTCCCGAGCTTCTCGGAGCTCCGCCTCCCGAGCTTTCCAGAGCTCCACCTTCCGAGCTTTCCAGAGCTCCACCCTCCGAGCTTTCCAGAGCTCCGCCTTCCGATTCTCCCGAGCTTTCCAGAGCTTTCCAGAGCTCCGCCTCCCGAGCTTTCCAGAGCTCCGCCTCCCGAGCTTTCCAGAGCTCCGCCTCCCGAGCTTTCCAGAGCTCCGCCTCCCAGGCTTTCCAGAGCTCCGCCTCTCATGCCTCCCAGGGCTCCGCCTCTCAAGCCTCCCAAGGCTCCGCCTCTCAAGTCTTCCAGGGCTCCTCTTGAGCCTCCCAGGGCTCCATCTCTCAAGTCTCTCGAGTCTGCCAGGGCTCCTCCTCCCGAGATTCTCAGGGCTCTGCCTCTCGAGACTCCCTCTTTTCTGCCTCCTGAGCCTCCCACGGCTCTGCCCCCTGAGCCTCCCGAGCTTTCCATGGTTCCTCCTCCCTCGGCTCTGCCTCCTGAGCCTCCCACGGCTCCGCCCCTGAGGCCTCTGAGCCTCCCTCAGCTCCGCCTCCCGAGCCTCCCTCAGCTCCACCTCCCGAGCCTCCCTCAGCTGAGCCTCCCGAGCCTCCTACGGCTCCGCCTCCCGAGCCTCCTGCGGCTCCACCCCCTGAGCCTCCCGAGCTTTCCATGGTTCCTTCTCCCTCGGCTCTGCCTCCTGAGCCTCCCACGGCTCCGCCCCTGAGGCCTCTGAGCCTCCCTCAGCTCCGCCTCCCGAGCATCCCTCAGCTCCGCCTCCCGAGCCTCCCTCAGCTGAGCCTCTCGAGCCTCCTACGGCTCCGCCTCCCGAGCCTCCTGCGGCTCCACCCCCTGAGCCTCCCGAGCTTTCCATGGTTCCTCCTCCCTCAGCTCCGCCTCCAGATCCTCCCTCAGCTGAGTCTCCTACGGCTCCGCCTCCAGAGCCTCCTACGGCTCCGCCCTCAGAGCCTCCTGCGCCTCCTACGGCTCCGCCTCCCGAGCCTCCTGCGGCTCCACCTCCCGAGCCTCCTGCGGCTCCACCTCCCGAGCCTCCTGTGGCTCCGCCTCCAGAGTCTCCTACGGCTCCGCCGCCAGAGCCTTCCAGGTCACCGCCTTTAGGGCCTCCTCCCAGGGGTCCTGACCCTGTCCCTGACCTGTGGCCTGCTCCCAGGCCTCCTGACCCTGTCCCTGTCCTGTGGCCTCCTCCCAGGCCTCCTGACCCTGTTCCCGTCCTGTGGCCTTCCCCCAGGCCTCGTGACCCGGTCCCTGTCCTGTGGCCTCCTCCCAGGCCTCCTGACCCAGTCCCTGTCCTGTGGCCTCCTCCCAGGCCTCCTGACCCGGTCCCTGTCCTGTGGCCTCTGCCCAGGCCCCCTGACCCAGTCCCTGTCCAGTGGCCTCCTCCCAGTTTTCCTGACCCAGTCCCTGTCCTGTGGCCTCCTCCCAGGCCTCCTGACCCGGTCCCTGTCCTGTGGCCTCCTCCCAGGCCTCCTGACCCGGTCCCTGTCCTGTGGCCTCTGCCCAGGCCCCCTGACCCAGTCCCTGTCCAGTGGCCTCCTCCCAGGTTCCCCAAACCTGTCCTTGCCCGGTGGCCAGCTCCCTGACCACCTGAACTTGTCCTTGCCCTTTGTGCCCCCTTGGACTTCCTGCCTGCCCTCTGTGCCCCCTTGGACTTCCTGCCTACCATCTGTGCCCCCTTGGACTTCCTGCCTGCCCTTTGTGCCCCCTTGGACTTCCTGCCTGCCTTCTGTGCCCCCTTGGACTTCCTGCCTGCCCTTTGTGCCCCCTTGGACTTCCTGTCTTCCCTTCGTTGCCCCCTGGACTGCCTGTCTGCCCGTCGTTGCCCCCCTTGGTCTGTCTGCCCACCACAAGCTCCCCCCCCAGTCAATGGACATTTTTTGTTTTATGTTGATCGTCTGGAATCCGATCCTTAAGGGGGGGCTATGTTAGGAATTCCTTGTCTTGTTTCACTGTTGCCCTTTGTCTGCCACCTTTGCATTCCTTAGTTTTCACTTTTGTCTTTTGGTTAGCCTTCGTGTTCACTTGTCCTTGTTTAGAACTACACTTCCCAGAATCCACCTGCCATCTTCACTGCCATTTTGTTCATTGTTTTCACCTGTATCTCATTCAGTTATCACTCACTGTGTATTTAAGCCCTGCTTTTTGTTCACCCCTTGTCGTTTGTTGAATGTTGTTGTTAGCCTGGTATGTGTTCCCTGCCCGTGTTTTCTAGTTTTATGTTTTATTTCCCCATTGAGGGTTTTTCCTTTGTTCCCGTGTTTTGTGTTTTGCCTGTTTGTTTACTTAATAAAGCTGAACTGCGATTGGATCCGCATCTCCTCGTCTGCTTCGCTGCCTCCATTCGTAACAGATAAACCATGCATGATAAATAATATGCACCTGAATCTCAACATGTTCACATAATTTGATCAGCTAATGATCACTTAAAATAATGTAATACTTTTGACTCCTTAAATTACATTCATTTTCTTTATACGCAGAGCCAACAGCGTAAATTCGGAACTGGTCCGAAACCAGCCTTAACTAGACATAGCATCATGAAAACTAAGCATTTATGTCTACAGACGATGAAAACCCGGGGGGTCTATTCATTTGTTAAACCACACCACCATTAACAATTCTGTCTGCTATGCACATACTGTACAGTATATTCACTTTCCTCGCCACGATTTTCAGAGCAGAAGGAAAACGTACGTTAAACATAAGGACCCATCTACAAGTGAGGCTTGACTGTGTTTGTTTACGTTAGACTGATGGCCCTGAAAAACCCATAAATGCACACTTACTTTCAAGCCCAGCCAAAGGTACACACACTCTTTCAAAGTGGTTTGTGATTTAGTACACGGTAGTATTCTATCTAAAATGAATTAGCAATGCACATAAAAAGAGAGCTGTTTGCCAATGTAAACAGAGTCGGGGACCATAGCAGCAGCTGCGACTTCTTAATACCTTCTTCCAAGGAAGATTAATTGTTAACGTGGAGCCTTTAGGCAATGGCACTGCCCATAGCCGCCCTCGACGCTGCTCTGAAAAACAGAGCTCATTGTCAAGGTATCGCTCGGGTTCAGAGGAAAAACATACAGCGGCTCAAAAACCCTCCATTTTTGTCTGCCATTACCTAGAAAAAACCTCACATTTGCTCACTTTTGGCACTGTGGTGCTCTGCTGCCAGGGTTACATTTGACAGAACAGTGTGTGAATTTGTATATGCAATCCCGCACCAGATCCCTCCCAATCTGTCACCCTTCACCCACATCTATGATGTTAAAATAGGAAAATGTCTGGAGCATTTTTCAAATGTGCCATACTGTATAATCTCCTACAACATAAGTCAAACCAACTCAGCAATCAAACGAGGAACTGCAAAGGCATAAAAATAACTCGCCGTGACGACGGACGTGCAGCTCTCATGGCAATTAAGCCCATTGTTAATTAAAAATGCTAATGGGAAGGATCTTTACTAGTAGATATATGTATATGAAAGGAAGTACATGGGTGTTTCCTCAACGTTGGGCATTTGTAAAGCTCACTAATTTATTTAATTTGTCTACTAGTGACATCCAAGTGTGTAGTGGGAATTAATTACAAAATTACAAAAAATAAAAATAGTTGTTTGGAAATGACAGCCAGTAAAAATGCTCTGCTCACAAGAAAATGCACTTGGTGTGTGTGTGTGTGTGTGTGTGTGTATATATAAGTCCTACTCTTTGTATGCCTTTTGTGTTTTAATGATACACAAAGCTGTTGTGTAAAAACGTGTCATTTTTACTAACTTTTTCATAAAGCTAGGCCTTGCCACAATGAATTATACAAGCATGTGATGATTAATTACAACTGCTTTGGAACACTTATGTGGGTGTGTATAGTGTATTATGTTTATTCTCAGCCCATCATGGAGAAAAGGCTGGAAGTTATTTTATTAGATTTTTGTTTTCCTGCCATTTAATCTGCCTCCTGAAATCGTGTATCCCAGTATTCAGAAAGCTGTTTATTATGTACTGATTTCCGTTTTGTTGTTTGGCCTATATGAGTGCCAATAAAATGCACAACTGCAACTGATAATTAATTCATCAAATGTGAAATCGCACATCTCACGCTTTCTGTACACTCTTACAGAAGTGGAGCGTTGAGGTACCAGAGGCTGTAATGAATAAGTCTTGTTTCAGCTCATTCACTGAATCACTTTGATTTAATAAACTGAAAGTTTTATATTATTGTGGAATTTTATATTATAAGGGAAAACGTTAACCCAGAAATAGATACAACACTTTATTCCAAGAGTTCTGAAGCCATATGCTATTGTTTGTGTGAGAAACAGACAGAGATATGCAAGTCATTATTAACCATAAATTTCGATGTCCACCCCCATGCTCTCCTTGGTGTGTTCATGAGAGAAATATCAGTTTTATCCCAAGCATGGACCTGTTTTTTTGTTTTGTTTTTTTATTTATTTCTGGGTTTTGAATGCAAAAGTAAACAACAGCTGGGTAAACTTCTTTGTTTGCTGATTTCTTACCCTTGCCTAATAGCCACTTTACATTTTCTCTAACAATTAACATATTAGGTAAAAACAAATCCTTTATAGGTTCCCATTACAATATGTGAATGTGCAACTTTATAAAATAAATATAGAGGGCAGAGACTTTTGTTGCTTTGTGTATAATAGGAGGGGGTGGGGGTGCAGCATGAGGCATCTACATGTTTCCATTGATCATGGTATAAATATTGTGTGTGTGTGCGGGGGGTATCAGGGGCAGAGGCATCACCGCAGCATGTTTATTGTGTTTATTTAGATCTTGTCAATGATCTCAAGGCAGCTGGGACCATAGTTACCAAGAAAACAATTGGTAACACACCAATTACGCCGTGAAGGACTGAAATCCTGCAGCGCCCGCAAGGTCCCCCTGCTCAAGAAAGCACATGTACAGGCCCATCTGAAGTTTGCCAATGAACATCTGAATGATTCAGAGGAGAACTGGGTGAAAGTGTTGTGGTCAGATGAGATCAAAATCGAGCTCTTTGGCATCAACTCAACTCGCCGTGTTTTAAGGAGGAGGAAGAATGCTGCCTATGACCCCAAGAACACAGACCCTTCGTCAAACATGGAGGTGGAAACATTATGCTTTGGGGGTGTTTTTCTGCTAAGGGGACAGGACAACTTCACCGCATCAAAGGGATGATGGACGGGGCCATGTACCGTCAAATCTTGGGTGAGAACCTCCTTCCCTCAACCAGGGCATTGAAAATGGGTCATGGATGGGTATGCCAGCATGACAATGACCCAAAACACACGGCCAAGGCAACCAAGGAGTGGCTCAAGAAGAAGCACATTAAGGTCCTGTGGAGTGGCCTAGCCAGTCTCCAGACCTTAATCCCATAGAAAACCTGTGGAGGGAGCTGACGGTTCGAGTTACCAAACGTCAGCCTCGAAACCTTAATGACTTGGAGAAGATCTGCAAAGAGGAGTGGGACAAAATCCCTCCTGAGATGTGTGCAAACCTGGTGGCCAACTACAAGAAATGTCTGACCTCTGTGATTGCCAACAAGGGTTTTGCCACCAAGTACTAAGTCGTGTTTTGCCGAGGGGTCGGTTATTTTCCTCATTAAAATGCAACTCAATTTATAACATGTTTGACATATGTTTTTCTGGATTATTTGTTGTTATTCTGTCTCTCACTGTTCAAATTAACCTTCCATTAAAATTATCGACTGATTATTTGTTAGCCGGTGGGCAAATGTTCAATATCAGCAGGGGATCAAATACTTTTTTCCCTCACTGTAAGTGCTAAGTACTAACGTCCTGCTTAATACCTCGGGGAACCCAGCCAAAGTTAATAATAATAATAATAATGCACAAAATAGATATTGTGGCAGCGGGGGTGTGGCAAGTGCCATCCGGAGAGAGCGAACTGGCTTGAGGATATAAATAATAGTTTTAATGATAAACTTAAACAAACGACACAAACATAAACACATGACGGTCAGCTGCCGTAATCGATCTCTCTCGTCGCACCACTTTCCGCAGTCTGCCTTTATCCCTCTCGGAGGCTTGATTAGCCTGATAAGGGATCGGGTGTTTCCTGGTGAAATTAACACTATAGGCACTAAAATAACAAGAGCAAGGCACTGTCACAATGACTTTTATAAAACTGTTAATTATTAGTGTAGCGCCACAGTAGACATTTCACCTTGGAACTGCCGCAATACGTGTCATGAACCACTTATATCATTTTGCAAAATTGACACCACAGTCATGCAATTTTCATAAAATCAGGCTGGTGTTTTTGCTGTAAAGAGAGAAAGATGGCAAATTTACTGTCACTTGCAGTAGTGGTGGCTTGTTAGTATTTATTTTATTAGTATTATTTAACGCCAGGGTAATATAAAATAAAAGTATACTTAAATTAAAAAAGGAATATATATATATATATTCAAAACGTTTGCTAGATTTACGCTGCTAAATTAAAATGGAAACGCATCATCAAAGCTTGTCTAAAAGTTCCATTGCCAGCGCTGTTCCCTAAACATTAGCCCCTTTATAAGAACCAAAAACTGGCTAAAGTTCTTTTTTTTTCTTCTGCCCAATCTCGTCTTTCACATGGACTTTACACATTATAAAGTTAAAAAGGAAAAAAAAAAGTCTAAAGTGGAGAGCTGTACCCCCTGCTGATCGCCTGAACAGCTGTTTCTTATTGCAGTGTGCTGTTTGAAGTGACTGGTGTTTACATTGCTTTACGCAGATATCACTGACACCACCAGAAAACATCTAGAATGAAAGAATGTGGAAAGCCCCTGACTTAAAAAAAAAAAAAAAAAAACCTTTGAGAAACTGCAGCAGAAAATTTAGACATAACAAAAATTACATGATGAGAGTCAGCCATGAAAATATTTATTGTGCACTCGCTGTAGCCATGAAGTCATGATTGTGTTCATATATATTGCATGAGTTCTCATGAGCTGCAGTTGCTAATGTAGTTACTGATGTAGTTACTGATAAGGTACCATTTGAGTCTTTAACACATTTATTTTTACTTTGGCTGTCACATCAATTTTTTTTCCTAATGCAATTACAGTTTTGATGAAATTTAGTAAGAAATTTAGCACTTACATTGCTTACTGAAAAAAAAAGCATTTTTATTTTATTTATAAATACCATATATTCTTATATTTATTTCAAAATTGAAGAGGAATTTCACTTTTATTTTATTCTATCTTCATTGCAAAAATTACAAAAGTTATTTGGCAGTATGAATACAGTACAGTTCCAATACTACACCTATTGATATGCTTAAATATGGTGATATTTTGAAATAAATATTCTTTAAAAATGAATTATTGAAAATTGAATATTATTTAAATAAACAATAAAGCACATGTCTATTGTCTGTTTTCCTAATCTTACTGCCAAATATCAGCTGCTATTGCGCTGTCAACAGTAACTAAATACACAACTCTTTCAGTGAAATAACTTATACATTTGAAATTACAAATATATTTGTCAGGTATTTTTACCTAAATTATAATGTCCTGTACAGGACTCCCATTGCCCTGTCTTTTATCGCTGGGATGCTAGATTTGAGAGGGACATTTTGTTTCTCTGAATCTGAACATAGTTTAGCCAAATGAGCCAAAATCTGTCTTGCCTAATTCAGCCGTAAATTGTATTTGAAACACATTTTCTAGATGGTCTGGTGATGCTCAAGGCAGCACAAAAACTCACCTCTCCCCTTTCTACATGAGAGAAATTTCTAGCTCTTGGCGACAGGCTGTGTACACTGATTTGCCAGCAAAACGGCAGTTCAAAGCACAACAGCGTGACTGCACTCTGGTATTGTCATTCCTGGGATGCATATTTTGCAACGCTGGTTTTTGGAGCCTGTTGACTGTTCCCACATGTCTGTAATATTGAGACAGACTGCACTATCACTGGCGATGTGGGTTAGTGGCTGCTTTGGAGTGGACCTACCAGTGTAAGACTCTGTAATCGTCCCCATGTGCGCAGCGTCATGGCGTATGCCATCGGGCTTGCGAAGCACACGGCCTCCCTGAAAGAGTGCGACTGTGCACCATCACGGCCTGGCCACACCCTCCTCCTCATCATATCCTTTTATAAAAGAGTTATAAGCAATGATCCAAATGCAAGTGAATCACGACATTACAAACTTTGATTTTAAGTAAAAAAGTATTTGGATATCAATATACAATATTAATATGTGAAACTATTGATTTAAAGATTTTAATTATAGATATAGTAACAATACATGTATCATTTCATTGCAAAATATTCAGATCATTACAAATATATTAGTTGTTTGAGAGTGTATTGAGATTGACCCATTCACAGTACTTCATGAGAGTGGGTGATCACTGCAGAGCTCTTTTGACGTGTTTTGTTTGCTGTGATTTTTTGATCTGTGGATCTTTTTCTTCAGTATTCATGGGTAGTGTAGTTCTTTACCAGGAATTACACTGTTAACATGCTAAAAAAAATATTCCATAGATTATCAACCTTGGCTCTCTCATGGTTGGTCTGTCTTTAAAGATCTATAACTATTTACTGTTGTACTCTACATTCAGTCCCCCTTGGACTCCTAGAGGTATTTGTGTGTACTGCCTGATCAACAGTGTTTGTTACCAATTCCTGTTACAGTATTACCATACCATTCATCATGTAGAACAAAATTCAATATAGAACATTTATGTGACATACGGTCACTGAAAATGGTAGAGCAAATGATTAACTTGCTAGCCATTGGGAATGCATGATGGAAAGTTAGCTTAGCGGGCTAATCAGTTAGCATGCTAAGTGAAAACACAAAGGAAATGTTTAATTTGACCATTTGTTGCTTTAGTTATATAATGTGATAAGATCTATGAAGCTCACATAATGTTAATTGATGTCTTTATATAATTGGGGGTGGGGATGTTTATCAAGTAACACGTAAATCACAAGTATTTCAGTATATTATAGAAAATGGTTTAGTGACAGATTGCTTTGATAGACTCACGTGACTTTTTTCCCTATCTCCTGACAAGGGATTGGTCATGTGACTTAATAAAAAAATACTTCTACTACTACTACTAATAAATACAAATAAAAAATACAAATCATATTATCAGTATAATAATAATAAAAGCAAACTGGCATATGCTGGGGCTCTCAGCAATCTATACAACCTTCACCAAAATTGTCTCAAGGTGGTATCAAGCCAAGCTTTGTACACACATTTCTCGAAGTAATACCACAATGAAATTTAGTGTGTCAATTTCACAGTTAACATGGTCTGCGATAGACTCCCATGACAGAAAAAAAAAGTCCAGCACTCACATATGTTATGAAACACTCTAACATGTGAGAAATACATTTCATGCATTGAAAAGTTGTTTTCCCAATGACAGTTCAGCAAATACATTTACATTTTAATTATACATTTTAATAAATATTTACCGCCTGTTTAAAGTTTTTGAATAGTCTTCATCGCCTAATGACCTCAACTCAATTTGACTTTTATTGACACAGTTTCAAACCTGGAGGGAATGTTAAAAGCCATAACTGATTAGTGTGTTTACACAAATTACAGAGTGCATTAGTTGTGACATACGTAGACCACTCACCAGTTTAACAAAACACATTTATATTTACACCAGTGTCATGTGCATGGCAAAACGCCGCAGACCATGGCCAGACATCTGGTCATGTGATGAGAAAGAGTGTACAAGCCATCCGATTGTGTTGGGATCTGAGAACCAGTTCTTACATAGCTTTTCCTTATTCTGCATTCTTCTGCCAATTTACAGCAAAAGAAATTCTGTTTAAGTTGAGTTGTAAGCTTGTAGTCTACTGTATATAGTTTGTGAAGTGAGCACATCATTCTGCCGCATTTCCCTCTGTGCCTGTACGGAACAACACAAAAACAGTGCAATTCAGTGTAGTTTGACTCACAAACAAAGGACTCATGACCCATGTATCTTAATGAGTAACTGGATTGAATCCGTCTAATGACTCACTCACAGAATCGGTCAGAGTGATTTTTCATTTATACACATAACCATAAGTCATGTCCAACTCAAAATGAACAAAGAACTGTTATGTGATGAGGAATGCTGAAAGCCTGTGAAACTCAAATCAGTGAAGCTACCTGTATTTAGAAAGATACATTCAGAGCAGAGTTTTGTCTTAATAAATGTTTCTTTAATTAAAACAGATACAAATAAAATTGTAATGACAATTAGGTGGAAGTCAAACTAAGTTTGTTAAATTCCTTACATTGCCCTTCCTTCCCAACAAATAGTGACTTTCTCTGGAATTACAATATCACAGA
The DNA here is from genome assembly GCF_025860055.1 of Xyrauchen texanus. Taxonomy (NCBI): domain Eukaryota; kingdom Metazoa; phylum Chordata; class Actinopteri; order Cypriniformes; family Catostomidae; genus Xyrauchen; species Xyrauchen texanus. The sequence goes on along the minus strand of NC_068323.1, from coordinate 23,593,597 downwards.
CACCCATAAGATGGATTCCCTATTGGAAGCACCATTAGGTATTCTTACCCTGAGTAACCGATTTGTACGGCATCTGCTGTCAAGGCAAGCCAATCGTGTGCTTTTGAGCTTCTAGCCAGCGGATTACCACACCATTACAAGTTGAAAGAAGACAGCGTCAGAGGGAGGGAGAAGTCTGCGAGACTTGCAAAGAGCATTGGCTTTCCACATTTCCTCACATTACCTTCCATTTTCAAAGATTTACTCTGTGACTGCACAACATGCTCCATGCCGCTATCTTACCTGCTGCTCCAAGGTTTTTGACAGGCTCTCTGTTCATAAAACAGCTGCTGCTATTAAAAATAAAAAATTCTGCTCCACAGAGACAAATCCACATTCAGCATATGGCTGTGTTTTTAAATAAAGTCTTCTCTCACAAAAAATACTGAAAATTAATAAATAATTATATATATATATATATATATATATATATATATATATATATATATATATATATATATATATATATGTGTGTGTGTGTAGCGTATTTAGGGGTTTCAATGAAAGTTCGCTGACTGGTTAGGTTAGCAGTGCTGTGTTATGCTATTAGCTTAGCTGTACTGTGTTGACAATATGGCGTCGACAGGTTTTGCATGTGTGGTTAGTTGCCCTGGATGAGTCTCTTTAGGACTTCCCGTGAACTTTAGCCGCCATAGCAACCAACACCAGTGATTTGTGATCTGGATCACACTAATGAAAACAGTTTCATCGATGCATATGAACGTCATCGCGTTCCACAATGCACAAATAAACAGTAATCAGTTCAAGTTCCCAAATTCTCACACTGATATATGTAGCGAATTTGGTATGATAAATGTACACAGCACAGGTTAAAGTGTTAAAGTGTGTGTTACCATTGTTTGTAAGGGAAACCGAATGTGTGAGCTAGGAATAAAATTAAATGGTCCGGTCTTATTTCTACATTACTATGTAAGGAAATTTATAATGGAATCAGTCGTGTTTGACAACTGTTATAATTTAAATAAATTACAAATAACTAGATTATTTGTCTAAATAAATTCTCCACCATTAAATTCGTAATACAACATCTCCTTGTATCAGCTCACAATTTCTACAGTAGGGAATTAGCTTTAATAAGAGAATTATGATTAATTCTCTTATTGGAGTAATATTATTCTCATGGTTTATTGAGAATAATATTACACATATAGGTATAGCTTTGAAGTGAAATCTTTTAGCAACAGGGATGAGATTATTTATCAAAATATACCACAGTCAAAAATATCTTTAAAAGGGAAACATGAATAATTATTCATAACTCGTTTTTATTAATTACAAACATTTGGATCGGTTAATAGAATTAACTTTAATATTACAATCAATTCATCTGTTCGTCCAGCGACCACTCAGTATTGATCATCTATCATTTCTCAGAAAGGATATTTTTTGTGGCCACACAAATATAACTGTTTCTTAGCATGTAGCTGTCATCGAATCGTTACATTGACGTTAATTTACAAGCAGACCAGAATCAACTCGCAAGAATGTACACAAAAATGTACTTAACTAAAATACGAACATATAACTAATCTAAACGAACTCATACATGGGAAAGGGAAAATAAAATGAAACCAGAACAAAATAGGACCATTTTATGACCAGCTTGGACCAGCTGGAAACTAGCTTGGACTAGCTCATAACCATCTTGGGAAATCATATGGCCAGGTTGGACAAGCAAACTACTAGCGAACTTGGACCTTCTAATAATCAGCTTATGGCCATCTTTTTCCAGCTATCATCTGGCTAGGACTTGCTAGTCACCATCTTTGGACAGCTAATATCCAGATAATTGCGAGCTTGTACCAGTTAATGACCAGCTAATAAGTAGCTTGGACCAGCAAATTACCATCTTGGCTTAGCTAATGGCCAGCATGGACCAGCTAATAACCAGCTTGGTCCAGCTTATACTGTAACTAGTTTATAACAGCTAATGGCTATCTTGTACAAGCTAATCTCTAGCTAATAACCAGCTTGGATCTGCTAATGACTGGCTTGTACCATCTAATGTTCATTATGGACCAGTCTGGACCAGCTAGTAACCTGCTTGGACCACCTAATGACCAGCCTGAACCAGATAATAACCAACATGGACCAGCTTGAGAAAGAAATTGATATCTTGGACCAGCTAATGACCAGTTGATTAGCTAATAACAATCTTATATCAGCTAGTAATGAGCTTGGATCTTCTAATAACCAGTTTGGAATGGCTAATAACCAGATTGGACTCAAAATTACCATCTTGCACCAGTTAATAACCAGTTTGGACCAGCTAATGACCAGTTTGGACCAGCTAATGACCAGTTTAGACCAGCTAATAACCAGCTTGGTCTAGTTTATAACCTGTTTAGACCAGCTAATAACCAGTTTTGTCTAATTTATAACCAATTTAGACCAGCTAATAACCAGTTTAGACCATGTAATAATTGACCATTTTGCCAGCTAATGGCCATCTTGGATAAGCAAATGATAATCTTGGACCAGCTGCCATGTTCCAAGACACAGCTAACAGCCAAAGTTAGATATTCCAGCAGGGTCTACTGAGACAACAGCCACATTTCTCCAATAATAAAGCAGGTAGTTCTCAGTCATTGCAGTGGAGCAGAGCACACATTAATGAACATCTGGATAGATGTTTGTAACCGGATGCCGTCAGTCACAGAAACATTTATAATTTGACAAGTGGTTCAAGCATTATGTATTTCTCTCGTTCTAGACAATTATCATTGACAACAAATAAATAAAACAAAGAGAACAACAAATGATGATGTGGAAAAACACAAACAACAAATTTTTTCTTTTTAAATAAATCAATAAATAAAAACATAAGTGAATATTTAACAGACATAAATAAAACAAAGCAAAATATAAAGTTCTGCTAGTGGATGTCAAATTTAAGACTAATTTATTCTTCCTGGATGAACATGTTTTTAGACATCTGGGTGAAATGTCCTTTTTTCTTCTTAGGTGATCGTGTGGTGATATTTCTTCTTTTCACGCACATCCCTGAAATTCTTGACCAAGGAGAACTCAGCTATTCAGAATGCATTGATTTAATTACTTGATTTGATATAAATAATACATCAAAAATAAAGGTTAAAATTGTGTCCAAAAACCAAGCCCTCGTATTTTTTGACTTGTTCCCTGCAACCAACTGTCATTAAGGCATACCAATATTTCAGCTGTCTTTGTTCCTTATGTATTTTTCCCACTAATTTCTTCCATAGTGATTTCATAAAATCCTTCATAAGACGTTACAAAAAGACAAAGGTACAAGACTGTGTACTTTACGTATTTAATGAGGGAATGCTATCCCTTGAAACACTGCAAATGATGTAATCGAATTAAAACAGATTGAGAAATTTTTTTTTTAAATATAAAAAAAAAACAATATTGATTTTAAATGGTTTAATATCAGTACAAAAACAATATATTTGAAATATATTGCAGATTATCCAGATATTTGCAAATATACAAATATTTAAAGAGTGTAGAAAGACTGAATCAATTGTGTCATGCGAGTGGGCAGAGCAATTTTGGTGCATTTTGTTTGCTTTAATAATCTGATTGGTGGAGTATTCTCTTCTGGATCATGGGTAGTGTAGTTCTTCATCAGGAAACCAAAAGCTTTCGAAGTTAGAGAACACTTATGGGATTTTTACTTCTGCAAATAAACTGTTGCACTCTATAGATATAATGTTTCACCATCCAATCAATTAAAAAAAATGTTCACATTGCAGAAGTAAAATGAGTTTCAAACTGATTTTAAGCAAAATCATAATTTAGTTTTTTTTTATGCAAAGTTATATTTATATAACAATAATCAAAAAGCTGTAGATACACAAAAGGTCCAAATTACTTGCACTAAAATGTATTTCAGATTTTGGAGCTATAAAAATAGCATTCATTTGAGAAATCACAGAACCTCATGCCTTTGTCAAAGTGCAAGTAGTTTTTTTTCCATCACTGGCTCCATTGTTAGCTACATGGGATGGGTTTGATTAATTTAATTGGCCGCATCCAAGATCAGACAGCAAAGATGTGCATGGGAATGTTTGCGTGAGATAACGGCTAATTCGCTAGATACTGTATGTATTGCCACATCTGAATGCAATATATTTCCTCTGTGGTGCATCATAATTAGTGTCTTACAGTAATAAATAAGACTCTTCATATTGTCAAATAATAATAATATGACTTTTTAGGAGAACCACAAAGCTGAAATGTTAAACCACAATCTGTGCTAGTTTATTTTTGAGTTGTAACCGTTTAATACATTTAATTGATGTTACAATTCTATGAATGGCTGTGAGTCTGCAACAGCTGCAAATGGAGTTTACATGCAGGCCTTTGATCATTAATTGTTTGTTGACTAGATTAAAATTAATATCCAGAAACATCTGGGAGGCTTCGGTTGGACCATGGTGACTAAGAACCATTCACATGTTACGATTGGTAGTTTTGCTTTGAGTTTTGCAAATGGAACTCTGCAGTGATGTTCATGATGATGGATTCATCTTTGTCATATCCAGTTAACGCAGAATGATTTGCAGAAGATGTTATTAGTTGCTTGCTTGCAAACGATGCAAAGCATGATCTGGGACTTGTTTCTGATTGTTAATAAAAATAAAGAAAAAAATGACAACATGATGGCAATTTATTTTTTATAATAAAATAAAAACTGTTGACGGGGAAAATAATATTGTAAAAAATTCACAATTAACAGCAATGTCCGGTATTAAATCACTCAAAATGCTGGAGAGTCCCATATTTGCGAGATGAAATGGCAATTGTCAATCTAAGATTAAGTAAAAAATAATGCTGAATAATATTCTAATATTCATGAGCTGCAGACATTTAATGACCAGGCTAATGTTTAGGAAAAGAATAAGCATGTCGTTTGATTAAGCCGATTAATTAAACTATATGTGTTTGCGTTTAAGATATAATTTCAAAGAATCATTAATTAGCCTGTTAAATTAAATAAACACTACAGCATGTATGTCACTGATTTTTGTATGTATTCCCCCTTTGTGTATAATTGCTCATTATAGACTTTCAAACTGATTAACTATTATCACGAGTGTCCATTAATTAGAACAGTCATGAAACTGAGACACTGCTCACTAATTGTGTTTTGTGTCATTATCTAACATTTCACTACATACAGTCAAGCAGAATGTTTAAAATTGTGAGAAAGAACAGAAAAACGAGGTACTTTGACAGTCAAGGAAAAACTGAATGCAAAACATCAAAAATCTAAATGGTTAAAAATAAACTTAAATATAAGTAAATCTCTCTTACTTTCAATAGCTAAAGTACTTAGCTAAAGTCTTACTTTATGCAAGAAAAGTACCTGTAATGCCATGATATCATTCTGTAGTGGCTCTGAATACTAACCAATATACTGTAAATACCTTCACTCACAACAGACAACTTTGAATTTTATAAGACAATTCCTTTGAATTTTATAAGACTAATTGTCGATAAACAAGTAAAAAGTTGACTTTCATTGAGGCAACACAGAGGCAACATTGAGAAAATTTACCAACGTTAAAAAAAAAAAGCATTGTAAAATAAACATTGCAAAATAAAAACTACATTGAGGCAAAACAAAGGAAACATTGAGGCTCTTTTGAGGCAAATTTGAAAAATAGATGCAACATTAGGGCAACATTGAACAATGGAGAATTCAAGAATATTAAGAAATATTCAGATTATATTAAGAATTAAATTTAATATTTATGCAACGTTAGAGAATATAGCCAATATGGTACTAAATAGAGGCAATATTGAGGCAAAATTGAGTAAGAGGCAACATTGAGAAAAAGAGCCAACATGGAGGAAAAATAAAGTCAACATTAAGGAATTCAGCCAACATTGATGCAAAAGAGAGACAACATAGCCACCATTCATTAAAGGCAAAAATTAGGCAACATGGAGGAAAAATTGAGGCCACTTGAGAAACAGAGAAACAATGATGTACACAAAAATACAACATTGAGGCATATTTGAAGCAATATTGAGAAATAAAGGCAACATTGAGGCAAAACTGAGCAAAGCATACAGCTTTGAGAAATAGAGCCAAAATTGATGCAAAATAGATGCAAAATTGAGGAAAAGATCAGACATGGATGCTAAATGGTGGCAATATTTAGATGAAATTGAGCAATGGAGGCAGCATTGAGAAACAAGGCCAATATTGCTATAAAATAGAGGCAAAATATAGGAATTGAGTCAAAATTGATGCAACATTGAGGAATTGAGACATTATTAATGCAGAGGCAACATTGTGGAGTTGAGACAATAATAATGCAAAAGAGAGGCAACATTGAAGAACTGAGCAAATGAGAACTCATTAGAGGCAACATTGAGGTATCAACATTATAGGAATGGAGCCAACACTGACACAAAATAGAGGCAACGTTGAAGAATTGAGTCAAAACTGATGCAAAAGAGGAATATTAATTCCGCAATATTGCTACAGAATAGAGGCAAAATTGAGCAACTGAGGCAACATTAAATATAGAGCCAACATTGAAGCAACATTGATGCAAATGAGGCAACATTGAGTAACAGAGCAAATCTTGATGCAAATTAAAGAAAACATGGAAAAACTATCAGGAATGGGAGGGTTAGTTTAGGCTCTAAGCAATTCTACCCACTGAGAATCATATTGAAAGATCTCTTGTTATTGGTGATTCTATTGTAAGGAATGTGGAAATAGAGACTCCAACCACTATTGTTAAATGCATTTCAAGTACCAGAGTGTCTGACATCAGATCAAATTTACAAGTGCTGGCTAATGCTAGATGTAAGTTTTCTAAAATTGTTATTCATGTCGGCACTGATAATGTCCGGCTTTGCCAGTTGGAAATAAATAGAGATAGTGTTAAAGATTGTGGGTGAATTTGCAAAAACGATGCCAGACGTAATATGCTATTGCCCCCACCCTGCTCCTCATGCTTATGAGGTTTATAATAGATTAGTGTCCCTGAATGGCTGGATGTCTGATTGGTGTCTGGAGAATAGAAGAGGATTTATAGACAATTGGAAGAGTTTTAGGGAAAAGAACTGACCTGCTAAAGAGAGATCCCTCCAGGGAAGGTGCCACTCTCCTCTCTTCTCTCTTGGAGTCAGACAAAAAGTAACTGGACCAACTCATTACATAATCATATGCTAAATATAATTCTGTTATATGGAGTTGATACTATAGAAATTCTACCACAAAGCGATGACATCTCATCATCTTCTGTCGCAGCACAAGAGTAATGACTTCATGAATTTCTTTACTGAAAATTGAAAAAATAAGAAGGGAAATTTTAATTATGCAATAATTTGACACAGTACCTCAGAAAACAGTGTCTCATCATTTTCCTCATGTGCAACTTCAATCATTCGCCGTCATAGGTCACGAAGAGCTAACAAAACTTATAGAAACATCAAAAGACACAACATCAAGGTTAGATCCAATACCAACCAAGATCTTAAAAGAGGTATTCCCTATAATCTCTGAACCTCTTCTTAATATTAATAACTATTTGCTATCCTTAGGACATGTCCCAAAAAAATGTAAAATGGCAGTTATCAAACTGCTTATTAAGAAGCCACATCTTGATCACAGAGAACTGGCTAATTATAGACAGATTTCAAATCTCCAGTATATGTAAAAAATACTAGAAAAGGTAGTATCTTCCCAAATAAGTTAATTTCTACAGAACAATAGTATATATTAACAATTTCAGTCAAGATTTAGGTGTCATCACAGTACAGAGACTTCACTTATCAGTTACATTATCTCTTATCATTTGATCACAGCATTTCACTTGTAGTGCTTTTAGATCTTAGTGCTGCATTCGACACAATAGATCACAACTGTCACAGTCTGTCTCCCACGTGTTTCCTAGGACAATTATTTTGACTATGTTACCCAGTATGTATTGCCCTCATCACTACCATCTGTTCCTGATTGTTCTCACCTGCTTTACATTTCCTCATTAGCTCTTGTTTGTATATGTATATATATATATATATATATATATACCCTCTAGTTTTTGCAATCCTTTGTAAGTTCCCGTTTGTTGTTTCACCATCATCATTTTTATTAATGCCTGCAAATAGATCCTACGTCTCCTCTCAGCAACCATTCCTGACAGAATAACTGACCAAACATGGATCTAGCGGCTGTCCGAATTCTGCTTCTCAAACAAGGTGACCGTCCAGTTGAGAATTATGTCTGTGAGTTATTAGAACTAGCAAATTTAGTGCACTATCCAGAACGCTCTCTGGAGGTTTTCTTCTGGACCAGTCTAAATAGTGCACTGAAGGAACTGATGCCTTGGCTGATCCTCACTGGACACTCTGTGAATACTCTGGAACTTTGCGGTTCCCCTTTCACAGTAGATTATGGCGGGAACCCTGGGCTAAAACCTGCATCTTCGGCTCCTTGATCCAAGCCTTCTACGGCTCCTTCTCCCATGCCTGCCACGGCCTACGAGCCAGCACCCATGCCTGCCACGGCCCAGAGCCAAAACCTGTGACCTTGCCTGCTTCCTTAACTACACTCCCAGCTGTCTGGACAAGGAGAAGGTAAATTACACATTCTCCCCGGTCGCTGCCCGAGCTCACGACCACGGAGGTCATTCCCCAGTCGCTGCCCATGCTCACGACCATGTAGGTCGTTCCTCAGTCGCTGCCAGCTTTCGATGAGCCCACACGGCTCTGCCTTCCATGGCACTGCCCCTCAAGCCCACAATGGCTCTGCCTTCCATGGCTCCGCCCCTCCCAGGCCTCCTGACCCATTCCCGGCCCTGTGGCCACCTGCCAAGCCTCCTGACCCTCTCCCCACTCTGTGGCCACCTTCAAGGTCTTCTTATCCAGTCCCACCTTGTGGCTGCCTCCCAGGCCTCCCTGTTTCTACCCTGAGAAGGCCCCCCCCAGACCCAAATGTCTATTACGATGGACTTCAGAGGATGAACTGATGCCAACTCCAACCATAAGACATGGATAATTCATATGCCATTGCCATATACCTTGGATTTAGGATAGACCTCGCCGAAATTACCGGCCAGGTTGAACTGCGATGCACCTAACTGATCTCTGCCTACATTCCTAATTCCAGTCTAATGATGGACTACACTCTTGAAATGGAACACACAGACTATCAATTCATTTCCTACAAATCTCTTCATCGGCCAACTAACAAGGACAATTGCATCTATGTGAGTGGTGGTGGAAAACATTTTATGGAGTTTTGTGTTCCTTGACACAGTCGCATTAGGCTTGCTCACTGGGGTTATATACAATTATTATTAAATTTTAAAACACAATTCACAATTGTATATTATGAAACTACAAAATGAAGACTCGAAGACATTATAGATATTACGGTTTAATTTTAAGTTAATACCCAATCTTCAGTAAAGCTGATTGAAATGACTGGTGTTGTGAAAGGCGCTATACAAAAAAAAAAAAGACTTTATTTGAGACTAGGAAGGATTAGATGAGAGATTGTGGATCCAATAGAACTATTTATTAAGGAACCAAGATGAAACTAAACCACTGGAACAAAGGGGAAAACAAGCATAACAGCAGATTGCTGGTAAAAATAACATAAATAAACTAACAGGCTAACAAACAAGCAAACTAACAAGAGCATCAAAGACTAAGTGAAACATGAGGGCTATATATACACTCACACACTGAATGTTGAGGAAGATGTGGAAGATGGAGGGCAGGTGAGTGTAATCCAAAGGTGTATGCTGGGAAATGTAGTCTAATAGTCAAAACATATTGGGAAGGTGATGGGACAAACACAAGGGAGTTTGTGACTGCAACATTGAGAAACAGAGACAACACTGAGGCAAAATTGAGCAATAGATGCAACCTGGAGAAAAAGAGCCAACATTGTGGCAAAACAGATGCAACGTTGAGACAAAAAGAGGCAACACTGAGTAGTATAGACAACACTGATGCAAAATGGAGGAAAACATTGAGGAATACACATAATATACACAAAGTTAAGGCACAATTAAGCACGGAGGCAACATTGAGAAACATAGCCAACAGTGAGGCAACATTTAGGAATAGCACCAACGGTGACTCAAAATAGAGGTAACATTTAGGAATAAAGCCAATATTGAAGCAATATAGAAGAGCAACTGTGAGAAATTTTAATTCCTTGAAATGTATATAAGATTTATAGTTGATTAATATGCATATAGTTTTTTATGCTCAGGTTTATGAAGCTTTTATGAAAGTTTAAACTGGCTATGAAGAGCACTGAAAGGGGGCTTAAATGGACCCGGGCAATACATTAAACTCCAGTTAAATTACACACCAGAAAACCCATTTTACAACTCTTTTCCGCACCCCTGAACAGAAGGCTCAAGGACTTTCAGAGGGGAAATTCAGTAAACATTTATGCACTGTATATGTATTTAGATTGTGATTTCAAATGGCAGGAAATTCCCACAAGTGGAGAATTACATTCATATGGTGATGTACATGAACTAGCCTTCCTGAATGTTTGACTTTAGAATTCTTCTCTTACACTCCATTATGCTTTTAAAAACAAAATTGAAATGTGATTACCACTCTATCAATACCAACCTGTTCTTCTGACAGGCTATGGTATGGTCGTTGTATATATGTACACATATAGATCAGGTGCCAGTGATATTTTAATAGGTGTTGCTACTGCAAAATGAAGCAGTTATAATAATAACAGAGATTGGCCAATTGTGTACACCGGAAATTTGATGGAAAATTGTAGAGAAGAGCAATGTTCTCATCCTGCCTGGGCTCTAAGCCTGTTCACATCCTCACCAAAATATAAATAAATAAAAAGTGGACACATAGACTGTATATGAGGATACAACATTTGAGGCAACACTGAAAAATAGTGCCAATAATTAAGCAAAATAGATGCACCACAGGAATAGTTTCAATATGAACATAAAATAGAGCCAGCATTGAGGCACAATTGAGCAATGGAGACAACACTGAAAAGCATAGTAAACACAACACAATAGGGGCAGCATTGAGGATAGAGCCAATATTAACACAATGTAGGCAATATTTAGGAACAGCGCAAATATTGATGCAACATTAAGGGAACAGTTAGGTAATGAAGCCATTATTTACATAAAATAGTGCTAACATTGAAGCAAAATTGCGCAATTGACCAACAATGAGAAACGGTGCCAATGCTCAGAGAGAGAGATAGAGAGAGAAAAAGGGGGCAACACTGAGGAATAGAGCTAGCATTGACACAAAATAGAAGAGCCAACACTGATGCAAAATTGAGGCAGCAGTGAGGAATATAGGCAAAATTGAGGAACAGAGCCATTATTGAAGCTAAATAAAGGCAACACTGAGATAAAATTGAGAAATGGAGGATACATCAAGGAACAATAACAACATTGATGCAAAATAAAGGTAACATTGAGGAATAGAGCCAACATTGAGGCACAATTGAGCAATGGAGGCAACAATGACTAACAAATTATGCAATAGGGACAACATTTAGGAATGGAATCAACATTGACACAAAACAGAGGAAGCATTGGAGAATAGATTCAATATGTATACAAAATAGAGGCAAGATTAGCCATGTTTCCACTTTCGGGCCAAATGAGGAACGTTATTACTAACGTTGTACCTCTCTCTGGATGCCAAAATGTTTGTGATGTCACACACCTGCATGTCGGTGAAAAAAGTTGCGGTACAAATCCATTAAGACGCACAATGGACAAAGCGGTGCCCAAAGGAAGAACTTTTCAGGGTTTGAGATCATAGACGGTGTGCTGGGACATCATTCTACTGTTAGTGGGGAGACCACTCGGGACACCATGGTTTGACTTGTGAAATGGGCAGGGTTGTATGATGTCTGCACCAGGGCAGTGTATTATGGGTGGGCTTTAGTGCAATGCTGTGGTGCTCTGGCCCAATGGTGGGAATGCAGATCGATTTGGTCTCGTGCCTTGAGGTCCGAGGCTATTGGCTACTGACCAGTTGATTTTCCTGGCTCACATTGGGCCGATAGTGGAAAAGCGGCTACTGAGGAACAGAGCCAATATTGTAGCTAAATAGAGGCAACATTATGGAACAGAGCCAATGTGGATGCAAAAAAAGAGCCAACATTGAGATAAAATTGAGTAATGGAGGCAAAATTAAGGAACGGAGCCAATGCTGATGCAAAATAGAGGCAAAACGGAGACATATTTGAGGCAGCATTGACGAATAGAACCAATATTGAAGTAAATTGAGGCAACAGTGAAACGCATTAAGCAATGACCAAAATTGCATCTTATTCTGAGGCGTAATATCAGGCATAGTGAATAGCTTATTGTGCATTGAAAATGCCTTTATAATGCATTATGCACACTCAGTAAAGTGAATTATTTTCAGTCATTATAACAAATTGTTTAAATTTTACTGTTATCTGAGGCCAAGATAGCTGTTTGAACCCAAACTCAGCGCTATCAATGTTTCCAGGATTACCTAAGCTTTGAGTCGAACTGCCATCGAGAAAATCTTTGACTTTCACTCAGCCAGAGCTGCATACAACAAACAAGCTTTAGGATGAGAATCCATTTGATTCTTCATCATCAGTCCAGTTCTTTAATCCCTGCCTATGAAATCCCCAAATAGACATGCTACAATACCTCAGATCTGAATCCAAACATTATATTGCTAAACACTTCTTTATAGTGAGTTTATTTGTAGCCATTTCTGTTGTTTATTTATAGGCTATGTGAATGTAATGCTGACGAGCTTTGTTTAAGACTGGGTCAAGAGAAAAGATTAAAGATTAAGATCTGGCATGTGATGTAAGGTTACAGGGCAGATTCTCCATCCAAATTCCAAATAACTGGGGGTTACTTGCAGTTTGGACAATTCCTTTTGTTTTAGTTCCAAGGAAGTTTGCACTTCCTTGTGTCATGTGCCAAACATCTTTGTTTAAACCTGTGTACAGGGCTGTGACTAGGAATTCTAGGCGCCCTGGCAGTATATTGTTCTGGGTCCCTTTTTTTTCCTTCTTTCCTTTTAGTTGTGTCATGTATATAGTATTTTTTGTATACATTTTTTTTTTTAATGCTAATAATTTCTCTTACCACAGTTTCAGCTATATTACGAAAACTGATGTGCCCATATGGCTGTAGTAAATCAAATTCAGCGATGGTTCAGCAATGTTTAGCAACGTCTACCTGATCTATCTCTTGAAAAGAAATTATAATAATTTTGGTTGTAACCTTATGCATTTGAGCTAATTAAAATATGTTTATTATTATTATTTAATGAAAACCAGTTATTATAGATGTTACCGAATGAAGCCCTTTTTTACGTTAACGTTTTTTCTTATTGTAGGCATGTGTTATCACTGCACATATCGGCGGTCCGGTGTGACTTTTGAAATAGTCTGGAACACATCAATATTTGCACGGCTCACGCAAGACATCTGAAAACTCCTTTGTTTATGGGAAACAAAATCTGGCTTGGTTTTAACATCATCGTATCAGTTTACCAACCCTGCCTGTTGAGTTCAGATTTCTCAAGTCAAGCTGACACACACACACACACACACACACACACACAGACTCACACTTAGCTTTTACCTGTTTATGTTGAGTTTCTGGGGTATGTCTACATAAACAGCTGCAATGGATTTCACCAGCTTCCCTGCAATTCAAAATACACAGTCTCTGGCTAATGTCACTGTGGCATCATAAAATAAGACAGAGGGAAAATAAGTGTACTTTGGACAGCTGAGGTTTTATCTGAGAAAGTAGAGAATGAGTAAATTGACCAATAAGAGAGGCACAATTTTAGAAGAGCGACAGTACAGTTAGAGCCATCTGTATTTAACTAAACTGGACCCAGACAAACTGCCAAGTTCCAACCCATTTACCATCTTTACCTTTCATATAATAACTTTGAGCAGGTTCATGTCCCAGGGATAGATTTGATTAAAATAAACAGATGTCAACTTTTTCTTTCTTTTTAATTATTTTTACGAATGTCTCAATAAAACTGAAACTCTTTTTACTTTTTATTACGCCTTTATCATTTATTTTTGGAACTTTTCAAATGCATTTTATGCATAGCCTTGTCCCAGACCCTACATTTCTAAGTTAAACTATGAAAATACATTATAAAAATACAAAATATTACATTTTAAAAACTATAATAATCTAAACAAAGAGTGAAATAAATACAAACTATTTTAACATTTATTGTGGAAGATTGATTTCTGTCTCTCTTTTTTTCTGTATTTTTTTTTTTTAATATGACATTTACACCACACCAAAAATGTAGCTGCTTATAAAGTATGTTCAAAAGTTAGTGAACTTGTCAACCAAGTTAACAAAAGTTTCAATGAAACACATGATTAAATGCCATGTGATTTTTTAAGAAAACAATGAAAATTCAAAGTTAAGCAAAACGTTTGAAAATAGTATTTATTTTTTGTATTTATGATACATAAAACAATAGCAATTCAATTTAGCCTTAGCGAGACAAATATATTTGTCATTTTATTTAAAAAATATTATTTCCATCAGTGTCATTTCCACCTCAATTCTACTTTGAATTTGAGATGTGCTGGAAATTATACAAAAAAAAATAAATCTAATGTGATACATTGTTGGGCATTGTTACAAATAAAAAACGAAATAATAATAAAACTAAATAAAAAAATGTGACTGTGAAAAACATTTTTGACTTCTAAAAGTGCTAAAAGTGCCTGAATTTGAAGAACGTCTAGGTTACAAGTGGTTCACTGAGAGGGAACAAAACGTTACAGTCAGGAACATCTCCTTGGGAGCACCTGGTCTCTCTGATTAATAAACCATCACTCTAATTGATTTGCAGGTGATGCTGTGCATCCCTGCCCAACCATGTGTGGGAATAAAGGGAGGAGCAGCATCACCTATACCTCTGGATCACCTATACCTCTGGATTCTTACTGAAGAGGTGAGATGGTCTCACTCTCTTCAGTGGCCATCAGTATTCTGGCCCACTAACTCTCAGGGAACCAGGGGTTACACTAGTAATCTAGATTTTCCCTTTCAAGACGGTCACATCGATGTTATGGTCAGGGGCATATACCACAATGCCTTAATGCTGATGTCAGCAACACCTACATAAGAGGCTCATTGGAAATCCAATCTCTGCATAAAGGGAAACATTATGGGACAAGTTAAAAACAAGAAAGTTGGCGAAAGCCAAACATGCGCAACATCACATCTGGCTCACCAGGAGGTAGTATTATCTAACTGAATCAGAAAGATGTGAAAATACACAATCTGTGCATTCACTGCATATAGTATACATAAAATTTAACAGAGTGTATCTGGGAGGACACAGACTAACGTCTAGAATATAAAATCCAGTGGACTGGTCTTTCCATAAAGAAATAGATCATCATATAGGGAAGCTTTGTAGTCAAAAGACAGAACATGCTTGACCATATTCCCTAGTCCAAAGGAATAATGGACCCGCCTATATCAAGGGGAAAACTCCTAATTATTGCAGCCGAGTCAAGTGTGCACAAAAGACAGCCATACATCCTACACAGCAAGAACCTGGGAGGAGACTGACGCAACGTCTATATTATAAAACCTAGCAAATGTGTTCGGGGATGCCCACCCAGCATCTGCAGATATGTCTGATATGGATACACAATTTTGGCACGCCGAAGAGGAAGCCATGCCTCTGGTAGAGTTTGCTCTTACACCCATGTGGAATTATAAGCCGTGGGATTGGTAAATGAGGGCTATAGCATTGATCAATGGGTCCAATGGGACAGTCACTGCTTAGATATGGCTAAACCTTTAGACCAATCCCCATAGCAGACAAAGAGATGATCAGTTAATCTGAATGGGTTTGTGCGCTCGATATAAAAAGATCTCCCAGAAGTGATAAACTCCTCACTTCTCTCTGGGAGTTTTCCAAACTCCCTGAAAACTGCAGTTGTCAAGCCCCTCTTGAACAAGAGCAATCTGTATAAGACCATATTAAGCAACTATAGACCGATCTCAAATCTTCCTTTCATAGGCAAGATCATTGAAAAAGTTGTCTTCAATCAGCTGAACAAATTCTTGAACTCGAATGGATACTTTGACAATTTTCAATCTGGTTTCCGATCGCGTCACAGCACAGAGACAGCGCTCATAAAGATAATAAACGATATTCGCTTAAATACTGATACAGGCAAATTATCAGTACTGGTACTACTCGACCTCAGTGCTGCATTTGACACTGTCGATCACAACATACTTCTTGACAGGCTGGAAAACTGGGTGGGGCTTTCTGGGATGGTCCTAAAATGGTTCAGGTCATACATAGAAGGGAGAGGTTATTATGTGAGTATAGGAGACCATAAGTCTGAGTGGACGTCCATGACATGCGGAGTCCCTCAAGGCTCAATTCTTGTGCCACTCCTGTTCAACCTGTATATGCTCCCAATGAGCCAAATAATGAGAAAGAACCAAATTGCTTACCACAGCTATGCAGACGACACACAGATCTACTTAGCCCTATCACCTAACGATTACAGCCCCATTGACTCCCTGTGCCAATGCATTGATGAAGTAAACAGTTGGATGTGCCAAAACGTTCTTCAGTTAAACAAAGACAAAACTGAAGTCATTGCGTTTGGAAACAAAGATTAAGTTCTCAAGGTGAATGTATACCTTGACGCTAGGGGTCAAACAACTAAAATCAAGTCAGGAATCTTGGTGTGTCTCTAGAGTCAGACCTTAGTTTCAGTAGTCATGTCAAAACAATAACTAAATCAGCATACTATCATCTGAAAAATATTGCAAGAATTAGATGCTTTGTTTCCAGTCAAGACCTAGAGAAACTTGTGCATGCTTTCATCACCAGCAGGGTGGATTATTGTAATGGACTCCTCACTGGCCTTCCCAAAAAGACCATAAGACAGTTGCAACTCATACAGAACGCTGCTGCCAGGATTCTGAGCAGAACCAGAAAATTTGAACATATCACACCAGTTCTCAGGTCTTTACACTGGCTCCCAGTTACATTTAGGATTGATTTTAAAGTATTATTACTGGTATGTAAATCACTCAATGGGCTAGGACCTCAATATATTGCAGATATGCTCACTGAATATAAACCCAACAGATCACTCAGATCATTAGGATCACATCAGCTAGAAATACCAAGGGTTCACTCTAAGCAAGGAGAGTCTGCTTTAGCTTTTATGCCAGCCGCAGCTGGAACCAGCTTGCAGAAGAGATCAGATGTGCTCCTACAATAGTCACTTTCAAATCCAGGCTCAAAACACATCTGTTTAGCTGTGCATTTACTGAATGAGCACTGTGCCACCGTGTGTCCGACTGTTTGTACTGTATTTTCAATTATTCTTAGTTTTTTAATTCTT
The DNA here is from genome assembly GCF_025860055.1 of Xyrauchen texanus. Taxonomy (NCBI): domain Eukaryota; kingdom Metazoa; phylum Chordata; class Actinopteri; order Cypriniformes; family Catostomidae; genus Xyrauchen; species Xyrauchen texanus. The sequence continues at coordinate 23,576,130 of NC_068323.1, read as the reverse complement.
ATTTTAATCTCTTCTATGTAAAGCACTTTGAATTACCATTGTGTATGAAATGTGCTATATAAATAAACTTTCCTTGCCTAAATACATAGCGCACGCACCAGCATAGTAGATTTGCCGACTGATCCTCACCAAGAGGAGAAAAGGAGTGTAGTGTTATAATTTGTGCCCTGAATGGAGTCGTCAACACTTTTGGTACATAACTCTTCCTTGATTTCAGGATGGTTTAGATAGACCCGCGCTGAACTCTAAACAGGTTTTGTCAGCACACAAGGCCTGTAAGTCTCCAAAACGCTTCACTGAAGCCAGTGCAATGAGGAAAGCAGTCTTTTAAGACAGAATGTGTAAGCTCGCTGAGTCCAGTGGTTCAAAAGTAGTGACACACAAAGTTTTCATGACCATGGAAATGTCCCAGACTGGAACTGTTATCAGGCGCTCAGATGTTTTTCTCCACGCAAAAACCTGGTGACCAGCTCATGTCTACCTAACGGAACACCCCCAACACAAATCATAAAAAGGGCCAAACCCACATCTAATCGCTCTTGTAAGTAGCCCAGTACTGATTTCACTGGGCAGTTCACCAGCTCCGTGTCATATGAAGAGCACCAATCAGAAAACAAACACCATTTTAGATCATAAAGCCTCATCCTAGAAGGGGCTCTTAGTGGAGATATGGTGTCAATCACCACGTGAGACAGCCCCTAGTTCACCCAAGTGCCGTTCAGTGGCCAAACATGAAGGCTCCACAGCTCAGGGACGCCAGATCGAGCCTTGTTCCTGGGACAGTAAATCCTGCCTGAGAGGAATTCTCCAAGGGGAGGTTTCCAATAGCTCCACGAGCTTGAGGAACCAATAACTGTTGGGCCAGAACGGTGCTACTACTAAAACCCTCACCCGTTCCGTTCTGATTTTGTACACTACTTGAGGCAGGGAAACACATACAGGCGTTTGTCTGGTGGCCACATCTACACCAATGCATCCACTCCTGGTAGAGCCTGATCTAGCGCAAACCACAGCAGGCAATGTGTTTTGTTTCAGAATGCAAAAAAAATCTATCTCCGCTTTCCTGAACATCCCCCAGATCTTCATCACCATCAGGGGGTGAAATCTAAATTCTCCCTCGCAGACCCCCTTACACAAGAGCAAAACTGCTCCGCAGTTCAGGTGTCCGGGAACGTGCACTGCACAAACAGACTTCAGGTTCAAAGGAGGAGATGATGGGAGAATTTCATCATGCTGCGTGAACATATCCTGCCCTGGCGATTAATGTACGACACCACTGATAAGTTGTCCATCCGGACCAACATGAGATGTTGGAGAACTTCTGCTTCAGAACTCTTCAAGACCAGACTCACCGCTAGTAATTTGTGGTAATTTATATGCCAGAAGCGTTTTTCGCCACTACAAATGCCAAAAGCTGGACGGCCATCGCACAGAACACACCACACTGTGTGAGACTCGTCCGATGTCAAAACTTTCTGTCTGTTCACCTGGGCTAGTAGGGCCCCTTTCAGGAAGCATTCCTTCTTCCTCCAGGGAGCTAATGCTTTCAGACATCATTGTGTGACTAGAAGGCGTAACCGGCCGTGGAGTTTGCGTGTATGCTTGAAATAACTCAAGTGCTGGACAATCGACTGAATACGTTCGTCTGATTGACGGGCTTGAATAGCCAATGAGTCTACTCTATTCCTAAGAACAGTTCTTTGTACTGGTGTCAATAAACACTATGACCAGTTGATTCTGAGACCCAGATTGTGCAGATGTGAAAGCACTAAGTCTCTGTGTTTGCAAATCTTTGTCCATGATTGCACCAAGATTTTCCAATCATTGAGATAATTCAGCACCCTCAAGCCTTTCATCTTAAGTGGTGCGAAAGCCGCTTCTACACACTTCGTAAACATGCATGGCTACAGAGCGAGACTGAAAGGCAGGACCTTGTATTGGTATGATACCCCTTTGAAGGCAAACATGAGAAAGGGTATGTGATGAGCGGTAATGCTGATGTGAAATTAAGCATCTTTCAGATCCAGAGAGATGAACCAATCTACAACAAAGATCTGTGTAAAAATGTGTTGTTGCGTGAGCATTTTGAACCAAAATCTGATAAGATTCAAGTGATGCAAATCCAGTATTGGTCACAACTTTCCATCTTTCTTGTGGACAAGAAAGTAGCGGCTATAAAATCTCTTTTGAGCATTGCCAGGGGAAACAACCTTGGGGCCATTCAGAGATACCTTATGCCTGGACCACTGTCTTTGAGGTCTCACTGCCAGTTCAACCCGGGCCTGGGGTGTGCGCGTTGAGAGGTCACTTTGGCAGGTCTGAACCCAACTGCAGACGTGATTGTGGCGGTCTATGCATGGCTTCTCCACATCTGTGCAAGAATGTCTCATTGCCAAAGTCTACTTCCTTCCATTAAGAAATTCTTCAGAAAATTATGAGATAGAATCGCCAAATAAGCTTGAGTGAGAAACTGGAGCTGCTTGACCAGATGACTTGTAGGTTTTCGTCTGCTCTCGCTGCAAAAGCCTACACGTCATCTGGGCAAGCAGCCTCTGCCCTTAATGCAATGGCAATCCTGCAAGTATTGGTTTGGACGAGAGTTTCGGGGACACCTTCAAGCTGAGCATGGAGGCTTGGCATTATATCAGCGTAAAATATTCGTCAATTTGAGATAGTTTGGTATAAATTATTTGCTCTCCTCTGTCCAGTGTTGTGAACGCGGTGGCTCCCTGGACATGAGAGTGCTCTGAAAAGGTAGCACACCATGCTTTAGATAGATCCTCATGTAGTTTGGGTAAGAATGGTATCGCACCTGTGCAACATTAGAGTGGCCAGTATCCAGATACCATTCCTCTAGTCGAGAACGACTGGGCTCAGGTGGTAAAGGCCACTCAAGATCCAGTTCCTCGACAGCCCGAGTGAGAACACAAGTCCGGTCATTATCAGATCTATACAAATGGTGGGCCTGCGAGATCATCTGACACATCTAGCCACACAATTCTCCCAGAGTCAGCAACAGAAAAAACATCTTCCTCTTGAGGAAAACCAAATGAGAACATACCTTGTACCACTTCCAAAAGGGGCGGGTATGTTCGCAAGTAAATTTAACAGCTGAAAACGCTTCCCCAGAGAGCAGGAGGCATGCAAGCAAGATGCTGGCATTGACTCCTCCTCGAATTCCACCTGCCCTTTGTTTAAGCCACTGCTGTGCCCTTCATTCATAGAAGGGGAAATACGGCTGGCTGTTGACGTGGCAACATTTGTCGAGAAGAAAAGCAAGGTGGGAGTGTAATGGGGGCGGGGGGGTTGTGGTGAGCAGCATCACCTGCCAATCAATTAGTGTGATGATATATAAATCAGAGAGATCAGGTGATCCCAGGGAGACACCCCTGACCATAACTTTGAAGTGACGACTTGAATGGGAAACACACATATAAATAAGATAGTTCCCTTTACATTAAAAAAAAAATTTCATATTGACTTTACCACTATTAGTACTACTACTTAGCCCACTCCATTTCTCCTTGCCTCAGTCCTGTTCAGAGGATATAAACTGTGGTTTCCTGATATTTTTGTAATTTAGTTTGTGATTGACCTTAAGCTCAGCTTATGCCCCAAGAGTAATGTTTGAGCAAAGAAAACAAAATCAAAATCTCTTGCGAGCTGAGGAAAACTTGAAATAAAAATCTAAACCAGGATAAACTGTCAAAGGAAGAGTTCACCCAAAAATTAATACAAAATAATATATTTAGCAAAAGCTGGTCTTTTCCATACAATGAAAGTATATACGGACCACGGATAGCTGTGGTCACCTTTCATTTCCATTTTATGGGAAAAAAAAGTACATACATTTTCTCCTTTTCTGAAGTGAGCCATATGGGTTTGGAACAACGTGATAATGAATAAATGATTTATCCATTTAAGAAACAATCCCCACAGGCAGGATTAATGCTGATATCTGGCTTGAGCAAGTTAATACTTTAGCACCGTAAAACTGTTTAGTTTCATCTTGGCTATTCTTACAAGCTGCAAATTGAGACTTCATGATGCTGCACATTGTCATCTACAATTACAAAAAGACAAGGGGTAAAGTCATTTCAGAATAAACAGAATTTCAGGAAATTAGATTAACTTGGTTTGCTGGCAAAACCCAAGAAAAGCATTTACAGCGTTACATTTTTAAAAGATTAACAGATTAATCTCTTAATTAAAAATAAAATCAAAACAACAGTTTACAAAAAAAAAGCCAATTTATTTCCTAATATCTACAGTATGTACAATGCAAAGTCATTAGCATATAAGACCATACTGGCTCCCTATTACTATTTCAATATAGCTAGTCTTTCTAAAAATAAATTATATTATTTATGAATACAATACTAGCCTAAACACTAAAAACATAATTTATTACAATACAGTTTCAATAAATAAAAGTTTAATAGATTTCACCTAAAAGTATATGATACTAACATTTCTGTCAAATTACCTCAGTTAATGTTACCACTGTAAGATTGCAATACATTTTAGCAAGGGTGGGTGTTTATGTGTTTTCTTAAAGAGATACTACCGGATTTTAGCATGTGTTTAACAAATCAATGAAAATACTTTGGAGATAGTATAAATTATGCAATTAAACAATTAAAATGTAACAAAAAAACAGTGTAATATATGCAATATAACATAATATTTATTGATGAAACACATGGATTTTTTTACTTTTAAAAAGCTAAAATGTGACCAAATTACTAATAATTATTAGTAAAATTAATATTTTCATAATGTACCTACTGTACTTAGAAGGTCCCATGTAAAATGAAAAACATTAGTTGGGAGAATATTATAACTAAAATGTACCCATATGAATCAATATTGAATCGAAATCCATATCAATAACCATCCCTATTTGTGAATGGAATTAGAATTGCAGATTGCACATCTTTGTAGTAAATTTACCCATCAGACATTTCATCTTTTTTATTTATTTATTTTTACATATTTTCAGTATATCTCTGGTGAATATATGGTGAAAACAGTCATGAGTCTAATTTCCCCTCTGTCATTAATTACGCATGTTTACACCACATAAAACTCTCACAACACCAGGGGATTCTGAACTGCATGTGTTTCATTATTAAATTGTTATGTGTTTTGAAAAATGTTGTCAAATGTTTTCAGTTTTGCAGGAAGGCCTCGAGGAAACATTAATTTATTAATCTGAGTCACATCCTGAGAAAATTAGAGTTTTAAAATTAAAACAGCTGGCATTAGTGGGAATTTGTGACAAAAATTGTGCAGTGGAATGGTATTTCCTTAGAATGTCAACCTCCACTTTAAATAAGGCTCCAACCTCAGATGCTATTTAACATGACATGCACACACTCCATCTATATCTGAAGCGGGTCAAGAAATGGTTCAATTTCTATGATAACATTAGCCTGGTGCACCACAAGCCACAGAACAGCCAAATGCATTGAGACAGGAGACTCGACACAAGTTAAATGAGAATTCTGGAAAAAGCCCACTAATATTCCAAAAAGTCATAATGAAGACAGTTTGTATGATTTAAATTTTTTTTTGTTAAACTGCACTGTAATTGATTGGTTATTATGTTGGTTAGTTGTCATGCAACTTTTAAATTGCCATTACTATATATGGTTTAGAAAATAGGTTTTGTTGAAGATCAGTATATCATTTTTAAAGGTTATGCATGTTAACCCACACCTTTGGTTGCTGTTGGGCTGGTCGGGATGCTCAAACAAACAGAGCAATCATTTGATAGCACCACAGAGCCACAGGTTTTACACTTTAAGCCTAAATAAACCTACTTTTAGGATAGAATTATAAAACGTACCTACTTATTATGTAGTTGTCTCTGCATATTAACATAACATAAAAATTGTATAAATACACACATCACCTACAAGAAAAACAACATACATCCAGCAAAATCTTTACCACATTTACTGTAAAGGTGCTCCCTGGAGTACCACAAGGTTCAGTCCTTGGACCATTGAACTTCTCTATATTCTCACATTGCATATCTTCTCTTACAACCCCAATTCCCAAAAAGTTGGGACAGTATGAAAAATGCTAATAATTTGTAAATTATATTTCACAATTTGCTATATTGAAAGCACTACAACTACATAGTATATTATATTTTTCCTTGTGAATATCATTGTTTTTAAAAATAAAGTACAGTAATTTCAAATCAGATGATTGCTCCAAAAAAGTTGAGACAGTGGCAATTTAAGACTAATAACAATTTGTAATAACAAGGAGATATTAAACAGGTGAGTCAATCATGTCTTAGTATATATATATAAAGCCTCCAAAAACAGACTATTCCTTCAAGAGCAAGGGCCATTCAAGTCAATTTGCAAACAGATGCTTCAGCAAATAATCCAGCAGTTTCAGAACAATGTTCCCCAAAGACAAATTGGAAGGATTTGGGGCATTTCACCCCCTACAGTGCACAACATAGTTGAAAAATTCAAGGAATCTGGTAAATTCTCGGTGCGTAAAGGGCAAGACGAAAACCACTTCTGAATACTCTTGATCTCTGATCCTTCAGATGTCATAAAAATGTCAATCATCTGTAATTATATCATGAACACGGGCTTGGCATTGCTTTAGTTACATTTGTTAGTCAACATCACTCATGCAAGTTACTGTCCAGAAGCGCTGCCGACTTCTCTGGGCTCAGTCTCATCTTAGATGGAAAGTAGAACAGTGGAACTGTGTTTTATAGTTCAAAGAGTCCACATTTAAAAAGTTTTTGAAAAACAAAGCCTTCGTGTTATCTGGGCAAAAGAGGAAAAGGACCATCCAAGCTGTTAATAGCATCAGGTCCAAAAGCCAGTGTCTGTATGGGTCAGGGGTGTGTCTGTGTTGGTGCCCATCTGTGAGGGCACCATTAATCCAGACAGATATGTACACATTTTGGAGCAACATATACTGCCACCCAGCACCATCTTTTCCAGGGACATCCCTGCATTTTCTATCAAGACAAATTCAAACCAAATACTGCCCGGATTACAAGTGCATGTCTGTGTAAGCAGAGAGTGCGGGTGCTAGATTGGCCTGCCTGCAGTCCTGACCATCTCCAATTGAGAATGTGTGGCACATTATGAAGCGCACAATATGGCAACGAAGACCCTATACAACTGTGCAGCTAAAGACCTACATAATGGATGAATGGGGGAAAATTCTACTTTCTAAACTTAACAAACTTGTGTCTTCAGTGCCCAAATGCTTAACAAGTGTTATTGTTTCACAATGGTAAACACACGACTGTCCAACTTTTTTGGGGTGTGTCACAATCAACTGATTTGAAATTACTGTACATTTACAAAAAACAAACAAAAAATGAAATTCACTTGGTAAAAATAATATAATGTGTAGTTGTAAGTGCTTTCAATATAGCAAAGGATGAATCAAATATATAAATCACTCCTTTTTGTTTTTATTAATATTTTTCATACTGTCCCAACATTTTTCAGAATTACAAAAAGCTTTACATCTCATTTCCCCATCTGTCATTCATTCACAAACTCATGAGTGATTTTTGGATGCCTCTTGTTTATACTGAACTGGATATAGACCGGGGGTGCTGAACCAGTCTGGCATGAGCAGCCAAAAAACAAAAAAACATATCACTGCAAAGAGCCACACAATACATGTGTGCGCTCACAACAAACAATAACTTGGTGTTTTACAAAAACCTATAGGCCAAATTACATAACACATAATGGTTTTAATGAATATTAACTTTTGTATCAGCCTACCTCCATTTATTTGACTCAGTGGGACACCTGGCAGTCCTTGGTTTCCTTTTCAGGTCTGGCTTGTATTTAGTTGTGGCTACGCGAAGCAACTCTTTCACATGTGTGTCAGTAAGAACTGAGTGATGCTTTGATTTGACTTGTTTCAATATAGAAAAAACTGATTCACAGACAGGAGTTGACCCAAACATAGACAGTTGCTGCTAGTTCACTTGATTTCAAGGATGGAAAATGTGTGAGCTCTCCCTTTTGTAGATGTGTCTTGAATAGCTTGAGTTTGTTTACAAATGTGAAAACACTCTGCACCAGGTCAGGCAGCATCTTTAACTTCCCTTGGAGATCCAGGTTCAATCTGTTCAGATAATGAAGCATGTCAACCAAAAAATTCCAAATACGAAATCCACTGGGGGTCATGTAGTTCAGGATAGTCCATCATTTTCTCTGCAAGGAACAGCTTCACTGGGTTCAAAAGCTAAAAAAAGGACATTACCTGTTGAAAGCCATCTTACAGTGCAGTGAAGTAGAAGATCACTTGGAAGGTCTTCTTCGAGTTCAGCTATGAGATTTTTTATCTGTGATTTAGAGCATGTGTGTGAATACAATTCTAAATTTCCAGCACAGGTTTCATGATGTGGACCAAGTTCAGCTTTTTAGACACCAAGTGCCCTTGATAGACAATACAGTGAAATGTCCAAAAATCAGGAAAATAGTCATCAGCTTTACATAGGCCAATAAGGCCATTTGCAGATCCTAGCATGGCTGGGATTATTTTTATAACTGCAGTTTAGCTTTCCCAACAACAGTCATCAGTGTGTCTTTCAGATCTATGGCACGGATCTTCTCTTTCAGCAGTACAATGTCAAGCAGCTTTTCTTTAATTGTAGTCATCTGACACATACCATACAAATATTGCCAACTGTGGCTTATCTTGAACATTTTAAGACGGGTCTACATCAATGCTTAAATACCGCCACTTATCAAGAACCATGTATAATTGTGTTTCAATTGCATTGTTAATGTCTGATATTCTCTGTTCAACAGTGTGCCATGAAAGTTGAATATTTGATACTGAATGTTGCAAGTTGTCATTTTCAGGAGATAAGATAGCAACAACATCACTGAGGCACTTCTTGACATATTCCCCTTCACTATATGGCCTTTTAGCACAGGCAGTGTTCCATGCCAGCTGATATGATGCCAATGTGTTTACCTTGTGCTTGCAAAGTTCAATGCCTTTGGGATATTCCTGGCCCACTTTAGCATGGAGTGAGGAAAAATGGCGCTTGAGATTTGAAGCCTTAATATGTGACAGTGAAGTCTGGCATATCAAGCAGAAGTGTTTCCCATTCCGTTCAACAAAACATATAAATCCTCCCATTCAGATTAAAAAGTTCTGTGCTTATCTACATATCTCGACACTTGAGGGGAATAGTGGCCCGGCATCCTGGCCCCCCTGCTCCAACTCGTGGCAGGGTTCCGAGGTACAGGTCCTGCAACGCATCTAACATACCCCTTCAGTTCCTGGACCTGTAAAGACGCCAGCAGATAGAGACCGGTCTCCAGAGGAGAGGCGCGCTCTGTGTTTAAAGGCAGCATTGATGAGGCTCTTCATTGGGATCACACGAGTCGATGATGATCCATGGGAAGAGCGTGTCGTTCCATTACAACTGGTATGATAAATTGTGTTTCTTTACCTCAGATTACACTAAAAAGGCAATTATACCGGGCTTGTATAGCTAATGGTCATGCATGTTCTCGAGTTGATTGACTATTTTTCCTGTTAGGCGGGTTGACCGTTGGCTGCTGTTGGGCATTCCAACTAATCCCATTCATTTTAATAGAAGTGGCCTGTTTCTGCTAAATAGTCTCTGTTTTGAAAAGCAGGAAATGTTCATAGAACAATGATGTCACCAACAAACAGTCCTTGAAATTATCTATATCATTATCTCAAATCTTGATCATCATGAGATCCTACTACTCCCAGCCAATACCTCCTTTACAAAATATCTTTTTTTTTTCAGTTCAGGGTCACACAGTCTATGTCTTCAAGTGTGTTAAAAATTTTAGACTTTATGCTTAGCTTAAAAATAAATTGTGATAACCATACTCAAGTAGAAAGAAGTACTGTTACTACCCCAAAAAATGTAGTGTGAGTAAAGAGTAAAAGAGTAGCTCATTTAAAAGTACTCATAAGTAGTGAATATTGAGTACAGAGTTGCAAAACCTATGCCCCATTATAATGAACACTGTGCCAACTTTGAAAATACATCACTTATCTATGATAAACACTACATGAATCTGATTCCAAAAAATAAAAGGGAGACATGATAACAGAAATAAAAAGATAAAAAGTTATTTTCAATAAACTGACAACCATTTTAAATCATAATGTATGAAACAATTACATCAAAATCAGTTTATTGTCTAAATTTCCCTTAATGCCAAGAGCGTTATTGTTGTGCATAAAACACGTTCAAACAATGCAAGGAATGCAAAAAATGCATAATAAGCAGGATCACTTGCCACGTCATGTCCTGCACAATACAGGAGGTAGAGCAGACATGGCAAAAGTTGTTTGGTTCACGCTTAAACAGGAATAATTCACCCAAAAATGAAAATTCTCTCATCATTTACTCATCCTCATGCCATCCTGGATGTGTATGACTTTATTTCTTCTGCAGAACACAAATTAAGATTTTTAGAATAATACTTCAGCTCTTTTGTTCCATACAATGAAATTGAAGCACCACAAATCACATAAATCAACATAAAAGTAGTCTAATCTATGAGCCTTCAGTGATTTAATCCATGTCTTCAGAAGCGATATGATAGATGTGGTGAGAAAAAGATCAATATTTAATTATTTTTTTACTATTAATTCTCGTCCCTGCTCAGTCAATCTCCACTTTAAATTTCACATTATTTTTGCATATCACCACCTACTGGGCAGAGAGCAGAATTTCTAGCAAAAATGGATTTAATTATTGATCTGTTTCTCACCCACACCTGTCACATCAATTCTGAAGTCATGGATTAATCCACTGGAGTTGTATGTATTACGTTTATGCACTTTTTGGTGCGTCAAAATTTTGGCACCCCTTCACCCCTGAAATATTCTTATATAAATCTTAATTTGTGTTCTGACAAATTAAAGTCATAGACAGATGTCATGAGGGTGAGTAAATGATGAGAGAATTTTATTTTTTTGTAAATTATTTCTTTAAGTAACAAAAAGTTCTCCTTTTGTGATACAATGTTCCACGTTGATTTAGTTATTGTAACTTTTAAGCCCAGAAGTCAAGTCAAGTGTTTTTTATTATCGTTCAACCATATACAGTTAGTACAGTACAGTACAAACATTTCTCCAGGACCATGGTGCTACTAAATAACATTTCTACATAAAGTGCACGTGTACAAAAAGTACGGGACAGTACAATAAATTACTAAAAGGAACAGGACAATAGGCACAGGGAGAGACAGTTCAGCGCCGACCAGTACACATTTGTAATCGAGTAGTGCAGAAAAATGACATTTTCTAAAATGCTAAATGTAAACGTAACATACTATGAAATAGTGTTCTATGGACATAGCAGTTATTGAGGTAGCAGCCAGATGTAAAGTGACAATGAATTAAAGTGCAACTCTGGACATGTGCAAAAGTTGGATGGGTTACAGGTGGTGTGTGTGTGTGTGTGTGTGTGTGTGTGTGTGTGTGTGTGTGTGTCAGTCCAGTCCCTGAGTATTGAGGGGTCTGATGGCTTGGGGGAAGAAGCTGTTACACAGTCTGGCCGTGAGGGCCCGAATGCTTCAGTACCTCTCGTCAGACGGCAGGAGGGTGAAGAGTTTGTGTGAGGGGTGTGTGGGGTCATCCACAATGCTGGTTGCTTTGCGGATACAGTGTTTTTTTTAAATGTCTTTGATGGAGGGAAGAGAGACCCCCGATGATCTTCTCAGCTGTTCTCACTATCCTTTTTTTTTGACTGCTTTGCAAAAAAAACGGTGCAAGTCCCAAACCAGGCAGTGATGCAGCTGCTCAGGATGCTCTCAATAGTCTCTCTATAGAATGTAGTGAGGATGGGGGTTGGGAGATGTGCTTTCCTCAGCCTTCGAAGAAAGTAGAGACGCTGCTGGGCTTTCTTGGTGATAGAGCTGGTGTTGAGGGACCAGGTGAGGTTCTCCGCCAGGTGAACACCAAGGAATTTGGTGCTCTTGACGATCTCCACAGAGGAGCCGTCGATGTTCAGCAGAGAGTGTTCACTATGTGCCCTCCTGAAGTCAACAACCATCTCTTTTGTTTTGTCGACATTCAGGGACAGATTGTTGGCTCTACACCAGTCCGTTAGCCATTGCACCTCCTCTCTGTATGCTGACTCGTCGTTCTTGCTGAAGAGACCCACCACGGTCGTGTCATCGGCGAACTTGATGATGTGGTTCGAGCTGTGCATTGCTGCACAGTCGTGAGTCAGCAGAGTGAACAGCAGTGGACTGAGCACACAGCCCTGGGGGGCCCCAGTGCTCAGTGTGGTGGTGGTGGAGATGCTGTTCCCGATCCGGACTGACTGAGGTCTCCCAGTCAGGAAGTCCAGGATCCAGTTGCAGAGGGAGGGGTCCAGGCCCAGCAGGTTCAGCTTTCCAATCAGGTGCTGGGGAATGAAATAGTTGTGTTCTCATTCTCATATTTTCTGAAGTTTGTGACTGGTGGAATATTCTGCTGAAGTATTGCGCTGCAAATGTTGATACTTTTCTATCTTTATAAAGGCAAAGCATAATTATAAATTATTTTGATTAATCCCTCAGCTGTGTTGCTATGTTTGACAAATTGCATTTTGTTACACTGCAACATGTTGAAAAAAGTGTCCAGTTACTGGAAGTTTAGCTATTGTAAAAAAGCTGAACTGCTGTCACACTACTAAACAATCTTGTTAGTAAATGGTCTGCACTTATATAGCGCCTTTTACCATTAGTGTTATTCAAAGCACTTTACACTGCATCTCATTCAGTCATCCACACACACACACACTCGCACGCCAGTGACGGCTGAGCTACCATGCAAGGCGCTAGTCTGCGATTGGGAGCAACTTGGGGTTCAATGTCTTACCCCCTTCACTCTTCAACATGTGGAGTCGTGTGGGCCGGGAATCGAACCGCCAACCCTACGATTAGTGGACAACCCACTCTAATATCTTTTTAGTGTTTTCAGTATTGTTTATTCATATTTTACATTTTTATTTTTTATTGACTTTTTTTTTTTTTATTCCGTATAATAATGTGACCGATTTTTATTTCAAAACGAATAGTAGACACGGTCCTTGGATCATTTTTAAGATGTGACTTTCACAAAGTGTTCTTTGCCTCTTCTCTTTGGTAACAGTAATTTTGAAGAGTCCTTCTGTTCAGAATGGTTTTCTTTCTTTCTTTCTTTGTTGCCATCCTGCTTAGGGCTTTCAAGAACCCATTTGGATTGAATTGCAAATGAGGATTTTATTCAAGAGCACCTGGGCTTTGTTTTCCATTTTTTTCAGTATCATTACTCATCTGAGTGGCCTCATCAGGTATGAAATGGTATACAACCACAGTTTTTGAGATTTTCTCATGATCAGGGAACTCACTCCATGTAGGGGTTGGGATGAAACTGTAGGAAAAGTTTAATTTACTATATAGATACTTTTATAGTGATGCAATAATCTGTATTATCTGTATCAGAATACATAGTAAATACATCTATATAATGTTTTGTATATAATATATATTATTTGTATAATGCATGGGGACATTGCTATCCTATGGTTGATGGGTGTCCACCTGAAGTTCTATGATACTCTGGTACCTAGATATGGCTCACTAATAAACAGAATTATACATGTTAAATTCTCCTCATAATCACCACTCATAGTCATATTCAGTGGCAACTAAAAATCAAACGCTGGATTTAAAGACAAGGGAAAAGCTTTATGATTCTCTGGGGTATTTAAAAGTGTTTATGTACAGTAATGCTCTACCTGTTGGCAATTTTAAATGTGACACAACAAATATTTTCATTCTACCAGGGTTACCTTGGTGCTAGAGGGATTTATATAGATGTATACAGTGCTCCAGACAAAAATAAATGACTAAGGAGCCATTGGCTCCTAAACTGAAACATTAAGGAGCCCAATGGCTGTTTTTAGTCGCCAAATCACAGAATTGCTTGATTTAGACTGCTGTTCAGAATCAAGATAGAAAGCAGAAGGAAAGGAAGACCGCTGATAACCCTTTAATATACAGTATATATAGTTGAGAAGATAAGTTTGTATTCCCTTTTCTCTCATAAATGTTGACACCCCTTTCATAATTTTACAAATATAAGAGATAAAATGTTTTTTTTTTATTTAATGCTGCTCTTCACAATCTACACTACAGATAATGACATAGAATGCATATGCATATATTAGTTTGTTGTCTTCTTGAGCATCAATGAATGTTTTCATCTTGTGTAATAGTTGTGAACAAGTCCCTCAATTGTCCTAAGTGTCAAAAGCATGTTTGTGTGTGTGAGTGTGTGTGAGAGAGAGAGAGATCAGCAAAAATAGAAACATCCGCTCATTTTCAACTGCTTTTATTTTCAGCAAACTTAACGTGTAAATATTTGTATGAACATAAATAGATTCAACAACTAAGACATAAATGTCTAGGTTACTGTTGTAACCCCCATTCTCTGATGGAGGGAATGAGACGCTGTGTCAATTGAAGCAACATTAGGGGTCCTTCTTGAAGGCCTCGGTTACCTCTGAACTTGAGAAAAGGCCAATTAGAAATTGGCAGACAGAATTTGCATGTCCCTCCCCCGGACATACGGGTATTAAAAGGAGGGAATTGTGCATCTGTCTAGTCAGGATTTGCACTGAGTTGCCGAGAATAAGGTTCGGTCATTACAGTGGCTCGGTACAGCAATTTCGGTATCGGTACAGTCAATAAGTTTCCGCATGAGCACCTTTGAACGGGAGTCTGTGTGAGGCCCGGCTCAGAACTCGCAGGTCCAAGATTGGGCGCCACGCACCGGCTGTCTTGGTTTCGATGAAGTGAGGGCCGTAGAACCCTGGCTTCATCTCAGTTGGAGGGATGGCTCTATCGCATCCCTGTGGGGTGAGTGCCTGGCGAAATAAATCGCGTAGCCAAGTCGGATGGTCCTGGCCAGCCAGCGGAACGGGTTGGAAGCATAAGCGATGCGTCCAAGCTCCAAGTGGGGGCCACTAAGGGGACGATCACGTATGACGTACCCGGTGGTGCTTCGCAGTGGGGGGAGCAAGTAATATTATGTTGGGGAGCAAAAATGTGTCCCGAAACAGTTGTGCTGAAAAAAAAAACTCAAAGCACTTACCTCCCTCTGCATACCCGGCTGGGGGTGGGAAAGTTACTGAGGAGGAGATCCTATGGAGGCATCCTCTAGACTCATCAGAACCGGCTAAACGGGAGTCTACAGTCGAAGGCGTGGAAGCGAGGGGACCGTGTCCATGGGGCCATGACTGTAGGTGTTGGAGCCAGACCGCCATGAGAAGGAGTGAGGAAACTGCTCTCTTTTTCCTGGCAATGAGGGTACCACAGCCCGGGGGGGTGCGGCAAGAGAGTTCCCTCACGGCCCTCCACCGGGGGATGAGTGGTCCAGACACCAACTCCGTAGCGGCCATCTGGCGCCATGGTTTAATCGTCTCAGGAATGCTGGGGAGCCTTCTGGGTGCCAGTAGTGGTTCGTGAGATGGGGGCGTCAGCTTCCTGCGGGGAGCTCTATGTTGGGGCTGAGAGCTGGGCCCAGGTTGAAGCGGAGCTGCCTGTTGTTTACAAGCTGCAGGGGGATGCCCTCAGCGAGCATACGGAGCACGGCTCGCACTGGAATGGTGGCGAGGCATGATGTGGGAGATGGCCTTCGTCAGCTTCCTCACTGCCGAAGACTGCTGGGCAAAGTCTTCAGCGGTATCACAGAATAAGCCGAACTGGCATTGAGAAAGAGGGCTTTGTTTGGGTCCCGCATCTCAATCAGGTTCAGCCACATATGTCGTTCCTTGACCACGGGTGCCGGCACTGTGACTTCGTGGCCCGGGGTGTGCGGTCGGTCGTCGAGTGCAGTTCCTGAAGCAAATCAGGATCAGAACTACCCAAGTGCAGATATTTAAGTGCCTTGGCCTGGTGGACTTGAAGGAGGGCCATGGCATGCAGGGCGGAGACTGCTTGAGGGGCTGCTCCATCGTCGAGTGTAGTGAGAGCGGAGGACCGAGGAAGCCGGTTTCGGGCAGTAAATGGAACCAATTGTCTAGCCGTGAGGAGTTGAGGGTTGGGGGGGAGTCCAGCCCCGTGCTCACAGTGGTCCGGGCAAGCATAGCGGACATCTGTGCATCGGGCTCAGACTGGACGAGCAGACCCGAAGGTGTCCCAGTCAAGTCACCAACATCAGACACCACTGTGACGCTTTCCGATGCAGCAGCGAAATCATCATCCAGTTCGCGGGGTCCGAGGGAGACATCAGACTGGCCGTGGAACGAGCCGGTCTTGCGTCAGACCCGGACGGAAGCAAACGAGCATGCTGGGGGCCGGGTGGTTCTTGGGGATTTACCCGGCGAAACAGAGCCCGCTGCACTCCCCAAATCACCTTCATCTCCAGCCGCGCCGGCCCCAATCCTGTTCCAATGAAGGTGGGTTTGTGCCCATAGGCAACGATGTTACCATGATGTCCGGAAATGACCTGCATACTGGATTTTTACAAAATGATCTTTCATATACAGTGACCTGACAAAGGGATGATTCTTTTTTTGCTGAGTTTATATACAGTATATAAATAATTTTTACAATATTGCCTTAGTCTTTCTTTACTGTTACAGGATGGCCCCGACACAGAGACTACAAGAATGCAAATTGAATGAAATTCCAGATGCAGTTTATTGTGAAACTCCAATACCAAACAGTAATTACCAGGAGAAAAAAAAAGTGGTACACAATATGGGACAAATAATTATAAAGAAGCCCGAAATACATACAGGACTCTTATTTTGAAATGTATGCGCACTCAGTTGTGAGGTCACTGATGGCTGATTTGCTGAGAAAGTGAATCTGATTCAAACTGCTACCCTGAGCTCCTGAGTTCAAACCCTCAGTTCTTTTCAGTCATTTGGTCACGGCTCTCTCGCGCTGGGTTTGTTGTTGCGTGCAGTGCAGTGAGTTCGTCAGAAACAGAACGGGTGAAAAGCGGCTCGAGACACAATGATGATGCACGCTCTAAAGATGTTTTCAATAACTCACAAGATGATATCTGACGAAAAAACATACGAACGCACAAAACCAGACTAGATTTAAAATTATAGTTGCAATAAATTATTACATTTTAGTCGCAGTCTGGAGCCCTGATATATATCTATTTATATATTATTCTTTCCATAGTTTTATGGGGTATCCTGTCTTTCAACCAAAATTATTTAGGAGAGACGCTTGAAGTAAAGTTATTTGGGCCACATTTTATTTTATTTATTTATTTATTTTTGTTGCCAGAACTAATAAAGCAATTACATTAAAATAAGTAAATAAATGGAATAGATATTTAAACATGTTCTCTGGAGCTTTTTACACCATTTAGATATTTTGAATTGCACGTTTTTCTTGGCCACATATGTGCTATAGTTGGTAAAAGTCACATTTCCTCACCCATGGCCTCATCTAGGGCAATTTGGAAAATTTATTTGGATTGCAGTGGAGGAAAGGGGCAAAAAGGGTGAGAATTTATTGCAGGTTGGGTGACCTGGTTCCTGGAGTGGTTTCTAAGTGCCATATGTCATACAAACAAACTGTTTCAGAAAGAGCCAGACATATGGTCCATACATATCACCTTAAAGGTGTCATGCATTGAATTTTTATTTTATTTTATTATGTTCACTGAGGTCCACTTATAATGTTAGTAAGATTTTTTTCATCAAAATGAGTCATACTTTCGAAATAATTTTCTATCCAGTTTTTGGCCCTCAGATGAAAAAGCTCAATTTTCTTGTCATGTTTATGACTTCAATGTAAATGCCCATTGCTATGATTGGGTAACATATTTGCATATGAAATGAGTGTCAACGCCCCCACCTTTACACGTGTGGAATTGTTTTTGAAAAGATTGGATGATTAAAAATGGCAACCGGAAGAATTCATCCATACATGTTTGAGCCAGAGTCTGATCCCAAACAGTGCCAACATAAGTTTAAACACTTGGTGCTAGCACATTTATAACTGTCAAAGTATATACTGTAACATATGAAGCATTAGAATTAACATAGATTCTCAATACTGACAATACTCAATGTGACAATACTGTCGGGTCCAATGTAGTTGGCACTACATCAACTTTTAATTTAAGTCTCTCTGCAATGTCTGCGTCAAACTGTGTCTTGTTTGAAAAAGAATCTTCAGTAAAATGAAGCGAACAAACAAACACTGTCTTACTGACTCGATCTGGGACTAAAAATAACCGTCGGCTACTCTTTCCTAATGTTAGGATCATTAGGAATCAAATGCAAAGAGTCTATTTTTTCACAACCTGGCACTGCACAACATTTTGTCAATTTTGCAGGCATTTCGAACCTCTTGTTGCTCCAATCCTTGTGTTTATCCCTTCCATGCCGGCTCTCATCACCACTCTAACCGCGAACATGTGGGCGAGCAAAAGAGGCGATGATGAAGAAGTAGGCGTTGACCTGTTTATGCATAGGCAGACTTGTGCTGATCAGGCGAGGAAGTAGAAAACAAGTCGTTTAGGAATATTGGTTTCAATAAAGCCTTTTTTTGTACTAACAAATACGTTTTGAGTTCTGAAACATACAGTATGTTTTTATAGTACTATGACCTCTTATATGTCAAAGTTTTATTTCTTAATTCGTGACCCCTTTAAATGCATACAGAACCACTATATTACACAGAAGAGCGCCCAATAGAATAGAATAGAATAGAATAGAATAGAATGTAGTCAAAATTAGGTTTTAAAGAAGGCAGCATACTCATGATCCCTATAGCTTTTGCATCAAAAGTGGACAATGCCTTAAAATGGTCGCTGTGTAGGCAGCTCACTCAAGTTTTGGAACACTTTGGAACATTTTTTATAGTCAATGAGAAAAATGAGGTAAAGAAAATACAGTCTATGTAATGTCAGTATTGCATCAGATTTATATAAACATATTTAACAAATTGGATGTGTATTGGAGTTATTTGTACTAGAAACATAAGAGCTACTGGAGGAATTAACTAGTTTCTCTGGCTCGTCTCCAAGCCATATTTGACTGCTGATTTGTATATTTAATGATGCTTTTTGGATTTTGACTGATCTTCAATTTTCCTCAACTGACTAACGAGACTGCATGAGGAAATAGGGCGATGAAGGTGATTTGTGGTTAAATTAGGTGGTGAAAAAAAAAAAAGATTTTCAGATCTTACTAGATTTGCATATGTTTTATGTTTAATTAAATGCATACCATTTTGCAAGAATAGAAGAAAGCAATGGTGAGTTTGTAATGGAATACTACACTGTAAAAACATGGAAATGCGCTGTTGTTATCTAAATGACTTATTCCTACCTGATACGACCCTTAAATTAAAAAAATATATATATATATATATTAAATAATTAAATAATATTTTTCACTTGGGAAAAACCCCCCATTACATTTAGATGTTACCACATGAAGCACATTTTTGTTACCTGCAATTATTATTATTATATTATTATTTTTATGAGTTTTTTTTAACCTAATCTGACCCTTCAAATTATTTTCTTTGATGTTAACATATAATCAGGTTGATTTAGTCACATTCAGTATTATATTTGCATTAATAAAACCAGTTCATTTAGACATCGTCACATGAAGGGAATAATGTGTTTGCCATAATTTAAATTTATAATTTGAACTGCACAGTGTGCACCGAATACAGCATTTTTTCTTTTTTTGGTATGTACTGTAAAGCAATGCATATGATAAATATTTCAAACAGTTGTCTAAGTATTATTACATTCATAATGTGAGCATTTGAACATGTTTAAATGTTTTATCACTGAAATAAAAGCTGTTATTTTACATGTTAATTCTAATCTAGTGTAACACATACTGATAAGAGTAACATGGCAGTATGCCAGTTCAAACAAAGTCAGTGTCTGTTAGTGTGGTTAGCAGGGAAACATTAACAAATAAACCAACATTGGCAATAGCTTAGAGGGCCGCATTGATTAGCCAGAATTTCCATTATTAATTTTGTAGCACATCTACAGTATATTACCCTAGTAGTCTATAAACACATGATTTAATAACAGACTTAATGATTTCTTGGATACAAGTTCAGCAAATCAAATTTGCATTTAATTAAATTGGATAGACTCTATGTTTCTGTTGTCCAATTCAGTGGATGTTAGATCAACTTACCCACTGCAGGGCCGTTTCTAGGCATGGGCGAACTAGGCGGTCACCTATGGAGGCACCTGCTGGGAGTTGGCTCAAATAATGCAATGCCTAGCTGCGGTAATGGTTGCATGATGGATTTATTGTCCCAATATTTAACTGCAATCACTGGCCGTATGTAATCATGTAATCCATCTAACTTTAATAAGGCCATTATCTGCAAACCAACAGCTGTCCAGAGCAGCAAAAAGATCAAACAGACTATCAAATCAACACTCATTTCTAAGGGCTAATTAATACAAACAAAGAGACTAAGTCAGGGCAGGGTCATGCTTGTTATTAACCGTTTTACTCAATAAGAAACTCACCCTCATGTAGTTTCAAACCTGAATGACTTTCTTATTTTGCTGATATTTTGCTGAATCCAAGCTTCTGTTTTCCATTCAATGAATGTGGATGGGAACCAGGGACTGTCAAACTCTTACAAGGACAAACGAGCATTATAAAGGCAAAATAACAGCAGTGCAAACACCATTGAACATATAATTATAGCCCTGCTATAGGTGCATCCAATTGATGTCACCTGCAGAGGCTGTACATTCTAGTCAATTTCATTGACATGTTGCACACATATTCACAGCTGGTCACACCTAAAGCTGTTCCCAAAGTGCTAAAATCAGCGCAGCATCTCGATCAGGAAACAGGGGTTACAGTTAAGTAACCCGAGACGTATTGCTATGTTTGGCAAATTACAAACTGCTACATATTGAAAAAAGTGTCCAGTTACTGGAAGTTTAGCTATTGTAAAAAAAGGTGAACTGCAGTCATGCTACTAAACAATCTTGTTAGTAGTGTCACAACTTTAGTTAGTTACTCCCTTACAGTGCTCAGATTTGGAATTTTACCATAATTATCTTTTTAGTGTTTTCAGCATTGTTTATTTATATTTTAGCTTTTTATTTTTTATTCCATATAATAATGTGACCGATATCTATTTCCAAACTCACAGCAGACATGGTCCTTGGATCATTTTAAGATATGACTTTCACAAAGTGTTCTTTGCCTCTTCTCTTTGGTAACAGTAATTTTGAAGAGTCCTTCTGTTCAGAACGGCTTTTTTCTTTCTTTCTTTTCTTTTTTTGAAGTTGCCATCCTGCTTAGGGCTTTCAAGAACCCATTTGGATTGAATTGCAAATGAGGATTTTATTCAAGAGCACCTGGGCTTTGTTTTCCATTTGTTGAATAGGTATTGTTACTCATCTGAGTGGCCTCATCAGGTATGAAATGGTATACAACCAGTTTTTGAGATTTTCTCATGATCAGGGAACTCACTCCATGTAGGGGTTGCGATGAAACTGTGGAAAAGTTTAATTTACTATATAGATACTTTTATTAAGTTACAGATGTCAAAATGATTTGCTTGTATCCTTGGAATCCTTATTGATCATTCATGTCTTCATGGAAATGGTTTTAGATCAACCGGCAAGGATTAAGAATAGTACAGATTATTGTTGCAGACAATACTGTATAAATATAGCCCACTCTTCAAAAAAATTGCCTATTAATGTTGTAGACAGTACATATGCTGCCTTGAAATGATCATATTGACGAGATGCATATAAAGGACAAAATGGGAGCCTGCATTTTCTTATGTGCATTTTGTAATATCGCATTAAAAAGCTGAATAGAAACACCAAGATGCAAATAAAAAAGGCATATGCCATTGAACACTAGCAAACAAAAATTGGTGAGTGCATTTTGTCTGCACACTTTAAACAGCAAGTTATATATTACATTAAAAAAAATCTATTTTCATTTCTATTTTGCTCGAATTTCCCCTGAAGTGATGATATTGTTATCTTAATTACATGGTGTGGAAATGCTGCTTTGTACACCAATATTCTGATTTTGTGCATCAATTTAATTTTTAACTTGGATAGAAATATTAATATTGTCGTAATTACCAGTGGGAAAATCTGGATGTTATTTTAACCTTGGGGGCTCGTAAATCTAAGCAGTTAATTAATCACAATTAAGATTTAATGATGATTAAGTACATTTTTTGCAGGTCTACTGTTGATGAAAAATGTGCTGATTCTTGAGTATTTAAATTCACTCAATTTAATATCTGTGCATTCTAACACGTCTCCTTCTATGGAAATGATGCTTATTATAGATTGCTCATAATCATAAAATTATGCTTTTATGCTTGCCAGAATTTACAGTACATCACTCTGTTTCAGCAGATGAAAGCAGATGGTAAAATACATTTTATTTAAAGGAGCTGTTTGCTATTTTCTGTTGATCATATCATCAGTAATTTATCAAATAATGATCAAATGATGGAGTGTTATAACCTGTGATATATCCAGATGTGCAGTTTAGTCAAGTGCACTTTCGGCAAAAGTTAAAGAGATGGTTCAGGTTTCTGTATCACAGTAGTCAGTGATGTTGTTCAGTCTGGCCAGAGTGTGTCAGATCATGGTGGTTTTTCTGCATCCTCCACAATATAGCACTCAGAATTGGCCTGCAAGATCAGAATTACACGTGCAAATTGCACTAAGCAAAGATTTCATTCAAGCTAGTCTCATAAAAGGAACATTACTATAAATAATACTTTTTTTTTAATTTATTTTTTCATGCCTAATTCTGTTTTGTCACAGTTCCTGGTGATATTTTTTAGTAGAGGTGCTACAAAAACTGTGTTTTGCTCTTTTTGACACAAATCACGACTACAATGGCTGATTATGACTTTATAAAGACTTACTTTTCGTGCTATTACACACACACATTGATACTGAATGTTTTGATATCGAAACACTTTTACTCTAAAACAACATAAAAAAAAAGAGAAAATTTTTAGCTCCTGCATTAGACCTATATTTTCACACTTTTCCCAATGTGATTAGCTAGCGCTGTAGCTCATCTCATAGACTCGGTTTGACACCAGTCGAGCACACAAGCTGACACATGAGATGAAAATGTCATCGAAGCGACATGAGACGACTTTGTTGCTTCAGAAAATCTGCTTTTCATTTCTCTTTTTGTTTTTGGAGACTATCGGATATATTAAGCTGTTGGTTTAGGATAAGGATGTCTGTTTTTTAGTTAAACTCTCATTTGATTTTAGATCACTATTGGTTAGGTTTAGGTTAAAGTTTTAGGTAAGTGAGGTAAGTTTTACTCATTAAAACCTCCATGTAAAAGACACATTAAAAACCTTTTCTAATTACGGTACAATTTCACTCACTTATGGCGCCCCCCACTGGACATTCCATTGGGACACTGCAGCCAAACATATAATAAGGCATGTAATTTTGCCATGTTACCACTGGCATGTAATGTTCATGAGACCAGGCTGATTTTATGGAAGTGGTTGTGGTGTTGACTAATCTATACAATTCCTTTACTGAAATGGCTGTGTGATGAGGAGGAGGGTGTGGCCAGGCCATGAGGTTGCACACCCACCGATTAATTGTCCTAATCAGCTGGGAGGGGGATAAAGATGAGCCGGAGGTGCCAGTTTGAGAGAGAGAGAGAGAGACATGCAGCTGCTGTGTCTGTGTGTTTATGTTATATTTTTAAGTTGATTTATGTCATTAAAGTTATGTTGATTGTTCTGCTGGTTCCCGCCTCCTCCTTGCCTTTCTTGGGAACCTTGTTACACTGATGCAAAAACCCAGGTAGGAAGAGGGATGCGTTGTGGAGTCCTCGCTGCTGCTGTCCGCCAGGAAGCTGAGGAGCCACTGCCGTCCACCAGAGGACGGAGGAGTCGCTGCCGGTATCCAGAGGAATTGCTACCATCCAACAGGAAGTGGAGGAGCTGTTACCATCTGCCAGGGGT
Source organism: Xyrauchen texanus (assembly GCF_025860055.1). Lineage (NCBI taxonomy): Eukaryota > Metazoa > Chordata > Actinopteri > Cypriniformes > Catostomidae > Xyrauchen > Xyrauchen texanus. The sequence continues at coordinate 23,552,116 of NC_068323.1, read as the reverse complement.
CAGAGGACTTGCTGCCATCTGCCAGGAGAGGAGCAGCTGTCGTTCACCAGAGGAGTGGCTGAGGACCAGGCGACGGCATGTTCGGAGACCAGCAAGTGAGTTTTTCTCTCTCCTCTTTCTCTCTCTCGGTCTCTCCTCCTCATTCTTTCCCTCTCCCTGCCCTCGTCTCTTCCAAGGAGGCAAGGAAGACCTGCCGGCAGAAGGAAGGCCGGAAGGGCAGGGAGGGGAGTACGTGAAGCCGGTGGTTTTCCTGTCCTGAATCGGGTGGTGGAGGAGTGTGATGAGGAGCACAGACAGCACTTGCAAAAAAATCAGTGCAACTCATTCTTAGTGAATTCCCCCAAATGCTTTCCAAATGTCTGAACTGTCCAATCGAGTGGCTGAAGCTGGAACTGCAGTTGTGATGCACTGTGCAAACAAAATCACGAATTGAACTGAATGGGCATTATGTGAAAGGCAATACGCGTAAAATTTTCAGAAACATTTGAGAATTCATTACATTAATTCACTCCTGACCCTAAACTAATCCTTGCTCTAAGATTACTGAGACTAAAACAGTTTTCTTTCAGTGAAAAGAAGGCAAGCAATAGAAAATTGCTCAATATGCCCATTTTATTCTGACCAAAATCAACTTAATCACATTAAAATTATTATAACCAAACTAATAAGTAGGAACTTCCCAAGTAGATTTAAAGGCAGTGTTAATAAAAGTTATTTTAATACAATGAATACAGTATGTCTGTTTTTGTTGGTCAGATACATGTGCTCTCAAAATGTGTTAAAACCAAGGGGACAGTGGTAATGGAGACAATATTTTACAAGCCACACTTCAAAATGTGGAGCAACTGGCATGTGCAATGCATAAAGAGTATCTGGCCAAAAGGTCTTTCATAAGAGAAATGACTCACATTGAAATAAAATATATGCAAAGGATTAATAATGCATTGTAGGGATATGCAGGATAGTGACTTGGTTGTCTGCCCTCCACAGCAGTATGCGATAGTGGACGTTAATGAGCTGTGTGCTGGCACATGAAGTTCCGGAACAATGACTTTAACAATTAAGAGAGCTCAGCGGTGATGCCCCACCGATCACACAGGAAAGAGCTGACTTTGATGGAACAATTTTTACCATGCAGAGGCCTTCTTTCCTGTGCACACACTAAATCTGTGTGTGTGCACTAATCTCACACAGCCAATTATCTCAGCACGCTTTGAACGTTTGCTTATGAACTCCAGTAACTCTGCTCTGTGCTGCCAATGTACTCTGCGCTTTCGCTTGAAGCTCTGAGCCATCATAATGTACCAACTTTACAATGTAAAGAAATAAAAGTTTATCATTATGTTGTTTCTCATTAAAGGCAAAGTACTGATATTGCTGCATTACCAAATAGTTAAAGAGCATTCAAACGATGTCCCTCAAACTTGGCACAGACCTTCAACATGTTCTGACTTAGTAGGCTTTAGGTAGCAAACAATCAAATATTCCCCAAATTCTGATAGACTTTCATTGAAAATTTCTAACTATAACTTTTGTGTGTGTGTGTGTGTGTGTGTGTGCGTGTGTGTGTGCGTGTGTGTGTGCGTGTGTGTGTGTGAGAGACAAGCGCTAATGTAAACAGACATGGGGTGGTTGTGGCTCGGGTGGTAGATCAGATCGGCTGCTAATTGCAGGGTTGGCGGTTCGATTCCCGGCCCACACGACTCCACATGCCGAAGTGGCATTGGGAAAGACATTGAACCCCAAGTTGCTCCCAATGGCAGGCTAGCACCTTGCATGGCAGCTCTGCCGTCGTGAATGTGTGTGTGAATGGGTGATTGGGACACAGTATAAAGTGCTTTGGTACCCTCTAAGGTTAAATAAAGCACTATATAAGTGCAGACCATATATTTGGCTGCATGCATCGGATAATCACACTTGATCAGCATGTTTTGACTGTGAGTATATGAGTTTTAAACTGTTATCGTGGTCCTTATGTGATAGTTTAGCTGTCTATTTCAGAAAACAAATGTATTATATGAATGAAAGGACTGATTGCTGAGTTGCTGTTTGTGTGAATGAAAACCGCATCTGCACTTAATAAGTAGACGTGGCTGTGTGTATGGGAAGATCATGTTTAGATATGATGGCTCCGCATATACATGCTGTGAACTGTTATCGTGGTACTTTGTTGACAATTAGGCTGTTTGTTAAATAAAATAAACATACTATGTGCTTGCAAAGACTCTTTGAGTAGCTGTTTGTTTGACAAATGACACCCGCTACTTATGTAAACGAATGGCAGCACGCATCAGAGGAAGATCGCATTTGATGTGTTGACTGTGTGTATAAGAGCAGTGAACTTTTTATCGTAGTACTTTGGTGACGAGTTGGATGTATGTATATAAAATAAACGTATTCTGTGTTTTAAAAGACTGTATGAGTAACTATTTAAGTGAATATAAATTACAGACGCTTGACGCAGCTTCTGTGTTGGCTCGAAAACCGATTTGAATCTGGTAGCTTGTCACGTAACTGGCTGTTGCAGAAACACATATGTGTGACGCTACTCTGCAGGGCCCAGTTATTCAATTATGTGTGATGGTAAGCAAGAAAGGGTTAATCAAATAAATTAACACATTCAATTTACCAGCCTTAACAAGTTTAATGAAACAGACATCCTTTTTTTTATAAAATTCACATTAACTGAAGCAACCATGTCATTTTGAATCACTTCTATACCACTTTCACTTGTCTTTGGCTGGACTCGAATCGTGACTGTCAAGCCTAAGATCCAACAAACTATCAGGTGAGCTACCAAGCATGCTAATGACACAGTTAATCCTATGTACATTTTGATGGGTCTGTGATACAATTGTTAAAATGTTTTATTTTTACAATCATGTGTTCAAGTAAAAGTGTTTAATATCGTAACATGTCAGGGGGGGTGAGTAACTGAGTGAAAAATACGTTTTTATAAAGTCATAATCTGCAATTGTGCTAGTGATTCGTGATTAACCCACAAAGTTGTTGTAGCACCTCTAGTGTTCATTTCACCAGGAAACTGTAGCGAAACATAAAAAGCGGCATTTACAAGTCAGTTTGCAAAAATGTATAAAGAGTAACGCTCATTCTATGAGACCAGGTTGGGATTTTGTGACTTAATTATTTTTTTTCTAATTCATCAACCTGTCAGACTTCATCAAAGAGCTTTTTCTATAGCAGATTATTCCCATACAAACCTTATGGGTCATTTACAAAGAACATACTGTACTTTTTTGCTTCCATTTGTGCTGTTTATTTATTAATTAATTTATTATTAATGTTTGTGTATGTAAAATGCTCGCGAGTTTTACTAATTCACTATTACATCCCACCAATGAATGACGTCGGATCTCAGAAGTGTTTATTTTGACAGTGGTGCTCTGCTGTTTGTCTCTACAGGAACAGCATGTAATGATGGCAATTACAAAGTCATCCTAGATTATGTATAAAGGTTTTGGGAGTAATCCAGTGTCATCTGTGGTTTTCTCATCTCTAGAATTTGACTGCTAAAATTTTTTTCATTTGCGTATTTAGTTATTAATTTATTTATTTTTCTCTTATAGTGGAAAACTCCAAGGATGATCACAGACTATGAGGTACAATGATGGATGTTTTAGCAAAGTCCACAGGATGATTCAAGATTAGATTTGACCTTGCTAAACCCACAAAGATTTTACGTATGCAAAATTGTTAACATCAAATGACTGTCAAATACATTTGATAATATGGGTATCTAAACATCTCTTTAATTTCAATGGTTTCATATTTTTGGCCAGTAAATCACCACTCAAGACAAATAGTAGTCTGGACAATCCATGTTTATCCTTGCCACAAGTGAGCATGTGGTCCCTTTTTTTACTTGCATATAATTGGTCTTCTTTGGATTTTGAGGATCCTAACTACAGTATGTACGGTATATAATTAGGTGCATTTTATTTTATTCTGTTGCTTTGTTTGCTTCCCTGATGTTTGCGACCCTATCAAAACAGACTTGCAAATCATTCTTGGGTTGCCAACCACCATTTTAGAACCACTTCTGTAATAAATAATAAAATCCATTAAAGGAATATTTAACCCAAAGGAAATGTTACACAGAATGACAGCCTTGGTCATCATTCACTTTCATTTATTCTTTTTTTCTCTATACAATGATAGAGAATGGTGTCTGAGGTTGTCATTCTGCCTATTATCTTCTTTTGTGTTTCTTTGATTAAAGACATACATGTTTTGAATGACATGACATAAATGAGGACAGAAATTGGATTTTTTTTTGTGAACCATCCCTTTAACTTTGAAAAAATAAAATGTGATTTTTCATAAAAATATTTTTTCAAGGTTGTTCAAATACTTAATTTTTAGTGCTCTTGGATCACACTCCATTGGATTTAAATAAGGTAATTTCCAATGTTGTAAAACTATGAATATCAAATCAAAAGATAACCGACTTCCCTCAGTGCCACAATGTTTATTTGCTATTGAAACCGCAGACCCCCTCCCTATAAGCAGCAGCGTGTGTTTAGCCAAATAACACACAACATATGCCTACGAACTGCCGCGCTGTAATGCAGTGAAAGGAGGAAGTTGGGTCTAGTATTTTGGGTTCTCAGCCATGCCAGTTTTCTTTATTTTTCTGCAGCCTTTCCACAGTTGTAGTGGTCTGCGATGGAGTGTCCCAAGAGTGCAGGATTGTAATGGTAATACGGACCATCTAACAGCTGTCAAAACAGCCCTGTTAGTCGAGCAATGAGGCCTGTCAACCTGCCAAAAAAAAAAAAAAAACCTAGTCTGTAGCCTCTCAATTTTCCCCACTCCTTCTCTTTCCCTGACTTACTCACTCACTTTACACTGACTGCCACAAAACAGAGTCCGTTTCCTCCATGGGTTGACCTTTCACACTCTGGCCCAGTCCGTACAACAATATGTTCCAGTACGATCATATGTCTCACAGCTCATTGGCTTACAAAGCAGGAAATGCTTATTAGAACACAGAAGAAAGCAATTAGATTGAGTTATTGAAGATTATGTTGTATATTTACTCTCCTAGTCTTGGTAGGCTCTGAGTACAACTTCCCATTAGGGTATTATTGATCTTTCAAAATCCTTTGCCTAAGACCAAATTGACTGGCTCTAACTTTGAGAGATTTCAAGCTACATCCACCAAACTTGGCACAGACCTTCAGACAGTTCTTACTTGGTGTATGGGACAACACCAAGTAAGGATAAATGTATAGGACAAACTGTTTTCCAGAGATGGTCAAAAATATGTTAGAAGTCCATTAAAAATATCTGATTACTTCTTTGTAAAGCTATGTACACAAAACTCGGCACAGACGTTCAGCCTGTTCTGACTTGGTGTGCGATCACGGTTTTCTAGAGAAGATCAAAATCCCTTAGATGTAGGCCTACATTGAACATTTCTGACTGATTTCTCCTAGAAGTTTTAATCTACGTTAACGAAACTTGATAGAGTACTTGAGACTGTTTTTGGATTTTTATCGTGGAATATTACTTTGATTAAATAATGAAAACTATTTGAAGGAAGAGGAATCCAAATCAAAGTTGGCCTTTGCATGAATGCAGGGTATATTCGCTACAGCCCATATATCAATTGGTATTAGTCTGAAATACCACCAAAAAGAGTTATTTACATTTTTTTTTTTTATTTAAGTGAAACTTAAGGGGTTTCTTGAAATTGGGCCCTGAACACTGGTACACTGATTACAGTTACTTGTAGGTTAATTAGCTCATTCAAACACATCCTATCAACAGTATTTGAGATTAGGCAACTATAACATCAACATAATATTACAATGCAAATCTGAACAGACAATGAGCCAAATGCAGAGATGAAGTTACATGCTAGTAAAAACCTTTAACTCGTTTTGTGATTATGCTATATGTAAAGGTTTATCCTAAACAGTCTCTAAAAAAATTACATTATATGGCCAATAATGACCCAATTCATTTTTACTTATTTTTTACCTTAAATGAATTGTTTAACATTACCATTTATTTATTTATTTATTTCACCTGTTTGATTATGGACCAGTGAGATTTCAACTAGGAAAGAATATCAGGGGCGGCTGTGGCTCAGGTGATAGAGTGGATCGGCTACCAATCACAGGGTTGGTGGTTTGATTCCTGGCCCACACGACTCCACATGCCGAAGTGTCCTTGGGCAAGACACTGAACCACAAGTTGCTTACCATGGCAGCTCTGTCGCCATTGGTGTGTGAATGTGAGTGTGGATGGGTGATTGGGACACAGTGTAAAGCGCTTTGGTAAAAACTCTTAAGGTTAAAAAAGCGCTATATAAGTGTAGACCATTTACCATTTGATTTACATGAATGTAGCTTTATGTCTGTATAGGAAAAAGTGTAGATCCACCCTGATCTCATGAACAAGATTTTTGCATAATGAAAATGACATGCGTCATTACACTTTTTGCTATAGTTTCCCAGTGAAATGTCCAAAAATGAATGAAATGGTGTCATAATCAGATGAGGTTTTTAAGTTGAATATTAGATGGAGATTTTAATGAGTACAATGTACCTCCCTAACCTAAAACTTTAACCTAAACCTAACAAATATATTCCTAAATGCCTTACTAAGGGTGTCCAGCAAAGCCTTTATATGTGTCTGTATCTGTTTGTATGGCAACATTATCTGTATCTGTCTCTTAAACCGGAAGTACTTCAAAACTAAATGAAATGCCCATTTTTAAATGTAGTCTCTATAAATAAATTATTGTCTGGGCTCGAACACCTGTGTTCCGAGTCTTAAGTCCAAAACTCGATCAGGTGAGCTACCATGGAAGCTAATCACATTGAAATAAGTGCGTAAATGGTCGGTCTGTAACACAAACATTAAAATGTATTTTTCGAGTTACTTTAAAGCTTTTCGATATCATAACATAGCAATGTGTGAGTAAATTAAAGAAAAAGTGTGGATAAAAGTGTTTATAAAGTCATAATCAGCCATTGTTGTAGTGATTTTTGAGAAAGTGAATACACCGAACAGTTGTTGTAGCACCTCTAGTGCCAAATTATCAAGGAAACTGCATTGAAGAGTAAAACAATGAAAGTCTGCAAAATTGTATTTATAGTAACGTTCATTCTATGAGACTAGGTTTTTTAAATCAGGGCTAGCCAACCCTGCTCATGGTGATCTACCTTCCTATAGTGTTTAACACCAACCCTGCTCCAACACACCGCCTGCGATTTTCAAGTGATCCTGAAGACCTCGATGAGCTAGTTGGATCTAAACTCTGCAGAAAGGTAGATCTCAGGACCAAGGTTTGCTACCCTTGGTGTAAACAGTTTAAGCTATTTACCTGCTGGTGCTGGTTTTAGATGAATTTGTGCCACTTGGCATCTGGTTGACCAGGAAAAGACCACCTTGGCCAGGCAAGGAGACCAGTTAAACCATCTTAAATCAGCTTAAGTCATCTTAGACTTTTTTTTTCTATGTTGCCATTCAAATATCTAATGAATTTGGTTTGTCAAAACAACGTATCTACATCATGTTTGATGTATAGAAATTACACTATTGAGTTTTTAAATCAAAAAATTGGTTAGCTGCTTGAGGGAAAAGGGTGTGAACACATTGATGGCCATTTACTGGGTCCAATCTGGTGAGCTATTACCTCTTTTTATGTCCCGAAATTGCCACTTTTATACTACAGGACAAATTATTCCATCCAGAACTGCAGTTACATTGAAGTACCTGATGTCCAGGAGATTTGTGTGAAGAAGCTAAAGGTACAAAAACACATTGAAACATTAACTGAAAATATAAAAATACACCACTCCAGTACCGGTCTGGGGAAATAAAAGTCATAACCTCAATCTTATGTTTTGCAGTGTATTTATGTGAAGGGAACAGATGTGCTGTCACTTGTTAGGAGGCTGCAAACAAGCCCAATGTAACACTGTCATGTTTAAAGCTGGAAGTAACTGGGCGAGTGCAAGTTCAGGAACTTTAAATTGCCACCAAATAGAAAAGTTAAATACCATTTTAGTACATCCTGCAGTAAAATTTGCTTTCTCTGTAATTTGTCTATAAATCATCATCATTGTATCCACTTTAAAAGCATCCCACTTGACCCACAATTGATTTCAGTAGAGATTGATGTAAACATGTGTTCAAGCTAATGATGCACACACAAATATTGGTTTAAAATTGTCTTTTTTATTTTTAGCTTTTGGAAATGTCACACCTACATAGGCAGCACACTAGGTTTTAGAACAGGGCCTGTATTGATCTCCGCAGGGCTGGTCACCATAGACTCACACCATAGACACCATACACTCGCACTGTCTTAAGTTAATACGGTCAGGTGATGGAAGAGAGAGAAGGGGGGATGACTCAAATGCAGCCAGAAGGATGGTCTTTATTTTAATTTAAAAGAAATTACAAAACAAACAAAAACTACCCGGAAGGGGAAAACTCCAAGGTCCAGGGCAGGACTCCACGGTCCAGGCCAGAACACTGCAGACACACTGGGCATGATGCACCAGGCTGGAACAGACATGACAGGAACTAACAAGTAAGACACCTAACAGGGTGAACAACCACAACGAACTGGCAAGGGGCTGAAAACACAGGTTCCCCCGCAGGGAACAGGACAGACTGGGCAGAAGCGGGGCCACTGGTGAAGGTTCAGACTGGGCGCTGGCCACTGGCGAAGGGTTAGACTGGGTGCTGGCCGCTAGCGAAGGGTCAGACTGGGCGCAGCCACTGGCGAAGGGTCAGACTGGGTGCGCAAAGGGTCAGCCTGGGCATTGGCAGGGGGACAGACTGGCTGCATCGGCCGCAGGGGAGAGGTCAGGTATTGCAGCAGCTGCAGGGGAGAGTCATAAGAAGCCCAAAAACTATGAACAAGACCAACCGAAGTGGCAGGATCCTGACTCTAGATACACAAGACAAACACAGAATGACAGGTCACAGGATCCTCAACTAAAGAGTCAGGATCCTGACAAATACCTTAAAATCTCTGTAAATCATATGTCACATCCATTATAGTCTGCCTAATGTGGCTATTCTGAATGAGGAATGAGTGATTGGTCAGGGGGTTTTGACTGTTTGGAGGAAGACGGATTTGACTTAGGCTTGCGTTTAAGGGTACTGAGGGGGATTGAACAGTTTTGCTTCCCCCATCACCTGGCGAGGGGCTCTGAAAAGCCAGCCTGCAGAGAAGAAGGTTTGGGCCAACACAAACAGGTGCTGGTTCAGACATTCTGTCTTAAGGTCCCTTGCCATTCACCATACAGGCAATTCATTTATTAGCCTGCTTCAGGCAGTCATAAACAGATATTATGACCTGATATTATATAATGAGATATTCAATGATTCAATGGTTCACATTTATCATAGAAGGACCAATGTTTAGAGTGGAATAGTAGTCAAACTTTCAGATTATTGCATCATTGGATTTATGAATAGAACTGAATAAAATAGAATAGAATAGAATCCTTCCATTTGACTATACAGAAGTGAGTTCTGATTTCATGATTACATTGACCCGAGCCCAATCAGATTTGTCACTTTGCAGGGTTACCTTGTTCCAGAGAGCATGAAAGAAACAGAATAAACTGCTCACAGTACAGACATATTTCTACTTGAATTCTGAGAATACTCTTCATTTGTTAATCTGGGTCATAGTGCATTAATATTTAAAGTGCCCTTTTCCTGCTATGAAAATCTGTTTTTCACTATCATTCACTGTGAATTCTTCCACCTTAAATAATTAGTACACTTCCCAAGTATGCTTTCTAGCAATATTCGACGAGTTTAGTTTAGCACGTGCAAAACGCATGCTCTTCAGAGAAAGAGCAGGAGAAATAAGAGAGAGGCCAGCTCATTTTATTTATTTTTTTCAGTTCATAACATGGGTGTTTCGTCCTACATCTACACTGGAGTCTGGAGTGGTTAATGGCTCTTGTGGAAATGTATTGTGATGTTGAAAAGAAGACATTCAACACGGATTCCTACACAAACCTGCTCATTTCATATCTATGCATTTGGATATCTATTAAAGCACTTGAGGATGAGTGTTCACCTCAAGCTCATGCCACATAATGAACTACAATTTCAAGTGAGATCTTTTAGATTCAAAATGTTGTAGTAGATTTGTAGTAGTAAATCAAACTATATTTATAAATCTAAAAATATAATTAAAAAATATTTCTAATAATTGAATATTCAAATATTTATTTATAAATCTGAAAATGAACAAAAATATTCATAAAATAAAATATATATATATTTGTGTGTCTGAAACTGATTTCAGTTTAAACTGTCAAAAATAAAACTTTGAAAAATAAAACTATATGCATAAACATAAATAATAACACTTCACAATAACTTTAATAACACTGACAAACAATATTTGACTATTTGATGCTTATCTGATCAAAATGTAATGTGCATTCACATTCAAATAGTCAGAAATGGTCATTCAAATTTGATTATTTAGATATTTTTGCATTCTTATTTGAATGTACATTATCTATTAAGCTTTTTATGTTTGTTAATTTAGAGTATTATATAATATTATATTATATGAAAGTGCTCCGAAACAAACATAGCTAACATTGGGGCGGCTGTGGCTCAGTTGGTAGAGCGGGTCAGCCACTAATCGCAGGGTTGGTGGTTCAATTCCCAGCCCACATGACTCCACAAGCCGAAGTGTCCTTGGGCAAGACACTGAACCCCAAGTTGCTCCCAATGGCAGGCTAGCGCCTTACATGCAGCTCTGCCGCCATTGGTGTGTGAATGGGTGAATAAGACACAGTGTAAAGCAATTTGAATACAGCTAAGGTTAAATAAAGGTGATATATATGTGCAGACCGTTTACCATTAACCAAAATGAATAAATGGATAGTACTTTATTTTAGGGATCAGATATTAGACAGTAAATAATGACTAATAATTGGTCTTATAAGGGACTAGTTACAGACTTGTTTGGAATTATAAGATATTTATTAAGCCTTTGTTCATTGATTTCTTACCCTTGCCTAATAGCCTCTTCTATATATATATATATAGAAAAAATTGTAAAGATTTTCTTATTAGGTAAAAACAAAAGATCCTAATATCCAGTAAGGTGCAAAAATACATCCTTTATAGGGAATTATTACACTATGTGGATGTGCATACAGGTTTAAAATTGTTCTCTGTATCTTCAGGCCATTTTAGTAGTAGGTACTTAAACTAGGAACAGACTGTAATTAAATTGTGAGTGACTGCATTGAGCAGCAGGGAACAAGGGGGTGTTTAGCCACTGTGGGCTGCAATCACAGCAATCCCACCGGGAATACTTGGATCAGTCCTAGTAGTGGCCAACTGTTTTTATTTAACTGAGCCTTTCTTATCTTCAGTAGTATGAGGGTCCATTGCTTTCACAAATATAGGGGTAATTAAACTCTAGAAACACCAGAGAGATCAAAGCAGCATCTTAAGAAGTAAAAACAGCACAGGACAGTAAAACAACTGCATAATTTTGGACCACCACAATCCTAAGAGTGCCTGCTTCAGAATAGAATGAGTGCAAATGTGTTTGACTGACCACTTTAAATGCACATCCAGCTGCATCTTTATAATCATGGGTTTTGCTCTATTGGTGCATGAGAAGTAATTTAATGCACATGTCAGAGAATCCCAGCTTTATAAAACGGGCTTGCAGGATTAAACTGGAAGTTGTGACTTTGTCTATTGACGTAGATGTTCATCAAAGTTTCTACTGACACAGTTCACACATAAATGCACAATATGGTGAATTACTGGCACCACCTGTAGGGCTGTCAGATGCCAACTTGTGAGTGAATATCCTCTCTGAAGGTGTAGATGAGTTTATTAAAAGTCTGTCATTATTTACTCATCCAAATGTTGCTCCATTCCCATATGGATTTTACAACAGCTTTTCTCCTTTTCTGTTCCATGGAAGAAAGAAAGTAATTTTTGTGAGTAAATAGTGAAACATCTTTCATTTTTTGGTGTACAATTTTTTTTAAGGTAACTAGTTTCTCTCTATGAGATACTTCAGGCAATAACACACCATTTATATATGTAATAAATGCAGTCCTGTGTGTCACTCATTCTGTTTTAGTTTCAGCTCTGTATACTGGTCTTAGATGAAAACCTACTGTACCTGTTCAGCTCTTGATTGGATGGAGCAATGTGAATATGACATTTGTATGTAATTAAAGTCAGTCAGACTGCTTGGTGACTGCAATGTGATAGCAAAAACAGCAGATCAAAGAGTTTTAATTCAATTCAATGCCATTGTGAGCTATTGGCTTTGTTTCACAAGCATACACTTGTATTATTTATGTAATACATAGTATGCATACTGTGCACATAATGTTTACAGTTAGCATGAAATACAGGTGAAACTCGAAAAATTAGAATATCGTGCAAAAGTTCATTAATTTCAGTAATTCAACTTAAAAGGTGAAACTAATATATTATATAGACTCATTACAAGCAAAGTAAGATATTTCAAGCCTTTATTTGATATAATTTTGATGATTATGGCTTACAGCTTATGAAAACCCCAAATTCAGAATCTCAGAAAATTAGAATATTACATGAAATCAATAAAAAAAAGGGTTTTAAATACAGAAATGTCGGCCCTCTGAAAAGTATAATCATGCATATGTACTCAGTACTTGGTTTGGGCCCCTTTTGCATTAATTACTGCCTCAATGCGGCGTGGCATGGATGCTATCAGCCTGTGGCACTGCTGAGGTGTTATGGAAGACCAAGATGCTTCAATAGCGGCCTTCAGCTCTTCTGCATTGTTTGGTCTCATGTCTCTCATCTTTCTCTTAGCAATGCCCCATAGATTCTCTATGGGGTTCAGGTCAGGCGAGTTTGCTGGCCAATCAAGCACAGTAATACCATGGTCATTGAACCAGGTTTTGGTACTTTTGGCAGTGTGGGCAGGTGCCAAGTCCTGCTGGAAAATGAAGTCAGCATCTCTATAAAGCTTGTCTGCTGAAGGAAGCATGAAGTGCTCTAAAATGTCCCGGTAGACGGCTGCGTTGACTCTGGACTTAATAAAGCACAGTGGACCAACACCAGCCGATGACATGGCTCCCCAAACCAACACAGACTGTGGAAAATTCACACTGGACTTCAAGCATCTTGGATTGTGTGCCTCTCCATTCTTCCTCCAGACTCTGGGACCTTGGTTTCCAAATGAGATGCAAAATTTGCTCTCATCAGAAAAGAGGACTTTGGACCACTGAGCAACAGACCAGTTCTTTTTTTCTTTAGCCCAGGTAAGACGTTTGACATTTGAAGCCCATGTCCAGGACCCGTCTGTGTGTGGTGGCTCTTGATGCAGTAACTCCAGCCTCAGTCCACTCCTTGTGAAGCTCCCCACACATTTGAATGGCCTTTTCCTGACAATCCTCTCCAGGCTCCGGTCATCCCTGCTGCATGTGCACCTTTTTCTTCCACACTTTTCCCTTCCACTTAACTTTCTATTAATGTGCTTTGATACAGCACTTTGAGAACATCCAACTTCTTTTGCAATTACCTTTTGAGGCTTTCCCTCCTTGTGGAGGGTGTCAATGATGGTTTTCTGCACAACTGTCAGGTCAGCAGTCTTCCCCATGATTGTGAATTCAACTGAACCAGACTGAGAGACCATTTAAAGGCTCAGGAACCCTTTGCAGGTGTTTAGCTGATTAGAGTGTGACACTTTGAGCCTACAATACTGAACCTTTTCACAATATTCTAATTTTCTGAGATTCTGAATTTGGGGTTTTCATAAGCTGTAAGCCATAATCATCAAAATTATATCAAATAAAGGCTTGAAATATCTTACTTTGCTTGTAATGAGTCTATATAATATATTAGTTTCACCTTTTAAGTTGAATTACTGAAATTAATGAACTTTTGCACGATATTCCAATTTTTCGAGTTTCACCTGTACCAGAATGCTTATTTTGCCAAAATGTGCAGCATAAAAGCAGAGCACACTGTATTTAATATTGTTTTCTTAGATGCAACAAGGTCAATTAATAACCATCGTCGTCATACTGGAAATGCAAGGTCAACTGTATCGAATTATCTGGGATGTCCCACATTTTGGTAGAAATTAAGATGTCCCGTACGGGATGCCGATTGTCCTTCATTTAAGCAGCAAAATGTTTGAGGGGGTAGGGATGGTTTACGAAAAACTCAAGTGTCCCGTTTTTGCATGCCGAAAAGTTGGCAACCCCAGTGATGAACTTTGTTAACTTGTTATTTGATTGGGCTACCAAATGTTAAAGATCCCATGAAATTGCTTGACAAGCAAATACATATTTTCTGTTGAAACCCGGAGTGGGGAAATCAGGACGTGTTTTTTTTAAAGCAATATCCTTCAGTTTTCATCATAGCAATTAATCATCATTTGCAAATCAGTTTGAGGTGGTATTATGTGGAGGGACATTTAGTCTATAGACACTCTATAGTGCATTGATTGAAAATATTTTTTTTAAATGAATAAATACAGGGGTGGCTGTGGCTCAGGTGGTAGAGCGGGTCGGCCACTAATCGCAGGGTTGGCGGTTCGATTCCTGGCCCACACTGCCGAAGTGTCGTTGGGCAAGACACTGAATCCCAAGTTGCTCCCAATGGCAGGCTAGCACCTTGCATGGCAGCTCTGCTGTCATTGGTGTGTGAATGGGTGAATGGGACACCATGTAAAGTGATTTGAATACCGCTACCGTTAAAAAGGCGCAATATAAGTGCAGACCATTTACCATATATCTGAGTAGTGCAAGATGAGTCATCAATATTTATGGTGGGGCCGCACAGCGCAGTTAATGGTTTTTAATACAGGTAAATTCCTGGCTCGCAGCCATGGCTCCATTGATTGCAATTTAAGCGGAACTCCGAACAGTTCAAATAAATGTACACAGTGAAACTAATATATAGATGAAATTACTCTGACGTCACATTGCAGGAAACCACGCTTCCGGTTCTTTCAATGGTGGAAATAGGCAGCGCTGCAGTTTTAATAACCTTTTAAGCTTTATGGAATTTAAAAATTTATTTTAATGTTAATAAAAGTTAATATAAAGGATTAACTATGGTTATCTACAGTTAGTTTAAACTTGGTTCAATGAGCCTGTATGAGTACATTCACTGCGGTGGTGGAGACGGGTCCTGTTCCTCCCATTACATGTTATGCGGTGGTCTTGGTCATATAAGATAATCGTTAGATCATAATTTCACCTCATATCTGTCACAGCGACAGCACTTTTGAAATTAAATACAGCCATTTGTGATCAGATATTGTGTGATTTGTTAATAAAAATTCATATCCATCACAGCTGTCAATTGTGATAGAGCAGACGCGATAAGAATGACGGTGACCCATGAAATATCATAATTGATGTGCTTCATCTATTCCTCTGGAATGCAACATGAGTCTGAAATAAACATTAAGATTAATTACTATAATGCAGAAATTGAGGTTTCTATTTATTTTACTGTTTGAGTTAATTTTATTTGTTTTTACATTTTTAAAAAAGGCTGTCGATTTAATACAATTTAATTTGGTATGATTTATTATTGCAGAAACAAGGATGTGCGAATGCATCCTTTGACCATTAAGTGTACCTCAGACAGATTGGCAAACTTGAAAAATGTTTTTCTGTTGAATTCTGTTCAATGATATGGAAATAAAATATAGAATACATTCACTTCTAAAGGCTTCTGTCAATTCAGTGTTTTTTCATCTCCCATAATAATGCAATATCTTTGAATTATCTTCATTTTGGGACTTTTCTCAGCAAATATTGATATATGTAAATAATTGAAATTAATTCAAGTAATCAGTAATTAATCATGTAAGATATTTAATGGGCTGTAAGCCCTAGTATTTACATATTAATCTAGTATTGCATATTTAGTGTAATGCTGACCAGTGCAGAATGGGCTGAGCATGAATTATGATTGGCATATACATGAAATATGTGAACCATGGAGGGAAGGCTTAAAATAAAAACTTAATAAAGATCTCAAGTGAAGGATGGTTTTACGTTTGCTCTTGGGGTTCATGTGCTTTGGGATTGTGGGGGTCTGTATCATACCATTCATCAAACTGACAGGTCAGTGGCGTCAAGTGCCAGCAAGTGCGACATTCCTGAGTGCAGCAGGCCAGCAGAACAGGAGCATGCAGTACACACACTGTCCTAACCCCGGCCACACATCTGGATGGGAAGATGATATGGTATGTAGACCCCCTCCTTACTCAACATACTACACCATCCCAACCCCCTTCCTTTTCAACTGTGGGCACTTTTGTGTCCAAGGCATATTCTGAAGGCATATGCTGGCATAAGACTGTAATTGAAGTCTTTCACTCTCCGAATAGCCATTTTGAAATCCATCACTGTTTATGGATTTTATGGGGTTGTTGGTAAGTGGTCACAAAGTCTTTTTAGCAAGTAAGTCAACTCAGCAGCCATCTTTGGTATGCTCTCAGACACTCTCTTTTTTTTTATGTAAACAAGCGGCATACGAGTGCAGCTCCTACCTACTTGAATGGGGAAAGACCAAAAACTCCAAAATGGTTAATCAAGATTACAATCAAAGAACATATTTCAAATCAGCAGTAAAATTGGACAACACTTTTATCATAAATTGTGCTTCTTTACCTAGGATTATGCTAAAAAAGCAAAATGTTTAGCTAATGTGGATGCACCTTCTCGAGTTGACTGACAGGTTATCTAAATCTAATTGGCTACTTTACATGTAAGGCAGGACTACCTTTGTATATCTGTTGACCATTGGGCATTCCAGTTTCTCTCACTCATTTTAATAGAAGTGGCCCGTCTATGCTAAATAGTCTCTGGTTGTCAGGACATTATTATGTGGTTGCTAGCATGTTTTAGATGGTTACTTATTGGCCAAACGTCAGAAGTGGTCTCTAAATATGGCTTGAGATGGCTCGTATGACAACTTCGTAGATCACTTAGAAATGGTAACAAAACAAGCTGCACTATTTGAGGTAATAATTCATGACCATATAGCAAATGATGTGGGACAACCTAACTTCAGAAGTTTAACACTTAAAAATTAAAAACTAGGCACAAACTTGCTGAAGATTTGCTGCTCGTTATTTTCACATGCAAATTAGCTTTTGATTCGCCGCAGTTGTTTCCCAGAAGTTTGCAGCTCTTCGCCGGTAGTGGTGAACCTCCAGCAAAACTTTGGCAACAATGGACAATTTGCCATAAAGCACATTTGCATGTGAAAATAATCAGTGGCGAATTTGCCGCAAGTTTTCTTAAGGGAATACTTAGTTAAGGTTGGGAGTTTTGACAAAGTCTAGCCTAGCATGTGCAACAGCAACAGCAACAGCAACAGCAGTGATTGCTAACAAACCATTCTTCTACCAAAGCAATCCTTTGTTAGCCTAAGTATACTCTGAATGATAGTGTAGATAAGATGACTTTGCACATTAACATATATATATATACACACACAATCAAAGTGCAGTCAAAGGTGTGCGCATATCAGCTATTTATTTTAGGTCGGCTAATCTGATAAGATTTTATTGCTGGAACTACCCATTTTATAAAGAATGATTTCTCATGGAGGAAATTATAATTTTTGCAGGTTGCGGTGAAGCACTCAGAGCCTTTTCCGCTGCACCATTCATCCTTGTCATGGTAGCATGAACGGTTATTTGGATTAGCACTATCATGAAAATTCCACATGCACCACCTCAGACAGGGTTTTGAGAAATGTTATATGAATAACTGACACCACACAAAAACCTCAAGAACAACACATGTATTTGCACTTGTTTCACTTTAACCGGCTCAGCTATAGCATTAACATTATTTATACTGTCAAGCTCTAAAAAGTACCATAAAAGTATCAACAATGTTGCATTCCCTTCCATTGCATTCATACACTCTATTTGCTGACTTGTGAAGCCATATGTTAGCTTTCTGCAAATAACATGCCAAAATGTAAGCCAATATTGTTTCATTTGCCTAAGATTTCCTTTGGTGTTTCAGGAAATAAATAAATACTTGAAAGGTGTTGCATTAACAGCAATATCAAGAGAAGGTGTGCAATGACTGTTAGTCATTAGTGCTATCGAAGTTAACGTGTTGTGGTGATGGGGGCGTGGTCGTGTGTCTGTTTGGTCCCTCCTCCAAAGCTTCCCGCATGACACTGAGCACGCCACACTGCCGACACCCATACAGCAGGTCGAAAGCGGAAAACATTGTGGATGCTTGTGGGACCTCTTTAACTGCAAATAACAGGGTTTCAAGCCATTTATCTCAATTTCTAGCATCCTCGTGTATTATATTATGAATCATATTTTTCAGGGTTTTATTAAATCATTCCACCAACCCATCAGTTTGTGGGTGGAAAACACTTGTACAAATTGATTTAATACCTAATAATTATACCTTGCATCATTTTGACCAATTCTTCACCAAAATTAGCGAATGGGTGAGGCAGGAATTAGTCGCGGCTTCCACTCTATGTTTTCTCCCCCGAATAGTATCTCAATGGTAACCACCAGATACGTGTGAATATCCCCATGCACACACCACACCTTCACCCGACTATTTGTACCTATTGCCCCGTCTTGTACCAAACGTTGGTGGATGGAGGTTTGAGAACAGCCAGAATCCTTCAAAGCTTGATATGAGTATCCGATACACCCCAGCTCGATCGGGAATGGCCTGTGGATTGTGGGGAATCTGGACCAGCGTACCCACCTCCATTACGGGGCAACGGTCCTGAAAATGCCCTGGATCCCTGCAGCTCCAACAGACCGACCCAGGCCCCCCTACTACACCTGTGGGACCGGACTCACCAACCTGGAAGGAACCAGTGGAGAGAGACATAGTTAGCAAGGGACACGGGGATGGGACCCCCTAAGCAGGGAAGAAACCTGGGCACAGGACTGCCCAGTTTCCTGGGGGCAGGAATGGGATGGAAACAGTAGGGGCAGGGAAGGGTTTTGGGGGTAAGGAAGGGAGAGAGAAAAGAAGACAAAGACAGACTCCGGTTCACTGCTTCCCAGAAATGCCATGACGTAGTCCTCGGCCATCTGGATCCCTTCTACCAGCGATGCAGGATGGAGGCACTGGACCCACTCGGCCATACCACGGGGGAGCTGGGAGACGAACTGCTCCAGTAACACCTTGTCCACAATGTCTTGGGTGCCGCAGGATTCCCGCACCAGCAACCATTTCCAGCAGGTGTCCCGGAGCTGCTGTGTGAAGGCGAATGGGTGGCATCTTTGCCCAGCTTCAGGGAACGGAAGTGATGTCGGCTCAGTTCGGGGGTCCGGCCAACCCGTGGCAGGATGGCTCTCTTCAAGTCAGCTTAGATGAGGAGGTTGGCTGCGCGGAGCTGCTGGATCATAACCTGTGCTTCCCCATAGAGTAACAGCAACAGATGGGCCGCCCACTGGTCAGGTGGCCATTCCAACACCTAGGCCATCTCCTCAAAGAGGTTGAGGTAGGCTTCGGTATCATCAGCAGCCACATTTTTATGAGGGTGAGGGGCTGGACCATCAAGTTGGGCTCCGGGGCCACTGCAGCCACCCCCTCATGTCTGATCAATGCCTGTCGATTCTCCGCTTGGGCCTGCAGGAGTTGAAAATGCTTTTCTTGCTCCTGCCACAGCTCTACGAGGGCTTGTTGCTGGTTCTGCTGGATGCCGCTGTATGACATCACGTCAGGGTTCAGGTGTGGGAATGAGGAGACGGGGAGCAGTGAAACGTCAGGCTTTTTATTCTCTTATTTTGCTTTGTGTACAGCATAAGCACTTTTTGTTGCATTTCACTCAATAACTCACTCTCGCTATCACTGTAATGAGAAACAGCTTTTAGAAATCATGTCAACCAGCTTGACGAGCCACGCCACTCCTCTCCTGCAAACAGACCCACAACCACGCCCCATCACCACACGCATTAATAACGCATTAACACAAAATTAGATTAACACCACAAATGTTTTTAATACGTGTAATAGGACCCTTTTAATAAACTGTAGTTCATAAGAAGCAAGTCAACTCACGCAAATATTGCTAATGTGACATGCATGGACCGTTGGGAAAACAGACGTTGGGAGACATTATACTGATACCTGTGCCAAGCATTTTATCAGTGTAGCACATCAGTAGAACGAACATGCCCACAGCAGCACAGATAGAGCTCGGAACTTTGTAACATGATTGCAGCAGCAATACAGCTGTCATTTGAACAACTGCCTTGCACTGCGAGGCGGCGTACGTAAGTTGCAAGGCGCGGTGTGAATGTCTGAGCGTGAGGTAATCATCTGTGTTCCACGACTGCAACCGGGTCCTTGAATAATGTATAACGTGCGAGTAAAGGGAGCCGGTGGAGTTTCTGGTGCCCCTGTAGGGAGTTGGTGCCATACGCAGACTGCGTTATATGCGTATAGGGAGCTGTGGTACTAACGGAAATCCTGCTGCTGTCTACAAGTTTCTGTCACAGTGTCTCTGTTTGATTGAATTTGGAGACATTGCTGGAACCCTGCAGGTAATCTAAATTGCCATTAACCCATTTAATCTCACTGGTTAGAATAGTGATCTGGGTCTAAAAGGAGTTTTTGGTGTAATTTTTACAGAGATGTCAATTGTAAATGGCAATGCAGATATTTTTTGCACGAGATGTGCATATAGTCACATGACCAGAGCTATTTTATTCCACTGTGCTCCTGGAAAGATTATGTCCGTCAAAACTCCATAAAAAGAAGCGAATAAATCCTGTCATAATACACTTACAGCTACCATATTTTGTACATAATTTTAATTGATTTGTGTTCATTTTTTGTTCATTGTTGGTGGGGTAGGTTTTGTGCGGATGACTGAAAAATACATCTGGATGATGCATATTTTGTCCACTCATGTTTATTAAGATATTGTAATTAATCGTGATTAACTACAAAAACAAATTATGCGATTAATTACAATTAAATATTTTAATCGTTTGACAGCCCTACTTTAAATATTAAGTGCTTTTTCTTTCTGTTAATTGTTTTTTTTGTGTGTGTTTGATATACATATTTACTTATCTGTTATGAATTGATTGGCTTTCACAACTGCCTTGAAAGGGCGATAATTGGATTAAATCATAAATAGATTTCTTCTGGGAAACACAAAGAAGGGGGATTCTTGGTTAAATTATAACATATTGATCAGTTTGACTGGATCCCAAGGCCACCCAAGCTTGGCCATTACTCATATAGACACAAGAAACTGTAGTTTCCTTTACTCTAGGCATCCTTTGCTGCCTGTGTTCGTGCATTATGTTTTATCAGTATTTTTACTGGCCAATGTGGAAAAATAACGAATGGATGGTCTACCATTTCCCATCGCTATCCAGATGTCCTGTGCTGAAAAGCCATCTTAAACCAACCTAAGGTGGTTAGCTGGTCTTAGTTGGTCTCTCAGTCTAGTTGGGCTCATTTATTTTGATGTTTTTGAGGGGTTTGGGGTTTGTTGCTAACCATCAAGCAAAATGAGCTATATAATAATAAAGAAGATTATAATAAAAAAAATACCAAAGCTGGTTTGCCTAGATGGTATTCCAGACTGGTCTGGCTTAATAGTTTTAAATGGTTTTGGGTTCTTTTTCACTGGTCAGGTTTTTTGTTGTTGTTGTTTTTTTTCAGCAGGAAGAGGGATGGCACACATTATTGGGTCAAAAACCAAAAGAAAGCTAGACTTCCACTCTGCTGAACCATCAAAATGAATTATTTGGGTTATACATCATCTTGCCTTTTAATGGGATCTTAACAACCAGACCAAGAGGGGCGACCTTGTTTAAAAGGGGCAATTTCATTCAATCAGGCTTGGGTTGCTTGTGTCTAGATCCTGCTCATCTTCAGACTGAGGATCACAGGGTCAGGCCAGGCCACTGCTTTCATCTGCCTATTATAGTGTCTGTTGTTAGAGTCTCTGAAAAAACATCCCAAGTGTGGCTGTTGCACCAATCCATCACAACCAGTGAATCCAATCGCTGTGTCCTCACTATTAATACACTTTTGATGATGATGGATGGTGAGTCAATTCATTGGGTGTGACAGAACCAAGTCAATATGCCCATTTCAATGCTTGATTATGCCAATTCCATTTTTCATGAAAGATCTGGGTTTGATGCTTAAAAGGAGTATGCATCTGTGTCTTAGATCATAATCTTTTCATGGTGTGGCATTTCAACAAATATGAACCATGGATGATCTACTGTATGCCTTTGGTTTTGTTAATGCCTTTCATATGGATGTAAGTCCCAACAATTTGTTTGCTATACAAGTACATCTGTCCCACTTACCGCTCAGTTCAAAGCCACAAAAGATTTTGCACTGTCACGTTCCATGGCAATTTTTCCAAACAGTTGCAGCACTTGTGTGCCGTAGGCTAGTTCAGTGAAATAATATCAGGCTAGCTTGCATGTTTTGAAGTTTTCAAATTACATAAGCAAAGATGTTATGTCTCAATCAACAACATCAGTTGCACAAAAACATACATGCAACCCAAACCCTAACTTTTTCTGGCAAACATTTGCAGCAAATTCAAATTTGTGACAAGTCTGCCATCGCTCTAGATTTTTTGTAAAGGAATCTGGTGAAATATGTACAAAATGTTACACCAGTGGTCTTAATGCTGTATTATTGTTTGTGGTATGTATTTAGGCATTAAAGCATAAGAGTCTGTGCTATATTGTGAATAGAGTCAAGGCTGATGGGCATTGTGAGGCACGACGCGATGCGACTGCAACCCCTTCAGCCGTAACTATATTCACAATATCGCACAGCCTCGAGTGCCTGTTTGCTTTTATAAAACGGACTCCACATAATAATAATATCAAGGAAACAAATGTTAATTAAAATGCAATATTTTGTAAGTGAAATCACTAAATGCTATCCTTCACTAGAAACCTGGCAGCAAACAGTAAACAGAATGTTGCTAAGCAACCAGAATAAGCTATGTGTGCTGCGGAGTGAAACAAAGAGAAGTTTTGTGAGGAGGTAAGAGCTGCGTTTTATCATAACAAAAGCACTGCTGTTGACCAATCAGCATCCTGGGGCCATATCACAGAAAACGTACTATCTTAAGTTTTAAGTTAAGATCTGATCAGTTCAATTTAGATTTTTCACAAATTCATATTACAGACGCAAATCCTCACTCTAGTTAAGATAAGATAACGCATTTAGAAAATGTTATTCTGTAATAGCGTTTGTACTAAATGAGAACTGAAATTGCCATTGTTACCAAACAGATACGATTCTTAAGTTAGGTTCTTTCTGTAATATGCCACCTGGACCAGAACAATCCATTTTATAAAAATCTGCACGATTTTATGAATATAATCTGTTATGTAGCAAAGTCTTTTTACCAAATCAGTTCACTCGGTGGCCATATTTGGAACGCTTCCAGGAAGCTATTTTTTATGCAAACAAGTGGCATACAAGTGCAGCAGGAACAACCGAAAGCTCCAAAACTGTTGGTCAAGATTATGATCAAAGATCAAATTTCATACCAGCAGTAGAATCTGACAAGACTGGTTTCATAAATTGTGCTTCTTTACCTCAGATTACACTTTTAAGATTTTACCGGCTTATGTAGCTAATGTGCATGGGCACTCTTGAGTTGATTGACAGGCGATGTCTGTATCTAAAAGGTGATTGGCTCTTTTGCCTGTGTAGCTGTTGGGCAGCATATAACCACACTGGACACAAAAATATCTTTTTGGGGTTTTTTTGTTTTGACGGCTGTTTATTAAAAAACAGCGTTCGATGGAGCCGTATTAAAAAACAGAATAAAAAATTATACAAATATATAAATAAAATGTGTTTTCGTACTTACTTGAAGAATGAAAAATGGAAATGAAATAAGGTACAATAAAATACAACAAATGAAAACGGTTGAGCGGGGATCCCAATTACTTTTCATCAAGGGCCAAATTCTGTCAACAATACAATGTCAAGGGCCACACCCCTCGATGTGATGACAAAGTGTTTGAGCTGCTGCTATTATTATTGTTAATATTATTATTACTATTGTTGTTTTTATTGTTAATATTATTATTCCTATTGTTTTTATTGTTATTGTTGTTAATATTATTATTAATATCGTTGTTTTTATTATTATTATTGTTAATATTATTATTAATATTGTTGTTTTTATTATTATTATTGTTAATATTATTATAACTATTGTTGTTTTTATTATTATTATTGTTAATATTATTATTACTATTGTTGTTTTTATTATTAAAATAGTCACAAATAAATAGTCAGATTTGTTCTGAGTTCTTTTACTCAGTATTAGTAGCCTGTTTTATTTATTAAAACAATTATGAAAAATTTGTTTGTATATAGATACACAAAACTACACACAAAACTTCTGCCTGCCAGAGAAATTTGTATTTGTATTTTTTTCCATATTGTAAATCAACAATATGGATCTCCATGTCCTCCATGCATGTTAATTGTTCCTGCTCATCTCCAAACGGGATATACTCCCTGCACTTTCCCTATTGCTGATTCAATAATTAGACCTATTAGCATTAATATTGTTATTGTTCTTGAGGATAATATAATAAACTATTGCAATAATTTCAATAAAGAAAAGACTGTGAGCCAATGTTTTCTTATATTTTTATATTAGGCTATGCATTGTATTTTATACTGTACAATACATGTAAATCGTACTATGCACTATTCCATGTGTATTTGTTTATTATCCAGGCATTAATCCAGACTTTATAAAAAGAGAAGTTGGCTTTAGGAGTCCATTTGGAATGTACTGGTGTATATTTATGCAACAGCACTCTTTACTCACCTCACTCGCATAAAAACACAGATTATATACTCTTTAGAATGCATCAACACTGTGCAAAGAACATAATGAAACAGTTATGCCAAATAAGTAAATAAATAATTGCTTATTTAACAGTGTTCAATATATTAATCTCTAGCACTGACAGCTAGCCTGAGCAGGGCAGCAGACTGGTATAAATGTTTGTATAACAGCAACAGTGCTGCCTACTGTACAGGGGTGACATTGTTTTTCTTCTTTCTTTTTTTATGAACTCTGTGTATAGACCTTTTGTCTGAAGTTTGTCTTGCAAAATCATCATGGATTTGGTGTGAACAGGCCTTTAGCATGGGCCAAACGTTTGTTTCTCTCAGGGCCAGCAAAGCCTTCTCTGCTGGCCTATCATGTCAAGTAAATACATATTTTTCATCCTTTCATTCTCAATCATCTTTATGCTTATGTATTTTTAATCGCTTTCCACTCTTAATTTATCTACAAACAAATCGAGAAAAACAAGAAGTTTATCCAGTCAGAATTTATTCCTTGATGCTGTTTCACAAATCACATGACCGAAGCAGCGTGTGAGTTTGAGCTCCACCTTGTCAGGCCTTCAGAATTCCCACAGAATCCCTCAACAGTGCAAATGAATGAGCAACTAAAGTCAGAGTGTCAGATTCATCAGCCAATCAGATTGATTTATACCACTTCTAGCTGGCCTTGTGTGACGCAAACACGCTTTAAGTGAAGTAATATGAAAGTGAAGAGCGTGAGATTGCTTATTTATTAATCAGGAAAAGAGGACTGATTTTGAATTCAAGTACATTGGTAAGTGCTTTTTGCGTTGTTATAGCAACATCAGGCGTTCTCTAAGTGTAAATTAGGCTGCTGGAGCATTCAGTGTCGGATCAAGTTTTGATAAGTAGTGCTGCGTTCCATTCAACATGGAAAGTCGGATTTTACAACTTCCTACTAGGAAAAGTGCAATGCAGTGCATCTTTAAGTCAGAATTACAACTTGTAGGCTTGTGCAGAAATTTTCAACTCTGATTTCGCCGAGATGCAGGGGCATGATGTCACACAAACATGTCGACACTCTTACAGATAAACATTCACTATTAAGTAATATTGATGAATGAGTTTGTTTCCACATTACATGATATTAACGCTTGTTTAACAAATGCCTGCTGAAACAGGTGTATAAAACATCATAATCTCTTTTGATAATCGTACACATGAAGCACAAATGTTAGCGCCGCAGCATTGTTTATCAGTTGGGTTGCTAGGAGACATCTCTAATGAGAGTCAAACCGCTGCTAAGCTAACGCAGTTGTGAATATCGGGAAACGGAATACATTTATGCTCGGAGATATCAAGTAGGAATATCCCACATCCAACTTGAATGGAACGCAGCATAACCGTATACCCTGAAGAAACGAATTTTATTACAAGCAACATTTAAATCGCAAATATTATTCTTTGTCCAGGTATTATAGACCTCCTTGGTAGATTCATATGAAAGATTATGATTTTTGAATGTCTGTTCGGGAGACGTTCATTTCATGCTGCAGTTAAAATTAGGCTTGCTTGCGAATTAAGTGTCGTTTCAAGTTCTGGCTTTCGTGCGTGGACATTATGTATGATGCCCAAAGGCATAGGGCTTCTTATTAATTGTGTATACTGTTGCCACAAAACTGTTTTCTTAATGGCATGAATCACACTGAACGCCTAGACTTTAAATGCACGGCCCATCACTGGATTCTCTATTTGTCTTGGGCTGCCTATTGAGGAACCCTGCCGTAGAAGCTATTGTCAAAAGAAGCTTATAATATTCACAGTATTTTATTTGTATTCAGAACCGTCATATCCTGCTGGAGATAGAAGGCATAGGCAAGGAGCCTACCCTCCTGCAGAACGGGACTCAACTGGTGGTGGTGGGGTGGTGGAGGTTGCCATGTTAGCACAATGAAACAGCAATGTGATAGATTGTGAGCAGACTTATAAAGCAATGGCTTACATGTGATTGGCTAGGAATTACCCAGCTAATGGTGCTATGATGTACAGCTGCAAGTCTTCCAGCTAGAACAATGCTGCGCTTACATTTCTTTCTATGTGCACCAAAACGTGATCAAACTCCACACATGCAATCCATATGTGCCCTTCAAAACTGACCCATAACAAACACCCAAATTTAACATACATCTCTTCTGAACTCATATTTAATGGAATTTATAAGCAGCTTGTGTAAAATGTGATATCTCTTGCACAACGTAAGTTTTCACATTCTAACCAGCACGAAACAGTGCCAGAAAGCTGGTGTAGACAAACTCTTTAAGGGGTCATGTCTAATTTATGACAAGAGCTAAATTCCATGAAATTTGTACACTTGGCTACACCTGTAAGGCGGGACTACCTTTCTACACCCGTTGACCATTAGACGATCCAATTTCTTTTAATAGAAAGTAATTTTAATAGAAGTTGCCCGTCTCTGCTAAATAGTCTCTGGATATAGTCAGAGTAGTTGACATTTAGCTCATTCATAGTTCTCAGTTCTTAAAGGAATATTCCAGATTCAATGCAAGTTAAGCTGAATCAACACATTTGTGGCGTAATGTTGATTACCACAAAAAAAATATTTTGACTCATCCCTCCTTTTCTTTAAACAAAAAGCTAGGCTACGTCCACATTAATCCAGATAAATTTGAAAACGCTGTTTTAATTTTCAAAAACCTCTCCGTCCACACTGCTGCTTTCAAACATTTTCCAAATGTTGTTCATCCACACTGAAACTTATGGAAACACTTAAGTCCACTTACTGCACTTGCAAAAACAATGCAAGAAGCACAGTCATTTATCATTTCCATGTATGGTCTGAAACACATTCACTTCCATTGTAAGTGCCTCACTTTAACCTCGATATTTTACTTTTTTTTTTTAAAGAAAAGGAGGGATGAATCAAAATGAATTTTTGTGATAATAAATATTATGGAACAAATGGTGTCATTTGAGTTTAACTTGTATTGAACTTGGAATATTCCTTTAAAAAGGAATCCTGTAGCTGTTGCTGATTTACAGTATGTGATCATGCTCAAATTTTACGTAATATACTTTATGTGAGATGCACCTGATGCATTGAATATTGAACGAGAATACTAATATTTTGGATTATTATTTGGTAGGGCTTCATGGTTTGGACAAAAAAAGGAGTAATTGAAAAAAACAACAACAATATTATTATAAATATATATTATAATTATTCCCATTTGAACTGCATTATGATAAGCATGTAAAACCCCATGTTGCCAAGTTCTAAATGAATAAAACAAATAGAATAACACATTTTAATACAACACCTACAGTTATATTAAAACGTCTCAGGTTACTTAACCGTGACCCTTGTTCCCTTAAAAAGCGGAACGAGATGCTGTGCTGATTTAGCGCTTTGGGAACGTATTTTAGGAGTGACCACCTGTGAATATGTGTGCAACACATCAATGAAATTGACTGGAATTTATAGCCTCTGCTGGTGACATCATCAGGATGTGCTGGTTCCAGGGGCTATAAATAGATGTGCCACAAGTGCATCGTCAGGTATTTTGTCTGAAGAGCAGTCCCGGGGCATCCTCAGTGCGGCAATGAAGCTCAACATCTTGTTTCCGCTTTTTCAGACTCGTTCAGCTTTTTTTTTTTCGCACTGCGGATGTGAAAGCCCAGTTTCCCTCCGATGGTACCCTTCAGGGGCCAAACATGAAGGTTCCACAACTCAGGCCGGGGATGAAATATTGTCCCCTGCGCCTGAGACAGAAGGAACCTCCTCTCCGGAATCGCCCAAGGCGAGCCGTCGAGGAGAGACATTATCTCCGAGCTACCCCCACAAGGCTGGGCACAAGACCAGAGATAATGGTCCTGAGGTCTTGCTTTGGAGGATGCTGAGGGCAACGAGCTGGTCCCCAGTCCTTACGAGCGAAAGCGTGATCCGCCACACTTTGTTACTGAGCCTCCCTTCTGGAAGGGGTGGGGCTGGGTGGCTGGCTGGCGGCTCCCAAAGCGCTCAACAGACTCCTTTCGACGCAAAGGAGCAGCGGCTCTACTCCGAGCTCCTCACGGATGACTGAGCTCCTCACCCTATCTCTAAGGGAGAAGCCTGCCACCCTTCTCAGGAAGCACATTTCGGCCGCTTGTACTCGCGACCTAGTTCTTTCGGACATGACCCAGCCTTCATGACCATAGGTGAGGGTAGGAACAAAAATTGACTGGTAGATCGAGAGCTTTGCCTTCCGGCTCCGTGACAACGGTGCGATAGAGCAAGTGCAATACCGCCCCTGCTGCCCCGATTCTCCGGCCAACCTCCCGCTCCATTGTCCCCTCACTCGTGAACAAGACCCAGAGGTACTTCAACTCCTTCACTTGGGGCAATACCTCCTTCCCTACCTGGAGTACGCACTCCATCAGTTTCCTGCTGAGAACCATGGCCTCAGATTTAGAGGTGCTAATCCTCATCCCAGCCGCTTCACACTCGACTGCCAAGCGATCCAGCTGAAGGTCACGGACCGATGATGACATGAAGACAACATCATCTGCAAAAAGCAGCGATGAGATCCCCAGCCCACCGAACCGCACACCTTCCCCACCGCGACTACGCCTCGATATCCTGTCCATGACAAAGCGCAGCCTTGGCAGAGACCAACCCCCACATGGAATGAACTCGACTTCGTGTAGAGGGGGGTTTCAGGTCGCTTCTTCGGGCTGTGCCCGGCCGGGCTCCGTGACAAGCCCAGCCACCAGGCGCTCCCCAACGAGCCCTCCATCTGGGCCTGGCTCCATACGGGGGCCACGGGCTTCCTCCGGGCAGGGTAACTCCTCCTCTTTCCGTTTTTTTCATAGAGTCTGTGTGAACCATTCTTAGTCTGGCCCCTCACCTGAGACCACTTTGCCTTGGGAGACCCTACCAGGAGCACATGGCTCCAGACAACACAGCCCTCAGGATCATAAGGGCACACAAACCTCTCCACCACGATAAGGTGCTGGTTCCCGGAGAGGAATATTGAATATTGAGACAATTCATTGAAATTAGCCAGTTAATGTCATTTTAATTTCACAAATAAATGCAATCAGAAGACGAGGGATTGCAATCAAAAGGGAGCAGTTGCCCTTCTGATAGGACTGGAATATCGGTACTGATGTTGCGCCTATCGCAGGTTGCCACCGGTTATGACCCGAAAGCAAATCGTCATGGCCCTGTTCAAGCTGGCTACCTGCACCAAGTAGTGTGGAAAACTTTCGGTCTTAGTATAAAGACCATCCATCTATTTGTATGTATGTGCACAGCAATAAAAGAATAAATAATGCTGTGTAATATCAGGGTTTACATACAGTATATGATACTGTAAAGGGATTAATGGAAAGGAGGAGGCAAGAACCGGCTTGACAATATAAATAATATTTAATTAAACAAAAAGACACAAACACACACATGACGGTCAGCTGCCGTAAAAGATCTCTCTCTTGCACCACCATCTGTAGTCGGCCTTTATCCCTCTCTGAGGCTTAATTAGCCTGATAAGGGATATAATCACAACCTGGCCCCGTCCTCCGCCCTGTCACAGATACCTGATATTTAACAGGCTATTTTGAACAATCATCTAATCTAAAGCATCGCCATCACAACTGAATTATGTCCCACATATTTGTCCAGCAACTTTTAACGACCAACTGAACTTGATTGTCATTTAAAATTAATTTAATGCCATAATACAATTTACATTTTCTGAAAAAGCTCAGCAAATGCGATCCGAGGTAAAGAGGGTTAGATTTAAAATATTTTAAAATGTTCAAAAGCTCGTTTTCTGAAAGTGAATTCATTCGACAAATAGTTCTGATAGTTTATAGTCTTGAAAAAAAGTGTAGAACATTCTGAGAATGTCAATCAGCCAACTTTTATGTCTACAGAACAGGGTAAGGCAAATTTAAGTCTGTGTTAAGAAAAGGCAAATATAGGTCTATAAATATTTTTTTTTCATTTGGTAATTTACTTTTTAAATGTAATGCTTTATTCGTTTAGTAATTTATTTAATTTAATACAGGCATTTTTTTCAAAAGTAAGCTAAACAGTCATTTTAAAGAATTTGGGCTATTTGTAAGTGTTTCAAAAAAGCACACTGATCCTATTCTCCTAGTATGGTTTATTTATTTTTAATTTAAAACATCTTTGTTCACATAAATTATCTGTTTTTTGTATTGTGGGCTAATTCCATGACCAGCATCTATTATTTTGAATGGTGTGGAAAAGCAACTTTAATAAATAAATGGATGGCTACCACGATTAAATGAATCCCAAAGAGTGACCATTAATTTGTTCTCCATGCACTTGTCGATGTGCATGAAACAAGATATTTATGTTGGCACTCCTGGAAGTGTCATGTTTGCAGCATTAGATCTGTGCAGGTACGGTATGCTGTTAAGAACAATCTATAATCACGTACAATAAATTGGTTTTCAAGGATGTATACCTTTTCGTCATGATTAACAGGCTAACGATTGGGGTCAAGTCTGTGACACAATATTTTTGCGTTAATGCCAAAAAAATAATTGTTTTGCAACATTTAAGGTATCGACATAGAGTTTATGTGCTAGAGTTAAATGGAAACATTTTATGTCAACACTTGTCAAATGTTAGCAATAATTTACATTTCCATCAGTTTTATTTTGATGCACTAGAATCGCAAATAATCCTTGAATGGAAACGTAGTTAGTGAGAGGTGGCAACACCAAAGCAAGCGCCCATGCTTAGTGCTTATGGATTAAGGTAAGCTTCATTGCAGCAAGTACTAGTTCTTTAATTACATTAATTGGTGTCTCTATCATATTACAAATGTCCATGTATTTGCAATACAACTGCATTTCCACAGGAACCACACAGTAGCCATTTTGCAACATAAATGATAATATATATATATATATATATATAATATATATATATAATTTTTTTGCATAACATAAAATAAATAACAAAATGTACATCAACAGAGCACCAAGACACATTGTCTATTAAGCTCATCTACACATGTTCCTAAGCTTTACATATTGAACCGGCAATCCGGACTAAATGTCACCACCTAGAAGTGGGTAGACAAAATGTGTTGAGCTGGAGGTGCGCTGTCCTTTTCTGCATATCATGGTGCCGTTTTGTGGTCTCTTCTGCATAATCAGCTCACGTGGATACCGCACACTTGAGAGTGATTAAGACAGAGGGAGAAAAGAGAAAAAGACAACACACACACACACAAACAATATGGCAAAGAAGGTCATTACAGTGGGAGAAACGAAAAGAGCGTGTTCTGTGGGAAAACTGCAGACACAAAATGATATTCTGATAACAGCTGCAATGAACACTTATCATTACATTCAAAATAACTAATTCCAGTGCCGGATTGCCAGTCAAAGCATACACAGATGAAATAGAATCTCCTAGACAAGAACTGCAGATGTCTCATCTGGATTATACACATACCCGAGAATATTTCAAAAAGTGGTGAGGACACGTCTCATCAATCTCAACCCATAACTGACGTCAATGTATCAAATAATCATTCAATAAATATTTGAAAATAACTGAGAAATTCATCTTTTACCTCTTTTTTTTTTTTACCATATATTTGTCCATGTGGTCAATATTGTTGAAGAAATAAGCTCATCACCCTGTGAGAGCACAAACACTGTACACGCGCTGCAATAGTAGGTAGGCAATTGGTCGATGTTGTGATTGGCTGCGCAGCTGCTGCAAACAATCACGGGATTGGTCGCTGCTGTAATCAATCACACTATGGGTCTGTAGTCCTTTGTGCATTCTGTGAGAGTTTAGGCAGCTTGACATGAATAAAGCCCTATAAAATGTCAACATAAACTATAATATACTTACATTTCCTGGCTTGGTTCGATGAAAGAGCTTGTGCGGCAAATGGTGCAAGCACCGAGGGAGAAGTGTTTTTGAATTCCCCCGCAATTGGGTGTTGCAAGACACCAGCAAACGCACTTTTTGAGAGAGACGTGGCAACCGTGGCATCTGTGGATGCCTTAGACTTAATTGTATACTTGATTAAGTGACTGGAACGTATGTGAAGCAATATCGAAATGGGAGCTTGCATGTGCATTTGCGATATGAAGTGGTGGATCCTCGGCATGGGACTGCACTGTATTTGAAGGGAGAGCGTACGATTGGTGGAAATATTTTAGCTGTATTATGACTGAGCTCGCCCCAAGCTGCGAGGTGGCTGGGTCTGCAGGGATGGCATTCAAAAGTGGAACAGTTGATTTTTGAGACAGTGAATAATTGCTGAATTTTAAAGAGCTCCCTATGCTAAATGAACTGAAGAGGGACCACGTGACATTTAACCAGAGGAGCCTGTGTTTCATGCGAAAAGTTTATGCTGCGTATATAGGAGAATTCACTCAACAAATGGGTTGAGTTGTCAAGCACGGCATTCGACGTGAGGGCGTATGGTAGGCTATGTTCAAATGAAATTGATTGGTGCAGAGGAGCGGGCTTATGGTGAAATTTTTAGCGATGACCTGAAATGGCCTAATTGTGTCAATCACCGTGTGGTAATGGTTCATTTGGAATGAGTGGCATGATGTAGGTAACGGGGCCGTGGATGCAGAGACATATAGCTTGAAAGACGTGCCACGGTTGTGGCCCATGAACGGCGCGTTGCGCTGTTTGCAGTGTATTAAGATTTTGTTGCGTGGCCCGAAAGAAGCCATAGTTGTGGCTCTTGGACAGTACGTTGCACTTTTTGCAGTGTAGTAGTTGTTTGAGGCACACGTGGCTTATTACGTTATACACACCTGTAAGGAAAGCAAAAGGTTAAAGAAAAGCTGATGCGAAGGCTAACGGGAAACGCTAAGAGGCTTTTAAGATTACTGCACCACCACTTCATTCGAATGGGAGTGCTCATACTGCATATCGGATGGGATAGTCCATGGAGTGAATGACATGAATTCTCACACTGCATTAGAATGGGAGAGCACACACTGCGATTCGAATGGGAGAGCCTGCACTGCACTTCGAATGGGAAGTCTGCCTAGCGCTCAAACGGGAGGGCCCACACTATGATTAGAATTGGAGAACCTGAGGCCAAACACACTGCATCCGAACGTGAGAGTCCATCCTGCATTCGAATGGCGAATAAGCTAAGGACAGAGAATTTGTGCTCTTTTGTAGTGTAGTGGGAGGATGTGTCACACAGCAGTTTAGTTGCATGGGCCAAAAAGATGGCACAGTTGTGGCACCTGAATATCAGGTTTGCGATGCTTGTGGTGTCGTGGGAGTTTGTCGTATGGCAGAAAGACACCACAGTTGCACGCTTGGATAGCACATTGCACTGTTTGCAGTGTAGTTGGAGTTGTTACATGGCCCAAAAGACTCCACAGTTACAGTGCTTGTACGGCACGTTGCGCTGGTTGCAGTGTAGTGGGAGTTTGTCGCATTACCCGAAAGACACATTTCCGGCGCTTGGACAGCCTGTTTGCAATGTAGTGGGAGGTTTACTTGCACAGTCCTAAAGTCACACGTGGCACCTGGATGGCACATTGTTTTGTTTAGGGATGTATTCCAATAATAAACATGGTAACGTGGTAAACATAGTGTCTGCGGACACCAGAACATAACTGCTTGCTAGATTAAGTGTTGGGAACATATGTGAAGCAATGTTGGGAAACGAGCTTGCGTGTGCATACGTACAACATCATTTAAGTTTGTCTGTTGTGAAATTATAAGGTACCTAAAACTACGTACCCAGATAAATAACATAGTCTGGTGTTTAACTTAGATGTATGGTTGGAATTTTGTCGATTGTTTTCCAACATAATGTGAGTACATTTGTTAACTCTGAAATATTGAAGTTTAAGCGAGGAGACGAGCCAAATCATCCAGCGTCAATATAAGCCTGTTAATTTCAATTTGGTTGGATCGTAAGATTATGACAGATTGCTGAATGCTTCTTAAAGTCACGCATCCATTAAGTTCTATGGTTGAGCTTGTTAAAAGTTTGTAATCCAATTATTAGTGCAAAAGTAGAAGACAGTCTGTAAATGAAATGATATTTGTAGAAGTGCTTGCTTTGTGTATCGGGGCTGCAAGGCGAGCTTGAATGTTGTGAGGCGAGATGCGTTTGTGGAATGTTTTATGAATGAGTGTGACATGGCATGCGATCTGCCTCTTGTGGGGCCGAAATTGGCTTGTATCTGTTCGGACAAAGGATGTGTATAGCTATAGTAAGCTGTAGA
Source organism: Xyrauchen texanus (assembly GCF_025860055.1). NCBI lineage: Eukaryota > Metazoa > Chordata > Actinopteri > Cypriniformes > Catostomidae > Xyrauchen > Xyrauchen texanus. Next base: position 23,516,987 of record NC_068323.1, on the reverse strand, counting down.
GTGGTCAGAGTGGGAGCTGCTTCGGCAGTGAGTGTGCGCTAAAATGTATGTGTTTATTTGAGAAGTTATTGTTATTGTATGAGTTATTGTAATTAGAGAGACTGTTACTGCTTAGAAACAATGTGAATGACGGCATAGAAAAGTCAGTAGAAAAGGGCTTTGGCTCTGCATTGTGTCATATGTCCTATGGAATGTGGGAGGACGAATCATTATTGAAGGATGTGCTTGTGGCCATTCATTCCTTATGAGTATTACTGGCAACTGCAGTACGATGTACGTCTCGCATATGTGAAGTTTTACATTGCTATAGTTTTGTGAGGAGGGAATGCTATACTCTACCCTCTGAGAATCGGAGCAGCTATGGCTGGCACTGTGTGTTCAGCTCTTCCAGCTTTCACACTGAGCTCCTCAAACTCCAGTGGAGTTTTCTCCAATGAGTTCAGGTGCTGCGAAGTGGCGAAACATATGTCAGACATGTGCTGCTGTGGCAGCGAGCTCACGCTAAAAATATCTGTATTGATTAGAGAAGTTGTAATTAGAGTAGTTTGTTTGTTGCATGATTGCTTCTGAGTTCTGAATTGGATAAATCACGCTCCGAAGAGTGATTTGAAGGGAGAACAATCTTGATATTTCTGTTGGAAGATGACTTCAAAATGGAATCGCTGAATGGATCACGCCCTAAACGAGCTGTGCAGCGAGATAATGAGGTTGACAAGAATCACCTGTGTGGGTGAACCAGATTGAAACGCTGGGGAGTGTTGGCATGATTGTTGAATTAAATAGTTAATCTTTGTGTCACTCATTCGAATGGAGCTGTAGTAGAGCTCGCATAGCATGAAGCTATGGGTGGGTAGTTTAGATAAGAGAACATATGAACAGTTGTAGAGAGCGGTTTCATGTGTATGAGGCACCGAAGTAGCTGGCTTGTGGAAGCAGATTCACGCGAACAGACAACTCTGGGTGGAAAGAATAGATTAGCTGGAAAGTAGCACTTAAGTGGTAGCAGTCGATGCTGTAAATGAACGAGCTGCTGTGGCAGCGTCAGTAGCAACAAGATAATTTAAATGGAAGAGTCACTTGCATGGGTCTGTTCATGGGCAATGGTTGGGGCCGAATGACGGAAACTCTCAATGCTATGTAGAGGTAAGCAGCTGTTTATATACTCTTACTCTGCCTGTGTGATTGGTCAGAATAAATTATCTTGCTCCTCCTGAACTTTGTTAATAAAACCCCAGTCATTTGCTGTATTTGAAACATTTGTATTTAAAATAATTTGATATAATTGCAGAAAAAAAAACTGATTCTGTGTGAAGTTTTCATGCTGGTAAGAGAGTGATTGTCAACTACATTTTTTAAAATGGTTTTATTGTTGCATGGTTGTGTAAGGAGCCAACTATTTGAAAGTTCTGGTGTGGATGAAAGACACAGATGTTACAAAATCAATGCATTTCATCAGTGCAAATAGTGTGAATGTGGCTTCAGATGTGTATTCATATGTCTATTCAAAATTTCAAACACTCATGAAAAGGCATTGCCCTCTTTAAAAAAAAAGCACATTGAAAGGACAATGAGTAGGGACTTTGAGTCGCTTGAGCTCCACTCCACTCACATACTCTAATAGTAAACAAGAAGATGTGTTCCAGTTTTGAACAGGTGCATTTTTTTCCCCATGGCTTGATCTGTGTTTTAGCTTCGCATCTCCTATGCTGCTTGCATTTGCTAGACAGTTTTGGGGATGTAAAAAGCCACGGCAAACTGAGCACACAGCAGTGTTCCCTCAACCCTTTCCAATTTGAAGATAATTACAGGCAATTAAACAAACGCTCTCCTTGCTAGAGTGAAGACCCAGTGTGGCCACATTCCAGTGTGCATCCTTTATGGGGCCCTCACAATGTGGTCAGAGGTGTCCATAAGTGAACAATGAGAAGGGTCTGTTTTATTGAAGAGATCGGGCAGTGCTTGAATGTGGATAAGCTGAAGAAAAAGGAACTGAAGAGGGTTCTACTTCAAACAAGAGAAAACCAAGTGTGGAAACTTGGCCCTCTTTCCCTGCAAAACAGGAAAGAACTGGAGAGTAATTAACCAAGTTTAAACTGAGCAGTCCTCAAGGTGATACAATGTAGCACGTTTCCAAGCATTCAACCACCAGAGTAGATTTGTAAGGATCAGCATTGCGAATGGGAAGGAGACCTTGAGTGCAACTGCTGCTGGGTCATTTCTGTTATACATACTATCTACTTAATGCCCCATCATGTACAGTGGTCCCAAAAATGTGTGGACACTTAAGTCACACTTAAATATGTATAGAAGTCTTTGTATTATATAAGTAAATACCAAAGTGAGTAGGTTTATTATATTGATATACTGAAGCATAGACATATTTTCAAGCAAAATATATAAAAAAAGAAGCTTGTTAGGTTTAGGGTGACCAGATTTTTTTTGTCTCAAACTGGGATTAAATGAACTAATTTGTTTTTCAAAATGAATACAAGCAGTTTTTGGACCCTTTCTAGTTGTCAAACATTAGTGGAACATAACTACTCATGTGGCTACTTTGCTAGAACTTGAATTCATACATCCATAAAAAAATAAATAAAAAAAAAGTATCTAATTCTTGTTAAAGACTGCCGCTCTCTGGTTGTTTTTTGTTTTTCACACCATTCTCTATACACTGAGTGACTGTTGCACGAGGAAATCCCAGGAGATCAGCAGTTACAGAAATACTCAAACCAGCCCATCCGGCACCAACAATCATGCCATGGTCTAAATCACTAAATTATTTTTTTTGCCCATTCTAATGGTTGATGTGGACATTAACTGAAGCTCCTAACCAGTATATGCATGATTTTATATTATATATATATTTAATGCTTAAATTAAGTTAATGCATACCAAGAACCTGCTAGTTTCTGAAAACAGTACACCCACAATTAATGCTCAAAGGGACTCTAAATGTTGTATCAGGCTGCATTACATATTTTCTGCCCCATCACTTCTGTTTACAGACAGTGGCTGTCCTTGAACTCCAACAGGTTAAAAAAATAATTTGTTGGCTGATTTTTCAGTGGTCAGGATGGTCAGTGGCCTTGACCCTTGCTTGTGGCTGAGCTGAATTTTAATTCTCTGCCAGACACAGAGGATCTGGACTGTTTCTCTTTGAAGGACATCCAGTGACAGCAGCACAGTCCCTTGGCAGGCCTGTCAGAGCATTGCAGCAGAACCAGATAGACAATGAGCTGTGTGTCTGAGCTGCATTTGAGATACATGCCAGAGAGAGGGAGATTTACCCTTCTACAGGAAGCTCAGGACTTCCCGTTCCCAATGGGTGTAGGTCTCACTTTTAACTTCCCGTTGACCACCATTTACCATTATTGACAAGAGTTCAGTCATGACAACTCTCTAAAAGATTTAGCATGTTAATGTGGGTATGACATATTGATAGGATATTGGTCTTGGCAGACTAGTTCTGCTACGCTGCTACTGCTAGAAAATACACAGACATACTGAGTAAGCATGTGGACATTCAGCTGCTGCAGTACAATTAAACATGCAAGACATGCAGCATTGAGTATGTATGACATGCTGCTGCACAATTAGACATTACAAACAATCCCCCAACAAAGCAGTGAAGCCACACAAAATGCATGACACAGGCCAGGTACACACTACAGAGTTTCTGGAGTGACAACCGCATTTAAATGCAAGAGTGAATCCCCTAAATTATAGTTCCATGTGTGTACAGAATACAGGACTGACTCCTGCAATTGCAATGATTGAGAAGTTTAGCCATAGCAACGTTGCAGTGTCTCATGCCTGTGAAACATGAATAGCACCATCTTAACCCATTTTTGTTCACTGTTTTTGAGAAAAGAGATTATCCACCACAGAAGTATTATCATCTAACAATGTTTAGTTTACTGCTGTCGACAGAAATGCTGTGTTTTGTTTATGCACGTAAGCGGATGTTGTTAAACATTGTGCATGATCTCGACTGTAATGTACAGGTTAATGTAATGCCCCTAGACCGCAGGGATGATGAGAAAAACTACTGATGAGAGAGAAAGACTGGAATATATAAATTAATGAATGAAGACACACACCTCTTTAAGTGTGATTTACACTAGGAGAAGACATGCACCATTAATCACATCATTTAGTTTGGTTCCGTACACACTGTGTGGAATGTTTTTTAAAATGTGGTTGTCACTACCTGAATTTTTTGGAAGTTAATTCAGTTGTAGAATGTGTCACTCCTGTATTTTACTTAACTGTGTGTGTACAGAACATGAGAAAGCACTAAAGGATTAACTCTACAACTGAATTTAGTTGCAGTGAGTATGTGGCCATAAACACAGAACACAACCCCAACCAATAAGATCTATCACCAAGGCTTGTGCACTGCTGCTACTCCAAAGCAACTAATTCATTACGTAATCAATTACATTTGCAAGCTTGTTCAAGCGTGATCAGATTGTGTTGTAGCTCATAGCACGTTGCACTAGCTATGCAGAAATACCAGGGTCACGCAGAGTATGCAAGTCAACACATGAGCCAAAAGTGTCACAGTAACACTATAAATTATGTTATTGTGACACCAATTGTGCTTTTGTTTATGTCACATTGGCTTTTTATGTCACTATTGTTAAGTTTTAGGGTAGGGGGTGGGTTTAGTTGATTTTAATTTGGATTTAGCATTAACTTTAAAATATTTTTGGGAGAAAATTGTTCTCACTTTTAACATGTAAACGCCTAAAATGATTTAACTTTATTGGGGTAAGGTCATTAATGGCTTAAGCAAAAAAGGATCGACACACATAGATATTTTTCCCTTCACCCAGATTTAAACACCTGTACAACTAGCTCATCCAATGTGCGCAAGTGCAGAGTGCATGTCTATTTACGTATTGATGTCAAAAGCAGATAATTATCGATTTTCTATTATGCTGATTGTTTGTAGTTATCGATGCTTTGGTGTGCATGTAAAACACACTTATTGTTAAGTCCTCTAGGTGGTTGCTTACTGGCCCAATACAAAAAAAAAAGTCTTGATTATCCTTGGGTCTTCTTCAACTCGAGTCTATCAGATTGTTCGTCCGTTTTATCATCCACCAAGTAAAATTCTCAAGAGTGATTGCTTTGAAAATTAAAAGCCCATTTGTAGTATAATTCATCACACAAATGATGCAGGCCACTTTCATGGCAAAATGTATTCCTTGGGGTTAAGGTTTTTGAAAAATCTCGAACCCCAATTATGAGCAAGAATAGTCATGCTTGCTTGCTTTCATGCATTCATAACATGCTTTGATCAGTATACACTCATGGACACTGAGTAATATTAATTCTAAAAGTTCAAAGAGATTACACAGGACGCTCAGGCATGTGTACATTGCTTATTTACTTTCAGTGCAGATAAGACAAGGGAAGAGCGGTGTTAAACGGATATGGTGAGCGTGTCCATAGCTTCCTTTTGGCTCCTAACCCTCCACTGTTGGCCTCCATGAGGCAGTGCTGTGCTGAATCAGACAGAGGTCCTACCTCTGGGACCACACCGCCCATCTATAAGGGGGTTTTGCTTGAGTGAAGCATTATAATGGCTCAAGGAAACATTGCTTCTGTGAAATCTTTCAGAGCTGTCAAACGTTGAAGATTAATGCCCAAGCAGGATCCCTCTTGGGGAATGAACTCTCCATTCTCTCTTCTTTCTTTCTCCCACACTCTGTAAATTCACAAGAACATCTTTCTTCCGATCGCTCGTTGGCCGCCTTCAACATTTATTTCCTTCTTTAAACATATGCATGTAAAAACATTTAATCCAACTTCAAACGGTGCCACTCAATGGGTGCATCTGACAGCCAGGCTCAGAGCTGAAGTGGGACTCTTAAAACAATCTGTTCTTGGAGACGGCTCTGTAAGAAGTAGAAATTTTGATTGATCTGTGGCCATCAAAATCTTTTACAGAGGAGCATCTCTTTCGGACAGCGTCAGATCACACAAGAGCCATTCTCACTGTACTTATTTACTCGCTTGACAGCTTGATCACAGATGGCCAAAGAAAAGTTGCAAGAGACATAGAGAGAGGGTTTTATGACATTACCAAACCGCCCCACTCCATTTGTAGGGATAAAGATTTCTCAAGATTCCAAATTGTCTTGTTTAACCCCATTTAAAAAAAGCTGTGGTGGAGAATGCTTGATTTTCTTGACATCGCAGAGTTGGGGTGAACATATGGAATGCCTTCATTCATCTTGTCAGAGTTCCTCAGAATTCCATCATTCCTCAGGGAATGAGCTTAATCTTGTAATGAAATTTATTTTCTACTGGTGTTGTGGTTGATCGTTTGAACAGTCAAATAAATAGTTTTACTATGGCATACAGCAAATCAGATGAAAGATAGATTAAGGCTGCATCCACACTAATCAATTTTCAATTTGAAAACTCTGTCTTTAGTTGTCTAATTTCATTGTTTGCCAAAGTTTGCAGTTATGCATTTGGATGAAGAAGACAGCATTCTTTTGTGCATAAGAGGCAAAAGCGCAGTGAAATTAATGCATTTTCAAATAAATGAATAGTTCATGTACCCTGAAATTAACCCCATACTGCTGAATTACTGACAAGCACCATCTCACTTCAGACATGTTTTGCACCAATTCAGTCACCTTTCCCTCTAACTCTACTGATAGCGTGATGTGCGAGAAACCAACAAGACACAAGTTCTGGTCCCATAGGAACCAGGAAGAAATCATATTCACATACACAATGGTCCATCCGATTTGGAGGTTGCATTTTACTTTCCTAAGATTTAATTATTACTCCACTGACAGTTATGTGTATGGTTGGGATTTGGGTTAGTGGTAGAGTGAATACAATATGCATTCCTGTGGATTGTATTACACAATTTACAACTAAAATACAACTTGCTTTCTGTGGACATTTCACCTCAAATTAAATTGGAGCGAACTTGTCTCCATACGTTCAATAACACTTGCAGTTTCTGCCACCAATGGCAAGCACAGACCGATTTCAGCAGCAGAACTTTCGACCGACTGTTGCCAAAATCACTGTGCAATCAGTCTAGAGAGGTACCTATTAACTGTGACTATCAAGAAATGAATATCTTCATTCAAAATTGTCCATTTCATTTTTACTTCAGTTTATCTTAACACATGTCAGATTCACTTTACAAGAAGAAATCTGCTGCAGTCTAGATTGTACGAGTCTATTCCTGTAAAAGAACGTGCACGTGTCTTGCACAGATTTCTGTTTGGTCCATGGTGTGTTCTACATGCTCAAATAATTAGCATTGAAAATAACTCAAACCACATAGCATCTTATTTGGAGCTGGCAACCTACAAATCCTTTTCAACATAATCTCGTTCCCTCGTTCTTCTAATAAGAAAATACGTGGCATTCCTTGCCCACCACAAGCACATATGGACAGTGTTCCTCTGTCTCTCTCATATGGAAGTCAGTGGATGAACAGTCTGGAATCATTACTCATGCTTGGCTTCTCATCGTGGATATGATGTTGAGGTTAAGCAGACTTACGTAGAGCAGACCGCTGATGTGACCCGTACCACACAGCTTCTGTTTGAATAGGCTCTTGGGGTCAAGCTGAGCATTGTGATTGCAGGATCTTAAAGGGGTCAGATAGGTCAAGTGCATTTCCATGAGAGTGAGTTTTGATACATCAAAAATATTTATTGCTGTGAATTCAGCAAACTCAAAATGACACCTTGAAGTTACTGTAGTTTGCATTTGAAAGAGAAACCAATATACTATTCAAACTGATCAATGAGTTTTTAATTTTTTTTTGGTAATCCTTTTGGATTTTAGATAAATTATTTACACACCTTCATCCCCAAACACCAACATCACTGATTTATTACTGATAACTCATCCCGTCCTTCAATCATTCCTCCATTCCAACCCAATCAATAGCAATGAAATACAAAATCAAAGGTCATTGTAATGCAATTCCCCTTTGTTAAAGAAGATCCATGCACTTACTAAATAATAGTTTCATTTTTTACTCAATTTTTAATGATTATTTCTGTTCAGGCTCTCTGGCAAATGGTCATGTCTGAGGATTCAAGATCGTTAACAGAGGCTGATTTCCTGGAACTTGATTACATAATAATATCCCTCACAAAAAGGATCCAGAAGCCTCAACACCTTCAGGCTCATGATGAAAGTGGAGTGCCTCCAAAACAAACTCTGCAAGAGTATGTGAGTGTGAACATATTTGAAATGGTTCTTCCACAGGAGCTGTGCTTCATTAGTCTTTCCCACTCTTAATTGTGTATGTTCTGTCATGCGTTCAGTGCTTTCTTAACTAACATTTACATTTAGTCATTTGGCAGTCTTCCTCCATTTCAAGTTTTTTTTTTTTTTTTTTTTAAAAGACTCCGCCCTAATTTCATCTAACAAACGGGTTATTCCAAAACGATTCATTTGGAATAATTCTATAATGCTCATTGCTTTTTCATTTGTGCATTTTGTGAGTGATTTTGATATAATGGTTTAAAGTTTGTTCTATAAAAGAATACAAAAGTGAAAGTCAGTTCTTTGAAGAGTCTTAGGATTTAGGTCTTAGGGGGGCCAAACTCTTAATCAGGTTATGAGAAGTGTTCGTCCAGAAGTAAAGTATGTTTTTTGTGTGTGTGTTTTTAAGAGAGAGAGGTCACAGTTTCAAATCTCACTGAATGCACTATTAGTATATATTTATAAGTCTGTTTAAAATAGGGGCCTGGGTAACTCAGCGAGTAAAAATGCAAGTTCGAATCCAGGGTGTGCTGAGTGACTCCAGCCAGGTCTCCTAAGCAACCAAATTGGCCCGGTTGCTCGGGAGGGTAGAGTCACATGGGGTAGCCTCTTCATGGTTGCTATAATGTGGTTCGCTTTCAGTGCCACCCAGATTGAGGTGAGTCACTACGCAACCACGAGGACTTAGAGCACATTGGGAATTCCAAATTGGGGACAAAAAAATCTGTATATACTATAAAACCTTTTGTTGGGTTACTTTTTATTTGTATTCATTTTTTACAACTTTAAGGTATGTTCCATTACAGAAATTAACTTACCTGCCTACAAATAATTCCACCCTTTTACTGGAGTAAAAAGTTTGACAACAAGGCCCATTGTCCCAAATATAAGAACTGTTAATCACGGATTAAATATATAATATATATATATATATATATATATTTCTCCTATCTTAACTATGCAGCTAATAATTGTTGTGGCAGACACATCTTTGATAGTTACGTTGGGAATCGAAGGTGTGACTTCACTCACTTCAGAGGCTACTCTCCCATTCACACGCACAGTCTACGACTCCTGGCAGATCAGGACGGGTCACATCCTGGTGCCTACTGTCCCTTTGAGGCTTCTGTCTACTTCACTTCCTGATACTCAAGATGAGTGTCACTGTAGAACAAAATAGTGTGAGTGCACACAGCACATTAACTGTTTATGACTGTTTAAAATGAGAGCGGGCTTGTGAAACATGGGATGACATCTTGTATTGCATACAAGAACAGCTGTATTTGAGAAGAATTTTTTTTTTTTTAATATATATTGTTTCTCCTAAACAGCAATGAGATAAATAGGCAAATTGAGATTGTTGATTAAGATCTCCTGCTTATCAGGGGTTTATTTGTGTATGTATTTATGTTCCCCTTAAAAAGCCGCTGCAAGTACAGTCTGAAACGCAATTGTCCTCATGTTCCGTCGCCGGACACCAATTCCGAGTAAACTTCCCTTCGCCTTTGAAGGAATACAATGTGAATGTTGTACAAAGTGACATTTATTTTTTAACAACGCTATCAAAGTGAGTATCATGTACAACAGCGCCACTATAACACAGGCCGCCATCTTGATTGTTTTGGTTGGATAGATCATGACAAAAATGCGCCATCGTTTTCCAAAACATCCATTTTCACAGTCCAAACTACAACGCGAAAACGCCGTTTTCAAATTTATCCACTTTGGAGTGCGTTTTCAAAAAGCTCAGTTTGGACGGAAGGTCAAAATGGAGAGAAAAAGATGCGTTTTCGAACGAAAACATATTAGTGTGGACAAGGCCTAAAACTACAGTACGTTCTGTGGTTACTATTGTTTTACTATGAATATGAAATATGGTTACTGTAGTAAAACCATGGTAATGTTTGTGATTACTTTGGTTTTACTACAAATAACATGTTGTAAAACACAAACATAATTTATCAGTCAGGCAGCAATTTCCGCCTGAATAGAGTGACTAGACTAGCGTAGAGGCATTGGGTTTAAAATACTGCTGTCATTTCAAGTCATTAGGTGTCAGTTTTCACTCTTTCAAGGAAGTCCACAGGACAAGAAGCACAAGCCATTTGTCCTGAAGAGCAAATCTGCATATCACAGGATCAGTCTAAGATGAAAGAACGTCCTGAATGCAGACAGATATTCACACTAGAGCTGCACAGAGACATAAACAATTTTTCAGATCTGTTTTTAATGTTTTTTTTTTGTGGCTAACTACCATATAAAGTCTATACAGACGCTTATTATTTGTGCATCTGAAACAGACTTAATGTCTTAAAGTGAAAGTTTATCCAAAAATGAAAATTCTGCCATCATTTTAGGCAGAATAATTGGATCATTCACCACTTCATTGCATCTTTAATTATTATTTGTTTTAATGCAATAAAAGTGATTGCTAACAATAGTGCAGAATCATGAATATTGCTTCTTCATCTTACCTCATAACCATTGTTTGTTTGCAAATTTTCAAAATCTTAATGTATTTACAGGTTTTAATAAGATTTAAAATCCCAGATTTTCAAAGTGAACTCAGATTTGAACCTCACGTACAACCTAATAAAACATCAACCCGTTTATTTAACACAAATGCCAAAATAAAAAAAGCACTATGAATTTTTCAAAGCAAAGTCATACTAAATGATAAAACTGCTGGGAATTAGCATATGACAGTTAAGATTGATGGAATTAAATAAATTAAAAAGTAAAAATTCCAAGATAATTTGATTTTCTAAGAATGGTCCTTGTGGAGCCGGCATCTCCCTGTAATTAACTTCAGAAATGAGACAGGAAAAGCCGGATGTGACAAGACAACATCTCACTGCTTAAAGATGAGAAGGTCTTTTTTACTGCGGTGTCGCACTGAGACAGAGGTGATTTGTTGGACAAATGGTTTTGCTTTACAATCTTTGGAGTCTAAAGGAGTGTAGATCCCTAAAGAGGTAGGGAAGGAAGTCATGGTCAGTGGCTGTAAAAAGCCAATTGGTCTTCTTCACATCCTGTGCAAAACAGTCCAAAGTGAAATGGGGAACACCTTTACGGATCCTTATTCATGAAGTCCTGTCCCATGTAAAAGGGACCTCTAAGGGAATGTGGATACCCATTAATAACAACAAAATAAATCCTTATTGAAATCTTCTGGCATGGAGAAACTCAAATTTAATCATGTAAAGTAGTGGTTCTCAAATGGTGTCACAACCCAAAAATTGGTCACAGCTTCTGATAGGGTCATGGACAGTGGGGATGTATTGATCTGTTTCTCATCCACATTATCATATCGCTTATGAGGACATTGAATAACATTGACATTGAGGTTGTGGATTATTTTTATGATGCCGTGTTGTGCTTTTGGAGCTTCAAAATGTTGTCACCCATTCACTTGCAATGTATGTACCTACAGAGCTGAAACATTCTTCTGAAACTCTTCATGTTTTGCAGAAGAAAGTCATAAAGTGGAGTAGTTTAAAGTGCAATGACAAACAATAAATAACAACCCATCACAGCACTGTAAAAAGATGGAAATATGAAAGACACCAACTGAAGACAGCTTCTCTCTAGTCTCGTGCAACCAGACCTTTGACTTAAACAGCAAAGGTTCTATAGCAGATAGCAGATCAGTTGGTCAAGAACTTAGACAGGAAAAGTCATCTTTCTGACATGTAAAGTGACCAGTCACTGTCGGTTTTGTCATTACGTGGTGTTCAGGGGTAGGGCTGTTGAAAATGTATCATACCACGATAAAAGACAGACATGGGGAAATCAATCATTTATATAATGACGTGCAAAACTCTACGATGGAACGCACAGGAAAATAGCGGAAAATGTGCAGAGAGTCTAAGTAGGCCTGCAGCACAGCAAACATCATTATAGAGAATTTCACAGATATAACTAAGTAAACAAAGCTGAAAATGGAGCTCTGCTCGTGGATATCCCATTTACCTTCTGCTATGTGCCTCAAACAAAACTCTGAATATCTTTGTCCTCAAAAGCGGTCATTGCTATCAATGTGAAACCTAGTGAACACAACTCGGATTCCAGTCGGACTAATTAAAAGTCCTGCGTTCTACTCGCGGAAGTTCCATCAAACCAGCCAATCAGATCTAAGCTGAGTTGATCTTGAAAGTGTTTTCACATTTTGAGTGCTACAGTGTATGCATCAGACAAGGCACACCAAGAGTGAGCAACATAGAGCGACACGAAAAGTACAGTATAACGGGAAACAGAAGCATGTGTCCAAAAAAACACCACTTTATACAAGCCATAGTCGCAAACTATACCATCTGGCGTTAAATGATCAGGATATATCCACAAATACATGTTTGAGGTAGCTAATACTCCCTCGATTGGTCCATTAGATATCAGGTCCAGCATTTCGCTAGCACCCGCTATTATTTTGAGGAGCTGGAGCTGGGGAGATATTTGATGAGCAGGAGCTGGGGAAGAGGGATCCTCTGGTACATTAACAGCAGCCACATAACTATAACTGCTAAAAGCACCACCAGGCTTCTTTATGGGCAGCAACAATCTATTTATTGCACACATTTTTTTTGCTTGGGTCCAGCAGCTGGTCCACCTCTTGAGTGTAGAACATGTCATTGCTTTCGGCCAATTACAAAAATAAAAATATACACTTTTTTTTTTTTAAATGTGTGCTATTTTGTGATTATTTGGGGCAGTATAGCCACAAAGTTGGCAACACAGCCCACACCCAAATTTCTTTTAACAAATGGACAAATCGTAAATAAATTATAAAATCTTTTATTTAATATCATGTTAGCCTAATGTTTCTTTGAGTGAGCTCAGCCCACCCCTGCCCATGCCTGCATCCGGCCCCCCCAGCAACACATATGCTGTGACTTTCAGGAAAAATTACAAATGACATAAATCTCCTGTTGAACAATTTTAGTAGATATTTTAATGTAAATAAACTAATGAGACAACTTTACTTGTAAATTCACAGTTCTATAAGAGTCTTGAAAGAATACAAGTTGAAAGAATACCCATAAATATATTCAAGATGCTCTGTATATGTATTGTGTTTTACTACTGTAATGGGAAAACAGTCTTCACTTCTTATATTAAATTCAACATTAGGATATATTCATGTCTTAAAAAAAATATCATTAAATACCAAAATATGGCAGGTAAATTTGAATTATGACAAAATGAAAAAGAAGACAATTGCCTTGATCTTCCCTACAATTTAGATGAGGAAGTACCATGAGGCCAAATGAGTGCTTTGCATCTGTTTGGGTGGAAAACTTTTCTTGCAAACTGTGTGTTAATTAGGCCATTGTGATTATTCACAATTAATAGTTCATACTTTTTTTCTAAAAGCATTAAGTGGGAGAATTTCAAAAGGCAGAAGAATACTTCAAACCAGAGGCCTCGAGTGATTTGAGCTATTTCTGTGGCTCTTCAGCATTGCTTCAAAATGAATTATTCGAAAAAGAGCCGTATTGCACCACTTCTAACATTCTATTTATGACATCACCTAGAACATGAACAGTTTCATATGAGTCTGAGCTCATTTAACCCAATTTCATCTAAAATAGAAGCTTTGGCTTTCTGCTGTTTTTAAGACAGTGACAATTAAATAAATTCAATGTGTTTAAATCAAGTTTTAGGCTCTCTATCAATTTTTCATAACACTTGTGATTATTAAAAGCTTTTACTGCATTATTTATTAGCATTTTCCAGGTCAAGGTCATGGGAAAAGTATACTTATTTCAGTTGGGTTATGAGAAAACCCATCTGCTGTGGATTTTAACAGTACTGAAGGCGTTGTTTTCAGGGCAGGCATTGCTTTGCTGGCGCTCAACAAGATAAATTGCATCACACTCTACTTCCAAAGGACGCATTTCATCTCAAGACTCAGCAATATTAGAATAGCTGCCTCATGTGTATAAGTGGCTTCATTGTTTTGAGTTTTAAGTGTTAAAAATGGAGTGTTGTTTGGTATATAAATAATACCCTGGATAAAAAATACAATTTGATGTGGAAAGTGGCCTCTTGACGGGCCTACTTATTTTGTCCATGGATAATAAAGGAGGCTGTATCAAATGCTTTTCAAGTTTTACACACAGCCGGGACTATATTTATTTAGTCTATATTATACTATTATTTTATTTATTTATTTACTTAGTCTGTATTTAATTTCAGCCTGCGCAAATCATTTGACAGATTATATGTAGTGGGTGTTTTAATATGCATGGATTTTTGCAATTGGCTGTAACTCTGAGATGTGGTTGAGTGAGCCAATTCAAACTAGTGGGTGTGAAGTATCCTCTGTTTAATACGTAAACCCAATCATAATACCACGTTTATCAATTATGACTTGTAATAATGAAATGGCAAAGTTGTAAGATATTGTACTTCTTGGCTTGTATGAAAGGGTGTACATTTTATTACCATAGAGACCAACCAAACAACAAACGGAATATCAAATAGATTCAATACAGGCATCAAATTTCCGCTAGCCTCCTATGCAACACTTTATTTTAAGAAAGGAAATGTCTCTGAACAAATTTGGTTTATCAATAAATGTTTTTATCATTATTATGCAATACAAATGTCTGATGTATGAAAATAACCTTTAATATGCCGCACTCGTCTCATTTCAAACCTGATGTTACTCTTTCTTCCGTAATGCACAAAATTATTATAATTTTCTTTCTATTACAATAACAGTTAGACATAGGGGCAGTATACACGACAATATTTTCAACTAAAACCGGAAACCTTCTAATGCATTTTGGCTAACGTTTACACGACAACGCCGTTTTTGGGGCCAGAAAAGCCGTTTTTGGCGCTAAATTTTGAAAATTATACCGTTATCGGCTCCGTGTAAACATACAAAAATGCGAATTTGTGAAAACGATGATGTCATGCGCACATGTATTATGCGTTCAGTCTATAGGCATGAATTTGGAGAACTTCGTCCTTACCTCCAGGGCAAACAGACCAACACCAGTTGGAGTCCTTAAAAAGTTGGCGTGCTTTATAGTCCATGGTCATTTGTAGTAATAAAGCAACCCCATCATCTGTATAGACAAAATTGCTTGATGCTTTCGGCAACTTCATTGTTTGTATTCACCACTCTGTGGAAGAATGCTTATGTACGCAGGTAGTATTTCTTTACAAAGTGACATCACCAATTACTGGCCTAGCATGCATAATACAACGTTTTTAGTCGTTTTATGGATCTGTGTGAACGGGGATCGTTTTGATAACGTTTTCATCTGTACGCGAAACTTCAAAAACGCAAAGGAAAACTTTTTAGTACATCGTTGTCGTGTAAACGGCCCCTTAGCTTAAAGGTAAGAACACCGTTTCAAAACCCTGATATCTTTATGTTTTCCATTGTACACAAAAGTTATTTTTCCATTAAAATTATAGCCAGGTTTATGGTTTGGTTAAGGGGTTATGTTTAGTTTTGGGCTAGGAGTTAAACTTCGTAAACACATTGTTCACTGGTTCGTTTATTTTTCTTCATGGGAGTAAAAGGCATATGTTGTATGTATGAGCAAACATGTACGATCTCTTATGATTTTGATATCTCGTAATGTTATTACGACTTCTCATGAGTCTGTATTTAATATTTCGCAATAAAAAAGTGCTGTGCAGGGACCTGAATCTGTGAACCGTATTTTGTACTGGTCCGTTTACATGAACTGTCCAAACTAACAGATTCCCTAGAATGAAACAAACATTCCACTGCTTCATATGAGAGAGAAACATTAGGAGGAAATTGCTTTTGATTATTGTTTCAATTCGCTCAGCTATACAGCAATAGGTGCAATACAATGTGACAATGTAACAACATGCAGCATTTTGTTTCTCCTGCTTCTCATTTAAAATGGTCTTTTTACTGATAAGATGCACATTATTAAAATAGCTGAGCTACTGTCATATACTGAAAGTTAAGTCAGTATGTATTTCTTCCTCAACACTGCTCAAGAGTTCTCACAGTTCAGCCTGTCCTTAGCAGTGTTAAAGATGTGTTGACTAGGTTGGCTTAGAACTGCAGGTAATCATTTCAGCACACAGTGGTATATAATGGTGTTTTAATGGAGTTCCCCCAAGCTGCTGCTGCTACAATTATTTACAGACAGAATGGCAGCTCATCAGAATAAACCATACTTCAATCCCTGGTGATGTGATCTGGAAATAATATTAGGATTAGTGTACAATAACAGTTAGGGAATTAGGTCAGGCTTTCCTTTAAACTTGAGAGTGCGTGAGAAGAAAAACAGACTACCTGATCTTCCACCCGCTGGCAAGTGTCTACACCAAAGACCAGAATAATAATCACTATTGATTTCTCTTTATTTCTGACATTTACTGGCTAACACTTTTGGCTTTGATTTCATTTTCTAATACATTATTAGTATTTGCTCTGGCAAGTATCACTATTACTATTGCTCAAACTTTGGGTTAGGGATTATTCTGTAAAAATATATACTTTGCTGCCTAACTCGTCCTGTGCAGTTCGTGTTACTGAACAATATCTCAAATCTTGTGGCTTTTTGAAAAGGGCTATGCTTTTACTGTTTTAAGAAATCTGATTTACCAGGTGGAAAAAAAGGCTTATATTGAAGGCAGAAAACCACATAGCAACATTTAGGTGTCAACACACCACCCTTAAATTGTTGAGCTGGCATTTGCATGGGAAGCACCACTCACACTTATCACTCACACTCAGAAAATGTACAAATCTAGGAATAGCCTTCCCTTTATTTGCACTCAAGAGAGCTGCATTTATTATAGAATGATGTAATCAGGTTGTTCAGAAAAGCAAACATAACATAGGAACTGTCATTAAGGATAGTTCGTAGATCCAACGTTTCAACATACTGTCCATTGTTGCCGTATGGTTCAGTTCCCCCTGCCAGTTACACCAGATCGGGTTTGTGGGCTCAGATTCAATCAGGACTGGGCCTAGAGAGTTTTGGCACCAAAATTCAATTTTGCTTACTCGTCTCGAGTATCAGAAGCGGGTGCCACTTTAACCCCTGCAAGCGGGCACCTTTCAATTTGGGGGATTAACGCCACGGGCAACCGTTGAGCTCGAAGCTGAAGGACGGGACACCCAAAGCACCCATCGGCCACTCCCCCTCTCTCCTCAATCTGATTATGCTAATTAACTCAGATCTCCTCCACCAATTTCACTCCATCTCATGTCTCTCATTCCCCGACCACACCACCCACCGAATCAGACTGGAGACATGGGATCTCTTGCTTGGCCACCTCAGACGATTGGAAAGTGGAGATATAATGGCTGGTGGGAGCTCATTAGATTGTGACTTCTTATCTTCCTAATGAATATTGTAAATACAGGATGAATAATTAGAGGACATGGGACAAATGTCACTGTGGCAATGTCATCTTTAGATGAAATAGTGGATGACTAGATTTCCAAGGTCTTAAAAAGTTATAATTGAATTGGGATGTCTGTCTGAAAGAAAAAAAAGCCTTTGTTTTGGAAGTGTGGGTAAATATTTATTGTACTAAATGTTGTGATGAATAGAACTAAATTTAAGATGTTATTCACTCTCAAATCGAAATATATTAAATGTGGATCAAATATGTCGAGGACATAAAACCTTATTAGTTGTTTTTTTTTTTCTTGGGATAAAAGTACAACTTTACTACTATGCACTTTAACATTTGAATCAATGTGTCTGGAAAAAAAGACTCATTCCTGCTGGGTCCAGTTTGGTTGGATCGTTATGTCTGGGTTTGGTAATGTGCATGAGTACCAAAATGCAGGAATGTGATAAACTAAAATGTGAATCCAAACAAAAGTAAACAGAGAAACAAAAACTCTCACTATGGAGAAAAATAAACAATTAGACAAAATACAAACAAAAACACTCTCTGGGAGAAGAAATGACAACAAGACAAAAACAGAACAAAAGATTACTGACTGGGAGCAAAAAGGAATACAAGGAACTTACATGACAATCCGACTGGACAAGGGAACAAAATGATGCGACACCACAGACAAGACAAAGGAGAGAATATTAAGGGATAGGAAGGACTGAAAACAGGTGCTGTTCATAATTGCAAGCTGTGCTAATCAGACCAGACTACGAGAGGACGGCACTACATAACACAGAATAGACAAGAAAAAGAAACATAAGTTCAAATCAAATAAACAGAAAATAAGGTAAGGTCCATGGTTTAGCTGACAGGTTGGACCAGGATAGCACCTGCAGGATGGACCAAAGTGGCGCCGGTAGGATGGAACAGGATGGCATCCTTGGCATGGCAGCTTGACTAGGAGAGATGATTTGACTTGGTGAGGAAGTGACAACTTCACTTGTTGGTTTGACTGGGTGAGGTTGCTTGATTTGCCGTGATGGTTTGGCTAGGTGTGATAGTTTGGCTAGGCTTGACAGCTTGACTTGTCCTGATGGCTTGATTAGATTTGGCTGTTTGACTTAGTTATGCGACTTGACTTGGCTTCACAGTTTGAATAGGTGAGATGACTTGACTTGACTTGGCTTGTCTGTTTGACTTGACTTGGTGACTTGATTAGTAGGGGTGTGCAGCAAAGCCATTATCTGTATATGTATCTGTTCATATGACAAAATTATCTGTATCTGTCTCTGTATATGGATAGAACCAGGTGTGGGTGGGGCTTAAACTGGAAGTGTGTCACAACTAAATGAAATGTTAATTTTTAAGTGTTACACTTATGTTTATATTTTCTATTCATTAAATATGCCTTGTAGATGCCTTTTCATGATAATAGCCTAATAATAATAATCATAATTTTCTTGACTAGGCATGATTAATCCAGTATATAGCTCAATGGAATAATCAGGATCAAGTGCCTCTTGAACGGAAGCAAGGACAGGCAACTCCAGGATGTGAGCATGGACAGACGGCCCCATGACGGTAGCAAGGACAGATGCCTCAAGTATTGGAGTGAGGACAGACGGCTCCAGAAGGGGAGTGGAATCAAACAGGGAAATTACCTCCATGGCCATGAACACTGGCAGTGACAGGGGAACAGCCTCCGAGGCCGTGGGTGCTGACAGCGGCAGGGGAATGACCCTCCATGGCCATGAGCACAGGATCTGACAGGGGAACGGCCTCTGTGGTTGTGAGCACTGGCAGTGGAGCAGCCTCCGAGGCTGTGGTTGCTGGCAATGGCAGGAGAACGACCCTCCATGGCTGTGAGTACAAGCTGTGACAGGGGAACTGCATCTGTCTGTGGGCACTGGCCGCGGGTAATGGCCACCGCCTCCTTGCGGTCGGAAACGGGAATGTCCACCAACCTTCTGGTGGTCGGCAGTGTGCTTCCTCTGATGATGGCATCGAGAAGAGCAATGTTATTTTTGGGCTGGGATGAAGGAAGGATATTTTCAGAAGTGCAAACGGATTTTAACTCATCTCACTTTATTGCAAATTTGATGGTGACAGAAAGACTTATGGGATCACTCAAACCAGCCCCAAAATAAGGCTGGTCTGATTGTGGCCCAAACCTGAAGTTAGCACCAAAAATGTCTAGGTTACGGATGTAACCTGCGTTCCCTGATGGAGGGAACGAGACGTTGTGTTGAAGAAGCGACACTTGGGGTATCTTTTGAGCACCGAATATGCCTCTGATCTATGAAAAAAGGCCAATGGGAATTAGGCAGACAGTATTTGCATACCCCGCCCTGGAAATACGGGTATAAAAGCAGGGAAAATACGTCGAGTTCATTCAGGAATTTTCTGAGGAGCCAGAATGGTCCGGCCACTACAGTGGCTCGGCTCAGCGACGTGGCCGGGAGGACACAATGTCTTGTTCCCTCCATCAGGGAACGGAGGTTACATCCGTAACCTAGACATTCCCCGTCTGTCACTCACTTCAATGTTGTGTCGAAGAAGCGACACTAGGGGTCCAATTCAAATCACACCATGCGCTGAGCTGTGTATGTGTACTGTTGACACAAGAGCGGGCAGGTATATTTACGTGCAAAGGCGACCAGTTGTGTCAGGCTGCACGTACCCTTCCCGAATGCCCCATAAAAGAGGTAATCAGCAGGGCTTATTAACTGTTTATTAAGGGCGAGAGAGGGCCCTGAGTCCAACTGATTCTAGTGGCTCGAAGGGTAGTCTCTGAAGGCCTGTGAGGACCACTGAGAGATCTCAGGAGGGGAACAGGCTTGGCCGGGAAAGATTTAACATCCGGACGCCTCTTAGCCGCGACTCACATTCATTACAAGAATAAAACAAGACCAAAATGGCAGGACCATGACACAATGTACTTATTACGTTGATAAATGTTGTTGCATTGTACTTACATTTAAAGTACGTGCATCTGTCGTTTGCAAACACATTGCACTGTATGCATTTTAATGTTGATGCATTATAGTTAAAAACACCTTAAATGAAATGGGACCATATAATTCAATTTGAGAGTGAATAATGATTTAAATTTGTCCTGTTTCTCACACAAAGTTATTCAATAATCTATTTTAAGTCACTATATTACACTATAAAAATCAAAGATCGTGATTTTGTACAAGTATTTCTGTTTTCAAAACTACATCTCCATCCATTACCCAAACACAGAGGATTCCACTGAAACAACACCTTTAGACATGATGACACACCTTGTCATTGGATTGGCTCTTTTGTACTGCTTAGCACTGAGAAGATGGAAGTACAAACAGACAAAAGATAAAGGAAGGGTGAGTAAGAGCTACAGGAATGAGAGTTTGAGAACAGCTGACAGAGAGACTGTCAATAAGGTGTGAAATTCCGACAGTGACCCTCCATCTGGCTAACAGTAGAAGGCATGTCAGCTTGTCTGCCCAGTCCCACCATGTGGGTGTTCCTCCCCCAAGTG
Source organism: Xyrauchen texanus (assembly GCF_025860055.1). Lineage (NCBI taxonomy): Eukaryota > Metazoa > Chordata > Actinopteri > Cypriniformes > Catostomidae > Xyrauchen > Xyrauchen texanus. The sequence goes on along the minus strand of NC_068323.1, from coordinate 23,495,845 downwards.
AGGCATGAAGGTTTATCTGTGGACACTGGTGCCCATCGCAAAATCTGTGACATCCAGACCTGGGCAACTGACTTGCCATTGGACACTTATTTAAGAGTCAAGCTGCTCTGAGTCAAACAGAAAGCAGCTTGGCTCTTAACTAAGTATCCAATAGCAAGTCAGTTGTGATGATTTAAAAGTTAACAGTGAAATCAGTAAGAACAAGGTATGAGGCAAAATATCAAAATAAATCAGAGGGAAGTGATAATACAATTCTAGAAACAGTAAAAAACAAAACAAACGTTGGACTGCCAAAGTCCGCTACTACACAGTGCTTACTTTACTGCTTCATCATGTTAATAAGCATGCAAGAATTCGTCCAAATCGGGAATTTAGGTTTATTAACTGCTGCTTCTAGCATTGTTATGTTATGATACGTAACCTACCTAACATACTTTTTATGTTAGCTGCGATTTTTATCTATGTTGCCAGATAAAGTGAACTTTGTGTGTTTCAAAAATGTTGTTTTGTTTGAAAAAAATTCAGGTACAGCTTTTTTAGCACATGAAATCGCCCACATTCCAACTAACCAAGGAGAATGCAGAACAGTTGATGACGATTCATAGCAATAGAATGTAGGTGCCAAAGCTGTTATGGATCTCCCTCCGTAACTGGAACAGATTTCAGAAAACCATCGTTTGACAATGGAATAATTTGCAGGTAGCGACAAACATATTTCCAAAATGTTATTATGTTAATAAGCTTTATGCTTCACCTTAAAAGTCTAAGCAAACCCCACACTGATTCTTTCGAATGGCCTGGGTATACCATACCTGTCAACATTTGGTTTTCAAAATCCGGGAGATTTTTTTTGGGGAGTATTGTTATGAGCCTACCTTTTCATGCTGTAAGAGGTAGGCTCATGCTGTTAAGTGTACTGCACGTGTTAAGTGTATTATTTACATTGCAATACCCATAAATGAAAACATAACTTAATTTATTAATATTTCTTAATTTTTTTTATTTGTCATTTTATTACAACAAAACATCACAGTTTTTAACACTGGTACAAACACATAACACTGTGGTACAAACTAATTTAACACATTTATTTACAGTTCATTCCTTGAGCATCAATAACTGTCTCTCTTTTGTAAACATAAGTACTGTATGTTTTGTAAACATGAATATGTGCTCACTATTTTTTTGAAGTGTTGTAATTGTATGTGGCAGATTTTGCTGCTCTCAGTGCCCTCTTGGACGGAGTGTATTTGGAAACCAAACCGGTGTGGTTTATTTTGCAGGATAGGAGAGAGCAAAGAGTGCTGTTATTCATGCTCATGCGATTTTCTGTAACTCTCTGTCTGTCCTTTCGTGATGAAGGATGAGATCGCCTGTGTGCCCTTACTTGCCTCATATGCGCGATGGTGCCGCTGTGTTTTAATGTGCTGCCTAATGTCATTTTTCCCGCCGTGGCCTACATTAAAATCAATGCGACATACCGTACAAAAAGCGTGGAGGTTGTCTATATGACTGGGTAAGATGCACGTACATTGTTAGCGTCCAACATTGTTGAAATTTACAATTGTACTTCAGTTTCTTTGCGGGGACACCGCCTTCACCTGCCATCATGTCTATCGGCTCGCTTTGGGTTAAACTTTCCGCGACTGCGCAACTGGGTTATACTAGGTTGCCAGGTTGAGGTGACAAATGGGTTGAAATTGTAAATGGTGTGTGGATTGTGTGAATATAATGCATTTAATACAATCTGGCAACTGATCAACATTAGACAAACATATTGGTCCGATTAATAATAATAATCGGCGATTATTCATAAAGGAGTTTGGGCCATGCAAATTACGGGAGTTTCCCGGGAGAAATAACAAACCGGGAGGGGTCCGGGAGATAGGGCTAAAAAACGGGAGAAACCCGGGAAAAACGGGAGTGTTGACAGGTATGGGGTATACAGAGCATTCGCAGCTTATATGAACCACACACTGTTGGTATATTTGCCACTTTGATGCAGTTTCTATGCACAGTAAAATCACTCAAGGCCAATTTAATGTGAATGTTTGTTCAGAGGACACCAAAAAATGTGTAACGCAAATGTGCACCTAAAAGTAAAATGTTCTAATAATTTCTTAGACAGAAAAAGAAGCGGGATGTACTGTACCCACATAGTTTCATGACCACTTGCAGGAATTCATACAAGATGGCAAAACTGGAAGACATTGTTTGACTGTGCTTGTAAGAAAAGGTATGACTATCATTCCCATGGATACCAACCAGCCAACAAACAGAATTTCAAATTGATGCAATACAGGCATCACATTTCAGCTGTCCTATCAAACAATTTATTTTAAGAAAGGAAATGTCTGTGAACAAATTTAGTTATTCATTCCAAATGTATTTATGCAATTAAAATGACTGATGTATGTGAATAACCTACAATACTCTTCCCTCGTCTCGTTTCCAAACCCCAATGTTTTCTTTCCGTAGTGCACAAAAGTTATTTTCTTTTAAAATTGTGGTTATGGTAGGGTTTGGGTAAGGTGTTCAATGTTTAGGTATGGGATAAATTTGAAATAACAAGAAAAAGGCAAAATAACTATGGCAAATTTTAGTCGTTTATTGATTTGTTGAGTCTATTACTCTATGAGAGTAAAGTCATTTGTTTTTGTACTGATTTTACCATCTCGTTCTGTTACAGTATTATAACTTGCCATGGGACTGGGTTGACTGTTCTGTTTATGAATATTTAGTTTACTTACGACCAGGGCTGGACTGGTAATCTGGCATACCGGGCATTTTCCCATTGGGCGATGCACTTTGGAGCCGATCAGGGGTGGACTGGCCATCGGGAGAACCAAGCGGGCCGGTGGGTCGCCGCAAAACGGGCCGAATGGGCCGCGATGAGCTAAAATGAGCCGCCGCGTTATGCAGAACGGACCCCCCCCCCACACACACACACACAACTTTTGGGACGGTTGCTATGTAAAATCCCGGGCCGATTTCTCATCTGTCATCCCAAAGATTTGATTCCACAAAACATGCAATCTTTAACAAATCCAGCAACTACTTCTTTTTCAAAAGCAAAATCTTGATTTTGTTCCCGAAAGTCTCCCAAGAAATTGCATAGCAGTCTGGCAAATGGAACTTGTGATTGTACACAGGTACAGTTTTATGTGCTATATGCATCAGATGGTCAGTGAATGGAACATGGGCATGCTGTCTGAGGCTAGGATTGGTGGAAATGTATGTAAATCGTGTTTTGAAACTTTTGAAAAGTCTCCTTAAGTCAGACTGTTGTTTGGTAATGGATAAATCTGCAAAACATTTTACAGGCTAATACTTAGATATGTAGTTTTAACTGGATCATTTAAGACTAACACTGCAATTTATTCTGATGTAAAATTGCTTTTTACTACTGTGTAATGGGTAAGGATCTGGCCCTCCAGGGCTTGAGGTGTTAAACCATTTCTCTTTCAAATATCGTGATATTAACCATCATTAATTATCTTGCTCAACATGATGTTAAGAGATGGGACAAATTATTGCCCCAAGCTGGCCATCTCGTTTCATTTGAATACACCCAATATGAAAAAGAAAATATATATACAGTGTATAGATATATATTTGTTTCATCAACTGTGAATTCAATTTGCTGTGTATTTTAATACATATAAACCTTTGCCCCCAGCACAGAGGAGCGTTTTGTCCTTTTCTAATTTGATCAAATGAAAAGATAGAGGGAGGGAGATAGGGTGAGAAAAAGTGACCTTAATAAATGTTAACCGTTCAAGCTTGTATTCGTCTGAACTTTCATTCATATTGTTTATACATATTTTAATTAAAATTTTAATTGGTAATTTTCTGGTCACAATATGTGGAGGTCTGTCTGCCACAAAGTCTTGCGCAGTGTCTGAGAATCCTGATATTTTATTTTTGTGGTTACTTGTAATGTCTTAGTCAATAAAATTATAATTTTAATTGATTTTCTATATGTTTCGTTTGATACATATAACTGTGAATGCGAATGCAATCATGGGAAACAATTATTATTATTATTATTATTATTATTATTATTATTATTCTTGTCTAGATAGATACTTACAAAATATTCTGTGCTCAGTTCATGCATACTGCAAAACATGGAACCAATGTCAATAGTATGACCCATTTTAGGGGTGGTCAAAATAATACTGCCAAATTAATTGATCCTGAAAGGGAACACTCCTTATGGAAGATGACTGAACATAAATAATTATTACTGTTAGGTATTAGGTATCTGGGGTGGGGTGGGGGGATACAACGTAACAAATATGATTAGAAATCAGGTTTAAAATGAACACTTGTACAATACAGAGATCGCTTAACTTATATTTTTTATTAAGTTTGTTCATCGTTTGTGTGTTTTTTTTTTATTCAACCAACATGTGCACAACTCAGCCTTTCACAAGTTTTCGCAAAGTTATGTATTTCCTATCGCTTTCCAGCCTTGTTGTTTATTAATACCTTCATATCACTTCATACAGCTGAAAGACATTTTTATGTCTTAAATGTCATTTCGGTATGTGCACTTAGATGTTAACTAGGACACATTTAATTGACTCTGTAATTGTACTGCACTTTGCCTGATAGAGAAAATACAGTAACACTTCACAATAGGGTTGTAAATATTACCATTAGTCTGTTAATGGAATAGTTAGAATAAACTGATAGTAATCCATATTTTAATAACATATAATATTCTTGGTTAATGTACTACTATTATATATATGTATGCAGGGCCAGACTGGGACACAATTTCAGGCCGGGAAATCCTACACCCATCCAGGCCATCCTATGCACCCAAATAAAATTTAGAAACACGGACAACCTTGTTTTTTTCCCCCCCTAAATTACATTTATTTCCCAGTATGACCATAACATAAAAACATAAACAACCAACCTAGAAGTAAAGCAGTCCTAATATCAAATGGGTCTGCACATAACGTCCTGTGCACTGCAATTACAACTGCAATAAATAATGTTATGAGATTGATGTTTTAAATAAATGTTTGAATATAAAAAAAAAATGCAATACTTAAACATTAAACTAAACCGCCAATAGGTGGCGGAAAGTGACCATCTTAATTAGTGAGTCATTCATACAAAAGATTCATTCAAAACGCTGAATCATTCAGTAACAAAACACTGCTGTAGCTTTCCTTTGGAACTATTTTAGTCGGTGAAATAGAACAAAAACAGTTAATATGATTTGTGTCTAAAATGTAAGTAACTTAATAATAAATATTAACTACGCTACTTGTTTATTGAACAATACATTCAATGTAACATTTTCAATCGTGATAATATTCAGCAAAACAGCTCCCTTAGTTGTGTTATGTTAAACTAAATCATATGTTATAAATAAAAAAAACAACAATTATAATTTTTACCTCAGTACATTGCTTCTGTGAGTTTTCTGTGTGCACTCATTTGTTTTGATTTCTCCACGAATGTAACGTTAGACGGGTGCTGCTCGCATGTTCTGTTTAATCGTTTGTCTGAGGCATAAAGTCGAATCATAGCCTTGCCAGTCAAGACTAACAGATTCATGATTTTTTATTGTTATTAATATTAATAATAATTTTATTGAATGACGAATTCATAAATTATCACTGGTAAAGGTAGTAATATAAAATAATAATAATAAAAATTAAATAAAAAAAAAAAAAAACGCTGGCTGGCAGCAGGCCAACTTAGTCGCCAGGCCAGCGGGAATTGTCCCGGTGCTCCTGATGGCCAGTCCGGGCCTGTATGTATGTATGTGTGTGTGTGTGTGTGTGTGTGTGTGTGTGTGTGTGTGTGTGTGTGTGTGTGTGTGTGTGTGTGTGAACGTGTATTTATCACTTTGTGGGGACCAAATGTCCCAAAAAGGATGGTAAAACCCAAACTTTTTGATGTTGTGGGGACATTTTGTTGGTCCACATGAGGAAAACAGCTTATAAGTCATACTAAATTATGTTTTTTGAAATAGACATTTTTTAAAAATGCAGAAAGTTTTCTGTGAGGGTTAGGTTTAGGGGTAGGGTTAGGTTTAGGGGATAGAATATATAGTTTGTACAGTATAAAATCCATTATGTCTATGGAAAGTCCCCATAAAATGTCTCGGGTTACTTAACTGTAACCCCTGTTCCCTGAAAAAGCGGAACGAGATGCTGCGCTGATTTAGCGCTTTGGGAATGTCATTAGGAGTGACCATCATCATCCTGGGGTATCCTCAGTGTGGCAATGAAGCGCAGCATCTCGTTCTGCTTTTTCAGGGAACGGGGGTTACAGTTAAGTAACCCAAGACGTTCGCTATAAAAAGCTACACTTTGACGCTGCGCTGATTTAGCACTTTGGGAACGAGAATACTCATGACGCCACACTGCGGATGTCTGGACCCCTTACAGTTGTGTAGTTGTGCTCACAAGACATGAGCTTGTGATGTTGACTCAAGGACATAAGAGCCCGGAGTGACATGAACATCCAACTATAAAATCTTATGAATGTGTGCGGAGAGGACCAGCCTGCCGCATTACAAACATGCTACAGAGGGACACCTATAGCCAAGGCTTTAGAGGAGGCGACCCATCTGGTAGAGTGAGCCCTGATCCCTACTGGCGAAGCTTGACCGCACGCCTCGTAGGCCAGGGCAATAGCATCCTTCACCCAATGCGACATTGTCTGCTTGGTGGCGGCCGCCCCCTTGTTACTGCCCCCATGACAAACAAATAGTTGCCCTTCCACTCCACTGCACCATTTTGGCTAGTGCAGTGGAAGTAAGCCTGAAGGGTACGGACTGGACATAGTCCGTGAAGTCTTTCCTGATCCGGCATTGTAAATGGCGGGGAACAGAAGGCTTCAAGAGTGACCGGATATATGGCTGAGAAAGGAACCATAGGCACATAGTCAGGATGAGGGTGCAATATTGCTTTAGCCATAAATGCTAACTCTATTATTGGCATAACTTCTTTAAGTAGGGGGAGCCCTAGCACTTAGAATGGTCTTGATATCTTCAGGTTAAAGCCCAGTGTCCCTCAGTTGGTACCCTTCAGGGGCCAAACATGAAGGTTCCACAACTCGGACCGGGTGTGAAATATTGTCCCCTGCTTCTGAGACAGAAGGTCCCTCCTGTCCGGAATCGCCCAAGGCGAGCCGTCGAGGAGAGACATTATCTCTGAGAACAATACCCTGTTCGGCCAACGTGGTGCATTAGTAAGAGGCAGGACCCTTGCTGGTGAACTTTGGCCAAGACTCCTGGGAGCAGAGAAACCAGAGGAAACGCATACAGGTGCATTCTGCTCCATGTGAAGGTTGTTTAAACATTTAACATTAACTAACATAGAACAATACTTTAACAACATTTGCTAATCTTGGTTAATGCATTATTATATTCATGAACATTAACCAACTTTAATGCTTGAAAACATATTGTTCATTGTTTGCTCATGATACCTAAATCATCAACTAATGTTAACAATTGAATCCTTTTATAAAACCAAACCAAAAACTGTTTAATATAATCTAATCATTTGACAGACACTTTTATATAAAGTGAATTACTGTGCATTCAATATATTCATTTTGTATTCACAAGTGTTCCCTGGGAATCAAATGTGCAAATTTGGGATTGTTAGAACCTTGCTCTAACAGTTAAGCTAATGGAACTCCTAATCACATTTCTTTTTTCTTGAATGGGCAAAAGTTACAGTGTCCTGACTTCTTTTTGTAAAATATTATATATATATATATATAAGTTAGTATATAAATTCTTTGTGGTTAAGAAAGTCAATCTGCCAGCGCTTGACTGCAGAAGTACCAAAGAACACAATGGCAGTATTCATGTGATGTCCTATATAGAGTTATTCTCATTATTAAGTAAAGATCTGAAGTCATGACTGTTAACTTGGCAGCAGTTAAACATCTGAATAGCTAACTTTGAAGAAAGACTATGTGTAAGAACTTTAGAGTGTGTTTAGGCACTGAGAAAGATACTGGGAATAGTGTAATGTCACAGTGGAGTGGTTCACTTCGGCTCTAAGCTTATTTAGCTGTGGGTGGGTGTGGAAAGTGTCAAAGCCACGCAGAAAGAAACCCAGTATTTACTTGCTGAACCTCAACAGCGAAGAATTCCAAAATTAAGAACTGTTCAATCTGTCATGTGTCATCATGTGAGTAAACTGGGCCTAAAATGTACCAGCTTCATTCAGTCAACAAATACACCAAATCTTCAGAGAGGATGATGTCATTTTGACAGATACAGTTTTTATTTGAGGCAATTTTTTGCCTGATAGACACAATGTGATATTGCAGGTTTTCCCATAAATTTTTAATAGGAGGGAACTTTGTATTTACATTGTGTTAGATATTTAAAACAATATTAAACGTTTTTACTGGTGGATGTTAGATGGATGGAAACATTGCCTCTAAATATATATTAGTTTGTGAATTAGGACTGGTAATGTATCGTAAACATGTATTTATGTACAATAGTTATTGATTCATCCATATATCTATTTGTCATTCAAATTTATTTATAAGTTTTACTATTTTATTTAACGGCATGTTTTTTTTTTCTTCTTAATTGACACAATAATATTGCAGATTGTGTTTTTTATTTGTTTATTTTTGCTTTGTTGTCTTGTTTTTGTTCTGTTTTACTTTGATTTTGCTTTGCTTTATTTTGTTTTTCTTGCTTTGTTTTGTTTAGATTTCTTTGCATTGTTTTGATTTTTAATTTGCTTTGTTGCTTTGTTTTGTTTGGTTTCCCTTGCTTTGATTTGCTTAGTCTTTTATTGATTTTTTTACTTATTTGTATTTATTTGTTTATTTATTTTTCATTTTATCATTTTATTCATTTTTTTGCAATGCATTCTTCCTGGCAGGGTAATTGGTGAGCCTTACATGTTATTGACAGGTTGCTCTTGAATATTAACTGGCAGTTTTAAAATGATTACAAGCCTGTCCTGCCTGGAGATGATGGGACAGCATCTGTCTCGAGACAAAATGCAGGAAGTCTCCATCTGTGGTAATCTAGCCGTGTATATTACAGAGAATTTAGACTAAACAAGGAACCAGGTGAGGTTTAAAAAGAGCAGGGAGGGGAAAAATAAGCTATAATGCAGTTCAGCTTGCCTGTTGACCATCAGAGCCAGGGTCCACTTTGAAATACCAGGTGCTTGCCTTTTGACACCAGGCATCCTAAATGTTTACATTTCAGTTAACGGGCCAAGAGAAACTCCAGATGCCCTGATTCTGTCGATTGTGGGACCTGCAGTAATGCTACACCTTTCCTAAGGTACCACAGAGGAGATGGCTGAAAACAAAAAGGCCACAATGGCCCAAAAGTGAGGCTGATCTTTCCCAACATGCTGCCAAACACTGACGTGAATGACCACACACAGCTGAGAGTAACAGTCATGTCAACCACTTGATCTCAGTGTTAGAGGTGAAACCATGTACAGTGCTGTGGAAAATATTTGGCTCCATCCTGATTTCTTTTGTTTTTGTGTATTTTTCATATCTTCAAACTAGATATAACATAAAACAAAGGCAACCTGAGTCAACACAAAATACAGTTTTCAAATATATATATATATATATATATATATATATATATATATATATATACACATATAGGGTTGAGAGGGTTACTTTTTAAATGTATTCCACTACAGAATACATGCTGTAAAATGTAATTTGTAAAGTATTCGGTTAGATTACTCAAGGTCAGTAATGTATTCTAAATATTTTGGATTACTTCACTGGTAGATTTTTTTCACTTGTTTTGACTATAAAAACTCTGCCAGTACAGTAAGACAAAATACACATGTTAAAAATACATTCTCTGAAAAAACCAAATATCTCTGTTTGCTCGTATGAATGTAACACATCATAAGAAAGTGTTTCACCGCTGTTCAAATGCACTTTGGATCGCATCATATATATGCATAAATGTTTTCCATCTGAAAGGACTAAATATTAAATGAAACATATGACAATAAAATGCAAAGTAATCTCTTCAGTAATCAAAATACTTTTTGAATATAACTTTATTCTAATTACCAATTATTTAAATTGTAACTGTATTGGAATACAGATACTAATATTTTGTATTTTAAATACTTAATCCCGTTACATGTATTCTGTTACTCCCCAACCCTGTATATATACAGTGCATCTGGAAAGTATTCACAGCACTTCACTTTTTCCACATTTTGTTATGTTTCATCCTTATTCCAAAATGTATTAAATTCATTATTTTCCTCAAAATTCTACAAACAATACCCCATAATGACAACGTGAAAGAAGTTTGTTTGATATCTTTGCAAATTTATAAAAAAAAAAAATTATAAAAAAAATCACATGCACATACATTATCTCACAAAAGTGAGTACACCCTCACATTTTTGTAAATATTTGATTATATCTTTTCATGTGACAACACTGAAGAAATGACACTTTGCAACAATGTAAAGTAGTGAGTGTACAGCTTGTATAACAGTGTAAATTTGCTGTCCCCTCAAAATAACTCAACGCACAGCCATTAATGTCTAAACCGCTGGCAACAAAAGTGAGTACACAAGTAAAAATGTCCAAATTGGGCCCAAAGTGTCAATATTTTGTGTGGCAACCATTATTTTCCAGCACTGCTTTAACCCTCTTGAGCATGGAGTTCACCAGAGCTTCACAGGTTGCCACAGGAGTCCTCTTCCACTCCTCCATGATGACATCACGGAGCTGGTGAATGGACCTTCCATTTGAGGATGCCCCACAGATGCTCAATAGGGTTTAGGTCTGGAGACATGCTTGGCCAGTCCATCACCTTCACCCTCAGCTTCTTTAGCATGGCAGTGGTCGTCTTGAAGGTGTGTTTGGGGTCGTTATCATGTTGGAATACTGCCCAGTCTTCGAAGGGAGGGGATCATGCTCTGCTTCAGTATGTCACAGTACATGTTGGCATTCATGGTTCCCTCAGTGAACTGTAGCTCCCCAGTGCTGGCAGCACTCATGCAGCCCCAGACCATGACACTCCCACCACCATGCTTGACTGTAGGCAAGACAAACTTTGTACTCCTCGCCTGGTTTCCGCCACACACGCTTGACAACATCTGAACCAAATAAGTTTATCTTTGTTTTATCAGACCACAGGACATGGTTCCAGTAATCCATGTCCTTAGTCTGCCTGTCTTCAGCAAACTGTTTGCGGGCTTTCTTGTGCATCATCTTTAGAAGAGGCTTCCTTCTGGGACGACAGCCATGCAGACCAATTTGATGCAGTGTGCGCCGTATGTTCTGAGCACAGACAGGCTGACCCCCCACCCCTTCAACCTCTGCAGCAATGCTGGCAGCACTCATATGTCTATTTCCCAAAGACAACCTCTGGATATGATGCTGAGCACGTGCACTCAAGTTCTTTGGTCGACCATGGTGAGGCCTGTTCTGAGTGGAACCTATCCTGTTAAACCGCTGTATGGTCTTGGCCACTGTGCTGCATCACAGTGTCAGGGCCTTGGCAATCTTCTTATAGCCCAGGCCATCTTTATGTAGAGCAACTTTTTCAGATCCTGAGAGAGTTCTTTGCCAAGAGGTGTCATGTTGAACTTTCAGTGACCAGTATGAGGGAGTGTCAGAGCGATGACACCAAATGTAATACACCTGCTCCCCATTCACACCTGAGACCTTGTAACACTAACGAGTCACATGACACCGGGGAGGGAAAATTGCTAATTGGGCCCAATTTAGACATTTTCACTTAGGGTTGGACTCACTTTTGTTGCCAGCGGTTTAGACATTAATGGCTGTGTGTTGAGTTATTTTGAGGGGACAGCAAATTTACACTGTTATACAAGCTGTACACTCACTACTTTACATTGTAGCAAAGTGTCATTTCTTCAGTGTTGTCACATGAAAAAATATATAATCAAATATTTACAAAAATGTGAGGGGTGTACTCACTTTTGTGAGATACTGTAAGTATTCACAGCCTTTGCCGTGACAATCAAAATTGAGCTCAGGTGCATCCTGTTTCCACTGATCATCCTTGAGGTGTTTCTACAACTTGATTGGAGTCTACCTGTGGTAAATTCAGTTGATTGGACATGATTTGGAAAGGTGCACACATGTCTATATAAGGTCCCACAGTTAACAGTGCACATCAGAGCACAAACCAATCCATGAAATCCAAGGAATTATCTGTAGACCTCCGAGACAGGATTGTATCGAGGCACAGATACGGGGAAGGGTACAGAACAATTTCTGCAGCATTGAAGGTCCCAATGAGCACAGTGGCCTCCATCATCCATAAATGGAAGACGTCTGGAACCATCAGGACTCTTCCTAGAGCTGGCCGCCCGGCCAAACTGAGCAATCGGGGGAACAGGGCCTTAGTCAGGGAGGTGACCAAGAACCTGATGGTCACTCTGACAGAGCTCCAGTGTTTCTCTGTGGAGAGAGGAGGACCTTCCAGAAGAACAACCATCTCTGCAGCACTACACCAATCAGGCCTGAATGGTAGAGTGGCCAGATGGAAGCCACTCCTTAGTAAAAGGCACATGACAGCCCACCTGGAGTTTGCCAAAAGGCACCTGAAGGACTCTCAGACCATGAGAAATAAAATTCTCTGGTCTGATGAAACAAAAATGTAACTCTGAGGCACCGCTCATCACCTGGCCAATACCAACCTTACAGTGAAGGATGGTGGTGGCAGCATCATGCTGTGGGGATGTTTTTCAGTGGCAGGAACTGGGAGACTAGTCAGGATTGATGGAAAGATGAATGCAGCAATGTACAGAGACATCCTTGACGAAAACCTGCTCCAAAGCGCTCTGGACCTCAGACTGAGGCAAAGGTTCATCTTCCAACAGGACAATGGCCCTAAGCACACAAGATAACAAAGGAGTGGCTACGGGAAAACTCTGTGAATGTCCTAAAGTGGCCCAGCCAGAGCCCAGACTTGAACCCAATTGAACATCTCTGATCTGAAAATGGCTGTGCACTGATGCTCCACATCCAACCTGATGCAGCTTGAGAGGTCCCGCAAAAAACGAATGGGAGAAACTGAGATAGGTGTGCCAAGCTTGTAGCATCATACTCAAAAAGACTTGAGGCTGTAATTGGTGCCAAAGGTGCTTCAACAAAGTATTGAGCAAAGGCTATATATACTTATGTGCATGTGATTTTTTTTTTTTGGCAAAGATTTCAAACAAACTTCTTTCACATTGTCATAATGGTGTATTGTTTGTAGAATTTAAACATTGTAGAATGTTTAATTTTGGAATAAGGCTGTAACATAACAAAATGTGGAAAAAGTGAAGCGCTGTGAATACTTTCTGGATGCACTATATATATATATATATATATATATATATTCCAACATCTATATCACCCATGTGAGAAACTAACTGCCCCCTTAAACTTAATAGCTGGTTGTGCCACCTTTAGCAGGAACAACTTCAACCACACACTTCCGATAAATGGAGATCAGTCTTTCACAATGCTGTGCTGGAATTTTGAACCACTCTTCTTTGCAGAACTGCTTTAGTTCAGCTACATTGGGGGGTTTTTGAGCATGAACTGCCCATTTAAAGTCCTGCCACAGCAACTCAATCAGGTTCAAGTCAGGACTTTGACTAGGCCACTCCAAAACTTTTTAATTTAGCTTCTTTTGTGCCATTCAGAGGTAAACTTAATCCTATGCTTTGGATCGTTTTCTTGCTGCATAATCCAGTTGCACTTGAATTTAAACTCACGATGACTGGATGTTCTCCTTTAAGATTTTCTGATAGAGAGCAGAATTCATGTTTCCCTCAATTATTGCAAGTCACCCTGGCCCTGAAGCAGCTGTCACGCGCACACAAAAAGAGACAGTCACAATGTTGAGTGAGAACTGCTTTATTAAAACAATAAAGCAGGCAACAGTACAAAAAGGGCAAAACCAGTGAAGAGTTGTCGAGGGAGCATAGGGTCAAAAGCCGGGGAATCAAAGATATAACAAGGGGGAAAATCCAATGAGGGAAGTGAACGATAGCGGGGAAAATAATGGGCAACTAGGGCGAAGAACAAGACGAGACTAGCGGGAACAATGACAGGGGAATGAGAGGAATGGGGGGCTGGCAAGCTAAGAGGAAGAATAGTAGGGAGGTCAAAACTAGACGAGACTAGCGGGGGGGCAAAACTAGGCGAGACTAGCGGGGCAAAGATACGGGGAACTAAATACAATAACCAACCGGGAACAAACGGAAGGATAATGTATTTATAGGGGCGAGAACAGGTGTAAACAATGACAGGTGATAGGGACGAGTGCAGGTGTATCTAATGTGTGGGGACGAGAAGCGCGTGAGTGCAAGTGGTCATAATGTTCAGGCTGATTTGAGGCGAGTGCGCTAGAGGGAGGAGATAGTTTACGAGCGTGAGCTCGTAATAGCAAAACCGGGCGTGGAAGCCTGAGGGAGGAAACAGAGCGTACGAGCTCAAGGGGCGGAGCGAGGAAGCGGGAAGCGAGCACGCTCACGGAGTGCATGTGTGCATGCTCGTGGACGCGGAGATGGGGCAGAGGAGCGGGGTTCGTGACAGTACTCCCCCCTCTGAATAGGACGGCTCCTGACGGCCGCGCTCGGCTGCGAGGAGCGCGAGGGAACAGAACGAGCGTGTGAGCTCGAGGGGACAGAACGAGCGTGTGAGCTCGAGGGGACAGAACGAGCGTGTGAGCTCGTGGGGGACAGAACGAGCGTGTAAGCTCGCGGGGGCAGAAGGCACAAAAGGGAAATGAAACAGTCCATGGGGGTCAATGGGCAGTTCAAGGCAAGGTCAGGGGGAACATAGTGGACAGGCGGGTGGTCGGGAGGTCTAGGGGGCAGCCATAGGGCAGAGACTGGGTCAAGAGGTCTGGAAGGTGACTGGAGGACAGGGACTGGGTCCGGGGGTCTGGAAGGTGACCACCGGACAGGAATAGGGTCCGGAGGTCTGGAAGGCGACTGGAGGACAGGGACTGGGTCCGGGGGTCTGGAAGGTGACCACCGGACAGGAATAGGGTCCGGAGGCCAGGGAAGAGGCCACAGGACAGGTAGAGGGTCAGGAAGTCCGGGCTGAGCCGTGAAAGGCGGAGCCGTCAGAGGCGGCACCGTAGGTGGCTCTGGAGCTGGGGTCCTGGAAGGCTCTGGAGGTGGAGCCGACGGAGGCTTTAGGGGCGAAGGCCTGGAAGGCTCTAGAGGTGGAGCCGAGGGAGGCTTTAGGGGCGAAGGCCTGGAAGGCTCTGGAGGTGGAGCCGAAGGAGGCTTTAGGGGCGAAGGCCTGGAAGGCTCTGGAAGTGGAGCCGAAGGAGGCTTTAGGGGCGAAGGCCTGGAAGGCTCCGGAGGTGGAGCCCATGGAGGTGGCGCCGTAGGAGGCTCCAGAGGTGAAGCCCTGGAAGGCTCTGGAGGCAGAGCCGAGGGAGGTGACGCCGTGGGAGGTGGCGCCGTAGAAGGCTCCATGAGTGAAGCCCTGGTAGGCTCTGGAGGCAGAGCCGGGGGAGGTGGCGCCGTAGGAGGCTCCAGAGGTGAAGCCCTGGAAGGCTCTGGAGGCAGAGCCGAGGGAGGTGACGCCGTGGGAGGTGGCGCCGTAGAAGGCTCCAGGAGTGAAGCCCTGGTAGGCTCTGGAGGCAGAGCCGGGGGAGGTGGCGCCGTAGGAGGCTTGGGAGGCAGAGCCACAGGAGGCTCGGGAGGTGAATCTCTAGAAGGCTCTGGAGTCTTAGGGAGCAGAGCCGTAGGAGGCTCGGGTGGCGGAGCCGTGGAAGGCTCGAGAGGCAGAGCCCTAGGAAGCTCTGGAGTCTTTGGGAGCAGAGCCATGAGAGGCTCGGGAGGTGGAGCCGTAGGAGGCTCTGTAGGGGGAGCCGTAGGGGGCTAGGGAGGCAGAGCCATAGGAGCCTCTAGTGGCCGAGCCCTGGAAGGCTCGAGAGGCTTGAGGGGGGGAGCCATGAAAGACTCGAGAGACGGAGCCCTGAGAGGCTTGAGAGGAGGAGGAGCCCCGAAAGACTCGAGAGGGGGAGCCCTGAGAGGCTTGAGAGGGGGAGGAGCCCTGAGAGACTTGAGAGGCGAAGCCGTGAGAGGCTTGAGGGGTGGAGCCATGAAAGACTCGAGAGGGGAAGCCCTGAGAGGCGGAGGAGCCCTGAGAGACTCGGAGAGGCGAGCCGTGAGAGGCTTGAGGGGTGGAGCCACGAAAGACTCGAGGGATGGAGCCCTGAAAGACTCGAGAGGCGAAGCAGTGAGAGGCTTGAGGGGTGGAGCCATGAAAGACTCGAGGGATGGAGCCCTGAAAGACTCGAGAGGCGAAGCCGTGAGAGGCTTGAGGGGTGGAGCCATGAAAGACTCGAGGGATGGAGCCCTGAAAGACTCGAGAGGCGAAGCCGTGAGAGGCTTGAGGGGTGGAGCCATGAAAGACTCGAGGGATGGAGCCCTGAAAGACTCGAGAGGAGGAGCCCTGGGAGGCTCGAGAGGCGGAGCCCGGGAGGGCTCTGAGGGGCGAGCAGAGGCCGGCAGAGTCGTGGAAGACTCTGAGGGCGGAGCAGAGCCCGGCAGAGCCGTGGAAGACTCTGAGGGCGGAGCAGAGCCCGGCAGAGCCGTGGAAGACTCTGAGGGCGGAGCAGAGCCCGGCAGAGCCGTGGAAGACTCTGAGGGCAGAGCAGAGCCCGGCAGAGCCGTGGAAGACTCTGAGGGCGGAGCAGAACCCGGCAGAGCCGTGGAAGACTCTGAGGGCGGAGCAGAGGTCTGCAGAGCCGTGGAAGACTCTGAGGGCGGAGCAGAGGTCTGCAGAGCCGTGGAAGACTCTGAGGGCGGAGCAGAGGTCTGCAGAGTCGTGGAAGACTCTGAGGGACACTCTGCGGTCTTGAGCACAAGACGTGACTGGGGAGAAGGGGCCCTCCTCCTTCTCTTACGTCTTCGGCCAACAGGGGACATGGCCAAGGGGGCGGTCGAGACCACAGGCGCTGGCTCGCTGACCGTGGCAGACATGGGCGCTGGCTCGCCGGCCGTGGCGGGCATGGGCGCTGGCTCGTTGGCCGTGGCGGGCCTGGGCGCTGGCTCGTTGGCCGTGGCGGGCATGGGCGCTGGCTCGTTGGCCGTGGCGGGCATGGGCACTGGCTCGTTGGCCGTGGTGGGCATGGGCGCTGGCTCGTTGGCCGTGGCGGGCATGGGCGCTGGCTCTCTGGCCGTGGCAGGCATGGGCGTTGACTCACTGGCTGTGCCAGGCTTCGAGACTGGGGCCGTTACAGGCTTCGGGGCTAGGGCCGTGTAAGGCTTAAAAACGGGGGCCGTGTAAGGCTTCAAGACGGGGGCTGTGTAAGGCTTCGAGACGGGGGCCGTGGTAGGCTTCGAGACGGGGGTCTTGGTGTGGAGCGCTGGTTCAGTGTCTGCCTCCCCCACAGTGAACGAGGAACCAGGGTACAGTAGGGCGAGGTCAATAAACTGAACCAGGTTAAGGGGGCAGCGACCACCAGGCATTAATGATGAGGTTGGCTCATTCAGTCCACATTGGAAAATGGTCTTCAGAGCCACCTCATTAAAATTCACCTGGTACGCCAGGACACAAAAATCCATAATATAAGCCTCCGAGGTTTGGCTCCCCTGACGCAAACCCACGAGTCGGGCCGCTGGGTCCACAATGCCGTGGGCGGGGTTATGGGTTACACAACCGCTACCTCGCATAAAAACCCCTTGGTCAGCGTCTGAAGAGCCGAAAAACCTCTCCGGGGGTGGAGAGCTCACGGTGCCCGGACATGCATAGGACGCATAAACGGGCTCAGGGGCAGACACAGGTGAAACCGGGTGAAATAAATCAGAAATTGCGCTTACCTGCTGCTCCTGGGCCGTGAGCGCGTGGTCATCACTCCCAGCTGCAAATCCGCGCACAGAACGTGCCGCGACAATCCGCTCTATTGAGCTGCGCGAATCCGTGGAGTGACGCATTGTGACTGTCTACGGTGAGGTTGGTTATTTTGTCACGCGCACACAAAAAGAGACACTCACAATGTTGAGTGAGAACTGCTTTATTAAAACAATAAAGCAGGCAACAGTACAAAAAGGGCAAAACCAGTGAAGAGTTGTCGAGGGAGCGTAGGGTCAAAAGCCGGGGAATCAAAGATATAACAAGGGGGAAAATCCAATGAGGGAGGTGAACGATAGCGGGGAAAATAGTGGGCAACTAGGGCGAAGAACAAGACGAGACTAGCGGGAACAATGACAGGGGAACGAGAGGAATGGGGGGCTGGCAAGCTAAGAGGAAGAATAGTAGGGAGGTCAAAACTAGACGAGACTAGCGGGGGGGCAAAACTAGGCAAGACTAGCGGGGCAAAGATACGGGGAACTAAATACAATAACCAACCGGAAACAAACGGAAGGATAGTGTATTTATAGGGGCGAGAACAGGTGTAAACAATGACAGGTGATAGGGACGAGTGCAGGTGTATCTAATGTGTGGGGACGAGAAGCGCGTGAGTGCAAGTGGTCATAATGTTCAGGCTGATTTGAGGCGAGTGCGCTAGAGGGAGGAGATAGTTTACGAGCGTGAGCTCGTAATAGCAAAACCGGGCGTGGAAGCCTGAGGGAGGAAACAGAGCGTACGAGCTCAAGGGGGCGGAGCGAGGAAGCGGGAAGCGAGCACGCTCGCGGAGTGCATGTGTGCGTGCTCGTGGACGCGGAGATGGGGCAGAGGAGCGGGGTTCGTGACAGCAGCAAAGCATCCCCACACCATCACACTACCATCACCATGCTTGACCGTAGGTATGAAGTTCTTTTGGTGGAATTCTGTGTTTGATTTACGCCAGATGTAATAAGACCCCTGTCTTCCAAACAGTTGCACTTTCGACTCATCAGAAAACAGAACATTTTCCCAAAAGAGTTGAAGATCATCAAGGTGTGTCTTGGCAAAATTCAGACGAGCCTCAGTGTTCTTCTTGGTTAACAATGGTTTTTGCCACCCACACTGATGGCATTTTTGGCCAGTGTCTTTCTGATGTGGAGTCATGAACAGTGACCTTTATTGATGCGAGAGAGGTCTGCAGTTCCTTGAATGTTATCCTTTTTTGTGACTTCTTGGTTGAGTTGTCGCTGTGCTCTTGGAGGAATTTTGGAAGGTAGGCCACTTCAGGGAAGGTTCACTACTGTGCCAAGTTTTCTCCATTTGGATGTAATGGCTCTCACTGTGATTTCTTTTTTTTTTTTGGTGTCCCAGAGCCTTTGAAATAGCTTTACATTTACATTTACATTTATGCATTTGGCAGATGCTTTTATCCAAAGCGACTTACAGTGCAATTATTACAGGGACAATCCCCCCGGAGCAACCTGGAGTTAAGTGCCTTGCTCAAGGACACAATGGTGGTGGCTCTGAGGTTAGAACTTGTGACCTTCTGATTAACAGCCCTGTGCTTTAGCCACTACGCCACCACCACTCCAGCTTTGTTACCCTTCCCAGACTGATGTATTTCAATCACCTTTTTCCTAATAACTTCTAGAATGTAATTTGACCTTGTCATAGTGTACAACTGGGTGAAATCTTTTAACCAACTTCACGCTGCTGAAATAGTTCTAGTTAGGTTTTGATTTGATTGAACAGGGCTGGCAACTCCATTATGTATGCAGTTTTATAGATTTGGGGATTTAGTAACTAAGGGGTCAAGGTTTTCACACATGCCCAGTTGATATTGGATAACTTTTTTGCTTCAATAAATAACATTCTCATTTAAAATCTGTATTTTGTGTTTACTCAGACTGTCTTTGTTTTATTTTAGGTTTTTTTTTAGTTTTTGAAACAATTTAGTATGAGCTATCCACAAAAACAGATGAAATCAGGATGGGGCAAATACTTTTCCACATCACTGTATATGTGTATGTATATATAAGCTTTTTGAACCATAAATATATTTTGCATTGTATTCAGAACACTGAAAATAAGAACTGGGGGTTCAAATGTGCATAACAATCCTGAAAATAATGTCACAATGTAAAAAAAAGAAAAAATCTTAATTAGCCTAAAAATAGACTTCTATATGCACATTTATATTTCTTCTTATTATTTTTTTGCTTTGGAGTTAAATAGGACCAGGACCATTTCTTAACAGGTTTTGTGATAATAACCAAGTCATAATCGAGTCTGTCGTTCTAAGAAGAAGAAGCCTTTATTTTTGTCACACATTATGCATTTGCACATATACAGTGAAATTATTTTTTTTCGCATATCCCAGCAAAGCTGGGGTCAGAGCGCAGGGTCAGCCACGATTCAGCGCCCCTGGAGCAGATAGGGTCAAGGGCCTTGCTCAAGGGCCCAACTGTGACATCTTGACCTTCTGGTCAGTAGCACAGAGCCTTAACCGCTGAGCCCAAAAATACTTTATATACTTTTCCATCTGAATAGTATGCAATAAACATGCAATATATTGTTTTATAATTAAAATAATGACTGTTTTAAATTTTACTGTCATTACCATCATATGCAATTATGTACATAGGATAAGTAGTTCAATTTTAGGACACAGTCTTGGACCATTGTCTCTTTTTGATTTTCAAATACGTTGGGCTTCAGATCAAAGTTATAATGTTGATTAATCTCAGAGTTAGTTTGTTTGATTCATGGCTTATAATGCTTAATTATTTGTATTACTTATTTTAAAATGATGAGAATGAATGTGTAAGTACAAGACTGCTTAAATAATGGGCGGTCACTGTGTATTGAAGTTGTTTTTTTCAACAATGTAGGGCTTGTTCAATTCGGCAAAAGTTGCTGAAGGGCAATTATATCTTAGATGTATTGTTTCTTAGTGCTCTATCAGCTATAAGCAGTTAATCTTTTGTGTTTGATGAATTGCTGTGTGTCAGTCTCATTTCCAGCACCTGTATGATGCACAGAACAGGACTGGTTCTCTGATTGCTTTCTTGGCAATGACTGGCCTGTTATTTGTGATTGTGTGTGTGCATATATGGGTGCGAGTATGTGTGGATTACCTTCTCTCGCAAGAATCTTACCCCTTCTTGAGTTGAAACTTTGTGTCACAACACGCTTTAGTAAGATTACAGGCCAGACATTTAACAGTTGAAATTAACTATGAACTATAGTTTCAATTCTAGCCCCTGACAATTGGAGCCAAAAAGCTTTCCATAAAGAATATGTATGTAGCTTACACAATATACATGCAGTGACACACTATATTTCAGGCCTATTGTGGAATTGTAGAAATAGTAGAAAAATGTATATAAATGGGGTGACCTTTTCATATAAACCTTTTAAGGCAGACATACCATGAGCGTCCGAGGTTGTTAATCAATGTTTATGCTTCTGTTGAAGCCATCAGTCCTTGTGATTTCAACTTTTAGGTTAAAAAAATTGTTTAACAGAAGAATTCCTGGTGAAGAACTGCACTACCCATGATCCTGAAGGGATAGATCCACCAATCAGAGAATCACGGCAAACAAAGCTCGCCAAAAGAGCTCTGCAGTGACCGCCCACTCACTGTGAATGCCGCAATCGAGTCGGCCTCTCTACACTCCAAAGTACGCATACAATTGTAAATATCTGAATATTTTGCAATCCAATTAAAATATATTGCTTTTATACCTATAATCAACAAATTTATATTAAGAGTTTTATATTTTTCATCAGTTTTAATTAGATTATGTCATTGTAGCGTGTTCCCTCATTAAAGATATTAAGTACACACAGGGCCGCCGCTGGCCAAATTGATGCCCTATGCAGAGTTCCACATGATATGAGCGTGAAACGATCATCTGTGTTCCGCAACTGCTTTCGGGTTTTTGAATAAAGTATAACGTGCAAGTAAGGGCAGCCGGTGGACTTTTGGTGCCCTCCTAGGGAAAGATGGTTGCCCCCCTAGGGAGTTGGTGCCCTACGCAGGCTGTGTAGTCTTCTTATAGGGAGCGCCGGTACTGAGTACACAGTACCCTTGTCTTTTTGTCTGATTTTCAAATACTTTTCTGTTTCAAATCAAAGTTTATAATGTGGTGATTCACCTCAGAGCTGGATGGTTAAAATGCTCTTTTATGAAGGATTTGATTCAATCCCTACTGAACAAAGGAATTGGGAAAATACTTTCGGAACCAAGATGCATTAAAAAGTAAGCAGGTACAGTCGCGTTGATTTTGATTGGTTAATCATGGGCTTCTACAGTCAAACATATTTGTTTAATGGGTAAAACTTTAAGGACCCACAATAATGCACTAGTTAAGCATAAATAAGACAGTAATTAATATATAACCAAATGTTTTGTAAGAGTATCATAGCCATATTTGCATAATGTATTAAACGTCTGATTTTTGTGTAGAAAGTATTGTAATTAATGCTCAATTTCTAATTAACTGAATGCATAGTAAGGCTCTCTTAGCCATACAACACAATACACGTCTTATTTTGGTTTGGAAAGTAATGCTCTTTTTCAGAGATCATATTTCAAGTTTACTAAACTTTATTAAGCCAGTAATTAAGGCTAATAAGTATTGGCTTTACAAAGCTGCTTCTAAAGTCATATGTTAAATAAAACTGGACTCCCTGTTCTAAAATTAACATTTTACCAATTGTTTATTGTCAGGGTTGGGGAGTAACGGAATACATGTAACGGGATTACTTTGTCATTGGTAATTAGAAATACAGTTAATAATTAGAAAAGTATTTTGATTACTGAAGACATTACTTTGCATTTTATTGTAATTTGTTTCATTTACTATTTATACATATAAATGATGTGATCCAAAGTGCATTTGAACAGCGGTGAAACACTTTCTTATGATGTGTTACATTCATACGAGCAGACAGAGATATTTGGGTTTTTCAGAGAATGTATTTTTAACATGTGTATTTTGTCTTACTGTACTGGCAGAGTTTTTATAGTCAAAACAAGTGAAAAAATCTACCAGTGAAGTAATCCAAAATATTTAGAATACATTACTGACCTTGAGTAATCTAACCGAATACTTTACAAATTACATTTTACAGCATGTATTCTGTAGTGGAATACATTTCAAAAGTAACCCTCCCAACCCAGCTGATAGGTTTGTTTTGCATGTATTAGCTGGTGTTCAAGGTAATTTAAATAAATTAAAACAATAAGAGTTTTAATAAGTTGTAAATTATGGCTTAGCCTTTCTCTACATTCAGCTCATAATTCATTCATGTCATGTTCATGCATTAATGCATACAAGTGCATTAATGTTGACCCTTCAGTGTTATATTTTTCACTTATTTATTTGGTAAGTAATCATGAATTAACTGGGATAATATAGTCAGCTGTCATTAGAGTAAAATAAAACAAGACCCATCCACTTCGTGTTAGCACACTGACTTTATTTTGCGATAATGACCAGCTGATGGTAAATTATCCCTTACATATGGTGTAAATAATTTCATCCATTAATATGTTTGTTCAGAGAAAAACAATCTAGAACATCTGCTTATCCTGATACTAAGACCAGCTTAGACCATCAGGAATTTCCATGCTTTTCCAGACTGTTGGTCCAACATCAACATGCTGTTAACCTGGAAAATGTGGCTTGTGAAGCAATCAGCAGGGTCTTTCTGGCGAAGTTGATTGGCCAAAATGTCTTGCTAGTTAAGGTATGGGAAGTTATACGGTCACCAGTGCCTAACTATCCTTGAGTTCATTGTTATTTTATGTTTATGCATTTGGCAGATGTTTTTATTCAAAGTGACTTGCGTTGCATTAAAGATATCTATTTTATCAGTAGGTGTTTTCCCTGGGAATCGAACCAATAGACTTGACATTGCAAGCAGAACCAGCAGAGTGCTCCATCTCATTGTAACCTATTTATCAGGCTAGAATTTTGGCAGTACATTTGGGGAAATTCATCAAATTACCACCATGCAACCTCAAAGAACTTTATCTACATTTGGGTTGCGTTCATGAACGTTGCTCAATTTCTCCAGGTGTTTGCTGTGAAGATTCATGTGGCCCAAAACAATCTGGCACTTGGAGACAAAGAACAATGATCAAGTGTGTGGATGTTTTGTCATGTCGGCATTCCCTCTTCTTCAGCACTCGGATCAGTCAACAGCCCCTGCTCGGAAGATTCCAAGAAACATCAGTGGGATCGAGGGGCTTTGTGCGCAAAAATGACCAATGTCTTTGGTTCCCATTAACCATGAGTTCTTGAGCTGAGAAATTTGGGTGGTTTGCTCACACACTCCACAACAGTAAGGGACCCATCTTGTAAGTTGCTTGCCCTTAATTCAAACCAGACACATTTGTGGCCAGGTGCATTACAGTAAATACTAAAGAGCACGTTTCAGGAAGGTGCTGAAATCAGTGTTATAATCATTAATGGACGCATCAAGGAAATTTTAACATTTTTGTTAACTGAAATAAAAACAAAATTGTAAAAGCTGAAATTAAAATAATAGTGTAATTAATTTTTTCAGCGTTCTCATTCCACCCCTGTACCTCATACATTTTTGTGAGTTGTGCCCACACTTCTATAGTATTCCTCAATATATCTCTTATAAATAGTGTAACGCAAAAAAAGGCTATCAGCATTACTATCACATGCTATCAATTTGTTTGTGTCTTAAAAGATAAATGGGTACTGTATTCATACAAATAAATACTATTTCACATTGACTTTCTGTGCAACAATGAACTGTCAGCAATGCTGAACTATATCAGTCATTTATATGCTTCTAAACATACATACATACATACATGCAATTTCTTACTCAAGATGGTGCTGTTGTTTCAGTGATTGATTTGATTTACATTTAACATCACTATTTGATGAAGAAACAACATTGAAGTAAACTATAGCAAGTACAACACATGAACAGTTTCATATGACTATTGTCATTTGGGTGTATTACTGAAAGTTGTGCATCTAAAAAGACTGAATAAAATACACATAAGATTACACGTGTAGATTGTGTGTTATGTGTAGCTCAATATGTGTTTGACAGCAGTTGCATCTCGTGACATTTCTGTGAAAATAATGAATCGTGTTCTTGATTTGTTCCAGTTTCTCTTTAATTTATGAAAAATAAAACATCAAAATATATTTTATTTTACTGTTTTCTAATTGCCTTGAAAATATTTGTCTTAAAAGTATATACTGTAACTTTTGCACTATCTGGGCATTTTATACATCCATTTTTAATAGATATAAGTGCCGAGTGTTTGGGAAAATTACCATGCATTAAAGGGTAAAACATATTTTTCATTTTATATATTTAGTTTTATATCTATAGCAATTACCATGAGTTTTACACAACTTTGGAAGCCTTAACATAACCGATTAAAACTAGAAGTAAAATATAAACTTAATAAATAGTGAAACATTTTTAGGAACACTGAAAAAGGCAAAGGAAACTTTATTTAAAAAGAAAGTTTCATACACAATGGTAATTCAAAGTGCTTTACTAAAAAACAAAAAATGCATAAAAATCATTTTTTTAAAACAAAGAACAAGAAATGAGCAGAAAAAATACCAAAAGATGAAAGATGTATTCAATAAAAACAAAAGAGTTAAATATACAATTATAAAGTAAAGCTGAGCTAAATATAAACTACACCTAATGGTAATAAAGTGAAATCTAATGAAAATTAAACAAAATTAAAAGGACAAATTAATTATAAAATAAAAACTAAATTCATAGCTTTAATAAAATTGCTTCAAGTATGCTATCCACCACTGGCCTGCCATAATACTAAAAACGATAAAAACATAAAACTAATTAACTGAGATCAGCACAATTGTAAGGGGCTTGAAGACAGATGGGCTTTTAATGCCCATATTTCTAATGTACTTTTCAGGATGGAAAAAGTATCAAGCTCCATGACCCTTGCATCACCTCAATCCCATAATAACCAAGTGATCGTATCTGCAATGCATTTGGAAATGAAAGTGAATTCCCCCTTGCCCTAAAATGTCTTACTTTCTCAGAGGCTTAGAAGGGGTGTTGACATTGACCTATGGTGATCGGCTCTTAATAGCCACTGGCACTGTGCTGACATCACACTGCTAATACAGCCAGACTTTGTTTGCAAGTCGACATGTCGGAAACGTCAATGGTCAACAGCAGGGGCGTCACTAGACCCCTTTTTCTGGAGCACGTGCCCCAGAACAAATCTGCTGTGCCCCAGTAATATCTCAAGTTTGAGTTTTAACAATTGACTTTATTTCTCAGTGCATTCATTTAGATTGATAATCCCGGAAAAAATAAATGGATCTATCTAAATACAACGCAGTAATCCACCCAATCAATGCTTGTAAAAGCAACGCAGCTTAACCGAAAACACAAATCTGATGCATGCATGCAGAAATCCATGTCCGTGCACCACGCACCTGTGCGCTTGCTATAACCAAAGCCACTGCAGAGCGCACAGCCAAACAAGTCCAGGGGCCGGTTGCACCAGCTATACTTATATTACAACTTAACCTAGTTGTGGCGTAAATGGGCACTAAGTCACAACTTACGCACTACTAAATATTTGAACGGTGCACCATTAAACTTAGAGGAACGTAACCCTTCCTATGAACTAAATTTTTAAGGTAGCCTCCGACCAGGAGTAAAAAAAGCAGACTCATTTAATGTCATCAATGTGCTCATGTTTTGCATGATGGTCATCAATCATTTCGACATATATGATGATGTTGGCATTTACACTCGTTTACATTTACCAAACTCAGCCAGTTTAGCTACCAACTCTGCCTAGCGACCAGCTCTCTGGTCATTCTGAGACCTTTTTGTCTAAAGCCGTTTCATCTGAGGCTGTTTTGCCTGATGTTGGATAATGCAATTCCATAGACTTACTTGACAGAGGTTTTCCTGATGTGTAATGTGTAATATAGAAGAATGCAAATGTGCAAGAAGGTTTTCTCCAGTTTTATTATTTGCATATACAATGTATGCATTTTATGCTGTAAAACATGTTGAGAATGTTCATGTACAGTATGTTCAAGATACTTAAATAATTATTTTCATAAAGATTAATATCGCTACATGTTTACCATTCTCAGTAATTGTTGCGGTGTAGGAATAGTGGGTTAAGCAAGGGAAGTTTCTATACTGCATTGTGTTGGACACTTCTATCAGGAAGACTTGCAGACTTGAGTGAAATTTAAGATGGCATTTATTTGATGAATATAAAAGAGAAAAGTAATGTCTCTCTTTGGCGTAAGCCCCGTCTGGCAGTGCGAAGAAATTGTACTTGGAACCCTCATATCCTGCCGGAGATAGGAGGCAGGGGCATGGAGCCTGGCCCTGTGCAGGACGGGACTCAACAGGTGGTGGTGGGGTGGTGGAGGTTGCCATGTTAGTGCACTGAAACAGCAATGTGATAGATTGTGAGCAGACTTATAAAGCAACAGCTTATTTGTGATTGGCTAGGAATTACCCAGCTAATGGTGCGATGATGTACAGCTGCTAGTCTTCCCACTAGAACTACGCTGGCTTTCAAGAAAGAAAAAAAGTGATATGAGTAATGTGGGCCTGTGCCCCAGTAGAGCTTTATGTCTAACAATGCCCCTTGTTAACAGTAGAATTGAAAGGATGGGACTTTGTCTTTGTATGGTGTTTAAATATTTCAAACAATATTGGTTGGCTGCGCGTCAGTGACCATTTGCAGATATATGCCTGGTGGACCAGCATGATTTGACATTGAATTTGGAAACATCAGGTTGACTTTAGGGAGCTATAGTCAATCTGTGCTTATTGAAATTTTAAGCACTGCCCCAAGTGTCCAATGCTGGAAGTGTTTTTGGGCATACGGGCACATGTGAGCTCCAGAGTGGTAAAGCAAGTTATTTTTAGTTGTAAATGATGTAATACTGTCAACAGGAATGCATATTTTATTAACTCGACCCCCTAACCAAAACCTTATCCCTA
This sequence comes from Xyrauchen texanus, assembly GCF_025860055.1. Lineage (NCBI taxonomy): Eukaryota > Metazoa > Chordata > Actinopteri > Cypriniformes > Catostomidae > Xyrauchen > Xyrauchen texanus. The sequence continues at coordinate 23,467,969 of NC_068323.1, read as the reverse complement.
AACCTAGCCATCAGTGGAGTAAAAATGTAATCTTAGAAGGAAAATAGAACCTACGATTCATGCTTAACACTGACGATGCAAACACAAATACCACCTGGTTTCAACATGGGAAGCGAGCTCTGACGCAATGCTATCGGTGCACTTGAACCGATACAAAAATGTCTGAAGGAAGATGATGCTTGTCAGAATTGCTTGTCAGAATTTTGCATGTGAGGATGTATTCAAGGCCAGCAGGTTTAGAGGCCGGTGCAGTGCTATTTTTGTTTTTTGTTCATGTTTTTCCTAGCAAACCTCCTTTTCATTGGTCAAAACCTCAAGTAATGGGGCCAGATTGGGCTCTGGCTCCAGCATCAACACTCTGATGGTGGAAATTTAAGTTCACCTAAAAATCTATAGAGATTGCACCACACGTCATTCACAGCGTATACCCAGCAGAATATGCCAGCGTCAAAGTTAGGATTGAGTTGGGTGGGGACACTAGTGTACAGAAGACAAGCCAATAGTGGAACAGGATAGGGTGAAAGTTTGAGAAATTTCCATTTGTCCACATGGCAATAAAAAGTCTGCCACTTTACTTATTGAGTTTGTAATGAAGGCCAGGTGTGTAGTCTGTTTTTCGAAGCACTCTGTGGGCATTCTACAAAAGAACATTTTAGGAAATCTCGCTGCTGGACCCAAAGCAGACTTTTCAAGAAAACATTATAAATTATAAAGCACAGCTATTACCATTCACAGAGACAATGAAAAGCACAGTGAAATATCCCAATGAAAAAAGGGAACTCAAATATATTTTTTAAACATTTCACATTTGAAGACAAATAACCAAGTAATTAAAGATTAGCAAAAAACACAAATCTAAATGCAATGAGACAACCAGTCTATTGACTTGGATTTTCCATTCATGCAGAACGGACCCTGGAGTTTTTAATCCTGGTTTTAGCTCAACCCCCTATTTATGGTTTCACATACATACATACTTTTTTTACTTGAACAAACATTCTTATTAGAAGACTTGCTCAGTGTGAGGTTAATTCTTTTCTTGTGATCCAACCCTTTTTCTGATCGCACATATGATTTCATTAAAACACAAGGCTGCCTACATAGTAAATCAAATCTCACTCGAGTCTTTATACAGTCGGGCACAGGCAGCCTTATAAATAACCACTATATGGCAGAAATGTGGAATAGTTTTTTTTTTTTTTCTGGATCGATTACCTCTATAATCCTGTAAAGCTCTTGCTCTTTTATTGGTTTGACTTCTACTCTTTCCATAACAACTCTATTGCATTTGTTTGATTTAAAAGAGGCTTTTTGTGTTTAATCGCAGTAAATGTAGTTTACAAAAACATATATATATAGAGCACTTGTGAAAAATTATGCATAGTGAGGATGTCTTCAAATATAATGACATAAATAGTTTTCATTTATCACTTAATGTCATACAAAGTCCAGTAAACATAAAAAAAGCTAAATCAATATTCGGTGTGAACACCTTTGCCTTTAAAACAGCACCAATTCTTCTAGATACATCTGGACACAGATTTTCTTGGTTGTTGGCAGATATGATGTTTCAAGCTTCTTGGAGAATTCTCCACAGTTCTTAGATATATTCAGACTGTCTCAGCTGCTTCTGTCTCTTCATGTAATCTCAGACTGACATGATGTTCAAAGGGGGGTTTTGTGGGGGGCATGACATCTGTTGCAGGGCTTCCTGTTCTTCTATTCTAATACTTTCTATTAGCAAAAGTAATGTTTGTGAATCTAACATTTATATTTCCTATTGACACACTAAAGCTGAAGATATAAATAACCATCTGAACCACAGTACTGTATATATGTGTGTGTGTGTGTGTGTGTGTGTGTGTGTGTGTGTGTGTGTGTGTGTGTGTGTGTGTGTGTGTGCATTAATGTCATATTACAAAGCAATTATGAATGCAGATATTAAGTAATACAAATGAAAAACATGTATCACTGTGTAATTATTTTGTGGAACATCTTGCAATTACACACTGTTATTGCTGTTATTACTATTAATTAAACATTAACAATACTGTTATAATACCGCAACAGACCTGTAAAGTGAAGTGATACCAAATCAAGTTTTTCTTTTGTATGTTCGTGTACACTGACTCCATTTGAGGGGAAAACTTCAGGCATTTAGACCCGCAGAGGGGCGCTCTCGCCCTGTCCACTGCCAGATTGTTTCAGGGGAGGGGCCACTAGAATGACTGACGGCTCAGTTTAACTGAAACCCCTCCCACCACCGCCTTCTCTCTCCCTCTTTCACTCTTTTCTTGGTTTCAGAGCAGCCGATCTTCATTCCAGTGCACATGGAAAGGCAAGAGCAGCAATGATCGGCGCTCAGATGGTGAAATTCGTTCAGGGATTTTACGCGTTACGCCACTATAGGGTCATTTAACGGGACTTACACTGGGGCGCGCTTTATTACCGGACTACGACCAAATACGACATGAGATGGAATTGACTTTTAAACAATTACTCTCCATATAGGGATTCCACTGTGCAACGCCTATAAACGGACACACATGTTCTCCGCTAATGAAATACAAGGAGCATTTACCCAGTGGATGAGTTTTAACCCTTCAATGATGCTTTAGATATTTTGCACATCGGCAGTTGGATTACATGAACCCGGCAAAAGTATTTGCATGTTGAGAGGCTTGTGATTTATGGAACTAGAGCTGAGAAGAAAAGATCTGAAGTTGGAAAAGAGGGTCTCGGGACTGAGGGTCTGAAGGATTTTACCATCTCCTCCTGGAGCTTCACTTTAATGTCCAACGTCTTTGGGTTATGACAATGGATTATTTTCTTGTTTTATGCAGTTTTATTCTGCCTCTGTCCTCGGCTGTAGAAGGTAAGATTTTAAATAATATTTCATTAGCCAACAGTTACTTTTATGATGTTTTTACGCGCAGTGTTTATCGACCGTCACGGGTCGATTTGCATTGATGCGCACCCAGAAGTTGCGCTTTTGGACACCGTGGATAACAATGAGGTTTTAAGGTTTTAGTTGATGGCTATAATTAATGCAGCGGCATGCGCCTGGTCCGATACTTCTAATGACACATGAGAATCGATCTAACCATCAATTGACACACTACACATGCAATACATCGCAGGACTTCTTCCTCCTAATTGTTGTTTATTTTCTTTCAGCAAGACAATAGTTTCTGTCTCTCCTAAAGGAAATGTCTCTACAGGGAGTCCCACTTTAACAGTCTCTCTGTCAGTTACAAATCCAGGCGATCACAAAAGACTCACGGCTGAACTCGTCTATAGTGTATAATTTAAGCAAATTTTGAGCGCATTTCTGTTTTGGCGCTATAGAGCGTAAAAACCAGCATTTTATTTGCGCCTTTGTATCTAAAACCAGCAGGTTGGTCTTATGTCGGCGTATTGTTGGGCAATGATGATAAAATGGCATACAAAAAGAAAGAAAAGTTTTTGGTCTGTGTTTGTGTCCTTTTTATCTATATTAATGATATATTTCTTTTATAATGGCTTAAATCATTTGCGATGTTGCCGTTTGTTTCAATTAATTTAAAGTCGGGACCCCACTAGACCTCCAGACCTATTGACATCAATAAAGGTGAAAAGAGCGCTATAATAGATTTTAAGAGAGAAAAACAATGTCGATAAATTTCATTTCTATTATTATTATTTCTTTTTTTAAAAACTCGCATTTTTCTTGAACGACAAGCATGAAATCATGAATACCATTATGTTTATTGAGGTGCTGTCTGACTTTTTTTTTCTCCTATCAAAATAGCTATATTAATATAGCACTTATCTGATAATAAGAATAATAACTGCAATATATTTGGGCAATATAATAGCATATAGTCTATGCAATATCGGCATAGGTGGCTATTAACCTTTGACAATGCATATTATTATTATTTTATTTTTCCTTTTAAAGCTGAAAAAAAAAACCTTCATACTGTCCAAAGCTGGACTATAACACACTACTTTACTCTCTAAGTGAGAAATGAAGTTACTTTGCCATCTTATCGTTGTTTAACATTGGATGGATGGTGGGCTGTTTGGAGTTCTTATGGTTGTATTATTGAAATTATTTATTGATCTTTTCCACCGCAAAATCATGGTAATAATTTCCTATGTAAACGTGGCAAACGTTTTTAGTTTAAAACTTTGCTCAGTGCATGTGCAAGAACTTCTCGAAGAGATCGGTGTGAAGGAAACATGAGCCTCTGAGTAAACTATATGTGATCTTACAATATAAATAAAGTAATAAAGAACTCCCCAATTAACTTTATACAAGTGGCCTATTGTGATTATAATGTGTGTTATAACTGATAATAATTAAATAACTTATAAAGAGACAAAAGTGAAGCAGTTGGGTTCAGTGTTGTTTAGGTTTGAAGTGCGACGCATTTTTCATTGTCCTTAAATTTCTAATATGCACTATTGCGGTTTTTTTCCTCAATTACACTGCTGACAGTGCTGTCAAATTCTGAGTTCACTTTCATAGTGCCAATTGAACCCCTAAAAGGTAACAACTAGTAAATAAATACATACCGTTGTTTTTTTTTTTTTCATCCATACTTTGATGCATTATAGTCTATCTGTAGTAATGTTAGTTCTCATTCTTCACTCTCTTGTCTTGCTCGCTTGTGATATCCTGCGCTTTATAATCGACCTCAAGTCTCTCTCATTGTCCAGTTAATCTAGATATCAAAGACCCGGTTTTAATTCTCACCATCCCTTTGGACCTATTTATTTAGCACCTACATATGATAAAAACTCCTATATATACTTACTCTGAGTCTAAAGTAATCTAAGGCATCAGGGTTGTAAAATAGGCCCATTGCATCAGTATAAACTGTAAGACTGCACGGGCCATCTGACTTCATAAATCAGCTTGCTAAAATACTCTTGTTTGTCTTTCTTCTACGTGGTCTACCTTACATGCACTATTTTTAATATAATCGAAAATGCAAACATGCACTGTGCCCGTATAATCTTACTCGGAGCGCATTCGGCCCTCTTTATGTCTCTCTGAAGTGGTAATTCAAAGGTAAACGACCACTGAAGCGAAATGTAACCCTTGTTAATGAAATGACAGGTTCTGGGGATTTTAGGGGAAACAAGAGATACAGGGTACACTCACTGCAGAAGAGCTGTAACTTGAGTTTGAAGAAAGGCCTGGGTCGAACTGAACCCTGCGAAACGCAATGTAAGTAATAATAATAATAATGATAATAATAATAAAAATAAAATTGCTCAGAATTAAACGCTACGTAAGGTCACTTCAAATAAATAAATAAACAAATAAATAATATAAAACTTAAAAATTTAGCCATCTATTTTAATGCCCCAACAGATAGGCCTATAACAAAAACAGCTAAATATATCACAATTATTATTATTATTATGACTATTATTATAGGCCTAACTCATGATTTATTGGCTAACCAATGCGATTTCATCGATTTGTCCTATATACTCGGCATATACTCATAGAGTGATGTGATTCATCATGCATTCTGTTAGAGAAGATAAATCAAAAGCGCAATTTGGTTTAGTAACGTGGGCAATAAAACTGAACTAAATAATTGCATTCATTTATGACGTAGAAATAAATCAACACACTAGCAACTATGGCAAAATACACACTTATTTTTGCAAAATATTTAGCATTTATTATGTTTTATGTAGGCCTACTGCGCCACAAGTGCCATTTAGTTGCAATCAAGCGTAATTTAAAAATAAAAACGCGAAAAGGCTGAAGAGTCACGGCAAAAGATCGCTTTTAAAATATTAAAATAAATAATAATAGTAATTAAAAAAAAATTAATGCTTACTGCCATTACATTTTCCTTGCATGTAATGTGTTCATAAAGTTACCAAAAATAAAATAAAAATGACATAAAAATTAAAATGTAAAAATAATAAAAAATAGCATAAGCTTTTTAGAGGATAATATATTATATATATATATATATATATATATATATATATATATATATATATATATATATATATATATATATATACGTGTGAGTGTTAGTGTATCTCTGTGTGTGTGTATATGTGTGTGTGTATATATATATATATATATATATATATATATATATATATATATATATATATACACACACACACACACACACACACAGATACACTCACACTCACACGTATGTGTACGTATGTCATTATCATCAGTGCTTGATGCTTAATTTGGCTGGGTCAGCCTGGTGGACGGGAGTGCCTTGTGTGTTATATTTATTTACTCGTGTTCATTTCTCTTTAAATAGTTGATTTTCTTCTTAAATTATATATATATTTATATATTATTATTTAAAAAATGTCATTATATAAGTCTTGTTTAAGAGTTATTGAAAGGTCATATGTTAAACAGAGGGCAGGTTGAGCAGATGTCCGTTGGCTTTGTTTCAGACCCTGGTAAGAAGCTCAAAGGGTCTCAGACTTTGTCAGACTTAAAGATGCTATGAAACAAAGGCATATTAATGAGCGCACTAACCCCACAGATGCCCAATAATCAAGCTAACATTACTAACCTACAAACATCAGCACTGATAACCTTTCGATTTCAAGAATGCTTTGGCTGGTACAATTTGACTGTAATCTGAGCCCAGTTACTGATATAACCTGTGCCGAAGCCAATATTTAACCAAGTGGTCTGTTCATTTATGAAGAAGTGGACTAGATGCTGACTGGAATGTAGAATTTGCTCTTTTTGGAGGGTCCACTCAAAAGGGCTGTCCTGGCAGCTGATGCAAAGGCCTTCACAGAAAAATGGGTCTTTGATACTCACGACAGTGCGAGGAGAGAATGTGTCTGGGGCCGAACACTGCCAAAATCCCCCCACTGCTGTCTGCAGCTACTGAAGCGGAATGAGAGAGAGAAAATGAGAGCAAAAGAGAGGCAGAGAGAATGAGGGATTGAGAGAAAGAGAGACATCGGAGCTTGCTTTCTGTCTTCAGTTGGTCGCTAGCAAGATGGGTGGCGTTGGCAAGCGATATATCTGCTACCAAAGCACCCACTGAAATGAAGGGCGGTAGTGCAGAATACCCAAACAAAGTCACATGATGACAAGACTTCTTACTTTCCATCTGAAGGGTTTTCTCTCTCAGGCCAAGCCATAGGGATTTTGTAATTTTTTTTTTTAGCATGCATGTGTTCAGTTACTTTACAGTTGGGGCAAATATGGTCAGGCAAAGTACAGAAAGTTTATAGTTTGAAATTTAGAATCAATATCAGTCAAAACTTTAGACACGCCTACTAATTTTTTATTATTATAAGCTATTAAAACTATGAATTCAAACCTAAAACGTATAACAATCGTAAACAGTATTAAAGGAGTTCCCATTTATGGTGCTTCGCAATTGCAGCTTTTCCTGAACATCCAACTTATCCAAATATTTTAGTTTTGCGAAGGAATTCATATGTTGGCAGCAGGCACAATTCACATTTGTCTCCAAAACTATTCAAGCATTTCAGCATAAGTGTTAATATCGAAGGGCATTTTAAGAGCATAAGAAATATAAATTCAGACAAGTGTGTTCAAACATTTGACTGTCATAGGAAGCCACATTTTATAGACACTTGAAGATTTTCCCTTTATAAACTATAAATCAATCAACACTGCAATAACTGGTACCTTTGTTTAACAGTGCTGGTAAACCTGATACGTTAATAATTTGTTTATGAAGCAACCTGCATGATATACCACCCGATAAAACAGAAGCAGTTCTTAATTTTGATATATATATATATATATAAGTATCCAAGATGTTTAGTCATTTCTCAACAGGTACAAAATTTAAGTGGAACTTCATTGAAATAAAAAATGCTAATGCAGTGCTTAACATTAATTATAGGCCTATTAAATTGACATAGTGTAATTTTTCCTAAAGGTTACCTATAAACAATTTAATAACTGCAACAAACTAGTGCAACAAATTAGGTTACAAAACATATAATTTGAATTTAATTGAGGATGATAGTCCTATCTGGCTATGTGGCTCATCTTGTCTGCAGGCCGAAAACACATCTCTCCAAAGAACAGCATCTGAAAAACAGGTTAACCAAAAGAGAAACATAATTTCTCTTAAAAACACAAAATCATCATGATTACATTTAACAACTGCAAATATATTAAAACAGAATTAACCTACATGATGTAATGACTAAACGTATGGCAAAATGTTGTTGCAGTAATCAAGGTCACTTTGATCTATATAAGGCCTAGTAGGTCTAATTAAAATATTGGAAATAAATTTCTTACCTCAAATCTTCTCTCGTCTGTCTTTGTCCTCTTTCCAGTAGTTGTAGACCTTGTCAAGGTCTATAGGACTCTCTTTTTGCCTTGATTTAATTCTCATCAGTTGGTCCAAATGGAAAACTTCAAGGCGGTTGCGCGATTTTGTCTTAATGGCATTCATTAGACTGAAACCGCGTTCACAGTCGGCGCTGGATGCCTGGAATGTGCCGCAAATGTCAAGAAATTGTACCAGATCTGGAAAATGCTCACTTTTCACTGACCAGGTTACAATCTCAGAAAATGATCTGAGCAGTCCGATTTTCCTTTTTTCATTAACCATGAACTTGAATTCGTTGTATTGTTGACAAATGCGCCCCGTGACCGCATCGTCTGCTTCCTCCAAAAGCGCTTCGAACTTCTTCGCCAGACTGGTCACGTCATTCAGCCCATGATCAAATTCACCAACTGCATGATCCAACGTGCCCGGCTCAAAGGCAGCCCACTCTTTGAGCTCATTTTCAGGGAAGCGGGCATCCAAGTGCTCACAAACTTTACGGACAAACAGAATAATGTCCCTTGTGTTCACTGCACTCTCACTTTCCAAAACTGTGAGCGCTCGTTTGCCCCAGTGAACACACTCTCCTAAATATTGCGCACGTAGTTTCTGTGTTTTCGCTCTGGCAATGCAGTGCCCATCCACGGCCGTAAGGTTACTGCGCTGTAAACAGGTGCACAGCTGAGCGAGTTCCTCAAGCACTTCTGCTAGCACAGTGATTGCAAATTTGTACGTGGTGTCTGTCAGTTTTCTATGACAGTATTTCGCAATGGGGTCAGAGTCAGTTTCTTTGGCACAGTATTCGGTCAACGCGCTGAAATTCCGCAAAAAAGCGTGCACAGCTTGGTAGCGTGACAGCCAACGCACTTCATTCAAAGGCCTAAAAGACAGCGAATCCACTTCCAAAACCTCTGCCATCTCTGTGAATTTAGCTTTCATCACAGATGATCTGCTAAACATGGAGTATACTGTCCGGAGTAGCGTTTCTACCTCTTTCATTATAGGGACATCTTTCCATGCGTCATCAATTCCTAAGTCCTCCCTATGGGCCACGCAGTGTTGCTCAGTCAGGTGCGGTACTTGACGCTTCAGTAAAGCAGCCACTCCTTTATGTCTGCCTAACATGACAGAAGCACCATCTGAAGTAAACATGACCATATTGTTCATGTCTAGCGCATGGTCTGCGTAGAACTTGGTAATGGCATCAAGAATGTTTTCTGCAGTGCATCCTGAAAGCTGAATGATTCCAGCAAAAACTGTCTTGTAACTGAAATCAGTTTGCTCCCGAAACTTAATGTAAAGCACAAGCATCTTATGCACTGAGATATCGGTACTTTCATCCACAATTAGTGTGTGGACACGAGCATTTCTTATGCTGCTTATCATCTCAGTCTGCACAACTGAGTTGATACATTCCACAAATTCAAAAGCATAATTTTTGCTTCTCCAACTCTGAGGTAGGTCGACGTATTTTGCCATGTGATCGTGTATATCCTGAACTGATAACATGGACATGTTGGTGTTAATTGCTAGCATCACATTGTCGATCAATATTTTTATTTTTTCAGGGTCGGATCGTGCTCTCTGAATTCGTCTCTCTCGGATTCATTCGTTTCGGTGAGCATTTTATCAATAGAGTTCCCATGTCGAAGTCTTAATGTTTTCAATGCGTCTACATGAACTTTCTGTGTCAGATGACGTTTTAGGTAATCAAGCTTCCACTCGGACCAGTGTTTCCCCCGAGTGAACTCTCCTTTCGCTTTTGCCTCCGAGCAGAATTTGCAGATCACGCCACTCTTTTCTTCATATGTAAATATGTCTGAAAGTTTTATCCTACCTGGACCATCTTTTGTGTCAGTTTGGACTATTTCATCTAACCACATGTTTGAACGTTAGGCAAACCTTTTTCTGGGGCACCAGCTCTGCCTTTCTCTTTGCCATGGTATACTGTATAACTGTTGGGGGCTGGGGCATGCCAAGAGTAGCCTAGGATACGTATGTAAACATTCTAACGTATCCGGCTTGGTTGTCAGTCACAGGTCAGTATTTTAAATGTTTATTACCTAGCCTGCATCGCCTTTGATGCTCAGATGTTTAACCCCTGAAAAAAAAAATCGTTTGGTTTGTGTGGTCTGAAAAAAAAAATGTGCTCGGTCTGAAAAATCTATTGCGCGGCAACTTCGACTGGCCTGCGCGGCCGCGCGCGCGCAGCTTAGAAGGAACATTGGCCGTTACTCTGTGTTGAAGCCATTTGGCAAGTAGGATTTAGGAAAAGCTTCCAGACTTTTGCTGCAATGGCTTGATCCTTTGCTGGACCATGTTTTATGAGTTTTAGTGTGGCCATTTCATCTGATAGAGCAGAAGAGTTCTTTTTAATAGAACATTACTTTTGGCCTTTTTTTTTCTGCCTGACTCAAACCTGAGTCACCTCGAGCAAACAGTTCTTAAATAACAGAAGCATATGCACAATCCACTGTCCAACTCTAAAACAAAAGAGTTATTTGACGTTAATTCATCAAAATTCAATAAAAGTCATATCCACAACCATATTTTAGCTTTTACATAGCAAAAGTCCTTTACAAAAAAGTTTAATGAATTCTTAGCTGACAATGTCCTACATAAGGAAGTTAGTTTTTGGGGAAAATGTAATTGTCACAGTGTAATATGGTGGTATTTGCAAACCGTGGTTGAAACAAGGCAACGTGTGATGTCAGAAGCCCTGTAGGAAATTGCTAATGCTAACGCGAAGTGCAAATGTCTGCTTTGATTAGCAGTACTGGCATGTGTGAACAGGGTTGGGGGGTTATGACTAATGTTGGCTACTAAATTCCATTCTCTTTTAATCAGACCAGGCCTCAAGATTGTTAAAACATGCTCCTAATGTCCACATCAAACTCTGGAACCCAAAAGCACCCTGGCCTTTCACCCTTTCTTTTCAATCTAGACCCAAATGTACAATTTAGCACCATGCTGTTATTAACAAATTATTTTGTAAAGATGAGTATGTCTGGTTAGATTTTTTTCATTTGAAAATATTTGTAAAAGAGAAAGAAAAATAATGTGTATCAGCATGTCATAATTAAAGTTTGTATCAATTTATTAAAGGGTGTGTTGTTAATTGATACAATTAATTGTATTTAATTGTTTTAATATTTTGATGACACTATTAGATATATTATAATGCAAATAAATAAATAAATAAGAAGAAATTACACTAAGGACACCCTTACTGTACATAGGTTTACATGGTAACCAAAAAAATAAAAAATAAAAAATTCATTTATGGATTTGGCAGATGAAAATATACCATAGGCTACTGCAGTTACTGTTCTCAATGTAAAATTAGAGATTAATAATGTGTTTCTTTCAAAACGTCCAGTATTTTTCTTCCATTTAGTTCAACTTTTTGAACGTGCATGGCTTATACTATTCTATAGTAGTAAGATCTATAACCATGCGATTTTGGTGGAAAATATGATGACCATATCATTTTTGCAATGGTAATATTTTTAGCCCTTTACACCTCATACAATGGTGTTGGACAGGAATTAATTTACTGCTTACTTGATTTGTCACCTCTCCATTTGGCTTTGGAAATGGCAACGGCATTTCGTCAAGGTGCAAATGTAGGGACGTGTGAAAAACAGTTTGCTGTGTCTCATAAAAGCCCCTGAAGGCGAGCACACATTTGTCTGTTGTAGCTGCACTGCAATAGCTTTGAAATTCACCTAGCTGGATTGTTTTGTCTGTGTAGTTTATAGATCAGATGTTTCATGTAATACAAAGCAAGGGAATAATTATGTTGTACTCATGCTAAAATAGCATTGTATGGTGTTGGATGATGTAATGCATTAGAGATTTACTTCTTGTCATAGACTGTAAGCATAATTTCCTCCAACCTGGACGCTATCAATATATTACTCATTCTTAATCTCAAGTAAATTCTCTGTAGAGTCACCACCCTTATTCAATCAGCGATTCCTAATGAATCAGTGTGACTGATCAATTTATCGTTCATTGTCAGGCTTGATCAATCACACGTCCTTCTTATTTAGCCTTTCTGGCAACTGCCCTTTCGAAATGTGCCAAGCCTTCTAAAGCCTCTCATTACCAATGTTTTAGAAGCTGTAGAAGAATGGCAGGATAGAGGAACCAGTCAGTAGGAAGATAGTGTCTGTCCAGTGGACTTTCCATCAACCTGCTGTCCAAATGGCATGGCCAGTATTGATTTGGAGAAAGGGCGCACGTCTCATGCCCATCCCCTAGATGAAGTGACACATTTTGACAGTGACCTCAAAATTGCCCTTTTTGAGTACATTTCTCTTAACTCTGAACATCGAGGATTATGTATATAATGTAGGATGTATCTAGATGGTAACCTATCTAGAAGCTAAAAAAGCCTTGAGAGATTTGCATGAGACATTCATACACACCCATACTTAACCTAACATTAACCCTAACCTTAGTGGCAGAAAACGTGACTCTCTCTTAGTAGGAGTGTTACCATTTAGACATCACCATATGAGGTATGCAGTGCACACCAAGTCACCCTGAGTCACAACTAGTGCCTTATCTGTCATTGAAGCTCCATGAACCTGAACTGGAGAGAGGACATAGGCTAAAAAAGGACAGAATAAGACGGAGGGAATTATTCGCTCTCCAAAAGGCACTTGGTACAGTATTGGTTGAGCAGTTCATCTAAAAGGGTGCTGAGAGCAGAGACAAAGGGAACAGACTGGTCAGATGAGGTTATGAATGCAGTGGGAATTGAGGCAGAGCTTAGGACTAGGAGAGCCTAGAGTTTTCATCTTATGTCTTGGATAGCTGCCACAAATCTATCTCTGCATCTTAAATTTGACTTGCTTGGCGTAGCTCTGACTGAGAGTAGATCATTGTTTCTGCTTCCTCTCTCTCTCTCTTTCTACCTATCATTCTCCTTGTTTTGAGCTCAAAGAAGTCTTGATGTGTCCTGGAAGGGATATGCAAAGGTTTTTAATGAATCTGAAAAGCTTGCCGATCAATGACAGCCTTGAGCCTGCGCTTGAGTTCAGACCCACCTGACAGTGGTAAAGAGAAGACAGTTATAGCATATATCTGCATTCAGAATGGAGAAACTCTGCTCTCTTTGGAACACTTACATCTAAAACCGCATTTACACCTGATATTAAGATTTTTTTTTTTCTGGTGATCCAGTCACAAGGGGACAACATTGAACAGGTGTAAACTGGGTCCATGATGTTTTGTGATCCGATGACTCAAATCACACACTTCGGTGAAAGTCAGAAACCTGATATCAATGGGGATTTGTTGCACTTTCTTTTCATTCTTTTTTTTTTTCTCTCTTTATCACACGGGTCGTATCTTATTACCAGGTGTAAACAGGGCCTATGGGTGCGACGACATCTAGATGCAAGCTGATGGTAAAAGGGACGACAACCTGGTGAAAACCCAGAGAACAAGAGTAGAAAGTTCACAGGCCCTTCCCCCAACAGGTGGACTTTATCCAGACAGAGGGGGTAAAGACAATGCCCCTCTTTCTCTTCTCTGTTTACCATCCCTCTCGCCACTTCCCTGTCACTTCATTGCTATACTTTCCCACCATCCCTTTTCATTACTCCCTGTTCTCCTTGTGGCTGTCTCTTATCAGGGCGAGCTTCTAATTGCGGTATTATTGTCCCTATCTGTTATCTCACCCCTTTAGTGATATCGGAATCCCAGAACAGAACAAGAAGCTGGGGGACATTTACCCACCAGACCATTGTTGGGTCCAATCATTGATAAGATTTGTGACTACCAATGTGTGTTCTTTGCTTACAACTCTCACAGTTGTAAGCAATGCAAGTCAAGCTCTTGCATGATAGAGTTGACATGCTTAATCTCTTGATAGTCTGTCACTTGTGGCATTTAGGAAAATCTACAAACATGTTCTCTCCTGTGAGATCCGAGTGAAACAATCAAGGTACAAAAACGTAAAGCAGTCCCATGCTGCCGTAATCCCATACACTGTTTGAAGGCAAGTCAAACAGAGGTCTCTAACTATGTGACAAAAACTCTTGAGGGATGTGAAAGCAAGCATATTGATGTGAAATGGAGCTGGCTCTAGGAACAAATTAAAATATCCCTTGGCCAGATGGAGGTGGTGAACTAAGGGGCCATATTTGAATCATGGGTGTGAGGTTCACCACATGGATACAGCTTTAGTGACACTTTTGTCCAGTTGTGTCCTCTGGGAAAAGACTTAAAAAGATGGTGATGATTAGCTATTCAGTTTAGCCAGCCATCGGTCAGTGCAGCTGGCCATGAGGAGATGGTTGTTGATGCTCCTTCTCCATCAACAGGTTGGTGATCAAAATCACCAGGGACTTGGTTTCTCTTCCTTGGTTAATTAAGCATGCAATTTGCCACTGCTCTTACTTATTCAAAAATCTTCCCTTCAAATTCTCTTGATCTGAAGGTGCTAGCTATGTAGGCGAGAAATTAAGAGCAATCTATAGAATTGAACCGACACTGCTTTTTTCATGGCTAATTAATCAAGGTGCAGCAGAGGTGTCATAAATACAAAGATACTTACGACTAAAGCATATCAAGGCACTTTTATTTGTAATTTTCAACCCGTTCAGCACATTTTTTAAATTATTTTAGAAATTATTGCCATTGGCCGAAAACTGTGGTAGGGTAAATTAAAATGTTCAATGTGCCGTTCCGTCTCGTGCACGTTGGAACGTTCAGAATTTCGAAGTATACTCTTTTTGACCACAGACCATAGGGACGCAATCTGTGTTTGCGCACTACAACTGCTTAGCGGTAATGTCTTAGCACAGTCAATATAGGTGTATGCAGGGGTTAAATTGGGATTTCGGTGGTGGGGGAACCCTCAAATTGGTTGATGTCGCAACCATGTATTAAAAAATCAGATGACAGATGGGACAAGTTACATTCTTGTCCTTGGTGGGGGGGAAGGGGGGTGTTATCTTATAGATTAGAACTGTGCTTCTCAACCTGGGGGCCAGGAACCACTAGGGGGCCTCAACACACTTCCAAGGGGGCCTCAAGTTGACTTAAAATTTATTTAAAATAGGAAATATTAAATATCTTAATTAAAATGCTAAAACAAAATACATTAAGATGTATGCCTACAAATTATAAACAGACTCTTTCTGAAACATTTAGAATCAAAAATTATCCAAGATCAATTATTTTTATCAGACATGTCTAGTTTTGGGCGAGGGGGCCTTCAAAGATAGTCTTGGACAGTGGGGGAGCTTGGAGTCAAAAAGGTTGAGAACCACTGGATTAGAACACGTGCCTGCGACATGCAAGGACACGGACTGTCCGCATGTCTTGAAAACTAGGCTGCACACTGACAGTCCTATTGTACTCTGGCATGTGTGCTTGGCATACCGGCATGTAGAAAACCAAAGTATACCGTGGCCTTAAGTATCATTTCCAAAATCTACCAATAGCATTGTAAATTAATAATAATAATAATAATAATAATAATAATAATAAAACAATTTGTTTTATTTGAGTGTACATTTTTAGCAATTTAATTTGATTATGAGGTTCAGACTTGGGGAAAACATGACTATTCATGTATCACTTTGTGGAAGCTGTAAATACAGGGTTCTCACGAGGACATGGTCACTCCTCCAATGATAGAACTCCTGTACAGCTGACTTGTTCCTATGAGTAATCTATGCTGAGGTTTAGTCCACACCCTGTGGTGTTTTTGATGAATGCTCACATGTTGGATTCATCCTGCTTCGAAGATCACCAAGAGGTAGCATACCTGAACAGCAAAAAGTTCACTGGCTAGTTCCAGGCAGTCAAGGTGTGTTTAGCAGCTCTATAATTAGAGGCCACCAAGTCTTCATGACGGCATATCTATGTTTGTGTGTAGTGGGTTTAGTGGAACTACAGTATGTATATGTGTGTGTGTGTGTGTGTGTGTGTGTGTGTGTGTGTGTGTGTGTGTTTCAATGTGCAACTTCTCATTATCTCCCCAACTGTAAATTGCATCTCCCAGCATATGTACAGTACTTCCTAAATTGAAGGGATTCTCATTTAAAAACCGGTCGTTTTATTGGTGCCACCTTTGCCATCTGCACTGTTTGTTTTCAGGCAATTCACATTACCACAATAAACAACCGCTTTTACATTTATACCACACTACACGGTCTTATTGGATGCCTTTATTGGTTCATTGACACTTCAGTGCAAATGCTGTTAAAGCCAATGTATTTGATTTATAAGTGAGTGATTGTATCTAGATTGCGCTAACCCTCAATTTTACCTGCTCTCCAAGCTTTCCCCATTTCTCGTGCTATCATACACATCCCTGTTGACCCAACTTTGCATCAGTGCAAAATTGCTGCTGTTTTGGTGGTTATACACAATATTAGGCAGGTGGTTATAATGTTGTGGCTGATTGGTGTGTAAATATATATGCTGATATATATATATATATATATATATATATATATATATATATATTGCTACTTTAATACTAAATTGCTCATACATTGACATAAGATTTTGGTCATACCACACATTCAGTCCTACATTATAATATCATTCTTTAGCCATTTTGACACAGTTATTGATTATATATTGCACTGTACTTCATTGTCCACGGTTAAGCAGCAACTGCTTTGGCAAAACAAATGCAGCATTATTTGTCATGCACACTAATCCCATCTCATTCCTCCACCAACTCCATCTCAAACCCCCTACCATTCTCTCTGCCTTCTCACCAGGGCCTCTGTTGAGACCCATAAATCAATGCAGCTCAGTAGCCTGTCGGGGGTTTACCGTCTGTGGGGGGTATTGGTGGCCTGGGCTCCCAAGCTGCTGGCTTTAGTTACACATCAATGATGGGTGAATAATACATTAGTCAGTTGTCGACTGAACAGCTCTAGTTGGGCAGGCAGACGGAGCTCCCCTGGCCCTTCATCAGCGCATCTGTGCCGTAATCAGCCTCTGGAGATCTACTTCAGCCTGGCCTACCTCTCGATCACCTTATACACTTTACGGGTGTGCAAATGATACATTATTTAAACTCTTTAGGGGTTAAATGGATAGTTCACCAAGATATGAAAATTCTGTCTTCTTTCACTTACTCTGAAGTCATTGCAAACATGTCTTTCTTCAGCTGAATACTAAAGGAGGTATTTAAAGAATGTTCTCGATACATAATCATAAATCATCAAACAAATCATCACTTTCTGGTTGTCAAACGTTAGTGTGCAAAGTTATTGTGATGAACCTCACCTTTGGTTACTCTGCTAGGACACCTGAGGGGAACTGACTTAAAATCACCTTGACACCAGTTGAAAAATCTTTGCATGCCTTATGCCGTGACTCTTTGGGGGCCACTATACATACAGAGAAGTCCATGTGCCAAGCCCTCTTCCTTGCATGCACAATTACAAACAAACACACTATCTATTCAAATATATAATTGCATTTTTTTATAGTTCAGAGCCATATGGGGCATCCTAGAATTGGATGTAAAATGTTCTATCAACCTTCTTCAGCATAATTGCCCAGCGATAAACTTGCATTGCTAATTCCTACTGTCACAATCTGCGAGTCAATTTGCTGAAAGTGAAACACCTAAGAGCGTGACTGTGTGATCGCCAATGACCTAGATGCCCATGTGTCCTATTCAGGCAGTTGTTTCTTTTTTATTCAACAGCCAGAACTCAGGGGCGGCACCTGCTTAGGATCGGACAGTCACGCCTGGCAAATAAATTACACTTTCTTACACTCTACCAGCCTGTGTTTGTGTATTAAAGAGCCAAAACCCATTTAGAGAGGTCTAACGAGTCAAGTTATTACTGCAGTCAAGTGTGAGATTAATTAACTGAGCGGCAATTAAGAGCATGACAACATCTCGCAGATTGGCGCGAGGAGAGTCATAATCAACCCAATGTATTTGCTTTGGCCATTTGGGAGGGAAAAAATGAGTAAACAGAATTAGCCAGCTTTAAAGCCCAAACAGCTCAAGAAAATTGTACTGCCAATAGAAGACTGCTCTGTCCACTATAAATCCTTTTTAGCCTTGGAACAACATCCCTATCAACTATTCATTGTCCTTAGATTTTAGGTGTAGGGTTTATTGAACTAATCAGTTGGTAAAAATGTTGTTCTAGGACAGAACAGATGTTAATCCAGGAACGTACCCTATGGGGTAAAAAGTTAAATAAACAAGAAAAAAGCACCAAAGTATTTGGACACTGAAGTAACACTTAAAAATGTCTGATTGCCATTGCATTCGATACAAATTATCATACCAAGTGGCATCTGCAAAAATCATGCTAGTCCTTTTCTTAAATGTAATTTTGTTTCTTAACCATTTTTTTTTTTTGCAATGAATTTTAAGCAGCTGGTGTCAAAGGGATTTTAGTAGATGATTGAAGTCAGGTCCCCTCAAGGTCACACAGGTGTCCTAAGCAAGAGTAACCACAGGTGGAGTTCAGTACATTAACTATGGAAATGGCCACTAATGTTTGACAGCCAGGAAGTGTTTTCAGGAAACCACTGGTTATAATCATTATTTATTTATATTATATATTTATCCCCTTTTCTCCCAATTTGGAATGCCCAATTCTCACTACTTAGTAGGTCCTTTTGGTGGTGCGGTCACTCACCTCAATCCGGGTGGCAGAGGACAAGTCACAGTTGCCTCCTTGTCTGAGACAGTCAATCCGTTCATCTTATCATGTTGCTTGTTGTGCATGACACTGCGGAGACTCACAGCTTGTGGAGGCTCATGCTACTCTCTGCGATCCACACACAACTAACCACACGCCCCATTGAGAGCGAGAACCACTAATCGCGACCACGAGGAGGTTACCCAATTTGGTTGCTGTGAAGGCCTGGCTGAGTCAGTCACCACACCCTGGATTCAAACTCACGACTCCAGGGGTGGTAGTCAGCATCTTTACTCGCTGAGTTACCCAGTCCCCGATAACTGTTATTTATTATTTTGTTCAGGGTGAATTTTAGAAAAATGTATTAATATTTAAAATAAAATTAATTACATAAATGCAATGCTTGGCTTTTAGGGTTGCACAATTTCACCAGTTTTTTTTTTACAGTCAGTTGATGCTCTGAATTCATGTCATAATTCAACAATGTATAATAATAATTTATTACAAGCAGTATGGGTAAATTAATGAACTCTTTAATTATAATGAATGAAAAATGAGATTAATCGAAAATGTATTATATATTTGCTGGTATGAATATAATAATGGTATAATAAATAATAATACATTATAATACAATTATAAAATTTGAATAAATAATACAAAAAATGCCCATCTCTATGTGTTGTAGAATATTTAATGTACCATAAAACAAAGTGTACCCACATTTAACCATATTACATGAATATTAGATCTCATTGAATTGCTTTCAAAAAACATTGCAATTCTGCTACACTTAGTCCAAGGTCTAGATCTGAGGGTCAGAATAAATTACAATACTGTAGTTTGTTAATCATGCATATTATGCAAAGACATACACTTTTAAGAGTAGCCATGTGTCAAAATATTTGTTTTGGGCTAGTGTATATTCAGATGTTTGTCACTGGTTGTAAAAGCATCTGAAATTTGCATAGCTCTTTTCCCCGCCTTCTATTATAGGTACTGCCAAAGTGCTAGAGCATGGCACAGATTGCTAGAACGAGACTGTTAACGTGATCTATATGAAAATACAAAGCTATGACAACATAAATGATGGTGTGCCTTTCACTCAGCACCATTTCCAAGGCCTACAAACCACACTGAAATCATTGAGTGTATTCAGAGTGCATACGTGGGTGTGTATTTGTATTTGTGCATGTATTTGTTGGCTCAACAGTCACAAAAGCCCGAACCAACCACATTCCTGCCGGTTACTGCCTAACCCATTGTAGTTGCGGCCCTGACCTGAATCAGATAATGAATGGGCAGGTAAACATTAACGATTAGCTCTGGGCTTAATGAGAAAACGTGAGAAGATGCAGTCGAAGGAGACCTGCACTGCCTCAGATTAGTGTGTCACATGTAGCCAGAAATGCCAAAAGAGGAATACCAAAGAACTGAAGATAATAACTCCTGTTACACTGTGGTGGAGTTGGAGTCATTAGATGTGTTTTATTTGTTGAAGCAGGTAAACCATAACATATCACGATAATTAGCATGCAGCATGACAGCTGAAACGAAGCTACATGTTTTCCCATGTCTTCAGCGTGAGCTGGCAATGCTAATGTTGCTACATTCACACAACAATGTACTGTACTGTACTGTACTGTAGAGTACTAAATATGGTTAAGTTTGCACACAGGTTGGTTATAAACTTGAGTGATGACCGCATTTCAGACTGATCACAAAAAGGTTGACTTTTCTTGACCTAAGCTTGGTCTGTGCTTTCCTAAATTTGAAGTACTGCCCCCAGAGGCCAAAGCGGGAAGTGCTTTTGAATGCAAAAACTCACCGGATGAAAAGCCCACTGTTTGACTTGTTTTTAGCTGTAAAGGATATAATACAATAAAGATTAATGCATATTTTAGTAACTCAACCCCAAGCCAAAACCCCAACCCTAAACCTAAACATCAGGAGGGCAAAAATGTAATGTTAAAGGGAAAATGGAACCTCTGAATCGTAGTCAACACTCACTATGCAGATGCCATTGCTTCCTGGTTTAACACAGGACAAGAACCTGGATCTCCCATTCTGTTGACACAACAGTCGCCCAGTCGTGCCACAGAAGATAAACACATTTGAGCCAATGAAGCTTCTCATAACAATTTTATGATAAAACGTTCTGGTGTAAATTTCCCGATCAGACACATTGGTAATTTCCTTTTAAAACCACATGTAATTGGCAAAGTTTAAACTCTTGTCACACCTGCTACCAAAAGTAAATAAAGTTCTCAGTCTCAGACACTGACTTTTTAAACGTAGCCAAAATGACAGAACTGGAATGGTTTATGGGAAGTTAGCTGAGTTTATGCCCTCACAGTTTGTTTTCTCAAAAAAATGAAAAGGACTCTATCTGAACCTCAGTGGCTGCACCAGACGGTATATTTGAAACATTATGAACCGATCGAAAGCCACTGGAATGCTGGAAATGTGGACCACATCAGTCCGGTTGCTGCTGACAAACAGCTGTCCTATGATACAAAACAGAAATGTCTCATTATATTTAACACAGCCATTACAGGGTACTGTATGTTTGCATGGTAAGATGATATTGTATGCTTGGCTGAGGGCTCTATCAAGGACAACTTTACCCTGACAGACACCTCAATTCAAATCAGAACGTTTCTGCTACTGAAAAAAAGATCTACCCATATCTAGCCTCCGCTATAATCCGCTCAGCTCCACATCTCATGATACAGTAACAGCAGATCTTTGACATCATGCCCAACTTGTCATCATCCCCAACCAACATCTTGTCTCAAGCTAAAAAGAGATGGTGAAAATTAGGGTTCTTTGGACATTTTAACAACTGCTACACTGTGGAGTACCTCCTCAGTGTTACTGCATGGCTAATACCTCCCAGTGGTCCGACAGGATCATGCTATTACCATATATTTAGCAAAGATGTGTGCTGACTGCCTCAGCAGAGGTATAATGAACGTGTCAAAGGGAGGCAAGTTCAGCAAGCGGACTGTTGGAGAGATGGAGATGAGTCCCTGGGCGGCTGCTAAAACAGTTCCTCTCCGCAGCTGACAGGCAAGGCCAGTGGGCAGCACTGTGCCAAAATACCTCCATAATGAACCTGGGATGGGGAAGTCAAGAGTGGCTTTTTTTCGGTGGCTGGTGGTGTTAGGGTGAAGGACATTCTCATTCTATAGGGCATTTTGTTCTACAAAAAATTGTTTATGGCCCTGAGTGGAAGTGGAGTCATCAATATAATTGTATATGAGAATATTGTGAGAAATTGAGATGCCCTCAAAGCTAACATACATGGACTAAATCAACATTTAATCATAATTGGTCTACATGTCCATTCTTTTACCAGACACAAAATCACACCTTGCTGTGTGCTACACCCAACAAGAGATGAATGTCCATCATTCTATCTCATAAGTGCACTCTTATCCTGTTTGATTTATGCAAAGAACATCTACGGCACAGTTCACAACAGGCTGACGATACCTAGTGCCAGATTTTTGCTAGTTAGCTTGACTGAGAGTTGTGGGTAACAATGCATTGAGCTCTATTGAGCATGATGGCATATTTCAGGCAGTTTTAAAAAAACATTTTTTATTTCAGCAGTATTGGCAGACTTGCATTCCTGGCAGTTTATTACTTGCAGAGTAGAATTTCAACCAGAAGGAGAAAATCAATCAAAACATAGTTATCGTGATTATAGTCCTTTTATGCTTCTTGCTTGAAGAGAGCAGAGGTGTTTGACTGTTAAAATATGCTTACACCAAGACCAACCAATGTCACGATTCATCACGCTCTCTGGATAGCAATTTCAAAAACGCACACTCGATGATCATTTTTTACACACCTTGGGGGCTTCAGGTTTGTTTTGGAGATGAAATAAAGCAGCTTTAATGTTAAGACTCCTTTCTAAAATGAATAGATTCGCCTCTAAATTCTGACTGGATGTGCCATGCTCAAAGCTATTGCCAAATGCCAATACACACACACCTGTGACCGCACATTCTATATTAATTTGCCAAGTTTCTGTGTTGCTTGGCAATCACGAACAACCCACAGTTAGATCACATTCATACTAATCCGTTGTATCCGGTAATGGAGAGGGTTTTCGAAACATTCCATTTTCGGTGGAGAAAATGGCGTTAGTGTGGATTAGACGTGCAAACGTAGCGAAATGTATGCATTTTCAAACAAAAACATGTGCGTTCATTACTTGTATCGCAACAGTTCCGAGGAGAAATGTCCACTGTGTGGCGCTAAAAGCGAGTTAAATTTAAGATTAATGCTCTTATGTTGTTTTAAATCAACGAAACCCAACTCCATACCCTAAAAAGTCATTACTGTTGTAGTGACTCTAGTGTTCATTTCACCAGGAAACTGCCACATTGCCTACAACGAGCCACGAAAATCATTTTGCACAAATGTAAGTATAGTAACGTGACACTCGAGACCAGGTTGAGATATTGATATGTTTAATTATTTATAAAAAATTATTTAATATAAACTTTTATCACATCACTATTATTTTAAAGCAATAGGCCAAACATTTTAGTGATTTTACCGAGGTCAACGCCAGGGTACTGTAACTGTGTTGAGTTGTGATTAAAACAACCATTGTAAAATCACTGTAACACGCTGCCTCTTTTTGCCTATTGCTTTATTTTACATTAGACATATGACTCAATGTTACATAATGCACAAATTTCCTGGTTTTACTGAGATTTTTCATTGTGACTCATTGTGACTCATTGTGACTTTTCTCAGAAACCAGACAAGTGTAACCAGGTTTAAAGAAGCATAAAATAAGACTTTCAGATAAAGTCTTCACCTTGCAAATATATTTTCAATGGTGCTTGTAGGAGCCAAATTGAGCTTTTGAGTTGATTTAATGTTTCTTTCTAGTGAATAGTGGTGTGTGTCTGTGGATGAATGAATGAGTGATTATATGTGACCACAGGTATGTCTACCGCCACCTAAAGGACGGTTTAGAGGCTGAAGGTGGAGCCCAAGGGGAAAGGCCTTAAAGACAGGAAGCCACAGTATCTGGGTGTGGCTGAGAGGGCAAACAGTCTTTTGACCGTGTGGTGGTGTGCCGTATGGTTCCATGACGTGACAAGCCGTTTGTTACCATATAAGAGACTACTATCTTTGTTTTATTTGCTTTTGTGTAACATTCATACAAGTGACAATAAATGTTCATTGGACAAACTGGATCAACTTCTCACTCATCTACACAACTGCACGCGTCAAGCTATATCCAGCTCAGCCAACAGTAATAGCTTTCATGGAATAAAGGACAAAGAGGAAAAGGCTAATACATTTAGTCAAAAGACTCTCTGGATGGATATACTTGGATCAAAGGAATATTGGATACTTTGAACAAAGGAATACCAGATAAAAAAAGTTTAAGAAGTGCAAGTGCCATCTTGGATTTTTGAAGGCCAAAGTGAATCCAAGCTGAATCCAAAGGAATCGGTATGTAAAACAAAGAACTTTTAAAGCAATTTTGCTCTGTGTGTATATAAGAATTTATTTTGATGAATATTGAGTGATATATTTGGAAGAAAAAGGACTTTTGAGTTTGTCACATGGAACAAAGAGCCTCAATCAATATGGATGTCACTGACACTGATGTTACACCTGCTGAGGAAGAATTGCTTGAGCTAGAAAAGAAGAAGAAAGAAGCAAGAAATGCTAGAAAGATTAAGTGTGCTGTGTTGACTCGTAGAATGAACAAAACAACTGAACTTATGTGTGATCCAGTCAATCTGGGGAGGTAGAGGAGAATGTTCAGAAATACAATGAAATATTAGAAGACTTTAATAACCTGCACAAACGATACCAGCAGTTATTGTCAAAGGATGAGTGTGCTGAAGACACAGAACAATGGTATGAGCCAAAGTTGATAAACATCAATGAGTTTAAGATTAAGGTTGATGAGTGGATTCAATCCTGTCCTGTTCAACCACTGTCAGAAGAAGATGAAATTGGTCCTAAAGACAGTATATCTTTGGTAAGTCAGGTTTCATGTAAGAGTTCATATGCAAGTTCAGCATCAGCTCGTCTGGTGGCACAAGCCGAGAAGGCAGCACTTTTAGCTAAGGCCGCTGCTTTGAAGGAAATGCATGCTTTGGAAGAAAAGGAAGAGCACTTATCTAAAGAAAGAGAAGAAATAAGAAGGAAAAGGGAGACTTTGAACTTTGCAGCTGAGTTGTCTGCTGCAAATGCAAAACTCGCAGTGTTGGATGGCGCGGAAGAACAAGTTTATTCCACCCCAGTCGACGGCATGAACTCATACTTTCAGGAGAGGAACTTGAAACTCGCCAACATGGAAACTCTGCAAACAGGGGCTCCAACAACCAATATGCATGAACGTAGGAGTGTGCGTCCAAAGGAAGGGGTACAGCATCTACAGCATCTGCCGTCGTATAGACTACCATACCCCCAAGAAAGTTCCAATGGTGACCAGAGAAAGCACTGGTCATTACATGAGAATCAGGATGTTATAGGGGTAGCACAAGGGCAGGCACAATCTCTGCAGGCAGATAGTATAGCTCGAAAGGGTTCTAGTGTCGTTGAGAAGTCCTATGATCAATCCGAAAAAGTGGAGCTCAGTACAGAATATAGACAGCTGGCGGTTGATGTTCCTGTTCAATCACGTGCAGATATAGCAGGTCCTACATTATCAAAAAAGGAGCTTAAGCAGGGCAGACCGTTAGAGGGCAGTGTAGCTTCCAATAGTCTCATTGCCGTCTTAAACAGACAAAATGAAATTACATCTATGCTTCTCAAACAGCAGCAATTGTCATTATTGCCACCTAAAAGTGTTACCATATTTGATGGGGACATTTTACAGTTTAGGTCATTTATGACATCTTTTGAACACAACATTGAGATGAACACAGACAGTGGACAAGATAGATTGTTTTACCTTGAGCAATTTACTAGAGGGCAAGCTAGAGACCTAGTAAGAAGTTGCCAGCATATGGATGGAGATCAGGGTTATCTCAGGGCAAAGCGCTTGTTGCTTGAACAGTTTGGCAATGAGTATAAAATTTCCACCGCCTATATTGAAAAGGTTCTCAATTGGCCAAATATAAAACCTGAAGATCCTAAAGCCTTGAATGAGTACTTCCTGTACCTCAAAGGATGTTGTAATGCTATGGCAAAGATTAACTACATGGAGGAATTGAACGTAGCCTCTACTTTGAAAGCCGTTGTTATGAAATTACCCTACAAGATCGCGGGATAGATGGCGGACTAAAGCTCAAAATAAACTGGAGGACAACAACAGCAGGATAACATTTACAGACCTTGTACAGTTCATTGAGGAACAGGCCAAGATATGTTCCAACCCGATATTTGGAAATATACAAGAACCAGTTGCAAGCAGGAATAAAGGGCCCAATGTAAGTAAGACTCTTTTTAGGCCCAAGTCTACCTATGCAACTAATGTAACAACACTGTGTGATGTGAAAATTCCATGCATCTGCTGTGATGGTGCTCATTGTCTGGAAAACTGCTCTCACTTCAAGAAGAAAACGCACAGGGAAAAGTTAAACCTTTTAAAGAAAGAAGGACTCTGCTTTGGTTGTTTGTGTAAAGGACACATGAGCAAAGACTGCAAAAACCGTCTTACATGTAACATCTGCAATCAAGCACATCCCAATGTGCTGCACATCAACTTTGAAGCTAAAGGTCACGCTTCAAGTTTAGCAGAACAATCAAAAAATACATCAGCAAAGTGTCATCAAATGCTTGTGGACATGCAGGGGCCGGCAACAGTAAATGTGCACTGTCAATCCTTCCTGTGCAAGTTAAGTCTGTCAAAGGCAACAAAATCATTCAAACTTATGCTCTTCTTGATCCTGGCAGTTCAGCAACATTCTGCACGAAGAGGCTGGCGCAGAAGTTGTGTCTAGAGGGGAAACAAATTACCGTAATGCTGAGAACAATGGCATATGAGAAACCCATAAAAAGTGTGTTAGTAGCAGGTTTAGAAATCAGTGAACTTAATGGTAAAAAATTCATTCCTTTACCTGATGTTTACACACAAAATTCTATGCCTGCAACGAAAGAGAACATCACAACACAAGAGGATTTAAAGCAATGGCCTTACCTTAGTGAAATCCAATTACCTCACATAGACTGTGACATTGACTTACTCATAGGAATGAATGCAGCAAATGTTATGGAACCTTGGCAGGTAATCAACTCACAAGGAGATGGACCTTATGCTGTAAGAACATTGTTAGGTTGGGTAATCAACGGTCCATTGGGAGGTAGCAGCAAAAGTGTGGAAATGGCCACGGTGACTGCAAACCGGATCTCCTTGAGTCGACCTGCAAGAACTTCTGGTGAGTCAATACAACACAGACTTCAATGAGAAAGCTTATGAAGAAAAAAGTGAAATGTCAGTGAATGACAAGAAGTTCCTGAACATTGTCAATGAATCTGTAAAAGTAAAAGAGGGTCACTACTGCATTAACCTACCTTTCAAAGAAGATAATATCACAATGCCCAACAATCGCGTTGTTGCAGAACAGCGCTTGTTGAATCTGAAAAGGAAGTTCAAAAGAGATCCGAACTATCAAAGGGAGTATACAGAGTTTCTCAGTGATGTCATTCACAAGGGCTACGCTGAAATTGTTCCCTTTGCACAACTGAATAGGACAGATGGAAAGGTTTGGTATATCCCTCATCATGGGGTATATCACCCAAAAAGAAGACCATTAGAGTAGTGTTTGATTGTGGTGCAACCTTTCGGGGACATCCCTTAACTCTGAACTACTCCAAGGCCCAAATTTGACAAACACACTGATTGGAGTGTTGACACGTTTCGAGAAGAACCAGTAGCACTGATGGCGGACATACAGGCCATGTTCCACCAAGTTAAGGTGACTGAAACTGACACAGACTTCCTGCGCTTCTTATGGTGGCCACAAGGAAATGCGGATGATGCTCCAGTGGAATATCGTATGACTGTTCATTTGTTTGGTGCAGTCTCTTCACCGAGCATAGCTAACTTTGCTCTCAGAAAAACTGCACGGGACAATGCAAGCAACTTCCCTCCTGAGGTAACAAACACAATCATGGAGCACTTTTATGTAGACGATTGTTTGAAATCGATGCCCACAGAACTAGAAGCAATAGAACTAATCTCAAACCTCACTGAAGTCTGTCTTAGAGGAGGCTTCCATTTGTTAAAGTGGATAAGCAACAGTAGAGCTGTTCTTGATGCTGTTCCACAAGAAGACAGAGCTAAAAAGATAAAGGACTTGGACTTGAGCAAAGATCAATTGCCCATGGAACGAGCCTTAGGACTTCAATGGTGTGTCCAAAGTGACTCCTTCAAGTTCAACATCACCATCAGTGAGCGTGCACTTACCAGAAGGGGCATCCTATCAATGGTAAGCTCTATATATGATCCATTAGGCTTTCTGTCTCCGCTTACCTTGCCAGCTAAACTGTTGTTGCAGGAGTTGTGCCGACAGGACCTTGGATGGGACATAACCATTCCCAACACACTTTCTGACCAGTGGACCAAATGGATCAGCAGTCTCTCACAACTTCGCAGATTTTAAAGTTCCACGCTGCTTTAAGCCAAATAATTTTAGTGAGTCAGTGCATAACCAGATTCACCACTTCTCTGATGCCAGCGAGCTAGGCTATGGAACAGTCAGCTATCTCAGAATGACAAATGCAGAAGGAAAGGTCTATGTAGCATTCTTGATTGGCAAGGCAAGAGTAGCTCCATTAAAACGGCAGACCATCCCAAGGCTGGAGTTAGCAGCTGCAGCTCTGTCAGTTAAAGTGGATAAAATGTTAAAGGAAGAATTGCTACCACCTACAGATAGGTCAGTGTTTTGGTCCGACAGCACATCTGTCTTAAAGTACATTTCAAATGACCACACTCGTTTTCATACCTATGTGGCAAATAGAACATCTAGGATTAGGGAGGCTACACAAGTCTTTCAGTGGAGATATATTGACACAAAAAGAAACCCTGCCGACGATTGCTCTAGAGGTGTGAGCGCAGAGAGGTTCAGGAGGAACCCAAGATGGATCTCTGGACCAGAGTTCCTTTGGTCATCAGAAGAGGACTGGCCGAATGAATCTGTGAACAAAGTTGAACTTTGTGAAGATGATCCAGAGGTGAGGAAATCTGCAACAGTGAATACAATCATGCAGACATGTGAGGAAAGGCCCACAGACAAGTTGCTCAATCACTTTTCAGACTGGCTGAAGTTGAGGGTAGCGGTTGCATGGATCCTAAAAATTAAAGATGCACTAAAACTCATTGTGCAGAAAGGAAATGACTCAAAGAAGGGTGGTAAACAGACTCAAAGGGTAACCAGAATGACAAAAGGATATGTCAAAGACAACATAAAAGAAGCAATAACAGTTGATAATCTGATAATGGCAGAAAAGGCTATTCTTTCCTATGTACAGAGACAAAGCTTCCCTGAGGAAATCGACATGCTGCAAGAGGGCTTCCAATGTGAAAAAGGGCAGTAGCATATATAGATTGGATCCAGTGCTGGACAATGGAATCCTCAGAGTAGGTGGTCGTCTCAGAAGAACAGCAATGCCTGAGGAAAGAAAACACCCTGCCATTTTGGACAAAAATCACCACGTGTCCACTCTGATTCTGCGTCACTTTCATGTTCAAACTGGACACGGGGAAGGAACCACGTGCTATCTCAGGCACGAAAAACATACTGGATAACAAATGGTAACTCTGCTGCAAGAAAGGTTCTCTCTCACTGCGTGACTTGTAGAAAGCACAGAGGTAAAGCCGGCGAACAAAAGATGGCTGACCTGCCAAGTGAAAGACTGGTCACAGATTTACCACCATTCTCCAACGTTGGCCTTGACTACTTCGGTCCATTTGAGGTAAGAAGGGAAGAAGCACAATGAAGAGATATGGCGTCATTTTTACCTGCATGACCAGCCGGGCAGTACATCTAGAGGTAGCCTGTTCTTTAAGTACAGACTCATGCATCAATGCCATTAGAAGGTTTCTGTGTCGAAGAGGGCAGGTACAACACCTAAGATCGGATAATGGCACTAACCTTGTAGGTGCAGAAAGAGAACTAAGAGAAGCACTCAGAACTTTAGATCAAAGGAAGATCCACCAAACTCTAATGAAGGAAAGAGTTCAGTGGAGCTTTAACCCCTACAGCCTCTCACCATGGTGGGTTCTGGGAACGCCTTATTAGAATGGTAAGGCATGTCTTATGCTCAGTCTTAAAACAACAAACCTTAGACGATGAAGGGCTACACACTGTTTTCTGTGAAGTTGAGGCAATTCTAAACAGCCGTCCCATTACAAAGATTTCTGGTGACCCACAAGATCTAGAGGCCCTAACACCAAATCATATTCTGTTGCTCAGAACTAACCCAATTCTGCCCCCTGGAGTCTTTTCAAGGTCTGATCTATACCACAGAAGACGCTGGAGACAGGTCCAGTATATGGCCGAGCTGTTTTGGAAGAGATGGCTTCTGGAATACCTCCCTCTTCTTCAAGAACGACAAAAATGGTCAAGAGCAAGAAGAAATTTCATCCCAGGGGACATCGTCTTGATCGCAGACAATAACGCTCCTCGCAGTTCGTGGCTACTGGGAAGAATTGTTGAAGCCAAACCTGACGTCAGAGGTCATGTCCGGGTTGTGAAGCTGAAAACAAAAACGAGTATACTAGAGAGGCCAGTGTCCAAAATCTGCTTGCTGTTAGAGGGTGACGAAGGTTCTGCAAAGAGGCCCTGAGCATTCAAGAACACTGAAGATAAGTTGACTCATTCAATTTTGAGTTTCATTTAGAATTTTACTATAAGATATCAATTTAAAAAACTTTTTGAAAGTTAAACTGCAAATAGTGATGGCTCCTTTTCATTTAAAAAAAAGTAATTGTTTTTACCTCTACAAACACAATTAGGGGCCGGTATGTAGGAGCCAAATTGAGCTTTTGAGTTGATTTAATGTTTCTTTCTAGTGAATAGTGGTGTGTGTCTGTGGATGAATGAATGAGTGATTATATGTGACCACAGGTATGTCTACCGCCACCTAAAGGACGGTTTAGAGGCTGAAGGTGGAGCCCAAGGGAAAGGCCTTAAAGACAGGAAGCCACAGTATCTGGGTGTGGCTGAGAGGGCAAACAGTCTTTTGACCGTGTGGTGGTGTGCCGTATGGTTCCATGACGTGACAAGCCGTTTGTTACCATATAAGAGACTACTATCTTTGTTTTATTTGCTTTTGTGTAACATTCATACAAGTGACAATAAATGTTCATTGGACAAACTGGATCAACTTCTCACTCATCTACACAACTGCACGCGTCAAGCTATATCCAGCTCAGCCAACAGTAATAGCTTTCATGGAATAAAGGACAAAGAGGAAAAGGCTAATACAGTGCTGGTTTGACCAAATAAACTATATATCTACGTGTGGAACACAATAAAGTATGTCTATGCCTCTGTGACCTTCTGTGATAGATGTGCCCTTCTACTTATATATTTTACCATCTCTCAGTGCCATTTAGGAGAATCTTAAGGAGCCAAATGTTCCCACCTACCATTTCAAACCTTTCCCTTCTGTAAACCTGTTTACCCCCGCCTGCTTGCATTTTTAGGGGGTTGGTTGAGTCATCTGTATTTATTTTAGCTGGCCCTGCTCCCCGCTGACAGTAATGGAGACCTAGAGAGCTTGATAGACAGAGAGAAGAAGAGAGAAGGGCTTTCAGAGATATGAGGGAATGGGAGAATAAAGTGGATGGAAAGGAAGGCTGTGATCAGCCCGGCCTGTCAAACTACTTCCTGTTGACTGATACACTCCAGACACTGGGGAGAAGAAGTGAGAAATAGATAAGGTGTGAATAAAACATAAAAAGTGCAGAAAAAATAATTCTTAAGCAGTATTTGTTGTTTTGATTTCCAGGAATATTTAGCTCAGTCATATTTACTTCAGAAGCAGAATTGTGCAAAATTTTTAAAATTGTTTTCAGGGAAAACACTTTGAGTTAAATTTATTTGTCTTACCCCACTGACAAAACGTTCTTTCTTTTTTGAAGCAGAATCAAATCGGTAACACTTTTTGCGGTACAAACCGGTAACTATTTACATTAGATAAACAAATATTCCGGGTTCATAACAAGTTAAGCTCTCGATTAAGCAATCGACAGCATTTGTGGCATAATGTTGAGTGACAAGTCTCAGATCAGTTCAGTGGAACAGGGAACCAGCTTACATACTTTCGGGTTATTTATTTCGTGCCGCTTTTCAGCAAGAACACAAGCAAAACTCATCAGCTCAAAAAACACAAACGTAAAGTAACGCTCGCTTTTACACTGCAGTCTGCATCACTGCAGGACTCAGATCACTCTCTCTCTCTCCAGCTGCAGCTCTGGCTGCTCTTTATCTCTCTCCAGCTCTCACTGTAACACAAAACAGCTGTTAGAGATCATTTTCTCCAGGTGTCAATCCTTACAGCTCTTCCTCTCCCTGCCTTGCTCTCCACAGATGTCGCTTGACCACGTCTACATCACCAAACTTCATAAACACAAAAATGTATTTTGACTCGTTCCTCCTTTTATTTAAAAAGGTTTCAGAGTGGAACTTACAATGGAAGTGAATGGGGCCAATTTTTGGAGGGTTTAAACGTAGAAATGTGAAGCTTATAATGCAAACCCAGATTTTAGCTTTTTCTTAATGAAAAAGAGGAACACATTTTTGTGGTAATCAACATTATGCCACAAATGCTGTCGATTGTGCTTAACTTGTATTGAACCCGCAATTTTCCTTTAACATACATTTACAAACTAACAGCACATACCAGAAAATCTTTTCCCGGTTTTTGACTATTCAGAGGTTTTGATGGACATTTTAGTCAGTGGCGCAGCTGTGTTGTTCAAGCGCGCTATGAGACACATAGGAGGAAAGTGAGCCGGCGCGCTGGTCAAACTCTGTCAGCAAGGCTTTCGAACAGTGCTGCTGTATATTCATCTAGCAAATCTCTGCTCTCTTCCTAACAAAACAGATGAACTACATCTCCTCTCTCGTACAAACAAGGACTTTTTCAAACTCTGCTGCCTTGTGCTTCACAGAAACCTGGCTGAGAGAAGCCATTCCAGACAGGCTTTCAGCTGTTCAGAGCGGATCACATTGCAGAGATAACAGGAAAAAACGAGAGGCGATGGAACATGCTTTAAAATCAATGAAAGTTGGTGTGCAGATGTAACAACATTAAAGAAGATCTGCCGTCCTAATTTGGAAGTGGTCTATATCAACTGTAATCCTTTCTACTTGCCACAAGAGTTTTCCTAATTTATTCTGGTGAGTGTTTATTTCCAGCCACACGCGTGCGTGAACGCAGCGCTGCAATAGCTGGCTGATCAAATCATAGATACAGAACAACAATACCCATACACACATTATTCTCTGCAAGTTTAACAGAGCCAATCACCCGTGAACTGCCAGAGACAGAAATATACTGGATCACTGCTACACAACATTTGAGCAGACAGTGATCAGAGAGTCCCTAGAGCAGCTTTGGGACTCTCTGATCACTGTCTGGTTCATCTTCTTTCAAACTACAGGCAGAAACTTAAAACAGCTAAACCTGTATTAAAGACTAAAAAAAAAATGGACAAATGAAGCAGAGCTGGAACTACAAGCCTGTTTTGACTGCACTGATTGGAGTGTTTCTGAAGCTGCAGACACCAATCTGGCCAAGCTCACAGATACTGTGACATCATATATCAGTTTCTGTGAGGATATTTGCATTCCTACTAGGACTTATTTAACGTTCAACAATGACAAACCAACAATTTACAGCAAAACTCTAGCAGCTTCGTCAGGCCAAAAAGGATGCTTAGAGAAGTGAGGATAAAATCTTGTACAATCAGGCCAGAAACACACTGACAAAAGAGATTAGTGTGGCTAAATGAAGCTACTCCGAGAAGCTGCAACTGGCTGATGACTTGAATGTGTTTTACTGTCCAGTAAGCCCAGTCTCACACCCCATACCCACTCTGACATTCACTTCACATAAACATCAACTCCTCCTGCAACCACCCTTCTCCCCCTACTGCTACTCAACCTGCACTTAAGATCTGTGAAGACGATGTGTGCCGGGTCTTCCATAAAAAATAGACAAGGAAAGCACAGGGCTCAGATGGTGTTTCACCCACTTGTCTAAAATAATGTGCTGACCAGCTGGCCCCCCATCTTCATACAGATCTTCAACAGATTACTGGAGCATTGTGAAGTTCCCTGCTGCTTCAAATGCTCCACCTTCATTCCTGTCTCAGAGAAACCCAAAATCTCAGGAAATTATGACCACATCTGTGGTCATGAAGTCATTTGAGAGACTAGTGTTGGCCCACCTGAACTATATTACTGGACCCTTTCTGGATCCAATTTATTTATTTTTTTCAATTTGCTTATCAAGCAAACCGGTCTGAGGATGATACAGTCAGCATGGGATTGCATCATGTCCTGCAACATCTGGACAGACCAGGGAAATGCAAGGATACTTTTTGTGGATTTCAGTTTGTCTTTCAAAATCATCATCCCAGCTATTCTCTGGACTTAATTAAACAGACTCTCCGTTTCCACCTCTGTCTTGTCAGTGGATTGCCAGCTTTCTGTCAGATATGCAGCAGTTAGTGAGACTGGGGAAATTCATTTCCAGCACCTGTAAGATCAGCACTGGTGCCCCCCAGAGATGTGTGCTCTCCCCACTAATCATCTCCCTCTACACAAAAGACTGCACTGCCAAGGACCCCTGTGTCAAACTCCTGAAGTTTGCAGATGACACTACTGTCATCGGCCTCATCCAGGATGACGATGAGTCTGCATACATAAGGGAGGTTGAACAGCTGGCTGTCTGGTGCAGTCAAAACAACATGTAGCTGTATATGCTCAAAACAGTGGAGATGAAAGTGGACTTCATACATTGACCCTGCTCGCCATT
The DNA here is from genome assembly GCF_025860055.1 of Xyrauchen texanus. Classification (NCBI taxonomy): domain Eukaryota; kingdom Metazoa; phylum Chordata; class Actinopteri; order Cypriniformes; family Catostomidae; genus Xyrauchen; species Xyrauchen texanus. The sequence goes on along the minus strand of NC_068323.1, from coordinate 23,433,006 downwards.
CTGAACAGCACTGTGGCAGCAGTGGAGTAATTCAGGATCTTGGGCTCTACCATCTTACAGGACCTGAAGTGGGAGATCCACATTGACTCAACCTGCCACAGGCGCTGCTGATATTTAGCAGTTCTATTTAGCAGTCATTGAGTCTGTCCTCTACACTTCAATAACTGTCTGGTTTGGTTAAGCTACAAAATCAGACATTAGAAGACTACAAAGGACAGTTCAGACTGCCGAGAGGATTATTGGTTGCCACCTGCCCTCCCTTCAAGAACTCCACACTTCCAGATTTAAGAAAAATCTCTCTGGACCACACTCACCCAGCCCACTACCTTGAACTATATACAGTATATATTTGTCTTATTGTGTATTTCTATATATAGACTTATATTTTCTATTTTCTTTTTGTTTTTATTCCATTTTTTATTTTCTCTGTCTTGTTGTTGTATTGTATGTGCACTGGAAGCTTCTGTCACCAGGACACATACAAATAATTTTTATTTGGCAATAAAGCTGATTCTGATCCTGATTTTTGATTCTAACAATGTATATATATATAAGGTTTAATATATATTTGCCATTTGCCATTTTTTTCCTCTGGTAAATGTATATTGTTTAAAAGATAAAAAATACAAAAACGGACAATATACAATTAATATGGTTTGAAAAGTTTCAAACACAGAATTTAGTTCTATTATATGAACTTGTTTTACTTTATGTACTTACAGTGAAAACTTCAGATGTCAGAAGAAGATCAAAGATGATTTTTATTTGTTTAATATTACATAACATTATCTCCACACTTAGTTTTAATTATGTTCCTATTATAAATTAGAAAAATTGTAATAATAAAGAATGAGTAGGTGTGCCCAAACTTTTGACCGGTAATAATGATGAGTCTGTTCATGAAGTTCCCTTTTATGGTTAGGAACAAAAATTCAAACAGAAATTTAGACACAAAGAATCATCCAATGCTTAGATCACACAAACAATATGACAATCAACAGTGATGCATACATGACGGTGGGGAGTATTGTAATCACGTGGTCTGACGCATAAATTGCATCTGCTTTTGAGGTAGCTACTCTTTTGGGCTGACGAAACCACAAGCATCACATCATAAAGCAAAACAACCATAAAGGAACAGCTGTCATTCTCTCAGATCAGTAAAGACTATCATCAAAGTTGTGTAACAATACCTAAAGCATCAGCACTATAGAAGACGTCATAGCTTTTATGTTTCGAGTGAAAAAAATGGAGAACAAAATTAATTTGACATAGATTTCTGAAAGCACTTGACCCTGCTGAAATAAAAAAAATCAAATAAAATACTTAAACCAGCCTAATCTGGTTTTCTGGTCTTTTCTGGTCCACAAGCCTGGATTGGCTGGTATCGTTTATGAATATTAAAAGTGTTTTAGGGTCTTGTCAGCTGGCCAGGCTCGGAGACAGCCTAAAGCCAAGTTAGGAGACCAGTTAGACCAGTTAGATCTTAACCATCTTAGACTGATTCAAGATGTTGTGCTCAGCAGGGAAAGACTTGGTTGGATGCCTTGTTGATACTGATCCATAGCCAACATATTTAAGTGAATATTTCTAAACAAATCACACCAAACCAAACTTATGAATGCATTCATGTTTGCCTTTTTATAACAATAACTCTCCCAGACATTAATTGATTGCACTCTTACAGTGATGTGAGTCGAGCAGACTGCTCTTGTTTAGTGTGAAATCTGTAATCGGATCAATGTACGGTATCACAATACGCCAACGTGCTAGCTTAAGTGCTCATTAATAGGTGAACGCGCATCTCAAAGCATCTTGTGTCACATCTAGCCACAACAGAGTAACTGATGTATGGTATTTAGACTCGTCGACCAAGTGCTTTAGGGGACAGGCACTGAATTGACCACAATTCATTGCAACTGTTGGGTTATTTGAGGGCAGGGGCGTCATGCACCCAATTTTGAGACCAAAAGAAAAAAATTCTTCCTGGGTTAAAGAGATGACATGATCAACCGGCTTCTTTAGGGACTGTCACGCATGCAGCTACAGTGGCTCATGTTAGCCAGTATACACATTTAGACACGTACTTACTAGCACACCTGGTTAACAGACAGTCGCCCCAGGGGCTGCCTGTTCATTAGATTGACTCTCCTCTGTAATTAAAGATCTTGGAAAAAGGAAGAAGGAAAGAGAGAAAAAAATGTGGGTGGTGGGAATGGAATGCCCATTTCGGAGGCAGAACAGGAACTGGACCACAATTATTATCGTCAAAGAAAACTAAAATAAAACTAAATGAAAACATGTTCTGCAAACTAACATAAAAAGGAAACTAGCGTAACTGTTAAAGCTCATTTTGATTTAATTTGAAAATTTCATATTTTTTTTTTTAAATCAATGTATTGGGTACATTTATTATTATTTATTTGAATACATTTTAAAAATAAATGTTAATAAAAACAACAGTAAATTAATTCTATTTTTAGATACACATTATGTTATAAGCTTGAAAGCCACATACATTAAACATGAAAATGCTGCAAGATAGAGTTACAGCTTGAATGCTATTAATCATATTTAAAGCTGAAGTGTGTAATTTATTGTGTTGTTTGTTAAAATACTGAAAAGCTTCTATCTCAGGCCATGTAGACACTAATCTGTTTTTGTTTGACATAATTTCGTTCCTAACGTCATTAAAGGAGATAGCCTTAAACGTAATTAAATTAATCTGTTTTCAAACAAAAATGTAGTAGTTTGCCTTAGTTCAATATGCAAAGACAACTAGAAGCAGTGTTTGGGAAGTTATTTAAAAAAGTAACCTATTAGAGATTACTAATTACTTCTCTAAAATTATAATCAAGTTAAACTACTAATTGTGTCATGGAAAAAGTAATCGCATTACTAATTACATTACTTTTAAAATATTTTCTGAAACTACTTACACTTTATTACAGAATGTTTTTTTTATTGTTGTTGTTTTTTCTGTTCAACGAATGCAAAATAATATCTGTATTTCCTCCTTGTCCAATGTCCAACACAAACCATGAATTGGTATGTTTCAAATGGATTCCACATAAATAATGTTGTATTGGAAAAATGTACTTAATGTTAATTAATTGACTTGAAAGTCAGTGATTGTAATCAGATTGCAATAATTTAAAATGCAATGTTTTTTTGTTTTACTAAATAAAGTGTTTAGATTACATTAACTCAAGTAAAGTAATCACATTACACCCAACACTGACTTTAAGTAGGCCATTTGTTGGTAATTTTCTGGAAAAGTGTAAACTTTGTTGATCGGTCACATTATCAATCTGTTTTCTACTCCGCTTGATTGAGCATCCTGACCAGCCCTCATTCAAACTTACCATTGGTGTGAGTTTGGGGTGGAGCTATCTGATTAGATGGCAGAAATCCATCATTCTTTTCTGCAATTCTGTTTGGTGACACTAGTGTCACAGAAATTATACACTTTAGCTTTAAACACATTAAAGAGGCTCTAAAATACTAAAACTAAAACAAAAATGAAATATGGAAAACCTAAAACTGAACTGAAACAAGAAAACTCTACATTGAAACACTAGAAAAAGCTAAATTGAAAGATCAAATTGAAAATAAAAATAAGATTTATCACTCAAACCCTGCAAGACCAGAATCCAGTGCTCAGAAGGCTCTTTTTAGTTTGACACAGATGCTCGGGATGAATATTCATCTCGGTTACAGCTCATCTTTTGGTTCCAATATGAACCCTACATGAGCGCTGTGTCTGACTCTGTTTGATCTAAGCAAACTGCCTCATTTTCTATAACCCCATTCAAGTTCAAAATCCCCTACAACTCGCACCAATCTTGCTTCCTAAGTCTTCTAATGTCTTCTGAAGAAATAATTAACACAACATACCAAAATACAGCAGACGCCCTTATGCTTTTTATCACCTCCCTTTCAAATGCTGTCATTGTAACTGTCATCGAGATCGTTAGAATAATTTGAATGGGAATTAAGCTTATGCTACGTTAACACTGTGTCAGAATTCCCATAAATAGGAATATTCGTACGTTCCGCTCCAACATGTTCACATCTCCATATTCAGAAGTTACCCATTTCAACAACACTCAAAACACCAAAATGAATCAATTTGCAGCTTTGGTATTGTTGACATAACAATATGTCATCAATATATAACCTCTACTATAGCAAAATCTTGACGAACTAAAAAAAATAAGAAACGGACCAGGTAACTTTGGCTATATGATCCTGGATCTCAAATGGTAGAGTATGGCGCCATCACAGACTGATCTAACTGTGAATTCGGCGACTTTGGGTCAGAATTTCTCCAGCTGATACCGGTCTATCTATGCTCATCATAATTTAAATCGCTGCCCCCAGTGGCTGAGGCTGGAAGTGTTGTTGAATGTATGAGCGTGTCTAAGTGAAATGTCCACAGGGTGGCGCCAAAAGAAAGTATTATTTTTAGCCGTAAATGATGTAATCCTGCCCATAATACACGTTGTTGTGAATCCTCATTGAACAGCAGGCCACACATGGCACAAAATTAACGTCACTCTGTCTCCAAACACTTGAGCTCTGTTTGGCCACCCAACGCATTGTTGAGGTGCGGCTGTGGCTCAGTTGGTAGAGCGGGTTGGCTACTAATTGCAGGGTTGGTGGTTTGAATCCCGGCCCACATGACTCCACATGCCGAAGTGTCCTTGGGCAAGACACTGAACCCCAAGTTGCTTCCAATGGCAGGCTAGCACCTTACATGCAGCTCTGCCGCCATTGGTGTATGAATGTGTGTGTGAATGGGTGAATGAGTCAAAGTGTAAAGCGCTTTGAATACCGTTAAGGTTAAAAAGGCGCTATATAAGTGCAGACCATTTAATACAGTCAACCGTTATAAATAGTTTAAAAACGCTAAACCTAACTGTCAATCAAGTAAAACTGTAATCTTAGCGTGAAAATGTATCTTCAGAATCGCCGTCGCCATTGTTTATGTGACCATGATTAACACCTGCTTGCCACAGGGACGTCTCCGTTTCATATATGTAATAGTACTGTAAAGAATTTCTTTCCAGTTACTAGTTGGAAACTTTTCATGTGATAGTTCACACACAAATACAAGTTTTGTCATCATTGCATTGTAAATTGTTTTTAATTATAGTCATTCGTAGTGTGAACGCAGCATTACTTCTGTCAAATTGACAGTGCAACATGTTAGTACGTAAAAAGCAGAGAGAGTAACAAGCATTGTGCAATGACTGATGGCGAGTGGACAGATAGGGATGAGGAGAGTCCCAATTCCCATGGAGGATTCCATGTGTTGAAGATTCAGCCAACTACATCAAGAACCGGCGACCAATTAGATGCTCCTCGCCAAAAGCAACCCTAATCACCACACTCCACTGTGCCACAAAAGCCCGGGCCGCTCACCACATTTCAATTTAAATAGGATTCCCCTCCTTTTTTGCCTCTCATCTTCTTTCAGTGTTTTTCTCTCTCCATCTTTCTCCTTTCCCCCTGCTTTAGCCCACTGCACCTAACCCCCCAAGAGCTAATAAAAGCTGCAACAAAAGCACATACAAATCAATCAGTCTAATAGCTTTAATGTGTTTAATGCAGTGTTTTCCTCACACTGTTGACACATCGATGTGTTGGGGGGCCAAACAGAGCTCAAGTGTTTGGAGACAGAGTGACGTTCATTTTGTGCCATGTGTGGCCTGGCGTTCAGTGAGGATTCACAACAACGCACCATGAGACAAAATAGACATATTTTGAGACGCATGAGAAAATAGCTTCCTGCAAACAGGGAACATTGAATAAAGTTGATCAAACGAATAACAGTTTATTCATATTATATTTTTTTAATAATGCTCTGTTTGTTTATAGCCTGACACAGTTACGTTGGCTCAACCAATCATGTGTATTTGGGGCGGGACTATCTGTTTATCTAGCCAATGACAGATAGGGGAGTGTCATTATTTTTGCATTTTAATTTGGTTATGCAGAAATTACACACTACACCTTTAAACCAATTTGTATTCATTTTTATAGAAACGAAGCTTCAGAATTCTGCTCAGTCGTGTCATTCATGCATCATAAACACAGCGAAACCCAGATCATTCTGTTTCACACGCATTTTGTTTTGCTCTCCGTGTGTGCTAGATGGTTGCCTAACCTCCGAACAACATGAGAAAAGAAATCACTAAAGCTGAAAGCAGTTCAGCAGAAATCCTGCACTAATCTCTCACCTGTCTGCCCACACAGCTCTGAGTCAGTTTCTAAATCCACTGAGCATTCTTTGTATCAATAGAAGTGGTTTTGTTCACATACCCCTCTTTTAAAAAGATTGCTTATTTGGACAAAGAAATGTTTTAAGGAGCTTGTAAACCAACAAAATGAGTGAGTGTGTATGTGTGTGTGTTTCTCTGTCGTTCTCTGTTATTAGCACTGCTCTGTCATTAGTGGATTAGAATGGAGGCGCTGACCTTTCTTACATGAATGTTAGAGAATGTGACTTTGCTTTTAATGTGCATATGACATGCAACTTCTATGTTTAGTGTTTGAGCCAGAAACAAATAATTTAAGCAGATTTTCATACTTCCCTTATACGCTTCTTAAAAATCAGATGAGCATACTTTTTTTAAAGCATTCATGTGTGCTCTAGTAACCTCAAATGTTTACATTTCCCAGGAACACTTTGTAAGAACGTTTATAGCTTTCTTTAATAAGTTATTAACAATTATATTATAACATAACATTTTGCAATGCTTAACTGACCATTATTTGTAGTGCAATAAATTAATTGCAATTAATTAAATTAATTGTCTGCACTTATATAGCACCTTTTTAACCTTAACAATATTCAAAGCGCTTTACACTGTGACTCATTCACCCATTCACACAAACATTCATACAAGGAACTAGCCTGCCATTGTGAGCAACTTGGGGTTCAGTGTCTTGCCCGAGGACACTTCGGCATGTGGAGTCATGTGGGCCAGGATTCGAACCACCAACCCTGCGATTAGAGGCCAACCTGCTCTACTAACTGAGCCACAGCCACCCATTTTATTTGAAATAGTTCAAACATCTTGCATATTTTGAGATATATTCAAATTTGAATGTACATGTTGAATGTACAACTTATCTATCTTATATTGACTCATTTTATACTTCAACATAAGTTTAAGATTGAAGACTTTTGGTTAGAAAACAACGTGAAGTTGTATGCACCAAAGGTTAATATAGTATATTAATTTAGCATTTTACTAATACTCTAGTGTTACTGTAGTGTTTTATATATATATATATATATATATATATATTTAAGCAATATCACATGAGCAAGGTTGCGATATGGCCCTACATCAGCACTGCTGTGATTCGGCCGCAGGCCGAGTGCCTTAATTACAGCAGTGCTGATATAGGGCCATATAGCACGATTGCGAGTGTGATATTGTTCATATACAACAGTTTCATTAAAAGTACATTTGAAAAATAAGGAAAAATTTAGTATAGTCATAAAAAAACGCATTTGTGCATGGAACTACTTTCTTACGCAATGGACCAGAATCTGCCATTGCTGGTTCAAACCAAATGATGCGTCCAAGCCTCTCAAAAACGTAACTTTAGAACTAGTACCACGGCTTGTGCTGTTTCTATTATGTTATTGGAGAAACAATGATGGATGTGTGTGTGTGTGTGAGAGAGAGATGGAGCATGAGCCACTTCCCAGTAGAGATGGTGTAGTCAGTGCGTTAGAAGATAATGTCATTTTGGTCAAATGCATCCAATTTTCTCAGTGGAAAAATAGCCATCCAAGCGGGGCTATCCCTCCCTATTTCACAGTAGCCGGTGCTCAAGAGTCATTCACTATAGAATCTGCAATCTCCTCCACCATTTAGAACAATATTTTCTCTCCAATGTGGAAGCACCTTGACTTTGTGTAATGACAATGTCTGTTGCATCAGCCTTAATGTTGAAGTTCGTTTAAAGCTGTTAGTGGTGTTACTAGCTTTAGTAGTGTAGTATTAATACGAGCGATCACGTAGTGCTGATGAATGAAAACACTGACTGATGCTGACTCACTTCATGTCACCTAACTGGCTTAGACACAAAAATGGCTTTAGCTGCCACCTGTTGGCGAAAATCTGCATTGTCACAAAAATAAATGTAAAGAGACACATATAGCTCTTAACACATTCGCACTGCTCTTATATATATATATATATATATATATATATATATACAGTATACTGTCTACAGTGTATATATAACTTAATTATTTATGTTATTATAAAGTGTTACCCATGTGTTATTGTACAAGCTAAAAAGGTGTTTTTTCTATATAGAAAAAGTTAATAAGGTTTATTAAGTGTACATAGTGTAAGTAAATAATGTATATACGTACACCTAATAAAGTATTTTCACTTTTTTAATTATATATATATATATATATATATATATATATATATATATATATATATATATGTATACTGTACAAACTGTGAAAATTAGTAAAGTAGGAATGAGTGAAGTAGTAAATTAATGTACAACATCAACATTTGTTTGTATATATATAATATATATATATATATATATATATATATATATATATATATATATATATATAGCTTTTAACTGTATCAAAATCATCTGTAGTCATAATCGAGGCTCCACGAAGAGGCTTCATGCAGAAGTGCAAATTCTTTGTCGCATTGAGGGCACGGCCTTTCTCTCTCGCCCTCCTGACTGCGGCGGGCTGGGGTGAGGGGTGGGTCACCCTCCGCTATGTTCTTTCTCTCATTGAGTCAGGACTGCTTCCTCACCTAAAAGCACACTCAGCTGACACAATGCTCTGCTTTGCTGCTCTTTTCAGAGCAGCTTACAAAATGCAATCAACACCGAATGCTGCTGAACGCGAGTCAGTTGCCGCATGCTCCGAAACGTTCTGCCTGTTTCACTGAGTCAGAACTAAGACTCACTCACACATGCATTTGCTTTCACCCGATTGTTTTTCTCTGATTTTACCTTGAATTCTAGCTTTCGACAGCAGTCGATGCTGCAACTGCCTTCTTTAAAACCATGAAAGCTTTTGTAGATAATATTTACATGTCACTGCACCTGTCAGTCAGTGACAGAATATGACATGTAATCTCTCAATGTAGTGGATGTCATCAATGCGTGACATCCCAACAGGAAATCAATTTTGAATTCTAACTAAAGACAAAAAACAAGGTCAGAGATGGTTTCTACTTATTGTCCAAATGTCTACTTCTTTGAAACATCTTGTGTAGCCACAGTCAGGCTGAATGTTTCCTGCAGGCACAAGAGGAGATATAAAACAATGGAAAGCTAACTTCAAGCTAGCTTCTAGCGCAGGGTCTCCATTGACGTTACTACATACATAATTTGCTACGCTGCTATGCTACTACATGTTGATAAAGTGGTAAAAAGGACATAAAAGATGACACGCATGTGCTCCCAAATAATTTGACATTTTAATCTCACTACAAACGTGACATTTCGAGTGGAATGGGCATTGTTATTTTAGTGAAGCAGCTGTATTAGCTGTGTACTTCACATTATTCATTCATTTAGCAGGCACTTCTAAGATGTTCTGGGAGGTCTTGTGCATATATGGGTGTTTCTTTAACTTGTCGAAAATTAAAGCAGTTTTCAGCACTCTCAAAAATAATTTTGATTTGTCTACTAACAAAGACCAACACTTTATGCACATGCATCACATGAGATTTATGTCAGTTTTGTCTTTTTTTCCCTGAAAGTCAAGACAATTCCTACCACAGTCAGTGTGATTTCCAGCAATGAAACTGATGGAAATCACATTCTTAAAGGGGTAGTTCACCCAAAAAGGAAAATTCTCTCATCATTTATTCACCCTCATGCCATCGCAGATGTGTATGACATTCTTTCTTCAGCAGAACACAAATTAAGATTTTTAGCTCTGTCGGTCCGTAAAATGCAAGTGAATGGTGATCAGACCTTTGTTGGTCCAAAAATCACATAAAGGAAACATAAAAGTTATCCATAAAATTTCAATATTTTATCTGTATCTTGAGAAGTGATAAAATAGGTGTGTGTGAGAAACAAAAAATGTTAAGTCCTTTTTTACTCGAAATCTCCACTTTCACTTTTCGATGTGAAAGTAGAGATTTATAAAAAAAATACTTTTGATCTGTACATTTTATGTATCCCTAATACACATAATTCAGTTTTTTTTTTTTTTTTTTTGTATACTTTTTGCATAACTTTTCAAAATTACAGTGATATTTCACCTTAAGCATGGCACGGAAACTTCTGTTGGCTTGAATTACAAGCACACTAACATTTTCAAAAATTTTGTTGGGGCAGAATTGTTTGGTGTGGTGGAAATGACAACACAACTGTGGAACAGATTTATTTAATTTTTTATTTTTATTAAATTTTATGAGAGAAATCAATTTTACACAATAAATGTTGAAATGGTTCATGTTTATTTCACTCTTTTGTTAGATTATCTTACTTTTAAACATGTAATTATATGTATTTTTTTTTAAATGGATTTTCATAGTTTAATATTGAATGTGTGTGTCTGGGACAAGGCTAAAACAGTCAAATGTGTATGTAAAAGACATCTGAAAAGTACCAAAAAAATAAATGATGAAGGCCTGGTAAAACTGTTCCCAGTCAGTTTTAATGTGATCTTCATATATATATATATATATATATATATATATATATATATATATATATATATATAAAGAAAATTAATGTAAAATATTTTTGTTCTAAAAAAATCACCCCCTGGGTCATGAAATTGCCCAAAGTTGAAGAAACACCTGTGCATGTATGGGCTTATGAAAACAAAACAGACAGTCAGAGCATATTGGGTATTGAGGAAAGTGTGAAGCTCTGCCTTTGTCAGTTTTATGGTGTCATTGAAGAACTCCTTTGCTCAGTTATATCCACTTGAGTTTACAGCTGCTAGCTTAAGGGTTTGAGTCTGTGGATGTTGTGTGTGTGTATGTGTGTACGTTTAGGATGGGGAGCTGCTTTGTCTTTCAAAAACACTTAGCTATTCTTTCCCACCCAGCAAATACACGGCTAATTAAATCTAATTAGAGAAGTGCTGTCATAAATCTTTGACAATGCCTTCTGGATCATCCACAAAGCTGTTTTCACTTTCCACCATCTTTTCACTGTTGATTAGCATGATGGTGTTTCTCTGTCCCTGCACCCGTGAATGTACCACGATACATTAGTAATGATTAACTATATGGACAGTAACAGTTATGTGTTCGTTGGCTCCTCCTGCACAATATGAAATCAAGTCTTTTCAAGTGTTTTTTTTTTTTAAATAGAAAGTGTTCCTCAAATATAATGGCTCTTTGTTGTTTGTCTGCAGAAACAATGATGGACACCAAATGGGCCACAACTGAACTTGCATGGACTTCACATCCTGAAACTGGGGTGAGTCACTATTTCCGTGATTGATTTTGGTTTACCTGATCCCATTATATAAAATGTACATGTATAAACCTAATTTATATATATATATATATATATATATATATATATTTAAATGAAAAGTATAATTGAAAATGCATTTTGAAATTATATATATAAATTTTTTATTGTTCATACCCATAAATGTCTTAAATCGTAGATCTTAACATTAATCAGAATCATAAGTGGCGATTACAGTTACAGTCTTGTTCAAAAATACTGTGTCTAACATAGAAAGTACTGAGTTTAATCAGATAAAACCCAGATCAGATTACATCTTAACTGTGTTATACACTCATTCTTTAAAATTAAAACTTGTGCCCACAAGCTTCTGGATCAGAAAACAGAATCCTCTGTGCATCTTTGCCATTAATATCCGTCTTTGGGGCACTGCTCTTCCTGATATCCTGAATATTAGGGTTTTGCATGTGCCCCCTTCCTGCCCCACTGACACACCATTTCAAGATGTTGCAAATTGTTCTCCTCCCCAAAAACTTTACTTCCGAGCGACTTAGCACGAAAGCCCCAGTAACACAAATCATTCTTTCATGTCCATATATTATTCTTGTAAATTTCCCTCCCCGACACCATTAAAGCCCTAAAACTCCCACCAGGACAATGGGTCACATCACACCCACTTTACGCCCCAACAGATGTCTCATTTCAGAACATACATTGCTCAGTTCTTCCCCTTCTGCTCTCTGTCAGGCACACATGTATACATTTCACCCGCAACACCCCACTGTATTTTAGGGCAGACAGGGGAAATGTGGCACCAGTGCTGCACTTCTGTAAATTTCACAGTGTTCTGGCAGATTTATTTTCAATCTGAAACAGAATCACTCACTATACTGGGGTGAATCTCTCAAAAACATGTCCAGGTCTCATTTCACCTCATATATATACAGTATATACACCGATCAGCCAGAACATTAAAACCACCTGCCTAATATTGTGTAGGTCCCTCTTGTGCTGCCAAAACAGCGCCAACCCTATATATCCTGAGATTATATTCTTCTCATCACAGTTGTACAGAGTGGTTATCTGAGTTACTGTAGACTTTGCCAGTTTGAACCAGTCTGGCCATTCTCTGTTGACCTCTCTCATCAACAAGACATTTCCATCCACAGAACTGCCGCTCACTGGATGTTTTTGGTTTTTGGCACCATTCGGAGTAAATTCTAGAGACTGTTGTGTGTGAAAATACCAGAAATACTCAAACCAGCCCATCTGACACCAACAATAATCCATGTGATTATCTAATCGTGTGGCAGCAGTGCAGTGCATAAAAATCATGTATATGCGGGTCAGGAGCTTCAGTTAATGTCACATCAACCATCAGAATGGGTAAAATGCGGTCTCAGTGATTTGGAGCGTGGCATGATTGTTGATGAGGGTTGGCACAGTTTTGGCTGCACGAGGGGCACCTACACAATATTAGGCAGGTGGTTTTAATGTTGTGGCTGATCGATGTGTATGTATATATATATATATATATATATGTGAGGTAAAATGAGACCTCGACATGTTTTTGAATGATTCTGTTCAACGGTCATTTGTTACTTTGTCTTACACAGAATTGAAAGGGATGTCGGACCCCAAAAAAATACAAATAAATTGGAACTGTGCCCAGATAATAATAAATTCAGCAAAAGTTGGATTAAATCCCAGTCTGACTCAGCATTTCTTTTGTTCTTTCTTATTTAAACTCCATTAGTCGTTAGGCAGGTACCTGCAAACAACCAAAGCAATAAACATAGAAACACAGACTCTACATTAAGACCACAAAGGAAAAATATAAGTGTAATTTCTGGATAAAACTAAGCAATTGACATCAAAAATACTGTTCATATAAATATATAAAGCAACAATAACCATCATCCCATGCCATCATCTTTGTCTATGTGTGTGTGTGTGTGTGTGTGTGTGTGTGTGTGTGTGTGTGTGTGTGTGTGTGTGTGTGTGTGTGTGTGTGTGTGTGTGTGTGTGTGTGTGTGTGTTGGGTGGGCATTAATCCTGGAAAGAGAAAGTATAATTTCAAATACTTGTGATTTGTAATACCCAGAGGAGTCAAAGTGCGAGCCACTTCCTCTTCCCCCATCTGCACTCTCTCAGCAATTTATTCCACTGAACTAAATGGCCATTTACACCTCATTCTTTCTCCTGTCCCATTGACCTGCTGCTGAAAATTGATCCCCGCACCCCTGGCTCAGCGAGGCCGTGATGAAGCAAAGATTTCTGGACGCCTCAGTCTGCCTCAGGTCTCCGGGGCTTATCTGGATGAATGGCCTGTCCACACCACATCCATATCACTGTGTTAATTAAAGACTTTACCTCTACACAAACACTGCGCCGCTCTGATCAACAGATCTCTGGATGCTGTGCTAGTTTTCCTTTCCTTTTCGACTCTTGCTCGTTCTTTACATTTTCAGTTCAGTTGGCGTTCACACCAAACCCATGAAATTTAAATAAAATGTTTAAATCGTGAAATCAGTCCAAACTTAATTCAAAACGCTGATTTAACTATTTGCTTACTTGCTATCACTAGCAATCAAAAGTGATTGTTGAATTCCTAATGTTGCATTTTTGTCCTCTTCTGGGACAACAGTTTAAAAATATTGATGCACTTGAGATATTAGTCCAATGAAATAATAAGAATAAGAATGCCCCTCCCTCAAAGCAATGCAGCTTTGAGGACCCCAACGCCACACAAAAAAAATCTTCTTCAAAATGTATTCTTTATAAAATGATGTTTCAATAACTATTAGAAAATATTTTCTCTCTATTCTGCTTGCCAAAAGGCACAATTCCGGCAGACTATTGCATAGCATATTGCTCTGCATGAATACAATGTAATCATGATGGTGTTATTGAATGGTAATTGATTGTGAAGTGATGCCGAGGGTGCTCCACACTCGAGGTATGAGGTAAACATCCACTCGTTGTTATTGTTGATGGAGTTCTGACACTCCACAGTAATTGTGATGAATTTGCAGAGGTGAGTGCGGATGAAAGACCAGCATGTGTACAATGTGTAATTGAAAAGGCACAATCCAAAAGCACAAAATGTCATTTTCCCTCGCTTTTATCCACCCCATTCACTCTTTTTATCACCTTGCGCTTTCCTCCATATAGTTTCTTGAGCTTTTTTCTTGCCGCGCGTGAAGCTGTAGCTAAGAGCGATTTATTGCCTGTCGTAGCTTTGTAGTGCAACACCTCAGAACTTGACTTCCAAAGCTCTAGATAACATCAGATTGAGAATGCTTTCATTTGTAAGACTGACAATAAAACTTATGGTACTGTACTGTAGATAAAACCCTTTTATTGCTATTGTTCTGTTGAAGAAACCTTGAATGCAGCATATTAAATGCTAGCTCACCCTGTAGACTTAAAGTCTCAAGGTGACCTTGTTTTACTTTTTTACAACAATGATTAATAGTTTTATCTTTTTCCTACTGTTTGTCTCTTTCACCTTTTGCTCAGTGGGAGGAAGTTAGTGGATATGACGATGCCATGAATCCCATCCGAACGTACCAAGTCTGCAACGTTCGTGAGCTTAACCAGAACAACTGGCTTCGTAGCGACTTCATCCCTCGCAAGGACGTTCTCCGTGTGTATGTGGAGATGAAATTTACTGTACGGGATTGCAACAGCATTCCCAACATTCCAGGATCTTGTAAAGAGACCTTCAACCTTTTCTACTACGAATCGGACTCAGATTCAGCAACAGCCACGAGTCCATTTTGGATGGAGAACCCTTATGTCAAAGTTGACACCATTGCTCCAGATGAGAGCTTCTCAATGTTGGAGTCCGGTCGCGTCAACACCAAGATTCGCAGCTTTGGTCCACTTTCCAAGGCTGGCTTCTACCTGGCCTTCCAAGACTTGGGCGCCTGCATGTCTTTGATCTCCGTGCGAGTTTTCTACAAGAAGTGTTCTACATCTATTGCCAATTTTGCGGTTTTCCCTGAGACGGCAACAGGTGCGGAGGCCACGTCACTAGTCATTGCCCCTGGCACTTGTGTGGTTAATGCTCTGGAAGTGTCGGTTCCTCTCAAGCTCTACTGCAATGGAGATGGAGAATGGATGGTTCCTGTAGGTTCCTGCACTTGTATGGCAGGGTTTGAGCCTGCACTTAAGGAATCGCAATGTCAAGGTGAGTGCTGATTGAGGCTGGGGAATATATCAACTACTGTATTTATGATATACTCACAATTATTTTGTTACTGATGACAAAAATCAATGGAAAAACATGCTTTGATTACTTTTAAATAGATTTTATTTTACAGTATAATATATTATTTTTGTTCTTTCATTAACATTTTTGATCATCATCTTTTTGTGGCAACAATGGAAAACAAATATTCTTTTTAAGTAATTTCAGAGTAAATACATCCATATTGAGATACATATTGAATATCGTCAAAAAGCTGAAAAAAAATAAGATAATATTTTAAGCTGTTTCACCCATCCCAAGTGCTGATATATGTGTTTTGGGTGTTTTTTTCTCACTTTGCAGTTTATTCTTATCTTGCAGTATCATATTAAGCCACATGGACAAATCATCCTATTTTTTATTGAGGGTGTTTGGCCTAACAGCGAATTTGGTTATTCGACCTCAATTTAAGCAGAGCAAAGCAATGAATAAGTAAAAGACTCCGTATGTCTGTCGGTGTGGAACAGTTTTTGCTGAGAGAAAGGAGGGGTCTTGATGAAAAACATATCAGGTTTAGACGGAGGTGAATTAAGCCGGCGTGTAACATAGCCGTGGTGAAAGTGAGCAGAGCAGACAGCGGGAGGTCAAGGGTCAAATGGAGAGCTGGGAGTGAGAGGAGACCAGGAATCGATTTGCGGATCAAGGGCAAGGGCTGCAGTGAAACATTAATGAAGCGTATGAGATGGAGAGAGAAAAGTAACCCTGACAGTCAAGGCACAGGAGGTTAAAGGTCACAGACAGACAGTAGGCTCCAACACATTATAAGAACCACAAAGTTGGAGATACAGAGCAGTGACCCTGTGGAGTAAAGAACTAAATTGAACAGTGAGGAATATGTGTACAGAGAAAAGAGGATTATTAGCGGGGCTTGATAAGGCAATAATACGTTGGCCGTGAAGTGCAAAGCGAAATAACAAATCTAAAAACACAACAACAAATAATCAAAACCAAAAAACAAGTTAGAAAACACAACAGCAATTCAGAAGATTTTAGGTACACGGTGTGTAAGGGACCGTCTAGAAATTCCTCAAACTGCACTAAAACCCCATTCAGTTGACTTGAATATACAAACATGACAAACACTGTTATTAAAAAAGCATTTTGACATTCTGACGGTTGCAGTAGACTGCCAGCGTGATGGCTCACTTTCTACATTTGATGCCAGCATGACCAATTATGAGGTCAGTGTTTTTTTTTTATACAAAAAAATAGAATACTGTATCATTATAATTGCATATACTTGGAAAATCTATCCATTGGCAGCAACCGGAACCTTTATATATATATATATATATATATATTTGTTTTTTAACAATACTTTTTTTTAAGTTAGATCATGCAAGTTGAATGAACGCTTGGTCACCACTAACGTTTTAGCACAGTTTGTGGACTTTAAGATGGTCCCTTATGCACTAGATGGACCATGAGACCATAGATGAACATCGTGCCTAAAACTAACTTTTCCCGCTCACTGTTTTTACTCTCTGTGTTATGAAGTTTCCCGTTACTGTTTTCACTCCAAATGATTAGTTTTTCGGTCAGTTACCTTTTGGCATGGATTTTGATATAATCAGTGAGTGAACAAATCCTGAAGAAAGGACTAGGTCTCATTCACATAAGCTATGGTACCTGCCCATTCCGTTTCAGAATTAGGGGTGGGCTCTTTTAACTTCGGCCAGTAAGCACCAAAAAACACAACTGGCAACACCATAGCAACAAAACTAAAACTAAAACCTATAAATACACCTTTGGAGAAAAATTGGGCAGTCCTAGCAAATCTGCTCTGTGACGTACAGTTAAAAACTCATTCGTTTAAGTGTGGCGGCTCAAGGTCAGAGCACTGCTGGCTGAGCCCTGTTAAAACATTCTCTATTCAAGTTGACCGAAAACTAAAGGAGGGATGAATCTCTGTCACCCCCTCCCCTCTCTTATGCGCCTTCATCTGAAGGCCACTGGTCTCATTAATACCCTGCTGGAGCACTGTTTGGACATTCACATGAATATTAATTGTCGCGATCTTTTTTTTTTCTCCATATTTTTCCTCTCCGTTTTTGCCCTCACTTCCAATTTCAGCACAAATTCTAATCACTCCTTTAAGCCCTATGTTCTCCTCTCAATGAGAGAGAGAGAGAGAGAGAGAGAGAGCGAGAGAGATAGTTTGGACAATAGAGTGTGAGCAAAAGAAAGAGTGCAAAAGTGAGAGAAATCATGAAAAAAAGCTTGCAGGATTTGCATTTCTTTGCCTGCTTTCACCTCTCTGCTCTCTTGCTCTGTTAGGAGTGCTGCTAGAGGAAAGATGATGATGAAAGCAAAGGGCTGACTTCTTACCTTCTTGGAAGTGATTAATCAGCACATTCAACCCTTCAAATAACAGCCTGACTTTTTTTAAAAGGGGAATTTCGAGCAGTCTTTCATGGGGGCTAGATGGACTCAATTTGTCTATCTAAGATTTGTTTGATTTATGTACATCTGAAATCGGAGGGAAAACTCTAAGGACTCATTCATCTCCAAGGCGATGTGTTATGTGCGATAAGCTCGCATTCACAAGGCCTACACTCTTTCATCTTTATCTCTACGTGAATCATTTCCTAAGTTCCTTCTTCACTACCTGTACCTTTGGACACCTTTGATAAATGGTTGAACAAACAACCCCCGTTTAGCTAAGTTAACACAGTTTCCGTGCACTAATGGAACGCTATGTCAATATTGCACGTTCTGAGAAAGGGAACTAGGAAGTTTACCTCAGCTTAGAAACCAGATGTTCATACATGTTAATCAAAAACATTGCAGAGGTTCTTTATTTGCTGTTTCCAACCCTTTAAGTTTACTGATAAAGTTGGAAACCTGCTGTTATATTCCTTCCTTGCTGGAATTTAACATAAAACTGGCTCCTCGATCACTGAACGAGACATTTAAAGTGACCTACAGAGCAGAAAGATCCTAGCGTCGTTGTGCACCTTGTAGAGCACATCCACATTTATCAAAAAGTGCACTAAAATGTGTACACAAGCTCTGTAAATGGTCTCAGTGCTCCACAAGGCCAAAGACCAGTGAATGATGCTGTAATCTTTGTATTCATAAGATAACGGCTCACACTTTCTCTTGTTCCCCTCAATAAGCTTTGTTTAACTTTGAGAGATATTTCTTCTGGTGCAACATCAACATGTCCTCTGTTTGAGTATCGATTGAAGGAGTTCATTATAAAGAGTGCTGGTGTTTGGAGCTAACAGCCGTCTGTTTGTTATTAATGTTGACGGTTAGCATATGCACAGTGGGTTTATGTTAGGCTAGGGTACTTTGTTGGATGTTGTCTAGTCATAAGGGGGTTATTTAGGGAAATATATGGAAAGCATTAGCAAATTAACGTTGCCAAACAAATACATAAGAAGGAACCTGTACGCCTTCGTACTTTATGATGCCAAGATTGTAAAAGTCAATATGGGAAAAATAGACCACATATTGCGGGCAAGAGAAAAACGAAAAAACAAACAAACAAAGAGAGTCAGTTAAAGAAGCACTCAGTATCCTCTTGGACTTACAGTGACACCTAGTGGTGTGGATGCAGCATCATTTAAAATCAATAGCGTTCAGTTACAGATCCCAATGTAGAAATTCACTATTCACAATCAGCCATGATTAATTTAATCCAAGAGTGAAAGTGTCCAATAACAAGACAATTACTGAGATTAAGAGAGTATTATTCAGATGGTCATGTGATTCTAAAATGGCTGCTGTCATATGGGCTGCCATTTTCATGCATAAAGGTAGTAAAGCTAAAGCTAAAGCTAATGAATCTATTACTGTTTTCACCGCTAACTGTGAAAGTGGTGTTTTCAATGCATTTTTAAAAACAACAAGCTTTTTTTTTAGCTTGCAGCCCAGGCACCTTCAAGTCAAAACAAGGTGAAGGTTTGTGCACCCCATGTCCGCCTAACAGTCGGACGAGTTCTGGAGCTGCCAGCATCTGCTCCTGCAGGAATGGGTACTATCGGGCGGACAACGATTCTCCCGACTCAGGATGCACAAGTGAGTGATTAACTCGACTCAGCCCTGAATGACTTCATCCAGATACAAGCAGTGCTATTTCTTTTGTAATTTCATCTGAAAACAAAACACAAAAAAACTAATTTATGTATCCAAATACCATTGGATCAATTCCGAAATTATCTATTGTATGTCTTCAAACCAAATTCTTAGTCACTGGTCCGTCAGTCTGGAGAATGATTGTTTTTTAATAATTTTCTTCCTGCTTCATATTAGCTTCTCTCTAGCTGTGTTTGCTCAAAACCGTGTGAGCAGTCTGAGCAAATGCATCCAAAAAATGCTTTCCCCAAGCAGCACCGATGCTATTTCACTGCTCAAGCTGGTCTAGTTTGATGGTTTTAGATGGATTTAGTTCATGTGTCAGCTGATCAGGCAAGGAGACATACTGGTAAACCAGCTAGACCTGCTGAAAGGCTGTGAAACCATCAAAACCAGCAAACTATCTTAGTCTACTTTAATCTGTTCTTTTCACCAGGTTTTTATTATCTAAATTATTTGCATGTGTACTTGTATATTCAGAAGATAACAAAAACATAATACATTTTTTGCAGCCGTGCCCTCAGCTCCTCGCAACGTGATCTCCAGCGTAAACGAGACATCATTGTTACTTGAGTGGAGTGAACCACGTGACCAAGGTGGCAGAGATGACATTTTCTACAATGTCATCTGTAAAAAGTGTCTGCCAGAGCGTGGAACCTGCACAAGGTGTGATGACAATGTGGACATCTCTCCACGCCACCTCGGCCTGACCGAGAGACATGTGACCGTCAGGAACCTTCAAGCTCACACTCAGTACAGCTTTGAGATCCAGGCCGTCAACGGAGTCTCCAACAAGAGTCCCTACGCACCCCATTTTGCATCTGTTAACATCACCACCAACCAGGCTGGTCAGTTTAATGGGTTTTGTTTAAAACATTTTATCTTAAATACTTGCTTGTCACCAACGAATGTTGTGTTTTGGATGCTGGTATGCTTGTGTCCCCACAAGGCTTCTTAACTAACTTAACCAGTTCAATTATTATTATTTATTATTTATTTTTGATAAACCAGCTTTAGATATGAAGGCTAAATTGCTTGATCAGCTTCACCAGCAAAGGTGATGTTGGTTTCATAACTGGCTTATTAAGAACAGCATGGTAATTCAGGTCTGATAGTGTCTAAACCAGGCTTCTTGACTAACTTAACCACTAAGACCTCCTAGGTCAACCAGTCTCACAAAAAAAGGCAATGCTGGTTGACCAGCTTCAACAGCTAAGGATATGCAGGTCAACCAGCTAGACCAGTACCAAAACAGCACTATCCAACATAAACCAGCCAAGACAAGCATGGAAATTCAGAACTGCTGTTGTTTTGACCAGGTTTCTTGACCAGCTTAACCAGCATGATTCTCATTGTCAACCAGCTATACGAAAAAGGCCATACTGATTAACTAGCTTCACCAACTAAAGTGATGCTAGTCTGTCAGCTAGACCATCACCAAACAACACTAACCAGTATAATCCAGTCTAAACCAACATGGAAATTCATACTGGTCTATTCAGCAGGTATATGTGTCCTCCAAAAGTGTTGAGAACCTAAGTGAATTTAGGACAAGGGTCTTCACATTCTCACTGGCTTGAAATAGCATAGTATAATGGGTTCAATTATGACACTTCCAACCCACAATACTCAACCCACAGAGCTCAGCCTACAGAACACATATAAGCCAAAGAACTGTGCTACGATACTCAATAGCTATGGTAGAGTGTGCTGGCTTTGTGAGATGTGGATATGCATTAACATTTGTAGAAAGCTGGTTTCTTATTGTGTGATCCATTTTTTTATTTAACACTGGACTTCTTAGGATCACTGCATATGTTTAACAATATCTTTAGTACTCTATACTTGCACCCAGATCCCAGAAAGTCTCATATTTGCTATCTGGCATTGTCCACTGGCATTGTAATATGACTCAGGCTGCAGTTTAGCCGGGTCAAGCCCAGGGTGACATGCACGCCTACATAGCAGGCCACAAACTTGCAATTAGATTAACTGGTGATTTTCCCAGAGCTACGCTTGAATATTCATCCCTTTTAAGACAAAAAATAAATATGGGCCTTTAAGTTTATGGGGCGTCATGGTAACTTCCACTGTCTCCTCAGAAAGAGGCCCCCTTAATCCCGGCCCGAGTGTAAGCTGGCAGGCTGGCCAGGGAGTATTGACTTCAGGGTGAGCTTTTCTGAACAAGGCCTGAGTTTGGAGGTTGATGGTTGTTTGGTTGGGGGGCGGGTTGCAGGGGTAGAGGGGAAGGATCAAAGAACCGGACCTGGGGATTAAAACACTCAGAATGTGTGAGCAAGGAAGAGAGGGAGACAAGAAAGTATAAAGTGAAATGCTGAGAGGTACTGCAGGCCAGTAGAGACGTGATAAAATCAGAAACCGGAGATGCTAGCATCACATCTGAAGACAAATGGGGACAGTGTAGATTGTGTGAAGTAGGTGCTAAAATAGTTTAGGTGCACAGAACAACATGATGAAAACAAATAAATTAGTGAATTTAATTCAAATATGCCCAGGTCACCATTAACCAAAAAATGAATAAATATAATACATATATATTTATATATACCACCTGCCCCCTCGTTGCACCAAAACAGTGCCAAACCGCATCTCAGAATAACATTCTAAGATTATATTCTTCTCACCACAATTGTGCAGAGCAGTACTGTTACTGTATAATATAATAATAAAGTTATACTGTACAACTGAGTTACCGTAGACTTTGTCAGTTCGAACCAGTCCGACCATTCTATGTGGATCTCTCTCATCAACAAGACATTTCCATCCTCAGGACTGCCGCTCACTGGATGTTTTTTTTGTTTTTGGCACCATTCTGAGTAAACTCTAGAGACTGTTGTGTGTGAAAATCCCAGAAATACTCAAACCAACAATCATGCCACAGTCCAAATCATTAAGGTCACATTTTATCACCATTCTGATGGTTGATGTGAACATTAACTGAAGCTCCTGACCCGCATCTGCATGATTTAATGCACTGCACTGCTGCCACATGATTGGCTGATTAGATAATCGCATGGATGATTGTTGCGATTGTTGCGACATGCATTGTGCCAGATGGGCTGGTTTGAGTATTTCTGGGATTTACACACAAAACAGTCTCTAGAATTCACTCAGAATGATGCCAAAATAAAAAAAATATATAATTATTAAATCCAGGGAAACTTCTAATTTTGCACATTAAAAAATTAAGAGACCACTGCAAAATTGCTTAAAGACAATGGAGCCAATTTCTGGACCATTAGGACTTTTTGCATGATGATATTATTTTCTTGAAAATTAAGCACATTACTTTTTTAATTTTTTATTATATTTTTATTACCGTAATACATCTGAACATCTCACATTTCAGTTCTTCTTTTGTTTATTCCCAATTTACATTCCCAGTTAAATATTCTTAATTGTCTTCTTATATGACATCATTTTTACACTGTATTTTTGTTCTGTATTATAGTAAAAATGCTGTATTTTCCAAATTAAATGAGAATAAACTATGGCATTAAATACATTCTGTATATTATTGAACAAATTAGACAGTGCAACAAATACAACCATCATGTTCAAATACTTACAATTTCAATAAAATATCAGTTGTTTCTCATGTTACAGTAATGAGATTAGTTAATTCTTTTATTTATTTACTTTATTTATGGTAATGAGAAAATGGTGAGGAAATGTGCTTCATTGTCATAGTGCATGTTGTGTCCATGTGGGTGTGTGTAGCTATAAACATATTTGCTGTTTGTGTGGTAAGAGGTGTGGACTGGATCTGCCAGATAGTAAGCCTTCCTGTCTGTCTGTCTGTCACGGCAATATTCACAAGAATAAAACAGAATGCTTCAAACAGAACCCAATATCAAAAGTGCCCTAAACTATGAGCAACTTCCATTTTATGCATGCAAGCATGCTTCAAAGCCGGTTGTTGGTAATCCTGAACCAAAGAAGTCTTTCAATGTGCAAAAATAAATAAATAATAATAAAAAATAAAATAGAAATGCAGCTTTTATTATAACATGACTTTTCTCATTTTCTTTATATAGCTCCTTCCGCAGTTCCTACTGTCCACCTGATGGGGGCGTCAGCAAACACCATGAGTCTCTCCTGGCTTCCCCCTGAAAAACCAAATGGCATCATCTTGGATTACGAGATTAAATACCATGAGAAGGTGAGAGCCAGTGTAAATCAATGAAGCAAAGGACATTCAATCACAATTCCTCCACTGTCATCCTCCGCTCTATACATAATCTTTCATCCTGACAACAGTGTCAGCCCGTCCTCTCTCTCTCTCGTACCCTAACACCCTCCTCCCTCACTCCTTCCTCAATTCATCCACTTCTTTTGAGCGCAGATAACGCGAGGCAGCCAGTGCTTGGCAGGGATGGAGGCAAGAGGATTTGCATAGGGGAGAAGAAAGGGTCGAGCATATCTGCTGCATGTTTGATGTGTTGTACTGACAGATTAAACTGGAGCTGCAACACACTCGTGTTTGGATGCTGGCTGGTTTTATATGGCTTGTTTTATCACTGTTCCTCTAGGACCAGGGAGAAGCTATTGCCCACACCATGACAGCCCAGCGTAGCTCTGCACGCATTGAGGGTTTAAAAGCTGGCACGTCATATGTGGTGCAGGTTCGAGCCCGAACGGTTGCAGGGTATGGCCGCTACAGCAGCCCTGCTGACCTTAGCACCAACCACCAGGGTATGTAAAATACCCTATATTTAAATTTGACCACATTACAGTGTCTTTTCAAAACATGTCAAGCATCCATGCAAGATGTTATAACAAGATCTGAGCAATTATTTTCCCTTATCCTGAATGTGTCTTATGGTATCTATATGGATTTTTTACATGCACACAGCCGACTCAGACAAGAGTCTACAGGAGCAGCTGCCTCTCATTGTGGGCTCCCTCACGGCTGGGCTGGTCTTCATCATTGTTGTTGTTGTCATTGCCATAGTCTGCCTCAGGTACAGAGTTCAACTTTTAATTGACCTACTTAAGTAATGTTTTTTTTCTTTTCCAAATGGATTTCACCTAATGCAGAGGGAATACGCCAAAATATATCTATGAAACAGCACTATTACTTATAGAGTTACAACAAATACTATTTTGACACTATAACCTCTCTTAAAAATGAATAAATGACTTTGCTTTAAATTGCCATTTATTTTCAAGTTTGGTTAGAGCTAGCTAGTGAAATCTAGCATCGTGCATTTTTAATTGTAACTTAAGTGTACAAAATGTAAGTAAGCTTTCTTTCCCCTAGATTTAGCCTTTGTATTTGAGAACCCATAGAACAAAAAAATGGATGCTGTGTCAGGCATATTTAAGCAGATTCATTCTGGGCTTTCATTCATGTAAATTGTAGCCACTAGCCTCAGATTTACATGTGCCCTACATTGCATTCCTGCAGTTTGTCGATCACTGGCACAGGAACGCTTCATCTTCTAGCCACCGTCCCATTGACATAGTTGAGGGCAAGGTAGCTGTGTATTTAAACCCTTATCATGCAGAAATTCTCAATTTCCACTCTATGTCTTTCTAATCAGCACAGCGTCTTGGTATCTTAACTTGTCTGCAATTTAAAAAATGTAGGCCTTGGCATATTGCAAAACTGCGTTTGAATTGGAAATGAGATACAAATTACCAGCGGGTATTATTGGCCCGGTTACTAGTTAGACAACAAAGGGACTACATTAACATGTTCCAGGAGGGGGGTTGGGTTTGTTGAAATTGCACTGCATTTAATAGACTGATAGTGGAGAAAGTGTGGAGGAAGGAATTAGGAGAGGATAGTGAATTATGTGGAATAATGAATAATTTGAGAGCAAAGATTCCTGCACATTTAACAGGAGCACAGTAGCTGAGACTGTCGCTGTTGTTTTAGGCCTTCCTCTGTTGTTTTTATGATTCTGTTTTTTGAGTCTGAAACAGTTGTTCTGTTAATTTTCATATCTTTCCCCTCCTTTAATCGACCTTAATGTGTCCCTGAAGGAGCTGACAGGGAAAAATGCAGGTCCTTTTCAAAATACCTATTCTGCTACAATGTATTAGGAAATCATCAACCTCTTGTGACTGATTTTATTGTCTTTGCTTCACAGAAAGCAACGCAATGGCTCAGAATCAGAATACACAGAGAAATTGCAACAATACAGTAAGTTTCTAAAGATTTAACTTGCCATATTCTGACTTTGTATACACTACCCCTGCTGAAGAAACCAGCATATTCAGTTTTGCTGGTTTGATGGTGTACCCACCTGGCTTTTTAGCTAGCTAAATAAGCAAGACTTCCTTGGACAACAAGCGTTACCAACTAAGTTCTGCTGTTGAACTGCATGGCAATGCTGGTCCACCAGCTAATCCACCAGCAAACCAACTTGGACAGCATGGAAATTTATGCTTGTCTAAACTGGTCTTTTCAGCAGGCACATGTGATCACAATAATTTAGGGCTGTTAAGACTGAATGCATTCTTGCACTGAAAATAAGTTAGACATATTATTTTTGCTTTAAATATCTTCTAAAAATCATGGCGCTCCTCAAATTCATCCATCTTGAGCATGTTTAATAGAAAAACAATTGAAAACAGTCCATATGGATGCAAAAATGTGTTTGGTGTGAACTGCCCCAACGTATGATTGAGATACAGTGGCGTATTAAAGCAGTGCGATTCATATGGCTATTCACACTATTGAATCCCCTATAGTCACTCCGGGAATGAAGGTCTACATTGACCCCTTCACATATGAGGACCCTAATGAGGCTGTCCACGAGTTCGCCAAAGAGATTGACGTTTCCTGCGTGAAAATCGAGGAGGTCATCGGCGCAGGTAACCAACAACACAAGCTCCTGAGCAACAGGGGGAAGACAGCTAGGCACACCCAGGCCATACCTTTAGAGGACTTCACTCCAAGCGGTACTTGAAACCCGACCCCCTAGCAACTTACCAACATCTCTAACAGCTTTACTTACAAGAGGGAGCTCCTGAGGTTTTCTTTAGAGCTAACTATAGAGCTACTATTTCTGCTACTGCCCTCTGTCCACTTACCAAGCTTACCCTAAGGGTGATGGTACCTCCCGGACAAAAAATTGTCCTCTTGACCTGTTAAGGCCACAGTATACTTCAGTTTTCTGCGTGCCGGTACAAATTCCATCATCAGCACAGAAGGCGCAAACTGAATGCTTGCAACCTAGTTTTTTTACACGTGAGCAGTCCGTGTCTTTGCAAGTCGTCAGTGTACAAGCCTGCCATTGGATGTGATAAAAATAGTGTACATGAATTAAAAGTCTCCATACAGGGTCACGGTCAAGAGTATACTTTGAAAGGCTGAATGCTGGATCCATGTGTGAGATGGAATGGCACTTGGAAAAACAAAGTATAACCTTGATTTTAACCTCTCCTTCCATGGCTCATTCCTGCCCTCAATACAACTCCCCTTTGTTTTGTCAATTTCAGCTTGATCTTAATACTATTCATAACAGTTTGGTTCACAAATGTCTTGGAAGCTAAGCATTTTAGGAGCCAAGAACAAATGTAGGATTGTAGGATTCTTGTTCAGTAGGACTTAAACCCATGTTGTAGTGGACCGAGGAGTTGAGGAGTTCTCTACCAGAATAAAAGAAGCAAGGCTTTAACATTCAGAGCTGCTACCTGAACCCGTTGCTTCCTAGCTTTTAAAGTGACAAACCCCTACATGTACTTCCCCAACCCCTCTTAAACCTTTTTCTCTGTTGCACTCTCTCACACGTTGGTCTAGACTCCAGGTGCAAGTCCTACAATCATCCCAAGCTTCTGTCGTCACCTACTTCTTGCCCTACTACCCTCACTACACCAAGACCCTAATATTCCCTCTTCCTGCCCTTTACACATTACTCTTCCTATTTACTTTTCTAAACCCCAACCCCTGCAACCCTCCCAGAGCTTTTGCCTCCTGAAGCATTCCTGGCCACCCCCACCCCTTCTCTAGACACACTCCAATAGCTCCACCTTTAGCCCTGGCTTCTATTGCTGTCTCCCCCCGCCTTCCCATGGCTCCTTGATTCTAACCAGTAACTGTCCATCTACCCTTTCTCTCCCACACTCCACCACTTTTCCCTCTCCTCTCTCTCCACTCCACCCTTTCTTCCTCTTTCTTGTCTGTCCACCACTCCTGCAGGAGAGTTTGGAGAGGTGTGCCGTGGGCGCCTCAAGCTCCCTGGACGCCGTGAGATCATTGTGGCCATCAAAACATTGAAGGCAGGCTACACCGAACGCCAGAGGAGAGACTTCTTGAGTGAGGCCAGCATTATGGGCCAGTTTGATCATCCCAACATTATTCGTTTGGAAGGGGTGGTGACCAAGAGCCGGCCAGTTATGATTGTAACTGAGTTCATGGAGAACGGAGCACTGGATTCCTTTCTCCGGGTGAGAGATGCCTATTACCATAATGATTTTTTTCTTTAAAGTCATAGTAATTAATGTTAAGTAAGTAAAGTGTGTAATTTTGGCACCACTCATGTCACCAAATGGAATTGCAATGCAATTGTTTTCAATCAGGCTTCCCAAACACTTCCATTGGTGTAGGAACAAATAGTCCCACCCCAAACTCAGGCACATGGTTGAGTCATTGTTGTTACGTCAGGATGCTCAGACAAATAGAGCAATCTATTGATAGCGCTGCAGAGCCTAAGTATTTACACTTTTGGGGGGAATCAATGTTTAAATGGCTTACGTATAATTTTCTCTGCATATTTTGGGCTCAGAGATAATATTTTAACATAAATAAATAAATGCAAACATTAAAAGAATAGTTCACACAAAAATGATGTCATGATTTACCTTCCAAACATATTTGACTTTCTTGAGGGTAAATGGTGACAGAATTTTAATTTTGTGGTGAACTAATCATTTAAGGTCTGTACTTGTATTCTTTTCACACAACATTTGTAGAAATGCAAGTAATACTTTATAGAAAGTGATCTACTTCATGAAATTGTTTGATAATTATATCCCCTCCTCGCTGCAATCTAGCACAAATTCCTGCCTCCATCTTTTTAATAAAAAGACATATTTTCACTTAACCCATTGAAACATCCTCCTAAACTGGCTATGAATGGCTATGAAAGATAGCGTAGCTGATAACTGTGACATTCAGAAATTAATCAGCAGGCTGATGAGTCACATCCTGGAACGTTGAAAACACGTTGACAGCAGTGAGGGACGATACTGTTATGAATGAGTCTGTGACATCTTGTCTCTCTCTCAAACAGCTAAATGACGGCCAGTTCACAGTCATCCAGCTGGTCGGTATGTTGAGAGGAATTGCAGCTGGCATGAAATATCTGTCCGACATGAACTATGTGCACCGTGACCTGGCTGCTCGTAACATCCTGGTCAACAGCAACCTGGTGTGTAAGGTGTCTGATTTTGGCCTTTCTCGCTTTTTGGAGGACGATCCAACAGACCCAACCTATACCAGCTCATTGGTCAGCATTCAAATCACTTCTTGGTCCATTAATATTTAAAGCAATCTTGGCTTTCAATATTGCTATATATTTTTCATTTTTATGAGCAAATATCAATTGCAAACCCTCAAATGTGGTTAAAAAAAAAACACTTTTCATCTTGTATCTGTAGGGAGGAAAGATCCCAATTCGCTGGACAGCCCCTGAAGCTATTGCTTACAGGAAATTCACTTCAGCCAGTGACGTTTGGAGCTATGGTATTGTCATGTGGGAGGTGATGTCATACGGCGAGCGCCCATACTGGGACATGAGCAACCAAGACGTGAGTCTTGTCTTTTTACTTTGTCTTAATTATCCTCACCTGTGCATAGACTAACATCAATCTATCAATCTTCCTTCACCAGGTGATCAACGCAGTGGAGCAGGACTATCGGCTGCCTCCACCCATGGACTGCCCTACTGCCTTGCACCAACTCATGCTAGACTGTTGGGTGAAAGAAAGAAACTTGAGACCCAAGTTCTCCCAGATCGTCAACACCCTGGACAAACTTATCCGAAATGCCGCCAGCCTTAAGGTGGTCACCAGCACACATTCTGGGTAAGTGCACTCATGGACTGAGGCATATTAGCTTGTTAGAATGTTAGATTTTTAATAAGCAAGCAGTTTTAAATGATCATTCTGTCATCATGTACTTGGAATGTAGCGGACACTCTTTTCCATGTACCTACAGTAAATGTGAATCAAAGCTTTCATGCTTCAAAAAGAAGCACTGTAAAAGTTGTTCATTCTGCTGGTGGAATTTACAAACTGAAAATTCAGGAACGGAGATTGGATTTTGCACTGAAAACACAAATCCCACCCACTCCAGATCCCACCCACACCCTCTTTTGCTTTGTGCTTTCACGAAAAGTGTACTTGCGCACTCATGAAAATAGAGCCCAGAATGTTGTCATTTTTTTGGGTGAACTATGACTACAGTTCTCTGTTTACGACTTATTTAGTCTGATTCTTTCCACCATTTCAAAGTACATGTATTAGGCCAAAGGCCATTAGGAGATCACTGATTTCAGATCATTTTATATTGACGAACAATATTCTAAACTGAGAAACTCTGACGTTATGGAAATTAAGATGACCTTCAGTCAATGAAACATTTGGAGGCTATTGACTATTTTGGCAGAGATGATTGCTTTGGTACACTTGCAGAATCCTTTTCTGTTCAAGATATTTAATCACATAAGCCGTCTTCCCATCTTCCACATAAATCAAATTGATTGTCAATGACAGATGTCAGTCACTAAATAACACAATTTGTTTATTGACTAGTGTTTTTGCTCTAGATTTTTTATTTTTTTTTATTTTTTTTGTCTTTTTTTAATGAATCAGGCAGTTATTGGTAGGAGATTGTGTGTGGAGCAGAAGCTCCAGGTGGGCACTGATGGGGGATTGACCCACCTCAGGGTGTCTGCCTTTGGGCTGAACATCCTGGAGGAGGGCTGCTGACAACTAGGAAACCGAGGGAGCCACTAAGTCTGATCCACAAAGATCAGACGATAGAGGAAGAGTAATTAGTTAATGTAATACAAAGATAGGAATGGTTTTAATTAGCAAGTAACAGGATTTTAAAAGGAGAAATGGAGATGTGCCCCCCCCCACCCTGCCGAACTTAATGAAAGAGGAATGACTTTAATGCAATGTGATTCAGTCCTATACTTAACCAAGGACAGTTTCACACATACTGCATTTATGGCCTGAGAGAAACACGTATGTTCATTTAGACAATATTAATACTTTTGGCGAATTAGAAAACATTTTGAAAATACACTGTTAACCTCTTTTTCAACACAACCATTTGCAAAACAGGCTTTTAAAAATCAGCATTAAGTGACACAACCAGCATTTTAATTTGGTATATCTGATTGAATCCAGAACACTTAAGCAGTTATCTAAATTTAGGTGTGTACAATTTAGGTGTTGGGATTCCGTTTCGGGTAAATCAATTCCATTTAATATGTAAATGTGATCCCCCTCTTTATGTAAATCATATTTCATGGTGATCAAGTTTATAATAATGCCATTAAGTAACACAATTTTTGTTCCTGGGTAGTAAGTGTTATTTCCTAATTTCTTATGCCTCAAATGGTTAAAATGGCTATTATTCCCCACAAACTTTGCTTTTGTGATCATGACAGTGATATTTTGAAATGTACCTAGTTCCAATGAGAAAACGGGCGAATTTGTGTCTTTTCATTCACAGTCAGAAAAAAACAACATATGAATCCAAATGAACATGTATTTATACTAAAGTAATACAATAAGGACTACAAATGATTTAGAAGGGAGTCATTTTTCGAGGTTTACGATTATACTGTAAATCACTGTCATGAATCAGCCCCCAAATGTACTCATCATACTTCAAGGTGTCCAGCAAGGTCTTGATGCTGTTGTAATACTCTTTGAGGTGCACCGATTGATCCAGGGGAAGAGACGGGTACTTGTTATCATTTTGGAGCAGCACGGCTTTGAGGCTCCTGGATGAGCTGTCAATGAAGAGGCGCCACTCATTCTGGTTACAGGCGATTCTGATTGCCTCAAACAAACTGGTCACATTGTGGCAGAAGCAGAGCCCATCTTGACGAAGAAGCTGGAAAAAGGCTGTTGACGCTTCCTCTGATCTGCGACTTACACACTTTCATCCATCAAGTTCCACTGCTTGAGCCTAGACGTCAAAAGCTTGGCATTGGACTTGGTGAGACCAAGATCTCTAATCAAGTCATTGAGGTCTTTTTGGTTGTTGTAGTATGGGTTTCTCTCCTCAACTCCACATATAAAATTGCCATCTGGATCTACAACATCTTCCTCGCTCTCTGACTTGCTGCCCTCTTCTAAAGACGGCTGCTCTCTCGCCGGAGGAGTGGGTGAGGGGAGCTTATGTCAGTGTGGCACCGGGGTGATGGATGAAGGTCCGGATATGTGATAGCAGGTGCAGTCTTGCCAGTCCGACATTTGGAAGTAGCAGTTTCTTGAGTGGTCAGTGGGTTCCCGCATAATTCTTGGAATAGTGAACTTCATGGCTCTCTTTTCCCCTCTGAACCATCCTACAAAAATACATTTATTTCACCCATGACTAATGTGTAAAAGATTCTTGCAACATTTTCCATATATTATATATTTTTTCAATAACAAAATTTAAAAAATTAACAAATTTTAAAACTTAAAATTCCGAGCAACAAGTTTTTTTGCAGCGCTCGCAGGTGAAATGAGGTGCCCAGGGTTTATCTTGATCCCCCACGAAATATGCCTTGTAGGCCTCAGACATCATAGCAGATGCTTCCACACAGTACTTTTCGCTCTTATCTTGATAAATTGTCCACAGACATAGCAAAATGCGTCTGCCGGATGCTTACATCCTCTCGATGCCATCTCAGAAAAATGCAGATATGTATCCACTTAGGCGGCTGGAACTAAACTGAACTGTTGGGCTTCAGGCCCCTTTATTTATACTACTATTTATATTACTGGAAACTTCTAGAAAGTTTTAGAAGTTACTCCACGTTTACTCAGCCCTGAATCTATCTAGAATGTTCTGGAAAATAGGTACATTTCAAAATATCACTGTTACAAAAGCAATGTTTGTGGGGAATAATAGCCATTTTCTAGACTTTTGAGGCATAAGCAATTAGGAAATAATACTTACTAACCAGTAAACTTTTTTACACTTTTTTATCGCCCACTCATGACAACCATTTTGTAATTCATGGCCATTATTAAAGGAAATGCTTCCAAATTAAATTAACACAGAAATCACCGTTATAAATAAACAGAAACAGTCCTTATACCACAATTACACTTACTAAACAATAATAGTTGCTCTCAATCTTCTGTTTAGGGCAATTTAGTTTTGAATGTTTAACTTTCAATTTCCTCATATGGCTTTTATGTTTACATTTAAAGTCAACCTCTCTAAGATGTAAGAGTCTGGCCAGCTCTAACAATGCTCTATTAAGAGAAGCTGCCTTCCAGGTTAATGACCACAAACCCTTCAGCCCTAAAGGCAGGAGCTTATTAAAATCACTCTTCCCATCCATCTATAGACCTTCTCCTCAATAGAGCCACTGTTCCACACTTATTAACTTTTCTCTTCTGCTTTTAATTGTTAATTAATCTAATGCCATCAAAAGACAGCCAGGTTCAGCCGAGCAGAGAGCTTGCAGACAGAAGTGTGTGCTCTCAAGACTTTGCCTCCCTGTCCCCACTGCCCAGAATGTAATGTTGGGTTATTAAGAGCCAGATCTAGGCATAAATTAGGCATAGTCTCTGTTGGTTTTACTGGATTAACACAGCTGCCTTTGTGCCTGACATTACATTTAGTTACACTATGGGGTATGAGTCGATGTGTCAGGCGAAAGTGTTGCAAGCTCAAAAGTGAAGTGATTGCTTCAGCAATTGCCTTTTTCATCAACATTTGCTTTTAGGACTCTACAGGTTAGGATTATGTTTAAGGTTTAGGGTAGCAAAGTTGGTTTTGTTGATTTTAAACTCAGAGCATTCATCTTAAAAAAATTCTGTTTAGGAGAACATTTAACTGGATTTTAACTGGAGTGGAAATTTCACCTCGAAATTCAGTGTAACGTATCAAGAACCACGTAATATGATTTTTTCATAATTTTTATGCATTTTTATGAATCATTTCCCTCAGATTTTAGGGCAAGGGTTAGTGCTAAGGTTAAGGTAAATGGTAAGAACAACTGCTTTTTTGAAAGTAGTGTTTTACCACGACTAATTAAGGATGTTAATTTACCTACTTAACCACATACAGACTCTACTTCGGTAAATCACATGGTGTGTAAGCAACACAATATAGGGCATCTACGTGCGAGAGTATAAGCTGAGTCAGAAAATGCTGCAAATCCATAGATTTTTTTTAAAGAGAAGGTGGTTTACAATGACATTTCACAAGGGTATTGTGAAAGTAATGCTCCATCATGCTACCAAAAGATGAGGAAATATTTACTTTAGCTGCAACGCACTCAAACGTAGCAACTCGTTAAGCAATCCCTTACAAAACATAACTGCAGGAATACTTCGTCCAAATTACCACACTTGTACTGCAGTAATGGAAAATGCAGAAATACTTTGTCCAAATTACCACACTTGTACTGCAGTAATGGAAAATGCAGAAATACTTTGTCCAAATTACCACACTTGTACTACAGTAATGGAAAATGCAGAAATACTTCATCCAAGTAATGGAAAATGCAGAAATACTTCATCCAAATTACCACACTTGTACTACAGTAATGGAAAATGCAGAAATACTTCGTCCAAATTACCACACTTGTACTGCAGTAATGGAAAATGCAGAAATACTTTGTCCAAATTACCACACTTTTACTGCAGTAATGGAAAATGCAGAAATACTTTGTCCAAATTACCACACTTGTACTGCAGTAATGGAAAATGCAGAAATACTTTGTCCAAATTACCACACTTGTACTGCAGTAATGGAAACTGCAGGAATACTTTGTCCAAATTACCACACTTGTACTGCAGTAAGGGAAACTGCAGAAATACTTTGTCCAAATTACCACACTTGTACTGCAGTAATGGAAAATGCAGGAATACTTTGTCCAAATTACCACACTTGTACTGCAGTACTGGAAAATGCAGGAATACTTTGTCCAAATTACCACACTTGTACTGCAGTACTGGAAAATGCAGGAATACTTTGTCCAAATTACCACACTTGTACTGCAGTACTGGAAAATGCAGGAATACTTTGTCCAAATTACCACACTTGTACTGCAGTACTGGAAAATGCAGGAATACTTTGTCCAAATTACCACACTTGTACTGCAGTAATCTAAACTGCAGGATTGTCCAAATTACCACACTTGTACTGCAGTAATGGAAAATGCAGGAATACTTTGTCCAATTTACCACACTTGTACTACAGTAATGGAAACTGCAGGAATACTTTGTCCAAATTACCACAATTGTACTGCAGTACTGGAAACTGCAGGAATACTTTGTCCAAATTATCACACTTGTACTGCAGTACTGGAAAATGCAGGAATACTTTGTCCAAATTACCACACTTTTACTGTTGTTCTCTAGAACTGCACTCTGCATTCCTACATTTAATACATTGCTGTACTTCCCTAAATTATTTAAAAGTTGAACGCAATCACAATACAGGTTATTTCTAATCAGCAATGTATTGACATTCAAACATTTAAAAAGGTTTAAAGGCATTTAAACATGTATATTACATTTCAAATTGAACATTCACTAGCAAATAAGAAATTATAAAATAAACATGAAGTAATTGGCAATGTATAAATGTATAAACATTAGCACTGTCAGTCGATTAAAATATTTAATCGAGATTAATCGCATTAATTTTAGTTAGTTGATCAGATTTTGAAAATGCTGAAATATGTCTCTATATATACATCTTTTCCTGTCAAAATGCATTTATTTAGTAATTAAAAAGAAAAAAATATGCAACACTTATGTTTTATTCATATTTTCCAAACAAAGCATTTCACAGTATAAAGATAAAAATGCACTAAAATACCACCAAGTAACATAAAACATTCCCAAAATCCAAGTAGGAGGTACCAATGGTCCAAATAAGTTGCATATTCATTACAATGTATATTAAATTTCATAAACCCACATCCTCCACAATATTAATCGTCTGACAGGCTGTGGCTCTCCACTTTCCTACAGTTAAAAGGCATTGTAAGTACAGTAGTTTGACATTGTGCAGTAAAGCATCATTGTACTACACAAAACTGCACTTTTTACTACATATATTGCAATAATACTGCAATCAGACTGCAGTTTTACTGCAGTTCATTTTTGTAAGGGATGAGTATTTCAAAGGTCCAATTTTCAAACATTTAAAGTGCATGTAAATGTACTGGCAGAGGAGCACCAAAGTCCCAATCAAGGCAAGTCAGTCCACTCTGCGGCCATCTTTGGAATGATCTCGGGCAGGCTGGGCAGCTATATTCTATATAAACAAGTGGCATACAAGAACAACTCTGGTCTACTTGAATGGGGAAAGACCAAAATCTCCAAAACGGTTGTTCAAGATTACAATCAACGGACATATTTAAAATCAGCAGTCAAATCGGACAACACTGGTATCATAAATTGACCTTTAGCACTGATCACACTTTCAAAAATGCTATTTTTCATACTGGTTCAGCTAATGCACATGCACACTCTCGATTTGGCTGACAGTTGATATCTGTAGCTAAAAGTCGATTGGCTCTTTTCCAAGGCAGGACTTCCTTTTCTACATCCGTTTCCCATTCCAATTTTCCCATTCATTTCAATACCAGTGGTCCATCTCTGCTAAACTGTCTCTGGGACCACCAACTACTTCCAGTAAAGTTCTCTCAGGCTGGTCAATGCATATCTCCAGCCAGTAGGCCACAGTGGCAGGTTGCGGCCCTACAGGCCAGGAGAGGTGATGGTGGTGGTAGTGGTGTGGGGTTTGGGGGTAAGGTTTCGGTGGTGGAGGCCTTGCGTGACCTAACCCTCTCTCTCTTTTTATCTCCACTCCTCTCTCTCTCTGTAGGGCCTCCCAGCCGCTCCTTGACCGCTGTGTGCCTGACTACACCACCTTCACCACTGTGAGCGACTGGCTGGATGCTATCAAGATGAGCCGCTACAGAGACAACTTCCTCAATGCCGGATTTGCTTCTTTTGACCTGGTGGCCCAAATGACCGCAGAGTGAGTGGCTGCTTTACTGTCTAGATTTGGGCTTTTTGTTTTGGTTAGGTTGACCAGATAAGGAAAATGGCACTGTTGGGGGAATGGGAGATTTTTTGATATTTTTTCCTACAATTGGGACGTCTGGCCACCATAGTTTTGGTGGACTTGAGAAAAACAAGAAAAATAGAAATTAATTTAGAATTCAAGAAACGGGGTTAGTGTTTTCATCTCACTATTTTAATTTACTGAATCATTTCATCCCCTTGAAAATGTCATTAATGAAAAACCTTACAAAGGTCATTGTCAAAATAGTAAATCTATAATTTTCGGTATGTTGAATGTCTAGACAGACGTGAGGAGAGCAGTTAGGATCAAATAAATGAATGAAAAGAATCATAAATTCATCACGCCCATTAAAGGGTAATAAAGGATGGAGGCAGGGGTAATTTGTTTCAATATGCCGTCTTGACAGGTGGATCAGTCGGTGGTTTTCCCCTGGTTTTAATGACTAGTAATTCTTGTAATGGGCTCCATTTATTTTCGTTTTATCCAACGTTGTTGCCTTGATGGGGCCAACAGAGGGGAAAAGAGAGGAAAAAACATTTACATTGTGTGAAATCACTTTGCTAATGCCGTGCACTTGTAGAGATGAGAAAGGGCTGACAAGGGGGTCATCACTCTCCAAGAACGTCGGTGGGATTGTGCTCAACACCACTTGTCTGGAGAAAAAACAAATAAGTAAATGAAAGTGTCTGGGATATTATTATAATTTTTTTAAGCTGCATTTGTTCCTGTGTAAACTAAAACCCAATGAAGAGATTAGATTACATAGATTTTTATTTTTTGTATTCTTTAATACACTGCAACAAATTGTCTTGATCTGTATTTTTAGTAAAAAATATCTAAACATCCTAAAACCAGCTAAATTTATTTGAGAAGCAAAACTATGCCAGATAATAAAATAAAATTATTAAAAGTTAATAAAACATTAATTAATGCATTATGAACTAACAATGAACAATTGTATTTTTATAAATGAACATTAATCAAGAGAAATATTTGCTGTGAATATATATTGTTCATCATTAGTTCATGATACCTAATGCATTTAATAATGTTAACAAATACAACCTTATTATAAAGTGTTGCCAAATAATATTTTTAGAGAATATATTTAGCAATAAGATTTTTCTTTCTTGTTGTAAGCATAGACCACACTAAATCACTGTATTAAATGTATTTAATTTTTAGGTTGTTTAGATATTTTTACTGAAAAAAAGCATGCAAAAATACTGATTTAATGTATTTTTCAGTCTAAGATCTCTTTAATGTCTTTAATAGCGTTTGTCTTGGTGTTATCGCTCTGCAGTCATGTGATGAAATAGTATTCTTTGTCTGTAGTTCAGCGAGTAACACTTTCTAAATGTTGCATGCGAAATTTAACATCTGGTATCCAAAGGTGCAAATCCTAGTAAATAATTGCCCAAATATTGACCTACCTCCTGTCTGGGAATTGGCTTTGCACCACAAACTTGTCTTAGTTCGGTAGCCAAAAGGTGGGGCTGCTCTATTTGCACATTCTAGCGACAATTTGCTAACGGATTTGCTCACCTGGATACATTCCCAAAAGAGTTTATTACTAGAATGAAATGAAATCTGTTTTCACTTTCAGAGGCCACTTAATAAAAATGACAAAAATCTATATACAGTATTTATTTATTTTATTATTTATATATTTATTATTTATTTATTATATATTTATGATTTATTTATTTTTGGTGTATCTGACTCATATATTTATTTGTTGTTGTTTGAACAGTAATAAATAAATATGTAAATAAATACATGAATGTGATTTTTACAAACCTGATCCAAACATCCATACATGAATATTTGGTTTAAATATAATTAAATAAAATGCTTTGTATTTCAAGTTGTTTTTGTGTCCTAAATGACGAAAACATTTCAAGTATGTTTCCATTAAAAAAGTACAAAATAAATGGAAAACACGACTTTCTGTTCCATTTACGGTTATCTAACGTGCATTCTTAAGACTTATAGTTCATATGACAGGTTAGGGTAAAATACGCATTATGGGTTGCATTATAAAAAGTTGTATTTATAATGAAGGAATGAATGATCTAAAATAATTGTTAATAGATTTCTTAAGGAACAGAAATTTAAATAAATAAACAAACACCAGGACCAAGTTATTTTCTCGACTTTCAGTTCTGTTTACGGTTATCAAACATGCATTAAGACTTGTTCATATAACAAGTTATTTTAAAATATTTACATTATGGGTTTTGTTTTAATAAGATACTGTATATTTTATATCAATGAATGAATGAATTAACCTAAAATAATTGTTAATGAAATCGTGAAGGAACTACAACGGAATTAGAACCAAAATATTATTATTATTATTATTGTTTTTTCAAATTCGGTTCTTTTAGCGGTTCTCGAACGTGCATTCTTCAGACTTTTTGAATTGAGAACACAAGAGACACACTGTGGGTTTTGTTGTAATAATACATTTTTTATGTGAATCAATGAATTAATTGATTAATTAATACAACTAAAATTAAATAAGGGAATCGTTAAGGAACTGAAATATATTAATCAATATAAAAACAGAACCATTTCCTTTTCTGAACTTTTTTTTTCCAGTCTTCGGGACTTATTGTTCATATGACAACCAGTTTTGCTATAACAAGTCATATTTTATATGAATGAATGGACTAATCTAAAAGAACCATTAATGGAATCAGTCAGTGTAATCAGAACCAAAATAGTTTAGTTCCTTACGTTTAGTTCCTTCTATCCCTTAGACAGTCATTCTCACTGGGTTTGAAAAATGACACAATAAATGTGTTTTTTTTCTTTCTTTCTTTTTCTGCAGAGATCTGTTACGGATAGGCGTGACATTAGCCGGCCACCAAAAGAAGATTCTCAGCAGCATCCAAGACTTGAGACTGCAAATGAACCAAACGCTGCCCGTCCAGGTGTGAATTCGGATTGGCTAAAACTATTCTAGCGGACGCCTGATCATCTCTGCTAATCAGATGAAACTGGCTTGCAGTGCCTCGGACAACTTTTTCCTTTCCCTTTTCCTGCATTATTTTACACGCCACAGGATGACATACAATTATTTTGTACTTCTTTTTAAGAATGGAGAGAGAAAAGCCTGTATCCCATGCATGCCTTGCGAGGCCTTTGCATGCATGCGTGTGACATGCGCTGAACTCGCCCCATCTACATAGCCTCCCATAATACATTTTCCCTAAAACTGATTTGCAAGGGAAGAACTCGGATGGACAGTGCATATGGAGATAGTAATTCTCTAATAGTGCACGTGACTTGAAAAGAAAAGACAGAAAGACTAAGAGTGAATACATCCATTCACAACCAACGCGTTTGGACACAGAAATCCCTCCAATGCTAGCAGAAGTTTATTGTGTGATATTGTGCATATTCCCCATCTTCATATTGAAGGTGTTTAACTTAAAGGCACATGCTCGCAGGGAGAGGCACACGACAGGGGCGAAAGATTGCAGATGGTGCAGGACCAGAGTTTAAGGAAGCTGCATTTGTCCACCAGGTTGAAACTCACAAAGGACTTCTTAGAAAATACCAGGTGAACTTGTGATGCTTTCATAGTTACAATAATGGATTCTCAGCTGAGTTTCTCACAATTTCAATTGATGTTTTCTTTTATTCTCTACCTATGTTTTTCCACACCCTCTTTTAGTTCCTGTTCCACTTTGAGTTGACATTTAGCTTGTTGTCAGTCATTATATCAGGATTCTTTAGCGATTAGAAAGAGAAGGACCGGGATAACTTGTACTATAAACAGTGTTAATCGCTGGCCATCTCTATACTGAGCGGATGTGTGTGTGTGTGTGTCAGAATGACTGTGTTGTAGTGTATGTGTATGTGTATGAAACGGAGCGATTATGAGGATTATGCACACACATACTGTACATTAACCTTCTGTTGTGTTTAATGGCTGAAAACTAATACATGAATTGTGACAAGAGCTGCAGTTTTATTATATATAATCACACATGGATCAATAATATTCTATGGACAATTAGACTTTTTAAGTTAACTTGGATAAACTTGGATAAATTGGAAGTTTTACCCTTTTTTATTTTATTTAATTCCTATGGATTTATTTCCTTCAGTCAGGAGGAAATATAGCCCAGAAAACCCCTTATTCTAAAAACAAATATTTAAAATAAATAAATGTGTCTTATATGAATGTGAACCTGTATATTTGATTTTATTTTTCTTCATTCAAGGGAAATATAGCCCAGAAAACCATATATATATATATATATATATATATATATATATATACAGGGATGGATTACCGACTGGGCCAATGGGGCCAGTGCCCAGGGGCCCTTGACTACCAGGGGCCCTTGACTACCCGGGGGTGCCCTGGGCTTAAAGGCTGTGCAATCTACTTTGGTGATCCCCCCGCTTGAAAACCCTTTTGGGCATGAACAACGAACCATCCCATACAACTTTTGGGTGGAGGGGGGCCCTTGGAGATAATTGGCCCCAGGGCCTTTGCAAGTCATAATGCGTCCCTGCATATATATATTATGAAAATGTTTTTTCTGTGATGTGACAAAGCCCATCACAGGAGTGTTTGTGCTATTTGTATTTGTTTTGTAATCATTTTTTTTTATTTATTTTTTTCACAAATCATTCTGATGTTCCCCAGTTTGCCTCTTTTTATCTTAATTACAATTATATCATGAAATACAAAGTGCTGAAGTGAGTTTTTTGTCAGGCTCCCTGTTTTAGGAGCGCTAGCGTTAAGCGCAGCGCTATGCCGTAAGTCATAAGTGCAAAGTCAGTGGGCATGGCCATGAAGTTTTGGTATTTTCGTGCAAGCATGCGCTATGTCTAGGTGCATGTAGGTTTTGTGAAATTGCATGGTCAATGCGCAATGCGTATTCAATTTATATAATTCATTCCCCCAAGCACCAGCGATTTAAACCAAGACTGCACATTCATCAGAAGTGAGTAGTGTAAATGGACTGTATGTAATGAATTAGAAAAAGTGAAAATGATGTTCTTTTGTGCATTAACTGCATCCATGATGATTAGTGGACATATTTCTATGACAGTGACGCTCCTTTACACGCATGGAAAATGCGATTCTTGTCAGAATTTGGATGTACACTCCGTTAAATTACAGACAATGTCAAAATTATGAATCATGTTCATCTACTGACACACAAGTCATGGCTAGTATTACCAGTGTTTGTATCAGCACTTCACTTCTACCGGTCCATTTTTATCAATTAAATTAACTTAATGAAACAAGTGGTCAGAACTGCTAACTGCTGGTGAAATATCTAAACTGCAAATGCAAGAAATGAGTTCAAAGTCTGCATGTGTAAGTTTAGCGCAATATCTATTTCTCAGGATAATAGTAACATGCATAAAATAGTAACATTCATTAACATACAACACACCCACAATAGCGCAAACACTTTCACCCACACCCACTTGCGCTTTGTGCTGGCATGAAAATTGCGATTCTAATTAACGCTCTCACAAAAATGGGATAAGACGTTGCACGTACCGCTGCACTTTGCGTGCTCATGAAAATAGAGCCCTTAAACTCTATTTAGCTACATTTTAAGAACTAAAGTATTGTTACTTTGAGAATTTTTTTTTAGATATTTTAGAAAGCAATGTGATTTCATTTCATATAAAATGCTGCAGTTATTTTAGCTCAATTTTATTAAAGAAACATAAGAGTTAGTGATGCTTTTTGTTTAACTTCCCCCATATTATTTTAACTCACAAACTCTCTTGTATAGGAACCCTATTGCTTAAAGTTCCCTTAAGAGCCGTTCGGGAACTGCTTTTGTCACATTGAACACATTTGACAGTGTACTCTCATAACTTGATCTGAATGTGAGTAAGTTTGAATGTGTGTTTGTTATTGTTTGAGCAAGATGCTGTTGACATTGTTTTATTAAGGCAATTGTTGGAACAGAACATGATTTTGGTTCAATATTTTTGTGCCAATGTTCTCTCTCTCTCTCTCTCTCTCTCTCTCTCTCTCTCTCTGCCGTGTCCTCCAAAAACTGATATATATTTTAGAGTTACTCTTTTTTTTTATTAAAAAAATGCATTTTTAAGCAGTTAAAACTGTCTTCTCATCACATCACAAAATCACTGAAGTGAGAGAAATGTCTGATGTGTGCGTGACTTATATTGAGAGAAGCAAGACACATTTCAAGATTAATATTTTTTTCTTTCTGTTTTTTCTCTTTTCTTTTTTGAAAGCATTGAGATGTATTTAATGGTGAAGACAAAAACAACGATTAAATAATGCATTCTGGTAGAAATATATATTAAAAAAGAAAAAAAAAACTTTTGCAATTAAATTATTTAAGAAACACCCGTGTTTGCTGTATGAATTCTTGTGTGGAGTTTAATTGGAAACACTTTAACCTAAGGTTGTATACGTTACTATATAACACAATAGTTAACAAGAATTAACTAATACTTGTTATAAAAGTATAATACTTTTAAAGTCTTTTTTGATCTTTGTAATTCGTAATTTATTAATTTGCTAATATATTTTGACAATATAAATATATGCAAGTTAACATAACAATGAACAATATATTTGTTGTAAATTAACATCAGCCAGGATTAATAAATGCTGTAAACTTATTGTTCATTAATAGTTCAGGATGACTATTGATAAAATAATGTTAACGTGTACAACCATATTGTAAAATGATATTTAATATTTTCAAGTTGTTGTCCATTCTCTGGATGTGTTGCAGCTTTTAGGCATGCTGAGGCCACAGATTCCTACTTTAATGAAAATCTTGTGGATTTTTAAGAATGTCCTCCGTTTATAAACCATTTTGCCATGTATTTAAGAGAGAAGTATTTGATCTTTACCGGTCAGGACACCTGCCTCGCAGAAACACTTGCAGCCAAAGTTTGGAATATTGTACAGATTTTGCTCTTATAGAAATAAATTGGTACTTTTATTCACCAAAGTTGCATTCAACTGATCACAATGTATAGTCAGGACATTAATAATGTGAAAAATTACTATTACAATTTGAAAAAAAACACAAAACAGAACTTCTTAAACTACTTACTTATCCCTACTTTTAGACTTCTCATCAAAAA
The DNA here is from genome assembly GCF_025860055.1 of Xyrauchen texanus. Lineage (NCBI taxonomy): Eukaryota > Metazoa > Chordata > Actinopteri > Cypriniformes > Catostomidae > Xyrauchen > Xyrauchen texanus. The sequence continues at coordinate 23,388,829 of NC_068323.1, read as the reverse complement.
ATCCTCCACGTGCATCAATGACAGTTTTGCAGATCTTTGTCATTCTAGCAGTCAGTTTGTCCAGATACTCAGGTGACATTTCACCCCACACTTCCTGTAGCACTTGACATAGATGTGTCCGTCTTGTCGGGCACTTCTCACACACCTTACAGTCTAACTGACCCCACAAAAGCTCAATGGAGTTAAGATCCATAACACTCTTTTCTAATTATCTGTCTGTGTTTCTTTGCCCACTCTAACCTTTTCTTTTTGTTTTTCTGTTTAAAAAGTGTTTTTTTCTTTGCAATTCTTCCCATAAGGCTGCACCCCTGAGTCTTCTCTTTACTGTTGTACATGAAACTGGTGTTGAGCGGGTAGAATTCAATGAAGCTGTCAGCGGAGGACATGTGAGGTGTCTATTTCTCAAACTAGAGACTCTGATGTACTTCTCCTCTTGTTTAGTTGCACATCTGACCATCCACATCTCTTTCTGTCCTTGTTAGAGCCAGTTGTCCTTGTCTTTGAAGACTGTAGTGTACACCTTTTAGATGAAATCTTCTTCATTCCTTCATTCATCAAAATTATGATTGACTGATGAGTTTCAAGAGAAAGCTGTTTCTTCTTCATTCTTCATTTTTGACCTAATATTGACCTTAAGACATGTCAGTCTATTACATACTGTGGCAACTCAAAAACAAACACAACGAAAATGTTAATCTTCATTTAATGAACCAAATATCTTTCAACTGTGTTTGATATAATGGAAAATTATTTTGTAGTACCAAATGATCAATTTAGCATGATTACTCAAGCGATAAGGTGTTGGAGTGATGTCTTTTTTCAAATAGTGATGGTGCTGATTTTACATCAGTAATGTTCTGACTATACTTTGTGATCAGTTGAATAACACTTTGGTGAATAAAAGTACCAATTCTGTCAATATTTACTCTCCCTCATGTCGTTCCAAATCAACCTGATCTCACAGAATCATACCGCGCCAGTTTCTGGTGAAATGAACACTAGGCGAGGGGCTACAACAACAAAGGCTTTTATTTACTTTCACATAAATCATGAGTAAAACTGCAGATTATCAGATCATAAACACTTACTTTTTACCGTTCCTCACAAAATGCTATCTTATGACATCTAAACACGTTTACTACAGTGCAAGACTAGTAAGGCGATACACTTGAGCATTAGCATTATATACATGTATGTAAATAACTACTTTTAGAAACTTTTATCAAGTTGATCAAGTTGCACAGTAGCTTGACCGATAGAACGTTGCACTTGCGATGTAAAGGACCAGGGTACAAGTCCTGAAGAGCACGTGAGTCAACACATGAGCACCACAAAATGACACTGTTGCTTATGCAGTTGTATTTATCATTTCACATTTATTCACTCCACAATATATTGTAGATATATGAGAAAAATGGGAATCCCACCCAAACCCCTTCTTATTAGGATTTGCTGCCAGAGATGCCATGAACATACAATATTTCACTTGAAGGTCAATAAAAGCACACTAGCACCTATACAAAAGTTACTTTCACATCGATATATTATCTATTCATCAGATTCAGATTGTTTTCATGCTCTAGCAGCAGCAGCAATGTTCTTCTTGCTGTGTAAATGTCTTTAAATTCTTTACCATTTACTAGTGATCCTCTGTGCTGTGTGAATTATACTGTAATTATTCATGATGTCATAGTGATTATTTGTGTTGTGTAAATGTGTTTTGATTGATCATATATATTTATATTTTTACATCCTCTTGTGCTTTGTTATAACTGTGTTTAAATTCTTATAATTTATCATCATTTTCATAAACATCATTGATAGGTAAAGTTGGTTACAAGCATCTTTATACCACTTAACCCTAATGAAGCCTGATTGGATTTGGTGACTTATGTCAAGCTAAAACCATTCCTGGAATCCTGAATTTGTTCAGCTCACGTATAGTTTACGTAAATGCTAAAGAATATGATGATTTAATTTCCCTAGCTAAATTGCCCAGCCCTAATTGATATGCAATTTATAAGAAATATATCAAATGTAAATCTAGTAAATTCAATTTACAATATAATGTATTTGCACACTCTCTCTCCATCTCTCCCTCACTGTCCATATAAAGGAGCTGTGCTGTTGTAAGCTTCCTTCAGGACTTCAGTGGATATGCTCAGAGCTCCTTTAAAGAAGGATTACTTATTTGTTCCCTGCATTGAATGGCATGAGAGAGAGAGAGAGAGAGAGAGAGAGTAAAAGCAATCTCACCAAACCAAACTCAAGTCTGTAAGCGTTCCTCAGGACTTACTTGATTATAGATTTGGTTAAGCAAGCCCGGACAGATATTCAGGGGCTGGAATGTGATGACACAGTGCGTGCATTGTGTGCTATCTCTTGATTTGCAACGGTAACCAGTGGCTGTCAGTGGCTGCAGTGAAATGCGTGACATTACAGTGGCTGGCACTCAGACAAGTGCTGTTGTCAGATTGGAAAGGGAAACAGCGGTGCCTCCAGATGGGATAACTGCACATCGTATATGGCAAAATGTTTTGACAGTAGAAGTGATAGGCACTTTTGAATTAGAGACAGATTTTTGCTCACAAATCAGTATTGCCTTACATTTTATTGCAGTTTAAATGCATGTATCAAAATGTTATCTGCCAGCCAATGAACTTGTGTACTTTCTCTTTGTGTAACATTCAAATTGCCTAAGTTGTTTGCAGATAAACTGGTTTCACTGCAGCTCACAAAAATAGATTTCTCTCTGAAACCCTCCTCCTTCCCAGCACCACAGGTCTAGATCTATATCTATATCTCATACTATTATTGCATCTTGTCATGAGACCCACTGGTTTAACAAACAATGTACACAAATGTGAAACACAAAATAAGTTTAGCAGAATAACCTCTGCACTAGGCCTGTCGTGATTAAATAACCGTTTGATTGAGGTTATGTGATCTAACCATGGTTATATGATCTAACTGTGATTATTGTGCACTTTAAATTCCAGTGACATTTGAATGCCCACATAAGGGAATTTTAAGCAAATATACAGTATAAATGCCATGAATGGTGCATTTGTGTGTCATTGAGTTTAATCACTGTGCTGCACCGCGGATGACAACTGGAAGTGCAGCCCCTGTCCGGAAGAGCAAGTGAAATTTTCAGCAATATAAACTTTGACAGTGAATGCAAAGTGCTCCGGTTTCACTTTAATTTAATGTTTATGTGATGGAACATGTGCCTGGACATGTATATCAGTGTGATTTATGTTACTTGTTATGTTGTCTAGTTAATTTTTTCTCTGATGGTGTTTTGTTTTTGAGTCTTTTCTTATTTATTGGCCATTGCTCCTAGAAGGAGATCATTTAGCCTTTTAGTTTTACCACCTGCATTTTTATGGTGGTTAACATTCAATGCAGATCATTGAGAACCCTATTGCTTAAAATGCTTTAAAAGTGTACACCACGAATAGGTAAGTATTACAGTATATTATATGTGTTTTCAAATATTTATGAGAATATACTGTATAACTCTGTGGAACTCTCACGGGAAGCAGGACAGGAAACGAAGGTTTCAACAAAAAAAGGTAAGGCTTTAATTGCCGTATGTCTCACAATAATTTACACAGTAGTTTACACAAAGACACAAGCGCACTGGGTTGGCTTGCACGGTCGTCTTCCCTCTGCTCTGAGGCTGCTGGCTTTTTAACCGCTCTCCTCGCTCTACTGCAATTAGAGACAGGTGTTAGTCATAATTTGGCCCAGGTGTGAGCGCCCTTACCGCTTCTCTCTCCCGGACGGGCGCTTGACCACGCCCCGCTGCCACATACCCCCACCGCCCGACTCAGGCCGGGCGTCATCCGGCCTGCCTACCACTCCCCCATTTCTGGAGAGGAAGTCGGCGGCAGCCATCTGCACCCCGGTCTGTGGACCACCTTGAACTTAAAAGGCTGGAGAGCCAGATACCAACGGGTGATCCGGGCGTTAGTATCCTTCATCGCGGTGGAGCCACTGGAGTGGGGCATGATCCGAACAGAGGGTGAAGGCCCGCCCCAGCAGGTAGTATCGGAGGGTGAGGACCGCCCACTTGATGGCCAGACACTCCTTTTCCACGGTGCTGTACTTAGTCTCCCTTAAGGAGAGCTTCGGCTAATGTACAGCACCGGCGTCCTCCCCTCCACCACCTGCGAGTACGGCCCCCAGCCCTCTGTCTGAAGCGTCCGTCTGCAATAGAAAAGGGAGAGAAAAGTCAGGTGCATGCAAAGCGGCCCCCACAAAGTGCAGCTTTAATCTGCGTGAACGCCTGTTGGCACTGCTCCGACCATTGGACCGGATCTGGAGCCCCCTTTTAGTGAGGTCAGTCAGCGGGCTGGTGGCGTCCGAATAATTAGGCACAAATCTTCTGTAATAGCCAGCCAGCCCCAGGAACTGCCTCACCCCCTTTTTGGTCTTAGGTCTAGGGCAAGTCGCAATCGCCGCAGTCTTTTCAATTTGGGGACGCACCTGGCCATGACCCAAGTGGAACCCCAGATACCGTACCTCCACACGCCCAACCGCAGCACTTCTTAGGGTTTGCTGTGAGCCCGCCCGCCGCAGCGATCTCAGGACGGCCCTCAGATGTTGCATGTGCCGCTGCCAATCATTGCTATAGATGATAATGTCATCTAAATAGGCAGCGGCGTACGCGGTATCGCGGTCTGAGGATCCGATCCATGAGTCGCTGGAACGTGGCTGGTGCCCCAAACAAACCGAAAGGAAGCGTCACAAATTGGTGTAATCCAAACGGCGTGGTGAAGGCTGTTTTCTCGCGGGACATTGGTGTCAAGGGGATCTGCCAATAACCCTTTGTTAAATCCAGGGTCGAGTAAAATCGAGCAGTACCTAACCGATCGAGCAGTTCATCAACACGGGGCATTGGGTACGCGTCAAATTTAGACACAGCGTTGACTTTTCTGTAATCCACACAGAACCGAACCGACCCATCACTCTTGGGAACAAGAACAACCGGGCTGGACCAATCACTGTGGGATTCCTCTATTACGCCCATATCAAGCATTGCATCTAATTCTTCCCGAACGATTTTCTTTCTATGTTCGAGTAGCGATAAGGCGACAACGCACCACCGCGCCCGGCTCGGTCTCGATGTGGTGCTGTATGAGGTTTGTACGGCCCGGAGAGGGAAAACACGTCCGCAAACTCTTTTTGTAACTCAGAAACCTCTGCGAGCTGCCGCGGTGAGAGTTGGTCTCCACAAGTGACCGGAGTGTTGAGATTGTAGTCTTTGTTTATCTCCGGTCCGAGCTCCGCCCTGTCCGGAACTACCGTGGCCAACGTCACAGAGGCCGCCTCCTCCCTCCATAATTTCAGGAGGTTGAGGTGATAAATTTGACGCGCGCCCTCTATCGGTACGTATAACCTCATAATCGAGATCCCCCACTCGTCGTGTGACCTCAAAGGGTCCTTGCCACTTAGCGAGTAATTTAGAGCTCGATGTTGGGAGTAATACTGAGTACTTTGTCTCCGGTGCAAATTCCGTAGCCGAGCACCCCTGTCATACAGCCGGCGTTGGCGTTCTTGAGCTTGGAGCAAATTCTCCTGTGTTAGTCAGCCCCAGTGTGTGGAGTTTTGCTCTAAGATCAAGAACGAATTGAATTTCATTTTTACTGTTAGAAGGTCCCTCCTCCCATGCTTCGCGGATGACATCGAGGACACCGCGGGGCGTCGCCCGTACAGCAGCTCAAACGGGAGAACCCGGTGGAGGCTTGCGGGACCTCTCGTACCGCAAACAACAGGGGTCTAGCCACTTATCCCAATTTCTAGCGTCATCGTGCACGAATTTACTGAATCATGTTCTTGAGCGTTTTATTAAACCGTTCCACTAGGCCATCTGTCTGAGGATGGTAAACGCTAGTGCTGAATCGATTTAATGCCCAAGAGCTCGTAAAGTTCGCGAAGTGTCCGTGACATAAAAGTTGTGCCTTGATCGGTGAGGATTTCTTTCGAATCCCCACCGGGAGATTATCTTGAAGAGTGCCCCTGCAACACTACGTCGCGGAGATGTTGCTCAGAGGCACTGCTTCCGGATATCGCGTCGCGTAATCCACTAGGACTAACACGAAGCGATGTCCGCGTGCTGACCGTTCTAATGGCCCGACGAGGTCCATCCCAATTCTTTCGAAGGGACCTCGATTAATGGTAGAGGCGCAAAGCGCTTTTGGGGTGGCCGGTGGGTTTACCAGCTGACATTCGCGGCACGCCGCACACCACCTGCGGACGTCACCGCCAATGCCCAGCCAATAGAAACGGGCTATTAGGCGGAGAAGTGTTTTTCGTTCCCCTAGGTGACCGGCCATAGGATTATAGTGAGCCGCCTGGAAAACCATTTCCCGACGGCTCCGTGGAATCAATAATTGTGTTACTTCCTCTTTTGTTTGGGCGTCCTGCGTCACCCTGTATAAGCGATCCTTGATCAGCGAAAAATACGGATATGAGACGGCGACACCCGGCCGGAGTTGTTGACCATCGATTACTCTCACTTGGTCAAAGGCGTGCTTAAGGGTATCATCCCGCGACTGCTCCAAGGGAAGTCCCCTCCGGGAATTCCCGGAGAGGAGGGGCGTCCACCTCGCCCCTTCCCACGTCACTCGGAGCAGTCGAGGACGGCCCTGGCTCCGCCTCCCCGCCAAAGCATCGCACATCACACACCCCTTCACTTTCGCGCAGGACCCATCCGCACAAACTCCCTCCAATAACTTTCTAAAATTCGGCCAATCCGTACCCAAAATTAGCGGATGGGTGAGGCGGGGACTAACCGCTGCCTCTACACTATGTTTTTCTCCCCTGAATTTGATCGCCAGAGTCACCACGGGATATTTGTGAATATCCCGTGTACACACCTTACCCTCACCAGTTTAGCTGAGCCCAAAGCCCGGGTTGAACCAAGCGTTGGTGGATGGTGGTCTGGTTACAGCCGGTATCCAACAAAGCTTGGTATGTACCCCTGGATTCTTACCGAATCCGATACGCTCCAGCTCGATCGGGGCAGTCTGTGGAACATCGGAGACCCGTACCACCGCCCCTATTTCCATCAGCGGACACTGATCCCGGAAGTGGTCCGGGTCCCCGCACCTCCAGCAGACCGGCCCAGACGCTGCGGCCGCACCGTGCTGGCGGGCGCCCCACCTGAGGAGGAGAGCGGCTGAAGGATGGAGAAGGGCTTGGTGGGTGTTCCCAAGACCGGGGAGCTGGGCGCGCGAACGCTCCACGCCTGCGGGGGGCAGGAACGGACCCTGGGGAGAGAGCAGAGCGAGAGGGAAGAGGGGAGGGAAAAAAACAGGGGAAGACACAGGGGAAGGGGAGACAGACAGAGAGGGCGCATCCGCCCTAGGAATCGCCGCCATGTGGTCCTCCGCGAGCCGGACGGCTTCCTCCAGCGGCGCCGGGCGGTGGCACTGGACCCACTCGGCCGTCTTCCGGGGCAAACGCTGGACAAACTGCTCCAGTACCACCTGGTCGACGAGCTCCTCGACGCCGCGGTCCCGCGCAAGCAGCCACCTCCGACACGCATCACGGAGCCGTTGGGCGAACGCAAACGGGCGGTCGGATTCCTCAAGTTTTAAGGCCCGGAAGAGTTGGCGACTTTCTTCTGGGGACCGACCAACCCGTTGCAGGATGGCTTTTCGCAGGTCGTCGTAAGCCAGGAGGCTGGTTGCCGGCAGTTGTTGGGCCGCGAGTTGTGCTTCCCGGACAGGAGAGGGACTAACCGGGCTGCCCACTGGTCTTGGGGCCACCCCAAATCTCCGCCGTCCTCTCGAAGAGGTCGATGAAGGCCTCTGGGTCGTCCGCCGGCCCCATCTTCTGTAACGCGGGTGGGGGCAATGTGGCACGGGTGTCCGGGGTCGCGGCTGCGGCTGGAGCGGCCTCCTGGCTGAGGAGGCTCCGGATGGCGTGCCGGTCCTCTGCCTGAGCCCGCATGATTTCAAAAAAACGGCGATCCTGGTCTTGCCGGAGCTCAAGCAGGGATTGTTGGTGGCTCTGGTGGAGTGTCGCGAGGGACTGGAGGACTTCAGCCAGCTGGGAGGACTCTATGGGGCGACTCTGTTCCATTATTAATTTCCCGGGTTTCGGCACCAGTGTGGAACTCTCACGGGAAGCAGGACAGGAAACGAAGGTTTCAACAAAAAAAGGTAAGGCTTTAATTGCCGTATGTCTCACAATAATTTACACAGTAGTTTACACAAAGACACAAGCGCACTGGGTTGGCTTGCACGGTCGTCTTCCCTCTGCTCTGAGGCTGCTGGCTTTTTAACCGCTCTCCTCGCTCTACTGCAATTAGAGACAGGTGTTAGTCATAATTTGGCCCAGGTGTGAGCGCCCTTACCGCTTCTCTCTCCCGGACGGGCGCTTGACCACGCCCCCGCTGCCACAAACTCATTACAGTATTAAAGGAATATTCCGAGTTCAAGTGAAGCTCAATTGGCAGCATTTGTGGCATAATGTTGATTACCACCAAATGAATTTCGACTCAAGTGGAAGTGAATGTGGACTTTTTTTAATGTTAAAAATATAGCCACAAGACATAAACAATATCCATGTAAACATGAGTTTACTGTAATAAACTTGTCACTAACCTTTTGTGTGTTGTGTTATTGCCAATTTTACAACATTGTTACCATGACGATGTAATGTCAACAAACCCTAAAATGACTGTAAAAATGACAATTGAAACAACTGATGTACAGATGTTTTAACAGAATATTTAATGAAAGTGATTTTATAAAATTCTAAGCTTCACATTTCTGCCTTTAAACCCTCCAAATATTGGCCCCATTCACTTCCATTGTAAGTGCCTCACTGTAACCTCAATTTTTGCGTTTTATTTTTGAGAAAAAGGAGGGATTAGTCGAAATTATTTTTGTGGTTATCAACATCATGCCACAAATTCTGTCGATTGAGCTGAATATACATTGAACCCGGAATATTCCTTTAAAGTGCATTATGAAAGCATTCTAATACAATAAACACATTGTGCACTATTTTACCAGGCTTTATAGAAAATAACAACTATTCTTTTTCAACTGAGCTTTACACAGTGCCCTTTGAAGAATATTATGGACTTTGTTTTGGGTAAAGAAATGATCAGTACAGCCTCAGGCAAAGGCTTTCTATCTGTTCTTTTCTCTTTTTCCCTTTAGACTTGCCTTCTTCTCCACCCACTACCTCTCTCCCCCTCACCCAGTTTCCATCCTTACACATCTACACTCTAATCCCTTTGTTCTTTCTCTCGCTCTGTGCAGAGGATCGGCTAATTGGTCACGTCTGTGCCACGACTCGGGGACCTGACATAATTGTTGGACAAACAGTGTGCCGTTCAGCATCAGGCCTGAGCAACATGCAGACAGCAACTGACTTGAAACGCTAATTACAGGCCAGCACCACATCGTTTAATTGGAAGAGGGTTCCCCTTTGGGGGTGTTTGTGTGTGTAGAGAAGGATTTGACAGCAGACTTAAGATTGCAGCTGAAACCAATGCCAAGACTGCAGAGAAAATACGTGCTGCAAAAGTATCATTTTTCAGTGCGTTTAAGGGGTTATTATGCAGTACCTTCCGAAAAGCTCAGTCTGCTCTGATTGGTCAGCTGGCCCAGTCTGTTGTGATTGGTCAACCGCTTAGAGCGTGTGTCTGAAATGTACGTCAATGTGTTCGCAAACCTGGAACGCTAATTCGCCATTGGTTTCCTCAAAAATTTCCAGTGGGTTTAAATTATTGTTTTTTTTTTAGAGCGCATGATGCTTTAATACGACTTTGAAATTCATGTTTCACATACACAAAATAAATACATAAATAAACATTTGATTTCACAAGAAATCCAAATCAAAAGAAAATCTATAGCGTCAAAGTGCCCTAAATAAACTACTCTCACTAACCTAGTGTTCTAACACAATTGAAACCTCAGTGTGGCACATGCATATCACGTGATATCTTACCTGTCCTTTTTCTTGTCCCTGTTTAGTAACATCGGTTTTAAAACCAGTTAAATTAACACAAAGAGAGAGAGAAAAAAAGGAACGAATGAGCCGTCACACTAAGGGATCAAAGAACAGACTTTACCATTAACATTATCAATGATCAAAGTGATACAGCACAAACAACTACAGCAGATGCAAAAACATCTAAGAAAGAATCATCTCGCTTTCCACGCAGCTGCTCTCTTTTATACTCGCAAAGCCCGCCCTCATTAGTGGAGACGTGATGTCATCAACATGCGTCTCCAAGATTGACAGATGAACGAGCCAATTAAATACCTCGCCAACCTGCTGAAAACGAAAGTGAAGAGGGAGAGAGAGAAAAAACAAACAAACTCCAAAACACAAGTCACGCTTATCACATGGGACGTAACAGGGCTCATTATTGCATGACCGCCTCCACAGCAAGACATCAAGGTCTACTTTAACATCTTGGCACCCCTGGCCCACCCACTGGCGCTCAGTCGGAAAGGTGAAGAGGATCAGGTAGTATATAGAGGCCTACCATTCCTGCACACCAAAGGGGGACTTACACATGACACTTTCTTGTGCTCATCTGGACTGTTTTTATATTATTTTATTATATACTGTAAACATGCACTATAAAGATATTGAATATATTAAAGATATATTTCTGACAGTTGTCATTGCCCCACTTTTTAAAGACGCTGTCTCAAATTATGACTTTGAAAGGAGACCCGCATTCTATTTCACGGCCTCTTGTTGATTTAAGTTTGAACGTGTCCTGTATGCATTTTTGCAGCCATCTGTGCTATTTTTTCATTTTTGGTCTATGTAAACATGCACTATATGGATGTCTTTGACCCTTTTGATGCATTTCCGGTGATGTGCGCCTTGTTTTAAAAGTGGAACAAATTCACTATTTTTTTAGAGTGTTCAATTCCATTTCGTTCCGCTGCTGCTGCTGGCTGCGAGAACCGCATCTCGTCCTGTGTGTAAACAGACTAGTAAAGTGTAAGATGTTGTGGCTGTGCAGACCAGCATGTCTGCTTTTGCATCTGTTGATGCATCAAAACTTTAGGAAAGAGTGGCTGAAGTTCAAGAGTTCCTGATCAGGATTATGTGTGTGCAGCACGCTTCACGGTGGATTATAACGGTGAAAACTAATTTCATTTCGTTTTAAATCACTTCCGGTGAGACAGATACAGATAATTTTATCATATGAACATATACAGATACAAGTACTGATAATGGCTCCGCTGCACACCCTTAATTAACAGTTTATGGAGCAGCTGGGCTTGAGTGAGCCATTGTCACGAACCCCGCTCCCTCGCTCCGCCCCCTCGAGCTTCCTCGCTCGTTTTGCTCCCTCGGGGTTCCACGCCCGTTTTGCTCGCTCGAGCTTGCACGCTCGTTTTTGCTCCTACGAGCTCACATGCTCGTACACTATCTCCCCCCTCGGGCTCACATGCCCGCTCCCAATCGCCAGAACATTATGTACACCTGCACTCGTCTCATCACCCCTTTATTCATTACACCTGCACTGCTCGTTAGTTCCCCTATTTATATCACAGCACATTCGTTTCACACCCGTTGGTTATTGTGTTTAGTTTCCCGTATCTTTGCCCCCTGCTAGTCTCGTCTAGTTTTGTACTCCCTTGTGTTTAGTCTTCCTCTTAGCTTGCCAGCTCCAGTATTCCCCTAGCTCCCATGTTTGTTCTACTCGTTAGATTTCCTCGTTACTCTGATCCTGTTTCCCGGCTTCGACCTCCCCACTCTCGTTGACCACTCTCTCCCGGATTTGCCCCTTTACTTGACTTTGATTCCCGGCTTTTGACGCTACGCTTCCCTCGACAACTCTTCTCTGGATTTACCCTGTTTGTACTTTTGCCTGCTTTGCTATTAAAATAAAAGCAGTTTCATCTGACATTGTGACTGTCTCATCTTGTGTGTGTGTGTGCGGGTTACAGAATAACCAACCCCACCGTAGACAGTCACAATGCGTCACGCGGAGGATTCGCGCTGCTCACTAGAGCGGAGGTGCACGTCACATTCGGCGCGAGGAGCTACAGTTTGGAGAGATGACCACGCGCTCACGGCCCAGGGGCAGCAGGTATGCACTATTTCTGATTTATTTCACCCTGTTTCACCTGTGTCTGCCCCTGAGCCCGTTTATGCGTCCAATGCATTTCGGAGCACCGTGAGCCTTCAACCCCCTGAGAGGTTTGACGGCTCTTCGGGCGCTTACCAAGAGTTTTTCGTGCAAGGCAGCGGTTGTGTAACTCATAACCCCGTCCTTGACATTATGGAGCCAGCGGCCTGACTCTTGGTTTTGCGCCAGGGGAGCCAACCCATGGAGGCTTATGTTGTGGATTTTTGTGCCCTGGCTAACCAGGTGAATTTTGATGAGGTGGCTCTGAAAGACATTTTTCAATGTGGACTGAATGAGCCAACCTCATCATTCATGCCTGGTGGTCGCTGCTCTCTCAACCTGGCTCAGTTTATTGACCTCGCCCTACTGTACGCTGGTTCCTCGTTTACTGTGGGGGAGGCAGACACTGAACCAGCGCTCCACACCACAGCCCCCGTCTCGAAGCCTACCACGGCCCCTGTCTCGAAGCCTACCACGCCCCCCGTCTCGAAGCCTACCACGCCCCCCGTCTCGAAGCCTGACACGGCCCCCGTCCCGAAGCCTGACACGGCCCCGGTCCCGAAGCCTGACACGGCCCCGGTCCCGAGGCCTGTCACGGCCCCGGTCCCGAGGCCTGTCACGGCCCCAGTCCCGAGGCCTGTCACGGCCCCAGTCCCGAAGCCTGTCACGGCCCCAGTCTCGTCTTGTACTCAAGACCGCAGAGGTTCCCTCAGAGTCTTCCACGGCTCTGCCGGGCTCTGCTCCACCCTCAGAGTCTTCCACGGCTCTGCCGGGCTCTGCTCCGCCCTCAGAGTCTTCCACGGCTCTGCCGGGCTCTGCTCCGCCCTCAGAGTCTTCCACGGCTCTGCTGGGCTCTGCTCGCCCCTCAGAGCCCTCGCGGGCTCCGCTTCACGAGCCTCCCAAGGCTCGTCCTCTCGAGCCTCCCAGAGCTCCTCCTCTCGAGCCTCCCAGGGCTCCTCCTCTCGAGCCTCCTAGGGCTCCATTTCTCGAGCCTCCCAGAGCTCTACCTCCCAAGCCCCCCAGGGTTCTGCCTTTCAAGTCTCTCAAGCCTCCCAGAGCTCTACCCCTCGAGCCTCCCAGAGCTCTGCCTCTCAAGCCTCCCAGGGCTTCTCCTCTCGAGTCTTTCAGGGCTCCCCCTCCTTCCAAGCCTCTCAGGGCTTCTCCTCCCAAGTCTTTCAAGGCTCCTCCTCCCAAGCCTCCCAGGGCTCCTCCTCTCGAGCCTCCCAGGGCTCCGCCTCACGAGCCTCCCAAGGCTCCTCCTCCCAAGCCTCTCAGGGCTTCTCCTCTCGAGTCTTTCAGGGCTCCACCCCTCAAGCCTCTCACGGCTTCGCCTCTCGAGTCTCTCAGGGCTCCTCCCCCTCTCAAGCCTCTCAGGGTTTCCCCTCTCGAGTCTTTCAGGGCTCCTCCTCCCCTCGAGCCTCTCAGGGCTCCACCCCTCAAGCCTCTCACGGCTTCGTCTCTCGAGTCTCTCAGGGCTCCTCCTCCTCTCGAGCCTCTCAGGGCTCCGTCCCTCGAGTCTTCCAGGACTCCTCCCCCTCTCAAGCCTCTCAGGGCTTCGTCTCTCGAGTCTTTCCTGGCTCCCCCCCTCAAGCCTCTCGAGCCCTCTCGGGCTCCGCCTCCCAAGCCTCTCGAGCCTTCCAGGACTCTGCCACTAGAACCTCCCACGGCTCCACCTCCCGAGCCTCTCACGGCTCTGCTCCCAAAGACTCCAGAGCCTTCTAGGGCTCCGCCTCTCGAGCCTCCTACGGCTCCACCTCTCGGGCCTCCTACGGCTCTACCCGCCGAGACTACCGAGCCTGCCAGGCCATCGCCTCGGAAACCTCCCACGATGCCACCTCCCTTGGCTCCACCTCCAGAGCCTTCCAGACCTACCCCCCTAAAGCCTCCCTTGGCTCCACCTCCAGAGCCTTCCAGGCCTCCGCCTCTAGAGCCTCCCACGGTGCCACCGTCATTGGCTCCACCTCCTGAGCCTTCCAGGCCTTCCCCCCTAAAGCCTCCTTCGGCTCCACCTCCAGAACCTTCCAGAACCCCACCTCCAGAGCCGCCTACAGTGCCGCCTCTGACGGCACCGCCTTTCACGGCTCAGCCCGGACTTCCTGACCCCCTCCCTGTCCTGTGGCCTCTTCCCTGGCCTCCGGACCCTATTCCTGTCCGGTGATCACCTTCCAGACCCCCGGACCCAGTCCCGGTCCTCCAGTCACCTTCCACATCCCCTGACCCAGTCTCTGCCCTTTGGATGCCCCCTAGATCTCCCGACCACCCGCCTGTCCGCTATGTTCCCCCTGACTTTGCCTTGAAACTGCCCATTGACCCCATGGACTGTCTCATTTCCCTCTGTGCCCCTCGGACTGCCCTCAATTTTGTTTGTGTGTTTTGTGGGTTGTCTGTTCAGGGTTTTTTGTTTGTTGGGATCGTCCAGCACCACTTCCCAGAGGTCGCGCTCCTCGCAACCGAGCGCGGCCTTCAGGAGCCGTCCGTTTTAGAGGGTGGAGTACTGTCACGAACCCCGCTCCCTCGCTCCACCCCCTCGAGCTTCCTCGCTCGTTTTGCTCCCTCGGGCTTCCACGCCCGTTTTGCTCGCTCGAGCTTGCACGCTCGTTTTTGCTCCTACGAGCTCACATGCTCATACACTATCTCCCCCCTCGGGCTCACATGCCCGCTCCCAATCGCCAGAACATTATGTACACCTGCACTCGTCTCATCACCCCTTTATTCGTTACACCTGCACCGCTCGTTAGTTCCCCTATTTATATCACAGCACATTCGTTTCACACCCGTTGGTTATTGTGTTTAGTTTCCCGTATCTTTGCCCCCTGCTAGTCTCGTCTAGTTTTGTACTCCCTTGTGTTTAGTCTTCCTCTTAGCTTGCCAGCTCCAGTATTCCCCTAGCTCCCATGTTTGTTCTACTCGTTAGATTTCCTCGTTACTCTGATCCTGTTTCCCGGCTTCGACCTCCCCACTCTCGTTGACCACTCTCTCCCGGATTTGCCCCTTTACTCGACTTTGATTCCCCGGCTTTTGACCCTACGCTTCCCTCGACAACTCTTCTCTGGATTTACCCTGTTTGTACTTTTGCCTGCTTTGCTATTAAAATAAAAGCAGTTTCATCCGACATTGTGACTGTCTCATCTTGTGTGTGTGTGTGCGGGTTACAGCCATTTGATAAATTTGGATGCAATGTGTTGGGTGTGCGTTATGTGTAAAACCTGCATTTTTAATTTTTCATTATTATTTTTGTGGAGCTGGTTCATTGTTTTTTAACTGAGGTTCAAATATTATATAGCTCAATTGTTAGCCAATCATAACTGAGCATTTACATTTGAGTCTCAAAGAGGAACAGAACTTAAAACAGAGGGTTTCAGTCAGAGGGCCAGAGACAGGATTTAAAATAATCATATATTTCTAAAGCTGTTTTGGTGCAAAATAACTTTTCTAACATTATAAGTGGACATCAGGGAATGTCATGGCGACTTTAATAAAAGTAGTATGTTTATGCTTTGGCCTTTGTTTTATATTACTTAATATAAAAATATATTTATATCAACTTTATATTGAAGCACTGGTATGTTTTATATCACTACAATGTTATAAAAACATTCAAGGTTTTACTGAAAACATTTGGGGCCCGGTGGCCCGCTTCTAGCGCCACCCATGATTTACCTGTTGAGAGTTCTCTTACAGTAGGATGTCAAATTGAAGTAAATTTAAAAAGAAGACTGTAACTACTACTACTGTAACTTTAACTCTTTATTTCCACTGTTACAGTCTATCTTTCGCATTGTGCAAATAATCAAGTCCTAAACAATAAAGTTTAAGTTCCTGAGCTTGACGGGAGCTTATTTCTGTATTACTTTAATTACAACACAAACAGAAGCATTTAGTTTGAGTTTAAAAGTTAATGCAAGAACGTAATGACCAAAAGCTTTTAATTGTTTTTCCAGTGGTCATCTGTTGAAGAACTCTGAGTCACAAATCACAGGTCTTATAAAGGTCAACATATCATAGCATTTCATTAAGGTTTCAGACCATATCCTGATTGAAAACACCAGTCTTACCAGGGGACTAATATAATGAGTTTTATTAACTCCATTCATGTCTTCAGTGCTGTATTTATGACGATTAATGTGTATGTTGGAGTATTATGCACTTCATGTTGGTTTTGTCCGACCGCAGTGTGATATTCTCATGATATTCACTGAAATGACATCACATTTTCTAAATCATTGGATGTTGTCAACTTTGAAATGGTGGAAATTAACCAAAGGTCTCAGCTATATCCAGTTTCTAGAAAAGCGGGGTTGTCTAGAATAGTGTAAACTAACAAGACAGAAAGAGACTTGCATAATGACTTGAGCTCTATATTTGCAGTCAAGGAATATTCTGTGTTCAATACAAGTTAAGCTCAATTGACAGAATTTGTGGCATAATGTTGATTACCACTAAAATGTATTTTGACTCGTCCCTCCACTTCACCATTCACTTCCACGTCAACACTATGACACAAATTATTATAATTAAGCTTAACTTGTACTGAACCCCGAATGTTCCTTTAAGTCATTCTTTTACTGTTGGAAAAAGTCAGTTGAAATAGTAATATTATATCAATTGTACTATTTATTTATTTTTAATGTATTTTGTACAAATTATTTTATATTTTCTTGTCATGGTGTGATAAAAAATTATATCCAGGGAATTACAGTTCTCTCAAAACTAGACTTTTCTCCATTTTGACTCCACCATCCATTCCACGCAACGTCAAGAAGGATTAGCCCATTCCAACCCCCAACCCCCCAAAGAACTTCTGTTCGCCTTGACTGATCCATCCAAAATGGCAGCATGTATTGATGGTGGGACAACAAAGCAGTCCTTTGTTGAGATCTATGAGTGCAGCTGCGTGTCTAAGGGTGGATTAGTTCATCATACACTGCTTCTCTAACAAAATACAAAATATCAATTATGACCCATCATAAAGACTTAAACTTGTCAAGCAGGGTATTTCTAAATGCTGTAATGTATGTGGTATTCATACAGTAAGTGTGGGAGTACATAACAATACAACATGGGTGAGGACACAGTTGTTCAGTTCAGTTCAGTTGTTATTAATTATTCAAATTTAGTGTCCAGGTCTACTGAAAAAGTGACACTATTGGAACTTTCCACTGCACGTTACAGTTGGACACGACTCGACTCCGCTCGCTTTACTTTTATGAGTTTGCTTTTCCAGTGCTGTTTAGTGACGCCTCAACATGGGTGTGATTATAGGCTGATTGTCATAGTTGTGCCGCCTCTATTGCCGTGACATCATCTTAAACATGACACAAACTGACCAAAACAATAACACGACCGCTAGCTGTTAGCTACTAGCTCATTGTGCTGCATAAAGCAGTTGTTGCATGGTGATTTTACACAAGTGTAACAGTTAAATTGGCCTGGTTGTTTTAGAAGCAAGCTTCCAGTAGCTGGTCAACTAAATTAAGTGAAGCTTTCAAGCAGAGTATAGAGTTAATATAACAAAACATACCATCCTCCATCGTGAACTCCAACAACATCGTGGCTGAGTCCAGGGCACTCTCCCTCCCATTGCTCGCTGGTCTAGATAGCGTCCATTTGGTCGAAGCACTTCCACTTTTCTTTGATGGTTCTGTAGTCACTTTTAAGTTTATTTAACTTTTCCCTACACTGTTGGTAGGTTCGGTGGTAGCCGTGTTTCAGCTGTGCGGCCAACAGGCCTGAAAGACTTTTTCGTTTAGTTCATTGCTAACGAGAGGAACGTTTGCACCTCGTTTATTGACTATTGGTTTTGCGCACAGCCATTTATTTTTACAATGCAAAAGTACAAAGTACAAAAGCCACGTGAACAAATTATACTACTATCACTGTAGCTAACTTTAAAACTAACTTTAGCGGGTCCCGTGTCGATAATCCAGTGACGCTGGTAGTGACGATTCTCTCTGACCAGTCGGTGATATCGTCTTGCTTGAAACCTCGACCGAGGTGGTACTAAAAAAAGTATCAGGTACCAGGTACTATCCACAGTGGAAAACCCAAAAAAGCGAGCAGAGTCAAGTCCAGTCAAGTTGTACTGTGCAGTGGAAAAGCCCCATATTTTTAACTACTTAGGAGCTGAGCTACCATCACGATACTGAAGAATGTGGTTAAGTTAGTGATGTCTTCTTACTTTTCTTACATAGACCCAACAATAGTCTTGACCACCTTGGTGTGATACTTAAAAGGGTTAGCATGTGTGCTGCAACATCTAGTGGCTTTGATGTCTGTGTGTGGAATCCTTTCAATGCTCGATACCTTGAACTTCCAATCAGCATGTTATTCCCAGCTTTGAGGGTCTCCATCTTGTCATCTTTTGAAGAAAATGAATAGCTCTCCCTCCTGACCAGCACGATGGAGGATGACCTTGAGGTACGTGGGAACACTGCATCCTGTTTTGATATGAATTTTTTATTTGTATTTTTTATTTTTTGCTGGTGGAAAAGGTTAGGCCGGGAAAGTCCAGTTAGCGGATGACATCTCAATAACTGAGCGTTGATATTTATCAGTCTTAATCAAATTTCCGGTAGACGTGCTATTTCCCAGCGAGAAGGCAACCAGTGTCCTCTCACCCATCCTTGATGGCCATAGGATATGGCAGAGACCACCAATCGTGAACTATATATTATATTTTACTAAAGCAAAACTAACTAAATTAAAGGGATAGTTCACCCAAAAATGAGAGTTCTCTTCTCATTTACTCACCCTCATACCATCCCAGATGTTTATGAATTTATATCTTCTGCAGAACTCAAATGAAGATTACTTTTTTTAGTCAAAATTATTTAATTATCGACAAAATGTGACTTTTGGACCGTCAAAGTGCTGGCACCCATTTACTTGCATTATAAGGACCTGACAGAGCTCTATCTTCTTCTAAAAATCTTTATTTGTGTTCTGCTGAAGAAAGACACATGTGTCATACACATCTGGGATAGCATCAGGGTAAGGGAATAATGAGGGAATTTTCATTTTTGGGTGAACTATCCCGTAAGTGTCCAAATACATCAAAGTTATATTACAATTCATAATAAGTAAAATAGCAGAGCTCTTTTGACCAGGTGGGCCATCTACCATAACTTTTGTCTTTCTGTCTGTGTGAATACAGTAAAGAGATTTGTGTTTTTGTAATGCTAGCTGACAGCTAGAGAAAGGCGATAGAGTGGTGGTGTTTAGGGTTGTGTGTCAACATTTCTACAGCTGTGTGAAATAGAGTGGGAGGTGTTTTAATGTTCAACAGGGTGTCACCTCATTACACCTAACACTTTATCTTTTTAAAGACTGACCTGTGAACAGGGTAAGCTGTCGTGACAACAAAGAGCCAGACAGGAAAAAAGACATTGACAATGACTCGACCTTCGCAGGAAATTGACACATTTGGTGAAAACAATGGGATATTGAATGACGGTGAACTTCATAGTGCATTGTGTTAAGCACTTGCCACCATTAACAATGTTTACATTTTCAGAGCGCGCACCAATGGGTCAGCTGCAGTTGTGCTTTATGTACATGGCACAGGGGCGGAGTCTGTCTGAATGCATCTGACTGGAACAAAATGTCAGAAATGTGACCCCGTCCATGGCTAGACTGTGACATTTACATTTACATTTACATTTATGCATTTGGCAGACTTGGCTAGACTGTGACATAATTTGAAAGTGGGGAAAGGACAATGCATGTTGCATTATGGAAGATATAATAATTATAATAATTTTATAATAATAAAAAATATATATAAAAAAAATGGAACAGCGGAATGGACTGGGAAAAGATTAAGGTTAACAACCCACCATTTTTTTTTTTTTTTAAGAAGTATTTTAAGAACTTGGAGAGGACTATCCATGCTTGTATCACGTCTCTGCTCAATTATTGTAGTACACTTTACACAGGTATTAGTCAAGTTTCACTCGGTAGGCTCCAAATAGTGCAAAACGCTGCAGCAAGGCTCCTAACTGGAGTTAAGAAGTATGAACTTATCACTCCTATGTTGATATCACTACATGTACTGCCGGTACACTATAGAATTTAATTCTCTCAATGTTCTGGTGTCTTCCTATCTCATAAATCTCTTGTCAGAACATTTTTCAGGGAGATCTTTGAGATCCTCAAATCAGAGACTTTTAGTAGTGCCAATGACCAGATTAAAACTTAGAGGGGACCGTGCGTTTTCAGTAGCAGCCTCAAAACTCTGGATAGTCTTCCTGTGAGTATCAGAACCTCATCAACCACATTCAGTTTTAAATCACAACTTAAAACATATTTGTTTGCAAAAGATTTTATTCAGTGAGGTGTTGGTTCTTTTTTGCCATTTTTTCCATGCCCTAGAGGTGTATTGCTGTGGATTGTTTATTTTGTTTATTTTATTTATGTATTTGTTATGAGTTCTAACTTTGATTTGATTATACAGCACACTGGTCAACAGCTGTTGTTTTAGTTGTGTTTTGTAAATAAAGTGACATTGACATTATAAAATATTTATGTCAGGTAGTATTTGTTGTTCTGGCTTTATTTTGTGTGTTTTGTTTTTTTAATATGATCTTATATTAAATAAATCAAATATAATAAAAATAAATATATGTATTATTATTATTATTATTATTGAATTATATAATAATTTTTTTAATAAAATCTTATATTAAATAAATCAAATATAATAAAAATAAATATATTTATTATTATTATTATTATTATTATTATTGAATTATATAAGTTAATTATAAAAATAATAATACAAAATTTGTAAGAATCTAAATGGTCCAAAAACTATGCTTAATACTATGTATGTAAAAAAAAAAATATTTATTGAACTTTTGATTTTGGTGTAAAACATGATCTGTGTGTGTGTGTGTGTGTGTGTGTGTGTGTGTGTGAGCGTGTATTTATCACTTTGTGGGGACCAAATGTCCCCATAAGGATAGTAAAACCTGAAATTTTTGACCTTGTGGGGACATTTTGTTGGTCCCCATGAGGAAAACAGCTTATAAATCATACTAAATTATGTTTTTTGAAAATGTAAAAATGCAGAAAGTTTTCTGTGAGGGTTAGGTTTAAGGGTAGGGTTAGGTTTAGGGGATAGAATATAGAGTTTGTACAGTATAAAAACCATTATGTCTATGGAAAGTCCCCATAAAACATGGAAACACAACATGTGTGTGTGTATGTGTGTGTGTGTGTGTGTGTATGTGTGTGTGTGTGTGTGTGTGTGTGTGTGTGTGATTCTTCAAGACAGAAATTTGTACATTGATTAAATGCATAAATAATCATTTTTTGAAATATCAATATTAATTGGTAGATTACTATATGGCACTGTAAAATGCAGGTATGTTTTTTTTTTTACTTGGAATATTAGATTAGGTACATAAAATAAAATAAAGTAATATCTGATGGAGAAATCACATAATATTACATTTTAAAGAATTACATAAATAAATAAATTACATAAAAAACAATTGACGTTTTAATTTCAAAATTAGCTATTCTATAAATATATTTTTTTGCTCATCCTCTTTCTTTTTCATACCTTTCATCAGATGAGTTTTTCTGTTATGCATCTACACACAGTTTACTGAAATATATATATATTTTTTTAAGTGTATGCAAGAGTGTGTGTGTGTGCGTGTGTGTGTGTGTGTGATGTTAAATTCTCCAATTATTATAAAACAATCAAACATAATTAAACTGGTTGACAGAGTATAACTGAAGGGGATCAAAATACTACTGCCCTGAAAACACACTTACCCCTTAACCATGGCCGTTCACTGTCCATTACACTGTCCACACTTTGAAAAGCAAACAAGCAACTTGTCAAAACTTCACCCTTCACGTGATTCAAGTCAACATTTCCCAAATGCACTGAACTCAACAGAGCAAACCATCAAGCTATTACTCCCAATGGCAGCTGCACACAGGTCAAGCTTTTTAATACAATACACAAAACTCTATAACTGACCCGGTTTGCTGTTCACCTTTCGAACCACAGTTAATGTTTAAAGCACAATTCACACAATGTTTCATTTCACAGGTGGCAAAAATCATAACAAGGTGAAAAAGAGTAAGTAGTAGTCCTGTCAGTAGACATATCTAGTTGTGCCAGTGTTATTGAGGGGCAAATAATTGAATAGACTTTTGTTAACTGAAATAAAATTAAAAAACTTTTATTGGAAAAGAAAGAAGAGAGAGAAAAAAAGGAACGGGAACTAAATTAAAGTAGGTTTTCATAAAATAAAAATGACCTTGAATTATCTGTTAATTATTATTTTTTGATAAACAATGTATTATACATTTCGAAACCTTCACAGCCCACTTTCATTAAACAAGAAAACACTACTAGAAAGCAATTACACGAGACAACCATGAGAAATGTAATGTTATTAACAATTTATAAATCAAATCAGTTAACACGTTAACTTTGACAGCCCTAAAATAACTACATATACTTGAACTTAAACACTCTGACAACACTGAAAACAAACAAAAACTACATTTAAATAAGAAATAAAAAACACATATTTAACCAGTCAAATTTTAAAGCCCAAAAATACTTCAGATTTAAAGTCATATACACAATGCTAAAATAAAAACTCAAAGTGAAATAAATAAAAATAGAAACAAAAACAAAATGAATTAAAACCATTACCGTTAATTTAAGGCATTAACTTTGGAAGACCTAAAATACGAAAAGTAATGTAAAGTATATACAAAAACGAACAAAAAGTTGAAATAAAAAAATAAAATAAAACCAAAAACTAAAACTATAATATAACTTGATTATCTGCTACAACACAAGACATTGGATTACATTTTGGTAATCCATTGTTTGCCATTTGAACTTTTATGAGTTCTAAGATACCGATTGTTCATCGATTGAGACCTGTTAGATAAACAGTGTTTCATTGTCTTTTCTAGGACTTTTCTTTCCTCGTAAAATCACCCTTCCATGACGCTGTCCACAACTGAATGTTGTGGATAGACGAGGTATAGCATCAAATGGTCTCAAGGAACACACACACACACACACACACACACACACACACACACACACACACACACACACACACACACACACACACACACACACACACACACACACACATGTTGGTCTACCTATCATTATGAGGACTTTCCATAGACATAATGACTTTTATACTGTACAAACTATAGATTCTATCCTCTAAACCTAACACAACCCCTAAACCTAACCATCACAGAAAACTTTCTGCATGTTTACTTTTTCAATAAAACATTGTTTAATATGATTTTTAAGCGATTTAAATTATGGGGACACTAGAGATGTCCTCATAAATCACATTTATAGCATAATACCCTTGTAATTACAATTTGTAACTTACAAAATTGTCCTCATAAATCACATAAACACACACACACACACACAACACACACACACACACACACACACACACACACACACACACACACACACACACACACACACACACACACACACACACACACACACACACCAGACCACTACATTTTCCCTGCACACTCAGGTAATGAGGTTTATGTACCCAATTCAATTGATTTGTCAATGGAGTCTGACAGCGATTATGGTAATGCCTATTTTTGCCATGGAAAATGGGGCCAGTTTAAGAGCCTAGCTGTGTTTTTTTTCTTCTTTTCTTTTATTGCCCCAACAGCTTTGTTCACATCTATGTTTGATCCAGTGTGATGATAACAATTAATCCACACGGCCACCAGCACTGAATGAGAGGTCACAGATGGGTCATATTTTCCCAAAATAGTTTAATTGGTGCGTAACAGTAATGCACTGTTTATCTGTGTATGTGTTTTTGTCTCTCATATCCTGTGGTTTTCCATGACTGGGGGAATCAAGCATGGCTATGTTCGAAATAGCATTCAGACATCTTATGTTTCTCCAGTATATACAGAATATCCAACTGTGATGGGAAACTTGACTTTTCATATCCAGTATGACAAACGATGAGGACTATTTTTAAAGTCTCTCTCTTTTTTAAGTTTTCTTCTATTTTACTTATTATTTGATCAAAATGAAAAAAAAATTATTAGATTTTTAGGCAAATTTAATTTCACACTTCTTGTTTGATAATGTGTACTGTTTCACTTCTTGCATACTGTGCAGTGCACACAATACTGCCTACTATTTTTTTGTTAAATAGTGAGTAGTAAGCTAGTATTCCATTCCGAACACAGCCCAAGTGAGCAGCAATTGCCTGTGCTAGCATATTCCTTTATGTTGCATTCTTTTTTTCTGTTGCTCTCCAGAGCACATACTGTACTACATGTGTTCACCAGCGAACTGGGGCTTGCATTTTATCTTGAGCTCAAGAGAGCTCATTCAAATCCTTTGATTCAGGGTCATAGATGTGGCTTATGCATCTCGCTGGCATCTGCTTTTAAAACCGCATGTAAATTTCTGCCATCGTTATCTCCCTTGTGACAAAATTGTGCATGTAAACAAAGAGATAGCTTCTAGGCTGTCTTTATGATCAACGCACTCCTGTTGACAACATACTGTACTCTACTACATTATTTTTCAATACAATACAAACGTTTATTTCTATAGCGCACACACACACACAAACGTTTATTTCTATAGCGCACACACACAAAGTCTCAGTTCACACAAAAATGAAGAAAATTCTGTCATTAATTGCTAACTTTGTTGACGTTACTAACTCCCTGTTTTTTTACCCTGAAACACAAATGGAGAATCTGAAATTACATTTTTGCAACTCTTTTCTATGTATATATATATATATATATATATATATATATATATATATATATATATATATATATCGTTTGTGGTGACCATGGCTGTTAAGCTATGCAAAGGACACAAAAAAGCATCTTAAAATATTCCATATGGCTTTTGTGCTATATCCAAAGTTTTCTAAAGCCATACAATAGCTTTATGCCATTATTCAAATCAAGTCGTTATTAGGGGTTTTAACAGTCACGTGTTAGCCAGGGCGTCACGTCCTGTGTGCTAGTTGCGAGACGCTTGATGTCGAACTGTGAAACTTCCTGTATTTCATTGTATCCTGTATTGAAGTGACAAAATGCCCATGTGAGGGCAGCACCATCCATTAGTGGAGTGTATTCATGTCACGAAAAGTTAGCAATCGTTGTCGTGATTCACTGGAAGTATTTCCATCCACTGCAGCTCTCAAATCCAATATGCCTTTAGACATTCCAAGTTTCACCATCGTTCCGTGTGGGCCATAGCATTTTTTGGCCATGATAATTATAAACTTTTAATTTTTGGGTTGACTATTCCTTAAATAGTCTCAACTGTAGAAGAAGATTTGATATAGAGTGGACTATCATTCCAGAATATCAGTTGAATAAATTGTGCCTTCATGAATAGAAACAAATCCTGTTATTTTAAAATGAGTTCTGCCAGCTGTAAGCACACCAATGAAAAAAATCAGTGCGGTGCACAGCTCTTGTGGTGATGAATGGTTTTCAGTTGAGACCAAAATGGTTTGGCCTCGTAATTGCTCGATGGGAACCCTGGGCAGTTGTCGAAATGATTGGAAACTAAGAACTTCATTTGCATTAATAAGAAAATAATGTAACCTTGATAAAATTGAATTTTATTTCAGACTTGCGTACATTTAATCTGCATGTATTTAAAGGCGGCAGGTCGAGGGTGCAAGGCTGTGTGTGGTGGGCCGCTCGCTCTGTTAGCCTTTCTGTTGAAGCCAGAACTTCAGTCTGTTATATAGTGAAACAAAACTAAAATATTAATGACTAGGGAGACTAACTCTCAGAGCAACCTAGCTTTACTTATCAAACACCTTGACTGGTCACCACAGTAAACAGATTGAACTGAAAACCACACAGTTTGGCCATTAAATTAAAATTATTTGCTGTTCCCCTTCTGTCACTCACTTGACGTTGTGCCGATTGTAGTGACACAATGGGTCTCTTCTGAGAGCCTTGTGTACCTCTGAACTTGAGAAAAGGCCAGTGTCAAGTTGGCAGACATTTGCATGCCCGCCCCCGGACATACGGGTATAAAGGGGAGTGGGCGAGCGAATGTCAGACAGATTTTTTCTTCAGAGCCGATTGGTTGTGTGATCAGCGAGCTGTGTCACGAATGCTTCACCCACCTCTGCAAGAGAGCTTCTGTTGGATCTGACGGCGCATTCCAGCGGGTTTCTCCTCTCTGCACGCTGTGCAGTCCACGCCCCTGGGCGCTTCGACAGCGCTTTCATTGCCTGAAAGAGTGTTTCTCCTCCTAAAAGAGTTTATTTCCTCTAAAAGAGTTTGAGTTTCCACTCATAAAAGAGCAATACACAGCATGTGTTGAACATCCTTTTCACAACACGTCTTTTTCAAGATGACCTTCTGCCTCTGTGTAGTTCCTGGATGCTGTCAATTTCTCTCCACTTCTGATGGTCACAAAAGCTGTCTCGTATGCCTGGGCTGCAAACATATGCAGGCAGCATTTTATGAATGGTTCATGTTCTCAGTGCGAGAACATAGCCATGGCAAATTTGCGGTTGCTTTCTTTTCTCACGAGAAAAAGCCACTTCAGCCGCCCCCGCGTCGTTCCTTGTTCCTACGGGATTGAGGATGACCCGGCTGGCGTTGAAGGCAATTCAGGGATGACGACGTGCTCGGTTTCACCAGGTAAAAACCCAGCGAACCACTCGCCCCCCGGCACGCTTGCTTGCTTCCGTCCAAGCTCGGGATGAGTGTGGCTCACCTCACAGCCAGCCGGAATTCTCCTTCGAGCCCCGGAATTGGATGACGATTTCGCCGATGCATCAGAGAGCGTCACAGCGTCGTCTGATGCTGATGGCTCGCCTGCCACCTTCGGGTCCGCTCGCCCAGTCTGAGCCTGAAGCATGGATGTTCTCTATGCTTTCCAGGGCCACCGTGAGCGCAATGTGGACTGGAAACCTCCATCCCCCCCTACTCGATCGGTTCCCCAGGCCAGGGCTCCGCTCATAGCCTGGCAGGCCAGCGCTAAAGGACCTCCTCCTCAGTCTCTAACCTACCCCCAGCCGGGTGCACGGAGCAAGGTAAGTGCTTTGAATCTTTCTCAGCACCCAAGCCTCGGGACGCAGTTCTGCCTCCAGATGCATTATTACTGCTTAATCTTGAACTCCTGTTCAGAATTCCTTGTGTCACTACAATCGACACAACGCGGAGTGAGTAACAGAAGGGTTACTGTTGTAACCTCCGTTCAACGATGGAAGGAACGAGACATTGTGTTCCCCTTGCCACGTACTATCCCTAATGTAATGCGCCGTAACCATATTCTCAGCTCCTCAGTGAAAACCAGTCTGACATTCGCTCCCCTTTATACCCGTATGTCTGGGGGTGGGGCATGCAAATTCTGTCTGCCTACTTGACATTGGCCTTTTCTCAAGTTCAGAGGTACGCGAGGCTCTCAGAAGAGACCCATTGTGTCACTACAATCGACACAAAGTCTTGTTCCTTCCATCGGGGAACGGAGGTTACAACAGTAACCATGACGTTATAGCAACACAGTAACCGATCCCAACACGAACGTCATTGTGCTAGTGCCGCCTACAGAAATCAACACTCTTTCAATCACGCACTTTCACAAGGAAAAGTTACTCCATCTTCACGATCCCTTCTTTTGTATTGCGGCAGAAAAGACACAGAGAGAGAGAGAGACAGAGAGAGAGAGAGAGAGACCCATGACTGTGAGCAACTAATGGCGGATAAAATAGCAACAATGCAAATTTTCCAGATTTCTTGTTTAGGCTGAGAACTTAAATCAAATACATTTATTTTTGTTAAAGACATCCTCAGTGGCTGAAACGTCATCGATGTGTCATATTTTCCAAAAGCATTTTAATTGGTCAAAAATGTTTAATATGTTTCAAGAGCCGAACATGCATTAGTGTGTGTATTCAACAATCAAATACTTGACAGGGTGTCAAGCATGCATGCATTCAACACACATTTACTCTACCAGTGAAAAGTTTGGAAACACGTGACTGAATACAGTATGCTTCTTATGATCATAAAAACATTTATGTATGTATGTATTTATTTATTTTATATAAAGGCTTGTGTTTGAATGCTAAATTAGTTTTATAGACAAATATAAAGGTATGAATTTATTCACAAAGCTAAAATTTTCTAAATTTGATTAAATTGGTTATTTTGGCCAGAATCTGTAGGTTTCAATAGTTGCATTGAGCCACAGAGGACATGTTCACATCCTCTGCCACCATAAACACATTTATGGCTCAAAGCAGCAGGCGGAAAGACAAAGGTCACAGCTGAACAGAGGCGGTGTTGGTCCGGGTCACCCTCAAGAGGACGGCACTTTAACCTCCACTGAGCAGAGGGTGTTTGAATACTGCTATCACCCTGCATGACATCATGTTCTCTGTCTTGCTAACAGCAAAGCCCTGCTGTGGCCAACACAACCTCTGCCTGCTCTACTGACATGCACTAACACCCTGCTCAACACCACGCTCGCTGCATGTCAAGGCAAGATGTCCTTTATGTGTGCAGCTGCTCAGTGTACTAGAAACAAAATCAACACGTACAATGCAAAGCAGTGTGTAATACTGTTCAGACTGTAATTGTTTCTCAGGTGACATCTGTAAAAACAATTTGCATAGCTCTTTGATAAAACTCATTCGTTTGGATGACACTTCATGAGGGATGATTCGTTCATCATATGAACTCGTAAATGTCTTACCTGGTCATTCACACACACACACACACACACACACACACACACACACACACACACATATATATACACAGTATACACACACAAACACACACACACATATATAGTACACACACAAACACACACACACACACAAACACACACGTATATGCATATATATATATATATATATATATATATATATATATATATATATATATATATATATATATATATATATATATATAGATATACACAGTATACACACACACACACACATATCAATCAAATCAAATCACTTTATTGTCACACTACCAAGTACACAAGTGCAACAGTAGGTGAAATTCTTGTGTGCAGTTCCGAGCAACATAGCAGTCATGACAGTGACGAGACATATACAATTTACAATAAACAACATACATACACAACAGCAATTTACAAATCAAATGTACACATACTTACACAACACAATAATTATATACAATGTACAGTAAACAATACACACAATATACAATACATAAGTAAGGAGTTTATGAAATATATATATATATATATAAAGTAGTATATTGAGGAGAATATGTTGACATAAGTGTGAGATATAAGATTAATACAGTGCAGTGCTGATTATTGATCCTGATAGATCAAGTGTTCAACAGTCTGATTGCTTGGGGGAAGAAGCTGTCATGTAGTCGGCTGGTGCGGGTCCTGATGCTGCGATACCGCCTGCCTGATGGTAGCAGTGAGAACAGACCATGACTCGGGTGGCTGGAGTCTCTGATGATCCTCCAAGCTTTTTTCACACACCGCCTGGTGTATATGTCCTGGAGGGAGGGAAGCTCACCTCCGATGATGTTTCTGGCAGTTCGCACCACCCTTTGCAGGTCTT
Organism: Xyrauchen texanus; assembly: GCF_025860055.1. Classification (NCBI taxonomy): domain Eukaryota; kingdom Metazoa; phylum Chordata; class Actinopteri; order Cypriniformes; family Catostomidae; genus Xyrauchen; species Xyrauchen texanus. The sequence continues at coordinate 23,359,093 of NC_068323.1, read as the reverse complement.
TGCAGTTGTGGGCGGTGCTATTGCCATACCAGGCGGTGATGCAGCCAGTCAGGATGCTCTCTACAGTGCTGGTGTAGAACCATGTGAGGATGTGGTGGTTCATTCCAAACTTCCTCAGCAGTCTCAGGAAGAAGAGGCGCTGGTGAGCCTTCTTCACAATGACCTCAGTGTGGACGGACCATGTGAGTTCCTCAGTAATGTGGACACCGAGGAACTTGAAACTGCTGACTCTCTCCAATGGTGCTCCATTAATGATGATGGGGCTGTGTTCTCCGTCTTTCCTCCTGAAGTCCACCACAAGCTCCTTGGTTTTACTGACGCTGAGGGAGAGGTTGTGCTCCTGACACCAGTGTGTCAGAGTGTGCACCTCCTCTCTGTAGGCTCTTTCATCATTGTCAGTGATCAGACCTACCACCGTCGTATCGTCAGCAAACTTAATGATGGCATTGGAGCTATGTGTTGCCACACAGTCATGTGTGTACAGGGAATACATGAGTGGGCTGAGAACACAGCCCTGCGGGGCTCCAGTGTTGAGGGTCAGTGATGAGGAGATGTTGCTGTCCTAACCACCTGGCGTCTGCCTGACAGGAAATCCAGGATCCAGCTGCACAGTGAGCTGTTTAAGCCCAGAGCCCGGAGTTTCTCATCAAGCTTGGAGGGAACTATGGTGTTGAATGCTGAGCTGTAGTCTACAAACAGCATTCTCACATATGTGTTCCTTTTTTCCAGATGGGAGAGAGCAGTGTGTAGTGTATATGCAATGGCATCATCAGTGGAGCGGTTGTTGCGGTAGGCAAACTGCAATGGGTCCAAAGAGGTGGGCAGAGCAGAGCAGATGTGATCTCTGATTAGCGTCTCAAAGCATTTGCTGATGATGGGGGTCAGAGCAACAGGACGCCAGTCATTTAAGCAAGTGATTGTGGCTTGCTTCGGTACAGGCACAATGGTTGATGTTTTGAAGCATGTGGGGACTACAGACAGAGAGAGGGACAGATTGAAAATGTCCGTAAAAACACCAGCCAGTTGATTCGCGCACGCTCTGATGACGCGGCCCGGAATGCCGTCTGGACCCGCGGCTTTACGGATGTTCACCCGTCGGAAGGATCGGGTTACATCCACAACAGAGACGGAGAGTGAATCAACCTCTGTAGCGTCAGCCGCGAGTGCTCTCTCCGCAAGGGCGGTGTTATTGTCCTCGAAACGAGCATAGAATGTATTAAGTTCGTCCGGGAGAGATGCAGCGGTGTTCACGGCGGAGTCTTTATTCCGTGGTGTTGAACTGACCTTCAAGTTTGTGCCTGTACTGGTGTTTGGCTGCACTGATAGTGTTACGGAGGGCATAACTGGCTTGTTTACGCTCCTCCGTGTTAGAAGAATTAAAAGCGGAGGACCGCGCAAACCTCGCCGTTAACCCATGGTTTCTGGTTGTGGTATATCCGTATTGTTTTGGTTGGAACAACATCCTCTACGCACTTCCTGATGAAACACGTTACGCTGTCAGCGTAAACCTCGATGTCGTCATCAGAGGCGGACCGGAACATCTCCCAGTCCGCGTGATCAAAACAGTCTTGTAGCGCAGAGTCTGATTGGTCTGACCAGCACTGGATCGTTCTGAGGGTGGGTGCTTCCCGTTTCAGTTTCTGCCTATAAGCAGGTAGAAGTAGAACGGAAGAGTGGTCCGATTTGCCAAATATATATAATATATATATATATATATATATATATATATATATATATATATATATATATATATACACACACACACATATATATATATAGTACACACACACAATATATATATTACACACACACACACACACACACACACATATATATATATATATATATATATATATATTTCCACAGTATACACACACACACATATATATACAGTATACACACACACACATACACACACACACATATTTATATATATATATATACAGTATACACACACACACATATATATATTTTATATATAATGCTCTTGTTGGTTTGATGAGGTGTTGTCTGTACAGGTGGAGTTGTGCTGACTGCCCCCTACTGCCACTGATTCAAATAAACATCAAGGTGCTACATAAAGCTTAAATTGCTAGGACGGCGAGAACATCCGTTATTACGGAATTTACGAATGGGACAGAGCATGATTTATCGCATATTTTTATTTTTTTATTTTAGCATGTTATTTTTCACATAATTAATCTCACTAAATTGACGTGTTAAATGAACAGCCCCAATAATGACATATCAAGGCCATATTAATTCACATGACAAATTATGGTGCTGCTCACTGAATAAGTAGCAAAAAAGGAAGAGAATAAGCTTGCCAATTCAATAGCCTATAACATGACTGCAAACAACCCAACGAACGACCTCGGCACGAGTAAATCTCGAGGACACTCCTGGACACCCAAATCGTTCGAAAGAAGTAGACTTAGGGTTGCCACCACATTAAATAACATTTGATTAATGATTTAAATTATGCCGGACACGCTCACATTTACTGTCCTAAGGTTGAAACTGTGGCCATGCAGCAGAATTCATCAACTATCAAGGACTTTTATGAAGGCAATGATTCAATGATAGCATGGTTGATTTATTGGTAGACTTGTACAACTTTATCTGTAAAGTTGCTACAATAACCAATTTAATGTACAAAGTTCTCTTAAGAGCTTGCATCAAAGGAAGCTTGTGTCAGAGCTTAGTGCGGATGAAACTTTAATTGTCCTAAAGAAAGACTTTATTGTCTTGAAGTTAAATTTCATTTCTTATTTCTTTCTTTTGATTTAGGATGCAAGAGAACATGTATTTTTAAAAGAAGTTGTGAGATTCACTCATGAAAGAGAGTACAATTTTACTTCCCCAACCAATTGTATTCAGTTGCCACTATCATACATCATTTGCGTCATAATTCAATGTGTTTTATTCACATTTGAGGCTATCTGCATTCATATTCATGCTTTCATTTGCTTTGTGTTCTCTCAAAGAGTGCATTCCTCATTTTTGTTATTGATGACTGCCTTTGTTACTCCTTGTGCTTTTAAGTAAAGGTTTTTATTTTGTCTTACCTGCCCATTCTTTCTTCACTTGAGTAGATGGCGAATGACTAAGCATATTTATATTTGTTCATTTCCAAAAGCAGGCTTGAATAGATGGTATTGAACTTGAAATGTTGACGATTGAAGAATAAAAACCTGTGTGGGTAAGTGTAGTTTGCCTTTCAATCACTTTGATGGTTAGTCACTAAAACCTAGCTGGATTTCAGCCTAAGTACAGTTTACTTTGCGACACAACGCCTTCACTCTATCATTCAGCGAGGGTTTAAAAGTGGGCCGACTGCTCCGTCATTATGTCTGAAAAGCAGGTGTCTCATCTTATGTTTTACTTCAAAGTCCATATCCAGCCTTTAATGAGTAGGACTTTTTTGATAACATGTTCATTTGTACATTTGATGTTTTTTCGAAATGAGAAAAATTCAAACGAGCAGGTGCATAATGTGAAAATTACTAATAAACATTTAAGCCAGCAAAACAAATATAAATATAAACATGTTTTGTAACTAGTTTTGAGGTGTATTAATGGTGCATAAATAGTGACACTACTAACTTAATAAAATGTTTCAGTAATGCGACAGTAGTTGGCTGTTTTCTAGATAGTGTAGCTTAGCAACAAGCTAGTCTTTGCAACAATTCGAGGTGTAGCATGACGCTACATCACTGTTTTTTGTCTGCTTGAAACGTTTTCTCCTCTCCCTCTCTTATGTTTGCTGGGAAGTCCGATTCATTTGAGAGATTTGGTTCATTCAGTTCAAAAAATTATTCGCGGTTGAGTCACTATGCAGCATTTTGCTATTTTTTGTATATATTTTTTGCAACCAAATGTGTAGTTATATTAATTGCTACGGTTTTAATTAATCATGTAAATTAAGGTGTTTTTGTTGTTGTTGTATTTAGTGTATGCATATGCTCAAATTTAATGCAATCACTATAAAAGTCTTAACATTAGTCATGCTTCCATCCAAGTTTAATTATGTGCAAAATCAGAAATTTTGTGACGAATTGTGATTAAATTGTTGCAAAATCAACATGAATATTAAAGCTTTTATTAGTGTTTGGTAAATGTGTTTCCATCGTGGTTTATGTGCATTTCATTTTATTGACCTGTTTCATGTGACTTCACTGTATGAGCGCGGCGCCATATTTGTGCCCTATATTCCATAGACCTTCATTGTGCTGCGCTGTGAGATGCGACAAAAACCTTCTCCAGGAGTTAAAAGAAGCTCTTGCATTCATACAGACAGGATCATCACTGAAGTTTTTCAATACTGCGACTAAATCAGACCAGAAAACACACAAACATTTGTAACTTCTGAATGAGAGGTGTTTACGGCGATGTACCGGTGGGCGTGTGTACTCGCCGGTCACATGTCAGACTCACTGGCGTATGGAGATGAATCGTGGATAAAATTTCTGTGAATGTTCAATTTGGAAATATTTGTGTTGTCTTTAGAACTGTATGAACCTTTCCTGGAACTTAACTTGGATTAAAAGCAATTATTTTGATATTTTTCTTGATATCGTTTTTCACATGTTTTTCCATTCACCGCCATTGTTTCCTCCCGCTGATGGTCACAAATATGGCGGCTGTGGGGAAAAGTGACGTCACTGAAAAAGGTCAATAGAAAAATGTATCAATAAAATAAATCACCTAAAGCGAGTGTATACAATTTTTGTTATCTTAATTATGAGTTCTGAGCACATGAATGTCTCAGCAAAGTAACATTTACAAGAAGGAAACTCAGAATTCTACATGATATCGAGTTGTGACGTAGGAAGGGGCGTATCGACATGAAAGGTGATAGAAAGCAAATATTTTCAGTGCTATATTTCAATAATATTCATTTCTATCAGGAAGACTTGCAGACTTGAGTGAAATTTAAGATGGCATTTATGAATATAAAACAGAAAGTAATGTCTCTCTCTTTGGCGTAAGCCCCGTCTGGCGGTCAGAAGAAGTTGTACTCGGAACCGTCATATCCTGCCGGAGATAGAAGGCAGGGGCGATGAGCCTACCCCCGTGCAGGACGGGACTCAACTGTTGGTGGTGGGGTGGTGGAGGTTGCCATGTTAGCACACTGAAACAGCAATGTGATAGATTGTGAGCAGACTTATAAAGCAACAGCTTATTTGTGATTGGCTGGGAATTACCCAGCTAATGATGTGATGATGTACAGCTACTAGAACTACGCTGCGCTTACATTTGTAAAACATGACAGTTAACTGATGACTTACTGTTGTGGTTTGTTTTAAGCTAATTAATTACAATTAATTTGTTAAGTACCATGTATTAAAAAATCATATTGTGGATTGTGTAAAAGCACTGCTGGTGTATGCATTTAAAGGAATATTCCGGGTTCAATAAAGTTAAGCTCAATTGACAGCAGTTGTGGCACAACATTGACTACCAATAAAAATTATTTTGAAATGTATTTTCTTGAGAAAATAAATAAATAAATAAATAGAATTGAAATTAAAAAATAAAAAGCACAATTCTGGGTTACAATGAGGCACTTACAATAGAAGTGTATGTGGCCCATTTTATAACATTAAAATGCTAACATTTAAATGCTAAAGATTAGAAACAAGAAATATACAATATGAGTGTAAACATGATTTCAGTGTGATCAAATAGTTTACTAAACTTTTCTGTGTACATTTCTAGACAATTTTACAACTTTCTTGCAATGACGATGCAATGTCAACAAACCCTAAAACGATGTTATAAATAATAATTTAAACAACTTTACAGCTCAAATAATACACAAGTTTTAAAAGCGCTTTTATAGAATTATAAGCTTCACAGCTCTGTCTTTAAACCCTCCAAAAATTGGGCCATTTTCTTCCATTGTAAGTGCCTTACTGGAACCTAGATTTGTATTATTATTATCATTTTTAATAGATTTTTTAAGAAAAGGATGGACAACTCAAAAAGATAGCTTTTGCTTCCATTCATTGAGTATTAAAGTTTGGCTTCTTTCTTTCTTTTTGTTGTTGTTGTTGTTTTTTTACATGAATGCATGACATTTTGTAATATTATGTGCTCAGCTCGAACATAGGAGCTTCCCAGGTGCACTTGAAGGCGCCACTAATCCTCCTGGAAAGTTTGTATTCACGAGGTCGGAAGTTGAAAAGTGATTTTAGTGAGAAAGATCTATGACATAGCAAAACTGCTACATTCTTACCCTATTTTTTTCACTTACTGACAAAGACAAACGTTTTTATCACCAATGAAATAAAATAAAGAGCAAAGCCGAGCATTAGGTGTGTAACTGATGCATTATCTTTTGTGTCATTCTGGTGTGGCCACTTATCTGGGAAATGTAATTTTGTTGCACATGCCTGTCGCTCCATAAACCAGCGAAATGAGTTTTATTTTCTGTCTAGCTTAATGACTATTCTTTAGTCAACAGTACCAAAAATAAAAAAAAATCCATACAAACTAAAATGTCCAGTCAAAATCCACAAGAAAAAGTGAATTATGACCGTAACCAATTTGCTTCCAGCACGAATCTTTAATTGGCAAGTCCCAATTTGGAAAGTACGAGTTTTCACTCATAATACGATCATTTGAACGTGATTTGAAAGAACCAATAGTCCATGTGTTATTAGCTATAACTATTTTTTATCAATATTTTTCACAATCCAGGATTGTCTTCTTCAACCATTAGGAACATGTTGTGTATCAGGTCACTAGCTTATCGAACTGAACTCATGTGTCTTATGTAGTCATTCGCATTAGCAGAAATGCTAATGTCTCAAATAAAATAAATGTGGAGGAACTTTGATACTGGGAACAAAAGGAATAACAAAGACAGTATGGGAATGCCGCAAGCCGAATGATCCTGGTTTAACATTCCGCAGGGAACGGGCTGTGCTGGATTTGGACATCGTGGGAGTGTTTGTCACTCGGCTGCAACTCAAAACAGATGCTTAGCAGACAGCTCTGTCTTCTGACAGCCGCTGAGTGCTTGTGGGAAAACAATGACAGTGGATTTTGGATGAGAGGAGAAACAGATACGTTTAGGAATTTGAAAACATCAGCATTTCATTTAAGATATTTTATGATTATTATTATTATTATTATTATTATTATTATTATTTATCTTCTTTAAACTGAATTTTCCAACTACAAAAAGACATTTCACACAAGTTGTGATGGTGTTTTGATCCCACATTCTTAAAATAATAAAACAAATAATAATAATAGTAATGAAATAAAGGCTTCCTATGTTAAAAGATAACTTGGAAATGAAAAGGAAATACATTTTGCATTTTGATCTTGGTTCGGTTTACTTTCACAGGGTAACATTTCAAATACAAACCAACATATGACATCCCATGTGAGCTGTAACATGAAGTCACTGCACTCTTATTGGTCAGAATGTGTGTGTGTGTGTGTGTGTTCAGGGTTAACACACAGTAGTGGGAGTTATACTGGTTAAAATTATATAGGCCTACTGGTGGAAATGTGCCAACCAAAATGTGAAGAAGTAGAAATGCTTTAACATTTTAGAGTATAATCTACATCAGTTACACAAAAATAATGCTGCAATGTACAGAGTGGTCATTTCAATCAGAGGTAGCATTATACAAATAATCATTATTCATGGTCTATTTTTATCCGTCATTAGATCCTTTTATGTTATTTCCACAGCATACAGCAACCGGCAGCCAGTGTAAAGAGACAACGAAGGGTGTTACATGCACTCTCTTGGGTTTGTTAAAAACAAAACATGCTGCTCTATTCTGGATAATTTTCAAAGGCCCAATTGTATTACAGTAGTCCAGTCTAGATATGACAAGTGACAGAACAAGGAGTTGTGTGGCATGTTCAGAGAGGAAGAGGTCTTATTTTCCTGATGTTGTGGAGTGCGAATCTAGGTCCCACTTTGAATTAGGTGTCTTTAACTACTATTTAATTAAGCATTTGATTCAACATACTTATTATTTATATACATGCTGTTGCATTATTCTTACATTTAATGTACCTGGATTTAATTACATTTGTAGTTACACTATTAACCTAACGCCTAATCCTACCACAACCTTTACCCTAAAACCTAACTCTAACCCCTAACCCTACCACAACCACTTCTCCTACCCGTACCTCTCTTGTGAGAATTTTGCAGGACAACATGTATTGTATTTATTCAAATGTTTGTACATAGTAGTTAAATACATCTTATATAAAGTGTGACCCAAATCTAAATGATTGGGCTGTTTTTGAGATGTGATTGGTGAAACTGACTTGTTTGTTGATGGTTACCCCTAGATTTTTGACCATTTTGGAAGGTGTTATTTTGGATTAACCCAGCTAAACAGTGATGCTCAACAGCAGGGTTGGCTGGAAAGAAGATGAGTTCAGTCTTTGCTAGGTTGAGTTCAGCTGGTGTACCTTCTTCCATGCTAAGATGTCTGCCAAACAGGCAGAGATTCGAGCAGTCACCGTGGGGTTGTCGGGCTGAAAAGACAAGTATAGCTGTGTGTCATAAACGTAGCAGTGGAAAGAGTACCCAATTGTTTGAATGTTTTGTTCCCAGTGATGTTGTGTATATAGAGAAGAGAAGTGGGCCAAGCACTGAGCCCTGAGGTACCCCAGTAATTAGCTGATGTGACTTGGACACCTCACCTCTCCAATTAACTTTGAAAGACCTACCTGAGAGATAAAACTTGAACTAGCCAAGCACAATTCCTGTGAATAAATCAACTTAAGTGAAATATTTTGCAGTAGTGGTGAATTGCTCGTCATCGGCACAGATTTGCAAGTATTAAATTGCAAATTGTTAAGTTAATTGTTGTTAAGTGAATAGCACATTTACAATCTTAATGTGGCCTGGAAGTTTTTTGGTCACAAAGTTCCACAAACAAAATAATTTAAATGAAATTTAATTTAAGTGACACATTTCATTGTTTTAAATGAGTGTGGACTAATGAATTGTCCATGTCTTTTCCAGTTATAGATAAGGATTAAAAAAACAAAACAAACTGAGTATAACTAGTTGTTGTAGAATGTTCACTGCTAGAAATTGCCCATGACTTAAGAATTTAATTCATTTTCATGACTTTTTCAGGCCTGGCCATCACAATTTTTAATTCCTTTTCATTTCCAAGTTATCTTTTAATGTGGGAAACCTGTATTTCATTATTAATATTATTATTATTATTATAAATATTATTTTAAGTGTGGTTTCTAGAAAGTTGAGATGTGACAGAACCTAACTGCATCTAAAATGCAAAAAATTGTGCGTTTGCAGGGTACTTAGCATAATCAACAATAAGGCCTAGTTGGGGCACGAACCCTCAGAAAATTAATAGCATAAGGACTGAAACCTAGTGAAGAATCTTCTCACCACCAATCAGCAGTTGCGAATAAAGGCTAAAGCATATCTCCTTTTAGGGCTATTTTAGATGGGAAAAACAAAAAGGGGGTTGGGGGGGCAGGGGTGGAAAGGCCATTCAGGCTGAGAAGAGTGTTGCTAAACAGGATTAAGAATTTACAGAATGAAATAAACACCATCTCAGTGAATGGTGGGGGAAGTAAGGGATGCGTGTTTGCCGAGTGAGGGGAGACAAAGGGCAGATTAACCATCTGTGGGGTTTGGTGTGCGATTGTGATTAACAGGCTTAGGCTTCATTGGCGACTGTTTGCACAGAGCTAGGCCCACAGAGAGTGAATGCAGAGAGGGTGTCCTGGCAGAAGTGACCCATCCACCCCTTGATCCCTTCCCCTGTGGTGGGACACTGTCCTTGCATACAAAACTCCCGATACTACAGTTCAAATCCATTTTTTCCCAACAAATATATCAGACGGAGAAATCCCACATTTCACATTTAAATACAAGCCCCCTACATATACAAAATTCCTTGTTTCAATCAGTTTGACAGCAGAGCTGCCTAATACTGATTCTCACTGCAGCTAATCTAAAAACTATTCTTTCATCTCAAACAATTTCTTGACACCCACGTGATGTGCAGAATGTCAGCTTTTTATACTCCGACCATTCAATACACATTCTACAAGAATTTGCCTTGTTTCCTTAAATGAGTTAGATAATGACTAAGCTCATTTAAGCACATTGCAGTCAATTAACATTAAATGGATATGAAGTTTAAAACTGATTGTCGGTCTCAAGACTGTTCACACATTAGCTAAGGAATAATTGTGATGGATGAAATAATGCTAAAATGTTTTTTTTTCCTTTATGGATGTTTTGTAGAAAGAAATCAGGTCATAACATTTTCCTTATCCTCTTTTTTTTATAATGAAACAGGTAAAATCCTGGCCAGCAGGGGCCATCTCTGCTCTTCAGGACTGTTTTGAGCACACTGACTGGCACATGTTCAGGGAGGCTGCCACCGATGGCGACTCGACCAACTTGGAGGAATACACGGCATCAGTGACTAGTTACATCAGCAAGGGCATCGATGATGTCACTCTCTCCAAGACCATCACCTCACGCTCCAACCACTGCTGAGGACCCAAGACTCCGCCTTCGGAGCAGGCAACAAGGCGGCATTAAGAACAGCGAGGTCCAAACTGTCCCAGGCCATCAGAAAGTCAAAGTGAGCACACACCCAGAGAATCCACAGCCACTTCCAGGACAGCGGCGACATGCGGCGCCTGTGGCACGGCATCCAGGCCATCACCAATTAGAGGACAACATCACATGCCTATGACAGTAATGTCTTCCTTCCAGATGCACCGAATGACTTCTATGCTCAGTTTGAGGTGCAGAATGATGTGGCAGCGAGGAAGACCACCCCTCCTACCAACAACTAGTTTCTATGTCTTACCACAGCTGATGTGAGGAAATCTTTATGCAGAATCAACCCACAGAAAGCTGCTGGACCAGATAGCATCCCTGGCAGAGTGTTCAGAGGATATGAAGACCAGCTGGCAGATGTTCTTACTGACATCTTCAACATCTCCCTGAGCAGCGCCATCATTCCAACATTCTTCAAGGCCACCATCATCTGCCCCATGCCAAATAAGTCTTCAGTGTCCTGCCTCAATGACTACTGTCCCATTGCACTCACACCCATTATCATGAAGTGCTTCGAGAGGCTCATCATGAGGCACATCAAGACCCAGCTGCCTCCCTCACTGGATTCCAAGCAGTTCGTGTATCGTCCCAACTGCTCAACAGATGACGCCATCGCCACCACCATCCATCTGGGCTGTGTGCTCAGTCCACTGCTGTTCACTCTGTGGACACATGACTGTCTCTGAATGTAGGCAAAAAAAAAGAGATGGTTGTTGACTTCAGGAGAGCACGGAGGGTTCACTCTCTGCTAAACAACCATGGCTCCTCTGTGGAGATCATTAATAGCACCAAATTCCTTGGTGTTCTCCTTGGCAGAGAACCTCACCTGGTCCCTCAACACCAGCTCCATAACCAAGAAAGCCTAGCAGCATTTCTACTTTCTGCGAAGTCTGAGAAAAGCCTCATCTCCTACCCCCCATCCTCACCACATTCTACAGAGGGACTAGCGAGAGCATCCTGAGCAGCTGCATCACTGCCTGGTTTGGAAATTGCTCTGTTTCAGATCACAAGACCCTGCAGAGGATAGTGAGGACAGCTGAGAAGATCATCGGGTTCTCTCTTCCATCCATCATAGACATTTACACCACACGCTGCATCTGCAAAGCCACTAACATTGTGGATGACCCCACACACCCCTTACACAAACGCTTCACCCTCCTACCATCTGGCAAAAGGTACCGAAGCATTCAGGCCCTCACGGCCAGACTGTGTAACAGATTCTTCCCCCAAGCCATCAGACTCCTCAATACTCAGAGACTGGACTGACAACATACACACACACAAACACTCAACTGAACCCCATCTGACTAGAAAGTTAAAGTGTCAGTAAAAGCAAACGTGACATGAAAAACACAATGTCATTTTGTGTTGCTTCTATATGTAACGGGAGCCATCTAGTCCGTGTAAGCTGTGCAGTGCGTGAAAACCTCACTTACCTGGCCTGAAGACAAAGAGGCGTACTAGCAACTGACACTTGAGGCTGTAGCTCCTCGTTAGTACATGCCGGCTAACGCCGGTTCAGATCCCACTCGGAGCGGGTTGAGCAGAACAGGTTACATATGTTGACTTGTATTCTCTTCAGGTCCTTTGCAATTTGATCTCACTTGAACAAGTTTGCATATTTAATTAGTTATTTAAAGCAAACGTTAAAATCTGTTGCATTTCAAGTCATGCACTATAGCGTTTAGATGTCATGAGATAGCACTGTGTGAGAAATAGACTGAAAATTACGTTTATGAAATGATAATCTTCCTTATTACATGTGAGTTGTGTTAAAGTGAATAAGAGTCAAAATTGTTGTAGAACCTCTAGTGTGGGAAACTGACTTGATGTGTACAGCAAAAAATGTGTTATAGTAGCGTTATTCTATCAGAACTGTTTGAACAAAAATTGCATTAAGAAAATACATATTGAATTAAGTTTACTTCTGCGATCAAACTGGCAAATTGTAAAAAACGACTTTTTTCTTGTTTAAAATATAAGTCCCATAACATTTTGCTAGATTTTTGCAAAAAAATTAAATAGATACATACATTAATAAATAAATGCCAATGGGGTTAGAAAAATGCAATTAATTCAAGATATATCTTCACTGAAAATAAGACTAAATGCCTTCAAATTTCTTAAGTATATATATCTTGTATTAGATGTTGAGATGTGTTTACTGGAAAGAAGACAAAAACTGGATACAAAATGACTTAATTTTGAAATTTAACAAAATAGCAAAATGCCAGAACCAAGTGGCATTTGCAAACATATGATGCTAAAGCTTTTCTCACTTTAACTATAAACATGTTCCAACAATTGACACCCAGAAAGTGTCCAAATACTTTTTGTCATAGTTTTTAGCAATATTCTTATTGTTTTACTATTTGAAAAATGTCAGATTTATTAATTTTTTTCGCAAATTGTTTTGCTTGAAAAGCGTGCTTGAGGTCTTTCTGTAAAATAAATTATACATGGTTGATATTTTGTTATATAATACAAAGAAGTAAATATGTATATTTCGAGGTCCAAAAACTTTCTAGGAGCCACTGTTATATTCTTTTGTATTGACTGAATCAAACTCCTTAACTGAACTGAACAAGCAAAACAGGTGCATGTCTGAGCCGTTCTGAACTTTAACATCTTTATTTAATCCTTTGATAAATTGAACTCAACAGTGTATGACAAACACTGAATGAACAACTTACATTCTGAAACCAAGGTCCCACGAGAAAAACAAAAACAGACATTACGTACATTTATGTTATGGTCAAAAGCACACATATTAACTGTGACATGCAGAAGAATTATTGTTAATTTTATGAAAATGTATTAATTAATTTATTTACAAGCAACGTTTGCACAAAATAATCTAAATGAAGCAAATAGCAAATATGTCCCACCTGGGGGAAAAAAATCAAATAAAATTGAAATAATTCAAATTAAATTTAAAATAATGCTTAAAACAGCCTAATTTCACAGTGCTAGTGTGTTGAAGGTTGTTTCGAGGTTGTTACTATGTGGTAATGTAGCTATGGTGATATAAGTTGTATGTAGTGCATTGCTATGCTGTTTCAAGTATGTTTTCGGTGGTTGCTTGGGTGCTTTGGTTGACCTAGTCAAAAAGGTCCACCCCATGTCTGATCTTTATTTATTTATTTGTTTTTAATTTTATTTTTTCAAGTATATGGGAATACTTTCCTTTTATATTGTTCATCAAACTATATAATGACAGCAAATCAGAATCCTGCAAGCCACATGATTTGAAATATATTTCACGTCTGTAGCTCAAATGCTGTAGGAAAAGATAAAGATTAATTCTTATGATTATGGGTTTGTTCAAATCCTTAACACCAAGTATGAGCTATGGTATTTTGTGATTTTGTTCATACCTCACTTACTAATCATTATAAAACATTTCCTCCTCTGCAGAATGCAGCAAATGGGTGTTGTTTTGGAACAGGAAATCTCATTCTGATTCTACTAATCCTTTCAGGCTTATTTTCTTTGAGCAACATTTGCACTAAAGACTCAAATGAGGCCTATTGCAATTTTTCATTTTCTTATTAGTTTGTTGGGCTTGTAAATTTGCCAATAGACTAAGTTTGGTTTGCTTAGACTGATTCGTTTTCTATTGCCATGAGGTGGATCAGTGTTATGCATGAGGAGATATCTGGACTTGCCATTAGTGGATGCTGTCTCAATTAAATATATACAGTATTGCAAACTAATCATATAGACCATATTTTACATATGTATGCTGCTTTTTGTTACTTTGGAGACTGACAGCCTCAGACAGTCCTCATTCAAGGATTTTCTTTAAAACATCTTTAAATGTGAGTTTGGAAAAACAGGAGCTGTGAACATATTACAGGGATTTTCAAAGAGCAAAGGTAAATCGGGCGCAACAAGCTTCTCAAATAGATTTTCTGGGATTCTAGGGTACATATTACACAGTTGATTTCAGATGAAGATGCAAACTGTGCAATTTATTTTCATCACTTGGAGTCTAAATTGCGTCTATGCTGTATATCACATGAATAACACACTGAGCTTAGATTGAATATAACACTGCCTGTTTAATTATTAACAACCAACATGATAGTGCGAGCAATAGAGTTGAGTAAAGCACAGTGGAACAAGCTCCTTATTCAGTCGCTTTCAATATTTATTTCCCATCGTTGGATATCCATGCATATGATGTATGTTCACGATAAGGGTTAACTGGCTAAATGTTTAACCATGAAAGCGTTAAGATATTCCAATAGTTAATGTGAACTAATATGAATAAAACAATTTTTTGGCCATTCTTAAAACCTATTTGACATTTTTATACTCGGTTAGTCCATTAGTTTTCAGCTGTGCTTGTTCCACATGCACACTCTACTTCCTCACACTACAAACTTGGTCCTGTGTTTTGCACACAAATATTGTGTGCAAATTATGTGTGGCTTCAATCTCTCCCATTGTCTACACACACTCGTGTGCATTTACAAAGCATATATGAGGCAACCGCAGTTTGGACATTTAAAGTGTTCTGTTTCAGATTCAAGAAAAAAAATATTGTAAATCGCCTTGAAACCAATAAAGAAAAGGACAATAATGCACTATAGTTTAAATGGTTTTATTTCTTATATTTTGTCTGTACAAATGATGGACATCTTTTGGAATTAGCCATCAATGTTAACGTGACTAATAAACAGAGTAGATGGGTAGTAACACGTTACATTTACTCCGTTACATTTACTTGAGTAACATTTTGAGGAAAATTTTACTTTTAGGGTAGGTTTAAAAGTGGGTACTTTTTACTCTCACTCAAGTAAATTTCTAAAAAAAAATTTTTTTACTTTTACTTCTTTACAATGTGTGGCGTTACTGTCGTTACATTGCTGAGTTTAATTTGAATTAATGTGTAATTAATTGAGAGATTATTGAATGGGACTTTTATGAAAGCGGAAGTTCACAGCTGCGTGCGATGAGATTGTCACTCAAGTCATCAGTGCTGCAGCATCAAACTCTTCAAAGTGAAAAAAAGAATAGTTTCGTCATGCAATGCCTTCATTTAACACCAAGACAAGCTGATATTTTAAGATTAAAAACACAGCTCCAACTTCAGGCAGCATGTCGAGGTAAATTTTGGCTATAATTCTAATTCTGACTTTTCTGTGTAATGAGATGGTCATTTTCAGGGTGATAATGTAACTGGCTCTTGTGACATCAGTTTTTAAGTGTAAATTTTTAAATCAGTGCAGCAATATATCAGTATGGTTTGTTCCGCATGTCATTAGCAGTATTTATGCATTTACTCCGCGCCCTCACGGGGGTACTGGAAACTATCGCAGCTGCATCAGGCGGATTAACTGTATAAATCCATATAAACATCCAAGTTAATCGCTGCCATTCGCGTGATTGACAACTGGAGCGCGAACAGACAGCGTTCTGCGAGGTGCGCGGGGCGCGCGCATGTGAGGTGTGTGGGCGTGAGGTGATCGTCGCGATGAGAGTGGCTGTGTCCGCTATTGTTCTCTCATTCACTATTTCCTATATAGTAAATGGCAGTTAGTGCACTATATCTCATCAGTAAGTGAACGAAACGAGTGAATTCCGACGAGAGTGTCGGAGCTTTGGGACTGGTGCAGAAACGTCACATATGACATTTTAAAATACTTGGGCCTTATTAGTTATTCTTATTAAATAATATAGTAATACAATAAATCTTAATTCTTTTTGTCATTTTTAATATATACTGTGTGTTAATATAAAGAGTACATTTTAAAATGTATTTGTAGGTTTTGACTCTATATGTTACTATGTTATTTTAATCAAGTAATGATTTGTCAAAAAGTAATTTACTACATTCAGAATAAAATAAAACATTGCAAGAGTGAAGGTAGGAGGAAACTCCTAGCTCGTGCATCTTCCCCTTGGTGGATTGTGGGAAATTAACCATCATAGAGTGTACTTGAAATGTACACTTGAAATTGGAGTGCATTGTGGGTAAGAATGAGTGAACAAAATTAGGGAACGAGTGGCTGACTCAGAATTCAGACACTCCTACAAAATAGCGAAAACTCGAAATAGTGCACCATATAGTGGATAGGGGCAGTTTCAGACACAGCGAGTGTTCCACGATCAGGGTTGGTGCCCTATGTAGGTTGTGTACTCTGCATTTAGAGAGCAGTGTTACTGCTGTACAGAACTAACTATCTAAATACTTACGACACTGAAAACTGTAACTACACTGAAATAAGAATCAACACAGGACTTTAAAAGCTATGAAATAGCAAAAGAAGGCATTATATTTCAGCATTATATATAATTTCCTTATGGGACATTTTCATGTTTTCACTGTAATAATTACTAGAAATGTTTCCAAACCTCTCTTCTTATTGACAAATTCATCCAGATCTGACAAGAGGCCTTAAAGGGATAGTTCACCCAAAAATTACAATCCTCATTATTTACTCACCCTCATGCAACCCCAGATGTGTATGACTTTCTTTCATCGGCTGAACTCAAATGAAGATTTTTTAGAAGAATTTCTCAGCTCTGTAGGTCCATACAATGCAAGTGAATGGGTAGAAACATTTTATTGCTAAACAAACAAACATAAGTCAGCATAAATTAATCCATAAGGCTCTAGTGGTTAAATCAGTATCTACAGAAGCGATGTGATAGGTGTAGATGAGAAACAGATCACTTTCTTGTGTTTTTGGTGATTCACATTCTTCTCTACATATCACCCCCTGCTGTCTAGCAAAAAAAAATTCTTTCCCACACTTATCATATCACTTCTGAAGACATGGATTAAACCAATGGAGTCTTATGGATTACTTTTCTGCTGCCTTTATGTGCTTTTTGGAGTATCACAATTTTGGCCTACAGAGCTAAAATATACTTTTAAAAATCTGAATTTGTGTTCTGCAGTAGAAAGGAAGTCATACTCATCTGGGATGGCATGAGGGTGAGTAAATGATGAGAGACTTTTCATTTTTGGGTAAACTATATCTTTAAAGTGATAGCTCAGCCAGAATGTAAAATTCTATCATCATTTCTCTACCCTCATGTTGTTCCAAACCAGTGTGAGGCTTTGTATTATGTGGCAGACAAAATATGTTAGACAGAATGTTAGGGACTGATAGTCTTGCTCACTGTTCACTTTCAATATATATAGATCAGATCTATGTAAAGATTACACAGTTAAAATTTGGCCTTTATTGCTGCTGTACTGTCATATACACAGTATAGCTGTCATTCACAGTATAGCTGTTACAATGTCATGTATTTAAAAATTGCTGGAACAGTAAACATTGACCAATCAACATCTAGGACCAGATTTATCTATTTTCTCATTTGTTTTTCCTAATTTTCAGCCACGCATTTTCGGCTGTTGGCTTTCTCTCAAGTCATAATGAAAAATCTTTGAAGCATCTTTCTGATATAACAGTCTCTGTATTGTAGTGCCGTGCAGTTGAACAGCTCTGCTCTCCTCAGGCTGTGTTTAGACTCCACAGTTGGTTAATGTGGCCTTAACCACAGTGTCTGAACTCACAGTCAGACAGACTTATCTCTCAAACACCAGAGGCATATAACACATTCACACACAATGACTTAATACACGCATAAACGTCAGGGGAAGATCTCAACCCAAATCATTACATGGTGGGAAATGATTTTTCTAGTTTCAAAGGAGGTGTGACCTCATACAAAATTGAACATTCATGAACAAATCTTAATTAAGACCAATACCAGTTAGCTTTTTTTTAATTGCCATGCCCCCAAATCTAAAAATGGGAGCTTAAAGGGGTAGTTCACCCATAAATTGAAATTCCATCATCGTGTACTCATGGTCTTGATTAGACGAAGGATCGTTCTGAACTTTTTGTCCTCTGAACAAACAAACAGTTACTTTTAGCAGAATGTCCGAGCTGCTCTTTTCCATAAAATGAGAGAAAAAAAAATTTCAGATAGGTTTGGAACAAAATTAAGGATAAGTGTATGATTCCAGAATTACATATTTGGGTGGACTAACTCTTGGAAAAGGAAGGAAAATCCAGAGTTCCTGGTAAATACAACAAATGCACTCATCTCATAAATATGATCATTTTGACTTGAAGAAAGCATATAGCATTTCTTGTGTTTGCTTTCATTAGTGAACTCCTGATATGATCAAACAGCAGTACACACTTCCATTGAACTCAGTTTGAGACAGTGACTGGCAGATTGCTGGGATTCGTCTGCAGGATGTCTGTGGAAAAGTGATTCCATGTGGATATGTGTTGTTTCGGCACATCAATCTTTCTCATAACTTATTTCATTATCAGTGTTTATTTCCAGCGCCAAGCCCTTTAATTCACCAAACAGAATGACAGCGGTCTTTCTTTGGCCATATTTCTGCCAACAAAAAATAAATAAATAAAAATGATAATAATAAACACAATTTATAAGAACAGTATGAAAAGCACTGTTTGAAAGATTTATAATAATAATAAAAAAGTTGAATTTCACACAATGGGACTGATAAAGCAGAGACATTTCGCAGCTGTTTTCTGTTAGGTACATTCTGGCTGTGTGAAGATATACAAATGTCTTTTTCTTCTGTTTCATACATCAGACTAAAAGAGCCAATTAATTCAGAAAATTCTCAAAGACACATTGGGATTGGACCATAACAACACTCTTAACAATAAAAAACACATTAAACCTTGCACTCAGCTCCACGAGTAATTCGATTCATTGAAAGAAAGAAAGAAAAAAAGAAAAACAGAAATGTAAACCCACATTTATCTTTAATATTGAGTCAACATTAAATACTGCTACTATTCCGAAATCCATGCAGAGCAAGGACAAATCATTAATGCCTCTCTTGTGCAGTGTACTGTGAGTTCTAATTTATTGTGATGCAATTAATCTGATTTTTGTCCATGCAAAACGTATGCTATAGGGTATTGTGGGTGGTTGTCAATTTGTAGCCGGAGTGGTTGCTTAATGGCCAAAGAGCCCACCTGCAAGTCTCTATGAAATTCATTTCCCTAGATATTTCTCAGCTTTTTGTATGTATTTATTTATTTTGCAGGTTTTATAGTCTGCCAGGAAAAAACTTTAAGTATAATTGCTTAGAAAAGTAATTGCACACCTCTCCTCAACAAGCCGCATGATTCATGTTATCATACTTGTCCATAGCACAGACAGCGCAGAATGAGTTGTGCACTGAAATTTAGTACTTAATGGTTAGGGATTTGTTGAAATCGCTAACCCTAAATATGAAGAATAGTAATAGCGATACCACTGAATTTAATCTGTGGTGACATTATTTCAGTCAAGACAACTCTCGGAATAAACTTAAGGGGTCATGATGGATATGACAAGTTAGAAGGTTTGGTCTTGGCACACTAGATCTGCTTACACAGCTGCTGTACAATTAGACATTCATACAATCCCCATGAGCGAGATCAGACCTGTGGTGCTGAGGAGGAGGAGGAGGTTTTAAAGAGAAAACTCATGACCAACAACTGAGGCGATTTAAATGTAAATTGGCAAAAAGATTGTACATAGAATAATTATTGTTAAATAAATGTGCTTTGGTTTCATAGATGGCTACATGTCTACTACTAGTGCACCTAAATTGGAAAAACAATAGGCTAATTGAATTGCTAATGATAGCATGAACTTCCAAGTACTTCTGGCATAAGCATTAGAAGAAGAAAAAAAAAAAAAAAATTGTCAAAGCTGTTCAGATGTTTGGATTTGTTCTGATTATATTTGTATAAATGTCACAGCCACGCCTCAGACTGCTCCATGCCATGTCGCAACCGAACCTCAGTCTGCCCCATGCCATGTCACAGCCACGCCTCAGACTGCTCCGTGCCATGTCACAACCGAACCTCAGTCTGCCCCATGCCATGTCACAGCCGAGCCCCTAGACTTCTTCATGCCATGTCACAGCCACGCCTCAGACTGCTCCGTGCCATGTCACAACCGAACCTTAGTCTGCTCCATGTCATGTCACAGCCATGCCTCCGCTCCACGGTCCAGGCCCGCCTCTGCTCCACAGGGGACCTCCATCCCTACAACTCCACCTTGGTCCTCAGCCCCATCTGCTCCGCCCCTCAAGCCTCTCAAACATATTAAAATGTGAGAATGAACCTATGAATGCATATTATAAATATATTACACATAATTTATGTTTTAGAAAAGTGTAGCTGCAGTAATGTACTTATAAGTAACTATATGAATTAAAAGTAAGTAACTCTAATGTGATTACAAGAATTTAAATTTTACACTACTCTTTAACTTTAAAGTAATCAGATTAAAATATCTTTGTAATCAGTAGCTCAGTGGTAAAGATACTGGCTATCACCCCTGGAGTGACTCCTGCCAGGTCTCCTAAGCAACCAAATTGGCCCGGTTGCTAGGGAGTCACATGGGTAACCTCCTCGTGGTTGCTATAATGTGGTTTGTTCTCGTGGATGGCGTGAAGCCTCCACACACGCTTTGTCTCTGTGGCAACGAGGTCAACGAACCACATGATGAGATGCCCAGGTTGACTGTCTCAGATGCAGAGGCAGCTGGGATTCATCCTCCACCACCCAGATTGAGACGAATTGCTATGAGACCACAAGCACTTAAAAAGCACATTGGGAATTGGGCATTCCAAATTGGGTGAAAAATGTGTGGAAAAAAAATGCAGTATATGACCACAAATGTGATATGAAAACTACAACAGAGAAGAATAATTTACTTTCTGTAAATAATGACTTCTGTTCCTCTCATTAAGTAATTGTTTGGTTTCAGAAGACTGAAAATCATACAAGGGATATTTCCACTTTCACTGAATACAAAAAAGCAACTCGGATGCCTTGCATTTCATTTTGGTTTCCACAAAAGAAAAAAAGAAAAAAGAATAATATGGTTTATTCCTTTAATTATAAATGTATTCAGTAAGGTACTGCAAAACATCTAGAACAAATACAACTTATTTCTTCATTCCTAAAAGATTGCACCTACACACACACACACACACACACACACACACACACACACACACACACACACACACACACAGAAGCATATCTGCTAGACAATCAATGAGATCTGTCGAGTGTGTGCTTCCATCCACCTGCACACCTGCCAGAACTCAGGCAAAAATACACAGTTCTCCAGGAACAAACGTACAGTTCACCAGCCTCCTGGATAGCTCGCAGTACTGCTGTGAAGCCAATATCAAAGGTGTGCACATCTTTTTATAGAGACATTTGTTTTGCGACTAACAGTGCTTCCTGGCAAAGGTAAGGCGTCAGCAGTCCTACAGCTCCTATAGTCTGCTCTCGGTCAGGAACTGAGGACAACACACAACAGATGCTTGTATCACGACTTTATTGGTTAAACAGCATTGCGTTGTCTTGGAGTTTTTTTTTTTTTCCTCAGAGTCCTAGTGCTAAAAATAGTTTTGCAGTGCTGAACATTGCAACAGCATTCTGTAAACTGCTGTAGGAGTAGTTCTTTTTTAGTCATTTAAAGGGTAACTAAACCCTAAACCAACTTTTTTTAGTTAATGATCTGTAAGAATGGGGCTTTATTAGTACTGGTCATTGAGTCAAGTAATTTTTTTGACATTTGTGTATAAAGTGTTTTAATTCTACAACATATGGTGTAAAAACGTCTGAGTGCTGCCCTCTTCAGGTTGAACGGTGGCTACTGCAGTTGAATTTTCCTATTGGCTGTTTGCGGTACTTCGTGACGTAAGTGGTGACAGCTGACGTAAGCAGGTTCCAGCTCACCACGCCCTTGGTACGAGCTACCACGCCCATGGCAGTATAAAAACCATCTCGTTTCGTCAAAACCACTGTAGCGAGTCAGGAGTTGGAATTGCGAGTATTGAAAACGATCAGGATAGCGTATTTTAGCATCTATTTAGCATAGCATTTATATAGTTATTTAGATTATTTCGTGTAGCCTAGGTAGTTAATTAGCATATTTGTTAGTGTAGTATTGTTAGAAGCATAGTTAGTTAGTAGCATAGTATTGCGTCAGTTAGGATAGCTTCAAGTTAGCGTAGATTATCTGTATTTAGTACAGTGGTCAGGATGGTAGGTAGGTGTAATGTTGCTGGTTGCAACAGCACTGCTGGACTGTATTGGTTTCCATATAGACTTGGAAATTAGGCGCCAGGGGTTGCACGTCCTTATTCTGGAAGACCGCGAGTTCCTGCCTAGAGCTGTAGGAGTGTGCAAACTGCATTTTACGCGGGATTGCTTCTCCAACGCAATGGAGGTGGAAATGGGCTTCTCCAAACAGCTCGCGCTGAAAAGCGACGCAGTTCTAAACGCTGCTCCTCCTGCATGGACTCCACCACCTCAGCGGCGTCTTGAGGTGAGTGATCATATATATTTGAATCACAATTTATGGTTAGGCTAAAGTTAATCCTCTGGGGCCGACAAACGCGCGTTCGCGATGCGGGAGTGTTAAACGTATTGCACCCTTATACATTGTATTACGGTATTGACTACCTGTATAGTTTTATTTGGAGATATGGTTTTGTACATGATGACGTTACGCTTTACGTCACATTCTTCTAAGTTGAGAGAACAGCTAACTGATGTTATGTTCAAGTGAAGCTTGCTAAATAAAAATCCTGCTAAAAGGATAAACATCACTGAACAGCGTTTCGTTTGTTTTTCCTGCACGCGAGTGAAGGTGAATGCGCACTCGGATGCTCAACTGGGAGTTAAAACCGCAGTTTGAGCCAGCAGCTCGAATTGATATGGCTCCGGCCCTGTGTCCACAGACAATTCACCCTACTCCACTTCAGGTGAAGGTGGGGGAGAAAGGTCCTCGACTTCAAAAGACCGCTCCGTGGCAAAGCTACTTGCGTCACTCCAGTCACTCTCCATTTTAGAGTCTGACAGCAGCTGTCAATTAATCTGTCACTACGGGTCTCAGGTGCACGCCCCCCCGCTCATCCCTGCCCTCGGTTCGTCCCCTCTATCCCCGCTGGGGTCTGCCCACTTTTCGAGCATTTTTCAAATATTGCTAGTGGGTGGAGTCAGACTCTGAGCAGGGGTTTAGTTACCCTTTAAGGTATTGAGGATAGGTTAGATGTTTTGCTAATGGCATTGTTACATCCTGTGACATATTATATTTACTTTTATTTTTGCTATCCTGTTGTCCTTATGTGTTTCTCTCTTTTTCTCTCACGTCTATTTACCTTTTAGGACAGTGGCCTCCCAATTGGTAATTGTATCTGATACATGACATCTAGGAGGAAGGTGGATACCTGCAGCCTGAAGGGGGAGTTGTGTATCTGGTTTCCGTTGTTTGAAATTGCGCTTTGGTGGCATTAAGAAAGCATGACTTAATCTTGGAAAACTATTAAATGGTTTTAGAATTTTTTTAGTGTTTATCTATTATAAATTGTGTATATAGAGACCGCACATTTAAGGAGGCTATAGGGGGTAGAGTGCCCTTTATGTTAGATAACTTGCTGTTTCTTTTTGTTTCCTGTTTTTGCATAGAAAGAATCTTGCAAATTATTATTATTATTGTTTAGTACATTTAGTTCTCTTTTTGAGAGTTAGCTTTGTTTTTGTTTATTGTGTTGGTATTGCTCACCTGAAGTCTTTTGCTTCCAAAATAAATAAATAATAATAATTATATATATATGTATACTAAGATTGAAGTTATTATGACTCCTTTTTTTTAACCACTCCACAGATTTCATATTAGCAAACTATAGTTTTGGCAAGTCCTTTAGGAAATCTACTTTGTGCATGACATGACTAATTTTTCCAACAATTGTTCACAGACAGATTGTTTCACATATAATTCACTATATCACAAATTTAGTGGGTCAGCATCTTGGAAAATTCCAGAAAAATATGTCAAGCCTTTTGACAATTAGCCAATCAGCTTCTGAATTAAATTGGAGGTGCACTTGTGGATGTATTTTAAGGCCTACCTTCAAACTCAGTGCCTCTTTACTTGACATCATGGGAAAATCAAAAGAAACTAGCCAAGACCTCAGAAAAATCAATTGAGGACCTCCACATGTCTGGTTCATTCTTGGGAGCAATTTCCAAATGCCTGAAGGTACCATGTTCATCTGTACAAACAATAGTATGCAAGTATAAACACCATGGGACCACGCAGCCATCATACCACTCAGGAAGGAGACGCATTCTGTCTCCTAAAGATGGTGCATGAAGTGCAAATCAATCCCAGAACAACAGCAAAGGACCTTGTGAAGATGCTGGAGGAAACAGATAGACAAGTATCTATATCCACAGTAAAATGAGTCCTAAATCGACATGACCTGAAAGGCTGCTCAGCAAGGAAGGAGCAACTGCTCCAAAACCACCATAAAATACAGACTTCAGTTTGAAAGTGCACATGGGCACAAAGATTTTAGTTTTTGGAGAAATGACCTCTGGTGTGATGAAACAAAATTGAACTGTTTGATCATAATGACCATCTTTATGTTTGGAGGAAAAAGGGTGAGGATTGCTAACCAAAGAACACCATCCCAACCATGAAGCATGTGGGTGGCAGCATCATGTTGTGGGGGTGCTTTGCTGCAGGAGGGACTGGAGCACTTCACAAAACAGATGGCATCATGAGGAAGGAAAATTATGTGGATACATTGAAGCAACATCTCAAGACATCAGCAAGGATGTTAAAGCTCGATCATGGGTCTTCCAAATGGACAATGACCCCAAGCAAACCTCCAGAGTTGTGGCAAAATGGATTAAGGTCAACAAAGTCAAGGTATTGGAGTGGCCGTCACAAAGCCCTGACCTCAATCTGATAGAAGATTTGTGGGCAGAACTGAAAAAGCATGTGGCCTGAGGCCTACAAACCTGACTCAGTTACACCAGTTCTGTCTGGAGGAATGGGCCAAAATTCCAGCAACTTATTGTGAGAAGCTTGTGGAAGACTTCCTAAAACATTTGACCCAAGTTAAAGAATTTAAAGGCAATGCTACCAAATACTAACAAAGTGTAAAACTTCTGACCCACTGGGAATATGATGGAAGAAATAAAATCTGAAATAATCATTCACTCTACTATTATTCTGACATTTCACATTCATAAATTAAAGTAGTGATCCTAACTGATCTAAGACAGGGAATGTTTTCTATGATTAAATGCCAGAAAAAGTGAAAATTTTGTTACATTGAGTTAAAATGTGTTTGGCTTAGGTGTATGCAAACTTCTGACTTCAACTATATAGGTAGTGGTGGTGGCGTAGTGAGCTAAAGCACATAACTGGTAATCAGAAGGTCGCTGGTTCGATACCCATAGCCGCCACCACCACTGTGTCCTTGAGCAAGGCACTTAACTCCAGGTTGCTCCAGGGGGATTGTCCCTGTAATAAGTGCACTTTAAGTCGCTTATTACAAAATGTAAACTAATATATATATATAAACGCACAACATGATCAGTATAGTGCATCTCCCGAACACAATACTCTTAGTCGGTTCTTTTGAATCTACAGCGTGCAACATACCGATCCCTGATTCTTTTAAATCTACAGCACGACCAGTGAAGTCCTATTCTGGAACGAAGGACTCTTCTGCTGGCGCCACACTAGCCGATTTTTTCCAGTGATTTTCAGCTGTGTGCTTCATTGACATAAACACCGGCCAGGCTGAGAGTGACTAAGCGTACATTAGCGTCTGTCAGTGGGAGTTTGTTAATCACTTGACACTGCCATGTCACCGTATGCCATTAAAGTACCGCAAGAGCTTTTCTAGAGCAGCTGACTGGTGCGGCCACTGCAGTTTCTCCAGAGGAGCTGCAAAAGTTCTGAATGATGACAATGCTCATTCACAATTGGCCAGGCTCACAACATGACAACGGTTTCACATGTTTCATGGGCTGCGTTCACAATGGCATAATTTACATATTACTCTTATTTCTTCTGCTATATCAGTCCATTAATAAGAGTAGTGTGGTAGTATGCCAGTACTATGGTGTTTATTCTGACACCTCCAGTTCTTAGAACAGTACATCATGTTTATATCATGCTATATTATGTTTGTAAAATTAATATCATGTTTATTCATATAAAATATTAAATAAAAAGTAATACAGGCTTTTATTACACTTTCTTCTTGGACACACAGCAGACACTATACTAAGCAGCACATAACCTTTTCAAATGAACAATGTTTCTGATAATTTTATGTAAAATTCAAACATCTGTTTTTCTGAATTCCACTTCATCTGCAATAAAGAAAGCAAACATTGCACGATCTTTCATGACTGGTGTGCGTTCAGCATGCAACTGGAAGCACAAAGTGTCCAGGTTGACGGCTCTATTTTCAAATCTCGCAGATCGGTAAATCAAGATTCAGTTCAGTTCAAACACACCTAATGGCTTCAAAAACTGAAGAAAAAAACACACATTTGGCTTGCTTAAAATAGCGATTCTGTTGCTGAGGTGGGGTCTTGTGTTCATGTCAAGAGACCAATGTGCTTCTTCTTTTACTGAAGAACTGACAATATGGCAAACTGATCTGAACATTTTCATCACACTCATTTGCATTTCTTCACAAATGCTGATTGTAATCCAAAGTGATTCTGTCACCAAGCATTTTCCTGCCTTTTTTTCTACACATAACAAATCTTTTCCCCCATTAAAAAAACAACAAAGTGTTTATAGGGGCCTTTAACCCCTGCAACAGGGGGACCTTTACCCCCAATTACTATCCTTACACTTATTGCACAGTTATTGAAAAAAATTTGATTTAATGACCTTAAAAAAACTGAAACTGATAAATTAATATTTTGTCTCAAAAGAAATGTGTCAATTTCAGGGAATTTCATGAGCTACATAAATTTGCAACATTTTAAAAAAATAATAACAATTAAATCAAATGACCTCAAATTTAACCTCTAGACACCACACACAAAGATATCATGGATCAGGAACATTTTGCAGTGTACAGTGTCATACAGGTGTTTAGGAAAGTCCTGTGGTAGTTTTTGTTGCTATTTAGTATAGAAAATAAAATCAAAGGAGCCTTTTACCCCATGGAGCCTTCAGCCTCATTGTACCCTACTCTTTTTGCTATATTGGTGAGCTCCGCATGACAGGGAAACAAATTGAGAGAGTTGAGATGAGTTCGTATATTTGTCATCTCTCCACCATTTTGTATTGGCAAGTGTGTCATGCCTTCAGTCTGAGTCTGCATGTTTGACACCCTTGGCCAAAATCAAGTTCTTTGGAGTCTGCTAGTGTGGCTTTATGTTGCTGGTTCTTTTGAATCTACAGCGTGAAACATCCCATTTCTAGGGGTAGTAATAAAAATTGTTCCTTAAAAGTAAAAATTGTTCATAGAACCATTCAGGAATCAGAATGTTTAAGTGGAATTGGAACCAGAATCGTTAAATTCATTACAGTACCCATTCCTGCTCAGTTGTGCTCACATACAGTTCAGTACATTCAAAAATGCCTCATGAAGAAACATTGAACTTGTTTTGACTCCAATAGCACTAAATATCATTGGCTCTATCAAATGTCATATGACAAATTGTGAAACAGCAAATTTGACTCTGTGAAAGTGCAAATGAGAGCTATGGCAGAGGGGATGATTTTCAGCAAAAATGGTTCTCTGCATATGGTCCTCTATTAGCTGGTGCTTATGTTCTCTATTAGCTTTGCTCAATGTCTAATTGTTGTTAGGTGATCCATCAATCTGTCACCCCCAAAACCTGTGTTTCACCTCGCTCCTTAAGGCTAACTTCCTTTCATCCCTCTTTAACTGATTATCTTCTCCCACTCTGTGGCTCACTCGCTGTCTCCTTCATACCCTAAGTTCATCCACTGTTCATTTTCTACCTGGCCGTCCAACTTCCCTGAATACGTCCAGCCCATTTCTCTGCATTCAGAGCACTTGATGTCAATGTTTATTTGCTTCAAGTAACTTCATCCTCAGCCCAATTACAACTGGCCCATACATCACTCATTAGAGTCCAAAAATGGGGTGCTTTGGCACTTTTCGTGCCTTTAAACTCATTAACTGTCCCTCAAAATTGGCGCTTGGCTTGCGCTTTTAGCACTCCCTCAACTTTGAGCTGTTTGCAGATACACTGCAAGTGAATAATGCTCCCAAGTGAGTGAAAGACTGTGATGCTTATATCGACTGTTAAACACTGCTCATCTGAAGCTAGCTCAAGTAAAATGCTAATGAATGCTCTTCGAGTACAGGAGCATTTCATACAGCTTTCAGAGGAAATTCCAAAATGAACACTCGACCAAAGTGTAGAGCAAAATCCAAATAAAAATTCTCCTTGGAATGTAAAGCAACTGAGATACTTGTCAGTTAGCCAGCAACTATTTTTCTTTTTAATAAATTACAACTAATCAATGAAAATGTGTGGACCTAGATTATCTTCTTAGGGGGCTTGGAAGTGTAGGGTGCTGTAAATGTGGAATAAAATTCCTAAAATGTTCCTACATGGTAGATATCACTGAAATAGGTGTGAGAAATCACACCTGTCTCTCTGACAGCCTTAAACTCAAAGTATACTTCGATTTTGATGCAAAGTCAACGTTAACTTTCTAGCGCATCTTTGTGACAACAACAGCTGAAATGTGAGTGTTGCCACCTTTTGGACCAACTAATTCATGCAAATAATTCCAGGCGTATGTGCATCTTGCGCGTTCAAAGACGGGCGGTTTGAAAATTGGGTTGCGCATATTCAGCACTTGAGCACTCGGCTGATTACGATATTTGCGTCACCTGTCCTGTAAGCAGATGCTAAGCATTCACAACTGACCTAAGTGTACTTTTGGCTTTAGACTCAGTAAACAATAAAAAAGTGTCGGGGAGCTAGCCTGAAAACATTGTCATTCATTGTAATTGCATGGAAAAGAGTGACCAGAACATTCCACGAAGAAAAGAAGTCATACTGGATTAAAATGACAAGAGGATGAGTACATATCGACAGAATGTTCATATTTGGCTGAACTAATCCTTTAATGCATTGGAAGATAAACTTTGTGATTGTGCATTGCTCATTAGTGAATCTGAACTGCAGATGAGGTTGCAGTGCTATGCATTGTGGCTGTTTGATCACATGACAGCTCCTCAACATTATCTTCATGGTCTCGGCAACAAAGCAGGCGGGGACACACAGTAGGGAGTTTTGCCATTCTCTTTTATCATGTCTCTTTCAGCCAGCAAATGTAAAGTTAAGAACAAGGAAATAATGAAGCCAGAATGCACACAGTCACGTTCCGCGAATCTGAAAGGTGCTGGAGTTTCCTTTCACTTCCTCTGCCTTTTCCCAGTTTGCTGCGTCCCCTTCATCTCAAGCTTTGATCACTGCCCCTTTTCTCAAAGACATCCTCTTTTTCTTTCTTTCTGTCTTTCTGTCTTTCTTTCTCCTCCTTTCTAATCTTGACTTTGATCACAATCTGGCAGTCGTGTTCATCCCTGCCCCTGTTCATTGGCTTCCATGTTAGATTATTTTACACAGAGGCGATTCTAGGGACTCTGGGAACCCTGGGCTGGTTTAGCACCCCATTCACTAAATGATCTATGCAGATCAGCCAACAGCACAAATGGTACCGCAGAGTGCAGAATGTGGATACACACATTAACCAGTTGCTCTACTTTTACACGTGAAATTTCAGCGCAAAACCCAGCACCTTATTCACTAGTCACCCTTAATGTATTTTAGCAGGTGCAATCAGCACTGAAATTGCACTGCGTCTCGAGTATTTCAATTAAGTTATTGTTATTGCTTTCCATGCTAACATGACTCCTTTCTATGTAAATTAGGCTAATTGATGCGCTTCATTCACAAAAATTGCTTGCTGCAATTTAGATCATGCTATTACCACCAAATAAATGAATTTTATTTAGTTGTTTGTGAACATTTTCAATTAATCCTATCAAATGACGTAGAAGAGCATAGTAACCTGGCATATATCCAGATGCACAGTGTAGGCAAGCGCACATTTTGCATGTTTAAGAGATGATTCAGTTGTCTGGATCACAGTGATGATGTACAGTCCTGGTGCATTTAGCAGCATTTTTGTGAGCGCGTTTGCTCCGTTACCTGATCTGCATAATTTATTTGGTATCTTTTCCAAAGAAATTTGAAATAAACATGAGAATCCATAAAATTGTTGGACGTTGTTTGCTAAAGCCTTGCAATGACAAAAAGTTGAGAGCTGGCTTTAATGGGCATGTGTGTCTTTATTACATGTTTATGTCTGTAACTCTGGTTTTTATTTTGCATGTCAGATGTGTACTCCTGATGTAACTTAAGGAATCACTCTTGCAGTATGAAGGTGTTTAACAGTGGGCATGAAATTTTCCTTCAAATTTGCGCAGGCAAGCTGTTTTGAACCACCACAACTAACTTGAAAACACCTTTCACACCCATTCTTTCTTTGATTTTGCTTGAAAAATATTGTCACCTTTATACTATACAGTTTAATGTACATAATTTTGCTGATAAATGCTCATTATAGTGGCTGTGATAATGAAACTCCCACTTTTCAGCCACTCACCTTTTTGTTAAATGCATTGCATTGTCTTTATCTCGAGAAAGTACAGTACATTAGCTAGATCAATCTGAAAAATACCTTTTAATTACCTCCCCTCCAGTGTCTGGAATAGTATACTACCATACTACTCTATTTTGTCTGTATATCAGCTGCAGAAGACAAAGATTAGCACGGCAGTATGCTATCTGAAAGCAATTATCATAGAAATTAACTGCACAGAGGCATTACGAATATGGCCACTGAGTGAGCAGACTTGCCTTAAATATATTTTAAGTCATAACACTTCAAAACATATTTGTAGATAATATTTAGCATTTTCTTTGTTTGACAATGTGCAGAATATTGTTGAAAAGTGTGATCTGATTGAAAAAAATTAAAACATTTAAATATTTATATTTATATATTAAATATATATATATATATATATATATATATATATATATATATATATATATATATATATATATATTATTAGTTATATAGTAATTGTAAAGAAATAGGAGGAATGTGTGAAATGTGTGAAAATAACTTGCAAAATGTCACTAATTTGAAGGCACCTTGGCTCTGAGAAGATGGTAGTCATAGAAACAGTGAGGGGAAAAAGAGACAAGGAAGGTAGACGCTGAACGACGGTGACAGGTCATTTCTTTGCAGTGCTAACCCTTAGTAAACGACAGCTCCATTCTGTTGACTAAAGACCTTGCTCCCGTAGACACATTTTCAGACGCTAACTCACAGAGGGAGCCATTTCTTTGTAATGTGCAACACAGCAACTTGTATTGGTTAAATTTGCTTGTAGCACGTCTCTCCTGTTTCCATTTTCTTTTTAAATCCGACTATTTCTGAATCTGTGTAGCATGTTAAACCTGCTTCAAATACAGAAGTAGTTGCTACTAGATGCGTATTAGCTAGATACATTGAAGATAAATACTTTGAAGCTATGTAAAGTAGTCTGTAATATTATCTCTTGGACTTCCCAAACCTACTTGACAGTTTAGGAGAGTGCATTGGATGAATGCCTTCATTTGGTCGGTTCTAAACAAATGTAGTGCTTTGTCATGCTACACCACTACTCATTGAAAAAAATTATACTTACAGTAATTATTTATTTTTTATTTGAGTATTGTCTGTTTTGTTGTCTCAGATGCTTCTCCTAAAATTCTTTACAATAAATAAATATAGACAAAAATAAGAGTTTTATTAATTGATTGATTGATTTGTGATTCTCATGAAACACTTTAAGAAAATTTTATATTTACCCTAAATCAATACATAATAATAATAATAATACAATAATAATAATAATAATAATAATAATAATAAGTATAGCTGCAAGCAGCAATACCTGGGTAAAGCCAATTATCGGCAACATGAGCAGTGAAAGAAGCATTGTGACATATTTTAAGTTAGAATTCTGATGAATGCTGTAGGATATAAAAAATCTTTGGCCACGTTTCCCCAGATACACTACTGTTCTATTTGTGTGTACTAGTTGCACATTAAAATCTCTATCATTGGCAGAACAAAAGTGCTTGCACTTTTGGCTATTATTACTTTGATAAAGAGTGTTTACAGAAGGTTGTGCAGAGGGTGTTGAGGGCAACATTGCACGCTATACATTGCTTTGTGTATTCTCAAGTACTTTGTAGAATTTTTTGGAAAAAAAATAAAAAAGTTAGTTTTTACATCCATAGAGTTATATGCAATACATTTATAGACTTCTCTGCGATATTTAATCCAATAAAAAAAAACCTTAATTGAAAACAATTTGTCTATTTGATTAAAATATTTCAAGCAAGAACATTTAGCCATTGTATACTACAGGGCATCCAGAATTCACAATGACTCCCCCAGGGCAAGGTCCTAAAATATTTTTATTTTACTAAGCAATTGCAACAGCCTTAATTCCTCTTTTGTATTTTTTCAAATTTGTTTGTAAAAACAATTCTAAACAACAACAAAAAAACAATTCTAAATGTATATGCTAATATTTTCAGGCATGGTCTGCAACTAATCATCAGATTTAAATTTCATGTTGTTTGGACAAATTTTATAGAAGTATTAGCAACAACAAAACATTTACATAAAATCAAATCATGGTATCATTATATAATTTTCTGAGACCAGTCTCAGAAAATGCAAACATATAACCTCAAGTCCATTTCGGTGTGATCAATGTCAAATTTGTTGATGATTGGCCAATGGCTACCATGTTCCCTATCAGTCACTCACTCGACGTTGTGTCGATGAGTTGACACTAGGGGTCACCCTTGGGAGCACAGACATG
Source organism: Xyrauchen texanus (assembly GCF_025860055.1). Classification (NCBI taxonomy): domain Eukaryota; kingdom Metazoa; phylum Chordata; class Actinopteri; order Cypriniformes; family Catostomidae; genus Xyrauchen; species Xyrauchen texanus. The sequence continues at coordinate 23,325,695 of NC_068323.1, read as the reverse complement.
TCTGATCTTTGAGAAAAGGCCATTGAGAATTGGCGTGCGGAATTTGCATGCCACTCCCCCAGACATATGGGTATAAAAGGAGTGCCGCTTACAAACACAGGATTTGGAGACTTCAAAGGGAGCTTCTCTTCTGAAAAATACCCCACGGACCTCCCATTCCCCAACACGCTCGTTTGCCCCAGCGAGTATATATATATATATATATATATATATATATATATACATACACACACAAATAAAAAGAGTAGATTTTCCACTGAAAGAGTGGCGCAAACGAAAGTGTCTTTTTCAAGGTACCTTTTCGTTTGTGTGTGTTTCCTGGTTGCGATCGTTACCTCTCCACTTCCCAGGACCACTATCGCTGCCTTTCGTGTTGGGCACTGCCCACGTGGGGACAGCGCTTGTGGACGGGTCATACTCTCACTGCGACAGTATCATTTTTGTAATGCTGCGGTCATGGCTTTCTCTCGTAAGAGGGAAAGCCACTCCTGCGGCTCCCTGACTCGGTCCTTCTACCCGCGGGTATGAGACGGGTTCAGTTAGCACTGGGACGATTTGGAGACTTCAAAGGGAGCTTCTCTTCTGAAAAATACCCCACGGACCTCCCATTCCCCAACACGCTCGTTTGCCCCAGCGAGTTCCGCTATTCTCAGAGCGAGTTCGCAGCTCGCGAAGTGGATGAGCTTTCGATTACATCATCAGAGAGTGGGTTGGTTCAAGCTGACGGTCATGCTTGCCTGGGCAGCTGCGAGTGTCGGTATAGAGTGGAATCCTCCACTCCCCCCTGAACCCTCGTGGCCCGATGATTGGTCCCGGGGCTCCGAGCACCGCTTACAGCCATGCAGCGCCCCCCCCCTTACCTTTCTTCCTGGAAGTGCATGATGAGCTCATGCGATCGTGGCTGGCACCTTTTACTGCCTGGACCCAGGTTGGTAAGGTGATCGCAGTGCAACTGTGCCCGCTGAGCGCCGCCACCTGGCGGAGCCGTCTGAGTCACCCGTCCAGTGCCTGATGCGATGATGTTCATGGTGTGGTATCTCGGGCAGGCGAAGTCCACCTTAGTGGTCCAGGAGTGCCACCTTTGGCCCAACATGGTCAAACCAGGTTACTGGTTACTGGTTACAGGCTACTTCATCGTACCCCAAAAGAAATACAAATAAAATAAAAAAGACAGTGTGTTGCAGCCAATCTTGGACCTGTGAGTCTGAATTGGGCTTTGCACAGACTCCCGTCCAAGATGCTGACACAGAAATGCATCTTAGCGAGCGTCCGACATCAAGGTTAGTTTGCGGCGGTAGATCTGAAGGATGCATACTTCCATGACAGTACGAGGTCCTCCCCCTCGGTTTGTCCTTGTTACCTTGCACATTCATGAAGGTCGCAGAGGCAACCCTTGCCCCGTTAAGGGAAGTGGGTGTCCGCATTCTCAACTATCTCAACGACTGGCTATTTCTAGCTCACTCACGGGACACGTTGTGTGCCCACAGGGACCTGGTGCCTAGGCACCTCAGCCGGCTGGGGCTTCGTGTCATCTGGGAAAAGAGCAAACTATCCCCGCTTCAGAGCATCTCTTTCACAGTATGGAGTTAGACTCGTTCTCAATGACAGCGCACCTCACCAATGAGCATGCGCAGCCAGTGCTGAACTGTCTGCGTACACGCAGACAGAATACAACGGTCCCACTGAAATCCTTTCAGAGGCTCCTGGATCATATTGCATCCTCAGCGATGGTTACGCTGCTCAGGTTGATGCATATGAGACCACTTCAGCACTGGCCTCAGACCCAAGTCGAGAGACGAACATGGCGCCATGGCACGCACTGCGTTCCCATCACGCAGGCTTGTTGCCATCTGTTAAGCCCCTGGGCAGGAGTTCCCCTAGGCCAGGTCTCCAGGCACGTCATGGTTATGACAGATGCCTTCCAGCATGTCTGCAGCACTGTGTGCAATGGGCACACAGTCACTGGCCCTTGGACAGTTCCTCGACTGCGTTGGCACATCAACTGCCTCGAGTTGTTGGCGGTACTACTTGCCCCTCCAAAAGCTCTGGTACTTTCTGACCGAGGCTCCCCTCGGCACAGATGCCCTGGCGCACAGCTGGCCCCTGTACCTATGCAAGTGTGCATTTCCCCCCAGTGAGCCTACTTGCACAGACGTTGTACAGTGTCAGGGAGAACAAGGAGTAGATCCTTCTAGTGGCTCCTTAATGGCCCTACTGGTCTTGGTTCTCGAACCTCATGCTCCTTGCAACAGCCCACCCCCCCCCTAGTGAATTCCCATGAGGAAGGACCTTCTTTCTCATGGATGGGCACCCTCTGGCACCCGTGATGAATATATACAGTATATATATATATATATATATATATATATATATACACTTCACATTTATATTAAGCATATGGCACACCATAGTTACAATGATAATAAAAAGAGAAAATAGCTCAGCTTTTCTGTTTACTTAACATGAAAGAAACAGCCTCCAGTTCAAAACAAAGAAATAGAAAAGTTGTACTTTACTGGAGAGAAAACTACCAAAACAGAGGAGCACATCACGACACAGATGAGCTCTGAGTGTTGCAGGGCAGCTAACTAGCTGTCAGCTGAGGAATGCTTTGTGGTTTGTTCTCCAAATCCAGGCAGAAGTTGGGAAGCTTAGCGCATGGCCTTCATTATTTTTGGTTTACCTGAGCAATAGGGATTTACAGAAAACAACAGAATACTCTTGCTGTTGACACCAATTAGTCTGAAGTCTTTCAAATGCCTAAAGTGAAAACTTTTCAGTAAAAAATTATTATCAACAGACTGGAATGGCATGCAGCATTACAATCCTAAATGAGTGAATGTAAATACTCATTACATTATATTATTTAAAAAGAAGTGCATGTGTGTGCGTTTCACACTTTTTTGTACCTTTGGGGAAAAAATGACTGAAAATATCCCAGGATTTAGCTAAATCTGGAAATAAATAAATAAATAAATAAAAATCTTGATGGATGGATAGCAGTCACATTATGACGGATGGATAGATGGATGGCAGTCTCATTTTGAAGAACAGATGGATGGACGGCAGTCTCATGGATGGATGGATGGATGGCAGTCTCATCAGGACAGGTGGACAGACGGACGGACTTATGCATGGATGACAGTCATCATCATGACAGACAGATGGATGAATGGATGAACTGATGGTTGGATGGATGGCAGTCTCATCATGACAAATGGACGGACGGATGGATGGCAGTCTCATCATGATGAATGAATAGATGGATGGATGCATGGATGGATGGCAGTCTCATCACACTGAAAGAACAGATGGATAGCAGTCTTATCATGATGAGTCAGTTTCATCATGACGGACAGATGGATTGATGGATAAATGGATGGATTGCAGTCTCATCTTGATGGATGGATGGATGATTGGATGGATAGATGGATTATGGCAATTTTATCATGAAGGACGAATAGGCAGATGAATGGTTGGCAGTCTCATAATGATGGACGGATGGATGGATGGATGACGGACAGATGGATGGATGAATGGATTGGAGTCTCATCAGGATGGATGGACAGACGGATGGATGGAAGTCTCATCATGACAGACGGAAGGATGGATGGTAGTCTCATCATGACAAACAGATGGATGGATGGCAGTCTCCTTAGGACAGGTGGACAGACGGACAGACTTCTGGATGGATGGCAGTCCTCATCATGACAGACAGATGGATGGATGGATGGATGGATGGATGGCAGTCTCATCATGACAAATGGACAGACGGATGGATGGATGGTTGGCAGCCTCATCATGACAAACAGATGGATGGATGGCAGTTTCATCTTGATGGATGGATGGACGATTGGATGATAGATGGATGGATGGCAGTCTCATCTTGATGGATGTATGGACAATTGGATGGATAGATGGATTATGGAAATCTTATCATGACGGATAGATGGGTAGATGAATGGATGGCAGTCTTATAATGATGGACAGACAGATGGATGGATGGCTGTCTCATCATGAAGGATGGACAGACAGATGGATGGATGGATGGATGGCAGACTCATCATGATGGATGGATGGATGGCTGGATGAATGATGGAAGACTCATCATGATGGACAGATAGATGGATGGCATTCTCATTATTACAGATGGATTGATGGATGGCAGTCTCATCGTGGCAAACGGACGGATGGATGGCAGTCTCATGGATGGATGGATGAATGGATGGATGGATGCATGGATGGACGTCTCATCATGACAGACAGATGGATGGATGGATGGAAGGATGGCAGTCTCATCATGACAAGTGGACAGATTCCAGTCTCATCATGACGGACAGACGGATGGATGGCATTCTCATTATTACAGATGGATGGATGGATGGCAGTCTCATCGGGGCAAACGGACGGATGGATGGCTGGATGAATGATGGAAGACTCATCATGATGGACAGATAGATGGATGGCATTCTCATTATTACAGATGGATTGATGGATGGCAGTCTCATCGTGGCAAACGGACGGATGGATGGCAGTCTCATGGATGGATGGATGAATGGATGCATGGATGGCCGTCTCATCATGACAGACAGATGGATGGATGGATGGATGGAAGGATGGCAGTCTCATCATGACAAGTGGACAGATTCCAGTCTCATCATGACGGACAGACAGATGGATGGCATTCTCATTATTACAGATGGATGGATGGATGGATGGCAGTCTCATCGGGGCAAACGGACGGATGGATGGCAGTCTCATGGATGGATGGATGAATGGATGGATGGATGCATGGATGGCAGTCTCATCAGGATGGATGGATGGACGGACTGATGGATGGATGGATGGCCGTCTCATCATGACAGACAGATGGATGGATGGATGGAAGGATGGCAGTCTCATCATGACAAGTGGACAGATGGCAGTCTCATCGTGACGGACAGACAAATAGATGGATGGATGAATGGAGGTCTCAACATGACGGATGGATGGATGACAGTCTTATTATAAAGAATGGATGGATGGATGGCAGTCACATGGATGGATGGATGGCAGTCTCATCATGACAGACATATGGATGGATGGATGGATGGAAGGATGGTTGGATGGCAGTCTCATCATGACTGAGGTATGGATGGATGGATGGCGATCTCATCAGGTCGGACAGATGGATGAATGGATGGATGGCATTCTCATCATGACAGACGGATCAGAATCAGAATCAGCTTTATTGCCAAGTATGTTTACACATACAAGGAATTTGTCTCGGTGACGGGAGCTTCCAGTGCACAGCAATACAAAAATAATACAAACACAACAGCAAGACATAGATAATAATAAAAAATAAATAGGCACATATGTACATACACACACAGACACACACACACATAGATACACACATACACATACATAGTGCAAATCTAATACAAATATGTTATCTGTTTTGTACAGTGCAAAATACAAAACTGTTATGTACAGTGCATTTTTTTCTTCCTGAGGATGGATGGCAGTCTCATCATGATGAATGAATTGATGAATAGTTAGATGGATGGATGGATGGAGGGATGGCAGTCTCTTCATGACTGACGTATTGGATGGAAGGATGGCGATCTCATCAGGACGGACAGATGGATGAATGGATTGATGGCATTCTCATCATTATAAATGGACGGACGGACGAATGGATGGATGCAATCTTCTCATCAGGACGGACAGATGGTCGGACGGATGAATGTGTGGATGGCAGTGTCATCATAACGAATGGACGAATGGCTGGATGGATGTTGTCTCATCATGACGGACAGATGAATGGATGGATGGATGAATGGCAATCTTATCATGACGGATGGATAGACAGATGAATGGATGGCAGTCTCGTAATGATGGACAGATGGATGGATGGCAGTCTCATCATAACAAACAGATGGATGGATGGATGGATGTAGTCTCATCATAACCGGCAGATGAATGGATTGATGGATGGATGGATGGTAGTCTCATCATGACAGACAGATGGATGAATCCAATATGATGAATTGAATGTATATTATTTGATGTGTTACAACATGTTCACACACTTTTTTGCCATTTTCATATTATCATCAACTAAAATGTCATTTTTGTAGGCTAAAATTATATGCCATTTTAAAACTGACTAAAATGAATACATTTGAGATTATGAAATTTAAACTAAATTTAAAGGACATTTTCTTCAAAAGTTTAAAACCATGACTTATGTTTGATGTTTGAGTATGGCTGGTCACTCCATCATCCACTGTCAACTCACATCCCAGAGGGCTTCACTGAAGTACCATGAAATAAAATGATATAGTTAGTGTGTCTGTGAAGTGATTCGTTCTTCGAGAATTTAGTCACGAGCATCCGAAAGTAGTTTATTACAGTTTCAGTTTATGATGAAGTTGTTCAAGTTAGAGGTGAGTCACCACCGTGCTATCCTGTTGTTGACAAAAGAAGAGTGTAGTAATATTTGTATGAATCATATACACAATATACAATGTGTAACTGAAATGTAAAACATGCGACTATTTAACTTTCCGGACAGGCAAGTACTTTAAGGATCTACAAATGGTGTGTATATGACACCACACACATGTATTACAAATCTGTGATTCACCCATTATTATTTCTACAAGTACAATGTAGTAAAATGCATAATGTAGCAAAACATATTTTGTATATATATATAATATTATCATACAGTAAGTCTAGACCTCTCTGGTATGTGATTACTTTTTGACTTGTCTACCAAACACTTCTTTTCTTTGTCTTTTTTGTTGTCAGTCTAGCAGGAGAGACAGGCCTCTGGGGAGATGTATTGCTTTAGGCTGCACAACAGCAAATTTACTAATTCTTCCTCTCTCTCTCTCTCTCTCTCTCTCTCCCTCCCCCATTCTTTCTTTAACAGTTCCTTTCATCTCATCACCCACCTGTCTGTTTGACTGACAAACTTTCAAGTTTATTTCTGGTGTAGAGTGCGCAGTCACGCACATAAAGTCCTTGAGTTAATATTTGTCAAATCGCTCTCCTACATGCTTGCAATGCTTCACTTATTACTTTTATGCCTAACTCTGTTATTGTGTAAACAGCTTTTCTCACATAACCGTAATTCTATCAGTCTGGCGGATATGACAGTAACATATTTAGCAATGACACTAACATACTGAAAATAGAATCACCTTTCTGTTGTAAGAGAATTCCAAAAAAGATTCATATTATGTCCCTATATAAAAATGATAAAATTCAATTAAAGAAAGAACACATCAATAACATTTTCTAATAACATTAATAACATTGACACACATTATTACACTATATAAATGTGTTATAAAGTTGTAATATTGATACTCACTTTAAGACAACAGAAAGAAACATTTAAAAGTAGAAACTTTCTTTCTTAAAAATGGACAAATCGGTTCAGATGAAGGACAAATTGTGAGTGAAACTTCAAAGTACAGTTAATAACATGATTTAACATTATTACAACATGTAATAGTACAAACAATTTTGTAATAAAGTAAAAATGACTAAAACTTTTCAAAATAGTTTCAAATTATTTTAAATAAAAAAAATCTAATAAAAAGAATCAGATCAGATTAAAAGTAGAAAATATTAATAACATTTCATAGTAACATTATCAAACATTAACAAACATTACTATGATTTATTAAAGTGTAATAAAGTTGTAATAACAATGTTCACTTTGAGTGAACAATGTTAAACATTTCCAAATAAAGTAATTCTTTCTTAAAGATGGACAACTCATTTCAGACTGTAGGGAGTATTTGAGTAACACCTCAAAGTAACATTAATAAACATTACACAATGCAATAGTCTAATAATACTGAAGTAATAGTTACTTTGACACAATATAATGAAACATTTCAAAAGAGATTCATATTCGTTCTCTCTTAAATATGGAAAATCAGCTCAGAAAAGTGGAAAACATGAGTGACAACTCATCATAGTAACATCATAGTAACATCAATGTACTAGTAAACATGATCATACTCTATAACAGTGTAATAATGCTGTAATAATAATAATAATAATCATCATGTTTACTTTGAAATTACAGAATGAAATATTTCAAAAGATGTTCATATTTTTCCTCTCTTAAATATGGACAAATCAGTTCAGATTAAAATGTGAAAATATAAGTGACACTTCATAGTAACTTCAAAAACATGATTCAATATTCTCACACCATGTAACTGTGTAATAATGTTGTAATAACATTATTTTGAACATAACTTTGAGATAACAGAATGAAACATTTCAAAAGAGATTCATATTTGTCCTCTCTTAAATATGGACAAATTCAGTTCAGATTAAATATATAAAATAAAATCAGTAACACTTGATAATAAAATGAATGTTACATTTGTACAACATTAAAAATAATGTTTCATAATATAATGCTTAACGGGATAGTTTACATAATTTACAATAGTATTTACACTATTTATGCTACTAAATTTTTCAGAATGGGGATTGATTCTTTCAAGCACCAAAATGAAAATAATAATAAAAAAGTATCATGAAAGCAGTCAATAATCTTCTTTTACTTATACAGACGGGTGAATGTGGAAATGAGTCATCATACCTGCATACCAGAAGTCTCTTCTTCATGGGAAAATAACTCAAACATGTGACATTCACTGACCACAAAAAAAAGAAACGTGGTCTGATACGAATGTGAAACTGACATATTACACAGGTATGCTTCATATCACCTTGAATCAAATAAACAATCTGAGTTCAGGAGAAGAAGGAGTTATGATGAAAAGAACTACTGCTGCTGGTTTAACGTCCTGGAGCGGCTATTCACCGGCATCATTTATAGTCATTCATAAGAAATCAAACCGTCGCACTGCAAGATAAGACCATAGCCGTTTTTTTGTCATCACAGATGGAATTATGGGTCATAAACAAAAACATGCTATATCAACTATATATATTGATTGTTTAAAGGTGTGGTTAAAGATGATGTGAGGCATTTGTTTGCCACTAGCATGAACAAACATATATGCAAAAAATATTTTTTTATAAATAAATGTTTTCAAACTGCTTTCCAAATATTGTTATATGCACAAATAGATAATCCCGCCAAAAAATAATGTGGTGTTCTCTTTGTTAAGGGATTTTAAAGGGGTTCATCCATGACTAATAATTTATAAATCTGAGGGTGACTTTCAGGCAGTACTTGCCAAAGAGTGAGCCATTTTACCTCACATGTTATAAATGCTCAAGAACACTTGTTCAACATTAGAAACCTATGACAATTTATCATAATGTTAAATGGACACATATTAAGCATTTATTAAGGATTAATCAACAATATAAACAAATGTACATAAAGTTAATTATGGTTTAATGGTCATCAGGCTTTATTATATGATATATGCTGTGAATGTGCATGAAGAAGACTTTAGGTAACTAGGATTGGTTAAGTTGGGACAGCACTTGGACATCAAGTGTGACAAGTGACAACACAAGACATTACAGTAATTAATATAAACACAAAAGTTTTTTTTTATTCTTACTATAATAGTCTGTTTTTTGCTAGGGCAAACGTTTGTGTATTTCATGGGTAACAATTTATAATTAGTATATGTTAATAAAGTATGTAGAAATCATTAGTAAACTATTAACTTATTGTTAATTCATCATTTATAAATGTTTGTCTCTACATTGTTAATACATTAATAGTCTACATAAAAAATTATATGTTGTTCATTTATTGTCACTGTAATTAACTATGTATTATTGTTTAATTAGTTTATATGTAAGGGTTAGATAAGGTTTTTTTTTATCTTTTGTGAACATCTTGTTAAACATACCTAACAGATGAATTTCAAACCAGTATTAAAGGAGTTGCTAATTAATAGTTAATAAAGACGTAAATAAATGTAAATGTATTTAGTGAATTAATATGCATTTATTCTTTAATGCTTAATTGATTAATGTATTTGTAAGCATTTTAGTAACACTTATATTAATGCTATTAAAGTGGTGATGAAATGGAGAATAACATTTCCCTTGATATTTAGACATATAATAGGTAACTTTACTATAAAAATAGACTGTTAGTTTCAGAACTCAAAACTTCCTCCCTGGTCTAAAAAGAGCATTTATTGTTACCACTATAATGAAATATTTAGTTTTTAAATCTGTGTGTTTGTGATGTCATGAGACATTTGTATTTACATGCATCATCGTCATGGTGATCACTGTTATCGCCCACTGGTGCTCAGAGAGAGAGAGAGAGCAGGAAATTCCAGTGGCGGAGCTAGGGGGTGGCCAGGGGTGAAGCCTGGTCACCCCATTTGCAATTGCTGTTTTAGTAATTATTTGGTAATTTTTTTTGTGACAATTTTGTTCTTTAGAGGTGAAATCATCTCTGTACAAAATTTTATGGATGTTGACCGTTTTGATATGTTTTTGGTGATGAGGCAGGATGATATATGTGTGTGTCTAGTTTCACCACTTTAAACTATGTGTGTGTTTTGTTTTGTTTTGTTTTTCTCGTATCATATCATCTCAGATTGTTTGTGAAACAATCATAATACGATTCAAGCATTGCAAAGGAACTGTTAGTAAAGGATGGGATAGTTAAAAACAATTGGACCAGATGTAAGTAAACCGTTTCATTCATGAATATTTCAAAGGTCATCACTGTTTGATTGCTGTTATGGTGCTGAGTGTTAACAGTTGTGCTAGAGATGAACAGCTGGCCATCAGATAACCTTCTTTAGTAAGGCTGAAACACACAACACAAGTGATACAGAAAACAAAGCATACATTAAAAAAATAAATATATCCTTTTTTTTCTGTATCACTTGTTTTGTGTGTTTTGAGCCTTACTAAAGAAGGTTATCTGATGGCCAAATTTCAAACTAATGAATCATTGGGTAAATAGTTCTTTGTTTTCAATCTGGATTAGCTCACGCAAAATAGTCAATTGCATTAATAGTAAGTGTTCCTATTTTTTATATTTTATTTTATAATTATTTTGTACTGGAGTCAAATATGTTAATTAAGCATGCAGTAAATGTGTAACAATTCAGTGTTGTGAAAAAGTATTTGCCCCTTCCTGATTTATTTGTATTTATCTCACTACATTGTTTCAGATCAGATGTTTCAGGCAACCTGTGTAAGCATAAAATACAGTTTTCAAATATATATATATATATATATATATATATATATATATATATATATATATATATATATATATATATATATATATATATATATATATTATTATTAAAGAAAAAGTTATCCAACATCTATATCACCCATGTGAGAAACTAACTGCCCCTTAAACATAATAGCTGGTTGTGCCACCTTTAGCAGCACAACTGCAACCAAATGCTTCTGATTACTGGAGATCAGTCTTTCACAACTTTGTCCTGGAATTTTGAACCACTCTTCTTTGCAGAACTGCTTTAGTTCAGCCACATTGGACAGATTTTGAGCATGAACTGCCCGTTTAAGGTCCTGCCACAGCAACTCTATCGGGTTCAAGTCAGGACTTTGACTAGGCCACTCCAAAACTTTAATTTGGCTTATTTTGTGCCATTCAGAGGTAGACTTAATCCTATGTTTTGGATCATTGTCTTGCTGCATAATCCAGTTAAGCTTGAGCTTCAACTCATGGACTAATGACCGGATGTTCTCCTTTAGGATTTTCTGGTAGAGAGCAGAATTCATGTTTCCTTCAACTATTGCAAGTCACCCTGGCCCTGAAGCAGCAAAGTATCCCCACACCATCACACTACCATCACCATGCTTGACCGTAGGTATGAAGTTCTATTTGTGGAATTCTGTGTTTGATTTACACCAGATGTAATGAGACCGCTGTCTTCCAAACAGTTCCACTTACAACTCATCAGTCCCCAGAACATTCTCCCAAAGGCTTTGAGGATCATCAAGGTGTGTCTTGATAAAATTCAGACGAGCCTTAATGTTCTTCTGGGTTAGCAGTGGTTTTCGCCTCGCCACTCTTCCATGGATAACATTTTTGGCTATTGTCTTTCTGATGTTCCTTGGATGTTGTTCTTGGCTTTTTTGTGACTTCCTTAATGAGTTTTGGAGGAATTTTGGAAGGTCAGACACTATTGGGAAGGTTCACTACTGTGCTAAGATTCTCCATTTGGAGATAATGGCTCTCACTCTGATTTTTTTTGGACTTCCAGAGCCTTTGATATGGCTTTGTAACCCTTCCCAGACTGATGTATTTCAATAACCTTTTTACTCATAATTTCTGGAGTTTCTTTCAACCATGTCATATTGTGCTACTGGATGAGATCCTTTAGCCAACGTTTAGTGTTTTAGTGTTTAATCTTTTATTCTTGATTTGATTGAACAGGGCTGGCAGTTATCAGGCATGGGTGTGTCTAGTCCAGCTGAACCCCATTATGAATGCAGTTTCATAGATTTGAGGATTTAGTAACAAATGGGCTTTATCTTCTTAATGTTCTCATGAACCATTAGTAACTCATTCAATACTGGTTTGAAATACATGTCAGTTAAAACACTTACTATTTGGCAAGAATTGGATGAAAGTTAGAACTGCATATAAATTATTTATAATTCATTTGTAAATTACTTTTTAATCAATAATGAATGCCTTAATAAACCCTTAACAAAAATAACATTTATGTAAAGTGTTAACAAAGAAAATATTTTGACCCACTTTGCTTTAGGTGCTTTTAACTTCTATTCACTTAAGCATTTGATACAAGTCACTTATAATGTGCACATGCATTGTTGCATTGAGGTTACATTTAAAGAACCTGCATTTAATTATATCTGTAGTTACATTCAACCTTACCCCTTACCCTAAACCTAACCCTACTACATTCCTTACCTTAAACCCTGACCCCTAACCCTACCCTCACCCCTACTCCTAAACCTGCCTGTACCTCATGCTCATTAGCACCAAATGTGAATCTTTTAAAAATGTTGCAGAGAAGAACATGTTACACACAAATAATAATAATAATAATACATTGTGTTTTCTGTATTTTAAAGTTAGTACATAGTTGTTAAAGACACCTAATATAAGGTGGGACCAACTGTTTTTGTCCAATCAAATGCCTTGTAAATTGTTGTTTAATTTAAAATATGCCAACACATGAAAGAAAACTGAACTGATGTAATGAACCCCGCTCCTCTAGAACTCCCCGCTTCATCGAGCTCACAGGCTCGCTCCCCGAGCTCATACGCTCACTCCCAATCACCCCCCTCTGGCTCTCATGCACGCTCCCAATCACCAGAGTATTAGTTTCACCTGTACTCGTCCCAATCACCTGGTTATTCGTTTCACCTGCACCGCTCGTTTTCTCCCCTATATATATCACAACCCTTTCGTTTCACTCTTGTTGGTTATTGTTTAGTTTACCCCTTCGCTTTGCCAGCTCTAGTGTTCCCCTAGCTCCCCTGTCTATTCAACTCGCTTGTTTACCCGTTCTGCTATTCTGACTTCCCCGGCTTCGACCTTACGCTTTCCTCGACCACTCTTTTGTAGTTTTGCCCGTTGCCATATCCTGATTCCCCGGCTTCGACCTTACGCTCCCCTCGACCACTCTCTTCTGGATTTGCCCTATTTGTACTTTTGCTTTGCCTGCAATAAATGCAGTTTGACTATACATTGTGACTGTCTCTTCTTGTGCGGGTTACAACTGAAACCCCCATGAAAGCAATTTCATGGGGGTTTTAATACATTGAATGTTTTCTGAAGATCTAGAGGAACTTAGAGGAACTTGAAAAGACTCTTCAATGACATCAGACTGTAAAATCCTTTGATTCTTATTTGAACCTTTCTTTATTTAGAGCGATGTTCAAACGTGTATGGAACCTGCCACATTATTATTGCTGCTGTGGATGGAAAATGTGTTTTGGTATTCTGATGATGTCAGGAGAGGTTTAACAGAGTAGCCTCTTCCAAATATAACACATGAATATTTCCTGCTGGAACTCTTAATACAACTCCTAAACAAGATAGCTATTTGTCAGCGCATGAAAGAAGCAGACTTTTATATGGCTATCGCTCTTTGTAAGGTAACCTCTAACTCAGTAGGGAAATGAGCGGACATTACGGGCTTATTTTAGATTTAGCGGTAGAGATTGTGTTTTATCCTTGTTTAGGAGAAAGCAGTGGCATAAAATGACATCTTGACATTGCTCAGACCTCATCACATGCTTTACAAACATTCAGACTACTTCCCTCTGGAAAGAATGGATAGCTCATTGTAGCAACTGAGTGTTTGTGCTAAATGAACAACAAGGCATTTGGAATGGTGTCAAGGAAGGGACATGGTGTGATTAATAATTTATGTTGATCTGGCACCATTTCTTCCAAAGAAGGCAACTCCAGCTGGAAATGATTCGGATTCAAAGGGGAGCATTGCTTTATTTGCCAGCAGGGACACATAAATTAGTATCATAAAATACGTTTTGATTCACTTTCCACTGAGAAAAGGCAAACTCTGCACAACCTTTTTACAAATTTGACCCATATATTATAATACAGTGTGAATGTATACACATTAGACGTACATTGAGTCAGAATATTTTATTTTTTTATTTATTTTTGCCTACGAACGTTATTGATAACGTTTCTTTTTCTGTTATTTATTTTCACATCAACATGAAATCAAAATTGACACAATGTCCTCTCTTAATACATATTCTTGGTCTTGTTGTAATTGTAATTGGCAGTGGATATTATTCCAAAAAACTAAAATCTTAGTAATCTTTCATCACGATGTAATAACTTGCTCCACCTCTTAATTTACTTTCTAGTTTGAATGACATCACGAATCCCTGGTATTTTTCAGTCCCTCGCTAGCAACCACCTGTCAAGTGTAGAATCTTTCTTTATATGAATATTGGGACACTTGAGCATTTTGAGCACTTCAATGTGGGACGTATTGCCATCATACTAGGGAGGCGGCGTTTCGCCTCTCAAATACAGGACGTCTTCTTTCTACCAAATTTTGGGATGTCCCGGCTAATACGAGACAGGTTGGCAAACCTAGTGATATGGAGACCACTTTTTACCATCTGATCAGATTTCAGAAGTAAAATGGATTACGGTTTTATTTTGATTTTACAAAATGGAATGGTGGAATGGATTTACATTGAAACAAACTCTTCAAGAAACGTGGTGCTCTGCATGAGCACAATTTGTTTTCATTAAAACTTTATTTTTATTTATGTATAATGCATTTTTTTATTTTTAAATGAAAAGCATGGGTTGTTAAAGTTAGCTTATTTTTAACTTAATAAAACAAAAATTGTAATTGATGACATTTTGAAACCATTATAAGGGTCATGCAATGTTTGTGAATAAAATCTAATTGCAACAGTATAAGTATGGGCAAGGAGGAGGCGGGAACCAGCTGAATAGTCAACATAAAGTTTAATGGTAAACATAATGTCACCCGCACAAGAAGAGACAGTCACAATGTGAGTCAAAACTGCGTTTTATTGCAGGCAAAAGTACAAACAAGGGCACATCCAGTGAAGCGTCGTCAAAGGGGGGCGTGATGTCGGAGCCGGGAATCAGAATAGAATAAAGGGGCAAATCCGGAGAGAGTGGTCAACGAGGCGGGAGGTCGAGCCGGAAAACAGTTAACAACTAGGGCGTAGAACTAGACGGGACTAGCGGGATCAGAGACAGGGGAACAAGGGGAACACTGGAGCTGGCAAGCTAAGAGGAAGACTACACACAAGGGAGTTCGAAACTAGACGGGACTAGCGGGGGGCAAAGACACGGGAAACTAATTACAATAACCAACAGGCGTGAGACGAAAGGGTTGTGATATATATAGGGGCGAGTGCAGGTGTAAACAATGATAGGTGATGAGACGAGTACAGGTGAAACTAATGATCTAGTGATTGGGACGAGTGCGGGTGAAACTAATACTGGTGATAGGAGAGCGGGCATGCGAGCCCGAGGAGGGAGACCTGCTAACGAGCATGAGAGCTCGTAGGAGCAAAACGAGCGTGCAAGCTTGAGCGAGCAAAACGAGCGTGGAAGCCCGAGGGAGCAAACCGAGCGTGGAAGCTCGAAGGGGCGGAGCGAGGGAGCGGGGTTTGTGACAGTACTCCCCCCCTCTATAACGGACGGCTCCTGACGGCCGCGCTCGGTGCGAGGAGCGCGACCTCTGGGAAGAGGTGCTGGACGATCCCAACAAACAAAAAACCCCTGAACAGAAAACCCACAAAACACACAAACAAAATTGAGGGCAGTCCAAGGGGCACAGAGGGAAATGAGACTGTCCATGGGGTCAATGGGCAGTTTCAAGGCAAGGTCAGGGGGAACATAGCGGACAGGCGGGTGGTCGGGAGATCTAGGGGGGCAGCCATAGGGCAGAGTCTGGGTCAGGGGGTCTGGAAGGCGACTGGAGGACAGGGATTGGGTCCGGGGGCCTGGAAGGTGCCCACCGGACAGGAACAGGGTCAGGAGGCCAGGGAAGAGGCCATAGGATAGGGAGAGGGTCAGGAGGCCAGGGAAAAGGCCACAGGGCAGGAAGAGGGTCAGGAGGCCACCGGACAGGGTCAGGAGGCCAGGGAAGAGCCGTGAAAGGCGGAGCCGTGGGAGACTCGGCAGGCGGGGCACTGAGAGACTGAGGAGGCGGCGCCATAGGGAGCCCAAGAGACAGGGCAGAGGGAGGTGGTGCCGCTGGAGGCTCTAGAGGCGGAGACTTGGAAGACTCTGGCGGCAGAGCCGAAGGAGGTGGCACCGTAGGCGGCTCTAGAGGTGGGGTTCTGGAAGGCTCTGGAGGTGGAGCCAATGACGGTGGCGCCGTGGGAGGCTCTAGAGGCGGAGGCCTGGAAGGCTCTGGAGGTGGAGCCGAAGGAGGCTTTAAGGGGGAAGGCCTGGAAGGCTCTGTAGTCTCGGGGGGTAGAGCCGTAGGAGGCTCGGGAGGTGGAGCCGTAGGAGGCTTTAAGGGGGAAGGCCTGGAAGGCTCTGTAGTCTCGGGGGGTAGAGCCGTAGGAGGCTCGGGAGGTGGAGCCGTAGGAGGCTCTGGAGGGGGAGCCGTAGGAGGTTCGGGAGGCGGAGCCCTAGAAAGCTCTGGAGTCTCTGGGAGCAGAGCCGTAGGAGGCTCGGGAGGTGGAGCCGTAGGAGGCCCTGGAGTCTCTGGGAGCAGACCCGTGGGAGGCTCGGGAGGTGGAGCCATAGGAGGCTCTGGGAAAAAGGCCGTGGAAGACTCGAGAGGCTCTAGTGGCAGAGCCCTGGAAGGCTCGAGAGGCTTGAGGTGGGGAGCCAGGAAAGACTCGAGAGACGAAGCCCTGAGAGGCTGGAGGGGAGGAGGAGCCCTGAGAGACTCGAGAGACGAAGCCCTGAGAGGCTGGAGGGGAGGAGGAGCCCTGGAAGACTCGAGAGACGAAGCCCTGAGAGGCTTGAGAGGAGGAGGAGCCCTGAGAGACTTGAGAGACGAAGCCCTGAGAGGCTTGAGAGGGGGAGGAGCCCTGAGAGACTCGAGAGGCGAAGCCGTGAGAGGCTTGAGGGGTGGAGCCATGAAAGACTCGAGGGACGGAGCCCTGAGAGGCTCGAGGGGAGGAGGAGCCCTGAGAGGCTTGAGAGGGGGAGGAGCCCTGAGAGACTCGAGAGGCGAAGCCGTGAGAGGCTTGGAAGGAGGGGGAGCCCTGAAAGACTCGAGAGGAGAAGCTCTGAGAGGCTTGGAAGGAGGGGGAGCCCTGAGGGGCTCGAGGGGTAGAGCTCTGGGAGGCTTGAGAGACTTGAAAGGCAGAGCCCTGGGGGGCTTGGGAGGTAGAGCTCTGGGAGGCTCGAGAAACGGAGCCCTGGGAGGCTCGAGAGGAGGGGCCCTGGGAGGCTTGGGAGGAGGAGCCTTGAAAGACTCAGGAGGAGAAGCCCTGAGAGGCTTGGAAGGAGGGGGAGCCCTGAAAGACTCGAGAGGAGAAGCTCTGGGAGGCTTGAGAGGCGGAGCTCTGGGAGGCTCGAGGGGTAGAGCTCTGGGAGGCTCGAGAGACTTGAAAGGCAGAACCCTGGGGGGCTTGGGAGGTAGAGCTCTGGGAGGCTCGAGAAACAGAGCACTAGGAGGCTCGAGAGGAGGAGCCCTGGGAGGCTCGAGAGGAGGAGCAGAGCCCGGCAGAGCCGTGGAAGACTCTGAGGGTGGAGCAGAGCCGTGGAAGACTCTGAGGGGCGAGCAGAGCCCGGCAGAGCCGTGGAAGACTCTGAGGGCGGAGCAGAGCCGTGGAAGACTCTGAGGGCGGAGCAGAGCCCGGCAGAGCCGTGGAAGACTCTGAGGGCAGAGCAGAGCCCGGCAGAGCCATGGAAGACTCTGAGGGCGGAGCAGAGCTCGGTAGAGTCGTGGAAGACTCTGAGGGCGGAGCAGAGCCCGGCAGAGCCGTGGAAGACGTCTTCGGCCAACAAGGGATGTGGCCATGGGGACGGTCGAGACTACAGGCGCTGGCTCGCTGACCGTGGCAGACATGGGCGCTGGCTCGTTGGCCGTGGCGGGCATGGGCACTGGCTCGTTGGCCGTGGCGGGCATGGGCGCTGGCTCGTTGGCCATGGCGGGCATGGCCGCTGGCTCGTTGGCCGTGGCGGGCATGGGCGCTGGCTCGTTGGCCGTGGCAGGCATGGGTGCTGTCTCGTTGGCCTTGGCAGGCCTGGGCGCTGGCTCGCTGGCCATGGCAGGCATGGGCGTTGACTCGCTGGCCGTGCCAGGCTTCGAGGCTGGGGCCGTGACAGGCCTCGGGACTGGGGCCGTGTCAGGCTTCGGGACTAGGGCCGTGTCAGGCTTCGAGACGGGGGCCGTGGTAGGCTTCGAGACGGGGGCCGTGGTAGGCTTTGAGACGGGGGCCGTGGTAGGCTTCGAGACTGGGGCCGTGGTGTGGAACGCTGGTTCAGTGTCTGTCTCCCCCACAGTAAACGAGGAACCAGCGTACAGTAGGGCGAGGTCAATAAACTGAGCCAGGTTGAGAGAGCAGCGACCACCAGGCATGAATGATGAGGCTGGCTCATTCAGTCCACATTGAAAAATGTCTTTCAGAGCCACCTCATCAAAATTCACCTGGTTAGCCAGGGCACAAAAATCCACAACATAAGCTTCTAAGGGTTGGCTTCCTGGCGCAAAACCAAGAGTCGGGCTGCTGGCTCCATAATGTCAAGGGCGGGGTTATGAGTTACACAACCGCTGCCTTGCATGAAAAACCCTTGGTTAGCGTCAGAAGAGCCATAAAACCTCTCCGGGGATGCGTGGAGAGCATCAACGGGCTCAGGGGCAGACACAGGTGAAATAGGGATGAAATAAATCAGAAATAGTGCATACATGCTGCCCCTGGGCCGCGAGCGCTTGGTCATGCCTCCAAACTGTAGCTCCTCACGCCGAATGTGACGTGCATCTCCGCTCTAGTGAGCTGCGAAAATCCACTGTGGTTTCCATTGTGACTGTCTTCTGTAA
Organism: Xyrauchen texanus; assembly: GCF_025860055.1. Lineage (NCBI taxonomy): Eukaryota > Metazoa > Chordata > Actinopteri > Cypriniformes > Catostomidae > Xyrauchen > Xyrauchen texanus. The sequence goes on along the minus strand of NC_068323.1, from coordinate 23,306,232 downwards.
GGTTGGTTATTCTGTCACCCGCACAAGAAGAGACAGTCACAATGTGAGTCAAAACTGCGTTTTATTGCAGGCAAAAGTACAAACAAGGGCAAATCCAGTGAAGCGTCGTCAAAGGGGGGCGTGATGTCGGAGCCGGGGAATCAGAATAGAATAAAGACGGGACTAGCGGGATCAAAGACAGGGGAACAAGGGGAACACTGGAGCTGGCAAGCTAAGAGGAAGACTACACACAAGGGAGTTCGAAACTAGACGGGACTAGCGGGGGGCAAAGACACAGGAAACAAATTACAATAACCAACAGGCGTGAGACGAAAGGGTTGTGATATATATAGGGGCGAGTGCAGGTGTAAACAATGATAGGTGATGAGACGAGTACAGGTGAAACTAATGATCTAGTGATTGGGACGAGTGCGGGTGAAACTAATACTGGTGATAGGAGAGCGGGCATGCGAGCCCGAGGAGAGAGACCTGCTAACGAGCATGAGAGCTCGTAGGAGCAAAACGAGCGTGCAAGCTCGAGCGAGCAAAACGAGCGTGGAAGCCCGAGGGAGCAAAACGAGCGTGGATGCTCGAAGGGGCGGAGCGAGGGAGCGGGGTTCGTGACACATAAACATAAAAGCAACATAAAACATAAGGAAACACACACAATGCGGTTTGTGTGTGTCTCTCTCTCTCTCGAACTGGTGCCTCTGGCTCCCCTTTATCTTAATCTCCGGCTGATCAGCTGATTCAGTGCTAGCCGTGCCCTCCCATTTGTCACACTCCTCCCCCGCCTGATTCAGGCCGGGCGCCACTGGTCTTACTAAGGTCCTGCCCAATCTCTGGAGGGGAGGTGCAGCCCTTCCGGCTCTTGGCGGGCCGCAGTGACCCCTCCGTTCCCAGGTAGACAGCCACGGCTGCTGAAATCCTCCCGGATTTCAGCACCACTGTAACAGTATAAGGACGGGCAAGGAGGAGGCGGGAACCGGCTGAACAGTAAATGTTAGATTTAATCAGAAACTCAGTATTAACAATTTATAGCATTTACCTGAAATACCCATCCCTTGTTGTTATCCGATAGCATCAGAATGTATGAACATGTTGCCCCTTTAACACTGTAGTTAGCGACTTTGGTGCTACAAGCTGAATAACACTACATGAATTTAATGCCAATTTTAGCTCTGATTTTCAGTCAGGCCAAGATTGTGACCAAAGTCTGAGAATATTGTGTTGTGTATGTTGGTTGCCGATTTGCATGGGCTTACCCAAGACCGCACCCAAGTGCGTTTGGCCCATGTCTTTTGTGTCTCTGAATACAGAGTAGCAGCAGCAACAACAGCAGCCAGCAGTTTCCATATCCATGTTTGTTTACATTTGTCTCCTGTAAGTTTGTGATCGGATCGGATAGACTTGTGTAATGTGTGATCCCCTGGCATTAGTTTCTATGTGATCCCAGTCGTTTGGCCGAGTGTTTGTCTGAATTGATTTTCAAAGTCGGTAAGTGAGCCAAACCCTGCCTTATATTGACATTTTTTTAAGATGTAAATGTTGTGTAGCGTGATCCAGTCTGAACATGACTACTTAACTAAATTAAAATATTAGTTTAGTTAGTTAAAGGTGGGGTATGTGATTTGCCAAACGGCCGGCAGATTTTGAAAATACACAACTCTAAGGTCCTACCTTCTCTCCTCCAACGCTGGCCCTGACTCCACCCATTCGAAAAACATGGACGCGCAAACATGCACGAGCGAAAACTCAGATGCGCAGTGTTCTAGCAGTGTTCTAGACTCACTAGTCAAACAGTGCATTCACCTGTCAGACAATTTTTCAGAGCAAATTGTTGACACAGCAGGAGGAGGGGTTTGCATACCACTCTTGAAAGGTGTAGAGCTGATTTTCTCATAACTGTAAAAAAAAGAACATAGCCAGCCCTGGCGTCTGTACAGCGGTCTTCTATTCAAAACAGGATTCATAGAAATGTGGAACAACCCCACTAGCACTATAAAAGCTCTATTCTCCATACATAAATACAATCGCTTCCTGTTACTGGGTCACGAAGCTTTGAGTATGCGCACTGAACGGGACACGCAGCCAGGGTGGTGGGGGAGGGGGCATGGTACGACCGTTTGATTGACACATTTTCTGTCCAATGATTCTAGATGGTCTTGAAAATGATTGGCTGGAGTTTTTCGAGTCCTGCCCGTTCCACAGATGATTAAATTGCTTAATTTTCATTTCAGTGCTTCTAATTTACAGCCAGTAAGTGGGTTAGGAATAGGATTTCAAGTTATTTTGAAAAAATGGTCAAAAAAGAAAATCACATACCCCACCTTTAATAGTTTGACAAGTCATAGTTTAGCACTTCCCCAACACTGGTCTGCAGAATTTTAAAGCATAAACACGAATATTAAATGTTTTAGCTCATGAAAAGCCTAACGTTTTATTTTTTTAAATTTTTTTTTTCATTTTCAAGTTCATATTTGATTTTAAGTATTGAAGACAGCATTCTTTTAAAAATCTGCAGCATGTGATGATTTTGTAATAGATTGTGCAAGATGTTTTTGATAGATACGGGGAGGCAGTCCACAGAAGTACTTGTTGGCTTGAATGACTTAACTTAAGCCAGAGCCAAGTCAAACAGCCTCTAATAGGAATGAACCTTGTCTTTGGCAATGCTAAAGAAATCCTCCCTTGAATGATAGGACTCTCAATATCTCTCCTTATTCGGCTGTGAGAGAATTGGAAGAGGTTATCAATTTTAAACAAGGAGATAAACTCAAAATATACCAGACATGTTCTGGTCAGGATCTATCAAGTAGTTTTCCAACAACCTCCATTAATGAACTAGTGTCTAGGTGATTCCTGGAGAACTTGTTGCAGGACACTTTAAGAAAGCAGGAGGGTTAGCATTAGGGTTACAGGATTTAAATGACTGATTTTAAGGTAAGGGTTATAGTTCTGGGATTTATGTTGGATCTTAGGGTTGGGGTTCTGAGATTTAGAAGCTGTATTTTAGGATTAGGGTTTTTGGATTTAAATGTAAAATTTCAGGATTATGGACTGATCGGTGCTTTTGGTGTCTAAATCTTGATGCGCAGGGCTCTTGCACATGCAGCATCATTTTGCACCCTAGAGTTAGAATGGGTTGAACCATATCAGGAGACCAGAGTATCATAGAGATGTGGGGGTGGGCACATAATGTTCTACTAAAAATATCAGTGACTTGCTTGTAAGTGTCATGGCGCTTTTCCAGAACCCGAAAACAAGGATCAAATGAGATTTATCTCTTACCACCTGCAAAACATCCATCAATCAGTCAGTCATGAAGACAATCCAGTCTTACATGCCCTGCCAACGTAAGCTTTGGCTTGAATATGAATATGCTTTTTTGACACGTTAAGAGTCATTACTGTGCAGCTATAAGTTGAAGAAAACAGCTTTAAGACTGATACGCTGTTTAAGAATGATTAATTAGACGTGTCTGAGAAATGTACACAGAAAGAACAACAGCTGTTTTCATTTACATATGTAAGACAGGAATGTGTGCTCAATTTGACAGTTAGAGTCTCTGAAGAACTGCAAAAAAGCATTTTTAAACCCTTTTAATCATCACTGATTAGAACATGCCATTCATTTGGTCAGAGGGAAAATTTCAAATGAAATAGCATGATGATATCATACTAGTTGTGTTTATATCTGGCATAAAAAAAATAATAATGATCAGCTTTTTGGTTGTTGCAATCACAAAGTCAACGACTTGACATCAAGTGAAGGTTATCTCTGTGATACACAAATAAGCAGGTGTGGAGAGTTCCCATTAATCTTGTTAGTGAAATAATTGTACTTTCAATGTTGGCATCTCTTGGGGCTGAGATGTCTGTTTGTGTTTTTAATTCCCCTTATTGTTTAATTAACCATACTTAAAACCTTAAAATAAAACCTTATTCTCTCAAGGACATGAACCCTATGACAAGTAAATAGCTTTTTTATTAATTGGTGTTGTTCACATCTGGTATGAAGGGAATGTGCTGTTGGGTCAGTGATGTGTCACTCATTTTATTTACGTGTTATTATTGTTATTAGTAGTAGTGCTACAACATGTCCACATTGGTTTCTACTTCTGTCAGACAAGAACAGAAAGCTGAGGCTGCAGTGGGCACAGGCTCATCGAAAATGGACAGCAAAAGACTGTAAAATCATCGCCTGGTCTGACAAATCTGGATTTCTGCTGAGGTACACAAATGGTAGGTCCACTGCAGCCTCAGTTTTCTGTTCTTGGCTGACAGAATGGAACCCAACATGGTCTTCTGTTGTTGTTGCTGTAACAGGGTTAGGATGGACGAGGAGGAACGGGGTGAACAGTCAAAGTAATATTTAATGTAAACTTAAACAAAAACACACAAAACACAAACACACATGGCAGCTGTGTCTGGCTCTCTCTTTTGAACTGCCACAGTTGCCCATTTGCCTCAAGATTCGACATGTTGTGCATTCTGAGATGCTATTCTGCTCACTACAATTGTGCAGAGGGGTTATCTGAGTTACTGTAGCCTTTATTTATGTTCTTTCTTTTTTTTACTCCATCTTGCATTGTTTTTAATTAAAGGAAAATAAATAAATAAAACTTGTTTTAACATAGTAGATGAATAATTAAACAAATGTATTTTGGGAATTGCATGCTAATAATAATAATAATAATAATAATGATGATTATTATTATTATTATTATTATATGAAAGGAAAAACATCATCATCAAAAAAAAATATCCTTAAAAAAGATGTTTCAAAACTTGTCTCAAATCTCAATAACGTCATTGCATTTTCTTGATACTTACACCATTTTATATTTTAAATTGCATCAGAACCTTGTTTGAAAAAGGATGTTGAGGTTTTTCAAAAACTATTGAAACCAAAATGATTACAAAGATCTTGTAGTGTTTGGAAGTGTTTCTAATGGATTGACCCGTGCGTTTTATACTGTACTTTTATTTGCAGCTATTGCCAAATTATTATAAACTTAAATAAGGGTAAAACAACTATTTTGTTCTGTCTAAAGCCACAAAGTTCATGTTCCATCTCAGTTTGCAAACTTATTTTCTCCACAAAAACTGACCATCAGTTTGTCACAGCAGACAGCATACACTTGCAAGACAATGTCATCCATTTCCGTGTCATCCTGAGAGAAAAAAAAATATCGACTTACTGCCTGGATATAAGCCCGAGAGTGTTGTGAGAATTGATCTTGTCAAGTCAAGTCAAGTCAAGTGGTTTTTATTGTCGTTTCAACCATATACAGTTAGTACAGTACACAGCAAAACGAGACAATATGCATTAATTTTGAAAACAATTTATTTGTATTTTTTTAAAGCAGAAGAAGTCTTTTGCCTCTAGCAATAACAGATGATGAAAAGCAGTCTTTAATGTCCCTTGAGATAAAAAAGAAATAAAATAAAATGAACACAAATTATATATATATAATGATTTAGCTCCTTGCACCACTGAGTCTACTGTTGTACATGAAACTGGTGTTGAGCGGGTAGAATTCAATGAAGCTGTCAGCAGAGGACATGTGAGGCGTCTATTTCTCAAACTAGAGACTGATGTATTTATCCTCTTGATTAGTTGCACATCTGACCATCCACATCTCTTTCTGTCCTTGTTAGAGCCAGTTGTTCTTTGTCTTTGAAGACTGTAGTGAACACCTTTGTATGAAATCTTCTTCATTCCTTCATTCTTCAAAACAATGACTGACTGATGAGTTTCCAGAAAAGTTGTTTCTTTTTTGCTATTCTTTACCTAATATTGACCTTAAGACATGCCAGTCTATTGCATAATGTGGCAACTCAAAAACAACACAAAGACAACGTTAAGCTCCATTTAACAGACCAAATATCTTTCAGCTGTGTTTGATATAAAGACAAGTCCTCCAATTAAGTAAGTATGCAATATCCCATTTACCAAAGCAAAAAAAAAAAATAATTAAAAATATGACCTTGTTTTTCATACTTTTGATTTCAAACATTCTTCTTTTTTGCAGTTTGACGTTTTTGACAATTCTCTCACCTGTAATCCCTCTAAAGTCTACCACCTGGAAAAAAGTACAAGCAATGCTTATACACAGCAGATGAGGTGAGAGGTGCAGTAAACTAGTTTATCCTGTGGCTGGTTGTTTTGTCATTTGTGTGCTGATATATGACAGCGCAACTGAAGCAAAATAGTGAGAGACTTAAACCAATAGACAGATATGCAGATCAAAGCTGTGCCTTCACATGGTTTAATCTCTGAGTTGTAATATTGAATGAATACGTCTTGCAGTCTAGCGTGAGAACTGAACACTTCCATGTCTTAGCACGTTTGAATATGTGGGACCGTTTATGAATTCTCTATAATTACAGGCATGTGGTTGTGTTGTCTGGTTATGTCAGGAACCTCCCAATTGATGCATGTCCAAGTTTTGTTTTTGTTTTTTTGGTGTGGGAAAAGAGTGCTTTCTCCTATTCCAGTTTAATGTGCAGAGGCAACTTTATGTAACATAAAGTTGTCCAATTTAATCACTTTAATATATCAAAATGTTTGCTAAATTATGTTTACGTGGCTAGTTGTATGCATTGCTTCAGTTTCTGGTGAAATCGACAGAGGTGCTGCAACAACATTTAATTTTTCACTTTCACCAAAATTACGTCAAAAATGGCAGATTATCAGTTCATAAATGGTTAGTTTTTACTTTGTTCATCACACAATGCTATCTTATGAAATAGCACTAGCACATGACTTAGGGCGATACATTTAAATGTTTGCATTACATGACCATCTACATTTACAAGCTCATTCATGTGCAATTCAAATTGTCCAGTAGCTCAACTGATAGAGCGTTGCACTTGCGACGCAAAAGACCGGGGTACGAGTCCTGAAGAGCATGCTATTTGACATGGGAGCTGAAAGTGAGATAAAATCACCGTAAAACGGTGTAGATGATTAAGCAATTGCAATTTTCATCTCACATTTGTTTTTCTAAAACTATCGTTTAGGTTTACTTTTAAGGTTTTACAAAAATATTTAACTCTCTTTTAGTTCCACACAGTGGACAGTTCCCCTCAGAACTGCTGCATTATGTGTACCATGTTAAATTATTTTACAAAAAAGTGGCAACAGTCAATTTTTTATGACACTAGGCATACTATGTAAGTTATTTGTTGGATGATTCCCTTGAAAAGAGTATACACTGTGTTTCTGTGGTGCTTTCAAAACATTTTTGCTTGAGCATCCTGACCAGCCCAATATTGGCTCAACCAATGGCGTGAGTTTAACCAATGGTGGACTGTCAGGGTTGTATGTGTTTTGTTCCTGTTTCCTTGTCATGTCATCTGGTCATTTGGTCCTCTGGTCATGTGATTTCATGTTTCCCTCAATGTTCATGTGTCTTGTTTTCATTGGTTACCATTGTCATGTGTCTCCCTTGTCCATGTATTTAAGCCTCATGTTGGCCATAGCCAATTGTCAGGTATAGTTTTATTGTTTATGTCAAGTTTATAGTCAAGTCATGTTAAGTCAAGTCAAGTTCATGTTGATGTTGATGTTTTGTTCAAGTCAAGTTTAGTTAAGTTCATATATTTGTTTTGTTCACGTTTGGAGTTATGGTTTTTTGGATATCACGTTTGTATATAAAACTGCACTTGGGTTCATCACACATCATCGTCTCTTCGACTATCTTAATCCAGACAGTGGCGGGTTTATTAAACCTGTTTTGTTTCCTTATTGCAATTCGGTTTGGTGCCATAAGCTGTGCAGACCTTACACATTTCACCTTTTAAGAGGTTGTAATCAATTTTATTTTTAACACCTCACATTAAAATTTCCCTATTATCAGAATCAGAATCAGAATCAGAATCAGCTTTATTGCCAAGTATGCTTACACATACAAGGAATTTGTCTAGGTGACAGGAGCTTCCAGTCAACAACAATACAAACAATACCAAAAAAAACAGCAGCAAGGCATAGGTAATTAAAAACAAAAAGAACACAAAATAAATAATTATACATATACGTTACATAAACTCACCTTCATACATACCCACATACACACACGTAGTGCAAATCTAATACAATCTGTATATAAAGAACAAAAAACAGTATATTATGTACAGAGCAATGTAAGTAATGGCAGAAGTGGATAAGTTGGATAATATAATTTAAATTAAAATTAAACTGTGTATTGCACATAATTATTGCTCAATGGGGGTAATTTAACTGTTCATTAGATGGATGGCCTGAGGGAAAAAACTGTTCCTGTGTCTGGCGGTTCTGGTGCTCAGTGCTCTGAAGCCCGGCCAGAAGGCAACAGTTCAAAAAGGTAGTGGGCAGGGTGAGTGGGGTCCAGAGTGATTTTACCAGCCTTTTTCCTCACTCTGGAAGTGTATAGTTCTTGAAGGGAGGGCAGGGGCAACCAATAATCCTCTCAGCAGACCGAACTGTCCTTTGTAGTCTTCTGATGTCTAATTTCGTGGCTGCACCAAACCAGACAGTTACTGAAGTGCAGAGGACAGACTCAATGACCGCTGAGTAGAACTGTTTCAGCAGCACTGGTGGCAGGTTGAATTTCCTCAGTTGGCGAAGGAAGTACAACCTCTGCTGGGCCTTTTTCACAATGGAGTCGATGTGTATCTCCCACTTCAGGTCCTGTGAGATGGTAGTGCCCAGGAACCTGAATGACTCCACTGCTGACACAGTGCTGTTTAGAATGGTGAGGGGGGACAATGTTGGGGTGTTCCTCCTAAAGTCCACAATCATCTCCACTGTTTTGAGCGTGTTCAGCTCCAGGTTGTTTTGACTGCACCAGACAGCCAGCCGTTCAACCTCCTTTCTATACGCAGACTCATCATCATCTCGGATGAGGCCGATGACAGTGGTGTCGTCTGCAAACTTCAGGAGCTTGACAGAGTGGTCCTTGGTGGTGCAGTCATTATCTAACATATCACTGAAAAATATAATTCATACATGTCTTATGCTGCATCAGACTGATTGCACTTTGATTTCGGCATCAGTAGGTCGAACGTTCTGTGGCTGAATTGGTCAGTGCTCGCCAAAATCGAATCACTGCCCCCAGTGGCCATAGGTGGAAGTGTTGTTGAACTGAAGGTTCCAACTGAAATGTCTACAGAGTGGCGCCAAAATCAAGTTGTATTTTTAGTTGTAAATGATGTAACAGAAAGCTTTAGCCCCTTTCCCAAACCCCAATCCTAAATCTAATCGTCAGTCATGTCAAAATGTAATATTAAGGTTAGGGTTAGCAACATGTCAATATCCTGTGTGATCATGTTGGCTGTATTCATGTCATGTTGTCTCATCCAGAAATATTATATTCTCTTATTTTCCATCATACCGAATGCAAATGAAAACCTTCAAACTGACATGGTTTTGAGGGGTGGGGGCTCAAGTGTTTTGCTTTTACTAGAAGCTCTTTGTGTCTATGCCTCGAAGCTGACCCAAGAAATGTCATTATAACATGCTTGAAGCACACGCAAACAACACTAAATTGTTCTTCATCTGAGTCGTTATGAGCTTGTTTATTCATGTCCTCTCACAACTAGTAATAAATTCAGAACTCGTCTTATTAAAAACATGTCTGTATACCTGCAAGCAGTTTATAAATCACTTAGGGGTTACACCGCTCATGTCTGTTCATTTGAGGTTAGACATTTACATTTATGCATTTGGCAGACGCTTTTATCCAAAGCGACTTACAGAGCACTTATTACAGGGACAATCTCCCTGGTGCCTTGCTCAAGGACGCAATGGTGGTGGCTGTGGGACTCGAACCAGCGTCCTTCTGATTATCAAATTACAAGTTATGTGCTTAGACCACTACACCACCACCACTCCATTTGTGGTTGGCTAGATTAGACACTAATCTAGCCAACCACAAATGTAGATCTCGGCACCAAATCTCTAAACAGCTGAGATAATGGAGTTTGTTAATTCCACTGACTATTCTCCACCTTTCCGGTATGACTGCAAGTTTTAATTCCACACATTGCCCATCCCATTTGCATGTTTTGAGGTAAAGCTAATTATTCTGTGTGATAAATCACTAACTCTCTACTGAAGGAGGAAGTGGGGCCCAGGTGAACAGTCCAGATAATTCTTTATTATGTACACTTTTCAGTCAACAATAATACTTTTCAGCCACACACTGAACACACACACACACACACACACACACACACACACACACACACACACACAGCTCTCTCTGCTTTTACCCCCTCCAGCTTTCACTGTAACACAAAACAGCTGTTAGAGATAATTTCCCACAGGTGTGAATCCTTACCGTTCTTCCTCTCCCTGCCTCACTCTCCACAGACGTCGCTCAGCCACACCCACATTACCACAGTCTCTAATTACTCCAAACAAATGCTGGGAAAGTTTCCCCATGTAAAGACGAAGGTTTACATTGGGAGGAATATTTCAATTGAAGGTTGATGTGATTGCTTGGATATTTAGAAGCCAAACTAAGCAGCAACTTTATTCTTTTACTTTATTAAAAGACCAAAATGTAATATGTATATACAGTTTATATATATATATATATATATATATATATATATATATATATATATATATATTAGGGCTGTCAATCGATTACATTTTTTTATCAAATTAATTACATGGTGTCTCGATTAATTAATCCCGATTAATCGCATATACAATTATTTGCTGAGAAAGTCCCTCATATAACAATAATTCAATATATAATGATGAAATAATTATACTTAGTTATCTTTAAATATTTAAAAATTATATATATATATATATATATATATATATATATATATATATATATATATATATATATATATAAATATTCAGATAATTAAAATGCATTACATTCCTGTGGCAGAAGAGTTAATCATTGATAAGACAATACAAAAAGTGGCTTTAGAATATAATGTATTGTTTACTACCATATTATTGATCATAAGCCAATCATTGGCATACAGTTCACAGCAATCCATTACACAAGTGAATTTGTCAATCAGTTAAAGATTTATTATGAGGGCTTGTTTAGGGACCCGTCAATGTACACCTGTGTCACACAGATGCTTGTGTAGTGTCTTGGGTGCATATTGTGTCATAAACATAAAATGTTTAGGTCACTGTGTCAAGTTAAATATAGTTTAATTCTTAGAACTCATCTTGAGATCCCTTAGTTTGGATTTGCGCTCCATCAAGTGTTTTGAATGCAATACCGTAACGCATGTTTGTGTTGTTGCTGCTGAAGGTTGTTTTCTTCACTGTATAAACTGAAATTTCACTTACTGCCCTCTGGAGTAAACAGGTGGTACTACAAGCTTGCATTTCTCAGGAATCTTCCTTATACGGGGGCATTGCGATTAATTGCGTACATTTTTTTAACGCATTATTTTTTATATAATTAATCACACTGAATTAACACGTTAAATCGACAGCCCTAATATATATATATATACAGGGCTGGGGAGTAACGAAATACATGTAACAGGATTACGTATTTAAAATAATGGTAATTAGAATACAGTTACATTCAAAAAGTATTTTGATTACTGAAGATTTGATTTGCATTTTATTGTCATTTGTTTCATTTAATATTTAGTCCTTTCAGATGGAAAACATTTATACATATAAATGATGTGATCCAAAGTACATTTGAACAGCGGTGAAACACTTTCTTATGATGTGTTACATTCATACGAGCAGACAGAGAAGTACGTTTGAAGTAAGTTTGGAGCAGAAGAAATAGAAATAAACCTTGTGTAAATTGTCCGATTTACGCTAAGCTAAAATTATTTTTATAGACATTTTACATGCACATTACCAGACACAATCATATTTTTTTATCAAGAAAATTCATTGTTTTAGAAACAACACTGCATAAGATATTTGGGTTTTTCAGAGAATGTATTTTTAACTTGTGTATTTTGTCTGAATGTTCTGACAGAGTTTTTATAGTAAAAACAAGTGAAAAAATCTACCAGTACTGAAGAAGTAATCCAAAGTATTTAGAATACATTACAGACAGAATACTGTAATCTAACGGTTATAATGTTATTATGTTCTTTCCACAGGAGATAATCATTTGATTAAATTCCAGGAAAATAAAAGCTGATTAAATTCATGTTAAGACATACTCACTCACAGTTGAAACTGGCTCCTAAACTATTTTTGTACATAAAAGAAAATAGACAAACTGTGCGACAAATAGCTAGTTTATGAGAAACATAACATGGGATATCATTGGGGCCTTCAAGAAAAAGAGTCAATTTATAGATTTTAAAACACCAAATAAAAGTTAAAAGCACATTTGAAAATAAACTGTGATGAATCATTGCTGATAAGATCATCTTGTATAAAATCTTTTGACCAAATGTTTGTTTTTCTGCTGTGTGTCTTCCAAATGGTGTTGGCTTTGAAACACGGTACATTGTGAAATCCTTCAACCCTGGCAAATGAGAGTTACTTTATGAAAAATGTGACTTTTCTAGTTTAATAACAAGATTTGTATAGTAGCTTTTGGGTAACACTTGTTGAGGGTTTATAAAGGGGTTTAATAATGACTAATATGTTACTAATGTATTACAAATCATTTATATGGATTTTTAGATTTGTTTTATTGGATTTTTCATCCAATACTTGGTATTTTAACTTGCATGATATATATGCTTAATTAATACACTTATTCCTACTGGCAATTTAAAAAAAAGAAAGAAAAAAAAGCAATGCACTTATTTGTGATTTATGTCACAATGCAGGATATTGTACTCTATTATAGTGAGATTAAAGAGAGGGATTATGTCATTTAGCTACAGTCAGTTTTATGTTTATATTCATTACTGTACTGTCTTGACTCACTTTTGTTGTCACTTTTCTTGTCATTTTGATGTCAAAAGTATGGTGCTACTCCAAGTGCTGTCCCAACTTACCTAGTCCTTGTCAGTGGCGGAGCTAGGGCGTGGCCAGGGGTACATATGTAGTGTCATTGGGGCCCGGGTGTCATTGTATCCACTCAACCCTTTCACCCCCCCAAACCAGCTCCCCCCCCCACACACACCCCCACAGTGCCACAACAGACTGATCACTTGCCCCTGCCTGGCCACCCTTTGAAAAACTCCTGGCTCCTAGTTACCTAAAATCCTCTGCCAAAAGACTTTTCAACAACTTCATGCTCATTCACAGCATGTATCATATTATAAAGCCTGATGACCTTTAAACCATACTGAACTTTGTGTACATTGGTTTTTAATATTGGAAACTCCTTAATAAATCCTTCATATGTGTCCACTTTACATTAATGTACATTTTATATATGTTTATAATGCTGAAAATGTTTTATAGAGCATTTATAACGTAATGTAAAATAGCTTACTAATTGGAAGGTTAATTATTTATAATGCATTCATAACTGACTTATTAGTTATTAAACTAAATTGATTTATTTATTTAATCTGCCCTGAAAGTGTCTGGGCAAGACATTTTTGTCTGGAGGGTCTCAAGAGGATACGTCTAGTGGGATTGTGAGAATTAGAAAGTTTGAGGGAAAAAAGAAAATAAATGTGGATGGAATACCATACTAGAACTAGAATACTAAAATACGTAATTCGTAATTAAATGACTTTCTCCCTGACTGATCAGTTTCTTTAAATTTGGCAATTTTTTGTCATTTTCTCCACTTTACCAAAATGTTTGTATGTCGTAATAAAGTTATTAGATTTTCTTTTTTAATGTGATGTGTGAGAATTTTTTTTATTTTTTAATGCATAGTAAAAGTTAACATCGGCTACTATAAGATATTTTGTACACACACGTATGTCCGAGACACAAATAGCTCATATCCACTCTAATTCAATCTCGTTTTCCCATTTATACCGCCCTATTCTATAATTGTATCCTCACTATTTTTACAAATGGAAATTTTCCAAATTAAACTCATAATTGGCTGGTCTAAAAATCTGACGAGTGTCTAAATCGTAGTGTTTTTCATTTTCATTAATTCAGAGAAAAACAGGTTGGACAGTGCATTTGCTTTCATAAATTGTATCTGTCCAAAATGCACATTTACCTCAAAAACTGCAGTACATAAAAAAAAAAACATAGCAGATCATCACTGGTCATTTATCTTTTACCAACACGGCTCCTTCAACACAATTCTGTGATGGGAACTTGAGCAATAGAAGACTTTAAACATGAGAACGGGGCGACGCTTCCAAGACACGCACTTCAGAGAAACATCCACATTCATTGATAATGAAAGAAACTGAGAGAATCAAATAAAAAAAGACAAACATATGAACTTGTCAAGGAAAAAGGAATTAAATTGTGACTCCTCAGTAAGGGACACTTCAGAGTTTTTTCCAGAAACGTTTATCATAGGGGCAGTGAAATGATTTTTGACGTACACCACAAACAACTAATTTTTTACATTTTCTGAAAGAGCTAATATGATCAATTGGAGTTATGCGGATGCTAGAGTGTTGTAGGGTGCGTTTCCCAAAAGCATCGTTAGCCATCTATGGTCGCAAGTTTCAATGGACATTCACAAACAGCATAACACACTTGTGTGGTCCGAACTACAACTCTTTACCTGTAGTTAGGAGCTTAATTCCTTGTTAGTTTACTGTGTGGACATCAATTGACTTCGCTGAGGCTTCTACGTACTGTATATATCTTTCATTCATATTTATCTTTCATTCTGTCAAGACTGTGAACAAGTTTACGTGCATTTAAGATTTTAGCAGTTGCTAAAGTGTTCTAAGAGTGTTTATTGTATTGAGGGTGTTGTGGGTGATTGCTGTGCTGTTGCTAAGGTGGCTAAGGTTTTTACCACATTGTTATGCTGTTACTAGGGTGTTCTGGGTATTTGCTATGCAGTTGATAAAAAACTGTTGTTTTTGGCATACTGCTATGTGGTTACCAAGGTGTTCTGGGTGGATGCTTTGGATTTTCTAAGGTTTTTTAATACATTGTTATTCGGTTACTAGGATGTTCTCAGTGGTTGCTGACAGGACCATGTCAAAAGAGTCTTTAGATATTCTGGTCTCTAGATATGCATCTGGTCCCTCTGAAAATGCTTTGGAATTTTATTCTTTTGCTCGTTTAGCTGTTCAACAGGCAAAAATCTGATTGCTTAGTAAAATAATAGCACACTTCTCATAAGCAATCTGCATGATGTCCGTCACAAATAATATCGAGTTCTGGCAAACTAGTTGGAAACTTGCCACAAATGTGCTGCAAATTTGAAACTCGTTATTTTCACATGCAAATGAATTTGTGATTTTCCGCACATGTTTGCCAGAAGTTTGCAGCTCTTCACTGGTACTGTTGAACCTGTAGCAAACCTTAGGCAGCAACTGACAATTTGCTGAAGCTTATGATATTTCCAAATCTTTAAGCATAAGAATGAGCCATAACAATAATGATACACACTTGTTGAGCAAAACCAGGGTTGAAGAGGGTTTGCAATTATATACATATGCATGCCATCACAAAAAGTAATCAAATGTGCATTCTACTGATGGAAAAATAAACAAATAAAACACTCATTTGTTCATAGCCTTACAAAAATTGTAAACTAGCCACAAACTAGCCGCAAATTTGTGGCAAATGTGCAGCTCGTTATTTTCACATGCAAATGAGCTTGTGATTCACCGCAAATGTTTGCCAGAAGTTTGCAGCTCTTCACCGGTAGTGGTGAACCTCCGGCAAACCTTTGGCAACAATGGTCAATTTGTAAGGGTATATATACACAACAATACAAATGCTGACTGGGTTGGACTCACTGGCCGTCAGTAGAGCAGAGAGATGGACCCAGGTGCTCTGAGACACAGAGTTCCAATTTTTCTAATTTTTTTTACACACAGCATTACAAACCACCACTAACTGCAGCCTCAGGCCAAACATTCATTAACCCTCCACAGTCAAGCAGACTTTAAATCACACAGCTTGTTGAGGAAAGGTGTACTATCACTTTTCGATTCAATTTTATGATTTTTTCCCTTTTTCTCCCCAATTTCGCATGCCCCATTCCCAATACGGGACTCGCCTCAATACGGGTGGTGGAGGATGAATCTCAGTTGCCTCCGCGTCTGAGACATCAATCCACGCATCTTATCACATGGCTTGTTGAGCGCGTTACCGCGGAGACCTAGTGTGTGTGGAGGCTTCACGCTATTCTCCACAACATCCATGCACAACTCACCACGTGCCCCACCGAGAGCAAGAACCACATTTTAGCGACCATGAGGAGGTTACCCCATGTGACTCTACCCTCCCTAGCAAGCCAATTGGTTGCTATGGAAGCCTAGATTTGAACTTGCCAGGTGTGGTAGTCAGCTTCTTTACTTGCTGAGCTACAAAGAACCCACTTTCCGAATGGATTAAACAATTTAGTCTGACTTTTTATTTTATCAGACTCAGTTTTTACTTGACAGAAATCAAAAGGAAGACAATAGCACATATATAACAGCACATAATAGCTGCATATTGGCAATGACCCTGCGATACAATGTACATCACAATACATCATGATTCAATACATTGTGAGGTGTTATGATATAAAATTGCATTGCAAACTGAGCTGGGAATTGCACTTGCTTTCCGCTTATTTAGACAACCTGTTTATTTATTAATTGAAATGTAAGAAAGCATATAATTATAGTAAAAATTAAATGATACTCACATGAATTAAAAATATATTGATTCAAGTATAATGCCTAATGTTGAAAAAAATATACAATAATAGCCAGGAGACCTTTGCTACCTCCAAGCAACTTACTAGCAACAACTCAGAACAGCCTAGTAACCACTTAGCAATGCCCTGGAAACCACCAACAAATGTGTATAGCCTTGGAGTGCTGATATTTTGTGTGTAAATATAGGGTAACGCTACATTTGTGGTAAATGGTCCAGCAGCACCTATATATTCATTCTAAAAGCATTAGTGTCACAACATTCACATTGCTTTTTTTTTTTTTTTGATAATGTGAAGGAGAGATGATACTTTTTACTGTAGAAAATCTGTTCAGTAAATGTACAACTATGTGAACAGAAGGTTTTAAGGATTTTAGTTACGTTAGATTGTTTTGATAGAACTTTATATATATATATATATATATATATATATATATATATATATATATATATATATATATATATATATATACATAATTTTGAGTCATCTTTAAATCCCCTTTGAAGTGTGAACCGGCCTCATTGTTGGAAAAACTGGTTTAGATGGTCATCTACACTTCTTCTTTAGTCAAGTCAAGTCAAGTCAAGTGGTTTTTATTGTCGTTTCAACCATATACAGTTAGTACAGTACACAGCAAAATGAGACAACGATCCTCCAGGACCATGGTGCTACATAAAAACAACAAAGGACCAACATAGGACCACATGAGACTACACACGAAATAAAATACCTATATAAACTACCTATATATACCTATATAAAGTGCACGTGCAAACATGTGCAAAAAGTACAGGACAGTACGACAAATTACTGACAATGAACAGGACAATAGACAGTGCAGCGCCGACCAGTACTCAGTAGTGCAAATAGATGACAGTTTCTAAAAATGTAAACATAACATACTATGAGATAGTGTTCTATGCACATAGCAGTTATTGAGGTAGCAGACAGTTATAAAGTGACAGTAATTAAAGTGCAACTCAGGACACGTGTGTGTCAAACCAGTCTCTGAGTATTGAGGAGTCTGATGGCTTGGGGAAGAAGCTGTTACACAGTCTGGCCGTGAGGGCCCGAATGCTTCGGTACCTCTTGCCAGACGGGAGGAGGGTAAAGAGTTTGTGTGAGGGGTGTGTGGGGTCGTCCACAATGCTGGTTGCTTTATGGATACAGTGTTTTTGTAAATGTCTTTGATGGAGGGAAGAGAGACCCCAATGATCTTCTCAGCTGTCCTCACTATCCTCTGCAGGGCTTTGCGTTCCAAAACGGTGCAAGTCCCAAACCAGGCAGTGATGCAGCTGCTCAGGATGCTCTCAATAGTCCCTCTATAGAATGTAGTGAGGATGGGGGTTGGGAGATGTGCTTTCCTCAGCCTTCGAAGAAAGTAGAGACGCTGCTGGGCTTTCTTGGTGATAGAGCTGGTGTTGAGAGACCAGGTGAGGTTCTCCGCCAAGTGAACACCAAGGAATTTGGTGCTTTTGACGATCTCCACAGAGGAGCCGTCGATGTTCAGCGGAGTGTGTTCACCTTGTGCTCTCCTAAAGTCAACAACCATCTCTTTTGTTTTGTCGACATTCAGGGACAGGTTGTTGGCTCTACACCAGTCCGTTAGCCGCTGCACCTCCTCTCTGTATGCTGACTCGTTGTTCTTGCTGATGAGACCCACCACGGTCGTGTCATCAGCGAACTTGATGATGTGATTCGAGCTGTGCATTGCTGCACAGTCGTGAGTCAGCAGAGTGAACAGCAGTGGACTGAGCACACAGCCCTGGGGGGCCCCAGTGCTCAGTGTGGTGGTGGTGGAGATGCTGTTCCCGATCCGGACTGACTGAGGTCTCCCAGTCAGGAAGTCCAGGATCCAGTTGCAGAGGGAGGTGTCCAGGCCCAGCAGGTTCAGCTTTCCAATCAGGTGCTGGGGAATGATTGTGTTGAATGCTGAGCTGAAATCTATGAACAGCATTCGAACGTATGAGTCCTTATTGTCTAGGTGGGTGAGGGCCAGATGGAGGGTTGTGGTGATGGCATCGTCCGTTGAACGGTTTGAACGATCACGCAAACTGCAGTGGGTCTAGTGAGGGGGCAGCTGGGTCTTAATCTGCCTCATGACGAGCCTCTCGAAGCACTTCATGATGATGGGTGTAAGTGCGACGGGACGGTAGTCGTTGAGGCAGGACACTGAAGACTTCTTTGGCATGGGGATGATGGTGGTGGCCTTGAAGCACGTTGGAACAATGGCGCTGCTCAGAGAGATGTTGAAGATGTCGGTAAGAACATCTGCTAGCTGGTCTGCACATCCTCTGAGCACTCTGCCAGTAATGTTGTCTGGTCCAGCAGCCTTCTGTGGGTTGACTCTACGTAGAGTAGAGTCAACCCACATGGTTTACTTCCACAATTACTTCCTCAATTGTCTCCGTGTCTGACACCGTCAATCCACGTATTTTATCACATGGCTTGTTGAGCACATTACCGTGGAGAAGTAACGTGTGTGGAGGCTTCATGCTATTCTTTGCAGCATCCACACACAACTCACCATGCGCCCCACTGATAGTGAGAACCACATTATAGCGACCACGAGAACGTTAATCCAATGTGACCCTACCCACCCTAGCAACTGGGCCAATTGGTTGCTTAGGAAGCCTGACTGGAGTCAAGCATTACTCCCTGGATTCAAACTTGTGACTCCAAGTGTGGTAGTCAGCATCTTTACTCGCTGAGCTACCCAGGCTCCCAGAATGCCACTTTGGTGAATTAAAGTACCAATTTCTTTCCATATGTAACGGGCTCTTAGGTTCCCCCTAGTAGGGGAATATTACAACGTTACCCAGGAAGACCTAGAAGTGACAGGATCTTAGTCCCCAACCCGGTGCTTTGAGTCTCAGTATTCACAGTTAGTGTGTATATGTTTTAGCTTTCCTATTGTATAATATACTGCAGGAATAAGAAGTGTGTTGTACACACAGTATGTCATCCATACAAGCCATAACTTTGACTTTATGCATTCAACTTAATAAAACACAATAGAAAAGTACACACAACAACTCTTTATTCTAAACTCCACAATGTATCGGAGAGTAAACTGGACAGTCATCAGCGTTTGCATCACACGATCAGATTAATCAGCAGATCAGGTCGCCATGACGTCAGTCTGTCTGCGATAAGCGCTTTATGACAGTCTCGCACACTCTGTCGTGCCTCCAGGTGTAAGCTAGTGTGAAGACAGCAGGCGATACTTTACATTCCTCCAGCATTGATCTTATCCTGTCTCACCCTATCTTTGTGTCTCAAACCCCTGCCTTCGGATTACACAAACAGAGATCACCATTTCTGACATGCCGGTACCTGTTGCGTGATCTTCAACTGACAGACTGAGCCACAACCACCAGCCGGCTGTTATTTTTATGCACTTTATTTCTATGCATTTTATTGTTCCTTGGGGCAATAATAACAACGTTTCTTTTGTTTGCTTTTTTTTTTTTTAAGTTCACATCATTTTTAATTAATTTTTACTGATCGGATAGTTATCTGAATATGAAAAGTGTAAATTCCCTTCAAGATGCATTCGAGATGGAGCAAATTCAATCCCTCTGAGGAAATTTGGCATGCATACAAGATTCAACTCTGCAGTGTTATTTTAGAAGTTGTTGTTGTACATGCCACATACGTAATCTTCTCCCCGCCGAAACGGAACTACATCAGTATACAGATGTTTTGGGACCTGTCTAATGTTGAAAAGGGAATAAATGTTTATATTTATGTTTTATTATTTTTAATAAATACATATTTTTTTACTTGAAAAAGACAGCATCTTAGGAAACTGAATTTTTTTACATGTCATTTAAAAAAAATTGTTTTTATTTCAGAGTAAATAATTGGTTAACACTTTCCATTTATGTTCCCTTTGTTAAAGTAGACCTTTTTATAAGATGTAATATAAGTTTCAGGTGTCCCCAGAATGTGTCTGTGAAGTTTCAGCTCAAAATACCCCACGGATCATTTATTATACCATGTTGTAAATGCCTCTTTTTGAGTGGAATCAAAAACACTGTTTTCGTGTGTGTCTCTTTAAATGCAAATGAGCTGCTGCTCCCGCCCCGACATAGCTCTGTGCTCTGTGAATACAATCAGAGACAATGCCATTGTTGCCAACTTAGCGACTTTGTCGCTATTTTTAGCGACTTTGCAGACCCCTTTAGCGACATTTTTTCAAAAAAGCGACTAGCGACAAATCTAGCGACTTTTTGGACAAACCTTAGCAACTTTCCAAATTCCAAATATCGCCAGTACTGCAAGCGTGAGGTCTTACTTCCCTGCTGCGTCTGCTCTGTTCAGTGAGCGGCTGAGAGGAGCAGCACATTCCGTTGACTGCACGCCAGCGGACATAGACATGAATGAGCTGCGCATGTGCACGCTGTGTTAGCAGGAACCAATCAGTGATCACACAGCAGCTGCCTTCTCCTTTGTTTTAATTCAAAACATTTAATTTGACCGTTTTTTCTTGGCATGCGCTTATATTCACTACTAATCAGAGTTTTAGTTCATTCCGGTTCGGTTTCTGAACTCTCCGACTTCAGATCGTATATTTACAGACTCTGTACATTTTACTTATCCAAACACAACAATAAACCTTCTTCAAACTCATAAACATGTAACGTTAGCTAAGTTCCGTTCCGTTGTCTAACAGAAAATATGTAATTGAGAACCGTTTTACTGGACATTCGGCTATATACTTATATAAAAACAGTATGAGCACGGTTTTGGGGAGATAACCGTTATTATAAACTGAAGTAGGCTACAGTACCGACAAATTAGGTAGAATGCAAATACGACACGATGACGTCATTAATATGCTAATGACTCATGATGTCATCTGGCGACATTTAGCTACTTTTCGAGCAGGCTTTAGCTACTTTCCATTGAAAATAGTTGGCAACACTGGACAATGCTAACTTTAGCTGCATTAGCCATGGATTCAGCTTACAAGCACATTCTGAAAGGCAATTTGCAAACATTCACAAAATATAAAGTGTGATACTTACATCTTCAGGATATAAAGCTGGAACACGAACAGTTGGTACTGATCCATTCTTGAAAATATTTTTTTTGGAAAATCCTGCTTTATATTGACACTCATTCACAAAGCAGTCCAGTGTAAAATGATTTGCACAAACATGCACACATTTTTGTATGTTTTGGGGCACATTTCCTTCAAAAACAAAACTTGGCCACTGCGTCTTAAGTGGCTCTGATGCTAAGTAGGCCTATGTTCACTTTTACAGCCAACAGAACACTTATGAGGCTTACGAAGCTGAGACATCATTCTTCTCACTGTATCTGCTCAAGCATGGAAAAAAATGTCGGACTGTGTGTAGATCACTCAGGGGAGGATCTATGATAATTGGGTATAGTCCGTCACCCGTCGTGGGCGAGGCCTACGAAAACAATTCTTTTTTGACTTTTAACATTGTAGGGTGGTTGTGTACACGCATTGCCTACTCTCATTTATGTACAAACACCATGTAAAAGTTAATTTAGCATAATAGGTGCCCTTTAAGGGTCCGTTAACATGATTAAAAAGCATGACTGTCATGCAGTACTTGCCAAATAGTGAGCCGTTTTACTTTCATGTCATAAATAACATTAGGAACGTAAAATGTACCTTAATGTGAAGTGGACATATATGAAGCATTTATTAAAGAGTGAAGTTCAGTATGATTTACTGATCATCTGCTGTATTATATATGCTGTGAATGAGCATCAAGAGCTGAAAAGTGTTTTTGCTGAGGACTCAGAGTAGCACCATTTTTTTTACATCAACGTGACAAGGAAAGTGACGACACAAGCGAGTCAAGACATTACAGTAATGAACATAAACACAAAGAGGCTCTTGTAAAATGACATAATCCCTCCTTTCAATCTCACAATAATAGTCTATTTCGTCTACGTTGTGACTTAAAGGAATATTCCGGGTTCAGTGCAAGTACAGCTTAATCAACAGCATTTGTGGCATAATGCTGATTACTACCAAAAATTAATTTTGAAAAGTCTTTTCCTCCTCTTCTTTTAAAAATAAATCTGTGTTCCATTGTGGCACTTACAATGATAGTGAATGGGGGCCAATATTTATATTTAAATACTCACTGTTTCAAACTCATAACCACAAGACATAAAAGATATGAGTGCAAACATGATTTTAGTGTGATAAAATCACTTACAAATCTTTTCAGTGTAAAGTTATAGCTAATTTTACAATGCCGTTACCATGACGACGTAATGTCAACAAACCATAAAATGACTGTAAAAATGACGATTTAAAAAACTTTACAGCTCAAATAATAATTGAGTTTTAACGAGTGATTTTATAACTTCACATTTCTATGTTTAAATCCTCCAAAAATTGGCTCAATTCACTTTTATTGTCCCCACTGACTTCCACTGTACCCTTGATTTTTTGCTTCTTTTTTATAAGAAAAGGAGGAACAAGTCAATATATGTTTTTGTACTAATCAACATCATGCCACAAATGCTGCCAATTGAGCTTAACTTGTATTGAACCCAGAAAATTCCTTTAATTCATGAATTGGGGCATTCTGATTAATATAAGCATGAATAAGTGGATTTATTATGCATTAATAAAATGTAAGATAAAATTCTCACTATTTGGCAAGTATTGCATGAAAGACACCTTATTCACATTGTTATAACCACATATTAATGATATTTACTGCACTTCTAAATGAGTTATTAGTCATAAATGAACCCATTTATAAACCCTTAACAAAGGGGGCATTAAGTGTTACCATTATTTGATTGCTATGCAAAAACAATAGTTCACTTTTACTATTATTGGAATTTTTTTTTTTTCTTTGTTTAAATGTTTTAGTATGTAGATAATTTGTCAAAAATAAGTTGTGTCCGAAATTGGACTGAAATAATAGAAACTGAAGTAACTCCATAGTCCACTCAATAAAACTTTGAAGCCATACTGTATTAGTATCAGTGTTAGGTGCTGCATTGTGCCTTTCTACCGCATTATATTATGTCAATAAAAAGCATGCTTGAATATTTATCTTTTTTTTCTTTTGATTAAATCCTGAAATGATATGGGTGAAAATGGCACCCAAATGTCATTGTTATGCCTCATTATCAATAGGATATCGTAACACAAAATGTGGTTTGGAGACCCAGTTTTGCACACAAACAGGCATGAGTGATGAATGGAAAAAAGCAAAATCACCTCTGCGTAACAATCTATGACTCACATTACCAGAATCATTTTACCTGCTTTGCCTCAGGATACTCAATTAAAGCTGTCAGATAAAGACAAACAGGACACAGCTCAGACAGACTGCTCTAACATGACCTCTCTGCACTGTTACAAAACAATTCTTAGATCAAGTAATTCATACAGAAAATTAACAGAGATGTACTTTTATTGTTGTAGTTATTAGAGCAATTATAATCCAAACAGGGTTTTAAGGCATTTCATGAATGTTATTTGTCTCGTGAGAGTTTATTGTGTCATCAGTTTAAGACAGGCAGTACTTTACTCTTCGTGATATGTGCAGTTCTCGATAGATATATATATATATATACACACACTACTGTTCACACTGGGGGTTTTTTTGGTTTGTTTTTTTTTTGCATAAAATCTCATTTGTGCAAACCACGAGCTGAAATACATGAAGAAACGATGACTTTGCTGCTGTTGATCAGGATCAACCACTTGTATGTCTTATCAGGCTGATCTTATCCGTCACATGGTAATGTAAGGGATGGACAAAATGCTCTCTAACAAAACACTTCCTGGGCCATTCCTGTTCTGCCGTCTCTTTTGACCTTTGTAACTTAAAAACATAGAAAATGTTTGTGTTGTAATTAAAGGAAGTATTCACTAGGCTTCCAGAAATATGCTTTATTAATTATAGATGTTAGTGCCTTTGGTTGGAAATGTTTTTAGACCATTGCTGGCAAAAGATAAATGCATTTGTAGATTTTGTTTCTTTCTCACTCTCTCTCCGTGTGTGTGTGTGTTCACTTAAATATAGAGATTAAATACAGTATATTAAGACATATACAGTTTGTTGGGATCATGAAAGTGTCCTGCATAACAGGACCGACCCTCCTGGTTTGGGTGGATGCTCTCCACAGATCTGGGGTCAGTGATCCATCATGGTTTGTGAGAAGA
The DNA here is from genome assembly GCF_025860055.1 of Xyrauchen texanus. Classification (NCBI taxonomy): domain Eukaryota; kingdom Metazoa; phylum Chordata; class Actinopteri; order Cypriniformes; family Catostomidae; genus Xyrauchen; species Xyrauchen texanus. The sequence goes on along the minus strand of NC_068323.1, from coordinate 23,281,351 downwards.
GGTCATTACTCAGGATATGTTGACCCAGGGCAGTGCTGATGGTGGGGGTTAAACTCAACTCAACACTTCTTATCAATCACCTCTCGCCCTCTGGAAGACCCTCAGGCCAAACCGGCTGCTCACTTTCCTGCCAGCCCAGCCCACACTTCTGCCCGACTGGAGGGACTACACATTATTCTTCTTATCAAAACACTTTTAGGAAACTGATCACTGTATACAGAAAAGAGGGGAAGTAGAGACAATGGGAGAGGATAGAAAGACTCCAGAAGTGCAGTGGTTGTACAGTGGTGCTGGAATGGTATCGTGGTAATACTAATACCGCATTGAACGTTTACCACATTTAGGAAATAGATTTATAATGATTATTTTTTTAAACTATAATGGGAAAAGAAGAAAAGGTGGCTATAATCAGAGATGGGAGCAGAATGCATTGAAATTCCACAGAGCAGAGACCTTTAACATCTGGCCTGCAGTCTGAATTGGTAATGAGTGATAAAGACGACACTATCTGTCTCCCAGGGATGTGAGATATTTGGCGGTGCACTGAAAGTCCATTGCATGACTAAAGTGAGTGAAGAAACAAAGGCTTGCAAGCACTTTGTCTTTATAATGGTGGTTCTCTTTTCTTTTTTTTTCTTTTTTAAATTGCCCTCAAATTTATGGCCATCATGGAGAACATATTAACTTGTATCAAATGGACTCAGGTAGGCATGTAACCGGGGATAGATTCATTCTGCTCACTGGGCGTAGCAGCTTCATCATTCACGGCCTGTTGTTTTTTCTTTTTCAGTAGGGTATAGTGCTTTAAATGTTGTTAGTTCCCTATCTCTTTACACAAAATTACTTTTCTTTCTTTATTTTTTTTAATTTGGGATTTTTTGGTAGTAGCCAAATGAGAGGTTTCTATCAAGCTTCTATTACCACAACTACCGGTCCAGATAATGTAGTGACAGCATTTACAACTTATTTTAGTTAAGTAATGCGACTTACTTTTTACAAATGTAATGTTCTTTACACAACATTAACATAACTGTTTTTGATTCACTAAAAATGATCAGCTCATAAGAGTCATATGTAAAGAATCCAAATTACAGTGATCACACTTTAGATTTGGAAGAGAAAAAAAAACGCTCATAAGAGTCATTTGTTCAGTAATCGGACTTCATTGGTCACGATCCCCGAACTGACTTATGTTGACATTGTTTCACAGTATATATACAAAAGAACTGACTCATTAGAGTTATTTGTTCAGGAATCAGACTACACTGGTCATGTTGTGTGTTTTGAGCTGCAGATTCGAAAGAACCGGCTTAAAAGAGTCATTTGTTCGGAAATCAGACTTAACTTGTCACACTGCATGTTTCACAGTGTAGATTGAAAAGAAGCAGCTTATAAGAGTTATTTGTTCAGGAATCAGACTACACAGTTCCTGTTGTCTGTTTTACACTGTAGATTCAAAAGAACCGATATGAGTCATTTGTTCGAGAATCAGGCTACACTAGTTATGCTATGTATTTCACAATTTAGATACAAAAGAACTGGCAAATGAGAGTAATTTGTTTGGGAATCAGACTACACTATTCATGCTTTGTGTTTTGCATAGTAGATTCAAAAGAACATCTCATAAAGAGTCATTTGTTCTGGAATTAGACTACACTGGTCGCAATATGGGGCGGCACGGTGGTGATGTGCTCAGCACTGTCGCCTCACAGCAAGAAGGTCGTGGGTTTAAACCCTGTGTGGAGTGTGCATGTTCTCCCCGTGTCTGCGTGGGTTCTCTCCGGGTACTCCGGCTTCCTCCCACCATCCAAAAGACATGCAGGCTAGGTTAATTGGTGTCTCCAAAAAAATTGCCCTAGGTGTGGATGTGGATGTGGAGGTGAGTGTGAGTGTATGTCTGTCTATGTGTGGCCCTGCGATGGACTGGCGACCTGTCCAGGGTGTCCCCCGCCTTTCGCCCAATGTTAGCTGGGATAGGCTCCAGCCCCCCGCGACCCTGTACACAGGATAAGCGGTTGATGATGGATGGATGGATGGATGGATGGATGGATGGTCGCAATATATGTTTCACACTGTAGATTAAAAAGTTGTTTAAAAAAAGATGGAATATGAGAAGTGAGCCGTATTGACAACTGATATGTTTATTTTGTTTGTTTATTTGCTTGGGGGCGGGGTGCATTTCTAAGCTTTACAGTGAGTCACTGTCATCTGCCAGCATTAAAAAGATGGACAGCAATAAGCTTTATTTGTGCTCTGTATAGGAAAGTAATACTGGTTTGAAATGACATGATGGTGAATACATTGTTACAGAGTACAATTTTTTAGGTGAACTACGGCTTGAAATATAATGTGCAGACAAACGTTGTACAGTAGGTCCATAAATGTAAGCTAAGAAAGTAAATATGGTTCATTTGATTTTTAGGATGAAGAATACGGTGTCCTTCCCAATGTTTGATCAAAGCAATAGCCCCCCCCCCCCCCGCACACAAAAGCAATTACACATAATTCAACTGGGCTGTGTCAAATGAAAGCCTCTGTCCCAATAGTACATAACAATTACCACACCTTTAAAGAGTTAAAATGGAACCAGCTCCTATCACTGTCTCCTGTCATGTCCTGCCCCGAGGGTTGGTGGATATGAGAATAGAGATCATGAGATCAAGCTCTTGGTGTTGTGGGGCTTGGAACGTGACCACTCGTGTGCCTGTGGGTCTTTAACACTAATACGGTAGCTCCCATTCAAACCATGCTTTTCTAATTGGACCCAGATAGGATTTTTGTGCAGATGTGGAAGAAAATTGCTGTTGGGAATGTTTTTGGAAAATTAGGCATCTTTTGGGCTGTTCAAAAATGTCACATGTTGATTGCAGTTTTATATGCTCCTACACTTCACATGTGTCTGATAGTATTACAGAGATAATATGATACCACGGTCGACCCTTTGTGACGCATATTATACACCAAAGCATTGTTGCACTACTGATAGACAAAAGCTGCAAAGTCAAAACAGCATGCCATAACTGACCTGAGTGAACATATAAGGCATTTCAGAAGTTCTCATGTTACATCTTAGCTCAAAGAAGACAAAAGAAGACAAAATGCAGATGAATGAATGAATTAATTTGTTTATTATTGTCTCTTGCATTGCATGAGATCAGGAACCTCCATTAAGGAAGCTAAGAGGGTCTATTTGATTTTGCATTAAATTAAAATGTATCTCTTTTCCCTGACCAGTCCATCTGCAGCACAGTTCAGTACTGTGTTTTTCATTGGCACTCATTTTAGTACTTGACTTTGAGCTCTAGCACAGAATTGGCACCATGTTTGCAACTGCTATAGTTTCAAGGCTTTGTGCTGTAGTGTTCTTCTTGACACTTGAGATCTGGCCTTTATAATTTTCTTGCATCCCTCGCTAACCTGAGCTGATTACCATTTACACAATACATGTACTTCAGTAGAAGTCACTCTAAGGAAGTGTTTTCGAAGAACATAAGTTTAAAGTGTGTATAAGTGATGTTCCTGTTCAGAGCAGTCTCCACACATACTAATTTACCTACTGAATGTATATTGAGCTTATCTTGTTGATGCATTTATAGTGAATTACATTTTGCAGACATTTAGCAACAATAGATTCTAGAAGCAAAATTTACAAACACACATAGGGGTCTGTTTTCTTGAGTGCGCAAAATGCAAAACGCCAAGCTACCTGCAACAACCATGCACTTTGTCACATCCCATTTTCGTGAGAGTGCCAATTGTAATTGCAATTTTTGTGAAAGTGCGAAGCACAATTGGGTGTAGCTGGGAGTGTTTGCACTATCTGTCATGTATGTTTTATTAGGCTATTAGGCTATAATATACTTCCTAGATTATATTGTATGTGATATAATTAAATGTATCCAAATCCTGACACCAGTAACATGTTCCTTGCTTATGAATGGAGCGTGTTACTGTTATAGAAACATTTTTATTTTTCTAATTCATTGCATACAGTCCATTTATACCATCAACTTTTATGAATGCCGTCTTTGTTTACAACACTGGTGCTTGACAGGGAATGGATTATATAATATGATGAAGATGGTGCAATAAGTGGAGAAGAAACTCAGAATCAAATTGCACTTGAGTCAGCCCATTAGAGTTTTTGCGTGAGATTTCGCTAAACCCACTTGCTCCCAGATTTTGCACATGCTTGCATGAAAATACCAATTTCGATTTGTCCTTCCTTAAAAAAACAGCTAGACACTTACAATGAAAGTGAATGGGGCCAATCCATAAAGGTTAAACTACTCAAGATGTAAACAATATATGCATTAACATGATTTTAGTTACTAATATTTTACTTGAAAAGTTCTTTCCAATTTTTAAACAATAATTTAAATGACTAAGCTTAACCATTTTAGCAAAAGCATTAATGTATGTTTTTATTTTTGTATTAAAAGCTTCACATGTCTGCCTTTAAACCCTCCAAAAAAAATCACTTCTATTGTAAGTGCCTCACTATAACCTATAACACTATAACACTATAACCCTGTGTGACTGCTGTGGGCAGATTCCATTCCTGTTTTCTAGAAAAATTCTAGAGCAAATAGTTTTTCTAAAAATGTATGTCCACATTTGTGGACAGTGGGACAAAGTTGGGAAATTTTAAGTTATACCAACATATAGAACAGATTTTTTTCATCAAACATTATGTGTCCAGGAGTGTTGGTTATTCGTGTTTTTGAGATTCTGTTATTCTCCTCATAGAATGGGTTCTAATACTCGAATAGACAAACTACGCACCTCATAAACATTCGAGATTGCATCCACAATCCAATGAGACACCGAATGAACTCCGAAACACCCCTATTGCAGCCACCAAAGCACACATACAACTGCTCTGACTTACACCATTGGTTAATACGGTGATCATAAACCTGCAGAGCTCGTACTGGACATAGCTTATGTAGCCTCTTATGCTCCTTCGACTCAAATGGTGGAGGAGAAAAGGACTGCAAATTAATCATTTGAGATCAAAAGGACGTAGAGATGACTTTAGGCAAATACCGTAATTTCCGGACTATAAGCCGCAACTTTTTTCCCACGCTTTGAACCTCGCGGCTTAAACAACGATGCGGCTAATATATGGATTTTTCCCGCTTTCAAATTTTATTTAAAAAAAAAAAAAAACATTCTGTGACGTGCTCAGTTTTTTGGCGGCATGAAGCTTTCATTAGAACAATGAAATTGCCGAACGGGTTAAGGTCAGAACAACTTTTTTGTTTACGGTTTAGATTAAATCGAGCACGCTCAAACTTCCCATCATTCTGATTACGGTACTCATTTTGTCACCCTCAAGACACGGAGAAATGCATATGATGCAGCTTTCAAGTTGAAGGCGATTGATCTGGCTGTTGGAAAAGGAAATAGAGCTGCTGCACGGGAGACGTTGGAAACAGCAGCGTGATGAATTGTCATGAATTGACAACTAAAGCTGAGGCTATTCAACTCCGACACCGAAGGAGATGACTTCATTGGTTTCATGTGCACAAGAGGAGGAAGATAGTGACCAATGACTTTCTTGCTAGGCTACTGTTTACTGCTAATTTTTTTTGTTTTTTGTTACAAGCCGTGTGTGGCTGCTGGGGCGTGGTCCAGCGCCTGTCCGGGAGAGAAAAGCGGTAAGGGCGCTTACACCTGAGCTAATGTCTAACACCTGTGTCTAATTTCAGTAAGCGTGGGGAGAGCGGCATAAAAAGGCAGCAGAGAGAGTGTGAGTGAGTGAGTGAGAGAGTGAGTGAGTGACAGACAGACAGACACACGTCAGTCTAGTGTTGGCGCATAGAAGACCAAGAATTGAGAAACTTTATAAAATTGATTGTAAACATTGCTGTGGCCATTAAAAGCCTTACCTAGAATGTCAAGTGCCCTGCTTCACGTGTCCTTCTTGGGAAAACTGTCACACTGGCACCAGTGTGACAGTTTTCAGCACTTGATGTAAGCGCCCTTACCGCTTTTCTCTCCCGGACGGGCGCTTGACTATGCCCCCGCTGCCACACTGTGTTTTGTTAAAGCTTATTTATTTTTGTTACAAGCCGTGTTTCGTTAAAGCCTGTGTAAAGTTAATTTGTTTCAATGTACCGGTAGGCACCTGCGGCTTATATACAGGTGCGGCTTATTTATGTTCAAAATAATAATTTTTTAAAAATTCAGTGGGTGCGGCTTATATTCAGGTGCGCTTAATAGTCCGGAAATTACGGTAGCCCAAACAAGGTCTCAGCACAACCTTAGATAACCCTAGCACAAAATCCATGCACAAATAATTAATTGACAGGGCATGCAAATCACCAACCCTCTTAAAGCGATGCCAATGCTAATAGGCCATTTTAAGAGTCAGAAATTGATCAGATACTGATTTTTCAAAAGAGGGCCCTGTTGAGGGGCCAAACCCACAATTTCCATAACTCGGGTGGGGGGTGCCCAATGCTGCCCCGCACATGAGACAACATGTCCATTCTGACTGGAATCTTTCAAGGTATTCTCTCCAGGAAAGAGACCAGAGTCGAAAACCAATAACAGAAGCCGAACACGATCCTCCCGAACAGTCTGCAGAACAGAGTACAGCAGGTTGATCGGTGAAAACATGTAAAGATGCGTTGTCGGCCACTGATGTGCCAGCGCATCGATGCCCAGAGATGCCGGGGGTGAGAGAGAAAACCAGAGGGGAGAGTGTGAAGTCTCACTTGACGCAAACAGGTCCACTTCTGCTCTTTGAACCTCATCCAGATTTGTTCTACAATCTGCCGGAGTAATGTCCGGAGGGAGAGAACCACAAGGAAAAGTCTGGTGCCTGCCCTCAGTCCTTCTTATGACAAGAGCCGGATCCTCAAGGCTAATATGGCTCCTTTCAGAGACTCCAAGGTTTGATAAAGCCTCGATGAAGCACCATAGGGCCTGTTTAACAATGCGGTTGAATCTGCACACAAAAGGCTCATTTCCAATGACCTGCTCATGTATTGTCACTAAAAAGGGAGAACATAGTCATTGCTTTGACAAATTTGTGCACTGAAGTAAGAAATTCTGGCGAGGTGGTGCCAACGTTCGCCGTATAGAGCCCGTAATTTGGCTCCCAATGGGTCTCGCTTAAGCGGCATCAGCCACAAAATTGGCGTCATTACACAATGTCGAAATTTCCTTGAAAGGGAACTTGCTGCCAGTTGAGATAAAGGAGCATTGACATCTGAGATGAGGATACAATCCACATCTAGGATATCGGTGGACCTAAATTGATATCCAATTCAGCATCTAGATCTACAAAACATCGTATGACTGAATTAGACACCAGTTGACTTCGTTGTTGTAAAGCCCAAAAACTGAGAATAATTTTCTCTTTTGAACAGACATAGAATGTTTTGCCTTGTAGCCAGTGCCAGACAAAGCAATCTTCCTTTTGTGCTTATTTTCATACAGATGCCAGAAACCATGCCAGATGCAGTAGACACACATAGATTTGTCATGAGTATGTTACATTTTGTAGAGTAAAGAGGTCAGCTAGATGTCTTTGCTGCAGTTTATTTGGAGATTATTGCCCTTAATTTAAGCCAAACTTGAGTATTATATGCTAATCAAATACTGTATGTCAAAGAGTCATGTTGTTTAAGATCTTACATAAGGGCAAATTTGAACTATGAAAATGAAAGTCATAAGAACGTCTTCCGAAATTGAATTATGTGATGCTTGTTGATTACAGTCTCTTTAATTTGATTTCTCCCTACCATCTCTATCTCTCTCACTCATTATTTCTTTCCATAATTTGCTAGTACAAAGAAGTAGATTGGACAATGAAAAGAAATCAACATATTCATTCATGAATCTAGGAGATTTTGAAAGCATTGGCTGCCATCAGCAAAAAGGAAAAAAGGAAGGTACATTGACAGTTCAATTCAAGGTTAGCATGAATGTAGTCCATAACTTTGGGAAGATCCAAATCATTGCCATCTCATGCTTTTGCATGTGCTAGTCAGTCTACATTTGTACATAATATTTCTGTCAAAATCTCTAAAATACCAGTAGGTTCTACCTTAAACTTTTGGACAGTTTTGGAAATTTTTCTTCGTATGATTGCCAGGAGAGAGCAATTAAGTTGTCGCTCATTGCCAACAGTTGTTTTTTAGAGAAGTATGTCTTTCTTTCATTTTTTGAGCCAAGGAATGATTGGAATAATCAGATCATGGAAAAAAGCATTAAATCAGTGCTTGGCCAAGAAAAGGGATTTTCTTTATTCTTCATTGAAACTCTGTTTTGCTCAGAGTACAGTTATGGCACACTACAAAATTGATGATGGGATAGATAGTGGATGGAGAGACACATACCAAAACTGCAATAAGCATCTGTTGTCTGTGCCTACAGCAGCCATATTTTAACTGTTATGGATCCTCTTATGGTCAACTCTTAAAGACAAATCCATGACAAGAAGACACGGATTTGTTATGTTGCAGCCTTATGATTTTTATCACATAAAACTACACTCCATACCCCATAATGACAAAACCAAAACCTGATTTTTGATACATTTGCAAATGTATTCAAAAGAAAATATCACATTGATATACGTATTCAGACCCTTTGCAATGACACTTGGAATTTAGCTCAGGTGCATCCCATGTCTCTGGAACATCTTTGAGATGGTTCTACACTTTGATTGGAGTCTACCGGACATGATTTGAAAAGGCACACCGCTGTCTCCAAGCTATGAGGCCAAAGGAACTGCCTGCAGAGCTCAGAGACAGGATTATGTCGAGGCACAGATCTGGAGAAGGTTAAAAGTTTTTTGGATGCATTGAAGGTCCCCAAGAGCACAGTGGCCTCCATAGTTCTTAAATGGAAGACGTTTGGAACAACCAGGTCTCTTCCTAGATCTGGCCGCCAGTCAAACTGGGCAATCGGGGGAGATGGGCCTTGATAAGAAAGGTGACCAAGAACTTGATGGTCACTCTGGTTGAGCTCCAGAGATCATGTGTGGAGAAGGGAGAAATTTGCAGAAGGACAACCATCACTGCAGCATTCCACCAATCTGGGCGTATGGCAGAGTGGCCAGACGGAAGCCTCTCCTCGGTGCAAGACACAAAAAAATCACCTAAAGGCTCTCACAATGTGAGAAACAAGATCCTCTGGCCTGATAAAACGAAAATTGAACCGTTTGGCCTCAATTCCAAGCGTCATGTCTGGAGGAAACCAAGCACCGCTCATCACCTGCGCAATATCATCCCAACGTTGAACCATGGTGGTGGTTGCATCATGCTGTGGGTGTGTTATTCAGCGTCAGGGACTGGGGGACTGGTCAGGGTTGACAGAAATCTGAATGCAGCAAAATACAGAGATATCCTTAATGAAAACCTGGTCCAAAGTGCTCAGGACCTCTGACTGGGCCAGAGGTTCACCTTCCAACAGTACAATGACCTAAACACACAGCCAAGAATATGCAAGAGTGGCTTAGGGACAACTCTGTGAATGTCCTTGAGTGGCCCAGTCGGAGCCCGGACTTGAGCCCAATTGAACATCTCTGGAGAGACCTAAAAATGTCTGTCCACTAATGGTCCCCATCCAACATGACAGAGCTTGAGAGGATCTGAGACTTGTCTTGAGACTTGACTTGGACTCATAATCATAGTCTTGTGAAAAACACAAGACATTTTACAACTGTTTTCCCTGCTGGTGTGACTACAGAGTTGGCCAACTCTCCCTCTCCCTCTCCGTTTATGCGCTGCCATTTCTGTTAAGCGATATCAAACAGCATTCATATCAAATGTGGAATGAAACAGCGCTATTTGCTGTTCGGAAGAATGGACAAAGCAGCCCAAGCGCAGAGCAGCTGCGCTTACGCATCTCAACCTCACAGCTCACATTATAGCGATACGAGGACCAGTGAGATGCATGACGCGAGACACAGAAACATTTGAATTCGGCACAGAATCCTCTGTTGCAAACCTCTCGGTGAACAAACATTAAACAGCCTGACAAAACAGCACTGACGCTGAGAAAACACAGCAACATGCACGGACCGAAATCAGCATCCTTTTCACATCACCACCTTTATCATGAATTTACTATAGTAACACACTGTATTGACTGCAGTATTTTAGGCAGAAATATATTCATAATAAATATTATATCACTACTATAGCTCAACTATATCACTACTCTTTTGTTATAGAAACAAAATGGATAGTTAATTGATTGTTTCCTGAATATAAATAAAATCCATGAATAAATTAAAACATTACATACTTTATTAGACATGCATAAATAAACAAGGCAATCCCTTAAAGTAGTCAGTTTTAATATTTGAAAATGTAATTAGCCTTATACAGTGTTTATCAAACTAACCAGCTGCAGATAAAGAACTAGTCTATTGACAAAAATAAATAAATACATACATAAATAAATAAAAACTAAGACTTAACTTGGACTTGTGACAAAAGACATGAGACTTGACTTAGACCTCAGGGATTGGGAACATGTCTGCTCTAAATCTACACTTTCACATCTGAATGTCACATTTGATGCCTGTTTAGTTTCACTTTCACGTCTGAATGTGTGAGTGGAGATTTAGAGTAAAAAGGGACTTAAACATTGATCTGTTTCTCACCCACATCTATTATGTCACTTATGAAGATGTAGATTTAAACACTGGAGTCTTATGGATTACTTTTATACTGCCTTTATGTGCTTTTTGGAGCTTAAAAGTTCTGTCCAACTTTCACTTGCATTTTATGGACCTACAGAGCTGAAATATTCATCTAACAACATTCATGGAATGGCATGAGGGTTAGTACATTTTTAAGGTAAACTATCCCTTTAAATACAAATAACTAGACAATGAATATAGAAATAAAGTAACTATATTTTTATACATACGTGTGTGTGAAACTTGCCGCGTTAGCGAACTTGCCGACCCGAGTTCGATTCCCGCTCATGGCCAACACCAGTGACGATTATCTGAACCGGTCCCGGGCCTCCCCTAGGTCGACTCAGCCTAAAATGAGTACCTGGTGCGGTGTGTGAAACATCGTCACTGGGGAGACAAAGGCAGTCGGGCGTGGTGCTGGCCACCCACCCCCTCGTGTACCGTTCCGGCCTTCATAGGTGCTCACTAACAGCACTTGCCTCTACAGTCTGTTAAGGCTAAATGGGGGATCTTTGTCTTTATTGTGTGTACAATATATTTAAAGAAATACATTTGTTTACAAATACGAAATACATTTAAACAATTCCTGACATTTTATGGTAGAAAACATTCCCTGTCTTAGGTCAGTTTGGATCACTAATTTATTTTAAGAATGAGAAATGTCAGAATAATAGTAGAGAGAATTATTTATTTCAGCTTTTATTTCTTTCATCACATTCCCACTGGGTCAGAAGTTTACATACACATTGTTAGTATTTGGTAGAATTGCCTTTAACTTTTATTTTTGTTTAACTTGGGTCAAATATTTTAGGAAGCCTCAAGCCTCTCACGAAAAGTTGCTGGAAATTTGTCCCATTCCTCCAGACAGAACTGGTGTAACTGAGTCAGGCTTGTAGGCCTTATTGCTCGCACATGCTTTTTCAGTTCTGCCCACAAATTTTCTATCAGATTGCGGTCAGGACTTTGTGATGACGACTCCAGTACCTTGACTTTGTTGTCCTCAAGCCATTTTGCCACAACTTTGGAGGTTTGCTTGGGGTCATTGTCCATTTGGAAACCCATTTGCGACTGAGATTTAACTTCCTGGCTGATGTCTTGAGATGTTGCTTTAATATATCCACACAATTTTCCTTCCTCATGATGCCATCTATTTTATGAAGTGCACCAGTCTCTCCTGCAGCAAAACACCCCAAACACATGATGCTGCCACCCAGGGCCGGTTCTAGACATTTGGAGGCCCTAGGCAAAATGTATGTTGGAGGCCCCCCGCCATGCCCTCCTCCCCTCCACCTTTCAGAATTCACGAGTTCACACTTACATAAAATTAAATAGAGTAAAGATTATGCGTATTTGGCATGCTGTCCAGGGGAGGGCTCCAGGCTCTGAATTTTGGCCAGATTTACACAGTATTACATTGGATTGCATTGTATTTTGGATTGTGTTGTTTACATCCAATAAGAGATTATTAAAAATCAAAGTGAGGAGATGGGGGTGGTGGAGGGATGCTGATAAACTGTCAATGAACAGAGGTAAGTCTGCAGTATATATACCTCTTATCTCATCGATTATCTGAATGTGCTCCTCCCGAACTTTGTTAATAAAACATCATTTAATAAAAAAAAGACTTGAAAACAAATATGATTCCTAACCATTTTATTTATACAAAACCTGTTATCAGTATTTTTTATATTTTTACTTAAATGTGCATATTAATGTAACTTTAATTAAGGTAAACAAAAAAAAATCATCTGAAAAGTCATCTTTTTTTTTTAGCAGTCAAGAAGTTTTTTGCAGTAATTTGTCAGTAATTTATTTATGGTAACACACTAACCCACTATTTGGGATAATGAACAGTTTTGTTTTTGATAGACTAAATATAGTCATATTAGGTATGTATTGTAGAGAAATACCTTATGATACACAAATCAGCTGCTAGTGGAAGTGAAAAGACAAGTTAATTTCGTCAACTGTAATTGTGTGCTTATTCATATGCTTAAGATTGCATACTTATTTTCAATAAATATTACAACAGTATTTATGATTGGAAAACGAAAAAAATGAAGTCTATTATGGTCTATAGTCTATTATGATAGACTAGAGCAGTTAATGTAGGCTAAACATCTGCGTTTTAGAAGATATACAGACTGTTTTAAAACATAATAAACAATGCTTTAGTATAGTGCGTTTGCTCTTTGACTGACAAACTTTACTTTTTCTGTAGTATTTTGCGAGTCAGCTCCTGACTAGGGCTGGAAATCGATTCTAAAAGAATCGATTCCTTGATTCAGAGGCGTTAGGAATCAAGATTCTATTCCACAGGTTGTAATCGATTCCATTGAGGAGAATCGACTCCTTTGTAAGATTCAGTTCAACAGTTAATCATGAATTCGCCTCTATCTCTCCAACAGTGACTGGAAGTCCGATTCATTTCCGCGAATCAGACTCTTTCTGGACGGTTCATTTAGAACGTATTTCTTTTTTCTAACAAAAGTCTGCATTGTAGCTACATACGCTCGGATTCAAAGTGTCAGAAGCGAATTCAGTCCATCAACGGTGCTCGAGCTCTTTTGAACTGGAAATAACCGTCAAATGATCTATCTCAAAATGATGTTGATCATTAGAATCAGTTTATTTTTTACAATAAATTACAATCACTCAAAAATAGATGATACCTGAATCACGAGCTGCACTATCTTTGCGTGTACGCTTAGCAGCCCCTGAAGGATGAGTTCGTTTCGGCGCCATCAGATAAATTTGCAGAAAAGTTGGATTTTATTCATCTACAATCTCTTCATTCATAAATTCGGAGGTTGGGAGTGACTCGCATGTAAACGGTGATATTAATTGGTTTAACTACAGGTGAATGACAATTGTTATATCCAATGGACAAACAGCATAGTATTTTGCTGCTCTTGATTGGTGGATAAGCATGTGTATGTTTTGGAGGCCCCGCTTCCAAGGCCGAGGCCTTAGGCAACAGCCTAGTTCGCCTATAGGTAGCGCCGGCCCTGCTGCCACCCCAATGCTTCATGGTTGGGATGTTGTTCTTCCTTTTCCTCCTAACATAACGATGGTCATATTACCAAAAAATACGATTTTAGTTTCATTAGACTAGAGGACATTTCTCCAAAAAGAAAGATCTATGTCCCCATGTGCACATGCAAAGTGTAGTCTAGATTTTTTTATGGTGGTTTTGGAGCAGTTGCTTATTCCTTGCTGAGAAGCCTTCAGGTTATGTTGATATAGGACTCGTTTTATTGTGGATATAGATACTTGTATACCTGTATCCTCCAGCATCTTCACAAGCTCCTTTGCTGTTGTTCTGGTATTGGTTTGCACTTTTCGCACCAAAATACATTAATCTCTAGGAGACAGAATGCGTCTCCTTCCTGAGCAGTATGATGGCTGCGTGTTTATACTTGCATACTATTGTTTGTACAGATGAAAGTGGTACCTTCAGGCATTTTGAAATTTGAGGTCTTGGCTGATTTCTTTTGTCAAGTTTTAGGCACTTGTGAAAACTGTTGCATAGAGAGAATGTCTTCAAAAATAATGACATATATAGTTTTCATATATCAATTATCCTCATAAAAGGTACAGTAAACATAAAAAAGCTATATCAATATTCGGTGTGACCACCTTTGCCTTCAAAACAGCACCAATTATTATAGATACACCTTGACACAGTTTTTCTTGGTTGTTGGCAGATATGATGTTCCAATTTCTTCCATCTCTTCATGTAATCCCAGACTAACTTGATGTTCAGTGGGGGTCTCTGAGTGGTCATGCTGTTGCATGGGATATATCCAGGGATATAAATAAAAAAAAAAAAAAATAATCTTTAAAAAAAAAAAGATATAAATGTGATAATATTTTCAATAAACCATGAGAGTAATATTACTCCAATATGTGAATGAATCATAATTTTCTTATTAAAGCTAATTCCTTACAGTAGAAATTGTAAGCGGATACAACTAAACGTGTATTACAGTAATTAATGGTGGAGAATCTATTAAGACAAATAATCGAGTTATTTGTAATTTATGTAATTTATAATGGTTGTTGAACGCAACTAATTCCGTTATACATTTCATTACCTAATAATGTACAATAAGGACAGTTTAATTTAGTTCATAGCTCACATATTTCGAGACCCTAAATTCCCTTCTAAATTTAGCACCCCTAAATATCCTTACATATAATGGTGTGAGAATGAGGGCAATTTAATGGTTCCCTACTAAATGCCGCATACCAAATATCTTACACGTATAACAAAGACAAAGCGTTATGTACGCACAGAAGTATGCGGGGTCGCGCGAGGAATGGAAGCGCAGCGCAGCGCAGCGTAGTTCTAGTGGGAAGACTAGCAGCTGTACATCATCACATCATTAGCTTTGTAACTCCTAGCCAATCGCATGTAAGCCATTGCTCACAATCGATCACATTGCTGTTTCAGTGTGCTAACGCGGCAACCTCCACCACCCCACCACCACCAGTTGAGCCCCGTCCCGCACAGGGGTAGGCTCCTCGCCCCTGACTCCTATCTCTTACAGGATATGATGGTTCAGAGTACAACTCCCTCGGACCACAGGACGGGGCCTATGCCAAAGAGAGACATTACTTTTCTGTTTTATCCCGTATATACTATATGTATGTATTATTTATTTGAATGTATTCATTCATTTGATCTTGGGAATAAATATGTCCTGGAAATTTCTTTGTAAGATTAACTTTTTTTAAATGTTTACATTTTGCACACAAGAAATGTATTAACTGACGTAAGCAAACTTTTTACAATATAAGGTAACGTGTGCACATCATTACATTCTAAGCTCTTCTCGCCATTGAATAGGATGAGCAAATCTCTGATAACAGTATGCAAACACAAAGAACTGTTTGCCCTGTGATATCAGAGCTTGGAGACAGCATCTGGTAGCCTGAAGACCGGGGCATAATCGGAGCGGACAGGGGGTTGTACGAGCTTCAGTAATGTTTTTGTACTCAAACATCTCAAAGATGAAAAATGCCAATTATGTGACCTCTCCACAGGATTTTGGCAGGGGCAGGCAAACTCAATACACTCCTTCCCTTTCTCACTCTATCAGAGAATGTGAAAAGAGATATGCTAGGTGTCTGACTGTCGAGTCATCCGGAGGGGTCGCTTTACTGTCAAGGTGTCAGACAAAGGGCTGTTTTGTAGAGGAACTGCAGGATAACCTGTAATTCTTATCCTCGTCTTGCACTCTTCCATGGCACACAAGCGCTGAGTGAAATTGGAAACAAAGCAATAACTCGACACCACCGGCATTAACAAATTGGTTTCTTGTTTTCAGTCATGTCCCGAGGGAGAGGTGACAGGGGAATGGAGGGTGTAGAGAGCAAAATAATATCTTCTTCTAGACAGCTTTTCAACATCTTTTGTGCGTCTGTCTGGCCAGTTGTTTGGGTTCTAGGATCTTGTGAAGTCCGTCCATCATTCCAGAGTTCCTCTTCCTGTAAACAAGGAATGGCACACGAAAGACATGAAAGATTTAATCTTGTAAAGACAAAATAGAGATGCACACTGTTATTCGTTTTTTATAGAACCTCACCTGGAAAAGTTCAACCAAAGTGTCGATCTATCACCGGTGAGTCAAGAGACAGTGTGTGCAGGTGATTGCACTTGGTGACAACCCAAAAGCACATTTTAGTCACACCTTCATATATGGCCTCAAACTACTATTTGAAATGCCACATTGGTCGGTTATTCAGATGCACAGAGAATGATTCATCAACAGTGCAATGTTTTTGAATGTATCTAACTATGCTGAAGACAATTCAATCTATTTACTTTCCTTATAAACGTTGCTGGTTTTATTCTGCTTGATTCATTAGTGCATCTAAAAACAAGAAAAATCAAGTTTGTTTTCATATAATTTTTCTGCCCTTAACATGTCTGGGCAGCAAAAACATGTAAGTCCGGGAGACTCCAAATTTGGCAGGATGGTCCCAAATCTCCCTCACTGCTCAGTTACACAAACACTCCCACACCTGTATGACCCTAGGCAGTGCTATAATATGCACTTTTACATTGTTGCTTATAACTACACACTAGTTTGGGCTAGAGTCAAAATATTCAGCCATTTGGAGTTTTCTGAAAAACATACTTTTTCAAACTCCTCCTAGACCGTTGATCTGTTTCGCCCACATTTTTGCACATATTGTCTATAGACACTCATGACTAAAACTTATCAAAACAATTATGATTTGCCAAATAGTTCAGAAGATATTGTTAAAAAGTGAATTGAAACAAAAAAAATTTTTTTTATAATAATTGGCTTATACATTTTATCTTCTTAACAGTTTTGAGGAATCAAAATTGTGCACAGATGCCACGGAGAATAGTGTGGGCCTCCACAAGTGCTATGTCTCCATGCTAAGGCGCTCAACAAATGGTAAATGGTCTGCACTGATATAACACTTTTTTAACCTTAGCAGTTTTCAAAGTGCTTTACTCTGTGACTCATTAATCCATTCACACACTCACACACCAATGATGGCAGAGCTGCCATGCAAGGCGCTAGCCTGCCATTGAGAGCAACTTGGGGTTCAGTGTTTTGCCCAAGGACACTTCGGCATGTAGAGTCATGTGGGCCAGGAATCAAACTGCCAACCCTGCGATTAGAGGCCAACCCGCTCTACCATCTGAGCCATAGCCGCCCAATTTGCTCAATAAGCCACGTGATAAGATGCGTGGATTGATGATCTCAGTTGTGGTGGCAACTGAGATTCGTCCTCCGCCAACCGGGTTGAGGCGAGTTTCTACACCACCATGAGTGAGGACTTTTTGGGCAAATTGGTCATTCCAAATTGGGGAGAAAAAATAGTGTGGTAATGTTCTCCACTTTTCCAAATTGCATGAACCCCGATATTTGCCACTTGTGGGTATATTTAAAAATCATGTGACATAGCAAAATTCTTGGTAACAACTACAGTACCCATGATCCTGAGGCAGAAAATCCACCAATTCGAGAATTCTGTCGAACAAAGCACAACAAAAAAGCTCAGCAGCGATAACCTATATCTACTTTTTTTGCTTCAAAACAAAATTTGTTATGTTGCAATTTACCTCAGAACTGGTTGGCCTGCATTACATAATCTAATCAAGTCCTAATGGATGGACTCATGTTCCACCCTACATTATTTCCTGCTAAATATTCATAACATTTACATGTATTTATTTGGCAGACATTGTAAAGTATCTTCCACTGCATTCAAGCTATACATTTATCAGTGTACATATTGCTTAGGAATCAAACCCATGGCTTGGCATTGCTAGCATCATGCTAACAGTTGAGTCACAACAACTCACAGAACATAGACTACCATTTAAATGTTTTTTTTTAGATAAACATCATAGTGAAATTCTTTGGGTTATAAAGTATTCAACAACAAGATTAGGGCCATGCCCTGTCCAAAAACACAAGTCATCCCTTGCAGGAAGTACATTCATGCTGTTCAAAGAGGCCATGCACCGTCAACACAACAGATGGGTGTGATGAATTAGTAAAGGTTGAGCTCAGTGGGGGTAAGATCTTCTCTTCTCTGAATCACTGTGACTCTCGCTGTACATTGACAGACGGCAACTCTCCCGTCTGAAGCCCACTGCTTTTCACATAAAAGACTCATATCCACAGGTCAAACTGTTACTAAATGTCTCTTCTTCTATTTTACTTTAGAGTTTTTTTTTAGTTATAGTGCTTTGATGCTGTTTATGGTCAAAAGAAAAGATTTTCAGAGGTGTTCTTTACAGTCACTGTCAATCTATTCAAGAGACCACTAACTGAACACAAGCTTATATTAAAAATAACCACAATCCATAAGAGTGAATATCACAAACCTGTCAAGAACATTTTTGGAACATACTTCACTTAAAAAAAAATCAAAATAAATTTGTAAAGAAAAAAAGATTAAGCCTATGTTTAGAATCATTAAAGGTTTTAGCATTGCAAATGTATTTATTGACATTAAGCACGGTTCCCAAAAATTATCAATACTGTAATAAAAAATGCATTTCCATATAAAGTGTATCCATGTAAATATATGAATTAATATATGCTTTTACATATAAATAATAATAATAATAATAATGATTATTATTATCACTATGCTAATTCATATTTAAACTTCTAAATGACAGTAATTAAGAAAATAATGCTATTATTTCAGTTGTTTAAAGTATTTTAAAGTAATATATGTTTTGATTTCTAACATGCTTGACTGATTAACTGATTTACTAAAATAAACTAAGTGTATTGTTTAATTACTTTAAGTATAATGTTTAATGTGTTGGTTCATGTATTTCATGTCTTTTATTTTGAAAAGTTTAGTTTCTGTATCCCTAGTCATGTGATTCCTGTTTCCCTCCATGTTCATGTGTCTTGTTTCATTGGTTTATTGTCTTGTTACTCATTTTCAGTTCAAGTTTGTCATTGGTTTAATTTATTAGTCTTGTTATCTTGTTTATAGTTCTGTCTGTTTATTGGTTGTCTTGTTACCCATGTCTGTGTATTTAAACCCTCATGTTTTCCATTGTCCCTTGTCAAGTATTGAATGTGACTGTAGATGTTTAAAGCAAGCCATGTTTATGTCTAGTTTAGTTCACGTTTATAAGTTAGGATTTTGGTTTTCATGTTTGGTTAATATATTGCACTTGAGTTCTCACTATGTCTTTGCCATTGCCACCAGCAGCTATGTTACATTAAGCATATAAATAAAATATTGTTTTATCCAAATTTATATAATGAATACCTTTACAATGAAACTGTATCAAAGCACTTAAATATATACATATATAAATATATATATATATATATGTGTGTGTGTGTGTGTGTGTGTGTATACACACTACTGTTCAAAAGTCTGGATTCACTTGACTGAAATGTTTCTCATGATCTTAAAAATCGTTTGATCTGAAGGCGTATGCTTAAATGTTTGAAATTAGTTTTTTAGACAAAAACATAATTGTGACACCATATTCATTTGTTTAATTACTGTGCTCAGCATAGATGGGAACTCCTTCAATGCTGTTTAAAAATCATCTAAGGGTGATTCCTCAAAATGTTGTTTGAGGAAAATGTCAAGAGTACATGTCTGCAAAATCTAGACAAATTGTGACTACTTTGAAGATGCTAAAATTTATTTTGGATTTTGTTTAGTCACAACATAATTCCCATAGTTCAATTTCTGTTATTCCACAGTTTTGATGACTTTACTATTAGTTTAAATGTGAAAAAAAAAAATATATATATATATATATATGTATATATATATATATAAGTAATATCACATGAGCAAGAGTGCGATATTGCCCTACATCAGCACTGCCGTGATTTGGCCGCAGGCCGAGTTCCGTAGGTAATAATAGCAGTGCTGATGTAGGGTAATATAACACAATTGCGAGTGTCATATTGCTTATATACAACAGTTCAATGAACAAGTAAATTTAAAAAAATTAAATAAGGGAAAAACAAGTAAGGTCATAAAAACGCATTTGTGCATGGAAGTACTTTATTACGCTACGGATCAGAATCTGTTGTTGCTGGTTCAAAACAAATGATGCGTACAAACCTCCGGTAGTAATTCAAAAAGTTCACTTCAGAAATAGTATCATGGCTTGTGCTGTTTCTAACAAGTTATTGAATAAACAAGGATGGATTGATGGGTGTGTGCGTGTCTATGTGTCTTTGTCTCTGTGTGTGTGTGTGTGTGTGTGTGTGTGTGTGTGTAGAGAGAGAGAGAGGGGGGGGAGAGATGGAACGTGTGTGATCACCTGTTGCCACTCTCAATCAGATATACTGTCAGCGTTTGGGAGGTCAGCTTTCTCAGCGGAAAACGAGCGTCCAAGCGGGGGTATTTCGTGGTAGCCGCGCAAGAGTCGATCACTATAGAAACAGCGATGTCCTCTGCCATTTTTAAACAGTGTGTATCCAATGTGGAAACTCGATAAGCGCCTCGAGTTCTGTAATCAAACAGTCCGTTGTGTCTCTCAGCTGCAATGAGCCTTAATCCTGAAATTGTTCATTTAAAGCCATTTAAAACAATGTCCTAGCTTAAGTAATGTAGTGGTGATACGAGCGATCACAGAGCGGATTTACGTCACCAACTTTTACACACAAAAATTCTCTTTTGCCACCACCTGCTGGCTAACATATGTAATGTAAAAACTAAAGACAGTAACTCCTAACAGATATATACTGCTCTTACACCTTAGTTTAGAACAGCATGAACACAAGCGGAGTGATACACACACAGTGAAGCGTCCGAGTGCTGATGCTGTCACACCATCATTGCTCATGGAACGTCTCTCGTCCAATCAGATTCGAGGACCGGAACTAACTGTTTTGTGTGTGTGTGTATATATATATATATATATCTATATATATATATCTATATATATATATATATATATATATATATATATATATATATATATATATATACATTTTTCATGAAGGAATGTCAAATATTTTATGTTATAAAGTGATATATTATTATTATTATTATAAGTAATGTTTTGTCTATTGCAATAATGATAATCTAATGATTAATCACAATTTAGAATAATGAATGAAGAATTTGGGAATACAATGTAATTAACTGACATGACAATAATTTCAAAATGGAAAAAAATATTTATCGTCCAGAAACAGGCTTCATTTTCTCAATTAAATATATACATGTATAATATATATATATATACACACACACACACACATAATACACATTTGTTTATTAGCTTTGTTTCTTTTGATTTGATGTGAATTCACAAAAAAGTTGGCAAAAACATTTCTGTCCAGTACTGTTTTAATACAGACTGAAAAATTTGAATTAGGTGGCCAGATTTCTTGGAGGAAGTCGTGGATTACTGGAGTGTGTGAGGAGAGAGTGGAGAGATTAACATTCCTCTGGGATTTTTTAACACTCTGGGTGACAAATTTGCAACACTGGCCCTCTGTATTCCCCGAGGGAGCCAACAACTAATCTGCCTCAGAGTCTGGGAGAGGTCACCTGGAAAAGAAGCCAAAAGTCAAAGGATCAACGAATGACTGTGCAGAGAGGGGCGGCACTAGAAACAAGAGCTTTTTCTTTATCACTACATGAACTTTTTCGATTTAAATATGTACAATGTTGATTAAGGGCAGAATGTGAATGGACTCTGATAGCTTCTACTAATGTTAATGTTCTTTTGAACATCATTAGATTGAGATAAAACTCTTCATCATTTGCTCTTGAGATACCTTCAGTTTACGTGACCCTTATTAGACAAAAACAGCCCAGCTTGACACCTCATTTTCTATGCTAAGCACCACAGCCATGTAGGGGTGCCAAAGTTAATTAATGTGCTGATTAATTTTATTAATTGAATATAGTAAAGGTCAACATGAAGCAGCAAGCATTACCGTAATGGAATGCGCTTCTGAGTAAAAAAAAAATTAAACACAGTGTAAAAGAATGTATAGGGTGGGATTTGATTCATCCAATAAGAATTCACCTTGCTTTGAAGTCAAAATGCACCAAGTCCATATCTTCCATGGTTATTACTTGTCTCCCAACACCCAGCGTTAATGGTACATATGCCGAGCTGTTGTTAACATAACGCAGAGCTTGAATGGTACCTCTTGAGGGGTGTGTGTGATATGTTGTATGCTCAGGGGTGTTAACAACAGGAGGTTGCGTGTAGCAACATCATCTGCTTTCTATTTGAAGTCTGCCCTCCTTGTGTGCTCCAATGAATTAGATGGTAAACTAAAGCCTTTCTGACTTCATATTAAAGGAACAGCAAAAATAATTGACTCACCCTCATGTCTTTTTCTCAATCTTCCATAGTATTCTGAAGGCGAAATTCTGAAGACTGTGCTAGTTCTTTTTTCATGCAGTTACAATTAAAGAGGACTGAAGCTTCCAAACAAAATCACCATAAAAGTATCATTTAAATTGTTCATACACTGCAGCAATTGTCTTAATCAGTATTTTTATCTTATATATATATTCTCCCCTATTTGGAATACCCAATTCCCAATGCGCTCTAAGTCTTTGTGGTGGCATAGTAACTAACATAAATCCGGGTGGCAGAGGACGAATCTCAGTTGTCTGTGCATCTTATCACGGGGCATGTTGAGGGTGTTACCGTGGAGACTTAGCACGCGTGGAGGCTTCACGCTATTCACACACCCCACTGAGAGCAAGAACCACATTATAGCGACCACGAGGAGGTTGACTTTACCCACCCTAGCTACTGGGCCAATTGGCTGCTTAGGAAGCCTGACTGAGTCCCTCAGCACACCGTGGATTCAAACTTGTGACTCCAGATGTGGTAGTCAGCATCTTTACTTGCTGAGCTACCCAGGCCCCCTTCCAGTAAGAATTTATATATATATATATATATATATATATATATATATATATATGTGCATTCAGAAAGTATTCAGACCCCTTAATTCTTTTCACAATTTTGTATGTTGCAGCCTAAAGCTAAAATGCTTTAAATATTTTTTTATTATTCACATCAATCTACACCCCATACCCCTATAATGACAAAGCATAAACTTTGCAAATTTATTAAAAAGACAAAATGGAAATATTACATTGAAATAAATGTTCAGACCCTTAACTCAGTACTTAGTTGAAACACCTTTGGCAGCTAATCACAGCCTATTTAAGTCTATTTGGGTCTGATGTGACAAGCTTTGCACACCTTGATTTGGGGATTTTCTGCCATTCTTCTCTGCAGATCCTCTCAAGCTCTGTCAGGTTGGATGGGGACCATCGGTGGACAGCCATTTTCAGGTCTCTTCAGAGATGTTCAATTGTGTTCAAAATTGTGTATATATATATATATATATATATATATATATATATATATATATATATATATATATATATATATATATATATCTACATACAACAGTTAGTTTCCGGTCCTCAAATCTGATTAGATGAGAGACGTTCCATGAGCACTCATGGCCTCACACCATCAGCACTCGAAAGCTTCACTGTGTGTATCACACCGCTTGTGTTCATGCTGTTCTAAACTAAAGTGTAAGAGTAGTGCATATGTGTTAATATAGCCAGCAGGTGGTGGCAAAACCTCATGGTTACTGTTGTAACCTCCATTACCTAATGGAGGGAACGAGACGTTGTGTCGAATGTAGTGACACAAGGGGTCTTTCTTGAGAGCCTTGTGTATCTTTGAACTTGAGAAAAGGCCAATGAGAAATTGGGAGACAGAATTTGCATGTACCGCCCCCGGACATACGGTTATAATGGGAAACGGGCGTGCATCTGTCAGTGAGGTTTTTGCACTGAGGAGCCGAGAATAAGGTACAGCCATTTACAGTGGTTGGTCTAGTATTGTGGCAAAGGGGACACAACTTCTCATTCCCTCCATCGGGATACAGAGGTTACAGCAGTAACTATGACATTCCCCTTTTGTCACTCACTCGACATTGTGACGAATGTAGTGACACAAGGGGTCCCATTTAAAAGTGATATGCACTAGACCGTGTTACGTGAACTTCTGAGACAGGTGCAAGCAGGCTGCTGTGTGCTAGAAGCAACTGTATCGGTCGCACGAAACCCTCCCCAACGCCCCCAGAAAAAGGTTCCCAGCACCTCTAAGGGGGGAACAGATGCTACATGACCTTCATGGGAGCAAGCCAGCCAGCCGCGGCCTTTTCTCTCTCTATGTTTCTTGCATAGAGAGTAAATCTTAACGTTTAATCTTTCCCGATCATATTCTTTCAGGGGGAAAGTGATATGTGGCCAATACACCACATGGGTTGTCAAGGCACACGTGGGAGTGGCGCGGTGGCAGGTCCTACCTGATGAGGGAGGAGCTCTACAAACACAGCGACTGGGGCAGAGGAACTGCCCAAGGGAGACTCGGGTCCGACAACAGGGGGACCGTACCATGGAAAATACATCACAGGGAGTTGCCTGAAGAGGGAATTAAGCCTGTGGAGCCCTACTCCAGTACAGAGCACTTGCGGCTTGTAGTGGGTCTGATAGCAAATTCCTTCATTGAATTCGAAGGTCAGAAGTCCAGGGAGGAAGAACATCCAGAAAGTGAGAGCTTAGTGGCTAACCTTGAAGAGAAAGAGCATTGGATCAACTTGGGTGCTAGATGCAAGTGGAACACCCTGTCGGCTGTTCTGTATTACCGAGTTCTACCGGCTCGGACCTGACAAAACACGGGACGAGACCAACTCAATCCTGAGATTGTAGAACCTTGCAAAGGTGTTGGGTGTTGCCCAGCCCGCTGCTCTGCTGATGTCTGCTTAGGGAGGTGCCGTTGGCCAGTGCCCACGAGGATGTCACACTTCTCATCGAGTCAGATTGGAAGGCCAAGGAAATGGCGTTAACGACCCAGCAGGCAGCCTCAATTTGGAGACAGCGTTACCTTTCTGCCGTCCGCCAAAGCAGACAAAAAGCTACTCAGAACATCTAAAGCTCTGCGTGCGGTCCCAATAGATATGCAAAGCACATACCGGACACAGCAACGAAGGCTGTTGAGGTTGCCGGGGATATGAGTGGTGTGCAGCGACATGAGTTTCGGACTGCAAAGCCCTACAGAGGATAGTGAGGACAGCTGAGAAGATCATCGAGGTCTCTCTTCCCTCCATCAAAGACATTTACACAAAACACTGCATCCGCAAATCAACCAGCATTGTGGATGACCCCACACACCCCTCACACAAACTCTTCACCCTCCTGCCGTCTGGCAAGATCTACCAAAGCATTCGAACCCTCATGGCCAGACTGTGTAACCGCTTCTTCCCCCAAGCCATCAGACTCCTCAATACTCAGAGACTGAACTGACACACACACACACACACACACACACACACACACACGTGTCCTAAGTTGCACTTTAATTATTGTCACTTTATACCTGGCTGCTACCTCAATAACTGCTATGTCCATAGAATACAATCTCATAGTATGTTATGTTTACATTTGGCATTTTTAGAAAATGTCATCTTTTTGCACTACTGTGTACTGGTCGGCGCTGCACTGTCTCTCACTGTGCCTATTGTCCTCTTCATTTTTAGTAATTTTATTGTACGGTCCTGTACTTTTAGCACATGTTTACACTTGCACTTTATATAGGTATGTTATTTAGTATGTGTAGTCTCATGTGGTTATGTGTTTGCCTTATGATGTTTTATGTGGCACCATGGTCCTGGAGGAATGTTGTCTTGTTTCACTGTGTACTGTACTAACTATATGGTTGAACGACAATAAAAACCACTTGACTTGACTTGCTGAATCCAAAGGAGGAGATGGCAGGCAAGTTGCTGGCTGTACTCCTTGCTCAGCGGAGGAACCGTGTGCAACGAGCATATGCGTGCTCATTGCACACGGTGCCCCAACCCCATTGAGAGGCATCTCTGACCACGATATGTCTGGACACCTGCTGTAAGGGGACTCCAGTCCATAGAAAACAGATGGCTGTCCAAGAGTTGAAAGTCTGATGGCAGGAAGGGGTGATTAACACGGTGTGTACCGTGGCGCCATGCCCATCTCGGGACTCGAGTCTGAAGCCAGTGCTGAAGCGGTCTCATATGGATCAACCCGAGCGGTGCGACCATGGCCGAGGGTGCCATATGCCCCAGGAGCCTCTGGAATTGTTTTAGAGGAACTGCTGTGCCAGGCTCGAAGAGAGCAAGGCACCTGAGCACCGACTGTGCGTGCTCGTTCATGAGGCGTGCTGTCATTGAGACTTGAGTCTAACTCCATGCCCAGAAAAGAGATGCTCTGAACCGGGATGAGCTTGCTCTTTTCCCAGTTGACCTGAAGCCCTAGGCGGCTGAGGAAGAGTGAGCTAGGATGAGCCAGTCTTCGAGGTAGTTGAGTATGCAAATGCTCACTTCCCGTAATGGGGCAAGGGCTGCCTCTGCGAAATTGTGAAGACACGAGGGGACAGGCCGAAGGGGAAGACCTTGTACTGAAACGCCTGGCCATTGAACACAAACCGTAGGAAGAGTCGATGTTGAGGCAGAATGGAGATGCGGAAGTATGCATCCTTCAGGTCTACCGCTGCGAACCAATCTGATGCCGAACGCAGGTTAAAATCTGTTTCTGCGTGAGCATTTTGACCGGGAGTTTGTGTAAAGCCCGATTGAGAACTCGCAAGTCCAAGATTGGTTGCAACCCACCGCCTTTTTTGGGTACGATCAAGTAAGAGCTGTAGAGACCCTTCAACCCTTGCGTGGCTACGAGTGGCGCCCTGACCCGAGGAACCAATCGACTAGCCGTGAGGGGAGGGACGGAAGTTTCCAGTCCAGCCTTGTGCTCACGGTGGCCCGGAAAAGCATAGCGGACATCCGCGCGTCAGCCTTAGTCTGGGCAAGCAGACCCGAATTTGGCAGCCCAGATGAGTCATTAGCACCAGATGCCGCTGTGACGCTCTCCGATGCAGTGGCTCAATCATTATCCAGCTTGCAGGGTCCGAATGAGACAACGGACTTGCCGTGAGGTGAGCCAGTCTTGCATCGGACCCGGTAGGAAGCAAACAAGCATGCTGGGGTGGGGGTGGTTCATAGGGATTTACCCGTCAGGAGCGGAGAGAAAACAGCTGCATCCAGGAACTACACAGAGGCGGAAAGACATCTTTAAAAAGACGTGTCCTGAAAAGGACGTTCAATGCCTGCTGTGTATTGCTCTTTTGTGTAAACTCTTTTAGGAGGAAAACACTCTTTTAGAGAGAAGCGCTGTCGAAGCGCCCAGGGGTGTGGACTGCACAGTGTGCAGTGAAGGAGAAAGCTACTGGTGATGCGCCGTAGATCCAACAGCATTGCTTCGCCAACAGAGGTGAGTGGAGCAGTAGTGAAACTCAGCTTGCTGCTACACAACCACTCTGCTCCGAAGAAAAAATCTGACTGACAGATGCAAGCCCGCTTCCCTTTATACCTGTATGTTCGGGGGTGGGACATGCAAATTCTGTCTGCCAATTTCTCATTGACCTTTCTCAAGTTCAGAGGGGTACACAAGGCTCTCAAGAAAGACCCCTTGTGTCACTACATTCGACACAACGTCAAGTGAGTGACAGAAGGGGAAGATCATTTTTGTGTGTAATATGAACCAGTTAGGTGACGTGAAGTCAATCCGCTTTAGCCAGTGTTTACATACAACAGCACTCCATGATCGCTTGTATTACTAATACACTAATAAAGCTAGAAAATAGTTTAAACAGCTTTAAACTAACAACTTCAGCATTATGGCTCATCACAGCTGAGACACACCACATACTGATAAATTAAACAACTCAAGGTGCTTACCTCTTACTGGAGTTTCCACATTGGAGAGAAAGTACTGTTCAAAATGACAGAGGACATTGCGGTTTCTATTGTGCACCGGCTACTGCAAAATAGGGAGAAATACCCCAGCTTGGAGGGCTACTTTTCTACTGAGAAGGCAGATCTTCAGAGAGCAGACAGCATCTCTGCTTGGGAGTGGCAACAGGTGATCACACATGCTCCAGCTCTCTCTCTCTCTCTCTCTCTCTCACACACACACACATCCATCCTTATTTCTCCAATAACTTGGTAGAAACAGCACAATCCGTGATACTATTAGCAAAGGCATTGATGCATCATTTGGTTTGAACCAGCAATGGCAGATTCAGTAGTTCCATGCACAAATGTGTTTTTATGACCGTACTCAGTTTACCAAATTTGTTCAAATGTACTTGTTCATTGAACTGTTGTATATAAGCAATATCACACTCACAATCGTGCTATATGGCCCTATATCAGCCATTGTATTGTGATTACTTACGGCACTGATGTAGGGCCATATTGCACTCTTGCTCTTTATATACTTATATATATATGTAGAACCCTCACGGGAAGGAGGACAGGAAACGAAGGTTCCAGGGAAAAAGGTAAGGTTTTTAATGG
This sequence comes from Xyrauchen texanus, assembly GCF_025860055.1. Classification (NCBI taxonomy): domain Eukaryota; kingdom Metazoa; phylum Chordata; class Actinopteri; order Cypriniformes; family Catostomidae; genus Xyrauchen; species Xyrauchen texanus. Next base: position 23,252,740 of record NC_068323.1, on the reverse strand, counting down.
TTGTCTGTCTCACAAACAATTATAGAAAAACCAACACACAATAACACAAGCGCACTGGGTTGGCTTGCTCTGGTCGGCCTTCTCTGCTCTGCGGCCGCTGGCTTTTTCACCGCTCTCCTCACTCTACTGCAATTAGAGACAGGTGTTAGTCATAATTTGGCCCAGGTGTGAGCGCCCTTACCGCTTCTCTCCCGGACGGGCGCTTGACCACGCCCCGCTGCCACATACCCCCACCGCCCGACTCAGGCCGGGCGTCATCCGGCCTGCCTACCACTCCCCATTTCTGGAGAGGAAGTCGGCGGCAGCCATCTGCACCCCGGTCTGTGGATCACCTTGAATTTAAAAGGCTGGAGAGCGAGATACCAACGGGTGATCCGGGCGTTAGTATCCTTCATGCGGTGGAGCCAGTGGAGTGGGGCATGATCCGAACAGAGGGTGAAGGCCCGCCCCAGCAGGTAGTAACGGAGGGTGAGGACCGCCCACTTGATGGCCAAACACTCCTTTTCCACGGTGCTGTACTTAGTCTCCCTTAAGGAGAGCTTCCGACTAATGTACAGCACCGGGCGCCTCCCCTCCACCAGCTGCGAGTACGGCCCCCAGCCCTCTGTCTGAAGCGTCCGTCTGCAAAATAAAAGGGAGAGAAAATCAGGTGCATGTAAAAGCGGCCCCCACAAAGTGCAGCTTTAATCTGCGTGAACGCCTGTTGACACTGCTCCGACCATTGGACCGGATCTGGAGCCCCTTTTTAGTGAGATCAGTCAGCGGGCTGGTGGCGTCCGAATAATTAGGCACAAATCTTCTGTAATAGCCAGCCAGCCCCAGGAACTGTCTCACCCCCTTTTTGGTCTTAGGTCTAGGGCAAGTCGCAATCGCCGCAGTCTTTTCAATTTGGGGACGCACCTGGCCATGACCCAAGTGGAACCCCAGATACCGTACCTCCACACGCTCAACCGCACACTTCTTAGGGTTTGCCGTGAGCCCGCCCGTCGCAGCGATCTCAGGACGGCCCTCAGATGATGCATGTGCCGCTGCCAATCATTGCTATAGATGATAATGTCATCCAAATAGGCAGCGGCGTACGCGGTATGCGGTCTGAGGATCCGATCCATGAGTCGCTGGAACGTGGCTGGGGCCCCGAACAAACCGAAAGGAAGCGTCACAAATTGGTGTAATCCAAACGGCGTGGTGAAGGCTGTTTTCTCGCGGGACATTGGTGTCAAGGGGATCTGCCAATAGCCCTTTGTTAAATCCAGGGTCGAGTAAAATCGAGCAGTACCTAACCGATCGAGCAGTTCATCAACACGGGGCATTGGGTACGCGTCAAATTTAGACACCGCGTTGACTTTCCTGTAATCCACACAGAACCGAACCGACCCATCACTCTTGGGAACAAGAACAACCGGGCTGGACCAATCACTGTGGGATTCCTCTATTACGCCCATATCGAGCATTGCATCTAATTCTTCCCGAGCGACTTTCTTTTTATGTTCGGGTAAGCGATAGAGGCGGCAACGCACCACAGCGCTCGGCTCGGTCTCGATGTGGTGCTGTATGAGGTTCAGTACGGCCCGGAGAGGGAAAACACGTCCACAAACTCTTTTTGTAACTCGGAAACCTCTGTGAGCTGCCGCGGTGAGAGCTGGTCCCCACAAGTGACCGGAGTGTTAAGATTGTAGTTTTTGTTTACCTCCGGTCCGAGCTCCGCCCTCTCCGGAACTACCGTGGCCAACGTCACAGAGGCCGCCTCCTCCCTCCACAATTTCAGGAGGTTGAGGTGATATATTTGACGCGCCCCTCTATCGGTACGTTTGACTTCATAATCGAGATCCCCTACTGCGTCGTGTGACCTCAAACGGTCCTTGCCACTTGGCGAGTAATTTTGAGCTTCGATGTTGGGAGTAATACAAGCACTTTATCTCCCGGTGCAAATTCCGTAGCTGAGCACCCCTGTCATACAGCCGGCGTTGGCGTTCTTGAGCCTGGAGCAAATGCTCTTGTGTTAATCGCCCCAGTGTGTGGAGCTTTGCTCGAAGATCAAGAACGTATTGAATTTCATTTTTGGCATTAGAAGGTCCCTCCTCCCAATTTTCACGGATGACATCGAGGACCCGCGTGGGCGTCGTCCGTACAACAACTCAAACGGGAGAACCCGGTGGAGGCTTGCGGGACCTCTCGTACTGCAAATAACAGGGGTCTAGCCACTTATCCCAATTTCTAGCGTCATCGTGTACGAATTTACTGAATCATGTTCTTGAGCGTTTTATTAAACCGTTCCACTAGGCCATCTGTCTGAGGATGGTAAACGCTAGTGCTGAATCGATTTGATGCCCAAGAGCTCGTAAAGTTCGCGAAGTGCTCGTGACATAAACGTTGTGCCCTGGTCGGTGAGGATCTCTTTCGGGATCCCCACCCGGGAGATTATCTTGAAGAGTGCCCCTGCAACACTGCGTGCGGAGATGTTGCTCAGAGGCACTGCTTCCGGATACCGCGTCGCGTAATCCACTAGGACTAACACGAAGCGATGTCCGCGTGCTGACCGTTCTAATGGCCCGACGAGGTCCATCCCAATTCTTTCGAGGGGACCTCGATTAATGGTAGAGGGCGCAATGGCGCTTTTGGGGTGGCCGGTGGGTTTACCAGCTGACATTCACGGCACGCCGCACACCACCTGCGGACGTCACGCCAATGCCCGGCCAATAGAAGCGGGCTATTAGACGGAGAAGTGTTTTTCGTTCCCCTAGGTGACCGGCCATAGGATTATAGTGAGCCGCCTGGAAAACCATTTCCGACGGCTCCGTGGAATCAACAATTGAGTTACTTTTTCCTTTGTCTGGGCGTCCTGCGTCACCCTGTATAAGCTGATCATTGATCAGCTAAAAGTACGGATATGAGACGGCGACACCCGGCCGGAGTTGTTGACCATCGATTACTCTCACTTGGTCAAAGGCGTGCTTAAGGGTTTCATCCCGCGACTGCTCCAGGGGAAGTCCTCCTCGGGAACTCCCGGAGGGAGGAGCGCCCACCTCGCCCCTTCCCCGCCACTGGAGCAGCAGAGGACGGCCCTGGCTCCGCCTCCCGCCAAAGCCTCGCGACAACACACACCCCTTCACTTTCACGCAGGACCCATCCGCGCAAACTCCCTCCAATAATTTCCTAAAGTTTGGCCAATCTGTACCCAGAATTAGCGGATGGGTGAGGCGGGACTAACCGCTGCCTCTACACTATGCTTTTCTCCCTGAATTTGATCGCCAAAGTCACCACGGGATATTTGTGAATATCCCCTGCACACACCTTACCCTCACCAATTTAGCTGAGCCCAAAGCCCGGGTTGAACCAAGCGTTGGTGGATGGTGGTCTGGTTACAGCCGGTATCCAACAAAGCTTGGTATGTACCCCTGGATTCTTACCGAATCCGATACGCCCAGCTCGATCGGGGCAGTCTGTGGAACATCGGAGACCCGCACCACCGCCCCTATTTCCATCAGTGGACACTGATCCCGAAGTGGTCCGGGTCTCCGCACCTCCAGCAGACCGGCCCAGACGCTGCGGCCGCACCCGTGCTGGCGGGCGCTCCCACCTGAGGAGGAGAGCGGCTGAAGGATGGAGAAGGGCTTGGTGGGTGTTCCCAAGACCGGGAGCTGGGCGCTGAACGCTCCACGCCTGCGGGGGCAGGAACGGACCCTGGGGAGAGAGCAGAGCGAGAGGGAAGAGGGGAGGGAAAAAACAGGGAAGACACAGAGGAAGGGGAGACAGACAAAGAGGGCTCGTCCGCCTCTAGGAATCGCCGCCATGTGGTCCTCCTCACGAGCCGGACGGCTTCCTCCAGCGACGCCGGGCGGTGGCACTGGACCCACTCGGCCGCCTTCCGGGCAAACGCTGGACAAACTGCTCCAGTACCACCTGGTCGACGAAGCTCCTCGACGCCAGCGGTCCGCGCAAGCAGCCACCTCCGACACGCATCACGGAGCCGCTGGCTTAACGCAAACGGGCGGTCGGATTTCTCAAGTTTTAAGGCCCGGAAGAGTTGGCGACTTTCTTCTGGGGACCCACCAACCCGTTGCAGGATGGCTTTTCGCGAGGTCGTTGTAAGCCAGGAGGCTTGTTGCCGGCAGTTGTTGGGTCACGAAGTTGTGCTTCCCGGACAGGAGAGGGACTAACCGGGCTGCCCACTGGTCTTGGGGCCACCCCCAAATCTCCGCCGTCCTCTCGAAGAGGTCGATGAAGGCCTCTGGGTCGATCCACGGCCCCATCTTCTGTAACGCTGGTGGGGGCAATGTGGCGTGGTGTCCGGGGTCGCGGCTGCGGCTGGAGCGGCCTCCTGGCTGAGGAGGCTCGGATGGCGTGCCGGTCCTCTGCTTGAGCCCGCATGATTTCAAAAAACGACGATCCTGGTCTTGCCGGAGCTCAAGCAGGGATTGTTGGTGGCTCTGGTGGAGTGTCGCGAGGGACTGGAGGACTTCAGCCAGCTGGGAGGACTCTATGGGGCTGACTCTGTTCCATTATTATGGTTTTCCGGGTTTCGCACCAGTGTAGAACCCTCACGGGAAGGAGGACAGGAAAGCGAAGGTTCCAGGGAAAAGGTAAGGTTTTTAATGGTTGTCTGTCTCACAAACAATTATAGAAAAACCAACACACAATAACACAAGCGCACTGGGTTGGCTTGCTCTGGTCGGCCTTCTCTGCTCTGCGGCCGCTGGCTTTTTCACCGCTCTCCTCACTCTACTGCAATTAGAGACAGGTGTTAGTCATAATTTGGCCCAGGTGTGAGCTCTTACCGCTTCTCTCCCGGACGGCGCTTGACCACGCCCCGCTGCCACAATATATATATATATATATATAATGAATATTAATTTTATGATTTTATGAATTTCATAACAAATGACCATCAAATTGTAATGTGCAGTCTTTAACAAAAAAACATGTTATTTATGTAATTTAAAGATAACTAAATTCAATTTGATGGAAATGTGTTATGAAATTCAAATGTGTCAATCTAAATATATATATATATATATATATATATATATATATATATATATATATTAGTGCATGACAAATAAATATCAATTGTGAACTGTTAACCAAAGCAACCGGATCCTTGTGTCAATGGAGTACCAAATCAGTCAGTTTTGTGAACGAATCGTTTAATCTGGTTTAGTCCTCAAAATAATTATTTATTTTAAAATCCAACATCAGATTTTGAGAGTTTTAAAAGCTCTGTGCTGCATTAGAATATGGGTTCACAAGAGTTGGAATAAACTGTAGTGGTCAAGTTAGATGGATAACTTTTATGGTACTTTTGTGTCCTTTTTGAAACTTGAAAGCTTCAATTCCCGTAAAATGAAATTGCCTGGACGAGAGCAACCAGCACAGTCTTCAGACTTCATTTTAATGGTGAGTAAATAATGACAGAAGTTTAATTTAAAATATCCGACAGAGAGTATTGATGCACTTGTGAGTGGAGTGGGATGCCCTTGTGAGTGTGATTATTACCTATTACCTACCTTTATGGTCAATCACATTGAATGAATGGACAAAACACTGACAATGGCTTTTAAAGAGGCTCTCGGCAATTATAAAAAGAGAACTACAGCTGACTATTGCATTAAGTGACTACACCATTCCCTTAACTTCCCCTTTAAAAGGTCAAAGGGACGAGACCAACACAAACACACCTGTCCAAACATGGACGCCACATCCGTGGGAGAAAGAGCACACAGTTCAGTGAGTGATGGGCTATTCATTCTCAGCCATAGACAGGGAAGTTCATGCAGAAAGCAGTGTGTTCCATTGAGATTCATTATGTTTGCCCACCCCATCAGGGAGTGCTGAGAGAACCGGTGTCATATAATTCATTCCCATTTCCTCCTCTCTCCACACACTTCATTGAAAACAGGCACAACCATTTGGGGGATAAATCAAGTGTGGAGACAGGCATCAGCATCAGCTCCAGCACTGAACGCATGCGGCCTGATTTTTATAACCGCATGTACTCTGAATACGCAGTATGTGGATGCGCCTGAAATTGTTTGCACTAATTAGTGGGTCCACAAGGTGGCAACACTCACAATTGAGCCTTTGCTGTCATGAAGAAGCGCTAAAGAATATGTAATCCCCACCAAACAAAAGGAGACAAAGGTGGAAACAAAAATAGTGGTTGTGCACATCATAAACCGAGAAGAGTCTGCAAGCAAAAAGGCAAAAGAGCCCAACAGAGTAATAATAAAACATGAAACAACATCGGCTTGGCTTTTTCATAGTTGCAACAACTCCAAGAAAGGACTTAAAACCAGCCAAGAGATTTTTCTCACTCGACTGGTATGATATTTTACTTTAAGTAAATATTTACTTATTTATTGAGAGGAAGGAAGAGTTTTGTTGTTGTTAGTAACATTCGACTCTGATAAGTTGATCACCTGTAACCATGGTTACACGGGTACACCTCAAATCAGATGTTACTTCGCAGATGTTACAAAACAGAGTTCCTCCGCAAGCAATTTGCTGTTCTGTGCTTCAACCGCCACAGGATCAAAAGTTATAGTGTAGCTTTAAGTAGTCTTGCGATTATGAAACTGTTAGCAGGCTTTGTACTAACGCTTCATTAATGTTTACCTGTTGTTCATTGGAGGACAAGAAATTTAAATGGGTGTGGCAGCGGGGGCGTGGTCAAGTGCCCATCCGGGAGAGAAAAGCGGTAAGGGCGCTTACACCTGAGCTAAATTATGTCTAACACCTGTCTCTAATTTCAGTGAGCACGGGGAGAGCGGCATAAAAGGCAGCCAGAGGGCCTCTATGGGGAGAGAGAGACTGACATGAGAGTTGCTGTGTGTGTGTGTGTGTCATTAAGTTTGTGTTTAGAAGTGCTGAGCGCACATTGTTAAGGTTAATAAAGAACCTCACCTCTGAGCCACTACGTCAAGTGTCATCCTTGAAGGAGATCTTTACACTGGTGCCGAAACCCGGGATCTGTTCGTCCAAGCATGGAGCAAGGTCGCCCCATAGAGTCCTCCCAGCTGGCGGAGGTCCTCCAGTCCCTCGCGATCTTACATCAAAGCCACCAGCAATCCCTGCTTGAGCTCCGGCAGGACCAAGATCGACGGTTTTTCGAGATCATGCGGGCTCAGGCAGAGGACCGTCTCGCCATCCGGAGCCTCCTCAGCCAGGAGACTGCGTCGGCCACAGCCGCGACCCCGGACACCCGCGCTACGCTACCCCCGCCCACGTTACAGAAGATGGGGCAGCAGATGATCCTGAGGCCTTCCTCGACTTGTTCGAGTGGACGGCAGAAATCTGGAGCTGGCCGCCCGAACAGTGGGCAGCCCGCCTAATTCCTCTCCTGTCAGGGGAAGCTCAACTCGCGGCACAACAACTGCCGGTGACAAACCTCCTGGCTTACTCTGACCTGAAGAGGGCCATTCTGCAACGGGTCGGTCGGAGCCCGGAAGAGAATCGCCAGCTCTTCCGGGGAATGAAGTTAGAGAAGTCCGATCGCCCGTTCGCGTTTGCTCAACGGCTCCGGGACGCCTGTCGGCGGTGGCTGCTCGCGGGGGACAGGGAGCAGCCACCGATCGAGGGAGTCATCGATCAGGTGGTGCTGGAGCAATTCGCGCAAGGGCTGCCCAGGAGAACGGCGGAGTGGGTCCAGTGCCACCGTCCGGCATCGCTGGAGGCAGCTGTCCAGCTTGCGGAGGACCACATGGCGGCGATACCGAGGGCTGATGAGCCCTCCCTCTCTCTCTCTCTCTCTCTCTCTCCCCTTCCCCTGTGTCTTCCCCTGTTTTTCCCCCTCCCCTGTTCCCTCTCGCTCTGCTCTCTCCCCAGGGCCCGTTCCTGCCCCGCGCAGGCGTGGAGGATACACGAGACCAACTTCCCGGCCATGGGAGAACCCGCCTACCCCTTCCCTGTCCTTCAGCCGCTCTCCTCCTCAGGTGGGGGCGCCCGCCAGAACGGGTGCGGCCGTGGCGCCTGGGCCGGCCTGCTGGAGGTGCGGAGACCTGGACCACTTCCGGGATCAATGTCCGCTGATGGAGGTGGGGACGGTGGTGAGGGTCTCCGATGTCCCGCAGGCTGCCCCCGATCGGGCTGGAGCGTATCGTATTCCGGTAAGGATCCAGGGGGGTACATACCAAGCATTGTTGGATACCGGCTGTAACCAGACCACCATCCACCAACGCTTGGTTCAACCCGGGGCTTTGGGCTCAGCTAAACGGGTGAAGGTGAGGTGTGTGCATGGGGATGTTCACAAGTATCCCATGGTGACTTTGGCGATCAAATTCTGGGGAGGAAAACATAGTGTGGAGGCAGCGGTTAGTTCCCGCCTCGCCCATCCGCTAATCTTGGGTACTGATTGGCCGAATTTTGAAATGTATTAGGGGGAGTTTGTGCGGATGGGTCCTGCATGAAATTGAAGAGATGTGCGATGCTTTGGCAGGGGAGGCGGAGCCGGGGCCGTCCTCAGCTGCTCCGAGTGACGAGGGAAGGGGCGAGGTTGTCAAGTGAGAGTAATCGATGGCCAACAACTCCGGCCGGGCGTCGCCATTTCAAATCCATATTTTACGGTTATTAAAGATCGGTTATACAGAGTGACGCAGGACGCTCAAACAAAGGAGGAGGTGACACAATTGTTGATTCCACGGAGCCGCCGGGAAATGGTTTTCCAGGCGGCTCACTATAATCCTATGGCCGGTCACCTAGGGGAACGGAAAACACTTCTCCGTCTAATAGCCCGTTTCTATTGGCCGGGCATTGGCGGCGATGTCCGCAGGTGGTGTGCGGCGTGCCGCGAATGTCAGCTGGTAAACCCACCGGCCACCCCAAAAGCGCCTTTGCGCCCCCTTCCATTGATCGAGGTTCCCTTCGAGAGAATTGGAATGGACCTCGTTGGGCCATTAGAACGGACGTCACACGGACATCGCTTTGTGTTAGTCCTGGTGGATTACGCAACGCGATATCCGGAAGCAGTGCCTCTGAGCAACATCTCAGCGCGTAGTGTTGCGGGGCACTCTTCAAGATAATCTCCGGTGGGGGTTCGAAAGAAATCCTCACCGACCAAGGCACTACTTTTATGTCACGAACACTTCACGAACTTTACGAACTATTGGGCATTAAGTCGATTCGCACTAGCGTGTACCATCCTCAGACAGATGGACTGGTGGAACGATTTAATGAAACACTCAAAAATATGATTCATAAATTCGTGCACGAAGACGCTAGGAATTGGGATAAGTGGCTGGACCCCCTGTTATTCGCAGTACGAGAGTTTCCGCAAGCCTCCACGGGGTTTTCCCCATTTGAGCTGCTGTACGGGCGACGCCCACGTGGGGTCCTCGACGTCATCCGTGAAGCTTGGGAGGAGGGACCTTCTAATAGTAAAAATGAAATTCAATACGTTCTTGATCTTCGAGCAAAACTCCACACACTGGGGCAATTAACACAGGAGAATTTGCTCCAGGCTCAAGAACGCCAACGCCGGCTGTATGACAGGGGTGCTCGGCTACGGGAATTTGCACCGGGAGATAGAGTGCTTGTATTACTTCCAACATCGAGCTCGAAATTACCAAGTGGCAAGGACCCTTTGAGGTCACACGACGAGTAGGGGATCTTGATTATGAGGTTAAACGTACCGATAGATGGGGAGCGCGTCAAATATATCACCTCAACCTCCTGAAATTGTGGAGAGAAGGCGGCCTCTGTGGCGTTAGCAACGGTAGTTCCGGAGAGGGCGGAGCTCGGACCGGAGGTAAACAAAGCCTGCAATCCTAACACCCCGGTTCCTTGTGGAGACCACCTCTCACCGCGCTAACTCGCAGAGGTTTCTGAACTACAAAAGGAATTTGCAGACGTGTTTTCTCCTCTACTGGGCCGCACAAACATCATACAACACCACATCGAGACCGAGCCGAGCGTGGTGGTACCTTGCCACCCTTATCGCTTGCCCGAACATAAAAAGAAAATAGTTTGGGAAGAATTGGACGCGATGCTTGTGATGGGAGTAATAGAAGAATCCCACAGCGATTGGTCCAGCCCGGTCGTCCTTGTTCCCAAGAGCGAAGGGTCTGTACGTTTCTGTGTGGATTATAGGAAAGTCAACGCGGTGTCTAAATTTGACGCGTACCCAATGCCCCGTGTTGATGAACTGCTCGATCGGTTAGGTACTGCTCGGTTTTATTCAACCTTGGATCTAACGAAGGGTTATTGGCAGATCCCCTTGACACCAATATCCCGTGAAAATTGGATTACACCAATTCGTGACGCTTCCTTTCGGTTTGTTCGGGGCACCAGCCACGTTTCAGCGTCTCATGGATAGGATCCTCAGACCGCATACTGCTTACGCCGCTGCCTATCTAGACGATATCATCATTTATAGCAATGACTGGCAGCGGCACATGCAACATCTGAGGGCCGTCCTGAGATCGCTGCAGCGGGCGGGGCTCATGGCAAACCCGAAAAAGTCGTGTGATTGAGCGTGTGGAGGTACGGTATCTGGGGTTCCACTTGGGTCATGGCCAGGTGCGTCCCCAAATTGACAAGACCGCGGCGATTGCGACTTGCCCTAGACCCAAGACCAAAAAGGGGGTGAGGCAGTTCCTGGGGCTGGCTGGCTATTACAGAAGATTTGTGCCTAATTATTCAGATGTCACCAGCCCGCTGACTGACCTCACTAAAAAGGGGGCTCCAGATTCGGTCCAATGGTCGGAGCAGTGCCAACAGGCGTTTACACAGATTAAAGCTGCACTTTGTGGGGGGCCGCTTTTGCATGCACCTGACTTCTCTCTCCCTTTTTTTTTGCAGACGGACGCTTCAGACAGAGGGCTGGGGGCTGTACTCTCGCAGGTGGTGGAAGGGGAGGAGCGCCCGGTGCTGTACATCAGTACAGCACCGTAGAGAAGGAGTGTCTGGCCATCAAGTGGGTGGTCCTCACACTCCGTTACTACCTGCTGGGGCGGGCCTTCACCCTCTGCTCGGACCACTCCCCACTCCAATGGCTTCACCGCATGAAGGATACTAACGCCCGGATCACCCGTTGGTATCTGGCCCTCCAGCCCTTTAAATTCAAGGTGGGCCACAGACCGGGGGTGCAGATGGCTGTTGCCGACTTCCTCTCTAGAAATGGGGGGGAGTGGTAGGCAGGTCGGATGACGCCCCGGCCTGAGTCGGGCGGTGGGGGTATGTGGCAGCGAGGGCGTGGTCAAGCACCCGTCCGGGAGAGAAAAGCGGTAAGGGCGCTTACACCTGAGCTAAATTATGTCTAACACCTGTCTCTAATTTCAGTGAGCATGGGGAGAGCGGCATAAAAGGCAGCCAGAGGGCCTCCATGGGGAGAGAGAGACTGACATGAGAGTTACTGTGTGTGTGTGTATGTGTGTGTCATTAAGTTTGTGTTTAGAAGTGCTGAGCGCACATTGTTAAGGTTAATAAAGAACCTCACCTCTGAGCCACTATGTCAAGTGTCATCCTTGAAGGAGATCTTTACAATGGGCAACTAATATACTGGAAAAATGCTTTTCGTCAAGCGCCTCCTATTGTTTTGAAGTGAATTTTCTTTTCAAATAGCCTGACAAAAATAAATAAAAAAGATTCTCAGTCTTGGTGTGAATAGAGCTTTCTTTGGCAGTGCGTTTCTCAAATTCATCTCGGATTTGTTGTGAATAGGCCTTTAGACTGGTCCTTTCAGTAGGGCTTTGATTTGATTATGGATTCAAGGCATGTTCCGGGTTCAGTTCTGGGTTGCCATGATGTTGATTACCACAGAAACCCCTTCCTCAGTTGTTGTTGTTGTTTTTACAGGTATTAACCTTTGATACAAGTATATGTGTACATGCCATTAAATCACTGGTCATTCTGTAATTAAAAGTTGGGCAAAATCTTTTCCAGTGAATTTCTTTTAATAATAGGATCAAATGGGCAGATTCAGTTCATATCAAGTTTCAGGAATTGATAAAAGAAACCAACACTGTTATAATTGTTTTATTTTTTATTTAATTTTTTCCACATTAAACAGTCTACCATTCATCTAATTTTAAGTTATCCAACCAACAAATGGCTTACACTTGTATCCGCATATTAAGCTGGAATACTGTATGAGAAAGTATTTAAACATCCATAAGATTGCACATATCAGCTTTTTAAGCTATACATTAAAAATTGTGTGTTCATATTTACTGCCTAGCCCTGTGCACTTCCACTGTAAGTGCCTTACTCTCTTTAGCTTCATTTTTGCTTTTTGAGCCTAAACAGTATGCAGGCCTGATTCATGCATATCTCACAATTCATTGGTGCAAAATGAAAAAAAATGGCTTGAACGAGAAAAAGACTTTATTAAGTGCTTACCTGAATGGAAAAAAGGCAAAAGCCTGCTGCGTAGCAAGCATAAATGCCTAGCTTTCTGTGTCAGCAAAATACATGACTGCAGTATGCATATACAAACAGTGAATTTTAAACACTGCCCATCAGAGCAGAGACGTGGTGGAGGCATATGAATTTCCCATGATCATAGAAGTAATTAGATTGGTGTGAGATCAAATTTCAGATGTGCTTATTGAGTCATCAATAATGTTTTGAAGGGGCATCATTATCCAAGCACTAATGCAGTAATTAATTAATCCTTCCTGTTTCTTTCAATTTATCATTGGCTTTTTTTGGTCTGACAAATTACAGCACTCATATGCAGGAGGAGGAAATGCAAATTGTGATGGATTCGCACTGCCAATTCATGCTTTTCATCACAGATGCCAAAACTGATAGTCTACTGGTAAAAATGCAAAAACTAATTACAGTATTAAGGCAATATAACCCAAAGGTGTTCAGTCAAAAGTCTAATTGCACAATTCTTTTTTTTCTAGCAGCGGTTGTTACATGTGTTTTACTGCTTGTGCTGTAATTTTATAAAATTCATTAATCAAAATTTCTGTTTGCCTAAACAATGGTTTGATATAGAGCTCAACAGTCCGGTTCTGGAAGTAAAAATATCATTCATTCTTTCCACTGGCGAATTGATACTTAACAATAACTTTTAGGCTAATCCTTGAAAGACAGACCTACCGTGAGTCCAGAGGTTGTTAATCAGTCGTATATGCTTCTGCTGAACCATCTGTTGATTTGACTTCAACATAAAAAAATAATTATAATAATAATGTGTTTAATAGTGGAAATCCTGGTAAGGAACTACATTTCCCATGATCCTGAAAGGAAAAATCCACCAATCAGAGAATCACAGCAAACAAAGCATGCAAAAAGTGCTCTGCAGTGAACGGCAACTACTACGATGTAGTGTGAAAGATGCAATCAGGTCAGTTTCCCTACAATCTTCAACTAATCATACTATATATATGAATATATCTGAATGTTTTGCAAATACACTGTTTCTTTTGTACAGTATGTTGCATTTTACATTTTTGCTCTTTTTTGAATTGTTTTGTGTTTCATATTTGTTTTAGCATTAATTATTACCATTAAACAGCAAAAAAATCCTTCAAATCTGCATCTATTTCAGCAGTTTCCCATTGTGATAATTTACCTACTGTAGTGTGACAACATGCTCTGTGACAGGATCAATGTGTATTGCTTTCTGAACAATGCTGGTGGAAATTGTTTTTTTTTTGTTTGTTTTTTTTTCCGTGTTGAATAATGTATTTATTGACATTCAAAAATACTGACATGGGTAAAATGTGTGACAACTAACCCCAGTCTCCCTACATAGTTTATTGTTCTGTTCATACAGTATGTGTTAATCTGAAAATAATTGCATGTCCAACACAATATTGAATATTTCATTTTGACTAGATTTGAACTAATGGTACATTTCCCTGTTCCCAAAATCCACTGATATTGAGTATGCAGTCATAGTATATTAAATATACACTACCAGACAAAAGTTTAACACCTATTTATCCTTTATTATTACAATTTCCCACAATGTAGAATAATAGTATATCCATCAAAACTATGAAATAACAAAAATGGGAGTATTAGAATTAAGTTATGACATCAGGAGTTTTGCTGGACACTTTCCATACTTTTCCTTCACTATCACTGTAATTTGTCCATTTATTTATTTATGTATTTAAACTTACTTTTGTAGTGCAATTTATATGTAGACACAATTTATACAGTATTTGTCTACAAAACTAATTAAAGACATTTAAGCATTAGTCTTCAGATCAAAAGATTTTTCAGATCACGAAAAACATAAATTCAGTTAACTGTGTCCAAACTTTTGACTGTTAATGTATAAATTGTATCAAATTTAACTTGATTGCTTACACAGGAACAACTCACCCCCACCCCACCCCCAAAAATGATAACAATAATAATTCTCTAAAGTTAAAAATGAGCTAAGACCAATTAGTTGAACAAATCCAGCAGGCTTGACTATCGTGGACCTCCTGTGATGCAGTCATAATATGTAATGAGCAACATTATAAAGCTGCACTGGATTGTGGCTGAACAGATTGAATCAAGTTGATCATATCTGTAGGCACGTAGCTTTTGCTTTGCTCTTGTTTTATATGTGTTGGCATGCACCGAGGGACAAGACAGCTATTATTTTGAGCTTTCAGATACTTTAATCTGTCCTTTTCAGCCAAAGTACTTTACAAAGCCATTTTGTCCTGAAATACATAACTGCAAAACAACTTTTTACCAGCTAAAGTTATTACCCCATCCCTGCTGTGGGACTTGAAGCTGTTTCAAAAGCCCATAGAACAGGTCTGAAATGTGACCCATCTTTGCCACCAAGTGGCAAAACATCAGTGGGACTAGCAAAGTCTTGTTGAAAGCTAAACCTGTCACTAGCATTACTGAACAATAATGATCTGTGTAAAATGGCAAACAGTACATATATATATATATATATATATATATATATATATATATATATATATATATATATATATATATATATATATATATATAACATACTTTGTTTTGTTAATATTCTGTCTTAAATTGAATTTTATCCAGATGATGTAGGCTGTAGTTCACTCTTATGGAAATACTATAACCATTCAATGAACAAATAAATGAATGTTCAGCTAACTTGGCAAAGGTATTGTCAAAACTGCAAAGATTTCTCAAAGGTTTATTAGGTATCTAGGTTCAGATGCAGTACAGTAGGAAAATAAAATGCCTTACTCACTATAACACATGGTCCAGCACACTGTGTTTTGTCAGGTGCAGCCACAGAGTTGATATTAGCAGATTGCTGAACTGAACAGAAGAACAGAGCTTATTAGTGGTGTTTGCTAAGGCATGCATGAGTATTATGTTGATTATATTTAAAGTTAGGATATCCCTAAGTATATAACTCTACTGCGTAACTCGTCCAGCAGCGTTTGTGACACAAAAATGAATGATTCCTCAAATCATGAGCCGTTTTGAGTAGAGCTGTGCTATAACTTTACTAAGTGCTGAGACCATTTTCACCCGACAGACGATACAAAAATGAAATAAAATACAAAATCCATTGATGTTCTAAATACAGACTGTTTAATGCAGCACAGAGGTGCCATAATAAAATCCAATAATTTGAACCTAACTGTGAATTCAATAAAAGTAGTAAAAATAAATCATTATAAAAAATAAGATGGGTAACATTTTGTTTTATTTATCTACATGTGAACAGCCATTCACTATCTACACTGATGTAAGTGTCATTATGTCTTAAATACATCATAACACAGTAACAATTCTTGATTCCTTTCAAGTTGGACATGACAAAATCAATGACTTATTTGAGATTAATTGAGCAACTACTCCAACTGATATATAGCCTAAGTGTTTGTGATTCACTAGGAAGAACTGGCTCATGAATCGGACAATCCGGTCTCAGAGATCATCCATTTGTTTTTCATAAATAATTTGGAACGAGTAGTGTTGGGTAAGTTATTCAAAGAAGTAATCAACTATAAATGACTCATCTAAAAATGCTAATCAGAGTACTTTACTGATTATTTCATTGGAAAAGTAATCACATTACTAATGCATTTTTTTAAGTTACTGTCTAAAACACTCTGGAGGGCGGGGCCAGGTCATGATCCTACACACCCGGTCCCGTATTAGGCTAATTATGCCTCCGTGAGGGTTAAGGGCTGACTGCAGAGGATCGTGCGGGAGAGAGAGATCGTTTACGGACATGTCCGTCATGTGTGTGTTTGCGTCTTCTTTTAAGTTTATCATTAAACTATTATTTACATTGAAGGGCCGGTTCTCACCTCCTCCTTTCCATTGATCCCTTTTCAGTTTTATGCAACTGGGCACATAATATCATAAAGAATTGGTCTAGACTTCGACAAATATGCAACCACCAAGAAAGCACCCAAAAAACCCTAGCAACACAACGAAACACTCTCAGGACACCTTTGTAACTATACAGTTCATCAATGACATGGCAACCATCCACAATTTCATTACATCGTGGGAATAGGTTTTGCACGGGAAAATACCACTTACATTTTATTCAGAAATGGTAAAAATCTAATCTGCAGTTTTACTGTCATGGTGGGCGATTCACTGGTCTGGGTTAGTCCATCACTTTCCACTCTCAAGCACTTAGTTTCATGGTGTTTTTAGAAGCTCAAATGGAACATGCTTTTCTCTGTAAAATAAAGTGCTGACATCATAGAAAGTATGTGCTTAAACTTTCTTGAGATTTACTGTGCCTTTAAACATGTTTACATATCCTTTGATGCCTGGGCCCCCAAGGCCAGTGAGGGGAAAAGGTTATCACAAACATCCCATAATTGCAACTTTCAAAGGGCAATCTCTCGTGAATCTGCAAAGTAAAACAACTTTTATAGTCTCATGGGTTATTCTAAACTACATAGATGTTAAAAAGAATGTAAACAGGCCTCAAGAGGTGAACTCATCTGATAAAAATGATCTATTGAGTTTAAAATTTGCATCTTTCTGAGTAAAGTTAATAATGTCAAGTAGTTCAATTCCAAATGTCACGTCTTTGTAAACATACGGATGCATTTTTCGAAGAATATGTGGGGGTCACATTTCACCCCAAAATCAAAAGAAAATTTGCATAATTGCTTTGCATTGTGACATTTTAATGACAATAAAGCACATATTTCTCCCAGATTCCCATTACTTTAATGGGAATTCGATTTAAAATTTTAATCAAATTAATTACATGATATGACAATTAATTTGTCATATTAATTACAATCAAACGCATATAATTTTTGCAGGGAAAGGCCCCCCGAATAAAGACAATTCCATATAAATAGCATACTAATTCCACAGTTAATAAAATATTTTCAGATATTGTGTTAATTTTGAAATCATAATTATATATATATATATATATATATATATATATATATATATATATAAACTGAAAGCAGGTTTTTATTTTAGAATTACCACAATATTAATTTAATTGCAGTAAATGCTACCATTCAGTATACTTTCAAATGTACTTTCCAATTTGAATAATATCCCTTTTTTCATATCTGTCTGTCTGTCTGTCTGTCTATCTATCTATCTGTCTATCTGTCTGTCTAAAGCCGACCGTATACAGTAATTGCTCTGTGCCACAATTTCTTTCTTTGCTTATTCTGCATGTATTTCTCTGAGTATCCATCTCCTTCTCGCTGTCAGTGGCGTTCAATGGAGTATGTGCAGTCAGTCAATGCAGTCATGTTGTCTTTACCAGGGTTCATGGTCAAATGTTTGTCTGAGGGAGCAAAAGGGTCCTTCTGTTTCACTGACCCCATCTGTGGTGGAGCATAATGATTTTTTCACGCTGCATTAAGTTAACACCACACTGCCAGCAAGGCAGGCCAAGACCTGGCCTTTAATTGGGGATTTGTGTGTGTGTGAGAGAGTTGTGTTTGGTGGGGTGCACTACAAAACTGTATTTAAATCTTTCATTTTCCATTCTTTTCTGAGTCACTCGGCTTTAATCCACCTTTTGTTTGCTCTCTGGATCATGTCATTTGCCACACATACAGTAATCCAGAAAGAAAGAAAAGAAGACTGTTCCCGCTTTGTTTGTTTACATAGCAGATGATGATGATACCATATTTGTGGTTTAGAATTAGGTCATGTGAAAGTCAACTTGCGAATCAGTGATGTCATTACTGAAAATGATATGCTTATATAATGCTGTGATTCTACATTTTATTCAACTTATGCAGATATATGTTTCTTACTGTAATCAGTATTTTGCCATGATTTCCAGAAAAAAATAGCTTTAAATATTTACTGGCCAACCTGCCTTCAGCAAATAATATCTTTGAGCATTATGGCAATTTTTTGGAAAATCATCCAAAAGATGGCACTATAATAGGTTTATAAATCTTTGCAATCTGATGGAAAACAAGTTAATCCACTTTTGACTTTTTACCTGAGATGGAATTTCCCCTGGGAAAAACTAAGATTGCTGCTGGAAGTGGTATTAGGGAGGCCATCTGGGGGTGCTCACCCTGAGGTCTGTGTGGGTCCTAATACCCCATTATAGTGACGGGGGATACTATACTATATAAAAAACACCATCTTTCAGATGAGATGTTAAACTGAGGTCCTTACTCTCTGTGGTCATTAAAAATCCCAGGGTACTTCTCCTAAAGAGTAGGGGTATAATCCTGGTGTACTGGCAATAATCCCCCCCATTGGTCCTTATCTATCATGGCCTCCTAATAATCTCCATCCCTGAATTGGCTACATCACTCTACTCTTCTCTCTACCAATAGCTAGTGTGTAGTGGGTGATCTGGTGCACTACGGCTGTTGTCGTACCATCCAGGTAGATGCTGCACACTGGTGATGGTTGAGGAGATTACCCCATACTATGTAAAGTGCATTAAGTGTCTAGAAAAGTGTTATATAAATGTAAGGAATTATTATTATTATTAGTAGTAGTAGTAGTGTCACGAACCCCGCTCCTCTGCTTCTCCCCGCATCGTCTAGCACACACACGCACACTCCCTCACTCCCCTCGAGCTTTTCACGCTCTTTTTGCTCGCTCGAGCCCTCACGCCCACTTTGCTCCTACTCGCTCACATGCTCGTAGGCAATCTCACTTCCTCGAGTTTCTCACGCGCTTCCAATCCCCAGAACATTATGACCACCTGCACTCGCGTCATCTGCACTCCTGCACATTAGTTTCACCTGCACTCGTCTCATCACCTGTCATGGTTTACACCTGCACTCGCCCCTATATATATCACCACCCTTTCGCTGCACGGGTGTTGGTTATTGTGTTTAGTTTCCCGTATCTTTGCCCCCCGCTAGTCTCGTCTAGTTCTGACCTCCTCTTATTTACCCCTTAGCTTGCCAGCTCCCCTTGTTCCCCTGTCTTTGATCCCGCTAGTCCCGTCTAGTTCTTCGCCCTAATTGTTAACTGTTTTCCCGGCTTCGACCTCCCGCTCTCGTTTACCACTCTCTCCCGGATTTGCCCCTTACGATACTTTGATTCCCCGGCTTTTGACCCTACGCTTCCCTCGACAGCTCTTCACTGGATTTGCCCTTTGTACTTTTGCTTGCACTGCTTTCTATTAATAAAGCAGTTTCATCCGACATTGTGACTGTCTCATCTTGTGTGTGTGTGTGTGTGCGGGTTACAAGTAGTAGTAGTAAATAGATTGCCTACATCGTGCAGGCTCTGTGTTTTCCCTGACAACCAAAGCCAATCTATTTATGGTGCTAAAGGTGACTAATGATGTTATTTTCTATTCATTTTGTAAGATTGTTTATTAGAGATACATGCCTTTCATCAGACTTTTGGTAAGACATGATCCTCAGTTGATCATGACATCTACCAGTAGAATTCAGACCTTTTTAAGTCCTCCCTTCATTCATTCTCTCAGCTGCCTTTCCATTGCATGGATGCAAGCTACAATTAACACCCTCCTCCATCACCAGCTCCACTTCTTGTATAATAGCTTAGCCTTTAGGTTTCTCAATGACTGTAATGTTATTCTGTGCTCTTTGTAATTCTAGACTGACAATCATTTGGTTATTCACTGCTCTCCCTGCTCTATCCATGCATGGCTGCATGGATGGATGGGGAATTTGCTCAGAATATTACTGTAAAAAGGAAATATTGGTGGCGTGCTGCATTTGGAAGACTTTCCTGTGACATAAAATGACAGTAAGGATTGGCTTGTGATATTTTAATATCCCAATGGCTGTGTGCTTCAAATTGTGATGTACAATATAGAAATCACATTCTGAGGACAGCATCCGAATAAAGATAAATCTGAAATGCACACTTGACTCTGATTTATTTGGAAAGGCCTGGTAAAATAGATGGTATAATGCAGGACACTGCCGGACACTTTCAGAAGTCGAATAGAACATTGGAGAGACTGATAGTCGAGTGTCTGGGTATGTCCGGATAGGTCAGAAACACGGAACTGTATATCTGCACATAGCTGCACAATATATGTATGAAATGTGTTGTCTGTCACTCTTCATCCTCAACCAAATTGTTGAAAAACAGTTAAAATACCTTTGCAATCCAGATAGGTGGCTGGATTACACTACTTGACTTATAAATCTGTGTATATATATTTTTTAATATTTGGCATTATACTTTTACCCACTTTGAAATTGTCTACAGACAAAAAACTAGGGATCACACACAAAATTAATGGGGATCACACATTACCCAACTGTCGAGTCGATACAATTTGATCATCAGTTTACGCTAAAACACATGCCCTCCCATTCTAGGAGACAAATGACATATGTAAATAATAAATACAAAATTGGGGGGGGTGGGGGGCATTGTCAGTATGGCTCTTGGGACTGCAATACAAGGTGAGAAGCCTTAAAAGTTGAACAGCACTTAAGTGCTTGTTCACTGACTCCTTTCTTAAGCTTTGTGACCCAGTGAGCTCAATTTCCAATAGCTGTTCACGTATGACTTCAGATTTGAGTCATGGAGTGTCACACAAAGAGATTTCTTCTGTAGTCATGGATAGTCAGCTCAATATCAGGCATGTATATTGTAAAACAGTTAAAAGATGGGCAAGGAGGAGGCGAGAACCGGCTTGTCAACATAAATAATATTTTAATGTAAACTTAAACCAAAAGCACAAACATAAACACACATGACGGACATGTCCGTAATTCTCACTCTCTTGAACCATCGTCACCGGCCGCCTTTATCCCTCGCGCCCCCCTCCGCTCCACATATATATTTTAAAATCATTGCAACAGAGTAAGAAATTTTAGTCAGATCCTATCATCCATCCATCTTATAGCCGCTTGTCCTATGCTGTGCCACGGGTAGTGCTGGAGCCTATCTCTGCTGTCTTGGGCTGAAGGCAGGGAAACACCCTGGACAGGTGGCCAGTACATCACAGGGCAACACACACATACATACACATTCACTCACACCTACAGACAATATAGGGTCTCCAATTAAATTAATCTGCATGTCTTTTTGAATGTGGGGGATACCAGAGCACCCGGAGAAAACCCACACAAACACAGGGAGAACATGCAAACTCTACACAGAAAGCCTCAGTTGAGTTAGGACTCAAACCTTCTTTCTGTGAGGCGATAGTTTTACCCACTGAAACACTGTGCCGCCATAATACCTATCATACACTATGCAAATTTCTCTGACTTTCCCAAAATCTGCAGACTTGAGCCAACTAGCAGCAAATCGGCCCATTAAAACCGTATAGTGTAATCTAGCCATTATAAGCAAATATTTTACTACATTTTGCTAGATTTCTCTAAAAACAAAACTAAAATCATTTTTTGTTTTTTAACAGAAAATGTATCTTGTTTTAAGGATGTTTAGATATTTTTAATGATAAACAAGACCAAAATATAAATGATCATTTTCCAATGTCCATGTATGCACTTTGAGTTATTTCTACTTGACTTCCCAATGTGTTCTCAATTTCAGTGTGTGAAACACCCATTTAGAACTAAACGTCTCTTGGGCAGGATCCTCCAAGAGACAAGTCTGGCTTCAGACACATTCCCTCATAATGCATTTCACATTGGAGTTCTGAGCAGACACTGAGCAAAAACTCAAACTTACAGTATAACTGAACAGAGAGGAATCTAATCCAAATAGGATTTAACATCATCTGCTTCCAAAGAAATTGATCCTAAGCATAGGAAAGGTGCAAGTCACATGACAATTTGAAGGCTTAAACCTTGGACTTGGAATTTGGCATACAAATTTCCAATGTGCAGTGGTAGGACGGTAGGGATACAATATAAAACAATTTTTTTGCCACATGCTTAAAGCTATTTTGATAGTGTAAAAAGGTTTGCTGTAGAAGAATTGCATGGCCAGTGTTTATTTTACCAATGACATCTCAAGGTGATAAGCTCAGCTTCCCTCTCAAATGCTCTTTTGGGATAAAGGATACTCTGCTAAATTAACGTTATCTCATCAGCTCTCAGAAAACGTAGATTTAGCCAAAAATAGATCACACTCGCACCTCAGCCATCTTAAAAACACAAAACACACAGACATGTACACAGTACCATGACAATTTCCCATTTCTCCACCTGGAATGCTTATACGTCTTTCCCCACCAGCACCAGTGTCTTGTCTTGGTGATAAATATGTTTTTGTCTCTGGTAAGTCTGGCTGTGAATGACTAAATCCTGCGGAAACGTACCCCTTCTAACATCCATCGATAACACCGTCCACCAACCTTTTACTCTGTCTTTAAACTGGTTATAGATAATTATTCTACTGGACCCCTGTGACCCCTTTGCACCTCTCAAAGCCTTGGAGCTCTTCTTTGAAAAATGCCATCCCTGTGTCAGAATGAGGTCAGTAGTCAAACTAAGGGGCATATTGTGGAGTGGTGCTCTGCATTAGGAAAACGTGACATCAATAAAACATCACAAGTGTGGGGGGCTTAGCTACTTGTTAGGAATACCATAGATAAAGGCATTGATGGTTGTAACAAGGTTCGAGGAAGCGGAAGATGGTGAATCCAACTCAAAGGTAAATTTATTACACACAAACACATTCACTTTCTTGAGTAATGATGAAGCTTCAGACAAACTCAGAATGATGGCAGCACTGACATCCACACGTGCTCTCTCTCTCTCTCTCTCTCTCTCACTCTGAGGTCTGGTCCCTTTTTATTCCCCCCCATCTCTCACTGCGAACATAGAAACATCAATTATCAACAATTCATCTCAGGTGAAAACCCATACAGCTTCCTCTCCCCCCAGGCAAATGTTGGACCACGACCTCACCTCCACATACCCCCACTGCCCGACTCAGTCCAGGGGAAATGTATGGCCTGCCTACTCCCACCCCAGCCCTTTTTTGCAGTGGAAGTCTGCAGCAGATGGCTGGAGTGCCAGATACCAATGGGTGATCCAGGCATTGGCATCCTTCATGTGGTGGAGCCATTGGAGAGGGGCATTGTCTAAACAGAGGCTGAATGCTCATCCCAACAAATAGTAGCGGAGAGTGAGGACCACCCACTTGATGGCCAAGCTCTCATTTTCCATGATGCTGTACTTCGCCTCTCTCATGGAGAGCTTCCGACTTATGTACAACACCGGAAGCTGCTCCCCCTCCACCACTTGGGACAGTACAGCACCCAGCCCCCTGTCCAATGCATCCGTCCGCAAAACGAAAGGGAGAGAGACGTCAGGGAAGTGTAGCTTTTACCTGTGTGAATGCTTGTTGGCACTGCTCCGACCATTGGACCGGGTCTGGAGCCCCCTTTTTAGTGAGGTTAGTCAGCGGGCTGGTGATGTCCGAATAATTAGGTACAAACCTACTATAATAGCCAGCCAGCCCCAGGAACTGCCTCACCCCCTTTTTGGTCTTAGGGCTTGGGCAAGTCACAATCAGCACCCAGCCATGACTCAAGTGGAACCTCAGATACCATACCTCCAGCCGCCCAATCGCGCACTTCTTGGGGATTGCCGTGAGCCCCGCCTGCCGCAGTGACCTCAGGACCGCCCTCAGATGTTGCATGTGCGGCGTAAGCGGTGTCTGGTCTGAGGATCCACGAATTGGTGTAATCCAAAAGGCATGGAGAAGGCTGTTTTCTCACGGGAAATTGGTGTCAAGGGGATCTGCCAATAACCCTTTGTCAAATCCAACGTTGAATAAAATCGAGCAGTACCTAACCGATTGAGCAACTCATCAACACAGGGCATCGGGTATGCGTCAAATTTAGACACCGTGTTGACTTTTCTATAATCCACACAGAAGCGAACCGACCCGTCACTCTTGGGAACAAGAACAACCGGGCTGGACCAATCACTGTGGGATTCCTCTATTACCCCCATATCAAGCATCGCATCCAATTCTTGCCGAACTATTTCCTTTTTGTGTTCGGGCAGGCGATAGGGGTGGCTACGTACCACCACTCCTGGCTCGGTCTCGATGTGGTGCTGGATGTGGTTTGTACGACCCGATAGAGGGGAAAACACATCCGCAAACTCCTTTTGCAACTCGGCAACCTCTGTGAGTTGGTACGGTGAGAGGTGGTCTTCGCAAGGGACCGGGGTATTATGATTATGTTTTTTGTTTACCTCCAGTCCAAGCTCCGCCCTCTCCGGAACTACCGTAGCCAACATCACAGGGACCACCTCCCTCCACAATTTCAGGAGGTTGAGATGATATATCTGACGTGCACCACCCTCTATCGGTTCATTTTACTTCCTAATCGAGATCTCCCACTCGTCGTGTGACCTCAAAGGGTCCTTGCCACTTGGCAAGTAATTTAGAGCTCGATGTTGGGAGCAATACGAGTACCTTATCTCCCGGTGTAAATTCCCTTAGCTGAGCACCCCTGTCATACAGCCGGCGTTGGTGTTCTTCGGCTTGGAGCAAATTCTCCTGTGTTAATTGCCCCAGAGTGTGGAGTTTTGCTCGAAGATCAAGAATGTACTGGATTTAATTCTTACTATTAGAAGGTCCCTCCTCCCAAGCTTCACAGATGACAACCGGTGTCCACCGATGCTTGGTGAGTACCCCCCTTGATTCTTACCGGTACCCGGTATGCTCCGGCTCAATCGGGGGCAGCCTGCGGGTTGTCGGGGACGCGGACCACAATCCCCAGCTACATCACGGGGCATTGATCCCGGAAGTGCCCCGGGTCCCCGCAGCCCCAGCATGCCGGCCCATATGCCACGCCCGCACCTGTGTAGGCGGACAGCTCCACCTGAGGGGGAGGGCGGCGGGGTGCTGTAGAGGCAGGGGACGTCCACTGCCTTGAGCAGGGAACTGGTCACGTTGGCAGGGCTCCTCGCCTCTGCAGGGCAGGAACGGGGCAGTAAAACGTTTATTTAACACAGTTTACAGGTATCTGACATTATACTCTTGTGTAAGTTCTGGTATCGAATTCAACTATATTTAATTTTACCGTAAATGCAGTACATCAGCAATAAGAGCAAATAACAATAGCAGGAGAACAAACAGCAGTTGTTATTATTGGGTACATTGATATGGAACACCTATTTTTCACAATCCAATCAATTCCTGATGGATAAAATGTCCCACCTAATTATTATTATTTATTTATTATTTTTGAATACTCTTTTTCTCTCAGAAATATGTCAAATTACAGAAGTAAAATTGGTTGAGTATGTCGTTTCGTGTTCAATTTAAAAGTACAGATGGTTTCATGACCTGTGTTTATTCTGAGCATTAATACTTCAGATTGTACACTCGGTCATGAACCAAACCCTGTACAGTGTTTCACAAATGGTTATTTCTTCAATTAAAGTAATGGAAAACTCATTGCATTTCTGTGCACCATTTGAACTGCTCATTTCTGCACACAAGCTCTAAAACTTGTCGTTAAAGTTCCTTTTCAGCCAGTAGAGCAGAAGTTAACCTCCAACCCCTCACCCACTATGCCCTTTCGGAAGTGGGTGCCTTTAATTTCTGGATACTGACAGCTTTTTGTGAAGGAAGTCCTTCAGAGGGATTGCTACGGAAGGAGGCAAAGCCATCGTGAAGAGAAAAGGGTGATTTGAAAGAGCCTTAATTTGCAGCGTCTCTCTTAAAGCACTCCTATCAATCTTCTTTTACTCATCAGATCTTCAATGTTTGCCAACAATTCATTCTCAGGCTCTGTGTTTGCACACTGCTCACTTGCTGATAATTAGAGTAGTAAATTCTTTCCCAGCATTTCCTATATGCATTATACTGCCTTGTGCTACTGTCCTTCCATTGGTCAAAACTACAATGTTCAATAAAACAAGATTTGGGGGAGAAATATGCAGAAGTCTGGAGAATGGATTTAAACAGAGCTGGGAGAACTACATACTTATCGGTAACAAAGTATTATTAACTATTAATAATACTTTATTATTATTATCCATGCTGGGGCCGTGGGGTAGTCCATTTGTATTATTATTATATGCACCAGCAACGGCATGTTGTTATCCAGCAAATTATGCTGTGGGTTTTTTCATTGAACCATCAACCATGAACCATCAACTACAGCACGTGCCCACCCACCCAGTAAATACACACAAAATACATATTAACACATATTAACACCTATATTCATAAAACAATTCTTTCTTTTTTGTTTTATTTTGTCTCATCTTCTTGTCTCATCTCTACTTGTTAGAACTATGATGTTGGAACTTTGTTGGTAAAGATGGAACTTGTAACCATAGTTGGCTGACGATGCATTTGGGAAATGCACCCCTGGTTGACCAGCTTCATTGGCTATAATTTGCTGGATAACAACATGCCGTTGCTGGTGCATAGTGCAAAACAAGCATATACTAGCCTTTACCAGCATGGAAATTGCATGCTGGTAAAGCTGGTCTTTTCAGCAGGGATCTATAATATTCACTTCATAAAATGGCAGAAACTATTTCCCAAAGCATGGGGGCTAAGCTCATGACCCTGCCTTTAACTTTTGCTGCATTACCATCGACCAGTGAGAATTTCTGACAAGCAGGCCTGGCTGTGCTTTTAAATATCCAATTTGCTGTAATCCCTCTTCATTTCAAAGAGACTTGGGTCTTTCCACACCTTCTTATCTGTCAAACAATCTTCCACTAGTACTAGATAATTGTATATGCCCTTACCTTCCAAAGGTGCACTCAGTATTTTTTCCCCATTAAAAAAATATTTACTCCTAAAGAAATTTATTGTAATTTTGAAACACATGTATACAATATTGACCACTCAAAAGAGATGAGGTCTCTAGTCATATCTGTAACCTTATAAAAGCTGTTTTAATTATACATAGGGGAGGGGCGCCCTCATGGGGGCTGCCATTTTAGAATCACATGACCAACTGAATACTACTTGCTTAATATCAGTAACCGTATTGTTATTGGACACTTTCACTATTGGATTAATTTAATAATGGCTGATTGAGAATAGTGAATTTCTACAATGGGATCTGTAACTGAAAACTATGATTTTGAATGATGCTGCATCCACACCACTAGGTGTCACTGTAAGTCCAAGATGACACAAGAAAATTTTTACTGAGTGCATCTTTAAGAGGTAAAATACTATCCATGTATATTTAATGTCACTACAAGGTCAAGCTGTCCTGTGTTTCCCCCAGAGAAAATAAGCTTTAAATAATAAAACATTTTTTTTTTTTTTTTTTAGATGCTAATCAACTAAATGTAAGGTGTTGGAGTGGATCGTCCTGGTTGAAGTGGTCGTTTACATCAAAATGAGGCTGTGGAAATCAAAAAGAGCTTGAGTCATCAATAAAGTGGTTAGACTGCTACAGTGCTGATTTGCCTATGAATACCCTCATTTTTTATTTTTTTTACACTTTCAAAGTATCATCCCCAAAACTGCATGACAAACATTTAAAATAAGGTGCATTTATAAAAGATATACTGTTAATATTTCTCTCAGTTTCCCTTTTATTAATCTTTTCTCAGAGCACTGTCCTTAAAGCACGATTTACAGAGCAATACATTTTTTCTCCAACAAGGGTTAAAGGTAACCAAGCATCAGGACAAATGGTACTCAACAGCCATGTGGTCTCGATTTTCATTGCACTGACATTATTTACTGGCTTTGCAGTCAGGAAATAATGTGTTGAGGAGAGGAAACTCAATTCTGTTGAAATGCAGCTGTTTTAATGGTACGAAGAGGTAAAGCTTTCAATGAACACAGTCAAGCACTCCTTCTTTATACTTGACAGGATTATTACCTCCTAGTGCTCGACCTCATCAAAAGAAAAACATTGCAGTTAGATGGATTCCCTCCCTTGAAGACTTTTGAAGTGCGCAAAAACAGTTAATGCTGAACTTTTTGTCTTGTTAGTTTCTCTCTTTCTTTAAACTCCAGGAAAGTCTTGTTAATTGGAGTACTCAGGAATGTATTCACGGCTTATTGCGCACTATACTTTAGTGCAAAAACTTGCATCTTATTCACTAACCACTTGCAATCAGGTTAAACTGGTGCTATCTGCACTGTGCCAGTGGTATTTAAGTAAGTGTCATTCATTTAAGTACAAACACTCCTTTCTATGCAAACTAGGTTTTATAGATTGTGCCATATTCAAAGTGAGCATTATTTGCCTGCCACAATTTACAAATGAGCTAAATTTAGCTTAAAAGAGAAGTTTTTGTACATTACTGCACCTTGTGTTAAGGTAGTGTGTGCCATTAACTGATGTGTTATTCTTTAAGAGAATCATGTGCTACAGCATTGCAAATAAACAAGTGTCAGCAAGCACAAATCGTTCCCACCTCATTGTGTTTCAGGGAGGAGAAGGTAGGTTTTTGTGTGTGCTAGCCAAAGGTAGATACAAAAGTATCTGTTAAAATATACCACTTATGTATTAAACTTCTATTTGTAGTGGAGAGCAGTAACATGGCCTATGATTTGATTGGTTACGTCAAAATCACATTATGAACATATGGCCGATGGGTTACCTCTATTAGGGTATTTAAACCCTTCTGACATGCCACCAGGTATGCGTCATGTTCAAGTACTCACCCCCTTCATCCTGTTCAGCGCTATTGTGGAGGTATGTTTGTAGCAGTGTAGCTCGGTGCTGCTCAGTATCACTTTTTTTTAGTAGTAATATTCCTTTTATTAGATTTGTAGTGTGATTTTTAGAGAGAATGCTCAATTCAATCACAACGTCCTGCTCGTGATAGGCTGCTTGCTCCCAGGTAGGTTTTTTTTGGGTGTGTGAACCATTGGAATCCATGCAGAGTTGGTTAGTGCGCTGGCTAGATTTGGCCATATTTGTGTTTTCAGCGAGTTTGTATCTTTTGCGCACCTGCTGTTGGCTGCACAAGATCAGTGAAATCATCAGTATGTGATTTATTTGTGTGTGCGTGTATGTGTGTGTGTATGTGAAACAGTTTTTTCCAACCACTGACTGTTTAATACTGCAGCAAGAGTGTGTTTTTTCATTTTTGTCTGATCAAGTTAGATATAAAAATTTAATTGTGTCAATAAAATATAGTTATTTTTGTATTGGAACCCACATCTCTTGCCTCATTCACTGTAGAACCAACCTGTGTGACCTTTTGGGTTAAAACTTGTGTGATCAGGAACATGTCCCTGGTTGCAATTCCCAGGGTGGCATAGTCTATCCATTTCCATCTACTATATTGATTCTAGTAGTCTGCGTTAACACCCCCTTAGTTCTGCCACATCTTCATGGAACAAATTTGTCTTTCTTGGGCTTGAAATATACTATACAAAAGTATGTGAACTAAAATGCCTATACATACATGACACTTGATTTTATGCATTGTTGCATTGCAAAATATGTTGGAACTAGGGCTGCCGATTTAACGCGTTAATTCAGTGTGATTAATTTTACAAAAAATAACGTGTTAAAAAATTTAACGCAATTAATAGTATTCCCACGGACCATAATAAGGAAGATTCCTGAGAAATGCAAGCTTGTAGTACCACCTGTTTACTCCAGAGGGCAGTAAGTGAAACTTCAGCTCTATGAGCAACGCACAGTTTATACAGTGAAGAAAACACTTCAGTAGGCAGAACAATACAAACATGTGTTACGTTCTTGCGTTCAAAACACTCGAAGGAGCGCAAATGCGATCTTGGGGATCTCAAGATGTGTTTAAAGATTGAGAATTAAACTATATTTAACTTGACACAGTGACCTAAACATTTTATGCTTATGACGCAACACACCAGAAACGTCAGGTGTAGATTGATGGCCTCTTAAACAAGCCCTCATAATAAATCTCCACAAATGCACTTGTGTAATGGATTGCTGTGAACTGTATGCCAATGATTGGCTTATGATCAATAATATGGTAGTAAACAATACATTATATTCTAAAGCCGCTTTTTGTATTGTCTTATCAATGATGAACTCTTCTGCATTTTAATTGTCTTTTAATTATTTAATTTTTAAAAATATACATTATATATCATTTTTTTTATATTTAAAGGTAACTATGTATAATTATATATTGATATAAATGTGTATAATCTTTATATATTGAATTATTGTTATATGAGGGGCTTTCTCAGTAAATATTTGTATATGCGATTAATCGCGATTAATTAATCGGGACACCATGTAATTAATTAGATTACATTTTTTAATCGATTGACAGCCCTAGTTGGAACACATCAAGTATGTACAATGGGACTGCGAGCTTGCAGTGCGTTGGCAAAGTATTTGCCTCTGCTTTTGCAATCTTGTATAGAGTATGTGAATGTCATTTAAGATAAATTATTTTTGCTGTTTTACCATACCTAAATGTCACTCCAATAGGTTTACACCTCCCATTCTCCTGTATTTACATTCCACTCCATTTCTTTAAATCCCTCCATCATGAAATGCGTCCCATAATACGGGAACTGTTGTTTTCTCATTTCACATATGAGGGCAAAGCTTTGTCCCCTTGTGAAAGAATTCCTTTCAAGAAAATGAGGCTGTCATATTCATCAACGATGCAATGCTCGTTGCAGGCTATGCTAGTGCGCATTGACTTTGGGACATTTAGCAGGTTCTGAAAGGGTCTTGGAGAGCAGGAAACTGCACTGCTACTGTAAAAAGTTTTAAAATGGGCAAGGAGGAGGCGGGGACTGGACAAAACATCAAAATAATGTTTTAGGAAAACTTACAAAGACACAAACATAAACACACACGGCAGCTGCATGTGGCTCTCTCTCTCCCGAACTGCCGCATCTGGCTCGGCTCTATCCCTTTCCTTGGCTGATTAGCCCAATTGGGGGCCAGCCGTGCAAGCACACGGCCAGACCCCACGCTCATTCTCGTCACACTCCTCCCTCCTTTGCCTCAGGTCAGGGAACCCCCAGCATGATGTGCATCCTCCCCCCTCCTTTCTGAGTTTCCAGAACTCTTGAGACCTGGGAGGGAGACAAGAGGAGGGGATAGGAACAGAGCGAGGTGGAGCGACAGTGGGAGAAAGAGAGAAGAGAGTGAAAAAAAATTGCTCGGCATTTCTCAGACATGCCGTCGCCTGGTCCTCGACCCAGGTGGACAGCAGCGAGTCCTCCGACCCCTGGCGAATTGAACGGAGGCCCCAATGCATTCTGGAGGCCAGGAGCGAGCCCCTCCTCCCGTCGCGGACGGTGGCCGTTCCTCAGACCCATTCTGCCAGCCAGTAGCAAGCCCCTCCTCCCCTCGGGTTCCTCCTTGTCCAGGAGGCCGGCAGCAACTCTCCTCCATCGCCTGGCAGAAGGCCGTGGCTGCTCATTTTGGTGGAGAGCAGTAGAGATGACTCTACAACAGCGCATCCCTCCTCCTTCCGGGGTTTCGGGACCAATGTAACAAGGTTTAAAATGGGCAAGGAGGAGGCGGGCACTGGATGGACCATCAAAATAATGTTTAATGAAAACTTAAAAAGACACAAACATAAACACACACGGCAGCTAATAATAGGATAAACATGGTTTGTGCTGACCAAAATTTGGTTGGTGCAGAAAATTATAGACACAATTTAGACACCAAAATTGTTGGTTTTCCTATGCAGCTTATGTTATGGTAATAATTTTGCCATTAATTGGGCATATACAGTTCATGGTAACATTACTAAATTTCAGTGTTTGGTTGCTGACATTTATGTTTACTTTTATACTGCTACTGATGTCCAAAAAACCTAAAGTAAAACCACCTGAAAATCATAGTCTAAACAAAAATAAAAGAATGCAAAGCTGAATGCAAAGTTATACATATGATCCTTTCTCACATCTTACTCAAATGACACACTAATAACTTTCCAGCATGTTTGCAGTCAACACCAATGCTCCAATGCCTGGCACAGCCCTACCCTGATTACAAAGTGTCCAGCAAACCGTTTTGGGCCCATGTCTTTCTGACCACATCTGGCAAAGGCATCACGGTATGTCCCAATGGAGGGCCAGCCAAAAAAAAAAAAAACATGCCATCCCATTTACCATTTGCTTACCACAGAACAGCTGAAGTGCCATTGTGACTTAATGTGGTTCGTGGCAGTGTTCCCTTGATCCAAACGCTGGCGCTTGACATGGGCTCTCAGGTACTTACAGCCCACAGCACAGATGGGGAGGCGTACGTGACAGGAACACTGTTCCCAGGTCAATTATTTAAACGTGGTGTTCCCTGTTTCGCTCAACACAATTACAGAAATGTATTAGAGAGGCAAAAAAAATCCAGACAATACCATGTGAAACTGAACACTTTATATTGGAGGTGACACACACACACACACACACACACACACACACACACTGCAAAGTCTTGAGAGCAACAACTTAAGGCAGTTTAAATGCAGTTAAGACCCAGAAAATGAGTCACGAGTGTATTGCTGAAGTGTATACAGTACGTGGCCTAAATTACTTAAAAGTTTTAGCCTTGATTGCAAGATTCCCAAGTTTCTCAATGGTCTTGTTGGTTTCAGGGTTTTAAACAAAGAATCCCTTTTACATACAGTACATTCGGCGAGCAGTCAGGAAAGCAATGCAAAGTCAGCTTAGACTACACAGATAAAAGGTCGCAGAGCCACTCAATCACTGTCAAAACACAGCGTTTGTGTAGTGTTCTTTCTTCACTTCATAACTCTTCATTGATTTACTCTCTTTGTTGTTTTGCATTCGGACACACCAATTTGCTGTCATTTTTGCTGTCGACATGTTTTTGCTGCCCACCTTTCCCCACTGTTTCTGTCACTTCTGCATGCAATAATACCTTTATATATATATATAATACACACGCATTTTAAATGACATATTATGCTACATATTTACATAATTATAAGTACATTTAAGTACTGTATATACTAAATATTTTTAAGTATATATTATCTTTACATTAGTGGTCGACCGATATATTACCATGGCCGATAAATCTGAAAATATTCCGAATTTTTAAATGATCAGCATCAGCTGTTACATTTTCCTGTTTGGCCAATTTGTTTCTTATGCCGTGAGTGCACAGAGAATTGCCTGGTTGCATATGAAGGAGCCGTCTGAGATCTGTAAACGACCAATCACAGTTCATTTCGTTGTTATGTGCTTTCGTGCTACCACAGCGATAGAACAGTGTGCAACACAGTCTAATTTAAACAGCCTGCAGATCAGAGCCGCGAATGACATGTATGGAAATATGCAGATATATCGTTTAAACAGATGTCATTCACGAACCTTATGAAAATCCAGCGTCAGGATCAAAACTCAGTTCCTCTGATTTACGAATGTTAAATGATGGTCAGTCTGTGACAATCTGCACTAGTGCGTGAGAGCAACATCAGAGTAAAATTGCTTTACGTGTACTATTTTCACTGTGTACTGTATGTACGATTGATTTGACCATGGTTGCTAGACTACTGTGTGCAAGTTAAAGTTAATACAGTGCTAAATAATAGTTTATTATTATTTTTGTTATTTTATATATATTTTTTGCAATTTTATGGATATGTTATTTATTATATTAAATTGTGTGATATTTCAGCATTATAACAGCCACCCTGCTCTCTGAATATCGGCATCAGCCATTAAAACCGATATCGGGTGATAAGTTCTTTCCGAATCAGTAGAAGTGAAGTATGTTCCTATAAAATCACTATTAATACTAGCAATGATTTGTGTGTCAGTAGATGAAAATTTGCTCTGTAATTTAACAGAGCAAACATCCAAATCCTGACGAGAATAACATTTTCCATGCATATAGAAGGAACTTTTTCACTATCATCTAAATATATCTGACATTCAACAAGGACACAGTTAATGCACAAAACAAGTCCATATATCTGTTCTTCTAATTTATTGCACACAGTTCATTTACAACTTCTTATGAATGTCCTTTCTTTGTTTATATTGCTGGTGCTTGACAGGGAATGCATTATATAATAGGATGCAGAAATATTCAATTGCCGGAGAAGAACCTCAGAATTAAATTGCACTTGACCCAGCCCATTATCACTTTGTGTGCACGGGATAAAAATACTTACATTAAAAGCCCACTGTCCGATCAACAATCAGATCATTTCCCTCATGCATATAGTGCTCATAAAGCTCCCGTAGACTCCCAAAGAGTCAAGGCATCAGAGTGATACACAAAATTATGTGTTTAGAGCTTCTTGTCCAATCAACATCGATCTTTTGCTCCACTGAACTCAATGGGACACATATCTGCCATAGCAGTGCTTCAATTGGGATCCATGGGCCGTGCGTCCACCAACACTGACGGACATAATCATGCAGGTGACATCAACGAACATTGCACAATTTCGTTACCTAAAATATTGAACTGAGACAATAATTATCTGAATTAATGAGAGATTAAATGCAATTTGATAAACATGTCATTATGCAATTTTTATATATATTTTTTTTAAATAAAAAATGTAGGCTTAAATCAATCATCACTGATATATATAGCCTGGTCAATATTGGTATAATATTGATTGTAAAAATTATACATATACTACTTCCTACTTTTAACAGCTCACATTTGACTATAAGCGATCCGCCATTGCTTATGTCACAGTGCCAAAAGCACTACAGTACTGTGCGACCCATCCTGAATAAATCCATTGCAAATAAAGATTGAATGCATCTATAATGCACTTATATACAGTTAGCAAGATAACATCAATCAAATTTCTCATGAAGACATTGAAAAGGCAATTAAGATGACACCATAATGGTGGGTTCTGGTGCCCGGCGGGATACAGGCCAGCCAACTGCTGCTACTGATGGAGTCGCTGTTCTGTCGCCATAACATGACAGAAAACTCAATTACCACTCCACCCCCACCCAACAGAACGGCGTTGTTTACTGCAGATTGATGCTGGCCAGCTCAGGCCAGAGACCAGCTGTCTAACCTCCATAATGGGCTCTGAGGGACCCAACCCTCGACATCCTGTTAGGCAAATTGTGGCAATATTCATGACGCCAATCGCTTTATCAAATTATTTTTCAAAATTAAAAATAGGAAATGGATTAATGTGGAGTAGGATAATTACACATACTTAACCATGCACCTTTGCTTGTTATTTATTCTCTTTGAACATTAATACATTTGTAGCGGGATTGTTTTGGCAGTAATGGATTTTAAGTCATTGAGACTGATCATTAGAGGGAACTCATAAACTAACATCGTAATTGTGTGTCAGATGGCTGTTATGTGCACTGAACATCCTTTCTGTATCATTTCCCAAAGAATACAGATGTTTCTCAAGTCATTTTCCTCAATTAAAATCCGTTTAAATTCCAAACGTTCATAATCATTTGTAAGAGCACGCAGATATTTCCAATCAAATCAGAGAGCATTTCGATTCATTAGATTTTGATCAGAAAATACGATCTCAATTAAGATTGACTAGACTGGTCCATTCAACAGCTTGGCTGTTTAATTATTTATAGGTTGTTTGTTCTCTTTTAGAGGCATGTTGATGGGAAATTAGTATTCTTCACATATATTTTAACTTTAACAGGGGTCAAATCACATTAGGAATCTAATTTTCCTTGCTCTTTTGAGATATAAGAGGTTGATGTATGATGAAAACAAGTGTATTTTGGATAATGAAGTCACACTAATAGTGTAACTCATATCACTTTTTCCCCATGGAACACAAAAAGAGTTATGAAAATGTCAAAGCTGTTGTTTTCTATTCAACAAAACTGCACGGTGATCAGTGGCTGTCATGTTCGGTTTCCATTTTTCTTGGTTATTATAAAAATGGATGTCCCTGCCTCTCTTCCATGTGCATTCAATGGTTATTTGTTCTCTTTTTCAATGCATACTGAGGGAAAATTTGTATGCCTCACATATATTTCAACTTGGAAGCAGCCACATCATGTGGAATAACATTTTCATCGATTTTTAGAGGTTGATGTTCCATGAAAACATACCATAACTTTCAAAACTTATAACTACCTTCCCTGTACAAAAAGAGCATTAACTGAAACTAAGCTGTAAAAATGACTCATTTCGGAGTCAATAAACAGTATAAACTTCACATATTAAACTTAACATTGATAAATGTGTTAACACATGACTGTCCACATTTACACATCAACAGCGCCAACATAAGAAACTTGGCCCACCCAGTCACAGTAAAATAATTAAGAGAAAGCAGGTTATTAATTCTAAACACATAGAATTAAAGAAAACATGTTGGAAAGTTTGTCAAACCTAGTTTTGTTCCCAACAGGATCACATGGGATATCGACATGGTACTTACGAATGCTAATTTATCGTAAAATCGACCCCATTCTGCAAACTTACTGACATGCACCACCTCCCATCAGACACTTTTCAATTGTTTTTGAATGTGTTTACATTTCCATCTGGCGCTACTGATATGGGTTCTGTGGAAACCAAGAAGAAATAAACAATAATGAGCATGATTACATTATGTATACATTACATAAGATTACATACATTTTTACTCTAAAAATACAACTTACTATTAGGGCCACTCTGTGGACATTTCATCCACAAGCTGGAGTTCACATGTGGCCATATTCTTAATAACACTTCCAGCTTTGGCCACTGGGGGCAATGATTTGATTTTGGTAGGCACAGACTGATTTCAGCGGTACAACTTTCGACCTATTGTTGCCAAATTCACAGTGTGATTATGCTGCCTTCACATACTATCACTAACCCCTCAAGTCCTAATTATGACTGGGAAGCTCAGAGATAATTTTGATACCCAAGTTTCAGAGAAAAACTCTCAACTTTGTGGGCCTACAGTGGCGATTCGGTCAGACCGATGTAGGTTTTGACACATCACACATCAACACCTGCACCTTATAAGCAAACAATTCAGTAATGATAAATAGAGGAGGATGACAAGGAAGATGTGGACAGAGGCTCTTGATGAAGATAATAAAAGGGGAGATGTCAGGGACAGTTGGCGGAGGTCCCTCTCGCTCACCTTGGGAGCTCTTGGCGTAAAATCTCTGACAGGTTTACACATATCGGCCTCTCATGCACAAATAAACATGCACACGTTGGACAGCTTGGGACTTTGGACGTGCACTGTGGGGAATTTCAGGCTAATGCTAATGCCAGTTCATCACTTTAGCGATGGACCGAAAAGCCGTGGATCTGCAGAGGCTGCATCTGGTCCAAGGTTAAAGAGTTACTGGCCTGAAAGTGCATATGAATTGACTCTGGCTGGGATTTCATGTTTGCTGTACATATTTGAGCACAACAGCAGTGACCTTTACAGTCAAGTGAACATATGTGTGATGAACAAGGTGTCAGAGATGATATATCTATATTTATCAACAGAGATTGTGTCCAGCAAAGATAGTCAAGAAATACAGACAAACATAAGTGTAGCTTGTCATAACAGTGGTATAGTAGCAGACCGGAAACAATGTTATCTGGGAGTATTGATGTTGTGCGTATGATAAATATAGGATTATAGTACAAAGTATCTGTCTTTGGGCATTTCTTTTCCATATGGGTAGAGTTTTTCTTTTTTTTTTGCATCAATATTTCATTAAAATGTACACTACAGGAGATGTATTGTTATATTTTGCATTAGAGATGAACAAAATACCATTATTGAGTCAGTTTGTAAACAAATTATCAAAATTGTGTTTTTGCCTTACCCCAAGTAATTATGGCATGCTTATAATAATGTTTTGACATTCAGAGCTGTTGAGTCAGATTTGCTGAGAAATGTCAGACTTCCGTCATTTGTTTTTGTGTTTGTCAGTTAACAAAGAAAAGAAGGTCCGGTGGCAGATATGCTACTTGACTGAGTAAGACGTCTTTCTTTTAAAAACAAATAAAAAATAAAATCCCCACCCCCAGATCAATTAAATTAGGTAAAAAATGCAATTCAGAACAATTATAATAATAATTGAATACACCTCTACTATGATGAACATGTTTTTAGTTTATATTGTTTTGGCAGAAGTAGTTTGGAGTAATCTTGTATTATTATTTCTGAAAAAAAATAAATAAATAAGCACAAACCATTTGTTCTACTATATAGTATATCTAATATGTATTAGTTGAGCTCATAACACTCAGGGTAGCCCTCTTTGTCTTGCTTTAGAAGAATGTGCTGAGCTACAGGTGCTACACACAGCCAGGAACATCCAGACTAATGCTGTCTTCATGTGCAATTGGAATGATCTTACTTCCCACTTCTGAAGTGGTAATCAGGTAATCAGCATTCCCTTGATTTCTTGAATGGCGGTAATTGGGGTCATCAGGTAGGCACCCTCCTTCATTGGTGTTTCATTGATATGCCCACAACACCTCCACAGGGCTCAATGGCGACATCTGGCATCCCATGTATATATATATATACTTGTAGAGCAGACCAAGGAAGGGACGGGAACAGACGTCAGCTTAAGGGGTAAGCTTTATTTTTTCCAGTTTAATTAATTTAATTTTCACACACACACACGTAATCTCTGCTGTGTTGTCAGCCTCCGGATGCTCTGTGGCTGCTGGCTTTTATCCGCTCTCCTCACGCTACTGCAATTAGAGAAAGGTGTTAGACATAATTTAGCTCAGGTGTGAGCGCCCTTACCGCATTTCTCTCCCGGACGGGCGCTTGACCACGCCCCCGCTGCCACATACCCCCACCGCCCGACTCAGGCCGGGGCGTCATCCGGCCTGCCTACCACTCCCCCCCCATTTCTGGAGAGGAAGTCAGCGGCAGCCATCTGCACCCCCGGTCTGTGGACCACCTTGAACTTAAAAGGCTGGAGGGCCAGATACCAACGGGTGATCCGGGCGTTAGTATCTTTCATGCGGTGGAGCCACTGCAGTGGGGCATGATCCGAGCAGAGGGTGAAGGCCCGCCCCAGCAGGTAGTATCGGAGGGTGAGGACCGCCCACTTGATGGCCAGACACTCCTTCTCTACGATGCTGTACCTAGTCTCCCTAGTCTCCCTCAAGGAGAGCTTCCGGCTAATGTACAGCACCGGGCGCTCCTCTCCCTCCACCACCTGCGAGAGTACGGCCCCCAGCCCTCTGTCTGAAGCGTCCGTCTGCAATACAAAAGGGAGAGAGAAGTCAGGTGCATGCAAAAGCGGCCCCCCACAAAGTGCAGCTTTAATCTGTGTAAACGCCTGTTGGCACTGCTCTGACCATTGGACCGGATCTGGAGCCCCCTTTTTAGTGAGGTCAGTCAGCGGGCTGGTGATATCCGAATAGTTAGGCGCAAATCTTCTGTAATAGCCAGCCAGCCCCAGGAACTGCCTCACCCCCTTTTTGGTCTTGGGTCTAGGGCAAGGCACAATCGCCGCAGTCTTGTCAATTTGGGGACGCACCTGGCCATGACCCAAGTGGAACCCCAGATACCGTACCTCCACACGCACTTTTTTGGGTTTGCCGTGAGCCCCGCCTGCCGCAGCGATCTCAGGACGGCCCTCAGATGTTGCATGTGCCATTGCCAATCATTACTATAAATAATGATGTCGTCTAGATAGGCAGCGGCGTAAGCAGTATGCGGTCTGAGGATCCTATCCATGAGACGCTGAAATGTGGCAGGTGCCCCGAACAAACCGAAAGGAAGCGTCACGAATTGGTGTAATCCGTACGGCGTGGTGAAGGCCTTTTTTCACGGGATATTGGTGTCAAGGGGATCTGCCAATAACCCTTCATTAGATCCAAGGTCGAGTAAAATCGAGCCGTACCTAACCGATCGAGCAGTTCATCAACGCGGGGCATTGGGTACGCGTCAAATTTAGACACCGCGTTGACTTTTCGATAATCCACACAGAATCGTACAGACCCGTCGCTCTTGGGAACAAGGACGACCGGGCTGGACCAATCGCTGTGGGATTCTTCTATTACTCCCATCTCAAGCATCGCGTCCAATTCTTCACGAACTACTTTCTTTTTATGTTCGGGCAGGCGATAGGGGTGGCAACGTACCACCACGCCCGGCTCGGTCTCGATATGGTGATGTATGATGTTTGTGCGGCCCGGTAGAGGAGAAAACACGTCCGCAAACTCCTTTTGTAATTCGGAAACCTCTGCGAGTTGGCGCGGTGAGAGGTGGTCTCCACAAGGAACCGGGATGTTGAGATTGCGGGCTTTGTTTACCTCCGGTCCGAGTTCCGCCCTCTCCGGAACTACCGTGGCCAACATCACAGAGGCCGCCTCTTCTCTCCACAATTTCAGGAGGTTGAGGTGATATATTTGCCGCGCGCCCCCTCTATCGGTACATTTAACCTCATAATCGAGATCCCCTACTCGTCGTGTGACCTCAAAAGGTCCTTGCCACTTGGCGAGTAATTTAGAGCTCGATGTTGGGAGTAATACAAGCACTTTATCTCCCGGTGCAAATTCCCGTAGCTGAGCACCCCTGTCATACAGCTGGCGTTGGCGTTCTTGAGCCTGGAGCAAATTCTCTTGTGTTAATTTCCCCAGTGTGTGGAGTTTTGCTGTAAGATCAAGAATGTATTGAATTTCATTTTTACTATTGGAAGGTCCCTCCTCCCAAGCTTCGTGGATGACGTCGAGGACCCCGTGTGGGCGTCGCCGTACAACAGTTCAAATGGGGAGAACCCCGTTGAGGCTTGCGGGACCTCTCGTACTGCGAATAACAGAGGGTCCAGCCACTTATCCCAATTCCTAGCGTCTTCGTGCACGAATTTACGAATCATATTTTTGAGCGTCTTATTAAATCGTTCCACCAGTCCATCTGTCTGGGGATGGTACACGCTAGTGCGAATCGACTTAATGCCCAAAAGTTCGTAAAGTTCGCGAAGTGTTCGTGACATAAAAGTAGTGCCTCGGTCGGTGAGGATTTCTTTCGGAACCCCCACCCGGGAGATTATCTTGAAGAGTGCCCCTGCAACACTACGTGCTGAGATGTTGCTCAAAGGCACTGCTTCCGGATATCGCGTTGCGTAATCCATCAGGACTAACACAAAGCGATGTCCGCGTGCCGTTCGTGCTAATGGCCCGACGAGGTCCATTCCAATTCTTTCGAAGGGAACCTCGATCAATGGAAGGGGGCGCAATGGCGCTTTTGGGGTGGCCGGTGGGTTTACGAGTTGACATTCGCGGCACGCCGCACACCACCTGCGGACGTCGCCGCCAATGCCCGGCCAATAGAAACGGGCTATTAGACGGAGAAGTGTCTTTCTTTCCCCTAGGTGACCGGCCATAGGATTATAGTGAGCCGCCTGGAAAACCATTTCCCGGCAGCTTCGTGGAATCAACAATTGTGTCACTTCCTCCTTTGTTTGAGCGTCCTGCGTCACTCTGTACAACCGATCTTTAATAAGCGAAAAATATGGGTATGCAATGGCGATGCCCGGCCGGAGCTGTTGACCATCAATTACTTTCACTTGGTCAAGAGCATGTTTAAGGGTTTCGTCCTGCGACTGCTCTAGAGGGAAGTCCCCCTCAGGGAATTCCCTGAGAGGAGGGGCGGCCACCTCGCCCCTTCCCTCGTCATGCCGAGCAGCCGAGGACGGCCCCGGCTCCGCCTCCCCTGCCAAAGCATCGCACACCGCACACCTCTTTATGCAGGACCCATCCGTACAAATACCCTCTAAAATATCTTTGAAATTCGGCCAATCAGTACCCAAGATTAGCGGATGGGTGAGGCGGGAACTAACCGCTGCCTCCACACTATGGTTTTTTTCCCTGAATTTAATCATCAAAGTCACCATGGGATACTTGTGAACATCCTCATGCACACACCTCACCCTCACCAGTTTAGCTAAACCCAAAGCCCCGGGTTGAACCAAGCGTTGGTGGATGGTGGTCTGGTTACAGCCGGTATCCAACAATGCTTGGTATGTACCCCCTTGGATCCTTACCGGAATACGGTACGCTCCAGCCCGATCGGGGGCAGCCTGCGGGAAGTCGGAGACCCGCACCACCGTCCCTATTTCCATCAGTGGACACTGATCCCGGAAGTGGTCCGGGTCTCCGCACCTCCAGCAGACCGGCCCAGGCGCCACGGCCGCACCCATGCTGGCGGGCGCCCCCACCTGAGGAGGAGAGCGGCTGAGGGACGGGGAAGGGGTAGGCGGTTTCTCCCACGGCCGGGAAGTTGGTCTCACAAATCCTCCACGCCTGCGGGGGGCAGGCACGGACCCTGGGGAGAGAGCAGAGCGAGAGGGAAGAGGGGAGGGGAAAAAAACAGGGGAAGACACAGGGGAAGGGGAGAAAGAGAGCGATGGCTCATCCGCCCTTGGAATCGCCGCCATGTGGTCCTCTGCGAGTCGTACGGCTTCCTCCAGCGACGCCGGGCGGTGGCACTGGACCCACTCCGCCGTTCTCCTGGGCAGCCGTTGCGCGAACTGCTCCAGCACCACCTGATCGATGACTTCCTCGACGCGCGGTCCCCCGCGAGCAGCCACCGCCGACAGGCATCCCGGAGCCGTTGAGAAAACGCGAACGGGCGATCGGACTTCTCTAGCTTCATGCTCCGGAAGAGTTGGCGATTCTCTTCCGGGCTCCGACCGACCCTTTGCAGTATGGCCCTCTTCAGGTCAGCATAAGCCAGGAGGTTTGTCGCCGGCAGTTGTTGCGCCGCGAGTTGGGCTTCCCCGGACAGGAGAGGGATTAGGCGGGCTGCCCACTGTTCGGGCGGCCAGCCCCAGATTTCTGCCGTCCGCTCGAACAAGTCGAGGAAGGCCTCAGGATCATCTGCTGCCCCCATCTTCTGTAACGTGGGCGGGGGTAGCGTAGTGTGGGTGTCCGGGGTCGCGGCTGGGGCCGACACAGTCTCCTGGCTGAGGAGGCTCCGGATAGCGAGTCGGTCCTCTGCCTGAGCCCGCATGATCTCGAAGAAATTCGATCTTGATCCTGCTGGAGCTCAAGCAGGGATTGTTGGTGGCCTTGATGGAGAGTAGCGAGGGACTGGAGGACTTCCGCCAGCTGGGAGGACTCTATGGGGCGACTCTGTTCCATAACTTGGAACACACACAAAAAAAAAAGGTGTTCCTTCAATTCCCGGGTTTCGGCACCAGTGTAGAGCAGATCAAGGAAGGGACGGGAACAGACGTCAGCTTAAGGGGTAAGCTTTATTTTTTCCAGTTTAATTAATTTAATTTTCACACACACACACACGTAATCTCTGCTGTGTTGTCAGCCTCCGGATGCTCTGTGGCTGCTGGCTTTTATCCGCTCTCCTCACGCTACTGCAATTAGAGACAGGTGTTAGACATAATTTAGCTCAGGTGTGAGCGCCCTTACCGCTTTTCTCTCCCGGACGGGCGCTTGACCACGCCCCCGCTGCCACAATACTGTATATATTATAAAAACTAATTAAAAAAAGATACATCATTCCCTAGCCATATAACTACTGCCACCATGTACATATTATTATCCGGAATATCCGGAATTTGCTGGGAAAGAAATGTATAGACCGGACTTCTTGTAACTTTAATTGAGTACCCCTGGCCTAGAGCAATCTGTCTTGCATTGATTTTGACAATGTGTCTAGTTCTCCCAGTATGCATTCTTGTGTTCTGTCTGCGCTATTGTTTAATGTAGCTCTATGTACATGTGTGTGCCTCAGACATATGCGTTTGGAGCATCTCACTGGAAACATAAAAAATGTAATTCAAGCTTGAATTGCTCCTATGGTTGGAA
This sequence comes from Xyrauchen texanus, assembly GCF_025860055.1. Lineage (NCBI taxonomy): Eukaryota > Metazoa > Chordata > Actinopteri > Cypriniformes > Catostomidae > Xyrauchen > Xyrauchen texanus. The sequence continues at coordinate 23,208,795 of NC_068323.1, read as the reverse complement.
AATCCATACTTTTATAACATAATTTACATACGCATCAGGGGGCATGATTAATTTATTTTATGTTGTCATTCTAATTATTACACAAAATTAACACATTAAACGGACAAAACATGTTTCTGAATTTTTATTAAACAAACCATGTAAGAGAACAGGTATATATGAAAACACTTCTTTCTTTCACTTCATAACTTACATCTTAGTGTAATTTGTGTCAGCTCCGGCAGACACACTATAAAGCATGTTATTTAAATTTTCACACTATTTAGAAAATTCTGTGTTGACAAAATTGTATACTTTTCCATTTTCACCATGTGTTGTACTCTAGAGCCATTTTACTTGTTTCCTCAGTCAAAACTGCCTCCCTGAGGCATGTCTGAGTGGGTCCAGTGCCACCGCCCGGCATCGTTGGATGGAGCCGTCCAGCTAGCAGAGGACTACATGGAGGCGTTCCCAGGAGGTGACAAGCCTTACCGCTCTCTCTCTCTCTCCCGCAGACCGACACATGACCACGTCCCCACGCCACAATAATTAAAAGTAATTTTAATTGTACTTGAGTTGATTAACAATTAAGTATTCAACTTTGTATTTGTGGTGAAAAATTATTGTAGCAAAGTACAAAAAATACATAATGCATAAAGAATTTTTGGGAAGAAGAAAGTTATACATGCTAACTCTAAACGCGCTGTTCGTGGCATGACGGAAGTCCGCAGGGCACAGCATCATGAGCACAGCAGCCGGTGTCCTCTCTTCTCTAGCTTCTCCAAGAATATCTGTCCTGTCAATATAAAAGAATTGTAATACTGTGATTTGGAAATGAGCCGATCATTCAGGTACGAGGGAACCGTTTGAACACATTTAACCACTGATCAAACTCCACTTGTTTTTAAGGTAGGAAATTCAATGTCAAATATTAACACAATGTAGTTTGACATATGTGGCGATATCTTGTTTACTTGCTACTATATGTCTTAAACAAACTTTTTATACACCATAGAAAGACACAATGCCAATTGTAGCGGAAATTAACGGGTACTCGGGGCAAAAATGCCGCCAGAATTGACAAAAATATCCAAGAAATTCTAAATATGGGGCAAAAAAAATGCCCAAATAGTTATATAGCCAATTAGCCAAAAATACTTGGACATACGTGAATGAGAATAAACCTGAAATAGGAATGTGTTTTAGTCATGTATTATGTAGTTTAGAGATGATTTAGAGACATTATAATGTTACAAATGGCTATTTCTATTTAAATAAATAGAATCCTCTTGCAGCAATGTAGGTCTTTGGCATTTAGAAGCTGCTCGTTTAGGACCTGTGAGGAGTCTGTTTCTCAAACTAGAGACTGTGATTTACTTGTCTTCTTGTTGTAAATCTGGCCATCCAGTTCCCTTTCTATGATGGTTAGAGATTCTTTTTTCACTTCAACAGTAATGCACAGAATAACCTTCATCTCTCTAAAATAATAGACTTTAGGAGAAAATTGAATTTCAGGAGAAATATGTTTCTTTTTGCCTATTTTTAAAACCCAAATTTGACTTGTAAGAACACAATACCTCAGCAAATGGGGGAAAACCCCACTGTATTGTGATTTCTGCATGGTAGCGCAACCATTTTCAATTGTTCTATAATAAGACAATTTTCTTGAGTACCGAATTAGCTCTTTAGAATGATTTTGTAAGGGATAGGTGACACAGCATATGTTTGCCATCATGGGTAAAGAAAATAATATTTCAAACAAAAATAATAATTGGCAATTCATGATTTTGACAGTATTTATGATCAATTTAATCCTTGGTTAAATGAAGCACAAGTTTCTCTCAACAAAAATGTCTTTGTGTTCTTAAAATGGAAGCGTATACACTCACCTAAAGGATTATTAGGAACACCATACTAATATTGTGTTTAACCCCCTTTCGCCTTCAGAACTGCCTTAATTCTACGTGGCATTGATTCAACAAGGTGCTGAAAGCATTCTTTAGAAATGTTGGCCCATATTGATAGGATAGCATCTTGCAGTTGATGGAGATTTGTGGGATGCACATCCAGGGCACGAAGCTCCCGTTCCACCACATCCCAAAGATGCTCTATTGGGTTGAGATCTGGTGACTGTGGGGGCCATTTTAGTACAGTGAACTCATTGTCATGTTCAAGTAACCAATTTGAAATGATTCGAGCTTTGTGACATGGTGCATTATCCTGCTGGAAGTAGCCATCAGAGGATGGGTACATGGTGGCCATAAAGGGATGGACATGGTCAGAAACAATGCTCAGGTAGGCCGTGGCATTTAAACGATGCCCAATTGGCACTAAGGGGCCTAAAGTGTGCCAAGAAAACATCCCCCACACCATTACACCACCACCACCAGCCTGCACAGTGGTAACAAGGCATGATGGATCCATGTTCTCATTCTGTTTACGCCAAATTCTGACTCTACCATCTGAATGTCTCAACAGAAATCGAGACTCATCAGACCAGGCAACATTTTTCCAGTCTTCAACTGTCCAATTTTGGTGAGCTCTTGGAAATTGTAGCCTCTTTTTCCTATTTGTAGTGGAGATGAGTGGTACCCGGTGGGGTCTTCTGCTGTTGTAGTCCATCCGCCTCAAGGTTGTGCGTGTTGTGGCTTCACAAATGCTTTGCTGCATTTGTCCCCCTTTGTAAACCCTAGAAATGGTTGTGCGTGAAAATCCCAGTAACTGAGCAGATTGCGAAATACTCAGACCGGCCCGTCTGGCACCAACAACCATGCCACGCTCAAAATTGCTTAAATCACCTTTCTTTTCCATTCTGACATTCAGTTTGGAGTTCAGGAGATTGTCTTGACCAGGACCACACCCCTAAATGCATTGAAGCAACTGCCATGTGATTGGTTGATTAGATAATTGCATTAATGAGAAATTGAACAGGTGTTCCTAATAATCGTTTAGGTGAGTGTATACTATACATAATATAATTTTCATAAAGTAACTTGTAACATAATTACTTGAGTGGTTTTTCGGCAAGCTACTTATTTACTCTTGCTTGACTCATAATATTTCTTAGTACTTCTATTTGTACCCAGGGGTGGACTGGGAAGAGAAATTGGCTCAGGAATTTACATACGTTTTGTGGCCCATTCTGCATAACAAGGCGGCTCATTTCAGCTTACTGTGGCCCATTCGGCCCGTTTCGGTAATTATCCAATAACCGAAGTGGCCTACTGTAGGTAGCAAAAGCAGAAAAATAAAGTTGTTTCAGTGGTGGATCATGTTGATAAATATAATGAAGACAAATGTTTATTTCTTTGAAATAGTGTGCACTGATGAATCATTCACAGTAGGTGAAGCGTGTTAAGATAGTACTGTAAATAGGATTAGTTTTGATTTCATGTTCACTTTAAACTGATCGAATGTCACAGACAAACATGCCAGCATCTGCAATCCAAGATTGTGCTCACTCACAAAGTGCATTTGCTTTGCATTGTAAACAGTTTCTCAGACTGTGAAACAACTGTCATTGTTATTGCTATATTGTGATATTTAATTGATGAATATGGAGAATGACATGAATAGTAAACAGACCGGACGTAACCATTTTTCACTGTCAAAAAAAGCAGATTTCACATTGCTCAGTGGACCAAGAACATCCTCTATTGCACCTGTCTTTACAAATCATGTGTGCATACTAACTGAGAGAGTGTGGTTTGTGGAGATTCTCATTATACATTACGGTAAACACTTTTGGGGAATTCCTTCTCCGAAAACCTAGTTGAAGCCCTTATTTAATAATAACAATCTTATGAATGGTATTGGTGTTTAAGCCCCGCCCATTTAGGCACGCAGTTGTCCTATATAAGCGGGTTTGCGTAAACCATTTCTGCAGAATTCTCTTCCTTTAAGACCGACATCGTCTCGTCTTGATTATGACAATATGAGCAAGTGGTCCAAGAAGGATGTCACCATCCCTTGGGCAGTGAGGGTGAGGAGCTTGCCGCTGATAAGAGCTGATTTGCATCCCCTCGTGGGTGGTTGAGGAGCTTGGTTTAAAGTTCTCCTGTTGTGCCGGAAATATCTCGCCTGGAAAAGATGCTCTACAGTCCGGCTGCCGCCAATGACTGCGTCTCAAAGATCAGCACAGATCCGGCTTGCATGTTAACTCGCCTCATTAAGTGTTGGCCATAGAGTCAGAGGACCGTGGTTCAAAACCAGCGGTCGATACGTGCCATGACAGAGTAATGCCTCAAAATGGCACTGAAGTTCACAAAAAGTCACCGGTGACTCTGTTTGATGACTCGCTGCTCTATTTCAAGTGAGCACCCGGCGGAGAACCCTCCCCCGCTGCTCCACCTAAAACAGATGAGCCATCGAATAGTTTCTGTGTTGAGTTCAAATGGAGAATGTTCTCACAAGAAACAGAAATGCATTCGCTACGAAACACCATATTCATACACTGCTCATCCTAGCCAGATTTGGTTTGAACCTTGGTAGGGGTTGCAAAGCACAGGTTGTGTCTGCTCGTGCTGCACATGCTCGACACACATGCACATTTATATGCTGTTCGCTTCCCCTCCTCGCTGATGTTTTCCGGGAGTAGTGATGTTAAGCTTGTGAATGAATCACAAGCTTGGAGTGGTGGTGGCGTAGTGGCTAAAGCACAGGGCTGTTAATCAGAAGGTCACAGGTTCTAACCCCACAGTCACCACCATTGTGTCCTTGAGCAAGGCACTTAACTCCAGGTTGCTCCGGAGGGACTGTCCCTGTAATAATTGCACTGTAAGTCGCTTTGGATAAAAGCGTCTGCCAAATGCATAAATGTAAATGTAAATGTAAATGAATCGTTCTTTTGAACCGGTTCTTTTTAGAGAACGAGTTGAACTAGTTCACCAAATCGGACTGAATCATATGAAACAGTTTGCGTCTCGAGTCAACACTAATCCACAAGTTACTCTATCTTAACCTGTCTCTCGGATGTGCCTGACACTCAGAATCTAAATGAGCCTATAACCGTGAGTAATATGATCCTAGAACTGGTGATATCTCCTTTTGCAAACTCTTTGCAATTAACTGCTCCAAATAGTTCACAAATCGGACTGAGCGCTCGGGTCGCAACAGTTCTCGAGTCAACGGTACAATGAGTTGCTCATAACAGTTCTTGAGTTTATGTTTACATAAACTATGTTTTCATAAATAATCAGAAATGTGCTAGTCACAAATATTGAGACGCACTTATTCATACGCTGCTCATTCCCTGCCGTAGGTTGCTGGGATGATACACACATTTGTTTCTGTGTGTTGTGTTCACACATACAATGTTCTCACACAATAGAGAAAGCGCTTGTTGCTAGAGACACAAACACACATTCACATGCTGCTTATTCCCCGCCAGGGTTCGGCGGGATGATACACATATATGTTTCTATGTGTGGTGTGTTAAAAAAAGAATGATTCTTATAAAAAAAGAGTCTTTATGTGTGTCTTCACGAGACACACAAACATTCTTATTTCTCTCCCCTGTTGCTTCTGTGTGTTGTGTTTACTGTACATAAAGGGTGTTCTCATAAGAGAAAATCACTTGTTGCACAAACTCGAAGAAGTCTGTCACCCGTCTTTTCCCCTCACATTCTGTGCACAACCACTTCCCGGTGGTAAGCGGCAATCTATTTCCTCTAGCGACTAGGCATAGTACATAAGATGTGCCTATGTTATGAACAAGAACTCACAATCTCCTCGTAGAGAACATGGTAGAAATTGGTCCAAAGGCACACAAAGGTTCTATAGCCGATGCCTTTCGTTCCAGAGTGAAACGACAAGCTTCGGCCAAATTTAGATCCAAGACGCTAGAATCGAGCGCTTGCAAACGCCCATTCAGAACAGTATCTCAGAAAATGGATCATACCGTGCATCTGCCCTTGGGCTGATTTGCTTCAATAGATCTAAAGGAAGCACACATACTTTCATGTGTGAGTTGCACCTTGTCTCAGGCTGTTTTGAGATTTGCATTCAAAGGAACAGCTTAATAAATTCAGAGTCCTTTGCTTGGCTCTCCACACTCTTGAAGTGTATTGATGCAGCGCTCGCTCCGAAGAAGCTGAGCGGCATGTTCATTCTGAACTACCTCTATGATGGGCTATTATTAGCCTGATAAGAGGCTCTGTTGTGAGCCTTTGGCACCAAGCACTTCAGTCATCTGGAAATACCAGCTGTCTCTTAGCCTTGAAGGCTTTGCATTCCGAGGTAGCAAATCACCACGTTCTGATTTGATTGGACAACATGACAGTGGTAGCTTACATAAATGCTGTGCCCCGCAGGGATGAATGTCATTCTGCAAGCTACAGCGCTGTGCGTAAGGCACCTCTATGTGTTAAGTGGCATATGATTACAAATTGGTGCTCTTCACGTGGTGAAGACTCAGTGAACTGCTCCATAGCAGAGATCCTTGCCTTCCTCCAAGAGCGGCTGGTCATGTATCTCACCATATAAACGCTTAGTTAGCAACTATGTCGGCATACCACGTCCCAGAGTCTGGCTCCTCCATGGGTAGATATGTTCTATTTTTCAGTTCCTCAAGGGAGTGAGGCACCTAAACCTCCTAGCCCTGCTATAATCCCAGTTTGGGATTCAAACCTGGTGCTGAAGGTGCTCATGAGCCCCCCATTCGAACCACTGGAATTTGTTGTCTAATAAGTCACTCCCTGGTGGGCCTGTCACCTCATATACATATTTTTTACAAGTGTTTATACCCTGGTGTATATCTCGGGTATGACATCATGTAGTGCAGCGTGATTGGACCAGATGGTTCACCACAATGTTGAGTGAACTGAATCGATAGGGTATGTCTCCGGTTAAACATGTAACCTCGGTTCCCTGAGATGAAGGGAACGAGACATTGCAAAACCTAACTGCACTACTACTTCAGATTTTCTAGGTACGAGCGGTGTGTTCTTGTCCTTCAGTCAGAAAATTCTGAAGAAACCGTGTTTGCCAACTGCGCATCAAAAGGGGCGGGGCTCAAATACCATTGCCAATCATAAGATTGACATTGTTATACAAGGGATTCAACTTGGTCGTCGGAGAAGGAATTCCCCAAAAACATTTACAGTAATATCTCGTTCCCTTCATCTCAGAGAACCGAGGATACATGAGTAACCAGAGATGTTTTCACATGTAACACGTATTACACTTATTCCCTACACTGAAAAGCATTCTGAGCTATAAATCATTAAATAAAATATGATTAATTCTAATTTTACATGCACAGTTCTTGCAAGTGTAAAACTTGTTCAAAATCTACATATGCAATCCATATGCATTCTTAAAAAATTAGCCACAACAAAAAATCTATTCCAGCATATGACTGTTGTGAACACATAATTTTACACAAAAATGCTTAAAAATTGCATTAAATATATTTACCCAAAGAATAATCAACTGATGAACAAAACTGGGAGCTCTCTTTCACACTGTATGCTCTAACATTTCTAACAAGAGAGAGTGCTGGAAAGCAGGTGTTGCAAAACTCCAGTGTCCCAAATATCTGGCCTTAAAGGGGCCACGTCCAATTTATGACATGTTCAATTACATTACACCTTCCATATAGTAGAACAGTAGATCTGGAGGGATGGACATATGGATGGATGTATATTAATGCTTCCTTTGATAAATGTTTAGAAAGGTAGTCATTAATGGCCAACAAATACATTTTAAATAATTAGTATGCAGTTATAGCAACAAAATAAAATTTTAACTTTCCTGTTACAAATGCTTAATTAAATGACTTAATTCATTATTTAGGTCACAGTGTAGTAAACATAGACTATTATAGTGAGATTGAAAGGATATATTGTATATAGGAAATATGTCATATAACATTTTGTGTTCATATTCGATAATGTCTTGACTCTTTTGTGTTGTCACTTTCCTTGTCACATTAATGTCAAAAGAATGGTGCTACTCCGGATGCTGTACCAACTTACATAAAGTGCTCTGCAAAACACTTTTTTGCTCTACATGCTCATTCAAAGCATATATCATATAATACAGCCTGATGAATATTAAACCATACTGAACTTTGCGTGCATATGTTTCTAATATTGGCACAACGTTGGCTCCTTAAATGCTTAATATGTGTGTACTTTACATAAAGGTACATTTTCATTGGTTATGAATGCTAAATAAATATTATTAAGCATTAATAACATGTAAGGTAAAGTAACATAATATATGGCAGGCATTGCACAAAAGATATCAGTTTTATTCATTTAGCTATAAATGTATATCAATGAGTTATAATGCATTTGTAAATGAATGTTTAGTCATTAATGAACCCTTTATAGACCCTTAAAGAACGGAACAAATTGTGTTACCCACATTTTCTCTGATTTTCTTAAAGGGATAGCTCACCCAAAAATGAATATTGGGTGAGAAACCTCTTATGGATTACTTTCATGCTACCTTTATGTCCATTTTGGACCTGCTGAGTTTTGGTCACCATGTACTTGCACTGTGAGGACCTACAGAGTTGAAATATTATTCAACATGCAGACAGTTTATTTTCAAAAGATTCTTGCTAAGTGTTACCTGTCTGTTTGAGGAAAGCTGCAAGGATAGTCAGTTGTTAGGTAGGATCTGGAAAACTTGACTCCAAAACGCAAGCGACAGGCAATAGGAAACTAATGACTAAAGTTGATGAATAATTTACAAAGCTGCAGCTTTAGAACTGATGTAATGTGACAGTTCACTGAAATTCACATCAAGGCAAGCCTCTTCCTCTTAACCTCCAATCAGAAGCGGAGATCCCGTTTGTTCATGGAGCAAAAAGCCTAAAAGCAAGAACACTAATCAAAACGAACACTCAGCATTGCTACACAAATGGCATTGAGCAGTGTGAGGCTATTGGCAGATGTTTCCTGGAGAACACACTGCTAGCTGAGGGACTGTCGAGGTAATGAGTATTGATTGGGATTTGTCACGCTGGAGCTTTGGGAGGCAGGCCTGGACTTGATCAGAGGAGCAAGCAGAACTGCGAAACGGACAAATTACAGATTTTCATACCCATCAGAGCTCCTCTTCAAAAAAAATCTGGAGCATGACTGCAGTGAATTTGTGGGATTTAGTAAATAAAACCCTGTCAAGATTTGGTATTCTCTTCTATTGGGCTGGGAATATTAACCCTTCATTTGAGAATAGGGCTGTAACATGGTTAAAATGGGCAAGGAGGAGGCGGGAACCGGCTGAACAGTCAAAATAATGTTTAATGAAAACTTAAAAAGACATAAAAAATAAACACACATGGCAGCTACTTGTGGTTCTCTCTCTCTCAAACTGCCGCATCCGGCTCGGCCTTCTCCCTCTCCTCGGCTGATTAGCCTCATTGTGTCCCGGCCATGCGCAATCATGGCCCAGCCCCACACTCCTCAAACTCCTCCCTCCTTTGCCTCAGGCCAGGGAACCCCCAGCATGACGTACACCCCCCCCCCCTTTCCAAGGCTGCAGGCTTTCCCCACCTCTCAAGACCTGGTAGAGAGACAAGGGTAGGGGAAAGGGGAGAGGGAAAGAGCGAGGCGGAGCGACAGTGATAGAAAGAGAGGAGAGAGAGAAAGAAAATTGCTCTCCGGTTCCCAGACACGCTGTCGCCTGGTCCTCGACCTGGGCAGACAGCAGGAGTCCTCCGACCCCTGGCGGATGGAATGCCCCTCTGTGTTCTGGCGGCTGGTAGCGAGCCCCTCCACCCCTGGCAGCGGCTCCACCACTCCAGGCGGACGACAGCGAGCCCCTCTTCCCTCACGGAAGGCGGCCTTTCCTCCGACCCCACCGCTCCAGGCAACCGGCAGCAAACACCTCCTCCCCTTGTGGACATTCCTCCACGTCCAGGAGGCCGGCAGTGACTCCTCCATCCCCAGTGGACAGCTGCAGCTGCTCCTTTCGGCGTACGTCAGTGGCAAGAACTCTACGACAGTACATCCCTCCTCCTTCCTGGGTATCGGCACCAATGTAACAAGGTTAAAATTGGCAAGGAGGAAGCGGAAACCAGCTGAACAGTCAAGATAATGTTTAAAGATGCTTGAAAAGATATAAACACACACGGCAGCTGCGTGTGGCGCTCTCTCTCTAACACACCTACGCATCCGGCTCGGCCTTATCCCTCGGCTGATTACCCTGATTGGGGGCTGGATGTGCGCACTCACGGCCTGGCCCCACCCTCCTCATCAACACAAAGGCCTACCACACAGTTTAAAGAATAGTTCACTGAGAGAAAAATAATAAATATCTGGTCATTATTATCACCCTCATGTTCTAAACATGATTGACTTTATTCTTTTTTTATATATTTTTTTTATATACTTTTTGGCATTAAATACAACATTATTTAACATGGTAATAGTTCTTGGTTCATTTCGAGTTGGACATGATGGACGGTATTACTTCCAGGTCAGTGAGATTAATTCATTAATTCATGCCAACTAATGTATAAGCACTGTGTGTTTCATGCTGTTGATTTAAATGAACAGACTTGGTGCAAGATTCACCTGGACAACTTTTATGATAGGTTTTTGAAGCCTGAAAGCGCCTTCTTATTTAAATGCATTGTTTTAAATATGTTTAGCTCATTTTACTTGAAAATCAGACAGAATATGAAATTGATGTTTTTTGCAGTGTGTGTGACTAACAATGGGTTGGATGTTTATTTGTTTTGATGGAGGAGAGCTCGGGAAGTCTTGCTGATAACCATGGTAGAGGAGATACATGTCTGGGAAATGGTTGGCATGCCAGCCGGGTGGAGTAACGACATGAGATGATGGCAAGCAAACACGGTATTCCCCCTCAGGGAGACAACAGATGTGTTTAATTAATCACCTGGATCTCTGAGATGCAGTGATGTCAAGTGGAACAGTTCAGGCTCCATTCTGTGTTAATGGGGACCAACAGATTCATTTGAACAATAGGATGAGAAGCATCCTTAGTTTTCAGTAAGAGTAAGGTATTTAAGAACCTGGTGTATTCAGGAAACCTGTTTGAAAACAATCCACACATCCAAAAGTTCATCCACATCTGGCCTCAAAGGGACCGTTTAGACAAAACACATTTGGTTTTATTGAAGAGTTAATGTACAAGTTTTACATTTCTGCTTGTAAACCCTCTATCACTGTTTTCTACATTACTTGTAATGCATTTGTTGTGGAATGAGGTTCCTGGTCACTAAAGTCCTGACGAATGTATTTCAGGGTTAAATGACCAATTTGACATTTCACTGCATTCATTGCATCATTATCACACCATTGCATGGAAAAATAGCTGAGTTTTGTACCACCTTGAATGCACCACTCATTGTCTTGGATAATGCACCTTCACTTAACCCCCATAGACACAATTGTGCATTTGAACACAATATAATTATGTAGTGAGCTAAGCCATAAATATGCATGCTGTGTGCATTGTTGTGATATTAAATTCAAGTGCATACATGTATGTGCAGTCCAGCAACCCATGCACGCATGTGATAAGACAACTAAATAGATGACTAAACAGATCACTTACTAAGCAATACATTATGTTATTAAACACTATAGAAATGTGCATAGCATGATCTATTTACTGCACACAGCACACTTTATCTCAACTATTTTGTGAAATCTCAATAGACACCAAGGGAAGAACTGTACAAATGTGCTTAATTTTCATTTCATATAATATTGCAAATATGTTAATTCACACATGAGAAAGATTCTTCTGTTAACATTAAACAGTCCTAATAAGAGTCCCTTTTTATCAACTCTTTTATCAACTTTTTTTTTTTTTTTTTTAGAAAAAACTTTTTTTTTTATTATCGCTTCACAACTAGCTTTTGGTAACCTCTCCTGGACATAAATGGAGCTCACACGTGTCTATATGCTCTTCAACACTTCACGCTTTGACCACTAGGGGTAGTGTTTTAAATTTCAGTCAGCATACAGCATACATTTCCTATTTCACTGTGAGATCAGGCTGATTCAGAACTATAGCATGATTGTGAGTGGGATTTTGCTTTAGCAACAGGTCTAAAGGCAATCATTTATTATCTACTAACATACGTTTTAGACTAAATCTGGCCAGATAATTTGTATATATTTTTCTCTGCTAATGGAAAAGTAGTGCCAGTATATCAAGCTTTGTGTAGAATGCAGCAACAGTAATTTCCCCTCCTCGCACAAACTGCAATGTACTATAGTTACTCCACCGTAACTTTACTCTGGGTTTTCCATTTCCCAAAAGCATTTTTAGCCAACTATGGTCATAAGTTCCATCAATACCAACATAGTTCAAAGATTTGGTGTTTCCCGAAACCGTAGTTCCAACAAACATTCCCAAACAGCTTTGCATAGTTGTGTGGTTTGAACTACTCTTAATATGTGGTAAGAAGTCCAGTTCCTTGTTAGTTTGCTGTGTGAACATCATTTCACTTCCCTGAGGCTTCTATATCTTTTCTGCCATAAATACCTTTCATTCTGTCAAGACTTTGATCACGTTCACACGCATGCAATTTTTTTTAATATATATTCTGGGTTTGCAGCGCCATTCTGAAATGTAAGATAAACACCAATGCAGCCGTTTAACCACTTAAAGGCTGTTAAGAGAAAGCACTTTAACACAAGCAGCTTCTGTTGGAGAACACAGCTTCTGTGTCCATTTTAACGCTTTTTGGCTGTGTTCCGAACGAGATAAATCAGCCTCCAAAGGTCATTGAAATGGAGAACAATCCTAGTAGATAGCTTCAAACTGAATTTTCAATAAAATGACTTAAAAAGTGAGTTTCAAATGACTGTTATTTTGGAGCCCCTTATCTTTCACCCCTCCACTGCTCTCACATGGATGGTAAAGACTTTGAAGGGAATAGGGCATAGGGATGAACTCTTCTGAATAGCACGCACCAATTTGGAGAGCGCTCAAGCATGTCAGGGGAACTCCGATGTCTGCTGTAGAGGGAAACCCATCAATTACAGAGCAATGCATCTGTCTCATTACACAGTGCACACCAATTTCGTGTCTTCGGCAGCATTATTGCATTAAACAACTTTCTGGTGTACATGTAAATGACCTATTACAATACATTTTTCCAAGAAGTTAATACTCCTGCCCCTTCATAATTTCATTAATGCTAGCTTTATGTTGTTGAACCAGCGTGGTTTGAACGAAGGATGAGCGACGGTTACAACGGTTTTGGGAAACAGTCGTGACTAGCTAGTTAATTTCTCCAACGATACATTGTACAGTACTATGGTGGTTACGCAGTGAGTTATGCTGTTGTTGTTGCACACCTCTGAGTAATCATGGAGTGAGAGAAATGCAATGGCCCAATTACAAATCAGGACAGAAAATAGCTGTTGTACAGTGTACAACATTTTACTGGCAAACATAAGAGTAGTTTTTGTAATCAAAACATTTGTCAAATTTTTTAAAACCATGATATTAATGTAGTAGGAAATGTATCGTTTTCAACATCTGAACTTTTTTACTTTGAAAAGTTCTTTCTGGAAAACAGTTGTCGGATGCTTGTTTCTACAAGCCCAAAGGTGTCCAGGTTAAATCCAAACTGGATTATATCTGTTCAAAAGTGGATTTACATTTAGTTAATTTAGGGATTTGCAAAAATGAAGAGATAATATGACAGCAGACATTCCCTATAGAACTCTTGTAATGTTTCATTTTAAATCCTGCATTAAAATTTTGATATTTTGACTTAAGGGCAACTTATTTGCACTTACTAATCCTATTGTTCTCGTTTTAATTCTTAAATCATTCTAGAAACTCATTGGTGAGTGCTGGTGGTCTAGTCGTTGAGGGTCTGGGCTGGTAACACAAAGACTTCATCTTCAGGACCAGATAAGTCTCTCTGAGGTTTACTCTGGAATGGGTAATATGTCAACTAAGGAATAAATCAATGTCAAGGGAGATGAAAAGTACGGATAGGCCGGTAAATTGATTGATCAATATTTTTTCTGATATTCACACTTTTGTTTTTGATCACTTATTGATTACCGATAAATGGTAAATTTTGATGGGTCTCTAAACAAACTCGATTTTCTTAAGCCACTGTGCGATCAAAGGTAAACAACAGCCTTTACTGGTGAACTCCACTTTTTTATGTAACAGCTATTCATTCATTCCTGAACTGTTTGCTTAAATTTAACAAAAGAAATGTCACATGTTATTTCAAGGGCAGGTTAGTCTTTTTACAGCTAACAGAAAAAAGATAATTGCCAGCACTTGTTTTTATTGTGTTAGTTTGAAGTACAGTACTTATTTAAAATTGCAATAAGCTCACATACATTTCTGAGATGTCTAGGACCCTATTCGGACGGGATTCGATTTTTCCAACACATTTCTATAAATGAATTGCTACTGCGGCCTGTAGTGTTTACTGTCAGTTTGCACGGGTTAAGTCTGTAGGAATTGCCGAGATGGACGTGTCTTCATCATTTACGCGTTGTTGTCATGTCGAGACAGCCCCGTACATCGTATATAATCTAGTTCAGACACTGTTCCTCATAGCAATAAAGCATGATTTCAAAGTTAAAAAATAAATAATGAACAAAAAAAGTGCAACTGACAAGTACTAACTTGTGTATACTTTCAGTTTGGTGTAAAAGACGCTTAAAAAAATTATTCAAACAGATGGTTCACAATTATTACGCTTTGGAAACAATAATTCGGAAGGTTTGCAGTAAATGTTAATCCATTAAGACTTCGTTCAATGGCTGGACGAAACGCAGGAAATGCAGGTTATTAAATGTTAACATTATGGGTAATTAATGTATTGGGAGATGCATTTGCTAGGCTAGGCTAGTTACTGCTGAATAAATCTTACCATACTGTCGCCACATTCCTAAATCCTCTGATAAGTAGTTAGCGTTTTTTCTTGATATTTTCCAAATGTGTCTTCGAGCTCTGTGTGACTGCACAATACGAATTTCAGGTACAAGGTAAAAAAAAAAATATCTAGGTGCGCCTCCATACTTAATACCAGGAAATAGCTTTTTTTTTTTACTTGAGATTATGTCAATTTGCACAGGATTATTGTATCCTGAGATAATTTTTACTGGCCGATTTATAGAAGGTGGAAGAAGCTCTAATCTAATATTTATATGTGCTGGAATGCACAGTCCATATAAAGTCCAGAAAAATGATACTGATATGACTGATTTGCACTGAATTAAGGATACAGTAACGGTACATCATTTGGAAAGTAAAGAATTCCAACTTAAATGTCATTTATATGTTTGTATCTGATAGAGATCTTAAAAAAACAGTTACATGTATATTCTGAATCATAAACATTGCGATAACATATTAAGGTTTGGGTTACCTGTATGATCACTACTCTTTTCTGGTGTTAATAAGCGTTCTGACCTAACCAAGGTAACCATGGTGAATAATTGGGGCTTTTCCACTGCATGGTGCAACTCGACTCTGCTCGCTTTTTGGGGGTTTTCCACTGTTGATAGTATATGGTACCTGATACTTTTTTTAGTACCACCTTGGTCGAGGTTCCAAGCGAGCCGAGCTGATATTAAATGTGATGTCAAAATCCTGCAGATCACTGATTGGTCAGGGAGAATCGTCACTATCAGCATCACTGGATTTCCGACACGTGACATCAACCCGCTAGTTATAAATGTAGCAACAGCGATAACAGTGTCATTTGTTCACCTGACTTTTGAATTGTGAAAAAAGAAATGGCTGTGCACAAAACCAAGGCGTCGTCAATAAACGAGGTGCAGACAGTCCACTCTTTAGCGATGGGCGAAACAAAAAAGTCTCTTAGGAAGTGTATCAGCTGTTGGCCACACACGGCTACCACCGGACCTACCAACAGTGTAGGGGAAAGTAAAAAAAATAAATAAAAGTGACTAAAGAACCATCAAGGAAAAGTGGAAGTGGTTCGACCAAATGGACGCTATCTAGATCGGCGAGCAACAGGAGGGAGAGTGCCCTGCTGGAGTCGACGATGGAAGATGGTACGTTAACTCTATATTCTGCTTGAAAGCTTCACTTTATTTAGTTGACCAGCTACTGGAAGCTTGCTTCTAAAACAACCAGGCCAATTTAACTGTTACAATTGTGTAAAATCACCATGCAACAACTGCTTTATGCAGCACAATGAGCTAGTAGCTAACAGCTAGCGGTCCTGTTATTTTTTTGGTCAATTTGTGTCGTGTTTAAGATGATGTCACAGAAGTTGAGGCCATGAAACTATGACGACCAGCCTATAATCCCACCCACGTTGAGATGGCACTAAACTGCAGTGGAAATGCAAGATCGGAAACGTAAAGCGAGTAGAGTTGAGGTGAGTCTAACCATAATGTGCAACAAGGCTCTGTCTTAGGACTTTTGATGTTCTCCTTGTACTTGCTCCTGTTAGATCTGAGTTTCCTGTTCCTGGAGGCACAACAAAGTACACATTTTCGAAATACACATTCATCAGCTCGTTAGCAGACACTCCAAGACCTGAAATGGATACAGTACATCAGATCAGGGAGAAAAACATATGGCCTGGTTTGAATAAGTCCATAGGAATCCATTGTTTCTGTTCAAAATCTTGTTCACAAAGGACTTTCGAAACAAAAATTAATTCTTGGTGTGAAAAGGCCTTAAAACACCTTTGCTGCAAGACAATAGTCAGCGTTGATCACAGAGTATGTATCAGTCTGTTGAGGCTAGAAGGGTTTCAGAGTGGCTGAAGCTTTAGAATAGAAATCATGGTCTAACTGATGCATTTGAGCACACTGTACAAACTCTCTGTTAACCAGAGTCCCCACAAGCGTGACACTGCCTAGGTAGATGTGGCCCAGGGCAGGATCATCCCCCTGCTTTGGGTACCTCTTGTCATAGAATTAGCCAGTGTCTGTGATCATAGGCACTACAGCACATTTCCCTTACCAGCACCACTGTACACTGTATTTCTTTGTAGCCATTTCATGCACAAGTAAATAACTTCAAATGTGGGGCAGTGCCCCTCATCCTTCCTCTCTCTTCCTCCCCACATCCTCTATTTTCCATCTCAGTGTGGATGAGCATGAGCACTGTCTTTTCGGGGGTAGGGCGAGGGATTATGTTAAGCCTGAACTCAGAGAGACCAGCCCTTATCTTGCCGGCAGCAGCTCAGTGCACCAGAGAGAGTGAAAGATAGAGAGGGAGAAAGAGTTTTAGGCAAAAGACAAAAGCCTGTAAGCATAGCTAATAGGAATACACTGTATAGGGGAATCTCCTGGAAACATTCTTGGGTCACATTTTACTCCAAAATTAAAACTAAATAAATACAAAATGTCTGGTTTGTATAAAGACAATGAATGTGTTTTATTTTTCTCATTATCATTACTGTGCATGCTTTACTTTATGTAATTCCCATTATTCTCAAAGGTGATTCTCATTCAATTCTAATTACTGTAATCCACTACTATTCAAATCATTCAGTGTTTAAAAGAGCATTAATTAAGTTAACATTTAAATATGTAAATCATTATAAATTTAAGGAAGTACAAAAAATACTACAATGATATCATGATATGGCTTTGACATTGTATTACAACCTGATACATAACATCTTCCAACATAGCTTAAAAGAATAAACATTGCAATGTGATTAGCTTCCGCGATGTCTCACCTCATAGTGGTAGACTTTTGATCCTGAAGCCCACATTTTGAGACCAATCAAAAACACAAGCTGCCTTAGAAGCATCTTGGAAGTGACACAAGGTGACATGGTTGCTTCAGAGAACGTGCTTTTCATTTCTCAATTTAATTTTTGGACACTATTGGTTAGGTTTTGGCATTGGTTCAGGGTAAGGATGTCTGTTTTGTGTCTTTGTCTCATTTGATTTTACATTTACATTTATGCATTTGGCAGACGCTTTTAGCCAAAGCGACTTACAGTTCACTTATTACAGGGACTATCCCCCCGGAGCAACCTGGAGTTAAGTGCCTTGCTCAAGGACACAATGGTGGTGGCTGTGGGGCTCGAACCAGCGACCTTCTGATTTCCAGATTACCAGTTATGTGCTTTAGACCACTACTCCACCACCACTCCACATTTTAGATTACCATTGGTTAGGTTTAGGTCAAAGTTTGAGGTTAGGGAGATATGTTTTACTCATTAAAACCTCCACTTAATATTCACCTTAAAATCCTAGTCTGACAAACATATGAGATTTAAAACCAACAAAACCGATCCCCTAGCCAAAACCTTAAACCTAAACCTAACCAAGATCATGCTCGAACAAGCATGTAAATGCAATGGGTTATGGAATGCAAACATTAAACTGTATTGTCTTACTGTATAAGTCATGCGCTTTAGTAAAAATTATTAGATGTCATAAGATAGCATTGTGTGAAGAACAAAAAATATTTGTGCAAAACTGTTGGTATAGTAATGTGATTCTATGAGACCAGGTTACAACTATAGGTTCAATCAGAGTGTATTAGATCTCCTTTACCTGGGACACATAGCCACTCTGTCCTTTCTCCAATAGATTCTACTATTGGCATGTGTTCCATTGTGTCTGAATTATTTAGAATCGTCAAGCAGTAATTACAGCCCATCTCCTTCCTCCTGTTTTTCTGTATGAAATCGTCCCAATGGTTGTCCCAGACAATTGGCAGACAGCAGCAGGAACAAGGACCTTCTATATCAGGCAGCTACCCTTTTCACCTGGCCTAATTACCTTGGCCCTTTGGGAGCAGAAATCCTGAGAGGGGCCCACGCCCCTGGGGTCTTCAAGGAACTCAGATTTCCACACTGCTTTTATACAAGTAACTGCATTTTGAGGGACCCCTATTAATAGCAGTACCTCAATGTATTTCAATGAACCCAAGACAAGTACTTTCGGGACTAGTTAGCTCCTAGCAAGTGGTCATGCACTTCTTACTGTAAGAGGTGATTTACGATTTTAAAATCATATTAAATATAACATCTCACCGGGAGGTCAGTTCAATGTGGCGTAATGCACTGTTACAGGATTGTTAGTATTTGTTGTTAAGCCTCATTAACTTCAGTGTTGCTTAAAGCTCAACTATGAACCCATAAAATATGAGCCGTGATTTATGGGGACTCACTGCAGTGAAAATGAGCCACAGTCAGCTAAAGTCATGAAACATAGAAAGAGATTTTTTACTATGATTGGGCCGTACATGGAGGTCCCACAGAAGTGTTATGCTGGCCTTTTGGTTTTTAGGGAAGCAACAGTCTCCAAAAATTAAGTTTTAGCAGTTCATTTCTCAAAGACCAAGCTATTTTCCTGTACCTAAATTACTAAATGTAATAACCTTTGCTCCAACAATTTATACTGAAAAAAAATTATTCTTTGCTTCAGCAAATATTGCTCATTAAAATAAACAGATTTGACTGAAAACGTAATGCTGTCAACTTTCCTTAATGATATGCTATATTTGTGACACAAGATATTGAGATTATGCTGTACTCATAATAATAAAGACATTTTGCTAATTATTTTGAGTGAAGCGACAATAATCTGAAGTTTAGGAAACCCAGTCTAATTTTTAAATATTCCATGGGAAACCATGTGATGCAGAATGTGATTGAATTTTAAGCAAGTTTATTTGGGGTTGGTTGCCATTTTGGATGAGGAGAGCTCATGGTGGACAACACAACATTTTTGCCAAAAAGTTCAAAGGTAAATTATTTTAAACATAGTGTTTGAAATTTGCATTTCTACACCAGTTTAAAATGTTTAATGCAAACTTAAAATTGCACATCTTAAAACCAGCTAAGATATTCTGAGTGTTGGTTGATATTCTGCTTCATCAATTGCATCTACAGTTTTAATGCTAAATGTAGCATTAAAGCTTAAAGCTGCTTTATGAACCTTCTGAGCATTCAGGTAATGCTTTTAAATTGCACCTCAGTTAGTGTTTGACTTAGTTGAGACTACATAAATAAATACATACATCAATATCATGTGAAGCATAAATTTTGGTCTCTGTAATGAGTTTTGGATGTCGCTTGCCTTATACAACATTGAGGTTGTCATTTACAATATTTAACATTCTGTGTGTGGTGCTGACACCATACTTTTCTCATGGGAAAATACAGTCTTTCTCATTGTCGGGCAGTGGGATTTTTCACCGGAGAGTTAATCTTCAACTGCTGTTCAGGCGTCACTCACACAGTAGAAACTCAGCAGGCAACAGGTAACTCCAACAAGTAAATCGCCTTTTTACATGTTTCAGTGCAAATGTCTAATTGAACCCCTACGTCTTAAAGGGAAACCAGCTTACATTAGCTGAGTGTTGGTTTATGTTCACTTTTTAGCTTAATCAAATTAGTAGTTCACCCAATCATGCTATTTCTCTTGTCATTTGGTCTTCTGTGGAAAACAAACCAAAATTTCCACTCAAGTCAATTGGAGTACATTGATGCTGCTGTAAGGGGGTATAAGGGAAAGGAGGAGGCGAGAACCGGCTTGGCAATATAAATAATAGTCTAATAGTTCCTCTCCCCCATCCCCGCCTTCCACGTTCCTGGGAGGAGACAGGAGTGTAAAAACAACTACAAAAACAAATAGGCGAGGGATAAAGGCCAACACGGAGCGACAGAGAGAGAGAGGAGAGAGAGCAGACGGCAGCCACTCCTCCCTGGGCGGACCGGTGTCAGACCGACCCCAGCGGACAGAACGCGGCGACCCACGGGGACACTCCTCATTCTCCGCGTCCGGGCGGTCGGGCTACTCAGTCCCCCAGCGGATGGCAGTGTCGAGGACTCCACGACGGACGTGCCTCCTCCTTCCTGGGTTTCGGCACCAACGTAAAGGGGTATATGGGAAAGGAGGAGGCGAGAACCGGCTTGGCAATATAAATAATAGTTTAATGATAAACTGAACCAAAAACACACAAACACAAACACACAGAGCAGCTGCCTGTAAGTCTCTCTCTCTCTAACCGTCATCACCGGCCACCTTTATCCCTCGCACGCCCCCATCGGCCCCGCCCTCCTCCGCTCCACAGCTGCCTTTATGGATCTTGAAAGTTTTAACCTCACTGACTTCCTTTGTATGGACAAACATATATCATATATACATCAAAACTCTTTGTTTGTGTTCCTCTGAAGAAAGTCAAATGAGTTTGACATAGCATAAGACTGCATAAATGCTGAGAGAATTATCATTTTTGGTTTGCCTAAAGGAGACACCCTGATATCAACATGTGTTGGTTTGTAAAAAAGAGTCACATTATAAGTATAGTACTGTTGCAATATGTAGCACGGTTTGCAGAGGTTGAAAATTGCTGAAGCTTAAATGTAAACTAGCCATACATGTTGCTTATCTTGTCAGTTACAGTTGTACTATTTTAATTGTTTTTATTATTATTTTTGTCTAACATGATTGGGTCATTTAAATTATAGTCCTGGCAGGTCTACAGCTATAACTGAAAGAAGCGTCATCAGAGGTTTTCAAGGCAAAAAAAAACAAAAAAAAGTAGGAAACACATTTGGATGACATTAATCATATTTATATAGCACCATTTTAACATAGCCGCATTCATATGACATTCATATAAATGTATGCATTTGGTACAATGGTTGAATAGCTGTGTCCTTCTAATGAAAACTCTCTCATCACTTACTCACCTTCATGCCATCTCAGATGTGTGTGTCTTTCTTTAGTCTGCTGAACACAAACTAAGATTTTTAAAAGAATATTTCAGCTCTGTTGGTCCTCACAATGCAAGTGAATGGTGACCAGAACTTTGAAAGTACAAAAAGCACATAAATATAGCATTAAAGATATGAATATGACTCCAATGGTATAATCCATGTCTTCATAAATGAAATCGTAGGTGTGGGTGAGAAACAGATCAATATTTTATATATTTCCATTTCTTTTATGAATTTTCCTCCCTGCCCAGTAAGTGCTGAAATGCACAAAGAATGTGAATCCCCCTAAACAAGAGAAGACAAATATGAAAGATTATTTGGAGATTGATAGTAAAAAAAGTACTTAAATATGTTTCTGTTTCTCAACCACACTTATCATATCACTTCTGAAGACATGGATTAAACCAATGGAGTCTCTTGCATTGAATGTACCAACAGAGCTGAAATATTTTTCTAAAAATCTTTGTTTGTGTTCAACAGAAGAAAGTCCATCACATCTGGGATATTTAATTGTGCAAATAAATACAATGGAAACTGTCAATATGCATTTTGACAAAGATTATTTCTATGTATTTAGGAAGAGGAGCTTACCAAGCACATAAAGGAGCAGATGCCATCAATGCTTTGGAGCAGGAAGAGCGAAAGTTCCCTTTCAACCCACGATTGATTGTCCTTGAAAATGAGCAGGGTACATTTGTCAAAACTTGGGTCAGTACACTTTTTGTGCTACTTTATGCCCTTCACATTCACTACCCAAAGAAGACACTTTTCTTTCTTTTTTGGAGGTCATACAGTAAACGGTGTTGCATCTTGATGAAGGCAAGACCTTTTGAAAGAAGTTTCATTTATAAATACAAATTGTTTCAGGTGTTTTTGTTACAGTATTAGTTCAGAGAGTTTTCTCCTACCTGTGTATTAAAATGTTTATTTAGATTTACTGAAATTCTTTAAGTCATTGCATAGACCACTTGTTTTTTTTTTTATCGTCATGATTTTGTTACTATTTTTGCATTTGAGAACGTATTTTTGGTTCTAGGTGAGCAGGAATATCTATGTTAGATTGTACATTTGTAAACAACAATACAAACCTTTGACATTCACCAGTTGTCTTATTTCTTGAGGTCATTTTATTTTAAAGTTAATTGAAAGTAAATGAACAGAGTAGAATTTGAAGCTGCTAATAGCACTTACAGTTGAGGTAAATGATCTTATAATGCATAGTTGGGTAAACATAGACATTAAGGGTATAAAAACTTTAAATGTAATAGCTGGCATGGCACAGTATTTTAAGTAAAACATTTTGAATGGAAGCTCATTCATTTGGCCAAGTTTTTTTAGGTAACGTTGCTTAAAATTCCTAGTGGAATTAGCTTATAAAATTGGATGCAAAAATAATGCACTATATTTTTAAAGAAATGCAGCACATTAGTTTTTTCAGTGTAATAAAGGCCCAAAATGTAATACAATTGGGTTCTAGATGTAATTAAGAACTTTTGGCCCTAAATATATATAAAAAAGTTATATGTAAAAAGTTCCAAGATGTAATATAATAAGGTCCTTAATTTAATTAAGGCCTCCCTTACAAAAATCGAGAGTTAAATTTGGCACTAAAAATTGTCGAAGAAATTTTGAAAATTGAATCACAAGCTCATTTGCTTATACAAATAACAAGCTGCAAATTTGGCGCACGTTTGTGGCTAGTTTTCATTTTTTGGTAAGGGTGTAAAAACGTTTGGTCCAAAATGTAATGATGACCCTAAATGTAATTACAACAAGGCTCTAAATGTAATAAAATTGTAATGAAATGCAAACACAACAGGGTACTTTCTGTCAAAATGTTAAAACCTTTGGTCATATATGTAATAAAGACCCTAAACATTATAACCTTTTATAATAATCTAACATCATTATTCTAACTTTCATACGTAGCTATTAAAATGAGTATGTAAACATGATATCTACATATATATTAATATACAAACACAAAATACCTTAACTAAAATCGATCAAACACCCTTGTGGCGCATCGGTATACATAAGGACCAAAAGTTATTGCATTTCAGGCCTTTGTTACCTATAGGACAAATGATACGTTTGCGACCTGTATTACGCAGCCCAGTATAGGCAGGTGAAACGTTCGCAACAAGAACATTTGCTAAATGTCTCCTTTTGTGTTCCATTGAAGAGTCATATGGGTTTGGAACGACATGCACATGAGTGAATGTCAACATCTTTCAATCTTGGGTGAACTATTCCTTTAACCCTGCAGTAAAACAAGGAGGTGGCATGGATTCCATTATAGATGTACAGCACAATGGCTCTTTCTTCAACTGTCCTGATCATATCAGCTCATTCCTAACCATGCACATGAAAGTGTGTCCATAATTGAAGGCAGGAGAGGGGCTTGTGAACATAATAAAAGCAACGAAGAGAGAAAGTAAGAGAAGAAGTGGAAGAGAAATGCCTTCAATTCCTTTAAAGAAGGCCGATGAAAACAACCAGCTTCTCCCACCCATTTAAACTAAATATGACTTGACTGACAATACAGCACTCCCACGCTAATAACATCTCATTGAGCAGGAACTGGATGCTTTGGCTTAGTTATAGAGTTTTCTATTTATAATATTATTAAGCAGAACTCTTGAGTTCTGGCAAACTTGCCTCAAATTTGCCACTCAATATTTTCATGTGCAAATAAGCTTGTTTGCCAGAAGTTTGCAGCTCTTCACCAGCAGTGGTGAACCTGCAAAAAACCTTTGGCTACCAATGGACAATCTGCCGCAAAGCTCATTTGCATGTGGAAATGATCAGTGGCGAATTTGCCATGAACTCGATTTTTTTCCTTGGTGGTAATTTTGATAACATCAGTCATTCATAGAACTAGTAACCAGTTTCAAACTCTGCCGTTCATGTCAAAGTAGATTCCAGTCGATTCCATCTCCGGAAAGGTTAGCAGGGCTTGCGTTAATTTACAGTTTCATTTGTAAAACTACAGTCTCTCCATCTTGTAGATTATCCCCTCTTGTGCACGTCAAGCACCTAACCCAGAACAAAATATCTCTCAGTATCCAAACTTCTGCAGCGGAAGACGTATACATCCAATTTTCTTCCTCTAGAGTCCATAAAGCAAATGTCCTCCATTATCCACTGGAATTTCAAGGAATAACGCAAACAGTTACTCTTTCTCTAATCTCCAAAACTCAGTATCTTGTTTCCTTGGCCCTTGCTTCATAAAACTCTGTTATAAAAGGGCTTTTAACCCCAGTTCCAAGTGCTACACCTGGTTCTTCCTGACCTATAAATCTAAAGGAGACGGCAAATCAAACAAGCCATAATGTGAATACAGCTAGTTTAATATCACAGAGAAGAGAGAGAGAGAGAGAGAGAGAGAGAGAGAGAGAGAGAGGAAGGACACAGTATAGGAAGGCCGGCCAGGTAGAAAATGAAGGCTCTTTTACATTGTAATTTGGCTTGAGTGTCTATGGACATATCACATGTCTTCTCTTCAAATGTTACATTGTCCCTGGTAGAGAGATCATCCTTGTCTCTCTACAAACATTTACTATCCTGATAACAGAACTCTCGCTCTCATCTATCTGTCCACCTTATTACAAATTTTGACTCTACTTTTTAAAACTTTGGGCTCTTTCAAGAAGTTACTTCAACATTTCTTTTTTTTTTTTTTGGCCATTGAGCCGACAGAAATGGTTTCAGACATTTTGTAATTGGGACTTCAAACCTTAAAGATTACCATTATACTAGAGGTGTGTCTTAAATCAAATACTTCTGCACTAGTCTATGCCATTTTATAGTGTAAGTAGTGTGAGCAGTGTGTATACACTAAATATTCCACAAAAAGGAGTATAACATGAGTTCTATCGGGAAGACACGCAGGCTTGAGTGAAGTTTAAGATGCCATTTATTTGATAAATGTAAAACAGAAAGTATTGTCTCTCTCTTTGGCGTAGGCCCCGTCCGGCGGTCCGAGGGAGTTGTACCCGGAACCGTCATGTCCTGCCGGAGATAGGAGGCAGGGGCGAGGAGCCTACCCCTGTGTGGGACGGGGCTCAACTGGTGGCGGTGGGGTGGTGGAGGTTGCAGTGTTAGAACACTGAAACAGCAATGTGATAGATTGTGAGCGGACTTATAAAGCAATGGCTTACGTGCGATTGGCTAGGAATTACCCAGCTAATTATGTGATGATGTACAGCTGCTAGTCTTCCCACTAGAACTTCGCTGCGCTTCCATTTCTCGGATGAAGCACTTGTTCACTCAATTATAGAGTGTGTAATGTTGGATATTTCATGCACTCGGTGCTCATGGCTTGCCCTATGTAGAAAAAGGTTTCATGGCCTGGCCGACTAACAAAACTAGAGTAATTAATGGTAAATGTGGCAACTAGTGAAAGATCCATGAAAACAAGATTACAAATGTGAGTTAAATGCTTTACCATCACCATACTCTGTGTAAATCTATGAATTATTTGATATATATGTAAGTGTTGAACCGAGTTTGGCTTATGTGCTAAAGCTAATAGCAACACATTACATGTGTCACTTCACACAGCTGAAAAACAGCCAATACTGCACTTTGTTAAACACTCAAAGGGGCAACCTGCATGTAATTAAAGGCCCAAAATGTAATGAAATTTGGTTTTAAATGTAATAAAGACCCTACATGATATAAATGCATGTATAAAGGTAATAACTTTTGTCCAAAATGTACTAAAAGGCCACAAATGTAATAAAATAATAATAATTAAATTAAAATTTGGCCCTAAATGTTAAAACATTTAGTCCATAATATAAGCCAATAAAGGCTCTACGTTATAGAATTTGGTTTTAAATGTAATAAAGTCCCTAAATGTAATAAAAATGTGGTCCTAAATGTGATTAAGGTCCTAGATAGTAACATTTAGTCCTAAATGTAATTTAAGGCCCTAACTGTAAATGCAATAAAGCCCCTCAATGTAATAACTTATGGTCCTAAATGTAATAAAGGCTCTAAATATCATAAAATTAGGTCCTAAATCTAATTAAAGTCCTTCTTTGGTAGCCCCCTTGAGCATTTTTTGCCTTCCTTAAAGGACATGGTGCCTTTAATATGAAATGCTTCGAAACATTTCACCATCCAAATGTTGGACGAATACGTTTTGCTGCTTAAATAAAGGAGAATAAGCATCCCATACAATTTTGGGACAGTTGGCAATACTATTTTCTGCCCATTTTATTGTCCGCCAGGTGAAAATCATACATCTGAATAAGTAATGGCACACCTCTACTCCTCAAGCTGAATTATTTCATGTATCATTTATGGGCATCGTACAACTGGTACAGAATGTGTCCAAAGTTTAATACTTCAGTTTAGGGTTTGTTCAAATCCATGTTAAGCACCACCAATTAATGAAAAGTAGAGACATTTAAGAGTAATGCAGAGAGAATGCAATATAAGGTGAAAATAAATCTTTATAAGTCATGATTCCAAGTGTCATGTCTTTGTCTGTTATCTCCAATAATCAAATCCCATTGCAAAAACAGAGGTAATTTATCTTGCAGCAATACAATCCTTACAGTGTCGAACCAAGTCAGACTGTGATAATTATTCTGAGGCTCCTTCACCTGTGACAGGCAGCTTAAGAGGGCCCCAGATATCCGCAAAGAAATCGCCTCAAAATGCTTCTTGTCTCTAGGCTAACATAACGGCTGCCTCGCTACAATCTGCCCCCTTAATCCCCAGCCCTTTTCGCTTGAGAGACCTCTGACAGTTGCAGCTGATGCCTTGGCGAGAAGCTTCATTTCATCCCTACAAATAACTAGCAAGCACCCTCCATCCAAATGAACTCCTTTTCCATGCTTGCAGGATCCCTCGCTTTCTCCCTTCCTCCCTAAAACCAGTACATCTTGCTCGCTCAAATGTGAAAATTAAACTCCTATTGTAGACTACTTATTACAAATTGTATAAGCTCCTTCAATTTTCTTGGTAAGTCAGGTGCCAGTGACTACATTTGCATTTTCTCAAGCGAGGGAAAGAGGAAAGGTTTTTCAGAAACTGTCAAAGATCTGAAATGTTTTTGTCGAATGCAACCATTACCAATATGCCTCATTTTCAGGCTCGAGGAAGATAATATATGGTTAGTTGCATGAAATTCAATGTTATTTACGACACCAAGGATTTTATCAAGGTTATACTCTAAGTTTGAGATGTGTATCCTCTTTTAATGACAATGAAATGTTCAACTATTCCACTAATTACAAGCTTATTGGGGCACTTTCAATAAAAGCTTAACTCCTCAAAGGGATGTAAAGCAGTGATTGAGTAGTATGTGGGGAAGAATTTCAGCACCGAGATCCTTTCAACGCACTTTGCGGGTAAAAGTTTGGTTTGACTTGTTCCGTGTAATGTGTGTCCAAGGATGAGATCCACACAATCCATGGCCAATTAAAGCCATGGTCAGGGCTCCTTGTCCCTTGTCTTTTTGCAATTCTGCTGGGTGCTGCTAGTAGCACAGAAATTACATACTTTGGCTTTAAAAGAATAAAACGACACCTAATGATGGTGTGTGGGAATGGTAGGCATGCTGATATTCAACAGTGTTAAACAACCAACCAGTGGTGTAACCAACAGACAGGTAGCCATTTTGTTGTGAAAAAATAAATAAATAGTGGGAGTGGTGGTGGTGGTGTAGTGCTCTAAACCACAGTACTGGTAAACTGGTAATCTGAAGGTTGCTGGTTCAATCCCCACAGCCACCACCATTGTGTCCTTGAGCAAGGCACTTAAGTCCAGGTTCCTGCGGGGGGATTGTCCCTGTAAGAAGGGCTCTGTAATTTGCTTTGGATAAAAGCATCTGGTAAATGTAAATCTAAATACATTTTCCCTTTCCCTTTGTCTGATTTTATTTATTTTATATTTTAAATGTATTCATGGAGCAAGAACTGTTTTAAAAACCTTTCACTTGACATTGACAAGACATTAAATGTAGTATTATTAGTAGTAATAGTAGTGAAGTGAAGTTAACAACACCTGTCGTTTCAAAACAGTTGTACATGAAATAATGCTATTACAGGAGATTAAGCTGTTATATCTTAGTCATATTTGTGCTACGGCATATGATAAAATGTGATTGTAGATTGTACAATAATAAGTAAATAATAATAGTTTTAGACCCCCAATTGAACAAGCCAAAGGCGACCATGGCAAGGAACAAAAAAACTCATTAAGAAGTTAGTTAATGGAGAAAACAACCCTGGAAGAATCAAGGCTCATTATGGAGTCCAGTAACATTCTGACTAAACACCATGAATATAATTCCAATAGTAGTTATTTATGTGTAGAACAAGTCATGGTTTAAATTAGTTAACCAAGTAAATGTTAGGGGCCACTATTTAGTAAAATTATGTTGTATGAAGTCTTTAATGTCCATCCTGTTTTAACTGTGGAAGAGCAGGTAGATGCATTGTCCTTTGTGGTTGTTGTTGTTGTTGTTGTTGTTGTTTTGTTTTTTGGCTGATAAATACTTAATTTGGCAGCTATTGCATTGTCTATGTATTCCATTTTAGGAGAGTGTAGTCCATTCTTTGACCAAGACAATACAGGAAACAGTCTGTGAGTGGCATCACAGTCCGGCTGGGAGCTTATGACAGTACCGGAAACAGTCACTGAGGGACATTGCTGTCTCTCTGGAAGCTTATGGCAGGTAATTTTGTTGAAGTCCATCCTGTGTGCAGGGTTCAGGCAGTGGCACCTGAAGAATCCCATGTCTTGGAGTTGGCATCAGTTCATCATCTGTGAAGTCCATCATAGTAGACAGAAGTGAAATCTGGACATGCATTTGGCAGACAATTTTATCCAAAGCAACTTACAGAGCACATATTACAGGGACAATCCCCCCGGAGCAACCTGGAGTTAAGTGCCTTACTCAAGGACACAATGGTCGAACCAGCGACCTTCTGATTAACAGTTATGTGGTTTAGCCCACTACACCACCACCACTCCCCAGAGGAGAGCCCAGAAATAATTCTTGACAACAGAACAAGTGGGTGTACATATGCATTTTGTATGTGTTTGCAAACTCAAGCCATCGTGAGTGGTGGAACATGAGCTTTAAAGGTATTTTTACATCGGGTGTAAAGGCTCCGTAATGAACCTCCTGTCTCCAACTGAAATTTCAAACAGCCTTGAACTGCACAAAAGAGTACCTGCCAACCTCTCCACCAGCCCACTGCCATATGGCAGAGTAGAGACAACATTTCCTGCTCTCTTTCTGTCCTCTCCAACTCTTGTCAACCCCCATGTAACATTTTCTTTCGCACTGAACACTTTAGTGTAGTGCACTTAATCCACTGCTGTGTCTACATTTTCCTGCTCGCCAACACATCCACTGTTCTCTTTATTTTATGAAGGCTATTCCAGAGGCATGCATTTTGTCGCAACAAAACCTGATGAAACTAGAAATCTCCCCTTATACTGAAGGTCATCTAAACTGTGTTCCTCTCTTCCTGTTATACTGTATCCGTACAGATATTTAAATTAAACCTATCAACCTCCTTACATCACAACCTTTCACTCTAGCCCTGATAAAAAAAATGTCATATCATAACATTGACATGCAAATATGGGTTGTTTTCTTTGCTTGTTTGTACGCCCTAACAATTCAGTTATGATTAAATTCACTAAATTAGCAGATTGGAGTCTTGCCAAAGCAGAGAGTGGCTCTTGCCTGTTCTGTGTTGCTAACACTGGAGCAGGTGTTCCTCCATTGGTTCACAGACTTGCGCACCAGTGACTTGTGGCTGACATTTCTTTGGGTTTTTAAATCAAGCGAAAATGTATGTTCCATTTGATGTTTACCCAGTTAAAGGCGTATTACCATACTGTTAACACCATGCAATACAGTATTTTTTTACGTTTATATTAGCATTAGCACGCTATTTGCTATTATACCAAGGCACATCAAATCTCATCAAGTTTATACATTGTTTTTTATTTTATTTTATATAAATACTCAGCTTATTGAGAGGGAAAATAATACTTATTGTGTTTGAGCACAAAACTATTGCAAGATAATGCAAAACTTATTGAAAAGGAATGCTAATTTATTGCAAGGGATTATAGTACTTATTGTGAGGGAATGAAGAACTATTGATTCAGAACGCAAAATGGTATAAGATCAACAGGATACACTGTCTCCCCCGCCCCCTTGGAGAAAACACCCCTGAAACACACACATGGGGCTGTGTAAAGTGTGCCCAGTGACCAATCCAAGGACACATCAACCAGTTTTTGATTTTGATTTAAGATCTCATAAAAATTTTTTTTAAAACATGCAGAGAGTACATATCACCCAGCTGTGGCAGTTGTGAGGTGTGTGTAATTTTACGACAGGCAGATTTCTCCATACACTATTAAGAGTTCTGGTTTATATCTCTATTATATCTGCTCTATTTTCTCTACATGAAAATGTGGATTTTTTCTCAGGTCATCCATCATGCTGTGGTGAATATGTGAGAACAGACATGATGTTGAGCATAACACAAGAGTGTGCCAAGTCACTTAAAAGGGGAAGAACCAACAAGACATGAAATATGAAGTACGTGGATGATAGTCAAGCCTAAAGAATAAACTGTATTGAGACATTGAATTCAATGGATTTTTATGATCCAATCTAACAAATAAAAACACAATGAACGATTTGTTACAGCTATCGTTGGTCAGCTATATTTTTTTTTACTAGCTGATAACAATGCCAATATCTAGAGCAAGGTGGCCATTAATGCTGATTTATAAAACAGTTGGTTTTTGGTTTTCTTATCTGATTGGACAATTGGTGTACCAAAAGTGCTGATAATCAGTATAACAGCACTCTTTGGTGATACAAAAAGTAGTAGATTTAGTTAACTTTCCCCTAACCCCAACCCTAAACCTATATACATCAGTGGATTAAAATATAATTCTAGATTGAAAATGCAACCTCCGAATCAACACTTCGGATTCTAGATTTCTTCCTGATTTCCACTGGACCAGGACCCGTGTTGTATGTGCCATCAGCAGCGCTAGAAGGAAATGTATTTGCACTTGAATTGATGCACTTTTCAGTGATTCATAATAATTGGATTAATTTCAGTGTGCATTTATGTTGATTTATCGTGTGGTCATGTTGACTGGTTACCCCTTCAGTAGGCTATTATGGAACTGACACAAGGGGAAACAACTGCTGTTATCAACCAGAGTTGCGTTCCCCATACAACGACGTGACTCACTGCTTAACCACAGTTGTATGATGCATCGTTGGAGAAATTAACAAGCTAGTCACAACTGTTTCCTGAAACCTTAGAACCATGTCGGTTCAAATGAAGACTTGAATGTGGCATGCATTGTGTAATGAGACAGATGCATTGCCCTGCAATAGAGGCGTTTCCCTCTGCATCAGAATTTGGAGTTCATATGTGCACACTTCAATGGGCACGTTCAGAAATGATTATCCCTATGCCCTATTCCCTTCAAAGTCTTTACCATCCACTGTGGGAGCATTGGAGGGCTGAAAGTTGTAATATGAAACATACTTTTTAAGCATTTTTCTTTTTTTTTTATTCAGTTTGAAGCGATCTTACAGCATGCCAAGTATGATCCCTTCAAAGTGTCCTTCGGTGGCTAATGTTTGCATGTTTGGAACACAGCCAAGGCTTAAATCCTTATTCTATGACAGAAACAGTGTGTAGAGTTTTCTATTAACAGCTTTTAATACTTTAAACTGCATAAGGAAGTTTCCATGATGTTTCAGAACGACGATTAAAAGATGTAGAAGCCTCAGCGAAGTGAAGCCCACAAAGCAAAATAATAAGTATCTATGCATCTAACCACAAGTAAAAGATGTAGTTCCAACCACACAACTTTGCGATGCAGTTTGCGAATGTTCAATGGAACTACGGTTTTTGGAAACACCAAATCGTTTTACTATGTCGGTAACAATGGACCTTGAGACCACAGTTGGCTTACGATGCTTTTGGTGAATGCAACCCAGGTGCATGGCCGTAGCTAGTGGGGTGAAATATGGTAATGATTCCAGGGGCCCAAAGGTCCAGGGGGGGCCACTACAAATTTGAAACTGTAATTTCATTCAATGGCCCTGCCCAGGTGAGTATAGTTGTCGACTGATGCTGATAATCTCCAAATGGCCAGATATTGATCTAATTATAAATTGGTCTAATTATCACTCGCTTAAGTATAAACGTTATCCTCTGGAATACTGTATAGTTGCAAGTGTGTAGGTATAATCGCTATATAGGTAATCTATAATGTTTACTGCAGACGTAACAGGTATATTTTGGAAGATATACATACTGTATATTTCCTGTATTTGTATTACATTTTTATTTGATGATATTTGATGGGTTTTCACACAGAATTGTGCTTAGCCCCAGTAACCTGTCACTGATAACAGCATTCTGATGTGTTTAGCACGGCTCTAGGAGTCTATTGTGTTTTGTAATGTATTTGAGGGTCAGACAGAGTGGACGATCGAGCTATCAGTGCCTTGTTGAGTCTGGAGCCGTTTCCACAGATCTGCTGCTTTGTTAGTACAATTTGTCAGAGGGTGTGAGACATTGTGTCTCTGTGAGAGAGCCCTGCCGTCTGGCCACACTCAACCACACAACTATTTCTGAAGTGCATAGAGAAAGCAGACCAGTGACCTTGTTATCTTTCTTGAAGGGACACTTCATTTATGTTCCTAGGAATTCTTTGTCATTCTGAGAGGGTGACTTTGTCAGATTGACAATATTGAGAAACTTGGAGTCAGACAAGTGAAAAAAAACAAACACTATTATTCTCCTTCACTAATATTTGCTATAACTGTTGTCTCGTACAGTATGTGCACAGAAAAGGTTCTCACTCATATCTCGAAATGATATTCACAACAGGTGTGTGTGCATTCATATTTGTTCTTTCCCTTGTTCTAATGTGGATGGATCTGGATTTTTCTAAAGCTGTGGTAGGATGTTTCTAGGGCTGTCGATTCAACGTGATAATTCACTGTTAAAATACACTGCTGTGTTGTTTACGGCAGAATTCAGCGGCAGCACTGCTCTCTACTGAATCTACAGTGCGAAACACAGCGCTTTCAGTGTTATCCGATTCCTGAAGTATTGATTCCAATGAACCGGTTCTATTATATCTTTTGTGCAGATTACATTGTGTGACCAGTGTTGTCCGATTCCCAAAATAAATAATCGAATGAGTCGGTTCATTTGAATCAATAGCGTGAAACACTGCACAACTAGTGTAGTGCGATTCCTGAACAAATGACTCTTATGAGCTGGTTCTTTTGAATCTACATCATGAAACAGAGATTGTGACCGGTGTAGTCTGATTCCCAAACAAATGACTATTATGAGCCGGTTCTTTTGAATCTACATCATGAAACAGAGAGTGTGACCGGTGTAGTCTGATTCCCAAACAAATGACTATTATGAGCCGGTTATTTTGAATCTACATCATGAAACAGAGAGTGTGACCGGTGTAATCTGATTCCCAAACAAATGACTCTTATGAGCCGGTTCTTTTGAATCTACATCATGAAACAGAGAGTGTGACCGGTGTAATCATCTTCCCAAACAAATTACTCTTATGAGCCGGTTCTTTTGAATCTACATCATGAAACATAGTGTGACCGGTGTAATCTAATTCCCAAACAAATTACTCTTATGAGTGGGTTCTTTTAAATCTACATCATGAAACAGAGAGTGTGACCGGTGTAATCTGATTCCCAAACAAATGACTCTTGTGAACGAGTTCTTTTGAGTCTACATCATGAAACATAGAGTGTGACCGGTGGAATCTGATTCCCAAACAAATGACTCTTATGAGCCGGTTCTTTTGAATCTACATCATGAAACAGAGAGTGTGACCGTGTAATCTGATTCCCAAACAAATGACTCTTATAAGCCGGTCTCTTATAAATCTACATCATGAAACAGAGAGTGTGACCGGTGTAATCTGATTCCCAAACGAATGACTCTTGTGAACCAGTTCTTTTGAATCTATATGGCGAAACACAATGGTTTGCCACTGTAGTCGGATTCCCAAATGAATGACTCTTTTGAGTTGGTTATGTTTTAGTAAATCAGAAACACTTCAGTCAGAAAAGTTACTGAATTAATTTCACTAACCTGGAAATTATGATTCTGTCAGGTTCAGCTTGAAATGAACCAAGAAGTGTTACAATGTTTTGCAATGTTTAAGTCTCTTGAGAGTTAAATCAGGCAGTGAAGCTACTGATCGGTTAACACATTAAGAGTTTGGTTGTAGTCAGTGGAATTTTATATATAACAAATTGTGATTTATAAATAATTGCATTTATGCCTCAAATAAATATTTGAAAAGTCATCAAAGTCTATGTAAACATAGCAATCACTAGTTATTACATTGTTAATAATAAAATGTAAGCATTGCGGCTTTACACATTCTTTGTTTTGAAGGAGTACGATTTGTGTGTGTGTGATTGGAGAAAATGTGATCATAAAGTGCAAACTTATGAGTTCACATTTGCACAGGTTTTTTGCACAATATACATGTGTACACACAGTGTATGAAACCCAATGTATGTGTGTGTGTGTGTGTGTGTGTGTGTGTGTGTGTGTCTTTATTCTTTGAAAGTTGCCATTTGGTTCAGTTCAGATACTGTCCATTAAACATCTTTATTTGCCCATTCTCATCTGTTTATATATTGAGCTGTAAATGGGTGTCATTAAGCAATTAAAAAGTGTGAGATTAATTAGAAGACAACCTATTATGTTTTTTTTCCAAAGAAACTATAACACAATGTGTGGAGATTCCGAGAGTGAACTACTGATAAAAAATAATTAATGAGACCAATTTATCAGAGGATTGTCAGTGGAAATTCAAAAAATATCGGCTCCTGTCCTCAAATCATATCCGTAGCATTTTCATTAAACCTTAATTAGCCTGATTTTACTCGAGACTAAAAGTGCCACTAAATTCACAATGGAAACACAGCCATGACAAAGTCATTGTGTCACAAAAGCTGTCTAATATTTTGCAGGCATGGATTATGTGCATGCTCCACTTTGTTTATTGCAGAGTTTTATTCGGTTTAATATCGTTATAATGATTCAGTTGTAGTTTTTGTATATTGCTGATACTGAAGAAAACGTGTCATTTACAAAACTTAAACTAGGGGGTTCTGGTTGGTATGCAATATTATGCAGCTATGCATTACTATAGTTTTGAGTGTGTTTATTTTCAAATTACATGTGAAGGGAATGTAAGTGGTGCTTGCCATAATGTTATTAATGTTGTTGTAGGTAGTTGTCAGGGTGTTGCTAAGGTTTTCTGACTTTACTGTATTGTTGCTATGGCATAATATGTGGTTAATTATTGTCAGATCAAAAGAGTCCACCCCTACTGTTATTACCTATCTTGTGCTAGGTAATAACAGTACATCTGTCTGCTCAAGTATTAGCACATCACTCCTCAAGAAGCCACATGATTTGAGGTATCATCCATATCCATAGTACAAATGGTTACGCAGTGATGTTCAATACATAGGGCTAAGAGTTTAGAACAAACCCAGTTCTAACAATAAGAAATGGCAATTGTAGTAGTGATACTTGCCTTAGCAAATACCAACAATGGCACTGTCCAACACCAATGCATAATAATAACAGTGTGAATATTTTATGCTATTTTGGTTTTTGTGACAATTGCAATTTTCAGTCCTATCAAAATGTACCCTGGGAAACCAATGGCATGTCATGGCAAATTCACATTTTGTGTGAATGAGGAGTGTTATTTTCAATCTATCTGGACTGTCCTAAATTATATGACTGTTTTATTGTACAGTTTGATGGAAATTGTGTCTCTGCCTCGATGACGAAGATGGCATTCAGTAATTTCATTTTTAAAGAAACGTGTATGTTTTTTCCTTTTTTATGCCTGTTGTGCAGTGAAATCTTCCACTGGCCTCCCTAAAATTACCTGCAATTTTCTCAGACCAGTGGTGTTAAAATAAGCAATATTTTTAACAAATAACTTCAGTTAAACTTGCATCACTGTTTATTAAATTAATTAGATTTATTTTTAAATAACAAATGTTATATATTTATATACACACACAATATATTTATACATGCATAATGGTGTAAATCCAGTGTGTAAATACACATGATTTGATGAGCACAATATTAGCCCAAATTATATTGGTCAACTTACCCCCAGATGACTGTACCTGTAACCTAGGGCAAGTTGACCCAGTAGTGTAACCCGGACACACACACAAGATGAGACAGTCACAATGTTGGATGAAAACTGCTTTATTTGCAAAAAGCAGGCAACAGTACAAAAAGGGGCAAGTCAAGTGAAGAATGGTCAAGGGGGAATTGTAGGGTCAAAAGCCGGGGAATCAAAGAGAGTAAAGGGGGCAAATCCGGGAGAGTAGTCAAGGGGAGCGAGGGTCAAAGCCGGGGTAAACAGGATGTATACAAGATGGGACTAGAGGGAGCAAAAGACAGGGGAACAAGAGGAATAGGGGGGCTGGCAAGCTAAGAGGGAATCAAAGAGGAGTCAAAACTAGGCGAGACTAGCGAGGGGCAAAACACGGGAATCTAAATACATTAACCAACCCCCAACAAACGAAAGGATAGCGAGTTATATAGGGGCGAGTGCAGGTGTGAACAATGACAGGTGATGAGACGAGTGCAGGTGAAACTAATGTGTGGAGATAGGAAGCGCGTGAGTGCAAGTGGTCATAATGTTCAGGCTGATGAGCGGGAAGCGAGCACACTCGCGGAGTGCATGTGTGTCAGAGGGGGGAGATAGTTTACGAGCGAGAGCTCATAATAGAAAAACCGGGCGTGGAAGCCTGAGGGAGGAAAAAGAGCGTACGAGCTCAAGGGGGCGGAGCGAGGGAGCGGGAAGCGAGCACGCTCGCGGAGTGTATGTGTGCGTGCTCGAGGAAGCGGAGATGGGGCAGAGGAAAGGGGTTCGTGACAGTACTCCCCCCTCTGAATAGGACGGCTCCTGACGGCCGCGCTCGGCTGCGAGGAGCGCGAGGGAACCGAATGAGCGTGTGAGCTCGGGGGGACAGAATGAATGTGTGAGCTTGCGGCGGGGGGCAGAACGAGCGTGTAAGCTCGCGGGGGCAGAACGAGCGTGTAAGCTCGCGGGGGGCAGAAGGCACAAAAAGGAAATGAAACAGTCCATGGGGGTCAATGGGCAGTTAAAGGCAAGGTCAAGGGGAACATAGCGGACAGGCGGGTGGTCGGGAGATCTAGGGGGCAGCCTTAGGGCAGAGACTGGGTCAGGGGGTCTGGAAGGCGACTGGAGAACAGGGACTGGGTCCGGGGGTCTGGAAGGTGACCACCGGACAGGAATAGGGTCCGGAGGCCAGGGAAGAGGCCACAGGACAGGGAGAGGGTCAGGAAGTCCGGGCTGAGCCGTGAAAGGCGGAGCCGTCAGAGGCGGCACCGTAGGTGGCTCTGGAGGTGGGGTTCTGGAAGGCTCCGGAGGTGGAGCCGAAGGAGGCTTTAGGGGCGAAGGCCTGGAAGGCTCTGGAGGTGGAGCCGAAGGAGGCTTTAGGGGCGAAGGCTTGGAAGGCTCTGGAGGTGGAGCCGAAGGAGGCTTTAGGGGCGAAGGCTTGGAAGGCTCTGGAGGTGGAGCCGAAGGAGGCTTTAGGGGCGAAGGCTTGGAAGGCTCTGGAGGTGGAGCCGAAGGAGGCTTTAGGGGCGAAGGCTTGGAAGGCGCTGGAGGTGGAGCCGAAGGAGGCTTTAGGGGCGAAGGCCTGGAAGGCTCTGGAGGTGGAGCCGAAGGAGGCTTTAGGGGGGAAGGCCTGGAAGGCTCTGGAGGCAGAGCCGGGGGAGGTGGCGCCGTAGGAGGCTTGGGAGGCGGAGCCGCAGGAGGCTCGGGAGGCGAATCTCTAGAAGGCTCTGGAGTCTTAGGGAGCAGAGCCGTAGGAGGCTCAGGTGGTGGAGCCGTGGAAGGCTCGAGAGGCGGAGCCCTAGGAGGCTCTGGAGTCTTTGGGAGCAGAGCCATGAGAGGCTCGGGAGGTGGAGCCGTAGGAGGCTCTGGAGGGGGAGCCGTAGGAGGCTCGGGAGGTGGAGCCGTGGGAGGCTCAAGAGGCGGAGCCCTAGGAAGCTCTGGAGTCTTTGGGAGCAGAGCCATGAGAGGCTCGGGAGGTGGAGCCGTAGGAGGCTCTGGAGGGGGAGCCGTAGGAGGCTCGGGAGGTGGAGCCGTGGAAGGCTCTGGAGGGGGAGCCGTAGGAGGCTCGGGAGGCAGAGCCATAGGAGCCTCTAGTGGCCGAGCCCTGGAAGGCTCGAGAGGCTTGAGGGGGGGAGCCATGAAAGACTCGAGAGACGAAGCCCTGAGAGGCTTGAGAGGAGGAGGAGCCCTGAAAGACTCGAGAGGCGAAGCCGTGAGAGGCTTGAGGGGTGGAGCCATGAAAGACTCGAGAGGGGAAGCCCTGAGAGGCGGAGGAGCCCTGAGAGACTCGAGAGGCGAAGCCGTGAGAGGCTTGAGGGGTGGAGCCATGAAAGACTCGAGGGATGGAGCCCTGAAAGACTCGAGAGGCGAAGCCGTGAGAGGCTTGAGGGGTGGAGCCATGAAAGACTCGAGGGATGGAGCCCTGAGAGACTCGAGGGGCGAAGCCGTGAGAGGCTTGGAAGGAGGGGGGGCCCTGAGGGACTTGAAGGGTAGAGCTCTGGGAGGCTCGTGAGGAGGAGCCCTGGGAGGCTCGTGAGGAGGGGCCCTTGGAGGCTCGAGAGGAGGGGCCCTGGGAGGCTCAAGAGGAGGAGCCCTAGGAGGCTCGTGAGGCGGAGCCCGGGAGGGCTCTGAGGGGCGAGCAGAGGCTGACAGAGCCGTGGTGGACTCTGAGAGTGGAGCAGAGGCCGGCAGAGTCGTGGAAGACTCTGAGGGCGGAGCAGAGGTCTGCAGAGCCGTGGAAGACTCTGAGGGCGGAGCAGAAGCTCGGCAGAGCCGTGGAAGACTCTGAGGGCGGAGCAGAACCCGGCAGAGCCGTGGAAGACTCTGGGGCGGAGCAGAACCCGGCAGAGCCGTGGAAGACTCTGGGGGCGGAGCAGAACCCGGCAGAGCCGTGGAAGACTCTGGGGGCGGAGCAGAACCCGGCAGAGCCGTGGAAGACTCTGGGGGAACCTCTGCGGTCTTGAGCACAAGACGAGACTGGGGAGAAGGGGCCCTCTTCCTTCTCTGACGTCTTCGGCCAACAGGGGATGTGGCCATGGGGACGGTCGAGGCTACAGGCGCTGGCTCTGGGGCGGTCGAGGCTACAGGCGCTGGCTCGCTGACCGTGGCAGACATGGGCGCTGGCTCGTTGGCCGTGGCGGGCATGGGCGCTGGCTCGCTGGCCGTGGCGGGCATGGGCGCTGGCTCGTTGGCCGTGGCGGGCATGGGCGCTGGCTCTCTGGCCGTGGCAGGCATGGGCGCTGGCTCGCTGGCCAGGCTGAGACTGGGCGTTACAGGCTTCGGGCTAGGCCGTGTACAGGCTTCGAGACTGGGGCCGTGTAAGGCTTCAAGACGGGGCCGTGTAAGGCTTCAAGACGGGGGCCGTGGTAGGCTTCAAGACGGGGCCGTGGAAGGCTTCAAGACGGGGGCCGTGGTAGGCTTCAAGACGGGGGCCGTGTAAGGCTTCAAGACGGGGGCCTTGGTGTGGAGCGCTGGTTCAGTGTCTACCTCCCCCACAGTAAACGAGGAACCAGCGTACAGTAGGGCGAGGTCAATAAACTGAGCCAGGTTGAGGGAGCAACGACCACCTGGCATGAATGATGAGGTCGGCTCATTCAGTCCACATCGAAAAATGTCTTTCAGAGCCACCTCATCAAAATTCACCTGGTTAGCCAGGGCACAAAAGTCAGTCACAAAAACCTCCAAGGGTTGACTCCCCTGACGCAACACCAATAGTCGGGCCGCTGGCTCCATAATGTCAAGGGCGGGGTTATGCGTTACACAACCGCTGCCTTGCATAGAAAACCCTTGGTCAGCGTCCGAAGAGCCATAAAACCTCTCCGGGATGAAGAGCATACGGCGCCGCGGATGCGTGGAGAGCATCGACGGGCTCGGGCAGACACAGGTGAGACTGGGTGAAATAAACCAGACATAGTACATACCTGCTGCCCCTAGGCCGCGAGCGCTTGGTCGA
Source organism: Xyrauchen texanus (assembly GCF_025860055.1). NCBI lineage: Eukaryota > Metazoa > Chordata > Actinopteri > Cypriniformes > Catostomidae > Xyrauchen > Xyrauchen texanus. Next base: position 23,168,005 of record NC_068323.1, on the reverse strand, counting down.
GTTTCCAAATAGTAGCTCCTCGCGCTGAATGTGATGTGTATCTCCGCTCTAGTGAGCTGTGCGAATCCTTAGCACGGGGCATTGTGACTGTCTGTGGTGAGGTTGGTTATTTTGTAACCCGGACACACACACAAGATGAGACAGTCACAATGTCGGATGAAAACTGCTTTATTTGCAAAAAGCAGGCAACAGTACAAAAAGGGGCAAGTCAAGTGAAGAATGGTCAAGGGGGAATTGTAGGGTCAAAAGCCGGGGAATCAAAGAGAGTAAAGGGAGCAAATCCGGGAGAGTAGTCGAGGGGAGCGAGGGTCAAAGCCTGGGTAAACAGGATGTATACAAGATGGGACTAGAGGGAGCAAAAGACAGGGGAACAAGAGGAATAGGGGGGCTGGCAAGCTAAGAGGGAATCAAAGAGGAGTCAAAACTAGGCGAGACTAGCGAGGGGCAAAACACGGGAATCTAAATACATTAACCAACCCCCAACAAACGAAAGGATAGTGAGTTATATAGGGGCGAGTGCAGGTGTGAACAATGACAGGTGATGAGACGAGTGCAGGTGAAACTAATGTGTGGAGATAGGAAGCGCGTGAGTGCAAGTGGTCATAATGTTCAGGCTGATGAGCGGGAAGCGAGCACGCTCGCGGAGTGCATGTGTGTCAGAGGGGGAGATAGTTTACGAGCGAGAGCTCGTAATAGAAAAACCAGGCGTGGAAGCCTGAGGGAGGAAAAAGAGAGTACGAGCTCAAGGGGGCGGAGCGAGGGAGCAGGAAGCGAGCACGCTCGCGGAGTGTATGTGTGCGTGCTCGAGGAAGCGGAGATGGGGCAGAGGAAAGGGGTTCGTGACAAGTAGACCCTTTTCAATGCCATATGTTTGTGCCTTTCTGTCACAGGGTTGTATTTTTAAATATAAAGGTAGCTCTATACCCCTGTCAAATTGATCCTAGTATAGGAGACAATAAATGTAAATGGCTCATCTTACCCCACTCTCCCTTATATATTAATGTATTCTGCCTTGTTGTCCCTTACCCTTTCTAGAACCTACTTCACTATGTACATTCTCTGTACTTTGTGTTCATTATATATAGTCAGTATTTTCTATACTTTGGTAATGTTGTTAATGTGAACAATTGTGACCAAAAAAAAGTTGACTGGGTGGCTTGTACATCCAGTACACACTAGCAAACATTCCTCACTTAATAACCTTATTTCCACAGAGAGTATTGAAAATGGCTACAGTTCAACTGCATAAAGATCTAGCCAGGCTGTTAATGAAAGTATGAGGCGCTCCTTTGGCCTGACAGTTTCTGACATGGTCTGGCAGCTGACCAACAGCTTTTTAAACTTCCCTCTGTGTAGAACTGCAACGGTGGAAACTTCTGGAACAGATTTGAGGCCTTGCGGTACAGATCTGGTCCTTGTCCAGCAGTCTAGGAGAAGCCATGTTGGACCATCCAAACTCCCAGGTAACAAGCAAGCATGACAAGCTCACCATGATACACTAATGAAAAGTCAGAGACATTTTGTTATTCTGTGCCCCGGGATGCGTGCATAGTGTAATTCGGTGACAGCCGAGAGGTCAAGACATTGTGTTTGAGTGTCAGCTCGAGTTAATGTGCCGTAACGATCATTTGAACCGAGTCGAGTATCCTGCTGTTCCACTGAAATTCAGTTTGGAGTGGCATAGCTAATTATGTGGCGTGCATGAGTCATATGTTTGATTCGCGTCCAGCTAGCATCTCCATCCTGTTGATATCACAACATCAAAACACTACCGAAGTCTCCCACGGTTAGCTGTCAGCCTCAACAGTTTAGTCATTGTGTTGTAGGCAAGCCGATATATATAAAGTGTTCTTAGAGCAAAGAATGCTCTACAATTTCTCATTTGGCCCCTCAGGTCTCCTGTGGAAGTACTGAATATTGCAAGAGGTCTCCACAACTAACCTAGTAATTAAAACAACGTTTCTCACAAGCTGTCGTCAACTTTCCCCCAATGTGAACAGTTTGACCACCAATAACCAAGCGTTTTAGCTCGTAAAGCAGCTTTCAATGGTTTGGTCTCCCCGAGTGAGTTTTCTTTAATGTCTTCCCAAGGCTATATTGAATTAAGTGTCTGTCAGCTGTATAAGCCTTGCCATATTTCCTTTTAACTACGAGACCCCAGAGTTCAGTATCAGATTCCCTGCATGCTGGCATTTAGTGCGTGCTCTTGCCCCTGTGTAGTTCACCAACCAAATTCCCTGGACTGTGGACTACATAAATTGAGTGTCAAATGTTTTCACTTTCCATTTTTATTTGTTCAGGAGAGCATAATTATGTCCAACATGCAATCAACCAAGTGGTTAGCACTGGGAAAGTATCTTCCAAGCATTTCAAAACAAAGCCACTTAATTTCCCCAGAGGAAATAAAGAGACAGACTGACTGTCTGTCTGTTTTTTTAATGTATTTTTCTGTCAGTCCATTGATCCATCCATTGGTCTGTCTATCTGAACGTTTATCTATCTGTCTGTTTTCCTTTATGTCAAACCATCTTTCAATCTTTCATCTATTGTGCCAGTCAGTCATTCTGTCTTTCTATCCAACTTTCCATCTGTCATCCATCTATCAGTCCTGTCTGTCTGTCTGCTGTCCATTATTTTGCCTATATGTCTGTCTGTCCATCATCCATTCATCCTGTCTGTCTGTCTGTATGTATGTCTATCTATTCATCCATATTTTATATCTATCCTTCCATCTCTCTATCCCTCCATCATGTCTGTCTGTCTGTCTGTCAGTCCATCCATCAGTGTCCATCTTTTTATCTATTTGTCAATTTTTCTGACATCCATCCATCATGTCTGTCTTTCTGATAGTCCATCCATCCATCCATCCATCCTGTTTGTCTGTCTCCCTGTCATTCTTTTCTATCTGTTCATTCATTTGTCCATCCATCCATCTTTCTATCTATCTATCTGTCCATCTATCTATCTATCTGTCCATCTATCTATCTATCTATCTATCTATCTATCTATCTATCTATCTATCTATCTATCTATCTATCTGTCTGTCTGTCTGTCTGTCCGTCCGTCCGTCCGTCCGTCCGTCCGTCCGTCCATCCATCCTGTCTGACTGTCTGTCTATATGTCTGTCTCAATCTCTTTCTTTTCTATCTGTTCATTCATTTGTCCATCCATCCATCCATCCATCCATCTTTCTATCTATCTATCTGTCCATCCATCTATCTATCTATCTATCTATCTATCTATCTGTCTGTCTGTCTGTCTGTCTGTCTGTCTGTCTGTCCGTCCGTCCCTTCTGTCCGTCCGTCCGTCCCTCCGTCTATCCATCTTTCTATCTATCTGTCCATCCATCCATCCTGTCTGACTGTTTGTCTATATGTCTGTCTCAATCTCTTTCTTTTCTATCTGTTCATTCATTTGTCCATCCATCCATCCATCCATCCATCTTTCTATCTATCTATCTATCTGTCCATCCATCCATCTATCTATCTATCTATCTATCTATCTATCTATCTGTCCGTCCGTCCGTCCGTCCGTCCGTCCGTCTGTCTGTCTATCTATCTATCTATCTATCTATCTATATATCCGTCCATCCATCCATCCATCCATCCATCCTGTCTGACTGTCTGCTGTCTATATGTCTGTCTCAATCTCTTTCTTTTCTATCTGTTCATTGTCCATCCATCCATCCTGTTTGTCTGTCTCCCTGTCATTCTTTTCTATCTGTTCGTTCATTTGTCCATCCATCCATCTTTCTATCTATCTGTCCATCCATCCATCCTGTCTGACTGTTTGTCTATGTCTGTCTCAATCTCGTTCTTTTCTATCTGTTCATTCATTTGTCCATCCATCCATCCATCCATCCATCCATCTATCTATCCATCCATCTATCTATCTATCTATCTATCTATCTATCTATCTATCTATCTATCTATCTATCTATCTATCTATCTATCTATCTATCTGTCCGTCCATCCATCTTTATATCTATCTGTCCATCCATCCATCCATCCAACCTGTCTGACTGTCTGCTGTCCATATGTCTGTCTCAATCTCTTTCTTTTCTATCTGTTCGTTCATTAGTGCATCCATCTATCCATCCATTCTTCAATCATACCTGTTTGTCTGTCATAGCATTGAATTTCATAACAAAGAACGATTTCACAAATCCAGCAACCAAAAAATCGAAATCCATGTTTCTCCACTTTCATGGCAGCTAAGCATTAGACAGTAGGAGGTTGTCTCTTCAAAAGCTCAAATAAGTGGTTTGCATTTATCCTGCCATCATCCTTGCATGCCTCATAGATTTCTGTCTGAGTCATCAGCAATGAAAGAGCAGGGGAAATGGGGCTGATCGGGACTATTTTGCAAATTTGGCAATTATAAGTGAAGCTTGAACTGAGATCAGCCATAGTATCGGCATGTCAATGAAACAGACTAGGAGATCATACAGCCAATTATTTTCCTCGTAGTATATATCACACCGACACTTTCAACACTTGCCTCCTGTTGTGATTGATTAAATATAGGAGTTGAGTTTGATTATGACAGTGTGATGTGGATACCTCCTTTGATGCAAAATATTGATACATAGGAGTATATGTCTGAATCTTTTATCATTGTTTCATGTCGGTCTTGTTTAAAACATGTGCTTACAGTATCATGTCAAGACACCACATCTGAAATGAAGGCCATGCTAAGAACTGTTCACTGTTCATAGATTTTGACATGTCCACAGGGGGGGGGAAATGTTGAATACATTTCAGAAAATTGAGCTTCTTTTAAAAAAGTTATAAAATGTTTTATGTATACTGTAGCAGTTATGTTAATTTCAAATACGTCTTTTGAAGCCTTTCAATAGCTATGTGTGAGGACCCCTGAAATTTAAGACAGTTGCTGGTAATCTTCACGTTTACCAAAGCTAACATCTAGTCCACGTCAAGAATATATATATATATATATATATATATATATATATATATATATATATATATAACCAGGAAGTAATTATGCTAACATAAAAAAGTGAGCATGATTCGGTGGTTGCATTTTCTCTCAAAAATGAAATTTTTACTCTATTGACGGTTAGGTTTGGGTTAGTAAAATATGCATTATGTTGACGGAATTACTGTACATAATTTACAACTAAAATACGACTCCCTTTTGGGGCCACCCTGTGGACATTCTGCCTGAACCTGGTCAACAATACTTCCAGCTTCGGCCACTGGGGGAACCAGTTCAAATATCAGTAAGCACAGATCAATATCTGCAGCAGAACTTTTGACCTTCTGTCACCAAATTCACATTGTGATCACTTTTATTTGGTTTCTTTCTTTCTTTCTTTCTTTGGATCCCCATTAACTTCCAGAAAATGTTTGCTACTTTTTCTGGGGTCCAACCTAAAATGACACAGTAAAAATACAATACATGCAATGCATAACATAAAAATAAATCTCCACATTACAGTCATATGGTGAACATTATAGGCTGCACATAAAATATTGAACAGAATTGAAGAACTCACCAAACATAATAACAACAATAATGAAATCAAAACTAAAGAAATGTGTAAAGCACATAAATGAACCGATGCAGTTTTAAGCATATTTTTATTAAATTGTTTTGAACATACAGTATATTTTTGGCAGCTGAACCTCGATACAAAACAGTTCTCTTCATCAAGTGTGTTTGTTGACATGGTAAAAGAAGTTGAGCCCTACTCACTTGATGAGTCTTATACTTGTAACCACAACCCACAACTTCAAGCTTTTCAAAAAAGAAACAGTATGTGATACCTGATGACTTTATAAAAGTATACCATGATTCTTAGATCCAACTTAGCCTGCACAGAAAGCCATGTTCATTTTCTGTGCGTTTCACATATATTGGTATTAAAAGGACAATGAAGCACTAATCTTGCTGCTCTATTCTGTACAATCTGAAGTTTTTTAAGATATTTCTCAGATGCACTCGACATACTCGAGGTATGATAAAACTAGTGACTGCACCACTACCTTTAAAACAGAAGATGAAACAAATGGAGAGCACTTCCTAGAGACAGCAATGCCTTTTTTCCAACATGCTCAACTTTCACCCCTAGTAAATTAACTTTTGAAACTTGCTCCACTGGAATCCCATCAATAGATGGTTAAATCAGTTACCAATCAGTTATTCCTGTTACCAAAGACAATACATTTTGTTTTTGCTATATTCAGTATCAGTTTATTAGTTCTAACCCAGTTTGTAATTGTTTGCAACTCAAGACTTTGGCTGATCTTGATGCTCCAGATAACATTGTGGAAACATGTGCCCTTTTACACAAAAAGAATCTTCTCCAGAATCTTTTTTCACACAAAATGTACATTACAACCACTGTCAGCAATATGTAAAGAACAAAATCATTGAAAGTTGATACATCCTTTGAAAAGTCTTGGGGAAGTATGGGAAACGAATTAAAAGTGTACACATTCCAATCTATATTAAGTGTACGTTACTCTTTCCTGAAAAATAAATCATGATTAATTGTCCTAGCCAAGTAGTAAAACATGCCATTTTGACCAGCAGTGGAAGATATGTTGTTGTAATTCCAGATGAGTCTTGGCAGTTATCTTGGACTGGATCCTTTGGACAACAAAAACGCATTTACGTTGGACTATTCTTCTTTGTTTTAGTAATTCACCCTGTTTTATTCCCACAGACAAACGTATATTAAAGCTAAACTTTTGAGCAGGAAATAAATCTGTCCTTTGGGAGTTGTTTATTATCAAGCTAGCATGTTGCCACTTTGTGGACATTGTTGACGAGACCTCTGGAACAGAGGTTATGACTTCTCAGTATAGCTTCTTCTGAAGGTCATGCCATCAATATACAGTACTGTGCAAAAGTATTAGGCACTTAAGAATTTTGCATTGAAGTTTTACTTCAAAAGCTTTTGGGAACCTCTTCCAACATCCCAACGAATTATGGAAGTAATCTTCTGCTCTGTCTTTGTAGAAGTGCAAAGAATCATTACATTACATTACAATTTATTTTGACACTACTCCGGCCTACTGTTGAGGTCCACAAGAGGAGATAAATCAAAAGAAACCATAAGCTGAAACAAGCATCAGCAACGATGAAAAAAGAATGCAACTTTGGCATTCACCATATGAGTGTTACGTTAGTGCTTTGCTATGCATTGCAGCTGCTGTTTGTAAGCTGACAATGCTTCTGTTCAACTATTTTCCCTGTTCACACCTTAAAAACAGCTTCCCCAGCAAGATGTTCTGCTTGAGTTTCCTCTTTCCGGTAGCACTAATGATCAGAGATACTTATTTCAGTAGAAAATTTAGAGTCGGTAATAATTCTTTTTGTTGAACAGCATTTAAATCTTACTCATCCAAGCATAATGATAAGCATCCACTTAAAGGAACAGTTGAACCAAAACTGAATATTCTGTCATTATTGGCTCTTTTGTGAGGAACCATTACGCAACGCTTGCCATACAACAACAGTTCATAATGACATCTGTCTAGCTCCAGTAAGCACTAAAACCACTAAAAAAAGTATCATTTAAGTGTGAGGAACAGATTGAAATTCCTAAAATTGATGCCATTGTTTACTGCTAATTTTCCTCTCTGCCAAAACGTTCATATTCAAAAATGGTGCGTCGACATCATTGATAGAAAAAAAGACACTGGATCTTGTGCGTGTAATCAATGGATTACCTGTAATTAATGGAATACATGTAATCGGGATTGATTAATACGATTTCAAAATTCAAGTAGGCCTACTTGTAATTGCATCACATATTTAAATATTCATACAGCTACTTTTTAATGGATTATATGTTTACATATCGGTTACATTACCACAAGTAATGAGTTTGATGAAAGTGTGTAAAGAATTGTAAATTCCTATTTGATACAATTAAAGTTCGATTTTTATTAAAGCGTGTAATAAGTAATCCAAAATGTATTAAAAAGTAATCAGATTATTACCAACAAATAGTAATTTAAAAGATTACATTACCAATTACAATTTTAGTTATGTAATTTGTAATCTGTATCAGATTACAGCAGCTGTGTTTCACAAAAACCTATGTGTTTGTCAACCCCCCCCCCCAACACAAAAATGTATTCCCAAAATGTTTCCGGCAGAGTGGCGCAACCCGTTAAAACAGGTGAATATAGCGATAATGATTATATCAGCTCTTAAAGGGGTTTTCTGCATGCAATGTTCTTTCCTTTGTCACATGCATTTTCCAAAATGTCACTTTGCAAGTGGTTCTTGAGATGCTGTCCCTGTGTGAGTGCTGAAATGTGACTGTGTAGTATCTCTCGTCATTGTTATTTTTTTATAGCTTTCCACCTAACTTATACATGTAATTTACCAAGCTGAGAAAGGTTTAAAGTAATTATCTTAAGCAAATGAATTAACTACACATATTTGTGTTATAATAACTCTATGATAAGTACAGTATGATCTATTATTTTTACACAATCAATACTTTGTTGATAATACGTTTCATTTACACAAATATGTTCACTGTTGTCAGTGGGCCTATTGCACAATATCTCAATTCCCTCTGAATTTAATTTGTAATTCAATCATGTGGCCACTTTGGTCCTGCACACAAATTTGTCAATAATTTATTGATTTATTTAATTATTTAATCATACAAAACAAAAAAAAAACAAAAAAAAAAATCTTCTTTTTTTCTTTCATTTATCTATTTTATGCCATCATTATAAAATATATATTATTATATATTACATACTGATATAAGTAAACCTTTACAAATAGTCTATACTCTATTAAAATATAAATAACATTATACATTTAATTATCATGGTCATCATTGTATACGTCTGAATAAAGTGAGGAGATAATCAGTGTATGATGACATGTTTAAATAAAAATCTAATTTTTGTGTTGAGTGTAGAGGAAATTATGCAGTGAATTATGTCTTTAATTTCAGATTTTCAGAAGATTTCTGATACTGTAACGCACGAGTCACATTGACTACATTTCTGATACTGTGTGTTTTATTTTACAGTCATGGACACTATGAATTGCTATTAACTTGAAAAAGTTACTTTTGATATTTTATATATATAAGTTTTATTTTTTATAATAACAGCATATAGGTTTGGAACAAGATTAGTAAATAATGTCAGAGAGTTTTTGGTGAACTATTCCTTTAGGAAAGCATTAGTCAGTCAACCTCACATGCATGGTGATCCAGCCTTTGAAATGGCCTTGCTGATCATTTTGAGGCCTGGCGGAGGGGGTCTTTGGACTGGATGAGTGGACAGCATGCAGAGCTTTCTCACACCCCAGGGCCTCTGGGGGCCTCTCTGGCCCAGAGCTCTTGGCAGGCAGAGAAGCTCCGGTGGTGTGTCTCCTTGTGGTGTTGTCTGTAGTGCATCCAGCGCTGGAGCTGTGCTCTGTCAGGGCAAAAGCTGCCTGCAATTTAAAGAGAGGCAGAAAGCGATGTTGTGTGTGTGTGTGTACCAAATGTCCCCACATGGATAGTAAAACCTGAGATCACCTAGTTTATGGGGCCCACCCATTTTTTTTTATTTTATTTGTTAAATTAAATATTTTCTTTTCTTTTCTACCAAACTCAATTTCCCCATAGGAACAATAAAGTATCTCCAGCCTTTCACCTCGGATCCCAAGATTCTCACCTGCTGACATCACTCCTCAATCTCTCCTCCTTCAATCTCCCCCTTCACTCTCACTAACTTCAAGAAAGAATCCTTTGGGGTATAAAGCATACTACCTGTTTGTCTTGTGCATCATTCGACACCATCCCCCAGTACTAAAGTATATTGCAAACTGAGGTAAGACTACTGATAAAAAATGCATTCTGTACATTAGATGCACTATAAGTTGCTTTGGATAAAAATCGTCAGCAAAATACAAAAAAGTATACACCAATGTCAAAATTATACTGAAGTAATTGTTTTTGGAAAAGACAAATGTGTCTGTATTTCAGTCAACAACAAAAAAAGTAAATAATGAATCATTACTCATAGCACTCAGTTGAAACCAATGTGATTTAACAGTGCACTCACAAGGTGATCATTTAAATAATGTCTGGATACTGGTGATCTTTTACCACCATTTTTGACTTTGTGCCTCTTGAGTTTTGCCCTTCTAATTTGTTTTTGCCAGCTTTCTAACCACCTGCCAGCATGTCTTTGCCTCCACCCGTCCTTTCTCAACTCCATTCCAAGCGCACACGGGGTGAGGCTACAGCACATGAAGGCAAGGACAGAGACTGCTACTGCATTAGGAGTCACTAGACTCATTCAAATTCTCCCTCATCTGGCGGGGGTCGGCGGGGCCGCACACCGATTTTAATCAAGCCCCAGCCGTGTGTGAAAGGGGCTTTTAGCGCCACAACATTAGCATTTATGAGTACATTAGCATGTAGAATTTCTAACCTCATTATAATGGGACTAGATGTATTCCTGCTTCCCTGCAATATGCAGAAATATTCCCAACATTTACTAGTTCTCAACTTTTAAAAATCATGAGATGCATGAATATTCATGCCCATATTTAATCTTAATATCAATTGAGTCATTCCTGTTATACAGTACTTTCTGAACTCAGATTTGTTTTATTATTATTATTCAATATTATTATTATTTTATAAATAAGCTTGTGTTTTAATTTATGGAAGTATTTCTATAAAAGGGTATTCCAGACTTTCAGAAGTATGCATAACAGCTTAAAAAAACTAAAACAAACAAAAGCATGTTAACTAACAGGATGGAAAGAAGAGCTAATAATAGTAATTGCTAAGTAACTGATTGGGACATAGCTTGTTTGAGGGTGTCAAATTGATGATCATTATATACATTCTGTATATACAGAATATATATAGATATTAGCCATCTTTTCAAATTTTTATAAATAAATTTATGTAATTTCATCAAAAAGGATTAAATGATTTAGAGGGACACAAACCTGTTAAAATCACAAAAGTAAACTGTGACAAGGTCTCTGACTTTGTTGAGATCTCTTGGAATGTGGGAATGGGTGCCGGGTGAACACTCCAACATAAGTCTCTTTAATTTCTCACACTTTTCAGTGTCTCACACAAAACTTTTTTGCAACAAACTGATCACACACATAAACACACTGATGCGTGCAACTCTCTCTCTCCTTCCAGCAGATTGCCCTTTTTATCCCTCTCCACTGTCACTGCAAACACAAAACAGCAGTTAGAGATTTCTCAGAGGAGTCGATGCTTACCATACTGTCTCTCGCGGCCTCGCTCTCTGCAAACGTTGCTTGGCCACACCCCCATCACCACATAACCCCATTGCCTGCCTCAGGATGGGAAGCCATCCGGCCGGTCACTTAGAGGAAATTCACAACAGCCATCTGTTCCCGGCCTGTGGATAACCTCAGACTTAAAAGGCTGGAGAGCTAGATACCAACGACTTCAGGAAACCCTCAGATGCTGCAAGTGCCACTGCCAGTCATTACTGTAAATTATGATATTATCAAGTTGGCAATGGCATGGGGGGCCTGGGTAGCTTAGCGAGTATTGACCCTGACTACCACCCCTGGAATCACGAGTTAGAATCCAGGGTGTGCTGAGGGACTCCAGCCAGGTCTCCTATGCAACCAAATTGGCCCGGTTGCTAGGGAGGGTAGAGTCACATGGGGTAAACTCCTTGGGGTCACTATAATGTGGGGTTCTTGCTCTCAGTAGGGCTTGATGTGTACACCCCTTAATACCTACAGGTATCCAGGTTTGCTCCTGCTCGAACAGGGGAGGCCTGTGGCACTTTGAAGACCCAGACCAATGTCTCCACCTCAATTGTGGGGCATCGGTCCTGGAAATGCTCAGGTTCCTCGCAGTTCCAACAGACCAGCCCTCGGTATTCACCAGCCTGTGGGGGAGAGTGGAGAGGGTTAGGTTTGAACGGCCCATGAGACTGGGGAACCGGTTTTGGGGAAGGAATTCACTGTTTCTGGGGAACAGGACGAGGGGAAGGAGAGGGGGATGGAGAGAAAGAGAAAGAGAAGAGGGCTCGCCGGCCCCTGGATATGGCGCCAGATGATCCTCTGCCAGCTGGACAGCTTGGTCTAGTGACACCGGACAGTGGCGCTGGACCCACTCTGTGGTTCTTCTTGGCAACAGAAGTGTCTCACACAAAGTTTCAGTGTCTCACACAAAACTCAAATACTGATTTTCAGCAACAAACTGATCACACACATAAACACACTGCTGCATGCAACACTCTCACACCCTCTGGCAGTCTGGATTGCCCTTTTTATCCCTCTCCACTCTCACTGCAAACATAAAACAGCTGTTAGAGGTGAATTCCCACAGGTTCTTGCTGTTCTATCTCTCCTGTTCTCGATCTCTGCAAAAGTCACTCAACCACGCCCCCATCCCCAAATAAACCAGTTGCTAATAGTTGCTCATGTTTGTGTTCTTAAAATTGGGGCACACACCACTATCCCCAGTGTACAAAAGCACTTTGTCAAGCACTACACTCTATTCTCAACCCGAATTTGGCCTCTGAATATATGACCAAGAGTCTCGGGGCATAAGTAACAAAATTTGATGTACCGTCATAAACACCACACACTGACCCCCATAATAATGTTGGGGTTGTTGTGGCAAACCAGCTTGTTCCCAGTTCCCCCAATGTTTACATCTTCTTCCCCATTAAGAATGCCAGGACAGAGGTTTCATCAATGAGCATCCCTGCTGTCGGTACATTTCAGGGTGACCTTTATACATGCCTGGAAACAATATAGGCAAAACATAATTAACTCTTACTCAATCAGCTGCAGTAGCACAGGAGCAAAGGTCCCCCTCCACTCTACAATGATTGTAGAGCATTCGCCAAAAATAAGCCAAGAGTGCCATGTAGTGGTTACACATTGCACTACAGAGAATAATGCATTAATTCCACTGTCTGCCCATCTAGCAGCTTGGGAGCAAATACAGAAATGGGTAATATGAAAGATAAAGCATGGTTATGTCATTCAGTTCAGGCAGGCACCACCAGTGTTCAACGAGGTGATTTCTACAGTGGTTTCTGTCAGGAAGCCCATCTTGATTCAGGAAATACACTCTCTCTTGCAAAAAAAGGTCAATAGAATAGACTCCCCCTTCTCGGAGATAATACGTTTTTACAGCCGTTATTTCCTGGTCCCAAAAAAGACTGCAGCTTATGTCCAATTCTGGATTTGAGAAGTTTAAATTTCACTCTAATGAAATGTAAATTCAGAATGCTGATGCAAAAACAAATAATGTCGCGTGTGGAAGGGGGACTAGTTTGTGACATTATATTAAAGGACACTTATTTCCACGTTCAGATTGCATCGAAGCAAAGCATACCAGTTTTTCATCCTTCTGAAAATGGGCTTACTTTGGACACCACTCACATTCATGAAATGTATACAGCTCTGAAGCATTTAATGCTTCAAGGCATATGCATTATGAATTATCTCGATGGCTGGTTGGTGTTAGATCACTCTAGTGTCTGGCTGCCCAACATTGAGATGCCATTCTCAGCCATTTAAACAATCTAGGGCTCCTCCGTGGGTTGGGGCTCTGTGAAGGTCATCCAGTTTATGGAGTATGGATGGGCCAGTGGCTAGATTGTCTGGAGATGCTGGCAGTACTGTTTTTCTTTTTTTTCCTTTATTCTTATATAGAATACAAAAATAATCAACAAACAAAGATAAAAGAAAGAATTCAAAGAAAAACAGAATTGTCTAGGTTACGGATGTAACCTCCATTCCCTGATGGGGGGAACGAGACGTTGTGTCAAAGAAGCGACACTAGGGGTATCTCTTGAGCGCCAAATATGCCTCTGATCTATGAAAAAAGACCAATGGGAATTAGGCAGACAGAATTTGCATACCCCGCCCCGGTCATACAGGCATAAAAGTGAGAAATACGTTGAGTTCATTGAGGAGTTTTCTGAGGAGCCGGAAATGGTCCGGCCACTACAGTGGCTCGGCTCAGCGACGTGGCCGGGAGGACACAACGTCTCGTTCCCTCCATCAGGGAAAGGAGGTTACATCCGTAACCTAGACGTTCCCCGTCTGTCACTCACTTCGACGTTGTGTCGAAGAAGCGACAATAGGGGTCCAATTCAAATCATGCCATGCACTGAGCCGTTTACGTGTACTGCTGACACAAGAGCGGGCATGTATTTCACATGCAAAGGCGACCAGTTGTGCGGGTCCTCGAGGGGGTCTGTGAGATGGGGGCGTCGACTTCCTGCGGGGTGCTCGACGCATGGGCTGAGAGCTGGGCCCGGGTTCAGGCGGAGCAGGGCATTTCTTCGCTGCAGGATAACGCCCTCGGCAAGCAGACGGGGCATGTCCCATGGCGGCAGGCTTGCGGCAGGGCAGGATATGCGACATGGCCTCCATCTGTTTCTTCACTGCGGAGAACTGCTGGGTAAAGTCCTCGATGGTGTCACCAAAGAGGCCGAACTGGGAGACAGGGGCGTTGAGGAAGCGCACTTTGTCGGTCTCACGCATCTCGACCAAGTTCAGCTACATATCACGTTCCTAGACCACAAGTGTGGCCATCGCCTGCCCAAGTGACTGCGCTGTGACCTTCATGGCTCTGAGGGCGAGGTTGGTCACTATGCGCAGTTCCTGCAGCATGTCAGGATCAGGGCTACCCCCGTGCAGATCTTTGAGACCTTGGCCTGGTGGACTTGGCGTGCAGGGCGGAAGCGCCGTGTCCAGCGGCGCTGTAGGCTTTGGCCGTCAGTCCGAAGAAAATTGCTGAATGAACTCTATGTATTTCTCCGCTTTTATACCCGTTTGTCCAGGGCGGGGTATGCAAATACTGTCTGCCTAATTCCCATTGGCCTTTTTTCATATATCAGAGGCATATTCGGCACTCAAGAGAGACCCCTAGTGTCGCTTCTTCGACACAACTTCGAAGGGAACCACAATTACTACCACAGTTTTCATGTGGTCATCATTTAGAGCCTTCCAGAAAGGACAAATACCTGTCCCATTTCATACCAAAAACATCCAATCTGCAAAACTGTCTATATGACATCCTTTCAAAAGCCGCCAACTTGCCCAACTTGGGAGAACCACTCCTGAAATGAGGGAGCGCCAATTGACTTCCATCCTCTAAGAATTATCTGTCTGAAAACATTACATTAGTTTGGACACTTTTTGTATATTTGTCACCTAGTTTAATAACCACCCCATCGCCCACTAGACTGTACATACAGTATACTGGGGCAAAATATAATTTGAGTATCTAGAACCTCACAGATAAAATTCTGCACTCTTGTGACCTTTATGAAAACTGAGCTTTGAGATCATTTAAAAATATAACACAGCAATTTGGGATTTCAAAGTCTCAATTTTCCACGTATTTACAGTTGTGCCATTTACTTTGTACTATTTTCATTGGTAGTCACACTCTGTATGGTGCTCACAGACATTGGAAATTGGCATGAAGTGTCTCGTTGATTCAGAGTCTTTGTGATGGAGCCTTAACAGTTCTTAAGAGGTTGTGGGAAAGAGATTTGAACTTGGTATTGAAGGATAGGGAGTGGGAAAGGATTCTTTTTTCTAAACTATGTCTAGGTATGCAAGGGTTTGCCTTATTCAGTTTAAGATTTTGCATTATTTCTATTGTACTCCCTCTAGATTGTTTAGGCTTGTTTAGCCTTGGAGGATGCCCATGCGATGACAGATCAGCACTTTTAACACTCTTTTCCAACTCTATAAATTCTTGTGCTTTGATCTTTAAGAACGATCTGCCTTAACCCTCTGGGGTCGATGGACACGCTGGCGCGTCCTGCTGGATTTTTTCGTCATTACAGCAGAAACAACATAAAATTCTCCTTCATTTTGGGGCATACAGATAAGTGTAAGACATCATTAGAGACTATAAAGGGTCTACTTTTATTTGTACTTTTGTAAAATAAAGAAAATAAAAAGGGTGAGCTGTAAGCAGTCTCTGGGTTTGCGAGCATATATCTGAACACGTCACAAAAATGAACTGAAACTCTGCGATTACTTATCACACAAACATGAAACATATGTCTAAAAAAGCTTAAAATGTCTACTTTTAAATAAAACAATTCAAATTTAAAACAAATATTCTCCTGCAATGTAATCTGTATGAAACAAAGCGATGTACAGTTTTCCTGGCTCTTTTATCTAGTGTTTATGCTGCCTCATTATCATCAACAAAGCTTGTGCTTGCAAATATGTGTTTAGGTTAAATAAGTAAAATGCACTTTAAATATGCCCATATTAGAAAATCTGCATATTATTATGATTTCTGAAGGCTCATATGACACTTAAGACTGCAGTAATGATGCTGAAAATTCAGCTTTGATCACAAATTGCATTTTACAATATATTCAAATAGAAAACTGTTCTTTTAAATTGTAAAAATAGTTCCAAATAGCACTGTTTTTACTTTATTTTGGATCAAATAAATGCAGCCTTGGTGAGCAGAAGAGACTTCTTTTAAACAGTAGTGTAGGTCTAAAATTAAGTAAAGTCTTTATGCTCTGCCATGCCAGATGTCTCATAAAGGACATGATGGTTCAAGGAGGACTGGCCTTAATTGATTATAGTGATGACTGCAGAATTTTCACAAAACGATGACGTGTTTGGTACCCCATATGTAGGGAACCCCATATAACGCTGGCCGTGACGATGGGATACATTTCAAAGAGAGCGGATGGAGTGTAGGAAGCTATATTGAAAAAAAAAACATCTGACCATTTCCCTGTGAACCATGATCCTAGAAAGTAACCCTGAATCCTATGGAGGGAGCTGCGTCCTTGAAAAGGGACATGTCATCCGGAGATTCGCGGCAGCCATCATCGACTGATATGTAGGAGAGGTTGTCTACGGAATGAGCTAGTGTGAGGAGGCAGGAAATGAAGGAGCGACATTGAGGAATGATGCCCATGGCAAAATTGATGTCTAATAGGGACAGGAGATTGTGTTTTGATGCCCAAAATGACCAGAGAACGACGTGCAAATACATCTGATCCTGTCGAGTTTCTTTAGGCAGGGAAGCTTGCGTGTTTAGAGAATAGAGTGTGATACGTAGAAATTCAAGAGATGTGGCCCGTTTGTTTATATATTTACATTTACATTACATTTATGCATTTGGCAGACGCTTTTATCCAAAGCGACTTACAGTGCATTATTACAGGGACAATCCCCCCGGAAACAACCTGGAATTAAGTGCCTTGCTCAAGGGCACAATAATGGTGGCGTGGGGTTCGAACCAGTGACTTTCTGAGCAACAGCCCTGTGCTTTAGCCACTACGCCGCCGCCATATGCACGCACGCACGCACGCACGCACGCACGCACACACACACACACAGTTGTGTTTCCATGTTTTATGGGGACTTTCCATAGACATAATGGTTTTTATACTGTACAAACTTTATATTCTATCCCCTAAACCTAACCCTACCCCTAAACCTAACCCTCACAGAAAACTTTCTGCATTTTTAAATTTTCAAAAAACATAATTTAGTATGATTTATAAGCTGTTTTCCTCATGGGGACCAACAAAATGTCCCCACAAGGTCAAAAATTTCGGGTTTTACTATCCTTATGGGGACATTTGGTCCCCACAAAGTGATAAATACACGCTCACACACACACACACACACACACACACACACACACACACACACACACACACACTATACATTGAGTGGAGCATCGAAAACATGAATAACTTTAAAATCAACAAGGCATCTGGAAACATAGTTGAAGAAATAACCAAAGCATTAGGAGGGAGCTATGACTTACCAGCAGGAACAGAAGTTAAGGGGGACCTATTATGCAAAATTCACTTTTACATGGTGTTCTGTTACATGGTGACTCCACCCTATATCCTATTTATGTTGTACCAAATGAAATAAGTTATTTATTTCTCCAAAGACCCTTTCACAAGATTATATTAAGGCTATATTAAATTGGGATGCCATTCTCCATCTGAGTGCCTGATCATGAGCTGTCTTTCCTTGTTAGTAGGGCATAGGGATGATAAATTGTATTGGAAAGCACCCACTACATGAAAACAGGGATATCTTATTGTACGGGGTCCCATCACTCCATTCAGTAAGCACTGACTGTACATGATGATATGCCTGAATAATGATCTTAATTCCCCGATGGGGAACATTCGGGCATGCAACACGGTGAATGACATGTGAGTGAACCTTGACCGAGTTACCCTCATTTGATTACGCTGTGAACGCGTGATTGCCTGCCATTACTCTGAGAGCGAATGCGCTGTTGACATGAAATACTGGCTTTTGATATTGACGTGGATGCGTTATGATGAACAGACAGCATGGCAACTTATGATGAACAGCATGGCAAAAGAATGCCTAGACCCATGACTAAATCTGAATACATTTGATGGAAAATTTCTGATGGAAAAAAGCTGCTGTCTGAGACGATGATTTTGACAGACTTGGCGAGGAGTGCACTCCTTCCATGCCAGGTCGTGCATACCAATTTAGGATGTGGTGGCTCGATTGAGGGTGATCTCCTAAGTGAATGAGATATTTACGAAGATCTGGGTTTGCTGGTTGTTTACTCTCCATGGGTTTGATGTGGGCAGAAGTTGAGATGAAGTGATAACGTCATTGGAAAGGGAAGGTGGGCTTCCAGAGATGGTCTGTGCACTGGTTCTCCTGTGGCCTGTTGGAACATGTCTATTAAGATTCCAAGAGGGCGCGATCCCACTGAGAAACCAGAAATTTGCAGACATGTGTTGTACGAGGACTGCTGATATTGGATTAGAAGTAAGGAGCTGTGAATATGTCTGTGTCCATGTTGGATGTTAACTAGTCAGAGAGCAAATTGGACTCAACGTCAGACAGTGCTATAGAAAGATGTTGCCGTGTTAGCACACTGAAACAGCAGTGATAGATTGTGAGGAGACTTATAAAGCAATGGCTTACATGTGATTGTCTGGGAATTACCCAGCTAATGGTGCTATGATGTACAGTTGCTAGTCTTCCCGCAAGAACGACACTGCGCTTGCATTTCTTGTTTTTTAGTAGGATTTACGTGTACCAGTTTTCCTGTGCTCCAGTCTAATATCTCTCTCAGTACTCTCTGAATTTGGTCTTCTCTGTGTTCATCATTCCACCTCACTGTAGTCATTGCCTGCCAAGCTTCGTCGTCATCATCATCTTCACCACGGAGGATCCCAGCTGCTTGTAACTTCCCCTCAAGATCTATAAAAAAAGATCTGTTCATTAGCATTGGGTGTATAAATATTATCCAAAATTAAATTTTGTCCCTGTATTATATTTACACTATACTATTTTTTTTTTACGCTTAAGAAAAGATACAACCTTCCTATTTTATAGGGTGCCCCAGCCCATTAACATTCCACATGGAGATAAAAATGTTACCTTTATGAAAGTGTGACATATTGACATGAAAAGACATCTTTGTCAATCAAATTTGGAATAACCCCATCCAAAAACTTCACCATATCATGACCTTCCCTTTCCTTTTGAACTCCATCCATTCTTGTGATCAGGGTGGAATGTTTCGCCTCCATAGATGTGATCGCTCAATGTATTTCTGCGAGGCCCTCCATGTCAGTCAATATTTTTGTTAGCGTTTCATAAATGTTCGAGATATCCCTTCCTACGTCATGAAGCTCGATGCCGCTATAGACTGGACCTCTGCCATCTTGATCCTGCAAGGCGTCCAATGCATGAGAACGTAAGTGCTTTTTAATGTCCCCACAGGCAAAGGATTTCAAATGTATTGACAATCTGCACTTCCAGCAGTTTAGCAAACAAAACTATCACAGTTATCACCAGTTAAAACATTTTAATCGGATAATTATAGCAAAGTTTAAGTGGAGCTTGCCTCTAAGCGACCAACCCTTGCATAGCATCGGTTGACTTCCTGGTGCTGTTGGCATTGAGATTTTTCCTTCCAGAGATTCTGGACTTTCATGCCCTCATCCAGTTGGAAAACACTGTGGTGTCCTACATCAACCTTCAGGGAGGGGTGCGCTCTCGCAACTTGCTGAGGCTGACACACTGCGTTCTTCTTTGGGCACAGGACAATGCTCTGTTTCTCCAATGCTCTTGACGATCTCCACAGAGGAGGCGTCGATGTTCAGTGGAGAGTGTTCACTATGTGCTCTCCTGAAGTCAACAATCATCTCTTTTGTTTTGTCCACATTCAGAGACAGGTTGTTGGCTCTACACCAGTCCATTAGCCACAGCACCTCCTCTCTGTATGCTGACTTGACTTTCTTGCTGATGAGACCCACCACGGTCGTTTCATCGGCGAACTTGACGATGTGGTTCGAGCTGTGCATTGCTGAACAGTCGTGAGTCAGCAGAGTGTACAGCAGTGGACTGAGCACACCCCTGGGGGGCCCCAGTGCTCAGTGTGGTGGTGGTGGAGATGCTGTTCCCAATCCGGACTGACTGAGGTCTCCCAGTCAGAAAGTCCAGGATCCAGTTGCAGAGGGAGGTGTCCGGGCCCAGCAGGTTCAGCTTTACAATCAGGTGCTGAGGAATGATTGTGTTGAATGCTGAGCTGAAGTCTATGAACAGCATTCGAACATATGAGTAATTTTTATCTAGGTGGGTGAGGGCCAGATGGAGGGTGGTGGCGATGGCGTCGTCTATTGAACAGTTGGGCTGATACGTGAACTGCAGTTGGTCTAGTGAGGGGGGCAGCTGGTTCTTAATGTGCCTCATGAAGCACTTCATGATGATGGGTGAGAGTGCAACGGGACGGTAGTCGTTGAGGCAGGACACTGAAGACTTCTTTGGCATGGGGGCAATGGTGGTGGCCTTGAAGCACGTTGGAACAACAGTGCTGCTCAGAGAGATGTTGATGTCAGTAAGAACATCTGCCAGCTGGTCTGCACATCCTCTAAGCACTCTGACAGGAATGTTGTCTGGTCCAGCAGCCTTCCGTGGGTTGACTTTACATAGAGTTTTTCTCACATTGGCCGAGGTAAGACAGAGCACCTTGTCATTGGGAGGAGGGGTGGTCTTCTTCGCCACCACGTCGTTATGCGCCTCAACCCGAGCGAAATAATCTTTCAGCGCATCTGGAAGGGAGGCATCTTTGTCACAGGCAACTGATGTTTTCCTGTAGTTGGTGATGGCCTGGATGCCCTGCCACATGTGCCGCGTGTCGCCGCTGTCCTGGAAGTGACTGTGGATTATCTGTGCGCATGCATGCTTTGCCTCTCTGATGGCCAGGGACAGTTTGGCCCTCGATGTTCTTAGGGCTGCCTTGTCACCTGCTCTGAAGGTGGAGTCTCGGGCCCTCACCAGCGCACGCACCTCCGCAGACATCCACGGCTTCTGGTTGGAGGGTGTCAAATCAATCAAATCACTTTATTGTCACACGACCATATACACAAGTGCAACAGTAGGTGAAAATCTTGTGTGCAGTTCCCGAGCAACATAGCAGTCATTTCAGTTATGAGACATATACCAGTTTACAATAAACAACATATTTACACAACACAATTTACATATCAAATGTACACATAATTACACAACACAATAACAATATACAATGTACAGTAAACAATACACACAATATAGAATGCACATACAATAAAAATTTAAAATATATAAAAAATATATATATATGCTGTAGTTGTATTGTGGAGAATATAATTATGACAGTCCAGTGTGAGATAATAGATTAATAAAGTTCAGTGCTGGTGTATATTGATCATGAGACATCAAGTGTTCAGAAGTCTGATTGCTTGAGGGAAGAATCTGTCATGTAGTCAGCTGGTGCGGGTCTTGATGCTGCGATACCGCCTGCCTGATGGTAGCAGTGAGAGCAGCCTATGACTCGGGTGGCTGGAGTCTCTGATTATCCTCCAAGCTTTTTTCACACACCGCCTGTTATATATGTCCTGGAGGGAGGGAAGCTCACCTCCGATGATGTTTTTGGCAGTTCGCACCACCCTTTGCAGGTCTTTACGGTTGTGGGTGGTGCTATTGCCGTTCCAGGCGGTGATGCAGCCAGTCAGGATGCTCTCTACAGTGCTGGTGTAGAACTGTATGAGGATGTGTTGGTTCATTCCAAACTTTCTCAGCCATCTCAGGAAGAAGAGGCGCTGGTGAGCCTTCTTCACAACAGCCTCAGTGTGGACGGACCATGTGAGTTCCTCAGTAATGTGGACACCAAGGAACTTGAAGCTGCTGACTCTCTCCAATGGTGCTCCATTAATGGTGATGGGGCTGTGTTCCCTGTCTTTCCTCCTGAAGTCCTTGGTCTTACTGATGTTGAGGAAGAGGTTGTGCTCCTGACACCTGTTTCATCATTGTCAGTGATCAGACCTACCACTGTCGTATCGTCAGCAAACTTAATGATGGCATTGGAGCTATGTGTTGCCACACAGTCATGTGTGTATAGGGAATACAGGAGTGGACTGAGAACACAGCCATGTGGGGCTCCAGTTTTGAGGGTCAGTGATGAGGAGATGTTGCTGCTCATTCTAACCACCTGACGTCTGCTTGACAGGAAGTCCAGGATCCAGCTGCACAGCGAGCTGTTTAAGCCCAGAGCCTGGAGTTTCACATCAAGCTTGGAGGGAACTATGGTGTTGAATGCTGAGCTGTAGTCTACAAACAGCATTCTCACATATGTGTTCCTTTTTTACAGATGGGAGAGAGCAGTGTGTATTGTAGATGCAATGGCATCATCAGTGGAGCGATTGTTGTGGTAGGCAAACTGCAATGGGTCCAAAGAGGTGGGCAGCACAGAGCAGATGTGATCTCTGATTAGCGTCTCAAAGCATTTGCTGATGATGGGGGTCAGAGCAACAGGATGCCAGTCATTTAAACAAGTGATTTTTATCTGTAAAAACACCAGCCAGTTGGTTCGCGCACGCTCTGATGACGCAGCCCAGAATGCCGTCTGGACCCGCGGCTTTACGGATGTTCACTCATCGGAAGGATCGGGTTACATACGCAACAGAGACGGAGAGTGAACCATCCTCTGTAGCGTCGGCCATGAGTGCTCTCTCCATGAGGGCGGTGTTATTTTCCTCGAAACTAACATAAATTGTATTAAGCTCATCTGGGAGAAAGGCAGCGGTGTTCACAGCAAAGTTTTTATTCCCTTTGTAGTCCGTGATGATGTTAATTCCCTGTCACATACTTATAGAGTCGGTGGTTTTGAACTGTCCTTCAATTTTGTGCCTGTACTGGCATTTGGCTGCTCTGATAGTGTTACGGAGGGCATAACTGGCTTGTTTATGTTCCTCCATGTTCCCGGAATTAAAAGTGGAGGTCCGCACATTAAGTGCTACGCAAACATTACCAGTGGGTTGGGGTAGATACATATTGTTTTGGTAGGAACAACGTCCTCTACACACTTCCTGATGAAACACGTTACACTATCAGCGCTATCCGCGTGATCAAAACAGTCTTGTAGCATAGAGTCTAATTGGCCCGACCAGCACTGGATCGTTCTGAGGGTGGGTGCTTCCTGTTTCAGTTTCTACCTCTAAGTGGGCAGAAGCAGAACGGAAGAGTGGTCTGATTTGCCAAATGGTGGGCGGGGGAGAGATTTGTAGCCATCCCGGAAAGGAGAATAGCAATGATCCAAAATCCGGTCCCCTCGTGTGTTGAAGCTGATGTGTTGGTGGTATTTTGGTGCGATTGTTTTAAAATTGGCTTTGTTAAAGTCCCCGATAACAATGAACGCGGCCTCAGGGTGCGCGGTTTCCTGCTCACTTATACTCCCATACAGTTCCTTGAGTGCCCGGTCTGTGTCGGCTTGTGGGGGGATGTACACAGCAGTGATAATAACTGCTGTGAATTCCCTCGGTAGCCAGATTGGTCGACACAGAAGCATGAGAAATTCCAGATCAGGAGAGCAAAAAGACTTGATAAAATGTATATTCCTCTGATCACACCATGATTTTTGATCATAAAATATACACCACCACCTATGCTTTTACCTGAGAGGTCATTTGCTCTGTCCGCTCGGTGCACGGAGAAACCCGTGGGTTCGATGGCCGAGTCTGGAATTTCCGCAGACATCCAGGTTTCCGTAAGGCAGATAATGCAGCAGTCCCTCGTTGGAAAGAGATCTGCGCTCTCAGCTCAGCAGAGATTGTTGTCCAAAGACTGAACATTTGCCAGTAGTATACTGGGTAGCGGGGGTCGATTTGCACGACGTCTTACTCTGATGAGAACGGCGGCTGTTTTTCTGCTTTTCCGATGCCAGGCAGCCCAGACAAAGGGCTCCGCTGGCATGTTTGTAAACAGCGAGTCGGCATTGAGGAATTTGAAGTCCGGTTTTCGGGGTGTAATTGCAGAACCAATGTCCAAAAGTGTTTTTCTGTCGTATACAATAAGGCAGACAACATCCAAGACAAAAAAAAACTAAAAACTGTAAACAAAACAAACAATAAACTGCAGTGTTGTGTCGGAGCTTGCGGGGGTGATGTTTTGGAGAAAGTGACATCATCAATGCACTTGCTGATGTGGCTGATCACTGATGCTGTGTATTCCTCCAAGTTGGTAGAGTCGCCGCCATATGTTGCAGCCTCCCTGAACATGTGCCAGTCAGTACACTATTATTATATGAAATATTATTACTCCATGCAGACAGCAGTGTTTATTTTGTCTTGGAAATCTGTGACAACCAAAGTGGTTCTATGTCCCTGTATTCTTTCTGTACAGTATACAAACATACTAAAGAAATAAGCTAAAAGAAGAAAAAAAAAAGGGGGTAAACAAAATAAACTGTGATGCAGAGTGGCTTATTGTTTTAAATAAAACAAAAGCAAAAGCCATGTGATCAAACACATTAATATTCAACTTTTATCTTTTTTCCTAAGAATAATTCAAATAATAATAATAATAATAAATCCACTAGCCCTTGACTGGGTCACAGGCACTGTAATTATAATTAATGAAAACTACAAACATAAACTGTAAGATAACTTTTAGATAGAAAGAAATTGAACTGAAATAAAAATAAAAATGAATATTATTGTAAAATCTGGAACTATACTAAAACACATTTTCATGAGAACTGACAAAAAAAATAAAAATAATAATAATAATTTAACTGGAAACATTTACATCCAGCCATCACTAATCATGACAAATTCACTAGATAGTAATAACACTATTTTATATAAATTACATTTTTAATATATTCAAAAAAAGGGCATGGACTTTGGCAGTCCTAAAATACTATCGAAAACAGAACCAATGTAAAGAACAACATAGAAATGAAAACTAAATAAAAATAAGAAAACTGTTATAACCCTGGTCACAGGTCTGCATTTATAGTCATTTATAACAACTTCAAATGCAGTACATCCAATCAGAATTTGGGGAAACTTTTTTTAATTTTCCGGATGTCATTGTTTTCTAAAGGTTATTGAGTTTTTTCGTTTTTATTTTAAGTCTCAGTTTTCGGTAGAGGAAAACACATTCGGATAAAAAGCATAAAAGTAGAAAAATCTATTAGTTTTTATGTGGCCTGCATAGATGTATGTTAATGCCACCGAATGTTTTTTGGCAAACATTGAGGAGTTCCAGTGTGCCACTATGGGAAAATGTACTTTAACAACAAGTGACAGAAACCCAATGAAGCAAACATTTATATATTGGATCTGCTGTTTTTAAATTGTACCCTGTTGACTTTGAGAATGGTGTCTCATATTGCCCTGTGTGTAAGCCTTTTTGATGTACAGCCTTGATATCCAGCATTAGGATATCACATTAGTCTCAGCTATCCAAGCGGAAATGAACCCAAGCTTTGGTAGTTGGCTGATGTTGAGAGACCACAGCCAAGGGTGACAGTTATGAGGGTGGGTGCCATTTATCTTTGGGCCGAGGTTATGTCAGGCACTGGTGGCAGGGCTTGTGAAATCGTGTCCTGTGTGTCTGGGGACACTGGTGTTGGACCAAAGGGCAGCGGAACAGCAAAGTCCAGATGGCACTCAGTCTTCACACCAACATGTTTGAGTCTGGCAACCTCGACAGTGCATGCCAAAACTGTGCCCAGTGCATGACAGCTGTCAGGCCAGGCATGTCTTCTAGCTCTTAGTTGCCTTGACCAGAAGCAGCTTGATGGCAGAAACTACCTATTAACACCATAATAATTATACATATTTAAGCCATTTATCAGAGTTCAAATATTATGTGTGTAATTTTATCAATTGAAAAATGTGTCTTTTCACAGCTTAATCTCATTCTCAACACACCAGTTAACCACAAGAGACAATTTATATAGCAAAATGAAAAGAGGACCTGTCCTGGAGTTTTGCATCAACGCTGCAGACTTGAATCAAGCAGTATTTTCACTCCTGGCCAAAGAAACCCTGATTTGATCTGTAAGAAACAGTATGCCAATGCATTAGCGTTACTTTGTTGCGACTCACCCTGGACAAGCATGGGTTTGCTTAATTTCTCCAGCAATTTTCCTTCTGTGACGGTATGTCACACAAGAACACAGACTGACAGAGTGACATCATCGTCCTATGTCTGTTGTGTGTTTCGTTGTCTGTCTTTGTGTGAGTGCATGGATTCGATTTTATTTCCCTGACGTGCGCTCTTCGGTCTGTCTTGTGTCATGTTCAGAGCATGGTGTCTGGATCTTGACTTCCCTGTCTGGTTCGGTTTTGGTTTGTGTTAGGGTCTGGACACTCATGCTCCATGTTTTGTCTGTTATTGACGTGAGTGCATTGTGCTTATGT
The DNA here is from genome assembly GCF_025860055.1 of Xyrauchen texanus. Lineage (NCBI taxonomy): Eukaryota > Metazoa > Chordata > Actinopteri > Cypriniformes > Catostomidae > Xyrauchen > Xyrauchen texanus. Next base: position 23,141,270 of record NC_068323.1, on the reverse strand, counting down.
CATCTTGGTGGCATGCACTCACGTCAGTAGTTTATGTCTGTCACTCGTGAACATGGATGCGCTTCGCATTGCGCTGTGTGCCCGGGTCATGAGCTGTCTTCATGTTGTACTGAGGTTCAGTCACTTCAGTCTAAGGTGTCAGCTTTGTGTGTGGCCAAACTCTCGCACAGGTGTCCTGTCTCGTTTTGTCTCCTGTTGCGTGCATTGCGTGGCATTTGCCCTGCGATGTACACTCAGGCTTTGTCTAGTAAGTTAATGCATGGCATTACTTCTTTTGCCATTGCTACGCATTCTATCGTCTTGTCTGTTGGTTGGCATGAGCGTACACTGCCTTATTATCTTGGCGATATGTGCTCATGCCATTCAGGTGTTTGTGTCTTGTGACAGCATGGGGCTTTGATTTGTTTCTGTATTGCCTCATGTCTCTCAGTCTTGCGTTAAACCCCGCCTCCTTGTTTACCCATTATTAGTTCATTAGTCACACCTGCCCTGTCTGTTAACCTATTTGATTTCTCTCCTTATTTTAGTCTCCTCATGTGTGCTGTCCAGTGCCAGCTCATCTTGTTTTGTGTCTCATGTGGGTCCTGTTTGTGATTCCTTTAGTTGGTTCCGGTCAGTCCTGTGCCCAGCTCGTCTGCCCCAGCCCAGCTTCAGTGGGCTCCAAGCCTACATTGTGTATTTGCTGTTTTTTTGTTTGTTTGTTTAATAAATCCTATTTTGGTTCTTTCACTCTGCGTTTGGGTGCTGATTCTCTGCAACCGCGACACTTACATCATCTCAAACGGACCTTGTAGATGACACAAGAAAAGTGTATTGTGTCTGAACTAAAGAAAATTGCTTGATTTGGCTGTTGTTTTGTCTTTCCAAAGACCCCTACAGAATTGGACTTAAGGGGTTTTGACACATAGAGGAGTAGTGTGTGTATGAAAGTGTCACGGGGCAAGTGGTGACAACTGATGGCAAATTGGAGTGAAGGCCCCCTGCTGTTTCTTCACCATGCCCACAGGGTTCTGTCGCAGATAGCATGAGACAACGTTGCCAAACACACAGCACACACACACACACACACACACACACACAAACTCAGATAGTTGAAGTCACTCATAAGGTATGGAAAATATTGTTGGAGTAAAGGCAACCTAAAAGAGACAAAACTTTCTGCAATCCATCTGTTTAAAACGTGATTCCATAGACCTTCAAGCTGTTCAGAGCAGTCTCATCTCATGAAAATTACATAACTGTGGCAACTTTTTTATTATTATTATTACATTACGTGGTTCATTGCTGATTTTTAAAACTGTAAAGTTTTTGTCAAGCAAACTTGAAGATGAAGTTTAGATGACTGATGGTCACTACATACTGAGACAAAACAACAGCAACAACAGCAAATATTTAATAGCGGTGGCTGAGAACATTGTATTTCTCATTAGTTTAACAATCCCACCTCAGGCTGTCTGGCATTACAGTCCTTGTATCAAAATCCAAAAGGTTTGGATGAACATTGAAAACATACATTGCACATGCTCTGTAAAGTCTGTTAGGACCACAGTGCTACAAGAACCCAGAGGATAAATCATCTGTCACCAGTAAGGGTACCAGAGCAATTAGTTGAAGGGAGAAGCTATATTTCTCTTACCGCCTGCAGGTGAACGGACTAGACAAAGACAAACCAGTCTATTCTTGTGTCCTAATGATGGAAAAGAAACACAGAGGAGAAAATAAGCCTTTTCACTCACACTAAATGCTAACTCCATAGACAATGCAGGTAGTGTGTGTAGTTTTGCCATGCAAACGTTTCTCCAAACAGGATTAGAGCAACCACCCCCACACATATTTATGGGTGTTTCTTCAAATATGTGCACTTTTGGTCCTGTGGGCTTTTAGAAACTTCTTTAGCACACTTTTCACATTCTCACTAGTTTATTTAATTTGTATTTTAACAGCAGTTGATATTCATGAATTACAGAAGAATTGTCTTTTTGTCTGAATTTTTTTTTTTTTTCTATTTGTTTTTCTTTCATGTGTCATGCCACTGCATCTCAAATGATTGTGTTTTCTAGTGTTCAGTGTTGGAAATATCACGGTGGTGGAAAAATGACATTATAACCATTGCTTATGCTTATTTCATTACTTTGTCTTGCCAAGGCTAATTGTAACGATAACATTTTATGAATCCAGAATAAACACAGTTAAGTAATAATTTCACACTTGTTGCGTAATTTGTCAAAATTACAGGTTGATTGGAAATGATGGCAAAAAAAAAAAAAGGATTCTGTTCATAGGTGATTAAGATGTTGAATTGTCTTTGATTTTATCACACATCACATGCCACTTATTCTGCCTTCACATGCTATACAACACTCCCTTAAGTTGTAATTGTGGCTAGGAAACTCTGAGATTGTTCTGCCATCATGTGCTATTTAAATGATCCTACCTCCCACTTCTGTTGTCTTGGTTGTAATTATGAGAGCATCATATTCAAGTGTTTTGCTGTTGGAGAGAATAGGAAATGAGGAGGATGACAGGTACGTTCTAGCATATTGTTTGTGTGTCTGTGTGTGTGTGTGTGTGTGTGTGTGTGTGTGTGTGTGTGTGTGTGTGTGTAACTCTTTATTTTAACACCATGATTTATGTTACTCATAATGGAATTTTGGTCAATTACATGCTATTTTCTCTATGTAAAAATGTATAAGTATAAAATGCTTATAAAATAAAGAAACGCTGCAACTACTCTGTTTAAACACTAATTGCTAAAAGGGCAATGTAAAATTATTAAACAACTTGTTCATTTCGCGACTGGGATTAAATAAATAAGAAAACAGTAGCACACACACACACATACTTACGGACACACACACAATGTTATAAAATACCCAGAATTCATGAATGTTAAACATGTTACAGTAACTTCACCAGAAAATGTCCCTGATAGCACACGTACAAAACATCCATACGTTTATTTTATGTGTGTGTTTATATCTGGGGCACATATTTCTTAAGTTGTTTGCTCTTCTGCATTATGAATGGCGTAATTTTTTGCTTAAAATGAGAATCATTATTGAAGGCTTACTGTGATGAATCGAGGCAAAGCATGGATAGGGTTTTGAACACAGATTTGACATGTGCTCACTCAATGATTACATTTAGTCAATTTTAATAATAAAATGTCATAGTGCATCTTTAATTACTTTATGTTATGAGTAGCTTGTAGCTTGGTAAGACTTAACATTTTAAATCTGCTAGCTTCAATAAAATTAACCACTTGGACATAAAATGGACCTAAGTTCAAAAATATACTTATACATTGATATCAAACATTTGAAAAAAAAAAATAAATGATAATAATCATAAAAATATATATGATTTTCGTTCATGTGTTCTGTTTTACAACCACTAGATTGGAGATTTCAAGGATATTTCAGTGTAATATGTGGTGTGTGGTACATGGTGCTCTGTTTTGTTGTCTTTTATAATGATTGATTGCTACCCACAAAAATTGAATTATAATGTCACAGTAATGATTATTGTGCACTCCAGTGTGCTTTAGGCTTTGAGGTCTTTTCTCAGTACCACAGGCCTACATTGCCATCTATTCACAAGTGACATCCTTAAACTCTTTCAGAGAACAGGGCAAATAGCATGACAGATTAAATAGCATTTTGATCAATTCTTGCAGGGAACTAAACAAAGTGAACAGCTCAATGTCTGTGCACTGAGAATCAACCAATACACATCACACGACCACAGCTGTAGAAATCAATAGCTGTAACTGAATAGCACTTTATTTTGTTCAGAGCTTTTGAAAGTTTCTTAGAATGAGTTTGTCCCACAAATTCACAGTTCTTTCCAAAACAGCCATTATGTACTGTCTAAAGCCATTCTAAATGTTGAGATATTTCCATGAAATTGAAAACAAAAGGAGACGTGTTCAATGCACCCCTTAAAAAAAATAAAAAAGTAATTCTTGATTTTATATTTTATGATACGGATCTCTACCAGAAAATTCAATTTGTGGCAAGTGTAAATAAAACTATACATTTTAATTCATTTTAATTTCAAAATAAATACAGATCCCTCATCGTCTCGTCTTTGAATCTTAGCTTGTCTTTGCATTCTTAATATGCTAGTTGAAGGGTAGCGTTCTTTCTGTTCCTGACCAGAAGGCTCTTTGAAATTGAACTCTGTGTTCTTCCTTCTGCAGCTAATTCCTGAGAGATGTCAGACACATCGTGGCTTAATAAGAGATGGCATATGAAAGGCAATAATTGAGAGCACTGGTGAAGTCTGCTCAGACAGCAACCTACTTTTCTAATGTGTTGAGGCTTTGTGTTGATTCAGAGGGAGGCCGTATTTTGATTTAATACCTCCCTGAGGGCTGACGAGTAAACTCGTTGCTGCTTGTCAAGAGGATCTGGTACGATTCATCAAAGGAGGTCATCCAAGAGTTATTTATATGCTGTTGAATGACGAAGCCTTTGTTTTGAAGTCATTTTACAAAACTCTGAAAATATAATGGTTTTCAACTTGTGGGTCGCAACCCAACAATGGAAAAGACAATGCCAGATGCAAATAATAAAATGCAACTAACCGTAGGATCATGCATCGTTATGATAGCAATAGAAATGGGGCTTATCAAATTTTAAATGGGAGGAAAAGAACACTTCCCATATTTGTTGACACTAAAGGCCGTGCATCCAGCCAAACTCTACAGAAAGGTGTATATTCATGTCACTTGGTATTAGCTTGTCAAATGAGGCAGATGCCTCAAAAACTATTAACTGAAATGTACAAGTTAACTTGCAATGAAACAACTGACCACAATGTGTTGTGTACAATTAGTTATTAGCTTTTATTCTTTGGCTGCATTGTTTGTGAGTTTGTTTTTTTGAGGCACTGACTGCCCCCTGCTGATGCAACTCATAAAAACGTAAAGTTACACATACTTCAACCTTAAATTTCTCCAATGGTAGAAAAATATTTCTGTTACGGAATTTAAATACAGGTCAGGAGCCACGATTACTTGTTCTTCTCATGTTCATTATTATTATTAGTAGTAGTAGTTGTATATAATTAATTGTAGTAAATTAACAACCTACAATTGCAGTGTTTGATTTTAAGGACATTTTCATAAATGTTCTTATATGCTAAAAACATTTTGATACAGTGCTGGTTTGCCACTTGATGTCCAATGTAAAATCTGGGTCCTGAAACAAAATCAGCTGAGAACCACTGCTCAACACTGAGTATTAAAATGCATTAAAAGCAGTACATACAGGGATCTGAAGGAAGGTCATTTTCTAGATGGTATTGCATCTTTAGCATCCCTTTAGATCACACTTCACAGTGGGATACCACACACTACCTGATAAAATTCCCCTGCAGTGCCCCCTGGAGTGAATTATATTTTCATGTGACACTGCACAACCGGTAGAGGTGGGCAGAGTGTAGATGAGTATTGTTTTATTATTTTATAAAAAAAATTTTTATTTCCTTTCATAATAAAATAAAATATTGTATATAAAATAGTAAACGTGAACAAATGAGTTATGTCTACTGTACTGATTTTTTTTATTTATTTCATTTTTATAGCTGTAATATATATATATATATATATATATTATTAGCTGTCTGGTTTGCCTATATGCACTGTTTGTGTGTGTGTGTGTGTGTGTGTGTGTGCGCGCGCGTGGTAAATGTGTGACAAGTGCTAATGTAAACAGACTTGGCTGTGTGCATCGGATAATCATGCTCAATCAGCATGTGTTCATTGTGAGTATACGATTCTTAAACTTTTATTGTGGTTCTTTTGTGATAGTTTGGCTGTCTGTTTCAGAAAACAAAAAATTGATATGCATGAAAAGACTGTTTGAGTTGCTGTTTGTGGGAATAAAAACTGCATCTGCACCTAATAAGTAGACATGGCTGCGTGCATGGGAAGATCGTGTTTAGATATGACAGCTGTGTGTATACAAGCTGTGAACTGTTATTGTGGTACTTTGGTGATAATTAGGCTGTTTCATTCATAAAATAAACTTATGTGCTTAAAAACACTTTGAGTAACTGTTTGTTTGAAGAATGACAACCACTACTCATCTAAACAAATGGCAGCATGCATTTGAGGAAGATCGCATTTGATTGTGCATATAAGAGCTGTCAACTTTTTATCATGGTACTTTGGCAACAAGTTGGATGCCTATACATAAAATAAACGTATTCTGTGGCTTAAAAGTCTGTATGAGTAACTGTTTAAGCGAATAAAAATGACAGATGCATGACCAGCGCACCCTTTTTCAGCACGAAACACGATTTGAATCTGGTAGCTTGTAACGTAACTGACTGATACAGAAACACATATGTGTGATCCCTGTGACAGTAACCCAGACTCGAAGATGGTGGTGAACCCAAATGCAGGTATTTATTGGAACAAAGACAAACACAGAGACAGCAGTTAGCAGTTGAGTGAAGAATGAGCAGATCGATTCAGGAACAGATAACAGTACTTAATGGTGGTTATTGTATTTGCAGTTTTAAGTATTACTTGGGCTGGAGAATCACACTAAGGGAAGGAGATGCTGGAGAGGAGACTTGGAATAAACTTTGGAATATCGCCGGAGAGGAATCGTTGAGGGAGCATGCTGGAATTGTGTCTTAAGATTCAGGAAAGTAGAAGGTAAGTGAGTCTACGATGATACCAGATGAAGAATGAAGGGAGAGTGGTGAGTTATATAGAGGAGCTGACTGACACAGTGACTGGAGGTAGGTGAGGGTGATTAGTATTCATGGGAATGGAAAGGTTGAGTGTTTGTGGCAGGAAGGTCAGGTGGATCCGTGACAATGCCACTCTGCGAGGCCCAGTTATTAACCATCACATATGTGTGACGGTACATATGAAAGTGTTAAGCAGTACATTCTTTTGTACGTCCTAATAAAAACCCTCAACAGAGTAATTTTTTTAAAATAAATATTTAAATGTAAGTTTTTATTTATTTCTGACATAACATTTTCATAGAAAAAGAACCTTTTTGTTATTGTATGTTAATTTTGGGAGGTCATTAACTCTTTCCCCGCCAGCGTTTTTAAAAAAAGTTGCCAGCCACCGCCAGGGTTTTTGACGATTTTTGCTAAATTTTAATGGCCCGCAGAATATTTTCTTCCATGAATATATGAAGATGCTATATATCAAAATAAAGATCTGAGCCTCTGCTTTTAGGCAAAAAAAATATATTTTATTTTATCTTCATTTGTTCTTTTTTTATTGCCACTTGAACAGAGGTAGGTTTTGTCAAAAACAACATTTTGGACAAAAAGCTGAGAAAAAGGCATTTTTATCAAACAAGTGCTTTAGTAGTAGTATGATGTTCCACTTCTTCACGTTTGAGATGATCGCAGTATGTTTCTTTGATCAAAGAGTTGCGTACTCTTTCAAAACATGCGCGCGGGTCTTCCTTACCGTATACCACCTAAAACACGGATACCCGGAAAATTCCGTGTTTGGCGGGGAAGCGTTTTTTTCATAAAACCCGGAAAATTCTGTGTTTGGCGGGGAAAGAGTTAAGGACCCTAACAGGTGGTTAGTTTGGGCAATTAGCCCCTGCTGGTAGATTATGTTAATATAACATTATGCAGGAAAAATGACGTCTTTCTCCATTGGCGGCCAGTCAAAAGCAAACTTTGTTAATTTGTCACCAACAAAAGATGTGGGAAGCATTTTCTCCACCATTTTAAAAGTTGACAAGCCTATTTATTTAAATTTCCTTCCTTACTATGCACATTTATATACTGTAGTTAGTCACATGTTATTACTTTCACTTAGTATTGCGTTTTCCCTAAAGTTCATGACCCTGTCACAACAGATCTTCGACCAATTTTTGGGTCTTGATGTATCAGTTGAGAACCACTGTATTGGACCTCATTTGGCACTACCACCTGAAGACTACCATAAAAAGCATTGAGCTCGCTAATATGTCAAACAATTACTTGGCATTCAAAATTAATTAGCATCTTGAGCAATCAGGTGTGCAAGAGCATTAAAGTTCCTCTGTGACAGATGGCATATACAGGTGAAACTCGAAAAATTAGAATATCGTGCAAAGGTTCATTAATTTCAGTAATTCAACTTAAAAGGTGAAACTAATATATTATATAGACTCATTACAAGCAAAGTAAGATATTTCAAGCCTTTATTTGATATAATTTTTGATGATTATGGCTTACAGCTTATGAAAACCCCAAATTCAGAATCTCAGAAAATTAGAATATTACATGAAATCAATAAAAAAAAAGGGTTTTAAATACAGAAATGTCGGCCCTCTGAAAAGTATAATCATGCATATGTACTCAGTACTTGGTTTGGGCCCCTTTTGCATTAATTACTGCCTCAATGCGGCGTGGCATGGATGCTATCAGCCTGTGGCACTGCTGAGGTGTTATGGAAGACCAAGATGCTTCAATAGCGGCCTTCAGCTCTTCTGCATTGTTTGGTCTCATGTCTCTCATCTTTCTCTTGGCAATGCCCCATAGATTCTCTATAGGGTTCAGGTCAGGCGAGTTTGCTGGCCAATCAAGCACAGTAATACCATGGTCATTGAACCAGGTTTTGGTACTTTTGGCAGTGTGGGCAGGTGCCAAGTCCTGCTGGAAAATGAAGTCAGCATCTCCATAAAGCTTGTCTGCTGAAGGAAGCATGAAGTGCTCTAAAATGTCCCGGTTGACGGCTGCGTTGACTCTGGACTTAATAAAGCACAGTGGACCAACACCAGCCGATGACATGGCTCCCCAAACCAACACAGACTGTGGAAACTTCACACTGGACTTCAAGCATCTTGGATTGTGTGCCTCTCCAGTCTTCCTCCAGACTCTGGGACCTTGGTTTCCAAATGAGATGCAAAATTTGCTCTCATCAGAAAAGAGGACTTTGGACCACTGAGCAACAGACCAGTTCTTTTTTTCTTTAGCCCAGGTAAGACGTTTGACATTTGAAGCCCATGTCCAGGACCCGTCTGTGTGTGGTGGCTCTTGATGCAGTAACTCCAGCCTCAGTCCACTCCTTGTGAAGCTCCCCACACATTTGAATGGCCTTTTCCTGACAATCTTCTCCAGGCTACGGTCATCCCTGCTGCTTGTGCACCTTTTTCTTCCACACTTTTCCCTTCCACTTAACTTTCTATTAATGTGCTTTGATACAGCACTTTGAGAACATCCAACTTCTTTTGCAATTACCTTTTGAGGCTTTCCCTCCTTGTGGAGGGTGTCAATGATGGTTTTCTGCACAACTGTCAGGTCAGCAGTCTTCCCCATGATTGTGAATTCAACTGAACCAGACTGAGAGACCATTTAAAGGTTCAGGAACCCTTTGCAGGTGTTTAGCAGATTAGAGTGTGACACTTTGAGCCTACAATACTGAACCTTTTCACAATATTCTAATTTTCTGAGATTCTGAATTTGGGGTTTTCATAAGCTGTAAGCCATAATCATCAAAATGATATCAAATAAAGGCTTGAAATATCTTACTTTGCTTGTAATGAGTCTATATAATATATTAGTTTCACCTTTTAAGTTAAATTACTGAAATTAATGAACTTTTGCACGATATTCTAATTTTTCGAGTTTCACCTGTATATATTATAACTTGAAATGTTTGAAAGCTCAGTTTCAGCTCATTGGCACAACACACAAGTATCTTTTAAAAAAAATACTTTATCAAACTCAATGATGACCTAAAGGCATTGATTGTTTCCTTTGGAAAAGTTTGGAAAAGCAAGAGCAGTCAGCTAGTGACACCATGACAGATGTTTTGAAGTAACCTGAATTACTACAGCTCAAGTGTAACAATGAATGTTGCACATACATATGCACCTTGCATATGGTTCAGCACACCTGTGAAAACTAAACCTCAGAGAACACAGAGTGTGTTTTCTCTGCTACAGTGATCAGATCAAAATGTCTGCCCCATGTGGCCACCAGGTGAGGTAAGACTGATAAATGCCTTCAGAGACATGGTGATGAGAGGGGCTTGCATGGGTGAGGATTAAATGCAGTTGGGGACTAATGAAGGAATGATACACTCTGGGGCGACTTTGGGTTAAGGTCTTTTTTATGCAAGATTCTCCCAGATTTACTGTGTCAAATAATTTAAAAGATACATCAAAAAGTATTGGTAGTACCATGGGTACAGTGATGATGCACTGTGCCACTGCATTACTCTATAATATCAATATATGGCTGATGTTTCAATTAGTGGAACAGTGAGAGTGTGAAAACTGTTTAACATTGCTTTACTTTCTAGAAATCCACAGTGCAAAAAGTGCTCAAATTTGAAGAAACAACCATATATAAACATACAGTAGATTGGAGAAGTTGCTTTATTATCCATGATTTCAAGTAGTTAAAACTTACTTTAATAGAAGAAGCTGCCGTATTCCAAGGTACCAAGCTAAGGTACACTTAAAAAAAAACAGCATTACTATAGTTCTTTTAAGAACAAAACAAAACCAATCCAATCAAGCTGAAATGGTACCATGACGCACTGCTGTGGCCCAAATAATCAGATGAAATGTGGCCCAGCTCAGAAAGTGAATAACGGCACAAATCTGGTACAGATCATTTTTGCCAGAACTGAACCAAAACAATGCCATAACTCCACCAGTAGAAAGCCAAATTTTTATATATGTAATTCTTGTTTGGATGAGTTCTGTTAAGGCCTGTCGGTCCTTATGTGGCCCATATCTGGCTGATAGATTAAATGCCAGTATTCTTGCAGAATTTAACCAGAAGAACACCAAGCCTACTCAGTACTTTAATTTACTGCACAATAAATCAAACATAAACCACAAAATTAAATCACAATCATTTTAATTTGATGTCTTTTAATGTTAAACATTACAAAAGTGTGAAAGTGGTTAGAATTGTCTAATGCATGATGTGAGGGTATATATATATATATATATATATATATATATATATATATATATATATATATATATAAAAGTTTTTTTTCATTTAAGATAATGTTAAACATGTTATGTCCACAGATGTAGTATGCAGCAAGTGTGCTGCATTGTTGTTGTCTTTCCCACTTTGTCTTTTCGCTCTTCCTCTCATCCCCTTTCACAGGATTAGGCTGTGTTGGAATCACCTACTTAGGGTGACCAGACGTCCCGAAAAATTCGGGACAGTCCCGAAATCCAAGCAGTTGTCCCGAATCCCAAATCCTGCCCTAATTGTCCCGAAAATTAGAACAAAGTCTCAAGAGCAGACTCTCGAGTAGTTATAGTGTGATAGAATATTAAAAATTGCTCATTGCCGTCCTGCAGCCAGCTCCTGTCGGCTGCTCATTGCAACCATAGACAGTAAAAGAACGTAGAGAGCTGCAGTAGTCTACGTAGACTACAAGGCGCGAATTTCATTCATTCATTCATTCAATCTTGAAATGGAGCCTCAGGCTGGTGTCCCGGGACCCGATGAACACTTAGCTAAAAAGCAAAAACGTCTCTGCAGGTATCGGGAGGACTGGGTAGGGAAATACCCCTGGATTACTGCAGTTTTACGTGATGCTAACAAAGCGTTTTGTAATGTATGTAGGAAGGAGTTTGGTATTTCGCACGGGGGGAGTGTGACGTCAGGCTGCATGCTAGCAGCAAACTACATATAACTAACAACACAACTATACAGACCAACACTTTGGTCTCATCCTTCTTTAGACGGGAGGATGATTCTATGTATAATAAAATAGCTGCTGCTGAGCTGACCTCTGTGTTCCACTGTGTGACCCACCAACAGTCATATAGATCACTTGACTGTGCTGATGTTAAAGCGCAGTGTTTGTTTTATTTGTTTCATGATGACACTTGAGTTCAATGGTTTTTTTTATTTGTATTTCCGTGTTTACATGACAGACAGTCATTTCATTCAGAATTCCTCAATAAATAAGTTTGCCCAGATTTTTGAAATTCATTAACCCCCCCGTCCGTCCCTAATTTTACCAATTCTGATCTGGTCACCCTACACCTACTCCTTGTGATTGTGTGTGTCGGAGAGTCTGGGATACTCAGGAACTGCTCCTGAGGCTGTCCAGCTTTTCCCTCTGTGTGTACTGGTGCTGTTGATAGTGCTTAAAAACCATTTTGAGTTTATTGTTGTTCAGGTGTGAGCTAATGTGTTCTGAAGTTAAAGTGTGTGTTAACTTTGATCGACAGTTGTGATGGCTAGTGAGCCATAGCTTTCTACCTTTGTGTCGACTCATTGTGTGAGTCTAGTTAATCTTAAATAGGAAGCTGTTGGTGGTAAGGGCCCTTTTCCTTATTCCTGTAATGATTTACTCTTGTTTATATTTAGTTAAGGAGAGAGGGAATTTGTTTTAGCCATTCTCATCTCCGAAACTTTCACTTCCTTTTTCAGTATACAGTTTCAATAAATTCAGCTTTATGACTTTTTCTGGTTGTGGTGTCACTTTAATGTTGCGTCCTCACCACTAGACAGGACGTAACATTAAGTGGGGCCTTGTCTTCACAAAATCTACTTTGGCCTCGGGTGAGTCATTTTTCTGGTTTGTTTGGCTGTTGGTGTGGGAGAGGAAGTATTCGTGTAGGTTTGATCTGGTAGCGTTTGTTTTGCACCCAACTCTAGAAGAATTTGACAAATGTATAAAAAGACGATCTATTCCAGATCACCTTCAAAATTGCCGTTTCGCGGTCTGACGCTAAACATGTCATTAAAAACATTTTCTCTTGTTTATTTGCTGATATTGCATGCTTTTGAATAAACTTGTTCAAATGAATGTTTTACCAGCACAGTTCGAGAATGGTGACGGAGAGGCCGCTGCTGTGAAGACCCTCTCTGACTCCAATCCTGCGGTGTTGGGCTATGACCCTTTATTAGTGATTCAATTGTAAGAGCTAGAGTTGCGAGTTAAAAGATAAGAACATGAGAATCAACTCCTTTGTCTACTTGAGTTACAAATAGTTTCAAAGGTTGTGGTAAGTTCTTGTAGTGTTGATACTCCTCCTTCGATCTCTCCCCCTACTGGGAGGTGTGCCAGTGGATGCTACTGCTAACTCGGGTGGAGCTTTGGCAATACCTGCAGTAGAGTTTGATGTTAGCAGATATATAAAACTGGTACCTCCCTTTGGAGAGAGCGAAGTTTATTAATATTTTATTGCATTTTAGCACGTTGCCATGATGCTTAGATGGCCTCAAGAAATGTGGCCGCTTTTATTACAATGCAAACTGGTGGGTAAAGCACAGGAAGTGTGTTTTGCGTTGCCTGTCGAAGAGAGTTTAGATTATGATTTAGTTAAAAAGGCTGTTCTAAGAGCTTACAAATTAGTGCCAGAGGCTTATTGCCAGAAATGTAGTGCCCATTGGAAAACTGTTTGTTTTAACAAGTGTTGTGTGGCCAGTAAAGTCACAAATTTTTCCAAACTATGTGAGTTAGTGCTTTTGGAAGACTTTAAGGGCTGCTTATTGGAGAGGGTAGTAGAGTACTTAAACGAGCAGAAAGTAACGTCATTAGTAAATGCTGCTGGTATGGCTGACGGATATGATCTAATCCATAAAACAGTTTTTCCTTTCTGAAAGTGAGGAGAAACGTGTTTCTCCAGCTGTTAAGTTTTCAGTCAAAGGGAATGTCCGTGTTTTTTCTTCTTCTAAACATTCAAGGAGTGATATTCATGAGAACAAACCTTGTACTCTTCCCAAACCCATTTGACTGATAAGATGGCATGGTTTTACTGTCGTAATCCATCTCACCTTATAGCTGATTGCAAAGTGTGGAAGCATGCAAATTCGTTGTTATTGTCGAATTCGCTCCACCTATCACAGAACATGAACCGAGACGTGACCTGTGTTTAGTCAGAAAAGTAAAGCAGGTTCTGTAAGAATTTTGCTGATATTGCATGCCTTTTAACCAATCTTATCAGCCCTTCTCGAGAGTGTGTGATCTCGAGTGTGTTGACGCATTTAATGCATCTTTAAGATTTTTGTGAAGCGCTCCAGTGTTTTCCGCTTCATATTTCGGGTTGCCGAAGGTAGACGCAAGAGCAGCTGGGGCTAGAGCCGTGTTGGTAAAGGAAGATAACCTAGCCGATGTTGTTGTTGATTTATTAAGGTGTAACCTTTTTGTCAAATGGTGGTTTGACACATGAAAAGTTTACTAAAGGTGGTAGTCAAATTAGAAATATCTCACTCATGGCAATGTCTTTTTCACTCGCAACATGTTAGAAAGAAAATAGAATTCTTTCTAAGTCATGATACGCTGTTGTGAGAGGAAACAGTGGGGAAAATCTCCACCAATAGGAATTCAAAAAAATATGATACAACAACGAGACCAACAAATGGCATTGTTGAACAGGCTGAGATGTGGACTCTCACACCTGCCTACATGTTTTTTCCAAGTATAAACCAAATGTTAACCACAAGTAAACATTTTCAATGGCTTGCCATAGCCAAGCCACACATGGCTCTCAGCTATGTGTTGCCATCTGTGCCATATACCTCAATGTCAATTGTGACCCAAGAGAAAATTCCCTCCAATTCTAAAGCTTTAGTAAAACATATAAGGTGAAAGTCTGGCCCACATGTGTTTAGCCATGTCAGATTTAGGCCAGATGTGACAGATAACTTCCACATTTGGCCCAAAGGTTCTTGCTATCTGGGCAACTTTCTCCATCTTTGATCTTGAGTTTAGAGTTGTGTTCGAATGAACTTGTATCTCTGATTACAGATCAGCGAGATTTACCTTTTGTAGTCATAGGAGGAGTTGAAAAGAGAGCTGTCAAGCTGGACAACATTGGTCATGGTAGATCACGTGACATTGGCTTTTTTTATTGCAGACAATGTGGAATTCAGATAGACAGATGCTTAGATTTTATATAAATATAAACATCATGCACTGTAATAAGAACACAGGTTTTTGAAAGTGAAAATGAAGGTGTCAGAATAAACAGCTAGGTTCTGGCATACTACCATACTAATCTTAATATTTCTGCCATAGATTGATACAGTAGTAGTAAGAGTAGGAAGTGTAAAATGTCATTGTTGTCATGTTCTGAGTCTAACCAATCTCGAATAAGCTGTGTTGCGTCGAGGTGATGCAACATTTCTAACCGACATGTCCTGCTTCAAGTATGCCGCCAATCAATCTGCGCAGCACTGCATAAAGTCGAACACACCCTAGGATTAGTTCACGCGTATGCACAAATTAGCGATGTTTGCAGTGAACAGCAATCACGTGAAACACAGAGAGATTCAGATTAATTTCTCACGGAGTCAGCGGTATTTACCTCTCCGCTTAAGGCAGATCATTTGGAAAATGTAAAAAAATTGCACATTAAGAGAGAAGAGGCTTCATTGTGTCAGCGATACCACTATACCTTCAGCTCATTGGTTCAGCATCTGTTAGTGATCTGTTACCCAGAATGAAACCTGTTCAGGGGCAGGGACAGGGCCAGAAGGGTGGCACAGGGTGGCAGCTGCCACCATAAAACTTTGCTTTGCCCCTCAACATGCCAGCCAAACTCGGACCCCACTAGGATCATGGAGACGGTGCGCAACAGCTTAACCCGTCCAAGTCACGCATGGTCTATAACAATGTACCGCCCTCTCCAGCACTTAAAATTTACTAGCAAAATACTTTTTCGTTTTGTGTTTCAAAAACTTTATTACAGACTCAAGGTCCAAATCTTACCCACAACAATACATGAATACACCATAACACACATGCCTACACATGTTTGAATTATTCTTTAAAAAAATTGAGAAACAATTTAATTATATCAGCTGTAATGTGATATGCATATTTAATATAATTGCAAACCACTGTATCTACAAATCCACAGCAAAAAGAGAAAGAATGTGAGGGTTGTGGACAGACAAACAGGTTATATACATGATATATGCTGCATATGGGGAGGGGGAATGTTCATTTGGGGTTAACATTGCAACAATAAAAAAGCTTTCAAGATGTGGACTGCAGTAAATCTTGAAACTGGCTACCTTGAAAAAAAGTGCTATGAAAGTTGCAGGAGATGAACATTCCTGTTCCTTAAACTGTATCTGTCCCATAGGCCCCAGCTGCACACATGAAGCCCTATAGCAGACAATAAAACACATTCAAGTAAGGAATGATTCATACAATGACACAAGACAATGAAATAAGTCTGGTTACATACTCTGAATGGTACTTTTTTCTGTTGAACTTAAATTTCAATGACTCTGTTTCATTGTTTATGTTAAACAAATCATTTGAACTCTGACCGCTTGATGTAACCTCTAAATGTAAAATGTAGTGGAATTTTCATGTTTAATTGATGTAGGTTTTAAATGTTTTACATTTGATATAGTGTTCTGTGTAAAATAGGTACAGTATATTATAGCTACAAAAACTACACTGTAAAATCCAATAGCTGTCCTTACTTACAAAAAAATTGTTAATTACTGTTTTTTATGAAGTAACAGTTGCTTGCATGGTGAATAAAACAGTTTACTTATAGTTTTGAGTAACCGTAACTTAAAACAAATAAATAACAACAAAGGGAGCAGTGACGTTTTTTCGCCAGTGGGAGGCAGTCTGCCGAAAAGACGGAGGAGAAGAGGAAGCAGCAGCAGCGGCTTAGTTCTCAGCATTGGCAAGCCAATGTGCAGTTAAAGGGTAACTAAACCCCTGCTCAGAGTCTGACTCCACCCACTAGCAATATTTGAAAAATGCTCGAAAAGTGGGCAGACCCCAGCGGGGATAGAGGGGACGAACCGAGGGCGGGGATGAGCGGGGGGGGCGTGCACCTGAGACCCGTAGTGACAGATTAATTGACAGCTGCTGTCAGACTCTAAAATGGAGAGTGACTAGAGTGACGCAAGTAGCTTTGCCACGGAGCGGTCTTTTGAAGTCGAGGACCTTTCTCCCCCACCTTCACCTGAAGTGGAGGAGGGTGAATTGTCTGTGGACACAGGGCCGGAGCCATATCAATTCGAGCAGCTGGCTCAAACTGCGGTTTTAACTCCCTGTTGAGCATCCGAGTGCGCATTCACCTTCACTCGCGTGCAGGAAAAACAAACGAAACGCTGTTCAGTGATGTTTATCCTTTTAGCAGGATTTTTATTTAGCAAGCTTCACTTGAACATAACATCAGTTAGCTGTTCTCTCAACTTAGAAGAATGTGACGTAAAGCGTAACGTCATCATGTACAAAACCATATCTCCAAATAAAACTATACAGGTAGTCAATACCGTAATACAATGTATAAGGGTGCAATACGTTTGGTGGAGTCCATGCAGGAGGAGCAGCGTTTAGCACTGCGTCGCTTTTCAGCGCGAGCTGTTTGGAGAAGCCCATTTCCACCTCCATTGCGTTGGAGAAGCAATCCCGCGTAAAATGCAGTTTGCACACTCCTACAGCTCTAGGCGGGAGCTCGCGGTCTTCCAGAACAAGGACGTGCAACCCCTGGCACCTAATTTCCAAGTCTATATGGAAAGCAATACAGTCCAGCAGTGCTGTTGCAACCAGCAACATTACACCTACGTACCATCCTGACCACTGTACTAAATACAGATAATCTACGCTAACTTGAAGCTATCCTAACTGACGCAATACTATGCTACTAACTAACTATGCTTCTAACAATACTACACTAACAAATATGCTAATTAACTATATAACTATATAAATGCTATGCTAAATAGATGCTAAAATACTCTATCCTGATCGTTTTCAATACTCGCAATTCCAACTCCTGACTCGCTACAGTGGTTTTGACGAAACGAGATGGTTTTTATACTGCCATGGGCGTGGTAGCTCGTACCAAGGGCGTGGTGAGCTGGAACCTGCTTACGTCAGCTGTCACCGCTTACGTCACGAAGTACCGCAAACAGCCAATAGGAAAATTCAACTGCAGTAGCCACCGTTCAACCTGAAGAGGGCAGCACTCAGACGTTTTTACACCATATATTGTAGAATTAAAACACTTTATACACAAATGTAAAAAAATTACTTGAATCAATGACCAGTACTAATAAAGCCCCATTCTTACAGATCATTAACTAAAAAAAGTTGGTTTAGGGTTTAGTTACCCTTTAACGTCAACATGCCGAGGTGGATTGGCGCCAACTGAAACGGAGGATAAACGGAGGGAAGCGTTTTGAGCCTTTTATTTTTCATTTTGTCATTAGAAGAATACACGGTAAGTTATCAAGGATGAACATGTGCGAATTTGTGTTTCTAACTTCTGCTAATGTTAGAATGTGCCAGCTAACGTTTGCTTACAGGTATTGTGGCAGAAGCTAAACTTGTTCAGGCATGTTTTAGCAGTAAAGATTGGCTTTGACCACCACCATGGATGACTAGAAAACTTGTTTTAAGTATTCCAAATAATTGTTCTGTTGTAGCCAGATAGTGTCGACACAGATAACGCATTTTGATCACTGTGCTGGCACAACAATTTTTTTTTTAACACACCCAATTATTAGGAAATGCTGCTGTTGTAGTATAGAACAGCGGTGCCCAGCCAACGGGCCTCGGCACATTCGCTACCTGGCCGAACATGATAAGTCATTTATTTTTTTCAATCGGTAAAAATAAAATAGCCTGAATATGAAAATAATATTCTGTTATTATTGTGCTATTCGTGCTGTAATTAGGCTACATATTGAACTTGGTGTGGTCTGTCGGTGCTTTTCCATCCATCTTTTCCAACGCGCGCGTGCTGTGAGTTCATCATGGCCTGCATAAACTGATTTGCCTGCTAACTTTGTAATAGCTTGCTGACATGAGTAAAAAACAGATGTCGCTGGAGAGCTTCTTCGGAAGAGGTAAGAGAGTTAAATGTCACCTGAATTTAACTGCATACTCAATGGCATTATTAAAGTTATCAATCACATCAAAGTACACGCCCTGAACTCGCGTCTGTTTGAGCAGCTTTGTGAGCAAATGGAGGGAGAGCACAAACACCTTCTCCGATTCAATGTCCACTAATTCAGCGACATGGTGATATGCAATGTTTATATTATAGGGTCGTTCATGAAAAAATATGTATTTTGTTTTAATAACATCATTATGTTAGACCAACTTAAACCAAAATTATATATATATATATATATATATATATATATATATATATATATATATATATATATATAAAAGGTATACATTACATTTATAGGCCTAATCAATATTTTGTGTGGTAGTGTAGTGACCTTTCCACCCACGAGCACGGCCGGTCTGGGAAAATATTGTCTCTATTAAACCAGTCCATGGTGCAAAAAAGTTTGGGGACCGCTGGTATAGAATGAGACCTCATAGATATTTATCTAATTTTATTTACATTTATGGAAAAAATTTATTTTCATTAAAATTGGATGTGTCGCTAGATAAGTGGAAATCCCTATTTACTTCCATCCATCCATCTTCAACCGCTTATCCGAAGTCGGGTCGCGGGGGCAGCTGCTCCAGCAGGGGGCCCCAAACTTCCCTATCCCGAGCCACATTAACCAGCTCTGACTGGGGGACCCCGAGGCCTTCCCAGGCCAGTGTGGAGATGTAATCTCTCCACCTAATCCTGGGTCTTCCCGAGGCCTCCTCCCAGCTGTACGTGCCTGAAACACCTCCCTAGGGAGGCGGCCAGGGGGCATCCTTACCAGATGCCCAAACCACCTCAACTGACTCCTTTCGACGCAAAGGAACAGCGACTCTACTCCGAGCTCCTCACGGATGACTGAGCTCCTCACCCTATTTCTAAGGTAGAAGCCCGCCACCCTTCTGAGGAAGCCCATTTCGGCCGCTTGTACTCGCGACCTAGTTCTTTCGGTCATAACCCAGCCTTCATGACCATAGGTGAGGGTAGGAACAAAAACTGAGCGGTAGATCGAGAGATTTGCCTTTCGGCCTCAGCTCTCTTTTCATGACAACGGTGCGATAGAGCGAGTGCAATACCGCCCCCGCTGCCCCGATTCTCTGGCCAACCTCCCGCTCCATTGTCCCCTCACTTGTGAACAAGACCCCGAGGTACTTGAACTCCTTCACTTGGGGCAATACCTCCTTCCCTACCTGGAGTACTACTTCGTCACTCAGTACACTGGAGGTGAGACTCCAGTAGTTACAATCAGCAGTAGAGCAGTTATTAAAATGTTTACTGTGCTACTACTAAATTAGATAGACTATCTAATCTTTCATTCCTTGCAGATGCAGTGGACTTGTTGTGGAGGCAGAACCACCAGTGAAAACTTTGAAGGAGTGATGGCCAGCTCTTTTTACAGAGAGACAAGTAAGTACTGATTTTCACATTCTTTCAGTCAGTGTATTGTCTACAGTAAACGTAGGACAGTGTGACCCCATTTTGCTACTTCTGTGCTGAGACTCTATCTGCTTCTCCAAACTGGATGCATGCTAACTGCCATCCACTGTAGCTTCTGACTATGGATATGTACTGTATACACAGCCCCACTTCAAAATTCCAGAACTAGCTATTGAATATTTATTTTGAGGAATAACTGAGATTTTTAGTTTTGACCAAAAACATTTAATGATGCGGCTCTTGTTAAGAATAACAATGTGTGTTATATTTCACATCTTCTACATTCATACATACACATAAGCAAGCAAATGATGTTACTAGCTAAAGATTAATCAAAATAAAATGTTCTCGAACTTATTTAATTTGAGCCTTACTTTATGCCACCACCTCTGTCCTGTCAGTCTGCCTGTTGATTAAATGAGTTTCCCATCTACTGATGAAATTTGGCAAAAAATGTATGTTAACAGTTGTTAAGGTTTGCATACTGGGTTGCAAAAATGTCCACACTGGCACAAGCCTGTTTAGTCAAGGTTTTTTGCAATGTTGCAGGTGTTTGCAGAGTTCAACAGGATAGCAAACACAAACCTGGAGAATTACTTTATGATGCATTGGGCAAGCAGACACACCATGCTTTCTCACAATCTTCAAGTCCAAGAAAGGAAATGTTGGAGAAACATTGGCTGAGCTTGTGCAACAAAAAGATTCACAGGTGAGTCTTCAAGAGGCTGCTTTTATATCTTTATTATGTGAGTTGACTAAAAATAGCGTTTTACTTTGTTTTTTGCAACAACACTGTTGGAAAAGAATAAGATTGAACTGTCACTGTCACAACTATTGTATATATCTGTACAAACAAGTGTAATATAACTTGAATACTATATAATCTTGAACTTTATTTGTTCGTTATCACTTCTGCGCACACTTGTGCTCCGAGGCCTCCTGGTCCTACTTGGGTGATGACCCAAGTAAATTCTACAACACTTGCTTAGCAAGTTCTTTTTGTGACACCTTAAAGGTAGCATTTTGATTTGGAGTTCATCAACTCACTCCTGCTCTCGCTCTACTGTTACTATGGAATAAAGTAAAAATGCCCTCAAAAAATCTTAGAAACTTTTAGATGTATATGGAGATGGTGAACGGTGTTTCGGTTTCCTCGTTTCACATGAACTAGGGCTAATAACATCACCCATACCATGGAGCTGTCATACATTTTCAGAGATTCACTGCTGAGCTTAAAAGTCTGCTTGCCATGCTGCATTTGTGTATTCTGCACATAAGGTAGAACATGATCTCTCTCTCCCTCACTAGTTAGAACAAGCTCCTTAGGACAGCAACGTGAGGAATATTTTTTTTATTTTGCACTCAAAATCTTAAAACTGAAATGTTTTAGGGCTACTAATGTTAATAAACATTCTAAATACAGGTGCATGTGGATTGAAAAAGGCTGTAAATTAATTGTAGGCAGGGCAGATGACACTGTGACAATTCATTGATCTTGCATATTAACATCTTCCTGATGTAGTGTTTTTTTTTTTTTTACAGACAGTGACGAGGCCTGGGCAGAAGGTTCTGTTGGGATGCTGACTGTAATCTCTGAAGATGAGCCTGGCATGCCAAATAATCTCCACCTAGACAGTATTGCTGGGCCTCTTTTGTATACCCTCATTTACATAGTCTGCAGAAGCCAGTATGTACCATGACCGTTGTTATAAACTAGCACAATACACCTTTGAACTGGTGCAATGTGTAAAGACCTCTAAATAAAAAAAAAACACAGTTGAAATTGTGTCACTACCATGATTTATTATGCGTTAGTGTAAATTTGATCATTTTAGGAGAATGGAACCTGTTTTTTGTATTGGACATTTTCAGCACTTGAATTACATGAGTAACAGTTACTTGGTATTTTTAAGGCAATCAGCTTGCATGGTTTTAACAAGTAAATTGGATGGCTGTTCAAGTAAATACAACTGATAATTTCTAAGTAGCAGGAAATGTCACATTTGTTATCCCAACTTAGGTTGGGTAGTGTTGTAAAATAGTAATTGTGAGTAGTCTAAACTAAGTCAAGAGTACATCTAAAGTAAATTTTCAAGTACTCTCTACAGTTATTTAAAGTTACTAAAACTCAAGTATAAGTGTACTAAACTAACTTATCATTTGTTAGTACAACATATAATACTTATTGCACTTTACTTTTTTTTTTAAGGCAATCGGTTTGCATGCTTTTTCTAAGTAAAGTTAAATAATTCGAAATTACAGTGTACAGATAAAATTATTATTCATATAATTTTTTATGTTAGTTTACATTGTTATTTCAATAAACAAAGAGGTTTTAATTTCATTATCATTAGGCCATTTTGACCATGTTTAATCTCAAAAGTTATTTTGAATTAATATTTGAATGTAACTACACATTTTTGTTTTATGTATTTCATTATAACTCATTGCATCCTAATAATTTCTAACTTCATGACCATATGTTATCTGTTTGTTATCTAATGTAATGAACCTTGTTAACAAAGATGTTTTAATTACATTTTCATTTGGCAATTTTGGCCTTGTTTTGCCTCCATAATTCTATCAAACGAATGTTTTATCTTATTACTTATCATCATTGCAATTTAATGATTCTAATTATATACTAAGTCATAGTTATTGTGTACTATGTGCCTTGTTTTGAGTGTTTTTGATATGTTTTTAATCCCCCACTACTTGCGACCACCCATTGCTGTCAACAATGTAGGACTTTGAAATAAGTTACAGGAACACAAAGAGGCCTCTCAGTGCAAACCTTTCCCCTCTGGTCTTTATGAAGTGTGAAGTGCTGTTTGGAGGTGCTTGTTCAACTCAAACAAAGCTCTGGATAGTGTTTCAGGCTCTTTCAGTGGCTGGCACTCCTTTGCTTGTGCTGGTGGTCTGGACACTCATCGCACACATGCAGGAACTACTTCAGCCAGGAGTTCACAACCTTCATATTTGTTATGGAAGTGACTTGAGTGTACAGGACTCACAATTGCATTAGGTACTTGAGCACCAATGTGTTATGGTTTGTCCTTTAAAGATGACCATAATTTGTGCGTGTGTGTGTGTGCAGGTGCATTCCTATGTGTAAATAAAATTATATGTTTCAAGTTTGCTTTGCAAGCCCACATTGATATTATACACTGATATTGACACTGAAGTAATAAATATGCACATGTGCTCTCTGAATATACTGTGTATGTATACATATATATATATATATATATATATATATACACTCACCTAAAGGATTATTAGGAACACCATATTAATACTGTGTTTGACCCACTTTCGCCTTCAGAACTGCCTTAATTCTACGTGGCATTGATTCAACAAGGTGCTGAAAGCATTCTTTAGAAATGTTGGCCCATATTGATAGGATAGCATCTTGCAGTTGATGGAGATTTGTGGGATGCACATCCAGGGCACGAAGCTCCTGTTCCACCACATCCCAAAGATGCTCTATTGGGTTGAGATCTGGTGACTGTGGGGGCCATTTTAGTACAGTGAACTCATTGTCATGTTCAAGAAACCAATTTGAAATGATTCGAGCTTTGTGACATGGTGCATTATCCTGCTGGAAGTAACCATCAGAGGATGGGTACATGGTGGCCATAAAGGGATGGACATGGTCAGAAACAATGCTCAGGTAGGCCGTGGCATTTAAACGATGCCCAATTGGAACTAAGGGGCCTAAAGTGTACCAAGAAAACATCCCCCACACCATTACACCACCACCACCAGCCTGCACAGTGGTAACAAGGCATGATGGATCCATGTTCTCATTCTGTTTACGCCAAATTCTGACTCTACCATCTGAATGTCTCAACAGAAATCGAGACTCATCAGACCAGGCAACATTTTTCCAGTCTTCAACTGTCCAATTTTGGTGAGCTCTTGCAAATTGTAGCCTCTTTTTCCTATTTGTAGTGGAGATGAGTGGTACCCGGTGGGGTCTTCTGCTGTTGTAGCCCATCCGCCTCAAGGTTGTGCGTGTTGTGGCTTCACAAATGCTTTGCTGCATACCTCGGTTGTAACGAGTGGTTATTTCAGGCAAAGTTGCTGTTCTATCAGCTTGAATCAGTCTGCCCATTCTCCTCTGACCTCTAGCATCAACAAGGCATTTTCGCCCACAGGACTGCCGCATACTGGATGTTTTTCTATGGAGTAAGATTACTCTCAAAAAGATGTATGCACAACTTTAAGCATTCGTATTCGTAAACATTTGTGCGTAAATTAACTAAGGCATGCAAAATTACGTTTTCATACACCTGAGTCAATAAAATTACATTTGTGTTTTTATGTGAGTGTGACTCTAGAAGCTATGACTGTAAACATTCATGAGTACAACTCTGATTTCTACGACTACGAATTCTTCACTATGAACACAAATTCAAGTTTGTGGGTACCAGTAAAGAACAGTTGTAAATGACGTCACTGCCTTCACAGGGCAGGTAATCGAACCTCGATTCCCATCTAACACGCATGCGTCAAAGGCGAAAGATGGCTAACAACAGACCTGAGGCTGCTAGCCTAGGCTCAGCATCACAGGTAAAGTAAATAACATGTTTATTCAACATTTTTTGTACGATTTTACTATTATGATAGCACTTTATAATGATGTACATTTCTGCAACTCAAAGACGTTATTGCTTTAGCTTGCAAACGATATTTACTCGCTGGTAACTAGTGCTAGACGACGTTAGCGTTGATTAAGTGCTTTGTGTGAAAGTAACGTTATAGTTAGTGATGTTAGAACTAAACTTCACTGTTATCATATGTTTAGCAATGTCGACCAAATCAGTAGTGTTAACAACTGAGCCAGATGAGCTAACGTCAACCAACAAGTAATTGTAATGTTAATGGCGCATAATGTGCTAATACAAACTTGTGACTCAGTGGTTCAGTATCTCCCTTTTATTCACGACCAGAGGACCTGAACGATTGAGGGTAATAAAATAACATTTAATTAACTTATCAATAAGCAATGGCAACATTTATTCAAAACCAGTCATTCAAGGTCATCAGTACATTCATGCATTCCACTGTAGTGGGATATATGGCATTATTAGTCAGTTGCTTGAGACCAGCCGCAGGAGGTATGGACTGCATGGGTTCGGACGAGCTTGCTTTTTGGTCTGAATGTGGACCAAGACCCGGGAGTTGACAAGCCCTGCTATGATTAATGTGTTTTGCATGTATTCTGTACAATACTAAAAAATACCTATGGCTATGACATTTGGCATTTAGTTATTGTCTTTCTTATTACTCAGGTCCAATTAATAGACATCTTAAGCACAGCCAAAAACCTGGTGATGCTGCTGAGAAACAGTGTACCAGCAAATGTCAGGCCAGTCAGTCAGGGCAGTACAGGAGAAGCTGCTGTTGGACAGGGAGCGCAGTCAGTGCCGACAGTGAGGCCTCAGCGCAATGACTCTGGACAGTCTGTGAAACAAGAAATGGCTAGGTAGGATACATGGGTCCTTTGTCTGCATTCATTTTGTACTTGCACGCCCAGTGTAGGTACTTTTAAACAAACTAGGCCCCCGATTCTAATGTAAGCAAAAGGGGGGGGGGAAGGGTACAGATTTTCAACATTAGATTGTTTCACTTTGAATATTTTATGGAGCGGTCATTACCACTGTTGGATAAAAACATAAAGTAACCTTTATTTACCCTAACATAATCAGTAATTTAGAATGTAGATGTATTTTAAGTTAGGTTGTTCTGTGTTGATGGATGATAACATATGAGAATAATAGTTTGCCATCTTATATGTTTAGTTGTTTTCCTGGATTTTTTCGAAAGGAGGCAAGAGGCAAAAAGCGTTTTGCACCATATACACTAACACAACCTGGGAAGAGCTTTTTGGTGAACTTTTTTCTTCTTGAAAAACAATGTGAAAAAACACCAAATGGAGAAGAGGAACTGCAGCTTATACTGGCTGGCCTTGGAAAACGTTCTTTAGCTCTTAATGAAAACATCACACATTCAGAGGTATGTAATCATTAATTAACTGCCTTGCCTAAAGTAATATCTAAAGATTAAAAACACCCATCTTAAAATTCATATTAATGCTTGATGTAATAAATATTAGTATGACAAAATAAAAATTATTTTGATACAGTTTTAATCACGCTTCTGTCATTTTAGTTTTCAGATTTGCTTTTGAGCACATATCCAAGACTGGCAAGTATCTGTGGTGGCTGGTTGCTGCACAAGTCCACAGGTATGTAGGCATATACACTGTATTAATGTCCATGGTTTCAAATTGTGTTTCAGTGTACTCCCTAGATGAGTAATTGTTGTATATCCAGATTGGCTATATTTAGTCTACAACTGTTCAATTTTAGGTGGGGGTGGGCAGCGGAGAATGGCTGTTATCCCTCCAGATTTAAATGGATACACCGGCCAGCAGCTAAAAGCAGTGAGCGGGAATGGAAAAAACACAATGTACATTGCTCCTTTACAAGAAGAACTGGATACAATTCCTTTACCACCAGAAGAAAAGGAATTTGAGAAGATGCCCAAAGCCCAATGTACAACCTGCAAGAACATGGTTCTGCTTCAGATTCTTCCAGGACACATAAAGGAATGCAAGAAAGAACTTGTAGATTTGTGTGATTCTGCTGAAGAAGTATGCTTGGTCTTTTAGGCATTATTTCAGGATTTATTGGATTGAAAAATTACATGTTTTTATTGTGTACTGCGCTGAAAAGTGTTGTTATTGTTTTTCATTCCCAGGAAAGCTGCAAGGAAGAAGATGATGTATTCTCAGCTGCACTTTCCTACCAGACAGACAAGGTAAGATACATTTTGCTGTTATTTTTAAGTTAAGAGCCTAATTTACAGGCTCTTAACCTGCCATTTATTAGCACTCGCAAATATATGCAAAAACAGCATTGTAACTTGTGATTGGTCTTTACCAAGTTATTTTCATTGCACCAATTGCAGGTCATGGTGTTATACATGTCACTTTGCTGGTGCTATAAATTAGGCTCTACAAGTGTTGTTTAAGTTTCTTTAGCTTAGATATGTTTTCTTATATTTCAGGAGTAGTGTGAGACTTTATTCACATGCATTGTAAATTCATTTGTTAGACAGCTGAGTGTCCTGTGTGCACAAATACATTTCATCCTGACATCATTGAGATCCATGCAGCCAGTTGCGGATTACGGTAATGTTGGTTTCAGTGCTACTTTATGTATACCATGTTGATTTGACAATAAATTAGATGTAAGGAGATTTCCTGCCAAATTTTTTTAAATGTAATCGTTTATTGTTAATTCAGGTCAATCTGCTTTCTTTGTGTGCAGAACTTCAGATGATGATGACCATGAGTCAAGTCATCCAATCAGTACCTTTCAAAGGTAAAATTGTATATTAGTGAATTATGGTGGTGAATGATGTTATCTGAACAATAAACCTTTAAAGAGATACTGCAGTATCAACTAGCTTTTTCCTGTTGAAAAGTGATGTTATGTGTGGTCATAGAGAAATCTAGTAATCCAGAAACATGGTATGTTTGTGATATTTTGCCCGTTTGGACTTGCATTGAGGCCTCACTTCACTCCTGAGAACGTCACAGTATAGGAGGATGTGCGAGTATTGTACCAGGCCTAATGACCACCCTGGGAAACAGTAGCAAACACCTATGAAATCTTAAAACCACTCATAGATTTAGTTGTGATTCAAATTGTTCAATGTCTGTATTTGTTTTATTTTCCAGTTCTGAGGACATCTTGAATTGGATCGGTTGTCAAGTTGATGAGACAAACACATTTTCCATCTGTGTGTCGCGAACTGATCTCTACTACAGAGCCATGCAACAGTGGCAACGGCAGAAGAAGACCTCACCCAAATGTAGACTTAAGGTCACATTCTTTGCCGAGGCAGGCGTTGATACTGGTGCCCTTACCAAAGAATTCCTCACAGGTACAGGTGTATGTCCATATTTGTTAAATCAGACACGTATGTCAATAGGGGGCCTCTGGTGGTGCAATGGGCTCAAATGCTGAGTGGATGAAAAAATGAACATTGAAGAGACCTTTTGAATTTTTGTATTTGTTGTTTTCCAGAAATGCTGGTTGAAATAGAAAAAAGGCTCTTTGTTGAAGGTCCAGATAGGAAAGGGAAGAATCCTGTTTACTGCCTTAACAGTTTGGACTGTAATTACTTCAGGTGTGTAATTAAGTTATTTTTGCATGTTGTCTTTAATCTTATTAATTGCAGTACTACTTTAGTTTATATGCTGTGTTTCAATTGTTTAATTCTTTTGTTTATTAGGACTGCAGGAGAAGTCATGGCAGCTAGTCTGGCACAAGGCGGACCTTGCCCTAACGTCCTGCGTGATTGGTGCTTCAGATATCTCTGCTCTGGTGACTCTGACAGTATTCAAGTGTCTGCCAGTGATGTCACAGATTTAGAACTGTCACAGCTAATTGTAAAGGTAAGTCCAATTTTATCAAGGTCAATAATAGTATTAACTTTATTGTGACATGATTGCACAAATCTAATGACTTGTTTGTTTGACAGTAGAGCACAATGATGCAATGAGTACAACTTTTACTTAATACCAATCGACTTTCAGATAAACAGCGCCAGTGATGACAACATCAGCGACCTGATTGATGACATTGTGACCTGTGGATACACTGGAATCGTGTCTGTGGATAAAAGGGACAGCATGATAAGGTACATTAACATTTTTGGTTTTCATTATGGCAAGGGAGTATTGTACAACAATTTGTGACTTGATTTGGAATTTTTTCTTGCAAAGCTGTTGTGAAACCACTTTTAAATGTCACCAAATTATAATTTAGCAAAAAAGTGCTGATGACTAATTTTTTCTACAGCAAACAGTTTTACCACAAAAGAAGATTCTCCTGATGAAACAATTTATGTTGTCTATTAGAGCTGTTATACTTCACTCCACCATGAGACTCATCCAGATGCTCGACCAGCTCAGAAAAGGCCTGCAGCTCTATGAACTACCAAAGATCATGAAGACCCATCAAGACCTTTGTCAACCACTGTTTGTTTCAGGGAAAGATGATAAGGTACATTCTTGTCTCAACCACTCTTAGGCCAGACCTGATTTTGTGGTCAACTTAGAGAAGTCCCTGTACATCTTGGGGCTTACAGTACCATGGGCATATTAATGGAAAAGCCAGAAGTACACAGAGCTAGCAGCCGAGGCAGAACTGTATGGCTGGCATACTCGGGTGCTTCCTGCTGAGGTTGGATGTGGAGAGTTTGTAGTCACTTTAACAACCAGGCTCCTCAAGGATGTGGGGATTCGTTCCAAAAAAGTGCATATTCTTCATGGGGACTGTAACAACTCGTCTTAGTAGCTCGACATGGGTTTCTGTTTACTTTTAATTAAGCATTTGTTTTCTGCAAGAATTACTATGTTGAATGCAGACTGAAATGTATTTTCTTCTTCTTAAAGGTGGATGCAGTCTTCATTCTAGAGAACATCCGCCCTGTCTTCAGTGAGATTGGTTCTGCCAAACACCGCATGGAAACAAACATCATGAACTTTTTCCAGGACTACCTTCAGGAAATTGAGGATTCTGGTGTGTTTTAGCCAATATTGAATAATACAGAAATATTAAGCTTTTCTTCTGCTGTCTTGCAGTAATTTGTATACAGCAGTGGAAACGGCTCTATGAATTTACATACTCCAATAAATTCACATTCTTAACGTTTCTTTTGAAGAATCTCGATGTAAAATGTGATATTTAATATTATGACCTAGAATAACACTGCTTCATGAAATTTTACAGCCATAAACTAGACAGCCAGGGCTTTTAACACCCCCTACTCCCAACCCAAAAAGGGGCTATGCTTAACATGTTAATCTGATTTAATTGAGGGATTGTATTAACTTGAAAACTAAAGGAAGGCAGCCTCTTAATAGTTTTTTATCCAGACTCACATTTAATCTCTTTTTTTTAAGAACAAGATGGCCCAAGCAACAACAATATTGCTCCAGAAAGTTTGACTGTTGGACGAATCATGCAGTGGCTCACCGGACAGGGACACAAGCCCCTTCTGCCAAGTGAAAAGAAGGACTTTGTCATTAATGTGAAATTCCACCATGACTGTGACACACATCACACTGTTTGATTTCCTATTGTCAGCGCCTGCAGTCGTACAATCACATTTCCATCAGCGCACCTGAAAACATTCAGTGAATTCAAAAACATTATGACACTAGCCATATGCCATGGGCAAACCTTTGACAGGGTGTAACAACTCACTCCAAGGGAAATCTACCAAGTAACTGCCGTAAGTCAAAATATGCATTGTATTGTTTTGTTTTATTGGCGTTTTGTTTTATTGGCATTTTATTTGACAACTTCTTGTTTCTGTGACTAACTTTATTCATTGCTACAAAACCATTGTTTTGCTGTTAGTAATGGTTCACTTAAAAACAAATGAATGAGTTAGTTTTATACCTCACTGTTACTCCCATGTTAAAATGAAGTAATGTCACAGCAAGCCTTTTGTAACGGGCAGTCTGTTTGCAAATGTTCAACTTCATTCCATTAAATCTTTTGCAAGGACTGATTATATCTTAGATGTTTCTTTGTGTCACACATAGACTTTCAATGCACTGAACCATTGATATATAAATGTCTCTGCCAAATGATTCTGAAGATGCAGATGGATCGATCATGGACAGTACAGTTTCCATACTAGCTGGAGTCAGCGGGCACTCAATTTCTGGGACGTCAACTCCATAAGGTTCTTCAGGCGCACCTTCAAACATCTCCCAGTCAGTTCCAAACAGCTCCATGTTCTGAAAATAGTGTTAATTTGTATGAAACAATCTTTAGAAATATTTGAAAACACTGCCAAGCACACATTGACCTACAAAGGTCTAGTGCAGTGACTAAAGAAAATAAAGACAAAAAATCTATCATAAATTAAGCTCAGTTGACTTCGTCTAATTGTGTGCTTACTTAAGTCAAGCAACACACTACTCTTACATACGTCTATATTATTATTCAATAACTTTCTTCTAGAGTTATTGACACCATTCAAAATTTTAAAATTTCAGCTTTTTATATTAATCTTAATCCACACCTTCAGGTTGAAAACATTTTAACTGTACTTTGAGAGATAGCTTCAACAAACCTGCAAATCTTCATCTGCGTCACAAGGATTCTGCATGTGACCCATAACCCAGAGTTGGTTAGGGGTGAGTCCACCTTCAGATCGTAAGGGATGGTTGTCCCAGCCTTCTGTGAAGGTGTGAAGGGCCTCTGCCAGACGCGGAAGGAACACATAATGGGCACAAAACAGATGGACAGCATCTGACAAATCCAACAGGTGATCTTCTTCTAGACTGTGAAGAACTTCATAGTACAGATGAGTGACACAGGTCCAGACATCTCGCCATAGGCGCTCAATTCTAAATAAGAAATAACAGGCCTTACTCAACTAAAATGTAATCATTCATATAGTCTTACTTAAAATACTTTCCAACAATGATTTAACATTCTCACTATGAATATACTGTAGATTATGTAAATTATTATTTTAACCTTTGGTTGTGTACGCTTCGCCAAGCGATGAAGCTCCCTCTTCCGGTGCCTTTAACATTGAACATGGTTTCAGCAATTGCGACATTTTCAACGCCTTCATCGGCACTGACCCTTGAAAATTAATGGGGGAAATGTTCATTTATAATTATCACAACAAAATATTCCATTGAACATTACTGAAATGATCAACAAGAGCATAGAAACAGTAGCACAAGATATCACTATTTACCTGGAAGGCCAGCCAAAGTTTTCCACTGCCTTGAGGAAAAATGAAAGGGCAGTGTTTGAGCAGTTATTTGTTGCTGGTTCCAGTTACAGTATCTATACAGACAAACAGAGTTTCATATAGTGAATCTGCAAATGTTTAAATATACTCACATTGCCTACTGCACACACTAACAATAACTTAGGTTAAAGTATATTACCAAATGAATGCACCAAAAATGTGCTCATTAAACGTGACTCTTGCTGTGCACATGGACCCATATGTAGTCTATCAACAGTGAATACATGAACACAAACATATTCAGGAAGAATAAAGCACTATAATAAAAGTAGTAAACAAAAAGTGATGCACCTTTCTTGAGTAACCATCTATTGCTCCAAATATGACGATGTTGTACCTTGAAATCAAAAGGATGAGATGACATTGAGCGGTCAAAAGAGCTGCATTAACTCAACACCCATAATAAAGTACATAAATAAATGAATATCTTACCTTATGAGCTTATGGTTTGTGTCCACATGCACTAATGACAAAGGCCGCTGTACGAAGTATGTCCTCCTGACGATGCAACCCAGCTGTGTCATTCTTTCCAAAATTCCTGGAGCGTCGACTCTGTGCATCGACTCCTTGATGCGATTCCACTGAATTCTATGTCCGTTTGCTTGCAGACAACCTTTAACCATTCTGTATCCTGCGTTTGGGATCCTGTTTTTTATGGAGAGGATAGCATCATCCAGTTCACTGTCAGATAAGCTGCTGTATGTAAGTCTTGTGGACAACCCGAGTTCATGCATACGCCGAAAAATTGTACTTTGGCTGACACCCAGCAGATGGGCGATACAAGACGCTGGTAAGGGCATGTCAATGAGCCGGGACAGCAGCTCCCCAGAAGAACAAAATTTTGGTCGGCCGCGTCCTCCTTCTCTAAAAAAACACAGGGACTCTCTTGGGAAAGAGCTGCGTGGATCATTCTTTGAAGGGATAAAAGACACTCCACAATTTCAGCTGGGATGTTTAAAATGGTAGATGCCGATGTCAGAATAAAGGCTTCCTGATTTACAACGTACTGGAAGTAGTCCAAATTAAAGTATGGTTGACGTAACGTGTCAGTGATCTTTGAGTCCAGACGCTGCAGTAACTGAGTAGCCAGTGGTCCCTGTAAATGCCAAAATACATATTAGATGCAATACACGGTACCGTTAACTTAGCCGTACCAATTCAACATTATGTAACGTTAGGCTAGATAGACATTCAAGACATTACAACTGAAGTATGTTTGCAAACGAATAGGCGTAGCTAAGTTAACTTTATCATTATTTTGCAAGCTAAAGCAATTAACGTTACTTCGTCTGGCTCAGTTGTCATTACTGCTCTGGTCGACATTGCTAAACATATGATAGCAGTTAAGTTTATTTCAGGTAACGTTATTGCATATCTTGCAGTTCAGTGTCAATCGTCGAAACAGGTCAAGTTCTAACATCACTAACTCTAACGTTACTTTCACACAGAGCACTTAATCAACGCTAACGTCGTCTAGCACTAGTTAACAGCGAGTAAATATCGTTTGCAAGCTAAAGCAATAACGTCTTTGAGTTGCAGAAATGTACATCATTATAAAGTGCTATCATAATAGTAAAATCGTATAAAAAATGTTGAATAAACATGTTATTTACTTTACCTGTGATGCTGAGCCTAGGCTAGCAGCCTCAGGTCTGTTGTTAGCCATCTTTCGCCTTTGACGCATGCGCGTTAGATGGGAATCGAGGTTCGATTACCTGCCCTGTGAAGGCAGTGACGTCATTTACAACTGTTCTTTACTCGTACCCACAAACTTGAATTTGTGTTCATAGTGAAGAATTCGTAGTCATAGAAATCAGAGTTGTACTCATGAATGTTTACAGTCATAGCTTCTAGAGTCACACTCACATAAAAACACAAATGTAATTTTATTGACTCAGGTGTATGAAAATGTAATTTTGCATGCCTTAGTTAATTTATGCACAAATGTGTACAAATACGAATACGAATGCTTAAAGTTGTGCATACATCTTTTTGAGAGTAATCTTACTCCATATTTTTCCCTTTTCACACCATTCTTTGGAAACCCTAGAAATGGTTGTGCGTGAAAATCCCAGTAACTGAGCAGATTGTGAAATATTCAGACCGGCCCGTCTGGCACCAACAACCATGCCACGCTCAAAATTGCTTAAATCACCTTTCTTTCCCATTCTGACATTCAGTTTGGAGTTCAGGAGATTGTCTTCACCAGGACCACACCCCTAAATGCATTGAAGCAACTGCCATGTGATTGGTTGATTAGATAATTGCATTAATGTGAAATTGAACAGGTGTTCCTAATAATCCTTTAGGTGAGTGTATATATATTAGGGCTGTCAATCAAAAATGTTTATAGAATTAATTACATGGTATCCCGATTAATTAATCGCATATACAAATATTTGCTGAGAAACCCCCTCATATAACAATAATTCAATATATAATGATTAAATAATTATACATCTTTATCTTTAAATATAAAATATATATATATAATAAACAATATTCCAATAATTAACATGCATTACATTCTTGTGGCAGAAGAGTTAATCATTGATTGGACAATACAAAAAGTGGCTTTAGAATATAATGTATTGTTTACTACCATATTATTGATCATAAGTCAATCATTGGCATACAGTTCACAGCAATACATTTCACAAGTGAATTTGTCAATCAGTTAAAGATTTATTATGAGGGCTTGTTTAGGGACCCTTAACATAAAATGTTTAGGTCACTGTGTCAAGTTAAATATAGTGTAATACTTAGAACACATCTTGAGATCTCTTAGTTCGGATTTGTAGTGTTTTGAACGCAAGAGCCTTATGCATGTTTGTGTTGTTGCTGCTGAAGGGAAGTTTTGTTCATTGTATAAACTGCGCATTGCCACACAGCTGAAGTGTCACTTACTGACCTCTGGAGTAAACAGGTGGTACTACAAGCTTGCATTTCTCAGGAATATTCCATTTTACCATCCGGGGGATTGCGATTAATTGCGTACATTTTTTTAACGCGTTATTTTAAATAAAATTAATCGCACTGAATTAAAGCGTTAAATCGGCAGCCCTACTATATATATATATATAGTACATATGCTTTCAAATGACGTACAACACTTAAAGCGTGATCGCGTCACTCAAGGCCAGCTAGAAGGCCTGGACTGAGACAGATCCTAAAGACCACACCCACCAAGAACAAATAAATCAACCTGAATGGCTGATGTATCAGACAATCTGACTTTAGATTCCCATTTATGCCCATCTCAACACACTGATGAGGGATTCTGTGAAAATTCTGAAGGCCTGACGGGGTAGAGCTCAGACTCACACGCTGCTTCGGCTAAGGAGCATAGCTTCAAACTTGCGATTTGTGAAAAAGTTGTCACACTTTGCTTTTAAGCATCAAGGAAATTTTTTTTATAACATTTGTTCCCCTTCTGTCACTCACTCGATGTTGTGTTGATGAAGTGACACTAGGGGTTGATCTTGAGAGCCCGAAGCACCTTCAGATCTTTGAGAAAAGGCCAATGAGAATTGGCGAGTTGAATTTTCATGCCACTCCCCCCGACATATGGGTATAAAGGGAGGCCAGCAGGCAAGTTCATTCAGATTTTTTCTTCTAAGGCGAACGGTGGCACTACAGCAAATGTTGCTGTTGGATCTATGGCATTTTCCAGTGGTCTCTCTCCACTCTGCACTCCGCTGCAGACTACAACCCTGGACACTTTGACAGTGCTTTGAAAAGTTTATTTTCACTGTGACGTTGAACGTCTTTTTAAAGACTTGTCTTTTTAAAGATGCCATTCCGTCTCTGTGCAGTTCCTGGATGCCTAAGACCCCTAAAAGGGCTCCCACGTGTCCCTGAGATGGGCCACCTGAGGAAGGAGCTGACTGCAGGAACCCAGGAGCTGGTGTACAGACCACTCCCTCCCCCGGTGGAGGGCCTGGAGTTAAATCTCTTGTTCCATTCTTTTCTGTTCGCCGCAACCCATACCCACATTGTCAAGAAAAGAGCAGTTTCCTCTCTCCTCAGGTTAGCTTGCCGGCGTTCTCGGTCGCCGCCCCAGCGGCCACCAAACACCAAGCGATTACAGCCTCAGTATCATGAACGCGACCACACAAACCACATCCCCGGCAAGCAGCCGGTTATGAGTTTCGAGGATGCCCCAAGAGGCCTTCCACCTCAGTCGCCAACCCGCCTTGTGCCGGACGCACGAAGTGCTTGGAGGGTCTCCTCAGCACTCCTGCCTTGGGTCGGAGCCCCGCTCCCCGACGCGGCTCTCCCTGCTTTCCCCTGCTGCGAGGCCCCACCCACAGGAATGTCGGATGATAACCTTCGCTTCACAACCCATCGTGCTGGCTGGCCAGAAACTATGCGATTCAATTTGCGAGGCGCCTGCCCCAGTTCCATGGAGTTCTCTTCACATCGGTGAAGAATGAGAGTGCCGCCGTTCTGTGTGCGGAGTCCTGATAGAGCCTGTCCCTCCAGCTGAGATGAAGACCGGCTTTTACAGCCCTTACTTCATTGTTCCCAAGAAGGGCGGTAGGTTGCACCCAATTCTGGACCTGCTAGTCCTGAACCGATCTTTGCACAGACTCCCGTTCAAGATGCTGTCACAGAAGCACATTTTGTCGTGCATCCTGCATCAAGATTGGTTTGCGGTGGTAGACCTGAAGGATGCGTACTTTCACATCCTGATTTTACCTTGAAACAGAACCTTCCTACGGGTCGACGGTCTGGCGAATCAGTTCAAGGTCCTCCCCTTCGGCTTGTCCCTGTCCCCCCGCATCTTCACAAAGGTCACAGAGGCTGCCCTTGCTCCTCTAAGGGAAGTGAGCATACGCATTCTGAACTACCTCGACGACTGGCTGATTCTAGCACACTCTTGAGAGTTACTATGTGCACACAGGGACCTGGTGCTCACACAGGGCTTCAGGTCAACCGGGAAAAGAGTAAGCTCTCCCTGGTTCAGAGCATCTCTTTTCTCGGCATGGAGTTAGACTCCGTGTCAATGATAGCGCACCTCACGAACGAGCGCGCACAGTCGGTGCTGAACTGCCTGAACTTATCCAAGCGGCAAATGTCAATCCAACTGAAGTACTTTCAGAGGCTCCTGGGGCATATGGCATCCTCAGCGGTGACCCAGATGGGAATGAGGTTTTTGGGGGATGAGTGTAACGGGAGCCAGCAGGTAGATAGCTGTGCAGTGGGTAAGCCTCACTCTCCTGACCTCAAGAGGTGTTCTAGTGACTGATGCAAGAGGCATCTGTAGGCCTTTAGCCTCCTTGTTAGCACATCCGCCTCCCACGCCGGTTCAATTTCGGATCGGAGCAACCAGGGCCGGATACAATTGTGCAAAAAAAAGTTTGGGAAACCCAAGAGATTTGAGCTCTTATATAACTTTTACCATGGTCTCAGACCTTAATTAGCTTGTTATGGATATGGCTTGTTCACAATCATCATTTGGAAAGGCCAGGTGATGCAAATTTCAAAGATTTGTAAATACTCTGACACCTCAAACCTTGTCCCATCAATCAGCAGCTGCCTAGCACTCTGCAAATTAAAATAATTGATGCCCACAAAACAGGAGAAGGCTATAAGCAGATAGCAATGGGTTTTCAGGTAGCCATTTCCTCAGTTGAGTTTGCAAATCTAAAAAAATCTAAACAAACCTGATGCATTTTGGAAACAAGTCTTGTGCACTGATTAAGGTAAAATATAACTTTTTAGTTGCAATGAGCAAAGGTATGTTTGGAGAAAAAAGGGTGCAGAATTTCACAAAAAGAACACCTCTCCAACTGTTAAGCATGGGTATGGATCAATCATGCTTTGGGCTTGTGTTGCAGCCAGTGGCAGGGGGAACATTTCACTGGTAGAGGGAAAAATGTATTCAATTATATACCAGCAAAAACTGGAAGCAAACATCACACTGTATGTAAAATAAGCTGAAGTTGAAAAGAGGATGTCAATGTCACTTTTATATATAGAGCTTTATTAAAAACAACAACAGTTGACCAATGTGCTGTACATAATATCATAAAAATATTGAAGAACATACTACAGTACATGATGTAAATAATATGATACATGATGATAGACAACACAAACCATAACTAACATGTAAAACAGCAGACAGCAGAAAACATCATTGGTGAAAAGCTATTGAAAAATAAAATATTTTTTGAGCTTTGTTATAAACTCATACAGTTGTGGCTGTTATAATAAAAACAGGCTGGCTATTCCAAAGCTGCGGTGCAGCTAGAGCATATGCATGGTCACCTCTTAATTTTAGTCTAGATCTTGGGACTGTTAATAACCTCTGGTTTGAGGACCTCAGAGATCTCACTGAGTGATGCTCAGACAGGAGATCAGCAAGGTAAGACGGTGCTAGACCATTTACGGATTTATAAAAGAGGATTTATAAAAGAGGAGTAGGACTTTGAAATCAATTCTGCAGTGAACTGGAACACACACCAGTGTAATAAGACTAAAACAGGGGTGATATGTTCATATTTCCTGACACCAGTCAGAAGCCTAGCAGCTGCATTCTGCACAGATTGAAACCGGTAGAGAGATGATTGGCTAATAACCATATAAAGTGCATTGCAATAGTCAAGCTGTGAAGTAATAAAAGCATGAATCACCCTTTCAAAATTCTTAAAAGAAAGAAAGGTCTTCACCTTGGCCAATGCTCGTAAATGGAAAAAACTAGATTTGACAACAGAGTTGACTTGTTTGTCAAACTTAAGAGCATTATCAAAAAACACACCAAAGTTTTCATGCACAGTTTAACATCCGGAGACAGCGAGCCAAAATTATGATCCGAGGTTCTAAGGGCTTCATTGGGACCAAACACAATGATCTCAGTCTTGCTTTCATTCAAGTTAAAAAAAATTTAAGGACATCCAAGCCTTTAAGTCAGAGAGGCAGGCCAAGCAAGTCAGTACAATTCTTATGTTTCAAAGGCAGAAAGATTTGGGTGTCATCTGCGTAGCTGTGAAAAGAGCTTATAGAGAAGCATATAGAGAGAAAATAAAATAGGAGCAAGAACAGAGCCTTGGGGGGACACCACAGATAAGTGGAGCTGAACCAGAGGAAAATTCACCGATATTATCTGAGAAACTCCTATTATTAAAATAGGACTGAAACTACTTCAGAGCCTTTCCTTGAATACCTACACATTGCTCTAAATGGAAGCTCAGGACAGCATAGTCAACTGTATCAAAGGCATCACTTAAATCTAAAAGCACAAGGACTACAGAATTAGCAGAATCAGTAGAGTGTTTATTTCTAAAACAAGATTTTATTTTCTTCTAAGAAACCATGTAGCTACTGAAGAACTGTTTTCTAAAATTTAAATGGAGATATTAAAATGAGATTAAGCTGTAGGATCAAAATTTGGCTTTTTAAGAAGGGGTTTAACAGAGGCATGCTTCAAGTAATCAGGTAAAATATTCATTTCAAGGCACTTATTTATAAAAAATTATAAGATTGAGCCCAATCACATCAAAAACTTATTTAAAAAGATGTTGGGGAATAAGATCGAAAGAGGAACCGTGAACTTCAGATTATTCACAATTTCTTGTAAAAGAGGAAGTGAAATAGTTTCAAATGTGTTAAGATCATAAGTAGAGGGGATAATGTTCAATCTGATGTTACTGTTATCCCATGTCACTTGACAACAAACATTTGCAAAAAACGTTCGCACATAGCTGAAGACTCAGCTGAATATATACTGACAACAGCGTTCAGGCTTCTACAAAATGATAATGATCCTAAACACACATCAAATTCTACAATGGATTACCTCAAATGAAGGTTTTCCCATGTCCCTCATATTCCCCCAACCTAAACATCATCAAAAATCTGTGGATGGACCTCAAAAGAGCAGTGCATGCAAGACAGCCCAATAATCTCTCTGAACTAGAAGCCTTTTGCAAGGAAGAATGGGTGAAAATCCCTCAAACAAGAATTGAAAGACTCTTAGCTTGCTACAACTGTGTTACAAGCTGTGATACTTGACAAAGTGGGTGTTATTAAAAACGTTTGCTTCGGGCCCTTTTTTTTTTGTTTTGATTAAGGTATTACATTTAGACTTTTTAATTAATTTGACACATTTTATTTGAAAATATTCAAATTTGATTTAATTTAACTCTTTTCAGTTCCATTATGAACTTTTGGGAGTTCACAACCTACCAAGAGCAAGCTGGTTCCAGAAGTATACATTTTATTTATTGGGTTGGTTGCTTGCTTGAAATTTACTTGCTGGAAATTGAATATGCCTAATTTCTGATTTGTGAACTACACTACCAATGAATCTTAAAGAGAAATATACACCAATCAGAGAATTGCAGCCAACAAAGTGCACCAAAAGAGCTTTGCAGTACAACTGGTTCAGCCTCCCTACACTCTCACAATGCTTATATTTTTGTATATACTGTATATGAATATTATTGCATCAGATTTAAAATACATTTGATCTATACATTTAACCAACAGCTTTACATCAATTGTTTTATATTTTCCCATTATCATTATTTTTATTTATTTATGTAATTTGCAATGCTTATTCGGATTGTAGTCCATTCCCTAATTTAAGTTGTTAAATACACTTGAAATGTATCTGATTTTCAAATGTTGTCTTTGCTTCAAATCAAAGTTTGTAATGTGATTTACCTCAGAACTGATTGGTCAATGGATAACCTCCCAACTGGACTGAAACACTCTTTATATGGCTGCATTGACAAAAGACTCTGTATTAACAT
Organism: Xyrauchen texanus; assembly: GCF_025860055.1. Taxonomy (NCBI): domain Eukaryota; kingdom Metazoa; phylum Chordata; class Actinopteri; order Cypriniformes; family Catostomidae; genus Xyrauchen; species Xyrauchen texanus. Next base: position 23,100,364 of record NC_068323.1, on the reverse strand, counting down.
ATACATCTAGTCTTTGCTTTTAAGCTTTGTTGGAGCCCCATTCCTGCTCAGACTTAACCACTATCTTCCATTAACATCCCAAGAATGTTAATCTGAGTTTTGCTCATGGAGCACAGGAGAGTTATCTTGCTTAAACCTGGAAGACACGTCTGACGATGGGGATCATGGATAGATTTGTCTTTGTTTTTGGTTCACCCCTCCTTTCTAGTTTCTTTCTCCAGTTCTCCAACCCTTCCTATAGTAATCCCAGCATGCCTCTCCAAGTTACACCCTCCAGGAGTTTGGGGCAATGTATAAGCTATTGTAATCATCAGCTGTCATTATCTCACCCATTGATAAATTGTTGGGTTTGTCTGTGATGAAAGTATGAAAATACACTGGCTTCGCCTTACCAGATGCATTGCTTCTAGGCAACAAATAATCAGATATTCGCTCTTATCTTGTTTTGCAGAGGAGTGGAAAGAAAATGTCTTTCACATTTTACTGGCAAGTGATTCTCTCCAAGGAGATAACATGGTGCATTTCTGTGTATTGCTGTGTAAAATAAATGCACCAAAACGCTTAGCCTGAAAAGATGATCTGCATGATGTTATTTTATTTAAAAGTCCACCGAATAGCTGATTTACATTTCAAGACACTATGGAGCTGTAGTTCTCAAGTGGTTTTGCTTCAGGACACAAATTGGGTATTGGTGACCCAACAAAGCAAACTAAAATGACCCACCAATTAACTACTGCCGTGAGGAAGCTACCTGTGTCCTCGCAAGACCATAAATATATATTCCCCAGGGTTTATAAACTCGAAATGTAGCTTTGGTAGATATATATAGACAGAGACAGCTGTGCGATATTCATAGTGGAAGCTTAAGCAATAAAATATGTATAAACGTAAGACTTAGATGGATAACTCATAAAGGTGTGAATAACTGTTGTCATATGGACCATATGAACCCAAAGTGTTCAGAACCTTGATGATTTAAGATTGTTTAGTGTCTTAGAGGCATTTAGAAACTTTCTTCCAATTATTGTAGACTTTTTGCAGTATTCAGTTTGAGCTGAACGCTTTTTTGTAAGTGTTTTTCACAGTATTTTACTATTTTGCAATGTGCTGAGTAGAGGTCTTCACTGGTCCAAAAATGTGTGCCTGGAAATATACTACCCGGACACAAAATGGACCCGTCTATTATTTGAAAGCTTGGACTTGTACCAATGCAGATCCGAGAAATGCCAGACCCGGACCCATCTATTATTTGAAAGTAGGGACCATGACACACAGACCCCATCAACACTGATATCACAGCTGATTGCTATTAACAAGTTAATTTACAAGTTAATATAACAGTATACAATATAACGTTAGGAGCCTTCTTCCATGTGCCTGGCCGTGACACATATAATCCATCCTCCTTGCCATGAAAGTTGGTAAAATACCTCCAGGTTTTCTGTGATTCCTCTCTTGCTGATTGAAACAGCATAGCTAATCCACACATTATTTCAGCCTCAAATGTCGACTTGCTGTCATGGTGATGGATGATGATGAGAATTTAAATTTTTGGGAGAACTATCCTTTTAAGTGCTCGTCAGACCTGGATGAATTTGTCAATGACAAGAGAGGTTTGGAAACATGTCTTGTAAAGTTTAGAGTGAAAAAGTGAAAATGTCCCACAAGGACATTATATATAATGCTGAAATATAAACCAAAGCATGATCATGCTTTAATAATGCCTACTTTCACTATTTCATAGCTTTTAAAGTCCTGTGTGGATTCGTATTTGAGAGTAGTTTCAGTTTTCTGTGTCGAAAGAAGTTCTGTATAGCAGTACCACCTAGTTTTGTACATTTGATGTACACCTGACAACAGCTAATTGCCCACAATCCACCACGGGAAGACGTATGAGCTGGGAGTTTACTGCTACCTTCACTCCTGCAATGTTTTATTTAATGCTGAATGTATTAAATGACTTATTGAGAAATTATTTATTGATTAAAATAACATAATAACATATAGAGTCAAAACATACAGATACATTTTAAAAAGAACTCTTTATTTGATCAAATGCGTTTACTCTTTATATTAGCGTACAGTATATATAAAAAATGACAAACAGAATAAAAATGTATTGTATTCATATATTTTTTAAAAGAATAACAAGTAAGGCCCAAGTATTTTATAAGTGCATATGTGACATTGTTTCTCGACAGCCACAGAGCTCTGACAAATTGTGTATACATCAGCATCCGAATTCACACATTCATTTCGTTCACTCACTGCTGAGATATAGTTCGCTAACTGCCATTCACAATATAGGAAATTGTTAACGAGTGAACGACTTCGGGCACAGCCACTCTCTTCGCCATATGATCACCTTGTAACGGTGGCAGCTCCCAATAAAATCAATAATTAAATAAATTGACCTAAATAAAATTGTTTCGGGTGCCAGGCAGGAGTAAGCCTGCCAAAATACAAAATGATACCACAGATAAGCTCCAAAAGCCACCAGTTACATACATACAAAATAACTTTTCTTTTTCCTTTAACCTTTTAGCTCCTCCACCAACATAACATAAAATAATAAGGCAAGAGAAAAAGAGGTCTCTAGTTTAGATTGAAGTTATATGTTCAACATATTACATGTACCTTTTTATACCTTGACTCAAACACTTGAGGAAAGGGGAAAACAAAAAACGAAAAAATCAATAAATATAAATAGTGATATGGCCGTGGATCCGCTCTAATCCCACATTTATAAAGGCAGATTCAAGAGTCCAGTTCTCATCGAATAACCATTTTTAAAATAAAAAGGAAAAATACAAACAATATTGAAGTCAAGAATTGTTCACTCTAATAGAAATTAAAAGAAAAAAGGAAAAAGAATATACACGCATAACTTTGGAAGAGGTGCGTGAATGAATGCGTGGACGAAAGTGGCGTCGGTGTTTGCGTGTGTGTGAAGCAAGCCGTACAGCCGAACCGCTACTCTTGGCAGCTTGGGGAACCCGCTTTGAACGGGGAATCGTATGCAACGATTTCCAGGGGGAATGAAGATACCCGGACTGAAACACACTTCAGCTCTTGAGGCCACACCTGCTCTGTGCTGGAATTCAAATCTCTTGAGCACAATTCCTTGGAACACTCCCAAAATCGCTCCAGTACTAAACAGCGTGCACCCAGCTGATGAGACCGTGTCTTTCTCTAAGGTACTCGCTTTGCTCTCGATCTCCTTCTTCCCACACCTCTTCCTTTGATGACTCCACCTTATATATATATATATATATATATATATATATATATATATATATATATATACACACACACGCACACCATTACCTCACATCCATTTATTAAGTTCCCATTTTATCCGAGGGGCGGCAACAATAAAAACTTGTTTGTTTTGTTTACAACATCGCACCAGCACATCTCTCACGTGCATGCCTCACGCCCCTCTCTGTGGACTTGCAGAAATGCTGTCTGTTCTTATTCCAGTTGTCAATCACGTGAACGGTAGAGCAAAAGGCATTTACACTTAACTTGGATGTTTACATGGATTTACAGTTAATCTGCCCACAGTAGCTGCAATAGTTTTCAGTAAATGCATAAATACTGCTCATGTGGGACGTGAACTGTTATATTGTTGCACTGATTTAAAAATGTAAAATTAAAAACTGATTTCACAAGAACCCTGTTACAGAATCACACTGAAAATTACCATGATATTACACAGAAAAGCCAGTGTTAGCATTAGAGCCAAAACCTACCTCAGTGTGCTGCCTGAAGTTGAAGCTGTGATTTTAATCTTGAAATATCAGCTTGTCTTGGTGTTAAATGAAGGCATTGCATGACAATGCTTTTATTTTTTTCACTGTGTGGAGCGAAGAAAGTGTTTCACTTTGAAGAGTTTTATGCTGAACTGATGACTTGAGTGACAATCTGTGACAGCACGTGCAGCTGTGTGAACTTCCACTCTCGAAAAAAGTCCCATTCAATAATCTCTCGATAAATTACACCAAATAATGTAAAGACAGGAACATCGGCCAATGTAAAGTTAAAGATTTTTAATTTTTTTATTTTCTTTGAGTAAAACTTTTTTTTTTTTAAGTAAATGTAGCATGTAGCACCTCTGCTTGTTTAGAATCAGCTTTGCCATTTTTTTGTATCTAGCATAAGATAACTTCGAAAGTTTGTCTTTTGAACTAGAATAACGTTTGCTCGTTCATTGCCAGGGTTGGGGAGTAACGGAATACATGTCAAGTCAAGTCAAGTCAAGTGGTTTTTATTGTCGTTCAACCATATACAGTTAGTACAGTACACAGTGAAACGAGACAACGATCCTCCAGGAACGGAGGGAACGTAATGGGATTATGTACTTAAAATACAAAATATAAGTAATTGTATTCCACTACAGTTATAATTTAAATAATTGGTAATTAGACTACAGTTACATTCAAAAAGTATTTTGATTACTGAAGAGATTACTTTGCATTTTATTGTCATTTGTTTCATTTAATATTTAGTCCTTTCAGATGGAAAACATTTATACATATAAATGATGCGATCCAAAGTGCATTTGAACAGCGGTGAAACACTTTCTTATGATGTGTTACATTCATACGAGCAGACAGAGAAGTACGTTTGAAGTAAGTTTGGAGCAGAAAAAATAGAAATAAACATAAATTGTCAGCTTTACGCTAAGATATAATGCTATATCTAGCATCTACATGCACATTACCAGACACAATCATATTTTTTTTTATCAAGAAAATATCAAAATACCTTTTGATATTAGGACAAAAATCATATTCTTGATAATTTTTGTATTGTTTTCTTGTACAAATGTTTTAATCCTTAAAACAAGATACTAAATCTAGAAACAATACTGCATAAGATATTTAGGTTTTTTAGAGAATGTATTTTTAACGTGTACGCTGTCCTTTTCTGCATATTGCGGTGCCATTTTGTGGTCTGTTCTGCATAAAGCGCCTGCTCATTTTTGCTTATCCTGGGCCATTCGGCCCGTTATACAGAAAATACAGATCTAAACAAGCATGCGCAGATGTTGTGCACAATGAATCAGCTGCCTGATCGCCAGTGAATGTGTTTTATGCAACACAATATCAGGATAATGGGCCAAAAAATAAATTTTTTGCTTAAATGATCTTTTTATGATCTTTTTATGAAAAAAGAACACACAACGTTCACATAATTATGCACTTATGCATTTAAGTAATTAAGTATAACTGGAGTAAGATCGCACAATTAATGAACACACTGTTTGCATCATTGTGTCTTCTTAAAAATATTCTACTGTTCTGTTGGGCTCTGAAAACCCAGAAATTTGTATTTTTATAATTAGTTTTAGCTCATTTCTCAATCTCGCACTAGAAGGTAGAGGAGGTTTCTGAGTTGGGGTGTCTCTGTAATGTCAGGGTAGGCCAGTTTTAGATTTAAACTCTCTTTTTACTCATTTAAGGTCCAGAGCTGACCGATCTGTCGCTACTTGAGAGCCAGTGAAGAGCGCTACCAAACTTATCTATATCTGAGGCTAAAAATAGTGTGTTCCTTTGGCGTTGTGTCTATTTGCTGCATATTCATCTCACCACACACTTCAGCACTTGTAAAACACCTAGAGCGGTTTCAGCTCCCTGTGTCTGTGTTAGTCCAACTTCTAAGTAACAAGTCCTCCACGCAAGCTTTGATATGTGGGAGACACCAGAGGCAATTGTAAAAAAATTATAATAGCAATATATAATATACAATTGCAATTGCTTTTTCCAGGACTTCACTGGTCTTTCCAAATTCCTTCTTGAATATTCAAGTCAACATTTCCCTTGGTGAAGTTTTTCTTTCTTCCACACATAAGGTTGCTGTTGTACCAAGTTTAAAAAAAAATTATGAATGGTGCTGCCAACTTTGTCTATTGGAAATTGAAGTGCCTTGGAAATTTACTTTTAGCCATGGCCTTTCTTTTGTAATGAAATAATCTCCTCTATTAGGTTTTGTGAGGGCTTATTTTAAATAGCATTTTTTTGCATAGAAATAACATTTTGCTTACGACACTACACTTACATTTTAAATCTTAAATATGTGCGTGCATTTAGAGTGATGGCATAATTTAGTTTTAAAACTATTTATTTTGTAGCCTAACAGGTATCAGGCCATTTTGGCAAAAATGTGATTCCTTCAGGGTGTAAATTGAAGCTTGTGATCACTGGACTTTCTAGCAAGACAATAACAACAAGGATACATCCTAGTTGTCCAAAATCTGGTTCAGGAATGGGTTGTGGAATGTCCTTGAATGGCCCTTTCAGTCCATCATTAAAATCTCATTGAAAATCGTTGTTGGAATTTCAATGAAGCAGTGGCATCACAGAAAGATTGTCAATGAGCTGGAAGATTTTGCTCATGAGAAATGTGTAAATATTGAAGTAGATATGTGTCCGAAGCCTGAGAACACTTCCCTGAAACATTTATTTGATGTTATTAAGGGTAAAGGATGCTCCACAAATGATTGACTTTGGGGGTTGAATATTTTTTACATGACATTAGTGGAGATAATTAGTAATTTTTTATTTAAAAATATGGGTAAACTGAACTCTTTGGTCTGAAAATCACTCAAAGGTGTATTAAAAAACTTACTTAGATTTTTTAATGAGGTTTTAGTTGATGTGTTTTAATTCACATCACCACAACATATTGCTGGTCTGAGGGGTTGAATCATTTTGATTGCAATGGTATATTGTGTATATGGTAAATGGTCTGCACTTATATAGCGCCTTTTTAACCTTAACGGTATTCAAAGCGCTTTACGCTGTGATACATTCACCCGTTCATACACACATTCATACATCAATGGCGGCAGAGCTGCCAAGCAAGGCGCTAACCTGCAATTGGGAGCAACTTGGGGTTCAGTGTTTTGCTCAAGGACACTTCGGCGTGTGGAGTCATGTGGGCCAGGATTCGAACCACCAATCCTGCAATTAGTGGCCGACCCACTCTACCAACTGAGCCACAGCCACCCCAATCTCTGTATATATACAGCTCTGGAAAAAATTAAGAGACCACTGCCAAATTATCAGTTTCTCTGTATTTTCTATTTATGGCTATGTTTTTGAGTAAAATGTCCTGGTTACTTTCGTAACCTCCGTTCCCTGATGGAGGGAACGAGACGTTGTGTTGATGAAGTGACACTAGGGGTCACTCTTGGGAGCCTGAGACACCTCTGATCTTTGATAAATGGCCAATGGGAATTGGCGAGTGGTATTTGCATGCCACTCCCCACGAACATACGGGTATAAAGGAGCTGGTATGCGAATCGCTCATTCAGGTTTTGTGCTGAGGAGCCGAGAGAGAAGGTCTCGGCTATTTCAGTGGGTATTTTTCAGTGTCCAGCATTGTAACAGGAGGGACACAACGTCTCGTTCCCTCCATCAGGGAATGTACGATTACGGAATTAACCAGGACGTTCCCTATCTGTCACTCACTCAACGTTGTGTTGATGAATTGACACTAGGGAGCCCCCAACAAAAACAGCACAACTGGCTGAACTGTGTTACGTGAACTGGTGGTGCGAGACTGGCAGACTACTGTGTGCCTCATAGCCAGCGCACCAGGCCGACACGTAACCTCCCCAATGCTGTTATGAGCATCAAATGGCCCTTCTAAAATGGACTAATCAAAAAATAGGGACAGTCTAGCCCAGTCATGTCTTTTTCCCTCTTATTTTCTTTCTAAATTTGTCAACCGACTGGGACAAGCAGTGACACTACAGAGACCACACCCCACCCACAGAGAGGGGGGATATTTTGAGTGGAAATACATCACATGGTCTTGCCAACTCTTTTTTGTCAGAAGTATGTCATGTGGAGAAGTCCCATGGTAGGTCCTACCCAATGGGGGAGGAGTTTCTACAAACATGGTGACTGGGGCAGAGGGGCTTCTGCCTAAGGAAGACATAGTTTACCAACAGGGAACACCTTCAAACAGTTCAGCACACACTGTGCACACTAATTTGTGAGGCACGCCGTCATCAAAATTGAGTCCAACTCCAAGCCGAGAAAAGCCCGAAGCCCTAGCCGGCTGAGTTTACCCGAAGCCCTAGCCGGCTGAGGTTCGTGAGCTCCAGATCCCTGTGTGCACAAAACACATCCGAGAGTGAGCTAGAATTAGCCAGTTGTCAAGATAGTTGAGGATGCGAATGCCCACTTCTCTTAATGGGGCAAGGGCTGCCTCTGCGACCTTCGTGAAGATGCCAGGGGACAGGGATAAGCCAGAAGTGAGGACCCTGTACTGGAACGCCCGACCCTTGAATGCAAACCGCAAGAAGGGTCTGTGCCGAGGTAAAATCGAGATGTGGAAGTACGCGTCCTTCAGGTCTACCACTGCAAACCAATCTTGATGCTGGACGCTTGCTAGAATGCATTTTTGTGTCCGCATCTTGAACGGGAGTCTGTGTAAAGCCTGGTTCAGTACTCGCAGGCCCAAGATTGGCCACAACGCACCGCCTTTCTTCGGTACAATGAAATAGGGCCGGTAAAACCCCTTCTTCATCTCGGCCGGTGGGACAGGCTCAATCGCACCCTTCTGTAGGTATAGGGGACCAAGGGGACAATCTCGTCAGATGTCCCGGCGGGTGGGGCGGAGCCTGAGGCGCCACATTGAAGTTGTTTGAGCCTTGTGGCCGTGATGAGTCAAGGGACATCGAAACACTTACCTGGCTACTGATACCCACAAGAGAATCGGTCTGGGAGGGGGGAGGAGGTACATCGTCCCCACAGTCCTTCGACTGTCCGGGTGTGGGCGTGTTTGTGCCACAGCTGGGCGTGCGGGGGGCCACCGCTGGAGCTGACATCGCCTGCCCAAGAGACCACAGCATGACCTTCATCGCCCGGAGGTTGAGGTCGGTCGCCGAGCGCAGTTCCTGCATCAATCCTGGGGCGAAACTACCCTCTTACAGTTCTTTTAGCACCTTGGCTTGGTGGACTTGCAGGAGAGCCATGGCGCTCAGGGCAGAGGCGGCTTGTCCAGATCCCTGTGTGCACAAAACACATCCGAGAGTGAGCTAGAATTAGCCAGTTGTCAAGATAGTTGAGGATGCGAATGCCCACTTCTCTTAATGGGGCAAGGGCTGCCTCTGCGACCTTCGTGAAACTACCCTCTTACAGTTCTTTTAGCACCTTGGCTTGGTGGACTTGCAGGAGAGCCATGGCGCTCAAGGCGGAGGCGGCCCTACCGTAGGCCTTTGCCATCAGGGACAACATAAACTTACAGGCCCTGGATGGGAGCTTCGGGTGCTCATGCCAGGTGCCGGTGCTCTGCGGGCATAGGTGCACCGCGCACCTTATCCACTGGGGGCATCGCCGAATAACCCTTGGCTGCCCCACCATCGAGGGTAGTGGGGGAGGGGAGCTGAAAGATCGGGACCGGGCAGTAAAAGGGTGCCTCCACGACCACGTCAGCTCCTCGTGCACATCCGGGAAGAAAGGAACGGGCGGGGCGTGGCTGTGAGTGGCACCATAGGCCCAGGAACAAATCATCGAGCTCCACTCTAGCCCGATGCTCGCGGCTGCCCGGGAAAGAATGTCCATCATTTCGGTGTCAGCCTGTGACTGGGCAACTGTACACGAGGGGGGAAGCCCAGCCGATTGGACCCACTCTCAGATGCTGCGCTCGAGTGCTCATCACCTTCGCTGGCCCTGAACTAGAGGTCGAACTCACCCTGAGACAAGACCGCGCACTCATCCGGAAGCCTGATCGGGGCAAACGAGTGTGCTGGGGAATGGGAGGTCCGTGGGGATTTACCCGGCACAGGTGGTCCTTTTGAGGTCCCCAAATCGCCCCCAGTACTAGTCCTCATACCAGTAGGCAAGCCGCTGGGGTGGCTTGCTTTCGTGCGCGGCTGCAGCGTTACTATTGTCATGTTCCCGCAGTGAGGACATGACCCATCCATGAACGTTGTCTCCGCGTGAGCAGTGCCCAGACACGAAAGACAGCGATAGATAACGGGATAATGACCGCAACCAGGAATAACACACAAACAGAAAGGCATCTTTAAAAAGACATTTCCGTGTATGCCGCTCTTTTAGAATATACTCTTTTTGGAAAATACTCTTTTAGAATATACTCTTTCAGTTTGTTCTGCCGAAGCGCCCAAGGGCGACCTCTGAAGTGTACCAGTGCAGAGGGGGGAGAAAGCTGCTTAATTTGCCGTCAGGAATCCAGCAGAGGTGAATGGGAAGCCGTGGGAATTCAGCACAATGAATCCATAGAAACTGATCACCTCTCTTACCAAAGCCCTTCTCCTCCGATTGCTCAGTTCGGCCAGGCAGTCAACTCTAGAAAGAATCCTGGTTGTTCCAAACTTCATCCATTTAAGAATGATGAAACATAAACATGAACTTGACTAGAACTTGACTTGAAATAAACCTGCCATAAACTTGACTTTACCTGACATGGCATGGCTTGACAACGTTAACAAACACAAAATACCTGACAAACCACAATGGAAAACATGAGGGTTTAAATACATGGACATGGGTGAACATAAACCAATGAACAAACAGAATACTAACACTACAATCAACCAATAAACCAATGAAAACAAGACACATGAACGTGGAGGAAAAACAGTGCTTCAAATGACCAGAAAACAGGAACAAATCTTTTCAAAATAAAAGACATGAAAAACATGAACACACAAAAGACTGTTTGGGTTGCTGTTTTTGCAAATGAATACCGCATCTGCTCCTAATAAGCAGAAGTGACTGTGTGCATGGGATGATCATAGTGTTGCCACCTGTCCCGGTTTTACCGGGATTGTCCTTCTTTTTAATAACCTGTCCCGGGAAATTTATCCACTCTCCCGGGACACTAAATGTCCCGGTTTTCGAAAGGCTACGTGAATATGTATATTCAACTATCTATTTTCTCTCCACTTGAAATAGCCTATGCGTTGTGCACAGAGTGGTCCGTGTCTCTTGTGTGTAGAATCCGCTATCATTGGCTCTGGGACGTGTGACGTGACGTAGGCTACGTCATCTAGCGCGTCTGTCTTCTTGGCAGCTAGCCAGTTACTACAGGCGGCAATTTGAGAAGCAGTGTGAAGAAGATTGTACGTCAACGTCGTTCGTTAGCGTTAACATGGGTGGCGAGACGGAAGACGAAGATGACAGTGTGTTCACAAAGACGGACAGGCCAGTAAAAAAGAAAATGAAACGTTCGACATATTTTAATAATGACTGGTTGAAAAATTACAATTACTCCACATGGCTAAAGCCAACACCAGGCGACCCACTTTATGCTACCTGCTCCGTATGCTCAGTTAAAATTCTGGTTAAACATGAAGGCAAAACTGCTTTGGATGACCATGCTAAAACAAATAATTTTTTAGCAAGGCAACTGAATCCACTGAGCTGTTGAAAGTAGTTGCTTTTGTTTTTTCCATACCAGTCAGTAATGCCTATGCAGAAAGAGTGTTCAGTCATATGGAGGATGTTTGGTCCGATAAAAGAAACAGACTGTTAGTTGCAATGGTGAAGTCTGAGCTTCAGGTCAGATTGAATTTCAAATTGTCATGCACTGAATTCAAGACATTCATTGAAGAACAGAAACCACTGATAGCTGCAGCAAAGTGAAACGCCAAGTATAGATGGAAGACTAGGTAAGCTAAGGCCCATTTATGTATGATTTTGTTATTCCAATGTCTGATTGAGACATACTAAATAAAAGTGGCTATAGATGTGGCTAAGGTATGGTAAATGCAAATCTAATGTCATCCCTCTACTTATTTCTTTAGCAAAGCAAAAGCAAGCACAAGCACCAGTATCTAAGCAACCAGGTAAGCTATAAGTTAAGATAAGTGAGAATACTTGAGATGTTTAAAATATTCACGACTATGCACAATTTTACTGCACAACGACCAATTGTGTCTTCTGAGTCTAATGTCTAATGGACATTTTCACTTGTGAGCAAAGCGGTGGCCGGGTCATTGATTTGTCCAGGTTTTTTATCAGACATAGGTGGCAACCCTAGATGATCAGGTTTAGAAGTGATGGCTGTGCATAAACAAGCTGTGAACTTTTATCATGGTACTTTGGTGACAATTAGGCTGTTTGTTAGCACATAATAAGTTTATTTTATGTAACAAAGACTTTGAGTAGCCGTTTGTTTGACGAATGACAACCGCTACTTATGTAAACAATGGCTGCACGCATTGAAGATCGATTTGATGGGTTGACTGTGTGTATAAGAGCAGTGAACTTTTTTTATTGTGGTACTTTGGTGATGAGTTGGATTTATGTATGTAAAATAAACTTATTCTGTAGTTTAAACGACTGTATGAGTCACTGTTTGAGCAAATATAAATTACAGACGCTTGACCAGTGTAGCCTGTGTTGGCACGAAAGCCAATTTTATTCTGGCAGCTTGTCACGTAACTGGCTGTTGCTGAAACACATATGTGTGACGCTACTCTGCGAAGCCCAGTTATTAAACATCACATATGTGTGACGGTATGTATGAAAGGGTTAAATTAGATTTGTATAGGATTTCTTATTTTCATTACCTCAGACAAGCATACCAATAGCCCATTAGCAAATCTATCCCTAATGAAATTTAATTAAAATTTAACATTTCCAGTTCGGCTTCCTATGTAGTGTGCCCAATTCAATTGAAATGTCTGCTTATTAATATAAAGGAAGTGGAATCTAAATAGCATTTTTAACAACCCTTGTCACAGCTTCTTAAAATAAAATTGACTTGATTCATGTGCGGGATCAAGCATTAATACAAGCAAAGATTCATCCTAACATAGTGAATGTTGAGGAGGCCAGGCCATAGAAAGTAAAATCCGGGGTCCTGGGTTGCTCAGTGAGTAAAGACGCTGTCTACCACCACTGTAGTTCACGAGTTCGATTCCCAGGGCGTGCTGAGTGACTTCAGCCAGGCCTCCTAAGCATCCAAATTGGCCTGGTTGCTAGGGAGGGTAGAGTCACACGGGTTAACCGCATCGTGGTCACTATAATGTGGCTCGCTCTCGTTGGGGCACGTGGTGAGTTGTGCGTGGATGCCATGGTGGATGGCATGAAACCTCCACATGCACTATGTCTCTATGGCAACGCTTTCAACAAGCCACGTGATGCTTGGCTTGATGCGTGGGTTGTCATTCTCAGACGCGGAGGCATCTGAGATTCGTCCTCCACCACCTGAGGAGTGAGGAGTGTCACTACACCACCATGAGAACTTAGAGTGCATTGGGAATTGGGCATTCCAAATTGGAGAGAAAAAGGGGAGAAAATCAGAAAATAAATAAAGAAAAAGCAAAATCCATGACTTGAAAAACATAATCACTGTTGGCAAATTCAGCTTACAGCAATGCAGATAAAACAGTGAGAGCAATTTAAACTGGGGTGGGCAAGTAAATGACAAGGATAATTTAACCTACAACTGATTGTAGAATGAGGAAGGCACCTTCAAAATAAAAAGAAGAAGAAGAAAATAAATTAGTGCAATTTACAGGTACTTGAGAGGGAATGCAAGGTGTTCAAGCATGAGACACTTTCACACTAAAGGCCTTTCCAGCCCAGCAAAGACAACCAGGGAAACAGGGGGGAGAGAGAGAGAGAGAGTAGTTATCTACCAACAACACATGTGGAAAAGTGTTAGTGTAATTGTCTGTATAAAGTGCAGTCGAAATAAAAGCCAGTCTAAAATCTTATGCACATGGGCACCAGTATCAATCAATAATTTCAACCTTGCTTCATTTGCAATTCTCAACTCAGTGCAAATCTGTAATCACATGCCTCAGTACAATAACTCTGAACGTTTTATTCGACACAACCTTGTATTCCTTCTACAGCAGCCTGCCAAGAGATGCCCTCCAGAGAGCATGAATTTAGTAAAAGTGAAATTAACACCTAGATCTACAAAGCCACAGACATATTTGGCACATTCTATGAAAAGGGTACACTTTGCTGTATTATAACTAATTAAAGGCATTATAGCAGCGTGATCTCATTATAATTTGTACGTAACAATTAAATGTGCATTTTTGTTCGTTCAGAGAGATGCTGAAATGAACAGTATGGATGTATTTACAGCTTCATATATTAAAATAAATAAATAAGCAAACAAACAAAAAATAAATATTTATATTGTAAAAATATTTGTTAAGTTATATGTGTACTGTATTTCATGTATTTTAGATCACATAACTGTACCCATTAAACCTTAAACCAACTTTCAACAATATAAAAAAATGGGTAACACGTTACACAGATTGTATGCTACTGTTATTAATAACTATAGTAACAACAATAACAATACGTAAGTGGGTAGATGACAAATAAGGGTGAAACAGCATTTTTTAAAACAAAGTTCTAAATTGCTTGAGAATTGTATGAATTTTTAAAGTTCAAATACTGTTGTTTTTGAAACTGTTAGAGGTTTGCAGATTTTTTTTCTTCTCATTATGCAATTTATTAAGCTTTTCTCACAGCTCCAGGCAAAATATGTCCTGCGGTGTGACATGAAATTACTATAAAATTCAAATATTGAAATATTATTAATTTCAAATACAAATCAGGTATGTTTTAAGTTTAACAAGTATTCTTAAAGAATGAACATGTTATGTATACCTTGTCTTGTCTCACTGTTGCCCTTTGTTTGTCCTTTTTGTCACTTTTGTAGTTCCTTAGTTTTCACTTTTGTCACCCTTGTAGCTCCATAGTTTCCTTGTTAGCTTTCGTGTTCTCTGTTCATTGTTTTCACCTTGCCATTGGTTTCTGTTTATTAACCTGTCATCTTGTTTGAGTTCTGTGTGTTCATTGACTCCCGTTTTCCCATGTTCATGTATTTTAACCCGGTTGTTTTCACTCCCCTCTGTCAATCATTGAATGTTGTTAGGCCTGGTATGTGTTCCCTGCCCGAGTTCTCAGTGTGATTTTCATCGTGTTTAAGTTTCCTGTTTTCCCATTGTGGGTTTTTTCCTTTGTGTTTATTTGTTTGTTTGTTTAATAAAGTAAGCTGCATTTAGATCCACTCTCCTCGTCTGCCTTCGCTGCCTCCATTCGTAACAGATCATAAAAATTCTGCGCATATTTTTTTCACAGCTGTTTTTCGATTATATTCTTTGCTTGTGCCATCTTTTACCACTCACTCCAGTGGAAATATTGTGTAAATGAGAAAAAAATATTTGAAAATGTTTATTATTTTTTTATATAGTTATATTATGCAATGTTTTCAAATGCATATAATTATTTAAGCTAGTTAACATAGAAAAGTTGTTTAATTGTGTTTGAAGTGATGTCATACCACAGGACATCCCGTCACACCACAGGACGAAATGAGACACTGTATGAACATTTATGGTGAAATTAATTTAATACTTTTGTAACAAACAAATTCATTTGCATCTCTATTTGAACATTAATGAAAGAAAGTTGGTGACTTGCTGTTTTTTTTTTGTGTCGCAGCTCTTTTCGTCGAAGATCTGAGGGTAGGTTGATGTGTTTTCTTAGCTTTATTCCAGCGATGCTTTTGAACCCTCATTTTACTATTGGCTTTTTTCATGCCATCAAGCATTGCTTTTAGCTCCTTGTTTTCTCTTTCCAGCCTCTTAATTTTTGCTGTCAACTTGGGTGGACAAACCTTTTTGGGGGTGGGACTTGGAATTGGAGAAATAGAACCATGAGCAGGAGAAAGATGAACTGGACTAAAGGACACATCAAATTCTTCGGGTGATGGGGGTGTAATATCCAAAATGGCTGCCAGATCCTCCTCCTTCTTCCTGTTCCTTGCCTTTGTCTTCCATTCCTCACGAAGCTTTGCTCTCTTATGTTTTGGGAGGCTGGTTATATTTTGTGATGCATGATATTTGCAGATGATGTTGTCTTCATGTCATCATCGGTCCGTGACCTTCAGCTCTCATTGGATCGCTTGGCAGTCGAGTGTGAAGCAGCTGGGATGAGGATTAGCACCTCTAAATCTGAGGCCATGGTTCTCAGCAGGAAACCGATGGAGGGTGTACTCCAGGTAGGGGAGGAGGTATTGCCCCAAGTGAAGGAGTTCAAGTACCTCGGGGTCTTGTTAACGAGTGAGGGAACAATGGAGCAGGAGGTTGGTCGGAGAATCGGGGCAGCGGGGGCGGTATTGCACTCGCTCTATCGCACCGTTGTCACGAAAAGTGTGCTGAGCCGAAAGGCAAAGCTCTCGATCTACCGGTCGATTTTTGTTCCTACCCTCACCTATGGTCATGAAGGCTGGGTCATGACCGAAAGAACTAGGTCGCGAGTACAAGCGGCCGAAATGGGCTTCCTCAGATGGGTGGCGGGCTTCTCCCTTAGAGAGCCGCTGCTCCTTTGCGTCGAAAGGAGTCAGTTGAGGTGGTTTGGGCATCTGGTAAGGATGCCCCCTGGCCGCCTCCCTAGGGAGGTGTTTCAGGCATGTCCAGCTGGGAAGAGGCCTCAGGGAAGACCCAGGATTACGTGGAGAGATTACATCTCCACACTGGCCTGGGAACGCCTCGGGGTCCCCCAGTCAGAGCTGGTTAATGTAGCTCGGGATAGGGAAGTTTGGGGCCCCCTTCTGGAGCAGCTGCCCCCGCGACCCGACTTCGGATAAGCGGTTGAAGATGGATGGATGGATGGATGGTTATATTTCGTGGTTGAATTTCTCCTTTAGCTTTCTTTTCTTGATATCTGTTGATGGAACAGAGACGGCTGTTACATGTTTTCTATACAAGTGTATGTCTTAGAGAATGTTTCACCAACTCAATTTCCCTATTATAATCTTTTTTTACTTTCTCCTTCTCTCCCTAAGGATCTCCTCATGCCTGACTTCATCCTGTGCTAACCTTTCCCGGTACCTCCTTGTCCATTCTTTGCTCATGCCTAAAAACTGACAAAAATCACTTTAAAAACAATGATCAGTGACTGTTAACATACACATACAACAAACAAATAAAGACAGATATATATTAATGTTTAATATATGTATAATATATAGTATAATGAAGACAGCTATATATTTATGTTTAATATATGTATAATATAGCTATATTATATATAATATTTACAATATTTGTTTAATATATATATAGAGACAGATAAATATTTATATTTATGTTTAATATTGCAAACGTAACAGACAAGAATCTAGCTAGACATCTGACTTAATTATGTCACACTACAGGACGGGCTGTCACACCACATGACTCTTTCACCTTTGCTGCCATTTTAAGTCATTGCTAATTAAGACTGACCTTGGGCATTACAGTAACTGAATAAGTTCATTGTTTTAGACCTGAATATGATTCTTTTTTTTTTATATTTTTATTTTTTCTCGAACTAGATCAGTCACACCACAGGACTATCAAAAATGGACACGTTCATGGTCTGACAGAAATTATGAAATTTATCAAATAAAGAGATTAACACTCCTTAGGACATCCAAACATCTGGGGGAATTCCTGGTAGGGGGCTTGACTAAAGGACCACTATGGCTGTCCATGTAACTGCCAGTACAAAAGTCTAATATCCAATGTCACACTACAGGACAGCATTTGTGTTTCAAAACTAAATGTACTGTAAATATTATTTTAGTACTTTTTAGCATTTTGAAAACTTAAGTTAATTAAGTAAATACATACAAAATAATGCCAAGGCATTTATTAGCTGCTCCAAACATATCTGCTTTATTTGACTAATATTTACATTTGATGAGTCATCAATGTTACAGTCACACCGCAGGACATTTTGCTATTCACCTTGAAATATGAACAATACCAAATACATTTTACGTCCCAAAATCATAATATTGAAATAAAATTATGTTCTATGCCCCACTGGCATATGGTGTTTTAGTTGAGAAATGCAGTTCAGTAAACATTTAGACTTAATTACAGAAAAAACATGCGTCACGACATCTGCCCATGTACAATTAGCTCTATAAAGTGATTACGCAGTAAATACATGTACTTAGAGCGGTAGGCGCAGCTCCACCTAATATGTCATATGCACAAAGTCAGTTGTGTTTTGGTGCATGCACTAAGTTTAGGCACAAGTGTGTTTGTCGAAATTGCATGCCTGAGCACTAATGGGCTGGGTTAAGTGCAATTTAATTCTGACGTTTTCTCCGGTTATTGCACCATCTGTGTCCTATCATATAGTCTATTCCCTCAAGCACCAGCGATATAAACAAAGACAGTGACACCCTCCTTTTATACGCATGTTAAATGTTGTTCTTGTCAGGACTTGGATGTAACTTCCATTAAATGAAAGAGAATGTATTATTAATCATTTTCATCTACTGACACACAAGTCATGGCTAGTATTAACAGTGATTGTATCTGCCTTCCAGGTTAGGCTGTGGATCAAGTTTTTTTATTATTATTTTTTTTTGCACGCACCAGTCAGTTTTGCTTTAAAGTTACTTTCATTTATTGATACAAGAAAAACTTAAACCAAAAATATTTCTAAATTCAAATTGCATTATTAAATAAATGAAAATAGAATTCAAATAGCAAAGTGGGTACCCAACGGTTCAAATTCAACTCGAAACTTCTTCCACTGGCCCCTTTTGCAATGACTTAAAAATCACTAAAAATATATTTTCATAAACTTTACAACCTGCTGGTGGAATCTTCAAACTGCAAATGGGGCAATTGATTTTAGATTTTGCATTGATTTTAGATTTTTACATGTTGCACATGGCCGTTGCGCTGGGCCTAGCGTGGTCACGAAAATAGAGGCCACAATGTTTAAGTATTTTCAGTTTGTCATGCAACTGACAAAAGTCATGCAACTGACATATAGCTGGCACTTGTTCAAAATGAAATGCTACTTTAAAAGCTTGTGAACAGTGTGAAAAACAAGCCTATGGTGATGTTCGTGTTTATGATGAAAAGGGAGGTGCTTTATTTCTAGTGTACTCTACTGGGCCTTTTTTTGACTCAAACAAAATTGTTGTTTTGAATTTTCTCACAAAACAGAAGGGTTAAACTTTATGTAACAAGGTTGAAAAATTGCAAACCTCATAGTAACCTCATAGATGAAGTATGTAAGATTCAGAAACCTTTGTTATTAATGACACCTGTGGCCGTTAAGTGAACTGCAGCCAGCTACCTGTTGCTCGTGCTCGTGCACACACTCAATAGGGACGTGTGCCAGCGAGCATCGGCCAAAACGATGACGTAACGTGCAAAGAGGCTGAACATGATTCACCGGCATCATACTGACAGATGAGTAGCATAATTAAAATGACAGTTATGATTGTTTTACTACAAACTTTGAGTCTGTATATTAGATTTAGCTAAAACAAAGTGTGGATATAGATCTGACTATGCAAGACTGTAGTTTGAAGTAATCACTTTTGCCTATGTCGGTGTTAGCTAGCTGGCCACCTTTATCAATAGCTGTTAGCTAAATTTGATGGATGATGACAGTAGCTGTTTATAAGATAGACTGTACATTATAAATATGTTGACACAATTCAGTACTGATGTGATTCCATCACAACTGTATATCGATGCACTATTGTTTTATAATAATAGAATGTATATATTTTCTGTATAACCAAGTTACGTTAAACTAATGAATAGGTCTTTTTGATCATTGTCTAGCATTCATTTCATGTGTTATTGTAGTTTACCTTGCTGAATAATTACAGATTAACACTGACATTAACCTGAATTTTAGTATAAAGAGAAGATCGTTGAAATTATTTTAAAGTTACGAAGCAAGGTACCTTGCAATTCGTCAGCATTAGCTAAAATGACAGAGATCAATCTTTATGGCACTATATTTCACATGCTTTGCAGTTATGTAAGCTTTCCTAACCAGTACTAAGAACGCCAATTCAGGGTCGATTTTGATCCCCAAAACTGAATGAAGGTCCCTTCAGGAATTCAAATGCCCTGCCGATGTGCACTCTAGTTTTTGCTCGACCACGATCACGTTCCTGCTTAGCCAGACAAGATTCAGTAGATATTTTTGGCTTACTCCAAAGAGTTTGTGTAGAAGTCGGTGTTGTGCTGAGAGCCGGACGTTTGCTGGACTCCATCTCTATGATAATGGTACCTAGAGTCGCAGTTTGTTGTCGCTTGTGTATAGTGGAAGAGAAGCTATTATTGTCTGAGGCAAAGTTCTCAGGAGCACGCATAAACGACACATCCTTTGGATTTTCCTTGCAAAACTGACCCGCTCCATTCGCATGAAAATGAGTCTACAGGCTTTAATAGGCAACCTAGGAAGTCCGGGAAGGGCTCATTTTTGAAGTTGTGTTACAAGCCGTTCACACATTGGCAAAAAAAGTAGATTACATGAAAAATGTTACATACTGCACCTTTAAATAATTATAAAATAGCTCATTGAATATTTAATTTGAGCTCTTGAGATTGACAATCAATTTATTACGGAGATTAAGAATATTCTTTCATAGTACATTTGCATTTTTTATAAAGATTTTCAGGCCCTATTTTGTACTCTGCTCATTGAAAATGTCTTGTAGACACCGGCCATTAGCCGCATACATATTTGCTTGTGGTTTGCTGACTGTTTAACATGTCAGAGAGACCTTAAGTTGTTAATTTGCCTCCTGCATGCCTTCTAACATTACTGTAATGAACTCACTGCCCCACGCAGATAATTAGGCAGCTGCCTGTGGAGCCGCTAAGTGAAGAGGGTGTCGGGAGACTGAGTAACAGATTCAGAACAGGCTGAGAAATAAGAGGTGATGATAAATTCAACAAATAGGCCAAATCTTTAAGAGTCTGCCATTCTGCTAGAATCATATGGATCTTAATAAAATCAATAGTACAGTGTTGTTACCTGGTCTAATGATTGTTTAGGTCAGTACAAGCACAAGTACACAGTATATTTACTGCTGATGTTTAATTAAAAAGCATATTGGGAGATGCAGGTGGAAATATATGAGTGAAGGCATCTAAAGTGCCTGACAGCTGTTCGGTTCAGTTAAATGAATACACAGCATGCTAGTTCATGGATTAGCAACTCGTCTGGCAGAATCAACATGTTACTGTTGTGACTTTAGCTGCACACAGGGAGTTGAGCAGAATCACTGAATAATAAAAAAAGAGATACACTGATTTAAAGTTATAAATACCTATCATATTGCAAAAGTTTTTTTCACTTGTAGTTTTTCACTGAAAATCTTGACATTTGCGCTAGCTTTGTGAATTAATACTTCTTTTGAGTAGGATCTTTTCAGTTAATTTGTTGATTAATGGTTCACAAAACCATTCTGGGGTGTGTTTCCCATACAATAACGTAACTCACTGCTTAACCACCATAGTATGATGCAATGCTGGAAAAATTAACTAGCTAGTCATGACTGTTTCCCAAAATTGCATTAACTATGTCGCACAGACGTTGTTCAACAACATAGAGCAATCTTTAATAACGTCATGTAGGGGTTGGGGTAATAACTTCCACAAACAATACATTATAATAGGTCATTTACACAAACACCAGAAAGCCGTTTAATGCGAGAAAACTCCTGAAGACAGGAGAGCTGGATGCACTGTGTAATGCGACAGATACTGTTCATACGCTGCAATAGTGGGGCTTTCTTCTACATCAGACTTCTGAGTTTCCCCGACACACATGGGCACATCCGCACATGTGCACTCTTTCATAAAAGCCTATATACCTTCAAATGACTGCTTTTACATGTACTTGATGTTTCAGAATGCCACTTTCTGCAAAACCCTGGAATAAACCATTTGCTTACATGCATGTAAATGTGGTCAAAGTGTTGACAAAATGAAAGATATATATGGAATGAAAGATACAAAAGCCTCAGTGAAGTGAAATGATATCCACTCAGCAAACTATAAAGGAACTATACTTCTAACCACAGGAGGAGAGCTGTATTTCCAACCACACAACTGTGCGCTGCTGTTTGCGAATGTTCACTGGAACTACGGTTTCAGGAAACACCAATTCATTGAACCATGTTTGTAATGACATAACTTGCGACCATAGTTGGCTTACCATGTTTTTGGGAAATAATCTCCAGAACAATTTATTTGAAACTTGAAAGCCAACATAATCACACAGGAAGTCAACATGTTGCTACCGAATGTTCTGGAAAGCTGACATCGACCATATTTTGCAGAATTACTCGCAATTGCCATCTCCAATCAATTCAAATGTGTTTACCTTATCCTGTGGCATTACCAACAGAATGTTCTGGTCCCATAAAAACCAGGAAGTAATCACACTGACATAAAAAATTATGAGGATGTTTTGATGGGTGCATTTTACTTCTAAGATTACATTTTAACTGCACTGATAGCTAGGTTTAGGGTTGGGGTGTATGATGAATAAAATTGTCACTCCTGCTGACTGTATTACATAATTTACAACTAAAATCCACTGGCTTTTCTGTGGACAATTCACTGGAATACTAGGGCTCATACGCACCCATACAACACTTCCAATTGTGGTAAGCACTGATGTTTAAACTCTTTGCATTGTGTTTTAGATTAAGGGACATGCCTCTATCTCACAGCAAATCTGACACCAAACATTGCTAAGCTGTACATATACAGTTGTTGTGGTTCCTCTAGTGGCCTCCAGACCTATGTAGGACACAAGGGGATTAGACCTAAGTGTACCTCCACCTCAGGACCACGTCTGCTGAGTTTGTTGATCCCCTGATTAACATGTCACTCAGCCCCCAGTGTTCAAACCAGACTCTATGACTCCAACTGAGAAAAAGTCTTTCATTAATGGCTTAAGACCTGTGAGAGTGGTGCCCCATGTTTTTTGTATCTACAGGGTGATACCAGGAAATTCTAATTCAAAATGGAATGCAACAATAACACACTATGGGAATGTTGGTGTAGGTTTAATAGGTCATCAACACAAATAAAGTAGCAAGCTATTCTAAGTTTTTTGCAGGTGTTGCCATATCTCATCTGTTGGTGCTTTGAGGTGGTCAGTTCTTTGCTTTAAGTTGGTTCTAGATGTGTTTACCTGATGAAAAATGTCAGTCATTTTTTGAGAAGGTACAGCATGATAGATTGAAATCTGTTTATATTCTCGCCCATACATCATTCCATGAATGTTAATCAGATCCCCTGAAGCATTTATTGAACTAAATCCATGCATCTCTTGAGGACTGCAAATTACCATAGATATACTATTCACCAAATCGTTTCTGATATACTGTATTGATGTGAACCCACCAAATGATCTTGCACTTCATTTTCTATGGACTTTTTAATGTACCATCCATCACGCTCTCATGATAAGTTGTATATGGTACGATATGGGGAAAACTAGAGAAATTGAGTGATTTGGCTCGTACAAAAACTAAACAATAAACATTACGATTTTTCCTAAGTTAAACTTAAATCAAAAGTCAAACCTCTTACCAAAAGCCATAGGAATGTGTTGTACTAACTGTTTGTTGGCCTTCTAAACTGCAAGGTGTCTAACAAGGGACACTGGCCTCATTTACATCTGGTATTAAAGTCTCCATGAACTGGTTGACAAGTGCAATTTTCTTTCCCGTTTTGACATATTTCCCATTGAAACAAGTAGTTGGGGCTGGTCATTTTTTTACTTAGCCAAGAGCCTTTAGTTTACATCACAGCAATAAACATGATATGCTACTTGCTAAACTAGTCTAAAGTAGGTGGTGTAATTTGGCGGGGTTCAGCATTTTTTTAAATATTTGGGGAAAAATCCAAATATCTGTTAAAAGTCAAGTTTGACAACTTTTAAGAGCTACCAACATGGACTTAGGACATAAAACTCCAATTTTGATTTCATGGGCTCTTTAATAACTATTTCAAGAGAACCAATAACAAGCTAATAAATTATTGGCATGCATCTCAACTTAACTTGAATACTTCAAAAAGTAATTTATTTAAATGAATAAAGGCAGCAATAGTAAAAAAAAAACAATTGAGCTGCATATGTCACATTTCATAAATAGTTGATGCCCATACTGTATGAGTCACAAAAACAGCAAACGTTCAGGTTGAACAGTCCCAGAAATAATAAGAGCATATGGCAAATAAACAACCTAAATTCAAATACCTTCCATGCTCTTTCCCCAAACACCAGATTTAATAATGGCTAAAGTTTTATTGAAAATTCTGGAGCACTGAGTGAATTTCCATCTCCCTCCACTAAAACAATTTTAAAGGGCATAACTGTGGTCTTTGGGCAGGGTAGCATGGTATTCTAAAGAGTGCCACGTAAATACCACAGTGCATGAATATGGATTTCACTAGGTCCTTTCCCATCTACAGTCCCGGTACTTTTCCCTCAGTAACTTTCTAGATGAGAACTCTTAAGACAAACGGGACACCCGAGGAGACTTTCACCAAAGTAACCCCTGTAGTTACATCATGTAGTATCGATAATTTTAGTTGTAACTTTATTTGCACATGCGATTCAATAGCAGCAGCAGCAGCAACATCAACACCGATGGAGGATGCTGGGATCAGAGCTACTCTGAACATTTTAAAAAGCACCATATTTCATCCTACCTTCATCCATCCTTATGTATCCTCGGATGACAACATTTCCAGTTTTTGGACACAGCCTATGTATTCATGTTACAGTTTAAACTGGGTGTGTGAGCTGCACCCCGCGCTGCAGCCAGAGTGAGAGATGAGACAAGGCAGCGAAAGCATTGTTTAGCCACGCAGCACATGCTGAACTCTGCCGACAACATGTTGAAAATGCACTATTAAACCTTTTTTCTACACAATCTTTCACAATAAATGCTCTTATGACTGAATTTAAATGAATATACTGAAATGCTCACTCATTGACTAAAAAAAGACGTCTTGATGCAAGTTAACCACACAGTAACAGGCATGCGATACTTCCCTCATGTAAACTAGATTTCATGATGATTTAGTGGATAATAAAGTTCAATTACCCACTCACGATAAACATATGATTATTTATATCCATCATCCCAGGAACAATTTTATGTAGCAATCCAGAATTCACTTTATTTGCCGTATAGTCACACAGTACAGATGTGATGAAAACTCAAAGCATGTCTCCCGATGAAGACTCAGACACACACACACACACACACACATCATATGCGAAACAGGTGATTCTCTTTGGATACTTTTAGATGTTATTTCTGTTAAGGGAATTGTAAAATTAGCACAATCATCTGAATAGCAGGCTAGCAGCTAATTTGTTTACTAATAGCAGTTGTGGAGCGCCTCTCCTTTCTCAATGTAGGTTTTTAACGAATCACAGGCTGCAGCACATCCCACAGTCCCTATACGTCCCAAGAGTACCTACCCTGGAGTAGGAGTTAGAAATGTCCCTTAAAAATAGTTCCACGTGTGCCAAAGTGACGACAAGCACTAGTCCCGAGGAAAAGTACATAAAACAAGCTTTAGTACCACCAGTGGGAAAGGGCCTACACAGTGCCATGGTGTAACGTTAATGTAAGACTAGTGAGAACAGTCAGTTGCACTTTATATATACCTGTGCTTTCAGTATACTTACAGTGCACTTACCAAAGAAAGTACTGAGTAATATTATGTAACTGCATGTAATTAATGGGTTAAGTGTAGGGTTGTGGTTAGGTTAAGGGTTAGTACCAAGTAATTGCTCTAGTTGTTGTAATTATATAGTACATAAATATAGAACAGAACTGTAAAAAAAAAAAGTGCTACCTGAAATTTCATAATTAATTAAATATTTAAATAAAAAAAAAATTAATTTTTTTTTTTTTTTACTTTGAGATAACTTTTATTATGTAAAGAGTACCATAGTTTGATCACCTGATATGTCATTACTCATGCCATGGTACCACAGCAGTACTTTGTTTTGTAATGTGAAGATCTTGAGACATTTTTGTGTTCTTTGCCTTGATATTCTTACTATATTCTCCTCAGGACAATGGAGAACAGTAGTGTATTCCCATTGCACTTCTTTTGTAAACTTTAAAGGATATTATATGTTAGAGCCATTTATGCTTTTGTTTTCAAATGAAAATGAAAAATGTGTAAACAATAAATAAATAAATAAAACGTAACTGATACATTGCAGCAAAATATCCCAGTGGAGTACATTGTATATTTCTCTGTACAATGCTGTCATTCAGATTATGTTGTGTCAGTTTTATCTTTTTCTCTGATCGAAACAAACACTGTTCCATTATTTATCAAGTTGTATAGAGCACAAATCTGCTTCTTTGTAATGTGAATTGGAGGCTTTAAATAAATCATGAAGTTTGGTATACATTAATAAATGTATTTCTGCCCTAGTGGATAGCAAATCTATTGCAAAATGACATGCAAGCATTTTTTTACTGACTAAAAATAATTAGTTGGATGAATCTCTTGAAAACATCAATTCAACCCCCCAAAAGAAAATGAAATAAATAAATAAACATCAGTAACGTTAATTATTTCAATTGTTAAAATGAACCAAAAAAACCTATATTTCTTCTATATTAATTTATCTTGTTTAAGGGGATAGTTCACCCAAAAATGAAAATTCTCTCAGTATATACTCATCCTCATTATATGCCAGGTGTTTATGACCTTCTTTCTTCACCAGAACACATTTGAAGAAAAATAGAAAAAATATCTTAGCTCAGTAGGTCCATAAAAAGCAAATTAATGGACATTTCTCTTTTGAAGCTGCATCACAGACAGTCAGGATAAACTTCATTGATACGACTCCAGCGATTCAATTAAAGTCTTCTAAATTGATTTGATCGCTTTTGGTGTGAACAAGATAAATATTAAAGTACTTTTTAACTCTAAATCGTGCTTCTGGTTGGCAGCGGTACGCATGTGTGATGTAATCGCATTGGCATTAAAACATGCAAGTACTGACACACGTGCATCACAGCCGGGAGAGATGCACATATGTTAAATTAAGGACCAACATTTTTATAACAGTTATAGCTGTTGTTAAGTTAACAGTGATAGTTCACCCAAAAATGAAAATTCTCTCATAATTTACTCACTTTCATGCCATCCCAGATGTGTATGACTTTGTTATGCAGAACACAAATTAAGATTTTTAGAAGAATATTTCAGCTCTGTAGCAATGTATTTCATTGTATACAATGCAAGTGAATGGAGGCCAACATTTTGACACTCCAAAAATCACAAAGTCAGAAGAAAAGTAATCTTCTGACTCTTCAGAAGTGATATTATAGGTGTGGGTGAGATCAATATTTATGTCCATCTTTCTATAAATCTCCACCTTTGACCAGTTCTAACCAGTTGTTGGTGAAATGCACGGAGAATGTGAATTGCCAAAAAAAAAAAGCAGATAATTGTGAAAGTGAAAGTGGAGATTTATAGTAAAAAAATTATAATAAAGAGTTATATTTTGATCTGTTTCTCACCTACACCAATTACATCTCTTCTGAAGACATGGATTAAACTACTGAAGTCTTATGGAAAACTTTTCTGCTGGCTTTACATGATGCTTGGAGATTCAAACTTCAGGTCACCATTCTCTTACTTTGTATGGACCTACAGAGCTGCAATATTCTTCTAAAAATCTGTATCTGTGTTCTGCAGAAAAAGGAAAATCATACATATCTGGGATGTCATGAAGGTGAGTAAATGATGAGAATTGTCATTTTTGGTTGAACTATCCCTTTAAGACCTTTATTACATTTAGGACCAAATGCTGTTATATTTTGGCCTTTATTATATTTTTGATCAAATAGTATAACATTTAGTACCAATTACATCTGTGACTTTACAGGTGTGCCTGACTGTAATGTAAATGATTCAATGCAAATAATAATAATAATAATTATTATTATTATTATGAATTAATACATTCATACATGCATACATATATATATATATATATATATATATATATATATATATGTATATATATATCACACACACACACACGTATTCCTAAAATTGTTTTGAAATTTGATTTCAATCTTATGATTTTACAACAATATGAAACCTTTCATAAGATTTTTTGTCCCTTTGTCCAGTAAACAGCATCAGTAAACACAACTCCATTGTCCAGTCTCAACCCAATGTAATAAGCAACTGATATAGTTACATTTAATCCTTTTTTGCCCTTTGAAAGGCCCAGGGGGAAAGATCCCTCCTTATGATTCAACTGAGTCTCTGTGGTACACTCATGAACACAAGCTATAACGTAATTTTTTATTGATTTGTTGTTGACTTACTATGAAGCAGTTATCATCCAATATTACACTCCACACATTCCCTAATAGAATCAATGGCCCTCGCTGAGCACTGTTGAAATAGTACCCACGGATCTTTGTATCATTAAAAAAACCTTCAAAATCAATGATAGAATGTTGTTTTGTTCTTTTGATAAAATTGACAGAAGCAAAACTAAATGCTGATTCATATTTCAGACTTAATATTTTTAGTTTCTTGGCAAGTTGCTTAGAGTTGGAGGGTTGGGTTTAGAAATGTGCAGCTTTAACAATTTCACCCAGTAGAAATGTGCACTGAGCCCCAGCAGCAGCGCATGTGAAGACATTTGGATGAGCAACAATGACAGGAGTTTGTACAAGAAGTGACCGTGTGTGTGTCAGTGGGGAGAGAGGAAGCAGTAAGAGCCATCACCTGGTGATTATTGACTCTAAACACCTGTGTCTCATTTCAGTGACAGTGGAGACAGGCTTTAAAAGGCCGACAGAACATCAGACCGGGAGAGAGAGTCCGAGATGTGCACAGATACACCCATTCCGAAGCTGTACGCTAAAAATCCCTTTGAATATAACTATTGAGAATAGGTTGTCTGTTATCATTGAAGCTGTGTGTGCAAACTGAAAGTCTTGCTGGAAAGCATATTTTGAGTTAAAAGAATAAAAGAACACTCATGTGGACAGCAACGCCAGCTCCCGCTTCCTTCTTGCCTCCCACTCTTAGAACCTCTACATACACCAATTGAGTTGTGTCTTTATAAGATACATGCAATTTTTATGACATTATGACACCACCTGGAGTCACTGTGTTGGGGCCATATTACAGTATGTGCCAGTCAAAAGAAAGTGGGAATTGTAGAGGCATTTCAGAACCCCAGGATCATTCTCCAGAAATGGTGCCGTTTGTGTCTGATTAAAAAAT
Source organism: Xyrauchen texanus (assembly GCF_025860055.1). Taxonomy (NCBI): domain Eukaryota; kingdom Metazoa; phylum Chordata; class Actinopteri; order Cypriniformes; family Catostomidae; genus Xyrauchen; species Xyrauchen texanus. The sequence continues at coordinate 23,071,266 of NC_068323.1, read as the reverse complement.
AACAATATATATATATATATATATATAAGAAATATCACAAGAGTAATCACAGCAGTGCTGATATAGGGCCATATAGCACGATTGTGAGTGTGATATTGATTATATACAACATTTCAATGAACAAGTACATATAAAAAAATTAGGAAAAACCGAGTACGGTCATAAAAACGCATTTGTGCATGGAACTACTTTCTTACACGACGGATCAGAATCTGCCATTGCTGGTTCAAAACAAATGATGCGTCCAAACCTCCATTAGTAATTAAAAAATGTCACTTTAGAAATAGTATCACATCTTGTTCTGTTTTGAACAAGTTATTGGAGAAACATGGATGGATGGATGGATGGACAGATGGGTGTGTGTGTGTGCACATGCGGGTATTTTTCACTTTGTGGGTACCAAGGATAGTATAACTTTGTGAAGACAATTTGTCGGTCCCCATGAGGAAAACAGCTTATAAATCATCCTAAATTATGTTTTTTGAAAATGTAAAAATGCAGAACGTTTTCTGTTAGGGTTAGGTGCAGTATAAAAACCATTATGTCTATGGAAAGTCCCCATAAAACATGGAAACCCAGCATGTGTGTGTGTGTGTGTGTATGTGTGTGTGTGTGAGTGATCGACAGAGAGAGAGAGAGACGGCGCATGTGCGATCACCTATTGCTATTCCCAAGCAGAGATGATGTCAGCTTTCTGAAGTTCATAATTCTCAGTGGAAAAATAGCGTCCAAGCAGGGGTATTCCTCTCTATTTCGCGGTAGCCGGTGCGCACCTGCACCGGCTACCAGTAACAAAACTGGCAGCCAAAAGTTTGGAATGATGTATATAGATTTTGCTGTTTCGGAAGGAAATTGGCACTTTAATTCACCAAAGTGGCATTCAACTGATCACGAAGTATAGTCAGGACATTACTGATGTAAATAACAGCAACATCACTATTTGAAAAAGTCATTTTTGAACAAATCTAGACAGACCCCATTTCCAGCAGCCATCACTCCAACACCTTATCCTTGAGTAATCGTGCTAAATTGATAATTTGGCACTAGAAAATCACTTGCTATTATATCAAACACAGTTGAAAGATATTTGGCTCATTAAATGAAGATTAACTTTGTCTTTGTTTTTCTTTTTGAGTTGCCACAGTATGCAATAGACTGGCATGTCTTAAGGTCAATATTAGGTCAAAAATGGCAAAAAAAAGAAACAGCTTTCTCTAGAAACTCAGTCAATAATTGTTTTGAGGAATGAAGGAATGAAGAAGATTTCATACAAAGGTGTACACTACAGTCTTCAAAGACAAAGGACAACTGGCTCTAACAAGGACAGAAAGAGATGTGGATGGTCAGATGTGCAACTAAACAAGATGATAAGTACATCAGAGTCTCTAGTTTGAGAAATAGAGGCCTCACATGTCCTCAGCTGACAGCTTCATTGAATTCTACCCTCCCAACACCAGTTTCATGTACAACAGTAAAAAGAAGACTCAGTGGTGCAGGCTTATGGGAAGAATTGCAAAGAAAAAAACACTTTTTAAACAGAAAAACAAAAAGAAAAGGTTCGAGTGGACAAAGAAACACAGACATTGGACAACAGATAATTGGAAAAGGGTGTTATGGATCTTAACCCCATTGAGCATTTGTGAGATCAGTTAGACTGTAAGGTGTGTGAGAAGTGCCCGACAAGACAGACACATCTATGGCAAGTGCTACAGGAAGTGTGGGGTGAAATGTCACCTGAGTATCTGGACAAACTGACAGCTAGAATGACAAAGATCTGCAAAGCTGTCATTGATGCACGTGGAGGATTGTTTGATGAGAACTCTTTTTGAAGCATTTTATTTTTTCACGTAATTAATGTCCTGACTATAGAGTGAGATCAGTTGAATGCCACTTTGGTGAATAAAAGTACCAATTTAATTCCATAAGAGAAAAATCTGAACATTATTCTAAAAATCTTTTGCTAATTAAGATGGAAATCATCATCACAGTCTGGGGGTCCATTGAGCTTGATGAGGACAGTGTACACATAATAGATAAAGAGACCAAATGAGACTGAACTGTACAATACTGATAATGACTTTACAAGAAATGCACCTATTTGTAACAAAACTCGAACTCTCTTATATATAATGTCAGACGGATCAATGCATTATTTTAAAAGTGGACTCCACAATACCTCTGAACCTGTCCTGTGGTATCTGGCACCAATATTTTAGCAGCAGATCCTTTAAGTTTAAATTGTGAGGTGGGGCCTCAATGGATCGGACTTGTTGGTCCAGCACATTCCGTAGATGCTCAATCGAATTGAGATCTGGGGAATTTGTAGGCCAAGTCAACACCTTGAACTCTTTGTCATGTTCCTCAAACCATTCGTGAACATTCTTTGCAGTGTGGCAGGGCGCATTACCGTGCTGAACGAGGCCACTGCCATCAGGGAATAACACTGCCATGAAGGGGTATAAATGGTCTGCAACAATCTTTAAATAGGTGGTACGTTTCCTCCTGCAGACCACAAAATGTACAGAATATATCAACATCACAATTCAGCAGGGTAATTCTGCAAGATTGTTAGAGATCATATTATTCCCAGCTTTAAACTTTAAACTTTTGTTGGCAAAGTTTAGTATTCATAAATGTAAGTATGGTGGTTATAAACCATTAGTTTTAATACCTAAGAACCATTTCCAAATATGTATTGAAATATGTAAACAATTTGATAGTTTTTATTAAACTGTTTATTTATTTGTTTTCCTTTTTGTTGTTGTTTGTTTTAATATACATCTTGGCTCTAGATGTAAAGGTTTTGTAAGCATTAATAAAAATAATAATAAATCTTTAACTGATTGACAAATTCACTTGTGTAATGGATTGCTGTGAACTGTATGCCAATGATTGACTTATGATCAATAATATGGTAGTAAACAATACATTATATTCTAAAGCCGCTTTTTATATTGTCTTATCAATGATTAACTCTTCTGCCACAGGAATGTAATGCATTTTAATTATCTGAACATTTTTTATTTTATATATAGATATATTATTTTTTAATATTTAAAGATAACTATGTATAATTATATATTGATATAAATATGTATAATCATTATATATTGAATTATTGTTATATGAGGGGCTTTCTCAGCAAATATTTGTATATGCGATTAATCGCGATTAATTAAGCCCTAATATATATATATATATATATAACCCATTAAATTGTAATGGTGATGAATGGGGACATGTAAATTGTCTGAAATTCCAACATTTAAAGATACAATTAATGCATAATTATCATAATTATCATATGTCCTTTGCATTACACATTATGCTGATAAATCTATCAAATAATGGCATCAATGGCATCATGTTCATATTGTCAGTGAGAAACAAATGGGACACTGACAAACTCTTAAAATGGCGACTCACATTGTTATGAAGTCATTTATTAATTTAATTTTATGAAGTTACTATTGATTTCAAATGATATCAATAAACAAGACATTGTTGATATGGGGGAAAAAATCACCTTAAGTATAAATCAACACAGCCACACTTTAATTTAACAAACATGCTTGTTTTTGAGGTTATTTTACAGCAAAAGCGAAATTATGCTAATGTGCTCAGTCGAGAAACCTGATTACTTATACAGGTATATTAAAATCCCTTTCCAAACGCACAGAAAAGCTATCCAGTCAACTTGGGAGTACGGTTTGTGTGTATTGGAGGTAAATCACCAGTCTTTGTTGATCCAGTGTGAGGGGACACATTTTTGGGAATAGTAGAAGTAGCGTACAGCGTAGGGTACATAAGAGATTTGACCAACAGGGAAAGAGTGAGACTAAAAAGTAAACAACTGTGCAAAGAGAGACAATAAACACAGAGAGAGCGTCTGTTTATTTCCATACCAGCGGCAGGAGCTGAAGTCAAGGCCATCCAATCACAGAGCTCTGTGTTCTGCACATGAAATCCAAATTGAATTTTGAATGAATCAACATCTGCATTGTTGGACCAGCAGTCAAGGTGACTTTGGCGGTTGTTATGGAGCTAGTACTGTGCCGTTGTTGACACAAGTACTTTTCATGAAAAAATACCCCCTCCCAAATGCCAGTTGGCTTCCAACCAAGACATACAAGAGCCAATAGGCTTAAATTGAAAATGTGGAGGTTATGCGATAAGTCTTCGGTTAGTTGAGTTTCACTAAGTGTGATTGACACAAAGATGGTGTGACTCTTAGATTGCAGTGCAAACACATCATGATATATTGGAGAGACGTAGTGTAAAAAGCGAGGTGTTAGTAAAACTTGAACAATTAAAAAGGCAGCAATTTGAGTTGAAGTCAAGTCAAATTTATTTGTACAGCTGTACATGAAATTATGATATAACAGAGAATGAATTAATATAATGCCAATATTAGTTATTTCTTTTTAGAACCATTAGTGGTTAAAATTGGTCAACTAAGTAAGTGTTGTGGGTCAATGATTAAACAAAATGATTTTATTTGAAATATAAGTTAGTGTTAGACTCCTTGAAGTCATCCCGAATTGGTTAATTAATTTTCTATGTAGTTTTTTTTTTTAATTTAAGAGAGTGTTGTCCCTCCTTTGACTAAGTAGATATAGGTATATTTCAGTGAGGAGCATCGCAGTCTTGCTGGAAGCTTATGTCAGGTAATTCTGGTGAACTCCATCCTGAGCCCATGCTTCAGAGTGTGGATCATGAAGAATCCCATGTCTTTGAGTTAGCATCAGTTCATCCTCTGTGAAGTCCATCTTAGTAGACTGAAGTGAAATCTGGCTGGGGATGGATCTGGCAAGCTCTGGTAACCTCGGGATTATATCCTGAGGTAACAGAGCCTGGAAATAAATACATTTATAAACTTATTTTAAAAACATTAAATGTGCTGAAAGGTAAAACAAATCTGTCATCACTGAAAAAAAAAAACTACCTATTTAGATAAGGTAACTTGAAAAAGATTGATATATACTGTACATACACACACACACACACATATATATATATATATATATATATATATATATATATATATATATATATATATATATATATATATATATATATTAGACAGCATTGTTTGGTGTAATACTGTAAATAAATAAATTAGGTGATATCTGGGCTAGTTGTCTCAGTATCTATAACACCTCAAAAATAATTTTCTTACCAAGTATTATTGTCCTATTTTTCAGTAATAATATCAGAACGTCCTTGAAATGTAGAATGGTTTAAATAAATAAATAATAAAAAAAAATGGGGTGAATAAAAAAAAAAATCTTGTTTTCCCTTTTAATGACAATTATTCTTATTTTGTATTTTTCTCCTCATTTGCAGTAGTTTTTTTTTTCGTGTTACATGTTACTCCACGTTACCGAATTGATCTTGATTTCTTTGAAAAGACAAAATATATTATGCTATTTTTCTTTTCATGCAAGTGTATAGTATTTTAAGAATGCTCAAATATGTTTGAAGAAAAACCAGACCAAAAAAAAAAAAGTCAAAAGTTCTGAGTCAAAAGTTCAGTTTGTAGTGGTTTTCAAAACACATTTGAAGCACATTTTCAGCTTTTAGTTGCCTTTCCCATTTTTGCAGTTTTGCGAACTGTTTTGTTTAATTTTTTCTTCTCTCTTAAAATTTTGCTGAAAAGCCTAAAATAGGCTGTTTAGTGGCAAATCCCATTTGTGACAACTTACCCCATAGAGTGACAACAAGCTCTCTATTAGGTGGTACTGACGTGGAACACAAAATAGCTTATGTGCAAGTTAAGGGGAGAGAGACGATTTCGCTGACAGGCCGATGGCAAGCAATTTATTATCAGATAAAGCAAGTCCCTGTCCCACAGCTACTCTGATCCCAACATATAGACTCATGAAAGTGCTGAAGTCTTATGAAGGGGCCCTTTTTAGTTGAAGGGACCAGAAGAACGCAGATGTTATTCAGATGCAGTTCAAGGCGAATTTCTGTTTTATACAGAGTGGATATTTACAATACCAATAAGTAGCATGGTTCAGACAATATGTCTCTCGATTTCAAAACGTCTGGTTCATAAATGATGCAAGTAACAGACTGTCTGGGTTACTGTGACACCAAACACCACCAGACTAGAACATTTTCAGAGGAGTATAAATTATGTTCTAGAAATGTTGCATTATGCCTTAAAGGAACAGTTCACTCAAAAAGTTCACCTTTATGTCGTTTCATATGACTTCATTTTGGACTTTCGCATATTCAGACTTGCAGTGGCACAAGTCGGTCTGTAATACCTGGAAAGAGCTGTCCATTAGCGTTCCATGCATCTCAATGGCAGCCACTAGGCTACAACTAATGATTCTGATACTGATATTAGTATACTCTGATACTGATACCAAAAAAAAAACAATACCATCTGATGGACGAATATCATTGCATAAACATTCTTAAAAACAAATAAAAATCATGCTATGTCCTTTTGTGATCATTAAACTTTGCTATAATGAGATAAATATGTAGTTTGCATTTGCTATGCGCTTCAAACTGAATGTGTTATATCTACAGCATATCTATATGGAAAACACCATCATGAGCATCGAGTGCTCTGTTTGTAGCAGATATCCGCGAGCAGAGCGCTAATTCACTTTGTAGTGTACAGCACATAGAGACTACGTAATTATTTAATTAAATAGCAGCCTTTTGCAGTTTAATAATCAAACTGGCCCTGCGATCAAAACAGGATAAATCAGCCTCCGAAGGGCACTTAGAGGGGAGAACAGAGATTGCCATGCTGTAAGATTGAATCAAACAACAACTGCAATAAAAATTATCTAAAAACTGAGTTCTGAATGAATGTTATTTTTGAATAACACACATTTCAGCCCCCCAGATCTCTCAGAGTGGATGATAATGTCTTTGAAGGGAATTGGGCATGCGTCTCTTTACAGGTATTTTTTTTAACATTACATATGTTAGCCAGCAGGTGGTGGCAAAAGATACATTTTGTGTGAAATATGAGCCAGCTATGTGACGTGAAGTGAATCTGTGTCAGTCAGTGTTTACATATAACAGCACTGTGTGATCGCTTGTATTACTACTACAATAGTAAAGCTAGGAAATAGCTTTAAATGGCTTTAAACAAACAACTTCAGCATTAAGGCTCATTACAGCTGAGAGACACAACAGACTGATTAATTACACAACTCAAGGTGCTTCTTACCGGACTTTCCACATTGGAGAGGACTTGCTGTTTAAAATGGCGGAGAGGATTGCGGTTTTTATAGTGAAAGACTTGTGCACCGGCTACCGCGAAATAGGGAGAAATACCCTCACTTGGACATCTAATTTTCTACTGAGAAAGCTGATCTTCAGAAAGCTGACAGCATCTCTGCTTGGGGGTGGCAACAGGTGATCGCACACTCTCAATCTCTCTCTCTCACTCACACACACACACGCGCACACACACAAACACACACACATCCATCCCTGTTTATCCAATAACTTGGCAGAATCAGCACAAGCCGTGATACTATTTCTGAAGTGACATTTTTAAATTTCTAACTGAGGTTTGGACGCATCATTTGGTTTGAACCAGAAATGTCAGATTCTGATCCATGGCGTAAGAAAGTAGTTCCATGCACAAATGCATTTTATGACCGTACTCAGTTTTTCCTGTTTTTTTATTTTTATTTACTCGTTCATTGAACTATTGTATATAAGCAATTTTTCAAATTGTAATAGTAATTTTTCACATTATTAATGTCCTGACTATACATTGTGATCAGTTGAATGCCACTCTGGTAAATAACAAAACCAATTTATTTTCATAAGAGCAAATGCTGTACATTATTCCAAACTTTGGCTGCCAATGTATATACATTTTCATTTGATTCAAATTTTAATAGATTTATTTATTTAAACAACATTTTGATAATACAATTTTAATAAACTGTTTAATATGGAAAAACAGTTACCAGTATTGGTGAGTACTAAAAATAATATATCGGTACTCATACTCGTTTGCTAAAAAGAAAGGTTTCGGACAACCCCAGCTACAACCAATGCCATTCGGCATCACAGACATGAACCAGGCACGACACATCTTAATGCAGTATATTTCAATCAGTGTTAATCTGGTCAACAACATTAGTGATGAAAATGCCTGTTGATAATGGACATTTTGATTTGTCAACAATAACGATGATGAAACGAAAAAGAATATATATATATATATATATATAGCCAGCACCCACCACTGTCAGACATCATGGAGCTAATGTGCGAAGGCAAATGGGCAACCGAATTCGCTCAGTGTCAGGGATCGGAACTACTGGTGATGCTCTTCGGGACTGTGGCTGACACGCTGCAGGATGGCTTTCTTCAGCTCAGGGTACCTCAGGAGGTTGTCGAACAGAAGTTGTTAGGCCGCAAGTTGGACCTCTCCGTTCAGCAGTGGTAGGAGGTGGACTGCCCATTGTGCCCACAACCATTCCAGAGTTTGGGCCGTGTACTCAAAGAGCTCCAGGAAGGCCTCCGGGTCATCTTGCGCCCCCATCTTCACCAGTGCCATATGGGGGTTCGCTGCTGCTGGAGTCCCCCCCCCGGGTTACCAAGCTTCGCAATGCCTGTCGGTCCTCTTCTTGGCCTCGAATGAGCACATTGAAGCGCTGTTGCTTCTATGCCCGCAGATCCATGCTGGCCTGGTGTTGAGCCTGGTGAATGCTGGTGAGAGATCAGAACACTTCCTCCAGTGTCGAAGGCGATTACATAGCAGTGTACGCTTCCTCCTTGTTCCAGGTTTCGGTGTAACAGATGTTCATATTTGGATCAAAAGGAGGAATTGGAAGATGGCGGTTCCCACACAGGTATGTATTTTATTAAACTCAAAAACTTGTCCGCTTTACAGCGCAATGGTACAGCTTAACGCACACACACAAACTCAAGGTGCTTCAATATAAAAGAATAACGGCAGCGGCCAACACACATGCAACTACTTAGCTGGGCCTTTCGGTGGACTGGGCCATCTTTTATCTCCCCCGACTCTCACTGTGAACATGGAAATAGTAATTAGTCACAATTCATCTCAGGTGGATGTCCTTACCGCTTTCTCTCTCCCCATATGGGCACTCGACCACGCCCTCACCTCCACATCCACTTTTAGGGATCTCTTTTGTCATTTTTGGAGTACGAAAGCATTACCTCCATTCACATTCATTTAAAAAGTGCAGCCAGGACAAGTTATCTTAATGTCATAAGGTCTGAAATGAAATGAAGGTGAATAAATTATTACAGAATTTATATTCTTGAGTAAACTATTGCTTCAACGTACTGAATCCTAAATGCTAGGGTTATTAAAACATTGAGAAACTACATTGTGCATTGTTTGAGTTATGGAGAGGAGATGCAATTTATTTGATTCTTTCACTGTGACAAAGTCAAGCATAATCCGTCTGTTTCCAGATAAGCAAAACACCAACATAATATATCTCACCCAGCTACTAGAAACAAATTTGTTTTCCTCCAATTATGCAAGAATGCTGTGAAATTACACTCTTTTGAGGCAGCTTCAGCTATAGCAAAGAAGGCGAGAAAACAGAGAAAAAAAATTAAGTGAGACGAGGCGGTGGAAAGGCAAGGTAGAAAGTCTATAAAAGTGAATGCGTGAAAACGACTGCATCATCGATGAGTTCTCCCAACAACAAAAAAACAACAACTGCCTTTCAAAGAGAGAAAAGAAAGTGGGAGAGCACGAAGCACCATAAGGAATCAATGTTTATCGGTCTTTTTTTCTTCTTCTTTTTTTGCACCAACAAAAAGCAATTATTATAGGACCGGCAAATTGGGCAACAGCCAGATATCTCTAGCTCACCAGAGAGAAGGGGAGGAGGAATAGGATGGGAGATGAACTAGACCCTTGGTAACATGGAGAGGAGGAGAAGCACATGTAGGAAAGAACAATAGAGTAAGAGGAATGCAGTGATAGATACTCCAAACACACACACAGGAATTCGCAAACACGATAAAGCAACTGTAAAATGTTGCACAATGTGATCATTTTATTTATGAAGATGGATAGAAGTGATCTGTAAGCAATAAGAAAAAAAAAATATTTTTCATAATTTATTCAAAACATTGCCACTCCAATAAGGCTGTCAAATAAAAAAAATTATTCTAAATATTTGTCGAATTTAGAACAAAAATGCACATTCAAATGCAAATACAGTGCATTCAGATTTTAGATCTGTGCCAAGCCATGACAATGACTTTGGTCATTGTGTCTCGCTCTCTTATCAGCGTCTCGCAGCCCAAGGAGCGATTCACACAGAACTGTTTTTGTGTCTGTCTGAGCTCTTTCCCTATTGTTTTTCTATGTATGTATACAAGGGCTAGATTTTTTGGTTTTTGACTGTTATCTCGGCATTTCACACAGAAGTACAACATTATTAGACACTGTGTAAGGTAAAAATAATGTCAACTTTTAAATTTGTGTCTCAAGACACTTTTGTTCAGTTGTATGTATTGGGCCACACCCAGCTTCCTTAGCGCAAGAACACAGCCAATCTAATCTGCCCCTAAGCAGTGTTTTAAAATACTGTGTCCAGTTAAAAGGAGTTCAATATTGGAAAGCGTGTCTCAAAATCCCTGTGTTCTGTTACTGTTGCGCTCCATCTAGCGTCCTGCAGCACTGGACTAAGACACTGAACTGTTACAGATGAGTCAGTGTGTGGGCTGCAAATACAGCTTTACTGCTGAGTTTAACTGAATACCACTACTATCTGGGAATGTTGCTACCACACATACCACTGTAATTACAAATACAGATCAATATTTAAGTCCTTGTTTTTCATAAATTCTCCTCCCTACCCAGTAGAGGGCAGTATGCACAAATTATGTGCAAAGAACAGAAGGAGAAAGTGAAAGTGAAGGAAAAGGGACTTAAATATTGATTTGTTTCTCACCCACACCTATTATATTGCTTCTGAAGTTATGGATTTAACCACCAGAGTCGTCTGGAGTACTTTTATGATGCCTTAATTTGGATTTTGGAGCTTCAAAATGTTGGCACCCATTCACTTACATTACTTTACATTTTATTTTTGTACTTACAGAGCTGAAATATTCTTCAAAAAATCTTAATTTGTGTTCTGCAGAAGAAAGAAAGTCATACACATCTTAAGTCATGTCAGTGTGTAGAACATGATTTGTGCACTCTGTTCAGCACTGAGGGTCTCTTGATGGATCCACCCACACCGCCACCATCTTAACCCAGTAATCAACATCTACTTTCTTCATTTAAATCTACACATACCAGCCAAAGTGTCCTTTTGAAAACGGTTTCGGCAGTGCATAAATCAACAACAGAAACAAAGTGCAGTGTAACCAGCTAAAACTGAAGAAAGGGATTTGAGATAGAGCCCGGGCGATTTTTCAAAGTGCAAATGGTGCATAATCTCCCCCACACAAGTCTGTGCTGCGGAGGACGTGGAGGAAACACAGAGAGAGAATTACAGTTGCACCATCATCGCAGTGTGTATTAGATTTTAAAAATACCTCTCAATTAACCAGGCTATATGGTTGATAAAGCCGTTTTCTGCACTTATAATGAGCTGTGCAGAGGACAGAGCTCAGCGGAGATAATTACACACTGGCATGGTTGGATTAATATTGCATTTTTAAATTACTTTAGAAGTTCAGTCCATAAATGCTTGCCAGACCCTCTTGTATAAAAATGTGTGTACAGTGCGCAGTGCTCTTTACACACCGTTTAGGAAAGGTAAATATGTAATTGTTGTACTTTGTATAACGTATATGTACAGTTTTATATCGGAAAACTTTTAAAACATTCAGGTCTGGGTTTTCCAACTCATTTAGTGATTATTGCCACTTTTCCACTGCACGTTACGGTTCGACTCGCCTCAACACTACTCGCTTTACGTTTCTGAGCTTGCATTTCCACTGCAGTTTAGTGCCACATCAACGTGGGTGGGATTGTATGCTGATCGTCATAGTTGTGCCACCTCTACCGCCGTGACATCATCTTTAACACGACACAAACTGACCAAAACAATAACACGACCGCTAGCTGCTAGCTACTAGCTCATTGTGCTGCATAAAGCAGTTGTTGCATGGTGATTTTACACAAGTGTAACAGTTAAATTCACCTGGTTGTTTTAGAAACAAGCTTCCAGTAGCTGGTCAAGCAGAGTATAGAGTTAACGTAACAAAACACACCATCCTCCATCGTGGATAAACAGCAGTCCATGGCACTCTCCCTCCCATTGCTCGCCAGTTTAGATAGCGTCCATTTGGTCGAACCACTTCCACTTTTCCTTGATGCTTCTGTTGTCACTTTTTCCCTACACTGTTGACAGTTCTGGTGGTAGCCGTGTGAGGCCAACAGCTGAGACACTTCCTTCTTTTCACTCATCGCTAATGAGTTTACCGTCGTTTATTGAACACGGCGTGGTTTTGCGCACTGCCATTTCTTTTTTTTACAATTCGAAATTCACGTGAACAAATGATACTGTTATTGCTGTTGCTAACTTTAAAACTAGCGGGTTGATGTCGCGATGTCGACGATTCTCCCTGACCAATCAGTGATCGGCAGGGTTTTGACGTCTCATTTAGTATCGGCTCGGCTTGCTTGGTACCTTGACCGAGGTGGTACTAAAAAAGTATCATGTACCAGGTACTATCCACAGTGGAAAACCCCCCAAAAGCGAACAGAGTCGAGCCGTACAGTGCTGTGGAAAAGCCCCATTAGTGTCAAAAGAAAGAAAGTCTAATAGTTTATGCTCAGTCTGAAATTAAATGAGTCGAATCATGTTATTGTTTGGAGTTTGGGTTAGGTTAGGTTGGGTTGGGTTAGACTTGTACAAATATGTGTAATTATCCTGTTGGATAGAGGGAAAGTAATCAAATAAATGTCAATGTTCAATGCACATAATACATTTGTGAATGTGGTTGTTAAATTAATGCAGGACAGCGGTTATTTAATATTCAGTTTGATATGCTGTGCCATATGTAGTATGCCATTCATTCATGTGCAATATTTATTTGACAAAAAATATTCAATAATATTCAATATAACAAATCCTAACAAGTTAGATGACAGTGTATTACCTCAAGTTGGCAAAAAGAAATACCACAGCTAAAAGTCATTTTGTTACTATTGCTTCAGCTGATCTTGGTGGTTGTCGAGACTTCATGCTTCAGTGTGCATCTAACCTCAGCGGTGTGGGGTCAAGGGTACAATAGACCCTTAGAAAGAGTCTTTTCTCCAGATGGCTATGCTCAGTCTGCTAAATAAAGTTGCATAGCTAAAGCTCTTTTAATGTTTTTATATATATATATATATATAAGGTCGGGTCAGCCTTTAAAAAACAAATTATATATATATATATATATAATCAACAGCATAATGTCGCATGTGATGTGTGGTGCACTCTATATATTTAATCATAGACAACAGCTGGATCTGCACAAGTTTAATTCTAGTTTTTAAACACAATCCAGAATGTGTTATGTGCTGGAAATGGCACTGTGGTTGGATTTTTTATTAAAAAACACTTTGTTGATGCATGTGCATACACTGTTGGTCATTGTAAGCAGACTTATTAAATATTATTTTGAAGTTTATTCCACTCATTTTAGTGACAGTGGGATATAATAGGTCTTCATATTTTTACCTCAGTGATTTAATGTGAGAAATATTCCACATATGTGTCGCCACAGAACACCATGCACCAGCATTCCCCGGGGCAGTGAGAGAAGAGGAGAGAACAAGACGTTGGTAATGTAATGTTAGGGCTCCTCTCATAGGCCAAAAGATTTACAACCGCCTTCAGAAGACTGTCAGGGAACTCTTTGAGAAAATATTTAAAGTATTCAAGCACTATGCTGGAGTCAAATAACAGAGACCTGCTAGTTCTTTAATATTGTTCCACATCAAAAACTGCAGGTCAGGTGAAATGTCCACCCTGTTCTTCTTCCATAATTCCATACCGCTTATGGAATGTCTCCTTTCTTTTAACAAACACATATTAACTACTGGACTAATGGACCCAAGAGAGCAGCAAACCTTTAACGCGCCCCCAAAGTTGTTGACCATGTGCAGCCACCTCAAAGTTGTTGATAGGAACTAACAACAGAACTTCTTTGTAGCATTTATTAGTCTTCGTTAATGTTCATTTGAAAAAAAAAAATAAAGAATTATATGAGGATATTGAAATTAACCAATGTAGTCAGCTGATGTTAAGTAAAGTGATATCAGGATTTCTATTAAACAAGTGTACTAGACTTATGAAATATGATGTGTTCAATCTCAGGAACTTATACTTTATGAATTTTAACTTAAATGACATATTATGGCAAGAGCTAGCCAAAGTTTATTGCTCTTTGAGAGTGAGTTATCTTGCATGAGGGCATTAACATAAATTGTATTACTTTAAGCTTTATCTTTTGACATTTTGATGTTATCATACCTTATTATGTAATTTAATCACACAGAATGGAACGTTTAAAATTCAGCAAATCCATTGCTAAATCTTAGCGCTGCAGTTTTCATACCAAAACGTTTTTATTTGGGAAATGGCCAATTACATTACTCCTAAATACCGTATTACATTATCCAAAATGTACAGTATATCACCAAACCGAACTGCTTGGAAAACTAAATTCAGGGGGAATTCACTAAGAAGGAATTGCGCCCGTTAAAAGCACCGGCTATTTGCATGCGCAGTGGTAGCACGTGATTCACTAAGGAATTATGTGCCCACAAAATCGATGCTGAACGTAATTTGCATGAGTAATTTCAATCTTGCGGGCTGTTTCAGTGCTAAATAGCGGAGGATACAGCAGACCACCGTGACCGCCACACACTCTGCCTGGACTGTACAAACTGTGATGCAGACACCTGAATCATATATATATATATATATATATATATATAAAATAAAAAAATAAATAAATATGGTACAACGAAATACGGTAGATGTTAATGTCAAAAGAAAACACAAGCAGGCATTAGCCCACCAATATGCTTCAGCACACATCACCCCAATACATGCCCATATCATTCACAGAATGATATTGTTATGAACAGAAGGCAGCGAAGGCAGACGAGGAGACTGGATCTAAACACAGGCTTACTTTATTGGAACAGAAAAACACAAAGGAAAACCCTCAATGGGGAAATAAACACAACACTGAGAATACGGGCAGGGAAAACATACCAGGCTAACAACGTTCAACGATAGACAGAGACTGAACAAACAGACAGGGTTTAAATACATAAACGTGGGACAAGGGGGCCAATGAACAAACAGAACACCAACAAGATAACGAGGGAATAAACAGAAACCAATAGTGAACTAATGAGGACAGGTGAAAACAATGACAGAGAACACGAACGCTAACAAGGAGACTATGGAGTTAAACAAGGGACAAAAGTGAAAACTAAGGAGTAAAACAAGGGACAAAATGGTAAACAAAGGGGCAAAAGTAAAACAAGACAAGGTCATACATAACATAGCCTTCCCTCAAAGGATCGGATCCCAGACGATCAACAGTAACATAAAACAAAAAAAAAATGTCCATTGACTGGGGGGGGAGCTTGTGGTGGGCAGACAGACCAAGGGGGCAACAAAGGGCAGACAGGCAGTCCAGGGGGCAACGAGGGGCAGATATACAGTCCAGGGGGCACAATGGGCAGGCAGGAAGTCCAAGGGGGTACAGAGGGCAGGCAGGAAGTCCAAGGGGGCACAGAGGGCAGGCAGGAAGTCCAAGGGGGCACAGAGGGCAGGCAGGAAGTCCTGGGGGCACAGAGGGCAAGGACAAGTTCAGGTGGTCTGGGAGCTGGCCACCAGGCAAGGATAGGTTTAGGAGGCCTGGGAGCTAGCCACAGGGCAAGGATAGGTTCAGGAGGCCTGGGAAGAGGCCACAGGACAGGGACCGGGTCAGGAGGCCTGGGAGGAGGCCACAGGACTGGAACAGGGTCAGGAGGCCTGGGAGGAGGCCACAGGACGGGAACAGGGTCAGGAGGCCGGGGAGGAGGCCACAGGACAGGGGTCGGGTCAGGAGGCCTGGGAGGAGGCCACAGGACAGGGGCCGGGTCAGGAGGCCTGAGAGGAGGCCACAGGTCAGGGGCTGGGTCAGGAGGCCTGGGAGGAGGCCACAGGACAGGGGCCGGGTCAGGAGGCCTGGGAGGAGGCCACAGGTCAGGAACAGGGTCAGGGGCCCTGGGAGGAGGCCCTAGAGGCGGTGACCTGGAAGGCTCTGGCGGCGGGGCCGATGGAGGTGGCGGCGGAGGCCTGGAAGGCTCTGAAGACGGAGCTGAGGAAGGCTCAGGAGGTGGAGCCGAGGAAGGCTCAGGAGGTGGAGCCGAGGAAGGGTGCGCCGTAGGAGGCTTTGGGGGCGGAAACCTGGAAGGCTCTGGAGTCTCTGGGGCCTGAGCCGTAGGAGGCTCTGGAGGCGGAGCCGTAGGAGACTCGGGAGGCGGAGCCGTAGGAGACTCGGGAGGCGGAGCCATAGGAGGCTTGGGAGGTTCTGAAGGCGGAGCCATAGGAGGCTCGGGAGGCGGAGCCGTAGGAGACTCGGGAGGCGGAGCCGTGGGAAGTTCTGGAGGCTCAGGAGGCAGAGCCGTGGGAGGCTCAGGAGGCAGAGCCCTGGCAGACTCGAGAGACTTGAGAGATGGAGCCCTGGGAGGAGGAGCCCTGGGTGGCTCGGGAGGCTTGAGAGGCGGAGCCCTGGAAGGCTCGAGAGGCTGGAGGGGCGGAGCCCTGGAAGGCTCGAGAGGCTTGAGGGGCGGAGCCCTGGAAGGCGGAGCCCTAGGAGGCTTGGGAGGAGGAGCCCTGGGTGGCTCGGGAGACTTGAGAGGCGGAGCCCTGGAAGGCTCGAGAGGCTGGAGGGGCGGAGCCCTGGAAGGCTCGAGAGGCTTGAGGGGCGGAGCCCTGGGAGGCTCAAGAGGCTTGAGAGGCGGAGCCCTGGGAGGCTCGAGAGGTGAAGCTCTGGAAAGCTCAGAAGGCGGAGCGCTGGAAAGCTCGGAAGGCGGAGCGCTGGAAAGCTCGGGAGGCTCGGAAGGCGGAGTTCTAGGAAGCTCGGAAGGCGGAGCTCTGGAAAGCTTGGGAGGCGGAGCTCTGGAAAGCTCGGGAGGCTCGGAAGGCGGAGCTCTAGGGAGCTCGGAAGGCGGAGCTCTGGAAAGCTCGGGAGGCGGAGCTCTGGAAAGCTCGGGGGACTCGGGGCGCAGGCTCTAGGACGGTCACGGCTACTGGCGCTGGCTCAGGGACGGTCGAGGCTACAGGCGCTGGCTCAGGGACGGTCGAGGCTACAGGCGCAGGCTCAGGGACGGTCGAGGCTACAGGCGCTGGCTCAGGGACCTCCGAGGCGACAGGCTCTGGCTGGATGACCGTGGTATGCGCTGGCTTGGGTTCGCTGACCGTGGCTGACGAGGGCTCTGGCTCGCTGACCGGGGCAGGCGAGGGCTCTGGCTCGCAGACCGGGGCAGGCGAGGGCTCTGGCTCGCAGACCGGGGCAGGCGAGGGCTCTGGCTCGCAGACCGGGGCAGGCGAGGTGCTCTGGCTCGCAGACCGGGGCAGGCGAGGGCTCTGGCTCGCTGACCGGGGCAGGCGAGGGCTCTGGCTCGCAGACCGTAGCTGACGAGGGCTCTGGCTCGCTGACCGGGGCAGGCTCTGGCTCAGGCTCGCTGGCCGTGGCAGGCGTGGGCTCAGGCTCGCTGGCCGTGGCAGGCGTGGGCTCTGGCTCGCTGGCCGTGGCAGGCGGAGACTGGGGAGCAGAAGCCTTTCCTCTTCTCCTCCTCAGCCGGGCGGACGAAGCTGGCAACGCTGGCTCGTTGGCCGTGGCAGGCACGGAAAGCCCAGAGGCGGAAACCGGGATTGAGGGAGGTGGTTCCCCGGCAGCGAGTTCTTTCAAGACTAGACACACATATTCCCTCCACGTGAGGTCTCCGGAGTTCGGCAATTCCCTCAGCTGGTATGTTGGTAGCCCGAGCTGGTAGATGGTCTTCAGGGACTTGTCGTCGAGCCGGTGTGGATGGCAACAGCGAAAAGAAGTGGGAGTACTCGCGGATGGTCAAATCCGCCTGGGTCAGTTCCGTAAGGTAAGCCGCTAGATCCATATTTTGGCGGTCTATCGTTCTGTTATGAACAGAAGGCAGCGAAGGCAGACGAGGAGACTGGATCTAAATGCAGGCTTACTTTATTGGAACAGAAAAACACAAAGGAAAACCCTCAATGGGGAAATAAACACAACACTGAGAATACGGGCAGGGAAAACATACCAGGCTAACAACGTTCAACGATAGACAGAGACTGAACAAACAGACAGGGTTTAAATACATAAACGTGGGACAAGGGGGCCAATGAACAAACAGAACACCAACAAGATAATGAGGGAATAAACAGAAACCAATAGTGAACTAATGAGGACAGGTGAAAACAATGACAGAGAACACGAACGCTAACAAGGAGACTATGGAGTTAAACAAGGGACAAAAATGAAAACTAAGGAGTAAAACAAGGGACAAAATGGTAAACAAAGGGGCAAAGGTAAAACAAGACAAGGTCATACATAACAGATATGCACTTAAGTACTTGCTTAAACCACTCAAAGCATCTTATTCATTTAACACATGCTTAAACCACTCAAAGCATCTTATTCATTTAACACATGCTTAAACCACTCAAAGCATTTTTTGCATTTTTAACCAGGCTTTAAGGACATGGATCATAGTTTAAAACAATGGAATTCTCATTACACATGTTTTTATATATAACACGTTTTACACTTATTCACTAAACTGGAAAACACTCTGGGCTATAAATCGTTAAATAAGATATGATTATTACTAAATTTACATACCCAGTCATCACGTGTGCCAAAATGTGGGCAAACAATGATCTACTATATATGCGTCCATCAAAAATAACCCATGACAAACATTACATTTTAACATTCAACTCTTCTGAACACGTTTAATGCAAATTATCAACATTTTGTGTAATATTTGAAATTTACCCAAAGAATCCTCAACCAATGAACAAAACCGGGAGCCCTCTTGCACAACACATGATCTCACGTTCTAACCAGCTCACATGTGTGTAACATAATAGCCGTCGCAAAACTCTTAAAGGGGCCATGTCCAATTTATTACCAGAGTTAAATTACATGAAATGTTTCTACTTGGCTACACTTCTAAATTGGAATGTTCTTGTTTTGTTGGGTTTCTTATTTTCAGATTATTTACCACCTACAAAGCAAGTGATCAGTGCAACATAACGAATACCACATAATTCAAAGTGACTGACTATGCATTTTGCTTTTGCTTTTGTCCTAAAGCTTCTTTTTAAGTGTTTGTTGATGTTTCTAAAGCAGTACATTTTGGAGTAAATCTGGGAACAGATTTAAAACTTGCATATTAGGATTGATTTTCATTACTGACAGGACTATACTGTAGATTCATGTTTAGTGTTTCTTGCCATAAAATTTTCAATTTGTTCAACGTACATGTCTGGGATTGGTTAAAGTATTCAACCACTGTAAAAGCAAATTGTAAATAGAAACCTAAACAGATCTAAACAGAGTTGTGTAATTGCCAGTTTTCCTAAAATGTATTTGTTTGTTTGTTTTAGTTTAACACTTTCAGAAATACAGTCAAGTATGGAATTAGTCATTGCAGAAAAAGCTCACTACTTTTCCATTTGCACATACATTAAAACATCCCACACTGCAATAATAATAAAATCTGCATTTCATTACTTTATAAGAATAAGGTTGATTGCAATTATCTGCATGTCTAGCCGATGTGATCTCGATAGATTATCTTTCCCTCTGGTGCTACACTTCCAGCTTCAGGCACAGGAGGCAGTGATTTGATTTTCCATTAACAAGACCAATTTTTGCAGCAAAACTTTTGACCTACTGTTGCCAAATTCATAGTCCAATCAGTCATGTTAATGTGCAAAAAGGAAAGGGGATCAGAGCTGTGGTTTTGATGTTCGCAAAAACATTCTGTCCTCTTTACTGTGCATCTATTCCAAAGAGATGCGAGAAATCCCCCTCCCCCCCAAAAAAAAGATAAATGGGGCTAGTCCCTCCCTGTTGTGTGTAATCATTGTACCAAGTCTCAAAGGAACGGAGACAACTGTGCTCAGTGCAGGAAAAGAGAATCATTCAAATTAAAAGTTTCCACTCTCCCTGGTGTGGCGTTAAGTTCTGAACATACCTGATAAGAGAAGCACAGAGTTTGCGGCCAAGCTCATTCCCCCTTAACAGGGGTGTGCAGCGGAGCCATTATCAGTATTTGTATCTGTATTCATTCAAATGATAAAATTATCTGTATCTGTCTCTGTATTCGGATAGAACCGGGTATGGGCGGGGCTTAAACTGGTAGTGTGTCAAAAGTAAAAGACACGGCCATTTTTACGATTTACTCTTACATTTATAGTTTCTATTAATAAAAACTGCTTGTGTATGCCTTTTCATAATAATAGCCTAATAATAATAATAATAATAATAATGAAAATAATAGGTATATATATTATTCTATATAAAAATGTATTACAAGTCAAGACCGCGGCCATCCGATCTGAAATCACAACGTGTGCATTTTCATTCATAAGTTTACACTTTAGAAATATTGGCTGCACAGATTCAGAAATTCGCTGTAATTTTGGATATGTTTATTTAAAATGTCAATTTAGCCTTGTGATTTTTGGATAATCAGTGAAACGAATATTGTTTATATTATTCAGATGAATCCGTTATTCATTTTGAAGTCATTATCCGTGCCTTTCTGAATAAGGTTTTCAGCTTCGGCACATCCCTACTCCCTACAACAGATCTGAGCCAAAGCACTCTATCATTTTTACTGTTTGACAGCAGCGGTATCGACAATATCTCACTTCGCAATTTTGCCCATCTTCATCAAATGTAGAGTAATCCAATTATCTAATAGCTGGATCTTAATTCATTTTGTAATTGCATTGCCTTTGTCACACACTGGGGATTTTTTAGGGCATATGGGGTATACTGTACCCCTGCAGTACTCTGTCATAGCAGTTTAGATGGTAAAAATTATCTAACAAAATGTTCACAATATGTGAAATGTGGAAAATATGTTTTTGTAAAGGAATAGGCATGAACAGCCACTTTTTCACCTTATGAATGCCAAATAGACATTTGCAGCAACATAAGTTAATGTTTATTAAGTTTATTAAGTGCTAAAATGCACTGGAATGCCTTGGTTTTGGATACAGTATTCTAATGGTGTTCTAAATGGTTCAGTTACACCTCCACTGTTTCTGTTCCAGTAATCAGACAGTGGGGCATCACTGAAACCGACGGGTGAATTAGACAACACTGAGTGATAACAATGTGAAGCCAGTACTGATCCAGAGCCCCGATCTCCTCAAGACCTGCTGCTGGCTTTCCTGTTCCTCTTCAGTATGGAGGAACCCTAACCCATTCCAGATGCTCCTGGAAAGAGCGACTCGAGGAGCAAGAAGAGGAGAGGATGAGCTCATTTTTCACTCTTGTTGGTGATAAATAAATAACACATGCATTCATTTGATTTTCTCCCTTCGTTCACATGTCCATTAATCAATGTGGTCTGTTACACCGAAGGAA
The DNA here is from genome assembly GCF_025860055.1 of Xyrauchen texanus. Classification (NCBI taxonomy): domain Eukaryota; kingdom Metazoa; phylum Chordata; class Actinopteri; order Cypriniformes; family Catostomidae; genus Xyrauchen; species Xyrauchen texanus. Next base: position 23,049,642 of record NC_068323.1, on the reverse strand, counting down.
AAAAGCAGAAGATAATAAGACGTGTTTTCTGAGAATATATCTCAAATTAATTAGTTGTTTTTAATTCCTGTTCCATTAAACTCACCTAGCTGAAGAGCAATTTTTTTCAGACATGTTTCCCTGAACAACTCTTTAGACTTCCATCAGGCCACAGGTTGTTCCGCCCCAAACTCATAGCATTGGTTGAGCCAATATTGCTGTGTCGGGCCACAGAGCCAGTGTTTAATCTTTTTACATACAAATGGTTTACAGCTGTCAATGCATATTATGCTTGGAAATAAAAATAAGTACACACTTCAGCTTTATTTCAAAATAGATTCTTAGAATTAAAATATTATAACACCATTTTGCTTCTCAAGTAAATGTATCTTGTTTTATGGATGTTTAGATATTTTGTACTAGATAGCAAGACAAAATTACTGTTGAAGAAACATTGTTGTGGAGTGTACTTCTCATCTGTTGAAGTGTGAGTGGAACTGAATAGAAGCAGCTGATCTCTGCTTAGAAGGTTTGGAGATGGAAGATTAGTTTCACCAATTCTGCTGTAGTTGTGCTGCAACCCTCTGCAGGAAAATCAACAATCATTTCCCAGTTGTTTAATGCAGATGTGGAAGCATCCATCATAGAAGTTTAGATGGTTGCTAAATTGGTGTCGGTTCAGGATATTTGGAAACAGAAGCAGTGTCTGTGTTATGTCTGTGAAATAGTTGGTACTTTTATCAAAGGGGGATTATGGAACCCATTGGTGTTAGTGAAACATTTCTATTATTTCCAACAAGATTATTTCAAATGCTGTCTGCCATTTGACATATTAATAACAAGTACACAACTTTAACCAAGTGAGTCAAATTTGATTGTGAGAGTATGGCACTTTTTAATGCAAAAGTAAATTGCACAGTGTCACTGGCATTATTATTTCATTATCAGCAACACAATTATGTTTTACAAGTAGCATTGAAGTCATAAACCTGACATTTTTCGCCCTGTAGTCCTGATAAGTAGTGGGCTTTAGACTACTGTTTGCTGCTTGTGTGCTGGTTTTGTTCACTGCCAAACCGACCTGTTGGCCAATGCTTCCGCTGTGTCTGAAAGCCATTGTTTTCTGTGATCAGCTACATTTTCCTTGCATGGTGGCCAAAACTTAAAATGTTTTAGAGGTTTAATTTCTTAAAATCATTTTCTAAGAGTAGGGGGCACATTATCAGGGAAATGAAAACAACATTTTTATTTTCACTGAAATTTTGTAAAGCGCAACCTCTTAATGAGATAGACATGCCACAGGTGAATTAAATGAAATAAAATGTATAATTATTCTAAGAAAAGAACAATTAATCAAATACATATTTTATAAAATATAACAAGAATAAGAAAAAGGAAGTGCAAGAAATAAAATAAATAATATTTTGTAATGTTAAAATAATAGTAATAATAATTTAGGATCTTATGGGGTAAAGGCTGTGGCTCAGGTGGTAGATCGGGTTGTTCACTAATCACAGGGTTGGTAGTTCAATTCCTGGCCCGCATGACTTCAAATGCCGAAGTGTCCTTGGGCAAGACTCTGAACCCCAAGTTGCTCCCAATGGCAGGTTAGCATCTTGCATGACAGCTCTGCCATCATTTGGTGTGTGAATGGGTGAATGAGACGCAGTGTAAAGCACTTTGAATACGGTTAAGGTTAAAAAAGCGCTATATAAGTACAGACCATTTACCATTTAAAGCTAATCATAAACTGTGATTAATCACTTTATTTGTCAGTCAGACGGCTCTTCCTGTCTAAGTAAGCCAAAATAAGGAGCAGTATGATCCAGTAAAATTTGTTTGGCTAAAAGAGACTTTCCCAACCCCAAACTTTAACTACCCCTAAATTCAGAGGGAAATTATAGGCTAACAAGAATACTGTTCTAACCCTACCCTCAGCACTAACCCTAACCCTTGCCCTAGAATCTGATTGATAGGAATGATAGGAACTTTTTTACTTTATTTCCAAGTGAAAAAATAAAGGGAAAGAAAAAAAGCTTTAACCTTAAAAAAGAAGCTTAAACCAATCTTAGCTGGTTTGGTGGTCCTAGCTGAACTCTCAACCTGGGCTGCAATTCCCAAAAACATTGTCAGCTTAAATTGTTCGTAGATACCATCGGCGCCAGTGGTTTCTACAATCTACTTGCTTTTGGGAAATGCAGCCCTAGTCAATTGACTAGTTGAAGCGTGGTTTTGGGCATTTAATCTGTTCAGACTGGGAGACCTGCTTGTGGACCATCTTAACCAGTGAATCACTAGCTTGGCTAGGCTGGACATGACCACCTTAAACCAGCTAAGACCAGTAAACCATCTTATGGTTTAATATGTTCTTTAGAGCAGAGTTGTTTGTGATAAATTGAGAACACCTGCTGACCATTCTTTCAAATCTCCACAAATCAGTTCTCATATTTTCTCATCTGAATACAAAGATGTTAGTGGAACTGCATGGCAGCAGCTGATCTTTGCCTGGAGGAAATTTCACCATTGGCACTGAAATTGTGCTGCAGACGCTCTGTGGGGAAATCAACAATCCCTTCCCTTGTTTCAGACAGATCTGTGGAAGCATCAAATATTTCCTATAGAGAGCAAGACCAGAGCCATTTTAGAGCTGGGCAGGGAAGCAAGCAGTCTGAAGCAAACATTCAAAGAAAACAGTCAGTGTCAGAGATGATTTACACAGTACGCCTGATTCAGGATGTCAGATTCCTATGACTCTGGGGCTGCGATGAAGTGGATGGCCTGGGGCAATGTCAATACTGGGGCTTTGGGCCCTTTTGACCCACTCATACAAGAGGGAGAGACCTTGACTAAGTCCAGGAAACAGCAGTGGAAAACATTGTAATCAAGGGCTTGGAGGTAAACCTAAGCCATACATAAGGAAGCTTTGAGATAGCATTTTGTTTGGGTCTTCAATTTCTAGATTTGCCAAGGTAGGCCACTCCAGAAGTTTTGCTCATTCATTTCCTGCATAGATTATTGGGCTTGAAATGAGTTAGTCAACCTCAGTGTCAGCAAATGTGTATATTGTGAACTTTTTGCAGAACATCATGCATCTGGGGTGACATATGACAACAAATGCCATTAGAAACAAAGATGCATGTTTGAAGAAACATACTTGATATATTTTAAGGAACAGATGGGAGAAAAAGCCGTAGATGTGTGTGTTCAGAGGTTCAGTAGTGATCTATCACTCTTGAGGGCAGCACAAACACTTCTCACGAAAAATGAACATGCATATACAGGTGAAACTCGAAAAATTAGAATATCGTGCAGAAGTTCATTAATTTCAGTAATTCAACTTAAAAGGTGAAACTAATATATTATATAGACTCATTACAAGCAAAGTAAGATATTTCAAGCCTTTATTTGATATAATTTTGATGATTATGGCTTACAGCTTATGAAAACCTCAAATTCAGAATCTCAGAAAATTAGAATATTACATGAAATCAATAAAAAAAAAGGATTTTAAATACAGAAATGTCGGCCCACTGAAAAGTATAATCATGCATATGTACTCAGTACTTGGTTTGGGCCCTTTTGCATTAATTACTGCCTCAATGCGCGTGGCATGGATGCTATCAGCCTGTGGCACTGCTGAGGTGTTATGGAAGACCAAGATGCTTCAATAGCGGCCTTCAGCTCTTCTGCATTGTTTGGTCTCATGTCTCTCATCTTTCTCTTGGCAATGCCCCATAGATTTTCTATGGGGTTCAGGTCAGGCGAGTTTGCTGGCCAATCAAGCACAGTAATACCATGGTCGTTGAACCAGGTTTTGGTACTTTTGGCAGTGTGGGCAGGTGCCAAGTCCTGCTGGAAAATGAAGTCAGCATCTCCATAAAGCTTGTCTGCTGAAGGAAGCATGAAGTGCTCTAAAATGTCCCGGTAGACGGCTGCGTTGACTCTGGACTTAATAAAGCACAGTGGACCAGCACCAGCCGATGACATGGCTCCCCAAACCAACACAGACTGTGGAAACTTCACACTGGACTTCAAGCATCTTGGATTGTGTGCCTCTCCATTCTTCCTCCAGACTCTGGGACCTTGGTTTCCAAATGAGATGCAAAATTTGCTCTCATCAGAAAAGAGGACTTTGGACCACTGAGCAACAGACCAGTTCTTTTTTTCTTTAGCCCAGGTAAGACGCTTCTGATGTTGTTTGTTGTTCAGGAGCGGCTTGACAAGAGGAATACGACATTTGAAGCCTCAGTCCACTCCTTGTGAAGCTCCCCACACATTTGAATGGCCTTTTCCTGACAATCCTCTCCAGGCTACGGTCATCCCTGCTGCTTGTGCACCTTTTTCTTCCACACTTTTCCCTTCCACTTAACTTTCTATTAATGTGCTTTGATACAGCACTTTGAGAACATCCAACTTCTTTTGCAATTACCTTTTGAGGCTTTCCCTCCTTGTGGAGGGTGTCAATGATGGTTTTCTGCACAACTGTCAGGTCAGCAGTCTTCCCCATGATTGTGAATTCAACTGAACCAGACTGAGGGACCATTTAAAGGCTCAGGAACCCTTTGCAGGTGTTTAGCTGATTAGAGTGTGACACTTTGAGCCTACAATACTGAACCTTTTCACAATATTCTAATTTTCTGAGATTCTGAATTTGGGGTTTTCATAAGCTGTAAGCCATAATCATAAAAATTATATCAAATAAAGGCTTGAAATATCTTACTTTGCTTGTAATGAGTCTATATAATATATTAGTTTCACCTTTTAAGTTGAATTACTGAAATTAATGAACTTTTGCACGATATTCTAACTTTTCGAGTTTCACCTGTAATTCTCACTCTTTCTCCTCGGGTTTCAGTCATTGTTTGCAAGAACAGTGTCATATATGAAAACACTGCTAATGATCTCAGACAATCTTAGCAAACTGTACTCAGAGCTCTGAGTTTAACAGCAGGTTCACTTAGCTTTTTGGGTCTGTGTATGTTACCATAAAAAGAAAATGACATGGAATGGCATTACATGAATTGTCATATGTGTCTTCATATTTCAGTTCAAACTCAGAAATGGTGTTTGAACAAGAAGATTCTCTTCTGTACTTGTCTATTCTTTTAGTCTCCATTTGTTGTTCTACTACAAAATAATATAATAGACATGCAGAACTTGCAGAAAGTCTGATTAAAGAAGAAACACACATTAAAAAACAAGAGAGAGCACACCAAGGGAAAAAAAGAATGGTTAGATGCTAAGCAACACGCAAAACAATATGGCGACAAGACAAAGTGAACACAAGGTAAACACAGAGCAAGGGAAATGAGGAACAGGTCTCGCTGATAATCAGCGAGTGGCATGAATCACTGTGCCTATTTATGCCATCTGTGAAAGCCTGGTGACACCTGTGACACAAAGGAAAAATTAAACAGACAGCATGTGGACACAAAAAACAAACCAGATCGGCTATCTGCTCCCATTAGGAGCATCTCCTGGAGCTCCCAGGTGGTTCAACCCTACGATGATGGAACTCGTCAATGAGGGTGTGATCTAGAATATTCTGAGCCAGAAACCAGGGTTTCTTCTAAGGACCGTAGCCCTCCCAGTCCACCAAATATTGGAATCCACTTCCCCTCCACCTGACATTCAGAAGTCGCTTGACAGTGTACGCAGGGGCCTCCACAATGAGATGCGGCAGTGGGGGAACAGGAGAGGGAGGATTAAGTACGAAACGGATGATGGGTTTGATTTTAGAAACATGGAAATCCATGTAGGCCCTCCTGTGCGTCAAGGGGAGTTTGAGGCAGATGGCCACCAGGCTAATGGCCTTTGTGATGACAAAGGGGCCAGTAGATTTAGTAGCCAACTTGGGACGTAACCTGAACCTTTTGTCCACAAGAGTAAATATTTGGCTCAAACCGGTGGCAGTCAGCCTGAACCTTGGTGTGCACCCCCCGCCTGAATGAGAGCCACTCTGGCATTCCATCAAGTGCAACAGCACATCTGGATGAATGTCTGAGTGTGGGAGGCATTAAGTTACTGTGATGAAAACGTGGTAGCTGGTAACCTAAGCTACACTGGAAGGGCAAAAGGCCTGTGGATGACATTGGCAATGAGTTATACGGTACTCAACCCATCAACAATGTTCTATCCAGGAGGATGGCAATTTGGGCAGAGGGATGATATTTGCCACCGTTGAGAACCGGTCAAGAGACCAGTAACGAAGTCCATGGCAATGTGGGACCAGGGTCTCAAATGTAGGCAAAGTGTGGCCACTTTGAAGATGCTAAAATATAACAGAGTATTCATACATTTTGGGTTTTGTTTAGTCACAACATAATTCCCATCTATCCATTTAACTTTTTCCACAGTTGTGATGACTATTATTCTAAAAAGAATAAACTCACTGAAGCTAAGCAGGGTTGAACCTGGTCAGAACCTGGATGGGAGAACTCCTGGGAAAACTAAGGTTGTTGCTGGAAGAGGTATTAGGTAGGTTAGCAGGGGGTGCTCACCCTGTAGTCTGTGTTTGTCCCTAACAAAACAGCATAGTGATTGGGACACTATACTGTAAAACGGCACCGTCCTACAGATGAAATTTTAAACCAAGGTCCTGAAACTCTGTGGTCATTAAAAATCCCAGGACACTTCTCGAAAAAGAGTAAGGGTGTAAGCCTTCTCAATCATGACCTCCTAATAATCCGCGTAGTGGCTAAAGCACAGGGCTGTTAATCAGAAGGTCCTTGGTTCAAACCCCATGGCCAACACCATTGTGCCCTTGAGCAAGGCACTTAACTCCAGGTTGTTCAGGGGGGATTGTCCCTGTAATAATTGCACTGTAAGTCGCTTTGGATAAAAGCATCTGCCAAATGCATAAATAAAATAAAATAAATAAATAAATTGGCTCTATAACTCGACTCTCTCCTCTCCACCAATATCTGGTGTGTGGTAAGCATTCTGGCATTATCCAGGTGGATGCTGCACACCGGTGGTGGTTAAGGAGAGTCCTCTGTTCACTATGTAAAGTTCTTTGAGTTTATTGTCAAATGTAACATTAATTAATTAATTCATAATTAACAACTTGTAGAACTGCAAATTCAACAAAAAATGTGTAACCCTGTTACGTCAATCATGTTACCTTTGGAAGGTATAATTATCTTCCTACATATACAGCATATACAGTATACAGTGCAATTAAGTAACTATTAAAAAAATATTTGTCTAATAGCATTTTTAAAACATTACAAAAATGTACTTTAAAAATCACTTTGAATATAAACTGAAAAGGGCATTTCAATTTTTTTTTCCCAAATCAGTTTTGCACTGTTATTCAAGCTGCACTGTGAGGAAGGGCAAAGAAAAACAGATCAGAGAGAAAAAGCAAATAAGATGTAAAATAAAAATGATGACAATTCAAGTTGCAAGGTACAATTGAAGTGGCAAATGCACAGCATAAAGGATGAGAGCATCAGAAAAGCATGCAACAAATCCTACCATTGCATGGTCAGAGTGCATGTGTAACATTTCCCAGGTACAATGAACACCCTCTAGCTGTTTATCTTTCTATCACTATGGCAGTGAAGAAGTAAGACAGGATTTATTATTTCACTGCCCTCACAGGTTCCTCCAGTACAAACATGACTACTCATAGAAAGAGAGAGACTTGTAGAGAAAATTAAGCTTAAGTCTAATTAACTCAACAAAGTGGAACTGCCCTATAGACAAACATGTTTGTTGTGAACTAGATTCTATGAATACTTTTACTTTAAAATAAGTCCCATTACATTCTATTGATGGTTTTTAGTGGTTGTCCATGTCAAAAGATAACCATTTGGATGGAACAACTGAAGATTATAAAAAGGTGAATGAACAGATTAATCACACTGTGAATTCTGTTACATTGGGTTTAAAGTTCTGCTGCTGTTAATAGGCCTGTGCTTACCAAAATTGAGGCTCGGTTAAGGCTCAGGGTTACTGACCAGAAGGTCAGGGGTTCAAGCCCCAGCACATCCAAGATGCCTGTTGGGCTCTTGAGCAAGGGCATTGACCCTATTTGCTCCAGGGATGCTGTATCATGGCTGACCCTATGCTCTGACCCCAGCTTAGCTGGAATATGCAACAAAAAAAAAGATTTTCATTGTATATGTTTAAGTTCCTGATTCCAGTTGAAATGTCCACAGAGTGATGGCAAAAGCAAGTTGTATTTATGTAATACAGTCAGGACAAAATTACTATTTTTAAATCCTGGTCGGACACTTTTTCACATCCAAAAAAGAGGTAATGTCTGGGTAAAAGAGGATGTATGTCACCATAGGCTAGGGAGTAGCCTCCAAGATAGGAGTTCTGGTGCCATGGAAAGTAGTGCAATTCAGATGTTGCATTTACACTCAAAAATTACTTTTGAGGTTAGGTACTGACGGTTAGGTTTAGCGTTGGGGTTAGGGTATAGAGTTAATAAAATATGCATTTCTGTTAACTGCATTATATCATTTACTACTAAAAGTACAACTCACATTTGGCTCCACTCTGTGCACATTTCTCATGAAAACAGTAGCTCAAAAGTGCCCATATGTTCAACAACATGTCCTGCTTCGAACACTGGGGGCAGTGATTACAATTTGGGTAAACAGACCGATTTCAGCAGTGGCATTTTTCTTATGTACTGCTACCGAATTCACAGTGTGATCAGTCTGTTTATGAGAGTGTCAGTTTAACCTTTCTATAATCAGTTGCTCCAATAAAACAAAACCTAACTGGGTCATCTTTTGAAATGGACGATCTCTCCAGTGATCCAATAGTGTTATGGGGGGGAATTTAAACTTCTTTAAAAAGTAAAGGTAGGCCATATAATGGTCTTAGAGAGTTGACTCTATTCTGTAGAATTTTGCTTATTCAGTGCAAGACAATGATACTTTGAGATGGGAGAAAAGGCAGGGAAACCTCTTTCCAGTTACATAAAACAGAGAGACCATTCCTTCAGTGAAGTCTTCTGGAGGCAATATATTTACCTCTTCCACAGATATTATTAAGGCCTTTAAAAAAAAATATTTTGATCTTTATAGTTTCACACCTTTGTCTACCGATAAGGGTAATAGCAACTTCATAGAACTATTAGACCTTCCTAAATTGACAAAATGATCAAAAGGACTTTCTCGACTCAGATATTTCTTTGGAGGAGCTTGTTGATGTAATTAAAGGATTGCCAACAGTTAAGGCACTGGGGAAAGATGGTTTTGCCCCAGAATGTTTTAGTTAACATTTAGTTCATTAAAGAAAGGTGAACTACTGCCAACCATGACCCAAGCCCTGATCAATCTCATTATTTAAAAAAAGATAAAGACCTAAATTAATGTATAAGTTATCATCCAACTGACCTGATCCAGAATTCCAGGTTTATTCATGGGTGTAGTTCTCCTGATAATATTAGACATTTTATAAATAATTTGTGGTCAGTAGCGAATGATCAGAACTCGATACTGCCATCTCACTTGTCGCTGAGAAGGCGTTTAATAGGGTGGAATGGGACTATCTTTAAAGATTTTGGAAATTTACAGGTTTGGGAACACTTTTGTTGGGTGGATTAAGTTACTCTACAAACGTCCATCATTGGCAGTGAAAACTAATGGATTAATTTCAGATTATTTCTTGGTAAGGGAAGCCGGCAGTGCTGTCCTCTCTCTCCTTTATTCTGTCTTGCCCTGGAACCATTAGCAGCTGCAATAAGAAAAGAGGACGATTTCCTTGGTATTGTAGCACGAGGTGTGGTGCATAGACTTTTACTCTATGCAGATTAAATATTATTAATGGTCTCCGACCCTAGAAGATCTATGCCTAGCCTTCACAGAATTATTAATTATTTCTCAACATTTTCGGGATACAATGTGAATTGTTCAAAATTGGAAGCTCTTACTGTCACCTCATATTGCCCAACCACAGCTTTCCAACCTGGTGACTTTCAATTGCCCAAACAAGGCATTATGTATTTAGGCATATTATTTCCAGAAAATTAATATAGAGAGATTTAGTTAGAATTCATTTTGACCCATCAATGAAAAAAGTTCTCGTGTGATGTTGACAGGTGGGCTTCACTACATTTGTCTATGGCTGGGAAGGTCAATTAATTTAATCCACAATTTCAAATATCTACTACAGTCTCTCCATCTAGAATTTCCTCTTTCTTATTTTAAACAATCTGATAGAATATATAAGTATTTTATTTAGAATGGTAAACAACCGTGGTTACATTTCATTAAGTTACATAGTAATAAAACAACATTTTGGGGAGGCCTAAATCTCCTTTGTCAATTGGTCTATGCTTTTAATCTTAGACACTTGGTCCATTGGTCTCTTCCACCTGAGAGAGCCCCCACATGTTCAAGACTGAACATGTGGTCTTTGCCCCAATTTCACCATTGCAAAGTCTTTCAAATAAATTGCCTTTAGAAGTAGAAATGCATCCCATTATTTCACACGTACATTCAGTTTGGACAAAGATTTCCCGTATGTTCAATTTTGAAACTTACCTAAATGTTTCCTCAACCATATGGCTAAACCCCAAATTATATATTAACAAGTCCCCCTTTTGCTGGAAAGAATGGAGAGGGGTGTTGCTACATTTTGTGAACTTTATGAAAACTGATCTTTGATATCATTTAAAATGTTAACACAGCAATTTGGGATTTCTTAGTCTCAATTTTTCAGGTATTTACAGTTGCCCCATCTACTTTGCACTATTTTTGGTGGTAGTACACTGCCCCCTAAAGCTACAGACACCCTCTGTATGGTGCTCATAGCCTTTGGAAAGGGGCATGAAGTGTCAGTGTATTATTACTCGTTGATTCAGAGTCTTGGGGATGGAGCCTTAACAGTTCTTAAGAGGTTATGGGAAAGAGATTTGAACTTGGTATTGGAGGATGGGGAGTGGGAAAGAATAAAAAAGAAAGAAAAACTATGTCTAGGGATGCAAGGGTAGGCCTTATTCAGTTTAAGATTTTGCATTGTTGCTATTGGACTCCCTCTAGAATGTTAAGGATTGGTTTAAAAGATATACCTACCTGCTGGAGATGTCAGTTGGATGATGGAGATATAGCCCATGCCCTGTGGTTCTGCGCTAAGAATAAAGAATTCCGGTTAAGAGCCCAGATTTTTATCTGTGAGGTTTTGGATACTCAAATGTATTTCTGCCCCAGACTACAGTATGTATATTGGGTAATGGTTCAGGTTAAAGTAGCTGATAAATATACAAAAAGCTGGGCCCAAACTAGTGTAATGATTGACAGACTAATAATTCTATAAAGGTGGAAGTCAATTGGCGCTCCCTCATTTCAAGAACGGTTCACTGAATTGGGCAGAGTTGCATTTGAAAATATGTCAAATAAACAGCTTGAAGACTAGATGCATATGGTAAGAAATGGGACAAATACATGACCTTTCTGGAAGGCTCTTCGTGAGGGCCATCTGGAGAGAAACTTTCTCTTTGTGTTTAAATGTGTATACTCAGGCTTGGACCACAGGAAAGTTTGTTGGGGGTTGGGGACTGGGAAAGGGATAATGGTTGACTATGCAATTATATTTTGATTTGGTCAGTGCTATGTTTGAGAATCGACCAATATAAATGGTAATCTGAAAAATTTTAAATATGCACTGAATGTTTCACAACAAACAAACAGATATGCTTTTCTAAATGGCTGTTCTTTTTTGTGCTGACAAAACATGTAAGCTTAATTTTCTATGAAATTCCCTTTCTTTCTACAAGTAGTTTGTACAGGAGAAACCTGAAAGTGCTGTGAAATATTAAAACCTGTCTTAATTTTATATTCAGTACCACAGTGTTGAAAAAATAAACAGCTTTTGTACCTGGAAAAGTCACACATGCAGTCCGAGCATACAATGGTTGGATTTGTTGCATACTTTTCTGATTTGCCACTTCAATTGTACCTTGCAACTTGACTTGTCATAATATTTACATTACATCTTTGCTTTTTTCTCTATCCAGTTTTGCAGTGTGCAATCATGGATTGTTGGAATCATATACGAAATACCTTTTTCGGTTTGAAATGTAAAGTATTTCAAGTGATTTACATCGCAAACAAAATATTACATTGTTTTAGAAAAATAATGTGTTTAAGAGCTGATTAATCAAGCCCTGCATCTCTATTCACAAACTAGACACACTAAATATTATGTGAAAAGCACAATTCATAAGTCAATGAAGATTTTGTCATACACCTGGGCACAGCTCAGGACTGAAAAGTGTGAAGCTTAGTAGTGCAACAGTGATCAATAATCTTGTATGTTGTAATTTTAAATGTTTTATATATTTATTTACCTATGGGCATTTTTAAATAAAGTTGCTATGCATTAAATGTATTAAAGTTTGGAAGCAATTACCTTAGCAACAGCAAACTCATAAAAAGTTCACAATGTAGCAACAATGAAAAGGTTGCCATTCAAAGTATATTTAGTTTTTATCAAATAAGTCTGTGAGTCACTTAATTGGAGGCCGCTATCAGTTGGAACATAATTGTGCCGTTCATTGACAACGTGATTATTGTTGCCTGAACTGTGACTCAACCCATAGTGACTACAAAATTGACATGGACTTTGACATAAAGAGACAGTCTTGAAACAGGTCAGACCAACGTCTGCTTTGTTGTGCCTTCTGGCATTGGACCTATCACACACCTAATCCATGTTTACACTGCACTTCCTGTCATTGCCGAACGATGATTGATGAGTGCGAGTGAAGAACAGACAATCTGAGGAAGAAAAATAGATTACAATCTGGAATGCAAAGAAATTATAATAACTAATGAAAAGGCTGCGTGATGTACACAACTTTCTGAAAGCTTTTTTGGATCTTGTGTTAACTTGTGTTTAGTAAAACTCTTTGTACGAAACTACAAATGTTTTACTGTCTTGAAAATCCACTAAATAAACACCCCAAGCATAATTCTGATGTGTTGAAAATAGATAGCATCTATTAGAAAACATGTCCTGGTTTTTTAATAAAAACGTCAAGTGTTAACGCAAGGGAACTAATTAGTCATTGTTGGTTGTTATTAATCAGCAAGAGGTCAAATGGCAGGTTAGCATGGTTTATTTAGCATTTGCTAGTAGAAGGAACTACCTGAATATGCTTCTTTCTCCATTGGTGCCAAAATTGAATGCCCTGCAGCTGAGTGAATTGGTCATTTCTACTATGCAAAGGACTTCCAATTTCTCCATGTTAATACCAGATGCTTGAGCATTTTTAGCGCTTCAGTAAGGAATGCTTCGCCATCCAACAAGAGGATATCCCCCTCGAGCGTTTTGCTGTCCGAACTTGAGCATTTTCGGCACTTCAATACGGGAAACGTGTACTATGTTTCACTGTCCAGTTGGGTACAAATCCCATTAAACATGTCTTCATAGATTGGATAACATATTACACTCGATACTTGAACGTAGGGTTTATTTGAATTTTAAATAATTTTACTGCTTTGGTTTGAACAGATGTTCCCATTTATGACATGTCCCCAGCCCACTCCGCAGTTACAAATTTTTTTCTTCGGAGCCGAGTGGTGTTGAGCAGTGAGTTCCACTGCCGTTCCATTCACCTCACAATGAGAACCGTATGCTGTTGGACATAGGACGCATTGCAGCGGCTTTCTCCCCCTCTGCGCAACTGAAGCAGAGTACCCCCCCTGTGCGCTTCGACAGCTGAAAGAGTATATGTTCTTGCAGAAAAGAGTCAATTTCCTTCTAAAAGAGTGCGTACTGATGGAGAACATCTTTTTGAAGATGCCTATCCATCTGTATGTAGTGGTTGCGGTCGCTGCGGTTCCGCCTTGTGGATGTTCGTGTTCTCACAGTGAGAACATGACCATGGTTCTACAGCCCATACTTCATCATGCCAAAGAAAGGCGGTGGGTTGTGGCCAATCTTGAACCTGCGAGTGCTGAACCGGGCCCGACACAGACTCCCTCTCAAGATGCTGACTCAAAAGAGCATTATGTCATGCGTTCGGCATCAAGATTGGTTCGTGGCAGTAGATCTAAAGGACGCATAATTCCAAGTCTCTGTTTTACCTCGGCACAGACCCTTCCTGCAGTTCACATTCGAGGGCCGGGCATGTCAGTACAAGGTCCTCCTCTTCGGTCTGTCCCTGTCCCCTCGCGTCTTTAAGAAAGTTGCAGAGGCAGCCCTGCTAAGGGAAGTAGGCATTCGCATCCTTAATTATTTTGACAACTGGCTGATTCTAGGCCACTCTCGAAACCTGTTGTGTGTGCACAGGGACCTGGTACTCAGGCACTTCAGATGGTTGGGGCTTCAGGTCACCTGGGAAAAGAGCAAGCTCTTCCCGGTTCAGAGCATCTCTTTTCTCAGGATGGAGTTAGACCCTGTCTCCATGATAGTACGCCTCTCGGACGAGTATGCGCTGTCGGTGCTGAGCTGCCTAAGGTCCTTCAGGTGGAGAACAGAGGTTCCTGGGGCATATAGCATCCTCGGCAACGTTCACCCCACTCGGGTTGATGCATATGAGACCGCTCCAGCTCTGACTTCAGACTTGAGTCCCGAGATGGGCATGAATCTGGCCATCACGCCGATCTGCCACCACACGTTCAGCCCTTGGACAGACCTTGCATTTCTGCGGGCAGGGGTCCCTTACAGCAAGTGTTCAGGCATGTCGTTGTTACGACAGACGCCTCCAAGTTAGCCTGGGGCACAGTGTGCAACAAGCACACAGCCGCTGGCTCCTGGACAGGACCACGACTGCATTGGCATATCAACTGCCTCGAGTTGTTGGCAGTATTGCTGGCCCTGCGGAGGCTTTTACCATTGATCCAGGGCAAACACGTGTTAGTACGGATGGACAACACGGTGACGGTAGCATATATAAACCAACAAGGTGGCTTACGGTCGCGTCGCATGTCGTAACTCGCTTGCCGTCTCCTCCTCCATTGAAGGAGGTAATTCATTTATAGGTTTTTCAAATGTCATTAATATCACTTTCCAACTGGTTTGTATTTTGTAATGTCATCTTTAACTAACATACGCCATTTCCTTAAAGACATTCAATTAACTTCAACATTTAACATTATGTAATCAAATTATACTTCCTTAAATTACAAAACAATTATATCAATTTAAATGCAGAGTTCAACATGGAATACATAACATGTCCTAGCCAAGCAACACCAAAATTGATAAATGGGAATGCTAACAGATTTCCATGGTATTGTAACGCTCAGCCTAACTGAAAGGTGATGCTACACAAAAAATACTACGGTCTTGACCCTATGTTTGAATGGTGATGCGAAGTTTATCAAAAAAGAAGAAGGCTAGGAAGACAATAAATATATTTAAACCACAAGTGTATTTACATCTAGAAAAAACCATCAAAGTAAATCCAGAAATATATATATACAAATGTACAAAAGACAAACAAGAAAGAAAGAAAAAGATAAATACTATAGGTGTATGAAAAGCGGATGAATTGACTGTTGGAGTCCTGTACAATGTCCTGTTTGTGTGTGTGTGTGTGTGTGTGTGTGTGTGTGTGTGCATTGAATCGGCCTCACCGGTGGATATGTTAAGTCCGGGAGCACGACGTGAAGCAGCGCTGTTCTGTGATGAGTCCCAATGGCAAAAAACTACCAAAACAACGATTAATCCACAGTGGAACATACAATCACAGACTGGAACAGTAGGCTTAGTTGAACAGCTTAGACGATCGATCGATTAAACATCAGAGGGCAACGGGTCACCAGGTACGGAGTTTTTCGGTTCCTAAAATACGGAAGTAAAGTCGTGTCAGCTGATTCGAGTGACGTCACGGGGGATTCTCTGGTGCAGTGCGACAAATTCTCGCTTGAATAAAACTAGAACCAATACACTTTGCTAGGCAATAAACAAAGGAAAAATACATATATTAATTATGGCTGTCTTATAAGAACAATTTAGATCCTTTACAGCAATATACATATTCCACCCTTCTGTGGCTGCGCTACAGTATTATACATGTAATTGAGTTTCTTCCACAGGAACACCCTCAAGTCTCGTTCAAAAAGCTCAAATTTAGGACCCCCTGCCCCCTCTGTATCTGTTTTATTTCAAAATACAAGTTATTTGATTCATATTGTAAGCATTAGTGGAAAGCTAGCAAAGATCTCTTTTTAACTTTCCTCCTCCACAGATTTGTTTAAAAGAAAAAATCTGACAAAGTGACTCACTTTTTCTCACAAGAGGCACATTGCCAGTTCATTCCATTTGGAATGGAGCAGCTTTTATGCTAGCAGTGTGGAGCTAATCATACAGACACTTACACAAGCTCAAAGCCTCACATTTGAAGACACTTAACCAAAAATTGTTTGGAAAATATGGTCAGTGACCATAACCAGTGTACTCAAATGTTTCAGTGAGTTTTGTACAGTAGGGTATATGGAATGCCTGTTTGTGGTAACTGCACACCAATTTCCTTTAAAAGACCATTAATTGTGCTTGTAATCACATTGACAACAGCAATTAGTTATAATTGAAAACATTTCTTTGGGGTCTTCTGGAAGACTTTGGAAGCACTGAAGTGAGGGACATTTGGTGCCGACTTTTGATATTTAATAGTGCTATTAGTACTGTAGCTATTGCTCATAATTAGAGTTAAGAATTTAAATAAACCCTTAAACAATGTACATACTAAACTTTCTTCTAATAGATTTGAATGATACCTCATAAAGTGTGACTTCAGGTGACCTATTACTTTTCTAAGGAATTGGATTTACGATTTTCGCCTGATGTCTAATCGATATCAAGGGATCAGTATATCAAAAAGACTTGGTTGTGGGCTCTTTTGACTTGGACCAATAAGCAACTGCTCATAAAACCTTAGCACCATGGTGGAAATTTTTGCATGGGCAAAATCAGTGTAAGCTGATATTCTAGTCGGAGCTAGTCTCCCAGCCTGATCTGGCTAGTGTGTTTGCTGGTTTTACAGGGTTTTGAGCACTTGACAGCAGGTCAGGCTAGGAGGCAAGCTGGCTGACCAGGCTGGGACCAGCTTGACAAGCTAAGACCAGCAAACCACCTTTAAAACAGGGGAGCACGATTCATATGCCAGAAAATGTAAGAAAATTGGTTAAAGACTCTGATATATCCAAAATGATCAATGTCAAAATCTTGTCCTTTAATGCTTCGCATTTCATTTTGCTCAAAGTGCATCTCCTTGAAGATCTGTCGTTTTAGTTCCGCTGACTAATCTGAAGGTCATTGGCTAACAATATTAGAGCTTCAATGCAAACACAAAGCAAAACATCAGTGGGCAAGTGCATAACAAATTCAATTTGATCCCATTAGTTGACCAAGATGAGAGCAGGAAATTATAAATTTAACCAGATTAATGGGGAATTACAGGGACATCCATTTATTTCAAATGGATTACTGATTTACAGTGGCATTTATAGCAGAGATTCAGGTACGATTCTGATGTTTAAATTTATGGTCTTAGCAGATTCTCATTGTAAACTGGTCATTTGCAAGCATAGGAGTCAGCCACTGGGTGTTTACGAATCTCTTCAAACCATCAGACTCAAGTTTATTTGGCAAGTTATAAGACATTACTGGCCTCTAATTATCTGAATACAAATGTCATGTGTCTTAAGAAGATGTGAGGAGTTGAAAAAGAGAGATTACTGGAGTGCCATCAAGGCAGTTTCAGAGTGGGTACGGCACATTGCCTTCACATGCTTCTCTGGGTCGATGAACTTGAAGAGTGCCTTTTCAGCCTCACAAACCATTTCTTATCAGTGAGAAAGTCAGTTATAAGAGAACACTCAGCTGTGGAAGCTTTGAATGTAGCATTTTTGGTGGTGTTTTTAATCTACAAAAAGCAGTGCCACTCTGAAAGGGATTTTCTTCCGAAGAGCCTGACATGTAAACCAATATTGATCAAACTAAAAGATGATTGGGTAAAACTTTATTTTATGGATCAGAATTGGATAAAATAGACAGTAATTAAAGACTAATAATTAGACTTATAAGGGACTAGGTACGGACTTGTTTGGGATTATAAAGTATTTATTAATCCTTTGTGCGTTGATTTCTTACCCTTGCCTAATAGCCTCTTCTATTATTTGTTAAATAAAAATAAATAAATAAAAATAAAATGAACTTAAGTAAAAACAAAAGATCCCAATAGCCAGTAAGGTGCAAAATACATGCTTTATAGGTTCCCATTACAATATGTGAATGTGAAAATGTATAAAATAAATATAGAAGGCAGAGACGTTTGTTGCTTAGTGTAAATATAAAAAGAAATTAAAATAAAAATCATCCTATTGCACTAAGGGTGAATAGTGTTAGATGCAATATGTACCCCTAATTAAATACTACAATACAGTACAGGGGCAGGGGCATCACTGCAGCATGTATATTGTGTTTATTTAGAGTCCCACAAACACCCTACACCAACCCTAACCCTAAACCTAATCCTGACCTTCCCTGCTTTGTTGAAATACTACATGCATTCTATATGTATTTCATACTTATAAGCCTCGCAATCAGACAGAGTACTGAGAACATATAAAGGATACATTTTGCATCATACTAGCTATTTATATGTTTTGTTTTTAGCTAAGAAATTCATTGTCATGACAAAAACAAATATAAAGGGTCTATAAAGTAAGATTAAAAAATCAACCAATAAAGGCTTAATAAATACTTTATCATGCCAAACAAGTGCAATTATTAGTCATGAATGGTAATTAAATATGCTAATAATTTCTATCCTAAACCCTTAGCCTAACCCTCAAATTACTTTCACTTAATTCTTTGAACTAATGTGACGTGATAAGCACAGCGAGTAAAATTTTTGAAAACATTTGAGTAGAAGTTGCTTTCAAGGAATTTGGCACATGGGGTCCTAATTTAGGTAGAAACACATTTGGAAAAACATTGTGTTTTTTTATTTATTTATGTGTGTGTGTGTGTGTGTGTGTGTGTGTGTGTGTGTGTGTGTGTGTGTGTGTGATCCTGTTGAAATGAAAGTGGAAGGTGGTGTTTTACTGTAAAGCACCACACAAAGAGTCCATACCACATATACGCTACTTTACAGCTCCAGAATACTTGCGTAATGTGTGAGTAATAGACAGAAGCCTATGCATTTACATTGCTGATTTCAATCTTGATCTAGAACTGAATTGAATTTGCAATTTTGGTCTGGGTTTCTTGTGTTACCATATTGTAAGCATCCCAAGACTAGCTATCATGCTAACAGAGCTCACCTGTGCGAAGTTTGAAGTCAACGTGCACAGCATAAAGGCCAGATAAAATAGATAATCTACTTAAGTACAGAGGACTGCATGAGGTTGTGGGGTGAAGTATCCAGTGTATCCCCCTCAGCTTAGGGATAGTGGATTAGTGGCATTTTGAGTCATCAAAATGTCCGTATGTCATCTGATGTCTAGTCTGGGGCATAACGTTAACAGTGCTTGGTTTTGCTTAAGGCCCTTTCCTGATGACATCAGAAATTAGATGTCAAGGACTATCTCTAAAGAGACGTTAATAAGGTCAAGTATTAAATGAATTGCTGCCTCAGCAAACCCATTTAAATTTCAGCCAGCACAAACAACACCTAATTGAAAAGAGACAACTGACCATATGAAGAAGCTTGTAATGATGCTGCTGACATAGGCAATGTCAATGACGATGAAGTGAGAACCAAAGTGCAATTTATTAAATAAACGTGAAATCCACGTTTATGGGGGGTCTTGAGGCATGGTGTAGCGAGTCAATGGAAGGTGGGGCCTTGAGAGGCTCGAGAGGTGGAGCTGAGGAAGGTGGGGTTGTGAGAGACTTGAGGGCTGGAGCCATGGAAAGCAGAGCCATGAGAGACTTGAAGGGCAACACCATGGAACTTGGTACTCAGAGAGTAGCCGAAGACTCGAAGGTCCAGGGTGGAGCCAATGGCATGAGGATCAAGGTGGCGCTGGAGGCTCGGAGGGAACATAGTGGAGCCGAGGGAACGCAGAACCGAGGCGATGTTGAAGGACTGACAGGCCAAGGCGGAGTCCAGGGCTTGGAGGGTCCAGGCGGTTCGGAGGGTTGAAAGTTCCTCTTGCCTGCTCAGGAGAACTAATGGTGTGTACAATGGTGGGAACCATCTCCAGGTCCAACTGCTCAGATGTGGCCGTGGCATGGAATAGACTCAGGCATAGCTGTGACGTGGCATGGAGCAGGCTCAGGCGTGGCTGTGACGTGGCATGGAGCAGGCTCAGGCGTGGCTGTGACGTGGCATGGAGCATGCTCAGGCATTGCTGTGACATGGAATGGAGCAGGCTGAGGCGTTGCTGTGACAGGACATGGAGCAGGCTGAGGCATTGCTGTGTCATTGCATGGAGCAGGCTCATTTTCCGGAGCAAAAGATGGCACTAGCTCAGTGACCATGACATGGAACTCTGGCTTGGTGGCCATGACGTGAAACTCTGGCTTGGCAGCCATGACGTGAAACTCTGGCTCGGCATCCGCCTCCCCCACAGTGAACGTGGAACCAATGATCTGCAGGGTGAGGTCAATATATTGAGCCAGATTGAGGGGACTGCGGCTACCAGACATCAAGGAGTCATTAAGGCTCATTAAGTCCAAATTGGTAACAGTCCTTGAGGGCCACCTCATTAAAATCCACCTGGTAGGCCAGAGCGCAGAAGTCCTCAAGTCCTGACGTAGGTGCAGGAGCTGGATTGCTGAGTTAATTTGCGGTCAAGTGTTCTGTAATGATGCTGCTGTTATAGGCAATGAGGATGAAGTGAGAAGTGCAATTTATTAAATAAATGTGAAATCCAAAACCCTAATTATAAACGTGAACTAAGCTAGACATAAACATGAACATGACTTGACTAAAACATGGCTTGACATAAACAGCTACACTCACATTCAATCCTTGACCAAGTACAATTTTAAACACGAGGGCATAAATACTGGACACAGGGGAACATAAACCAATGAACAAACAGAACACTAAACAAGATATTTAAACAATAAACCAATAAAAACAAAACACATGAACATGGAAGGAAAACAGGACATCACATGACTAGGAACACATGACATACAGGAACCAAAATCTTCCAAATAAAAGACATGAAATACATGAACACACACATTAAACATTACACCGCTAACTGGACAAAGACTGTTTAAAGAAAACCAGTTTTGAAACCAAATAATCAAAAGACAAAATACTCTATCCTCTGATTTTGGCACAAGTAAAATTCAACATGGAGTGAAAGAAAGTTGTGTTGAAGCCCCCAAAACACTAAAAAGAGCCCCAGTGGCCTAATGAAAAAGGCACTGGACTCCCAACACAGTGGTGATGGGTCCTATATGGAGTGTGTTTCAGCAGAATGGGATTGGGCCTATAACTAGGGTTGCTAACTGCCCCATATTAGTTGAGAACTGGGTTTCCGTTGTCCGGTAATTACCGGACATTGGCCGGTAAAACAATTAAATGTCCGACAAAATTAAATCTCTCCGGTCAAATTGTCTGATTAAAATTGCCTAATAATCCCGTCCCCCTAACACAATCTGAATTTGAGAATAAGCCTAAAATGTATAAAGCAAAAATACACCGATCTCTTGCTATGTTATAAAGGAACAGGCTCTATCGTTTGAAAGTTATGAAACAACATCGCATGCTGCATTTCAAATAAAGCGCACGCCTAAAACGGCTGCAATATAGACCTAAACAACGAACGATTGAGTGAGACGTTTCAAATATGGCCAGGCCCAGGCAGACTAGCTTTAAAAGCTTTTTTCAGAGGCCAGACGATGGTGAATCAGGAACATCTCATCATAGATAGATCAGTGCTTCTAATCCGCGCATTCGTGCAGTTTTTTTCTCTATCATCAAAACTGAATAGCCTATGTTCATCAGTGCATGGTTACAGTCTATATCAAGCAGGGACACGTTTGTGTGCATTTTATTTTGTGATTTCACCGAATTAATAGAGAGTCTCCGCAACGGCGATAGATTGAAACGCAGCGTCCTAGTGAAGATTGCGCAACTTCGCAGCAGCGTCGTCCATGCAACTGATAGCAGCGGACACGAAGCTCAGCTTGATTTAAAAACAACAGATTTCAGCGCTAGATCTCTTATTTAATAATGGACTAAATGAATGATCTGCTAGTTAACTGGAGATGTTTTATTTATTTGTATTAGGTACATCCGTGCCTCAATGTTTCAAAAAGTGAATGTGTGTGAAACCACAGTAAAAAACAATTGGCGTTGATTGACGCCAATCGGACGTTCATGTTTTTTTTTTCGTCTATTTGAAAGTTAAGCTAATAATAATATGTTGCATTCTATACGGCCTGATTATGTCATTTTTTAAGTTACATAGACTGCCTCCAGTTTTCCTCAACTTGACTAATTAAGAGGCGATATATTTGACCGGCATATCATCAAAATGTCCGTAAAACGAAACCTCTGACCGGCACCATTTTTTTCTAGTGGAAACTCTGGTTGAGACATCCTTTATTTTTGCTTAAATAAAGATGTCCACACACATATTGTCACGTATGGAAAACCCTAATGGACCGGGCGGATGAAATGTCCCATGGCAAAATGCTCAAGGGTTGTTGGACAATGAAACTTCCAGAAATTGATGGATCAAACCCATTCTTTGCTAAAATCTGTTTATGTATGTGTAGGTGGTGAGGTGTAGTGTTTAACACTCATAAACTAGAATAGAAAGTACCTAGGGTCATTTTCATGTTGACTGTAACCTCAGGTTGTTTGAAGTTGATTGGCCCTGTGAAAATGTCCAAACATTTCTGAGAACATTGAGTAACAGTTCCAGTAGCACTTCCACTTGAGCACAGTCTGGGACAGTAGGATTACAAACCTTTTCTGAGATTTTCTCAGCACGTTTAGCAAACCATTCTCAGGGAGGAGAACCGCTGCTGTGGAACAGCGTCAGTGGTTTGGCTAGTCACAATTGGTCACTTGCTCAGTCAGTCCATATTAATCACAATTTAGCATCACCACAAGACTGTTTCAATAAGCCCAGATTGAGAACCATATGAAAACCGATCAGCCCAATGGCGGAAAAGCTCCTAAAGCGCGAAATTGTGGAAACAAATTCCACAAGCACTAGTTTAATTACAATATATAAAGATTCTCTTCAGACTCGGATGGAGAGGGAAAGAGAGCATGTTCTCTTGGTGACAATGAAAATGGAGAGGTGGAGCGAACTCACTGCTTTATTAGGAACTGTTGGAGATTGATTTCCTGTCTGAGTTGGGATGAGATGGATGGGGGTTTGGAAGATGGTGCCTGGTGAGTGTATATTGTATTACCAGTGTCTAGGAACTCCAGAGCCATGGTTAACATTGTCTCAGTAATGAACACATTAGTCTATGACTCCTTATCCATATTTGATGAGGATCTCTGAGATAATTAAGCAATTTGACTTTTTGTTAGACCCAACCATCTCAGCACTTGGGTTGATATTTGACATGGTACAAACTTACGCAGCTGTAAGTCTCTCGAATAACTCTAGACCTTCACCTCCAATAGACACTTAAGGTCTCCCAGGGCTGAACAAAATGGATGGCCCACATCTAAACCGTAATATGTTTAGGATCCATTTATGTCTATTTGCCTCCCAGTGGTATTGATCTGTTCTATTTAATTTCAGGTCCTTATGAAGCTGCTCTCTTAAAGTGCTTCTGTCGTTATATACTAAGAAGTAAAGCCTATTAGAGACATGAAAACATGAAATTAAAATGTACCCTATTTACTGTTTTATAAATTTTGCTGGTCTTATTTTGCACGATCAGTACACATAATAAATAAATAAAATAATAATTAAAATCAAACACAAAAGCCGCTGTGAATTCACATTACTCACTTAGGTCAAGTCATCACCCAAACATTTTTGTCTTCATAATCTTTTGAAAAAATTTGATTAAATAAATTTTTTATAGGTAATTACAGATCCACCTCTGAAACATTTTCGGCTGAAGTCGCATACTGTAGGCCGTGCAGACTCTTGGATAATGTAATCCAATTAGCAAGTAGCTAGGCATTGTTTTAGGCTAATGTTGTATGCAATACAGCCTACAGTATTAAAAATAGTGCCAATAGTAAAGGGTAGTTCACCCAAAAAGGAAAATTCTCTCATTATTTTCTCACCCTCATGCCATCCCAGATGAGTATGACTTTCTTTCTTGACCAGAACACAAATATTTTTTTGAAGAACATCGCTCTGTAGCTCTGTTGGTCCATATAATGTAAGTGAATCATGACTAGAAATATTTAATCCTTTTTACTATAAATCTTCACTTTCACATTCTTCTTTGTTTTGTTTTTTGCTAATTTACATTCTTCAGGCATATTGCCACCTGCTGCATTGGGCTCGTTAAAGGTGGAGATTTACAGTAAAAATGACTTAGGGATCTACTAAGGGATATTCCGGGTTCCATAAAAGTTAAGCTTAATCGACAGCGTTTGTGGCATAATACTAATTACAACAAAAATGCATTTTGATTTGCACAACCCCCTTTCTTTAAAAATAAAAATAAAATCAAGGTTCCAGTGAAGCACTTACTATGGAATGAATGGTGGCCAATGTTTGAACATTACAGCTATCTTTTTCTAAATTATAGCCACAACATATAAACAATATGCATGTTAACATGATTTTGGTATGATAAAATTATTACTAATATTTGTACATCTTTTGCCAATTTTACAACTTTGTTGCCATGGCAATTTAATGTCAACAAGCCCTAAAAGCTAAAAAAAAAAAAAAAAAAAAGACTGTAAAATGACAAATTAAACAACATTACAGCTCAAATAACAGAAAAGTTTTAACAGAAGAATTTATGTAAAATTAAGCTTTTATAAAATTAAAAGCTTTAAATTTCTGCCTTTTAAACCATTCATCAATAGGCTCCATTCACTTCCATTCTAAGTGCCTCTCTGTAGCCTCCATTTTTGCTTTTTTCAAAGAAAAGAAATTGATGAGTCAAAATAATTTATTGTGGTTATGAACACCATGAAATTGTATTGAACCTGAAACATTCCTTTAAATAAAACATGATGCAATATTTCCAGATAACATGCTCTTTCATAGACATCATGGTAAGGTGCGTGTACTAACTGGATATATGCAATATCAGTAGAATGTTATCTAGAATTAATTAGCATGAATATTGGAGCCACGCATATGAAATATAAAACCTTTAATCATTTCTCAGATGTACAGTAATTGTGTCACATAATAGATGTAAATAAACATTGTAACAGAAAATAAATATCATGAAAAAAACATTCTCTTCTCTAATTGAATGTTATCATAACCATTTCTATTTAATTATTAAGCCTTTGAATAATGATCATATAATACAACACTCTCAGATTCACAAGAAAATATCAACAAAAACTTTATTCTTTTATTCTTTATTTGTAACCCCATGTAAATTCAAAGCAATAATGTGAATTTGAAAATTGATTGTGATCTAGTAAATTATAATTTTTTATTTTTTTTGAGTGGCTCCACTTCGCCCGATCTTACTTCAGCTGTTAATTGTTTGTATCACAGATATAAGATAAGCAGTCTGCTCATGGACAGAAACAGAAAAAGAAGTATGTACCTGCTGAAAGCCAAACATGGTGAAATAGATGACAATAGAGCCTTACAGTTCAGGACAAGTTAATCAAATCCCAAAATAAAATGTGCCAAGTGCCTAGTCTACATCCACTACTGTACATTTGCAATTCTACTTGGTATATTAGAAAATGCAGCTTCACGATTTGACCTTGAAATTATTCACATGCATTGGCAACATTCACACGAAGTACCGACCGGCAGTCCTGTGACAACAGTAGAAATGTAAAAAATATGCATTGGTGGTCCGTCGAAGGAGACAGGATGACTGATTATTCAAAATGACTAAAGTGATAAAACGAGTTGCTTTGGTCAATTTTACTAATGATGTGCAGAAAACAGATACACATAATGTGCAAGTATGTATTTTTTCTTTCTTAGTTTTTCTTCTTCTTTCAATTGCGGTAATCTAGGCAAGTTTCCATCACTGCGTAAAAAGCCATTGGAGGCTGAAATGTGGCCAAAAAAGGCTAAATGAAATTTGCCTCCCACATTAATAACCAATAATTATCAGAGGTAGCCAATCAGCTTTCAGGAACATTTTAGTGTGCCAACAATGCAACGTGTGGTTCAGGCAACGGGTGAAATAAAAGTGACATTTAGCCAAATATCAATGAAATACCAATAATTGAAGGATCTCAAAAGTGAAAGACTTGAGGACTGTTCAATGCATTCTGAGCGGAGGATGAAGTTGCTCTTCATTTGGAAATTTGATGTTGGCTAGAATGGGGAACTTTATTCATTTACTAATTGGTCAGTCTGTAGATGGCATTGCTTTATTTATTTGATCTATTCTGCAATATTGGCAAGTGTTGGGTTGCTGATTGGAAAGGTTAAATGCATTTGAATCAGAAGATATCAAGTTATCAAAATATCAGATAGAGCTCACCTGTGTGTAGGAGCATAATTATAAAAATAAAGTTACAAATAAAACCAGCTATCTTTTATTGGTTTGGTCAATAGATGCTGATTTACATATCAGCCTCCACCAAAAATTCCTTTACGGACCTCCACCCATTTATCCGTCCTCATCAATTGGAGAACACGCATGTGCATTAGCAATACAAGATGGTATAATTGTGTTTTTAGCATAATCTGAGATAAAGAAATCGTCGCCGTGGCTCGTGTGATCCCAATGAAGAGCCTCATCACCACTGCCTTTAAACACTGAGCGTGCCTCTCCTCTGGAGACCGGTCTCTATCAGCTGGAATCTTTACAGGTCCAGGAACGGTGTGGGGAGGGTTCTATGCAAGTTAGATTCATCGCCGAACCCACACCCCGGAACCCCAGCAAGAGTTGGAGCACATGTTGCGGCCGACGGCCAGGATGCCGGGCCGCTATTACCCTCAAGTGCTGAGGCCCAGGGAAGCCAGACCACTCGAGTGATGCCACACAGCATTTTCAGATCTTACTGCTGATTTGAAATATGTTCTTTTATTGTAAACTTGACCAAACGTTTTGGAGAATTAGTTTTTTCCCCATTCAAGTTGATAGGAGCTGCACATTCATGCTGCTTGTTTACATAGAAAATTAGCTGCCCAAACTGCCGAAGAGTGTTCCAAAAAAGGCCGCCAAGTGGACTGACTAACAGTACCTTGAAAAAGAGACTTTGTTTGCAGCCCTCTGACTGAAATGCTCGGTTTTGGCCTCAGCGTCTCCTTTAAATTTCAATGTAAACAGCCACTGTTCTGATTGGCTAATATCATGCAGCCTTTGTTTTTGTTAACATTCTTGAAATGGTCTATAGACTCAAATCAAAATTCTTCTGATTTTCAGTCAAGTGAAACAAAACATCAAGCTCTGATTTCATTTCTGTCTCTATTTTTTTCCTACCTACTCTTTCAAACTCTTAGACCATTGTTCCAATTGGCAACATTTTTTGCATGTATCTTCTAGAGACACTCATGACAAAGATTTATCAAGAGACTTTTGATTTTCCCAATTATTTAGATGTTGATGAGTGAATTAATTGCCATGTATCTTCTGAAAGATTTGAAGAATCAAAGTTCTTGATACATGTAAAATGTTGTCTTATTTTGACCAATGGTCTAGGACGAGTTCGAAAAAGTAGGTTTTTCAGAAAACTCAAAATGAAGATAGCCATGTTTTGTTAATCCTTAGTAAATAATCAAAGTATAAAGTAACTACAAAATACCTAGAGTACTTAGTAATTCAATTACTTTTACCCTAGCAGATTTGATCGTTCAAATTTTCCAATTTTGGTCATTATCTCTACATTTCCAAACATATTTAATAGTTTTGATGAATTTACAATTGTTAAAAAAAAATGTAAGAAGGTATACATTAAGAATAAGTGGATGTGTTCAAATGTTTGACTGCTAGTGCTTATTATAAAAGTTTCATGCATGTGTTTAAAATGTACTAGAGTATACAAATAAATGTTATATATTCCAAAAAGTTTCACTAATCTTCTAAGTTTCATGACTAAATAACAGGTAGTAGGTGTGTTCGAGTGTGTGCATGTTCACGTGCACTCTCATTGCTAATAAAGGTTCAGGATGTAGAAGGGGTCCTGCTGTAGACTCCGGTCCTTCACATGTTTTACAAGGGTACGTGGAATGTGAGGTGGGCCCAATGTAGTCTTTTGATGCTTTTAACAAGGGGGCTGCAGTCAGAAACTTAGCTCTGCTGGCCAATAGAGAAGGGTGGCGTTGAAAATGGGAAACAGGCAGCAGAAAGTTCTTACAGGTTACGCTTGAGTAAGTGCAGAAAGCGTTCCCGTGAGGTGACTGAAAAAAAAACAGGGTTAAGTCTGCAGTATATTTACGTATCAACACTCTAGGCCACCACCTAAAACTTGATCTCCCACAGAATGACTTGCTATCCACCCATAGTATATCAGGCCAAAAGTTTCAGATTGCATTTCAAACACTTCAGAGTTTGTCATAAGTAGACAATGAAACTATGAGGCTCTGAAGCGAGTAATTGTGTTCAGGCCTGACCTAATTTTATGGTAAAGATTATCGATGGAAGAAGGAATCTGCACTAATTCATATCTTTGAAACACTGTACTCTTTCCTGATAAAAAAGTGTGTGTTAAAATGTAAGAAGTTCTTAAAGCTTAAAAAGGTTTGACATGATACTATGCAGCTGTATCTCACTGAAACAAAAACTTCTCGGATTTAAACAGTGTCAACCAACTTTTAGTAATCTATTTTCATGGAAATTTGTTTTCATTTTGTGCATTTCAGTGGAAATATTGCTCTGAATTCATACCTGTGCATGGCTCATGCTAAATCAAATTGCTTTGTCGAAGGGACGTCAGGCTTACTGACCTGAAAACATTGAGCCGCCTACCTGATTTCAAGCCACCTACATGAACCTGACATTTTAATAGATGTTAAGAAAGTTGAAATTAAATGCATTTAAGGCATTCAAACTGCTTGGAGATTATAGGGATATTTTGCCCAAAATTCTAGATTTTGCAGACATGTACTTGTAAAACAGTTAAAGGATGGGCAAGGAGGAGGCGAGAACCGGCTTCTCAATATAAATGATATTTAATGAGAACTTAAACCAAAAGTTATACACAAACACACACGACGGACATGCCTGTAATTGTCTCTCTCTCTCGAACCATCGTCACCGGCCGCCTTTATCCCTCGCGCGCCTCATCAGGCTGATTGGGGACCGGGCACGCGACATTCCGACCAGCCCCGCCCCCCTCCGCTCCACACTCCTCCCGGCGTTATCTCAGGCCGGGGTGCCACCGGCATGACGTACACCCCCCCATCCCTGGGGCGGGGTGTATCTTGCATCCCGCGTGGTCATCCCCGCCTTCCTCGCCCTGGGAGGAGACAGGAGGGAAAGACAACAAAATAGGCAAGGGAAAAAGCCAACACGGTGCGACAGAGAGAGAGAGAGGAGAGAGAGAAAAATCTCACTCACCGGTTCTCTGATGTACCGTCGCGTGGTCCTCGAACACTCCTCCACACTCAGGTGGACGACAGATGCTCCAACCCCGGGCGAACCGGAGTGAAACCATCGACCCCCAGCGGGCAGAACGCGCCTCCGCTTTTCTGGCAGCAAATGGGGACACTCCTCCGCCCCTGGCAGCGGCTCTACCGCTCCGGGTGGTCGGAGAGTTTCTTCCCTCCTCCTCCCCTCGCGGACGGCGGTCTCCCTCAACCCCTCCGCGTTTCTGGGGACGGCAGGGCACTCCTACACTCCCGGCAGCGGCTCCCTCCGCTCCACACTACTCTTGACATTTTCTTAAGCAACTTCTTGAGGAATCACCCTGAGATGATTTTTAAACAGTATTGAAGGAGTTCCCATCTATGTTGAGCACTTACTGTATGCTTTTCTTAATTATTTGGTCCAAGTCATCAATTTAAAAAAAAATTTTAGTTTTGTAATGAAATATATTAATATGGTGGCACAATTATATTTTTGTCTAAAAAACTAATTTCAAACATGTAAGCATACGCCTTGAGATCAAAACAGAACAGAACAGAGTCTCCTTTTCTGAGTTGTAACTGACACGTTTCTTTTAAAAGTGGTGCAATAAATATGACAATCGACTGTGTGTTGTTAAACATTTTTCTGCAGTGTTCTAAAACGGCATAGTATACCCCACAAATGCAGTGCTAACCATGCTCCAGAGCTGGGTTTCATAACCCTGGGTTAAAAGCAGTGCTAAATCCCAGTGTGGAAAGTTGTTTCATCTTGGGTTAAAAGTGTGGTTTAAAAAGATGATAAACCAGGTTTAAGCACAATATGAAAGCCCTATAATGGCCATTTCATACAAGTTCACCAAACATTACCTCCTTCCTCCATTGGTCGGTCCAACAGAGATAGTCCTGCCCCAAACTCACGCCATTGGTTGAGACAGTGTTATTATGTAACGCTGGATAGGATGCTTAAACAAACAATAATGTTTTGAAAGTGCCAACGATTACTTAACTATAGTTGTCTCCACGGGCATAGATCCCCCAATAATCAAAACAAGCACGTACAACCCCCACCCCACCCCACCCCACCCCACCCCACCCCACCTAGCTTTACTTCCTTCTTCATTCTTAGGCTCCCTAGACTTCACCAACTTGTGGTGTAGTGCAGATTTGATGACTCCATAGAGTGCCAGTTGACAGTGCAGAACAGCAAAGCCATTCGGAAGGGAGGAGTTGAACTGTGTCACGCAGAACTTCTTGATTTAAAATAATACAAATGTTCATTATCACTACTTTTATTCTGGTATTCCATAATGCTTGTATAATGGAATCATAAACATAAATGAACGAGTCCAGTGACTGTTTAACAGAGCCACAACCCATAATCTGCACACGGGAAATTATGTGCTTAAAGCAGTACGTTATTAATCAAAGACAGACAAAAGGAGACTGAGACTCCCTTTAGGGAGAACAGAGTGCACATTTGGTAGTATTTAGTCTGCTGTGATGCAAGGAACTGCTGTAGGTGTGCATTATGGGATGTTTCCCTTAAGCGTTTCCACTTCAATGAATTGCAGAAGATTCCCATGACCAGATTTTTGTATATAAAAAAAGAGAGAATGTTTGGCTTTTTTCACGAACAGGATAAAAAAGGGCCTAAAACTTAGACAATCCAAAAAAAAATTCTAATTTGTGTTTCAGCAAATGGTCAGTGAAAGAAGGTGCTAAACTTTTAGCAAATGATGATTGGTCAACTCAGGAGATCAAACTAAATATTGAACAACAATTTTGTAATTTCATATATAAATTAAATATTATTATTAATTAGATTATTAGACTTCTTAAGATAACTTCAGTAACATTTGAATCGTTAAGCATGATGAATGCAGTCAACAATTTGTGTACAAACAATATTTCTCATAAATTAAATGTAAATATTAATTTGATAATGGTTGTGCATAAGATGTGAAATGGCTAAATTTTTTATGTTTGTGTTAGTTCAAAATAAGTTAATCTAAAACAGGTTTTCTTTTCTGTAATTAATTAGAAGTCAATTCAACCGATTATGAAATTGTTGTATTCCTTTATATAAGCACATTTCATGCAATATTAATTTCATCTTAGATAAAAAAGAAATTGCATATCTGCAATTTCTTTTTTTATAGAAAAAAAATATATATTATTAGTGCCTCTAATGCTTTAAAAGAGTAATGGGACACCAAAGTGTACACTTTTCATTGAAAGTGTCCTTTCTTCTTCTTGCTTTTTCTGTTTTCCAGTAGGAGGGGTTGGACGTCAGTCCATCATTCTTGGAGAGAATAGGGAAGCTGTTAAGACACAGGTCTGACATTTTATCCTGCACTGGGCGGCTCATCTGTCTTGCAGCCTGGCAGGGCGAGGTGTGTGTAAGCGGCCATACAGTGTGTGTGTGTGTGTGTGTGTGTGTGTGTGTGTGTGTGTGTGTGTGTGTGTGTGCAGGGTGATTAAGGAGTCCAGCCTGGAGTATCAAAGCAGAGAAAAATTCCATCATCTGCCTTAGACCATAAAACTTGCTCTCTCTGCCTCTCTCTCACTCTTTCATCATGTTCTCATCCTCTCCACTGCCCCCCAGAGATCAATGAATATGCATAAAAAATGTATTTCATTTAGAAAGGTGTAGTGTGTCCTTTCAACCTTTAAAACATCATGCAAGAAAACTTTTGACAAATTTACCTAAATAAGCATTTGAAAAAGCTTTAAAATGTCATAAAAATTACAATTAATGTCAGTAAAAATATTACAATAAATTTTAAGAACAGTTAACCCTCTTATGATCATCTGGAGATTTATTAATATAAAATTGTTCACTGAATAGATTTAACATTTATATTTAAGATGTACTTAAATATAAATGTTTAGACTGACCATTTAGAGTTATAGTTCAATTTGCCCTAAATACGAATACCTAAATATATATTTCTTCTCATTGAATTCTGAAAGTTTCATCAAGGGTGGTTATGAAAAAAAAAAAAGACTAAAATGTAATAACTTGCACTGTTTATAAAAACAACTTTTCTTTTCCAGACTGATCACACAGTGAATTCGATAGAGCAACCAGACCCGGGCTTGACAATACCCGACAAACACCAGGTGTATGATTTCAGGTTCGGGTTTGTTGTTAATGAAAAACATATATAAGCCTTCCTAACGTTTTTCTGTGCACACGCTCTCACTCAAAGACATGTGCAAACGAACGAGTTAAACTATAGGCCAGTTGTGCAGCTAACCAATAACGTTACAGCGACAGCAGTAGGAACAGCCAATAGCAACAAGATATACAGAGACTAGCGACAAAATCGCTGACAGAACGGGGCTTAAATCTGATCACAGATGAGCTAAATTGCCAGTAAAACAAATTTAATCATTCTTATTTAACAAGAAATCATTAGTTTTGCCTCTATTAATGAACATACTGCAGGAGAGAGGGTTTTTATATAAACTACAGCTGTGCTCAATGTATCCTATCATGAATAAAACAATCTATTAATGTATTAATTAAACTCTCTCACAATGTCACCAATTTCTGACATGTTTTTTGACGCATCATTATTTTATTCACATTTATTAGAAACTGTGTCAAGTTAAAAAGCTTCTCGAGACGCCTGCGTTCTATTTAATTTTTTGCACTGCATCTTGCTTGTTTTGTTTGCAGTCAAATAGATTCAACATTCTTATTAAGTTCTGGCTGCAAAGAGTACTTCATGTGACTGTTTTACTGTTACAAATTATACTGTTAATCAAATTTAATAAGTTTCAGCGATTGACGAACAGTAGTCCATTGCATGTATGATACTATAACGTAACAAATGTTGCCTACAATACTTAAAAATATATCATTTTGCAACTATACTTGCTTAAAGAAGGAATTATAAAGAAAGTAATCGATTTTGGGTTCAATTTGGTCTTATTTCTTCAGAAAACTGCCGCTATACGTACAACAAGCCACTTAAAATGTAGATGTAGTCAGGACAGGACAGACAGGAATAGACTGGAATCTTGTACTTTATGTTGTGCAAGAGAAAAATGCTAATATATAATTTATAGAGGATTCTTTGTGTCTAATTGTGCAGCAGCATATTTAACTTGATTAAGACAGCATGTCTGATTATTTTCTAGAAGTAGCAATTCATCATACTTGCTCTGCAGCAGCAGCTTAAGCAGTTCTAGTCTGGCAAGACCAAACCAAAAACATTTTCATATACATTGTAACATCTTAAATTTATTTCGAGAGTTGTCATGATTGAACTTCAGTTTATAGACTTTCACTACATGGGTTTTGACTTTGTCCTTGTTGGATCAAGCAGTCCAATCATTGCTTGCTATGGTTCACCTCACCAGGGTATTGAGAAGCCAATACCAGGGAATGGAAAAACACGGCACACAAAACCAGAGCAATGGCTGGAACAAAAGTGACCAGTTATAAATTATTAGTGGTGCTTGCTTATAATGAGTGTTAGGCTAGGGTTAGGGTTAGGTAGGGTTATGTTAGGTTTGGGTTAGGTTAGGTAGGGTTACGGTTAGTGATTTGAACAAACCCCTAAAACTACATATTAAACTTAGGCCCGTAACACTCCCTGTATGTTTGTGCCATGGATGTAAATATTACTTAAAATAGTGTGGCTTGTTGAGAAGTGTGCTTTTACTTTTCTAAGCGATTGGACATAATTTTGCTGCACAGACTACTAAACGGGTTAAGAAATGGACTTGCATTGATAGAGGGACCCAAGCTATATAGTCCAGAATATCATAGACACTTGAGGGTGAGCTTTTGACTTAGCATCCGTACAGAGCACCCTAGCAAAAAATAGCAACACACTAAGAATCACTCAGAACACCCTGGCAAATATTATGCAAATTATCTGGGTATATCTGTTTCCATTTAGAGAGAATCGACATGGGTGGATGGGGCTAGTTGATGATTGTGTCTCCAAGGCAGAGCAAAGACTATATTTACATTCTAAAGGTTAAAGGGGGTAGCTTTTGTTCCTTTTCAGAATCAGAATTAGCTTTATTGCCAAGTGTGCTTACACATACAAGGAATTTGTCTTGGGGGGGATTGGGGCGGGCAACCAATAATACTCTCAGCAGTCCGAACTGTCCTTTGTAGTCTTCTGATGTCTGATT
Organism: Xyrauchen texanus; assembly: GCF_025860055.1. Lineage (NCBI taxonomy): Eukaryota > Metazoa > Chordata > Actinopteri > Cypriniformes > Catostomidae > Xyrauchen > Xyrauchen texanus. The sequence goes on along the minus strand of NC_068323.1, from coordinate 23,014,960 downwards.
TCGTAGCTGAACCAAACCAGACAGTAATTGAAGTGCAGAGGACAGACTCAGTGACTGCAGAGTAGAACTGTATCAGCAGCGCCTGTGGCAGGTTCTACTTCCTCAGCTGGCGAAGGAAGTACAACCTCTGCTGAGCCTTTTTCACAATGGAGTCAATGTGTGTCTCCCACTTAAGGTCCTGTGAGATGGTTGTGCCCAGGATCCTGAATGACTTCACTGCTGCAACAGTGCTGTTTAGAATGGTGAGGGGGGTCAGTGTTGGGGTGTTCCTCCTAAAGTCCACAATCATCTCCACCGTTTTGAGCGTGTTCAGCTCAAGGTTGTTTTGACTGCACCAGACAGCCAGCCATTTAGCTTCCCTTCTGTATGCAGTCTCATTGTCATCTCAGATGAGGCTGATGACAGTGGTGTCTTCTGCAAACTTCAGGAGCTTGACAGAGGGGTCCTTGGCGATGCAGTCATTGGTGTAGAGGGAGAAGAGTAGTGATCCACTGACAGATAGACATGGGAACAAAGAGTTGGTGTAATTTGTTCTGGAGTATAACTGGGATGATTTTGTTGAAAGCTGAACTGAATTCCATAAAAAGGATCCTTGCATATGTCCCTGGTCTGTCCAGATGTTGCAGGACATGATGCAATCCCATGTTGACTGCATCATCCACAGACCTGTTTGCTCGATAAGCAAATTGAAGAGGATCTAGAAAGGGTCAAGTGATGTTCTTCAGGTGGGCCAACACCAGTCTCTCAAATGACTTCATGACCACAGAAGTCAGAGCGACAGGTCTGTAGTTATTAAGTCCTGTGATTTTTGGTTTCTTTGGGACATGGATAATGATTGAGCATTTGAAGCAGCATGGGACTTCACACTGCTCCAGTGATCTATTGAAGATCTGTGTGAAGATGGGGACCAGTTGCTTAGCACAGGATTCTCACGGTAGTGAGAATCCATCTGGGTTTGAAGCATTCCTCTTTTTTTGTTTCTGAAAAACCTGGCACACATCATCTTCACAGATCTTAAGCACTTATTTTAAGCAAGATTGAGTAGCAGGAGGTGGGAGGAGGGGGTTGGTGTTTGTGTAAAGTGAAGGTCAGAGTGGATATTGGTTGTGGGATTGGTCCTTTCAAATCTGCAGTAAAACACAATCAGGTCATCAGCCAGTTGTTGGTCCACCACAGGGTTGGAGGTAGGAGTCCTGTAATTTGTTTCATGCCACTCCACACTGATGCAGGGTCGTTAGCTGAAAACTTGTTTTTCAGCTTCTCAGAGTAACTTCTTTTAGCCATTCTGATTTCCCAATTCAGTGTGTTTCTGGCCTGATTGTACAAGACTTTATCCCCACCCCTGTAAGCATCCTCTTTGGCATGACAAAGATGTCTGAGTTTTCCTGTAAACCATGGTTTATCGTTATTGAATGATAAATAAGTCCTAGTTTGAATGCACATATCCTCACAGAAACTGATATATGATTTAACAGTATCTGTGAGCTCGTCCAGGTCTGTGGCTGCAGCCTCAAAAACACTCCAATCCTTGAAATCGAAGCAGGCTTGTAGTTCCCACTCTGCTTCATTGGTCCATCTCTGTACAGTCCTTACTACTGGCTTGGTTGATCATTTTTGCCTGTAGTTTGTAAGAAGATGAACCAGACAGTGATTAGAGTGTCCCATATCTGCTCTAGGGACAGAGCGATATGCATCCTTTATTGTTGTGTAGCAATGATCCAGTATATTCCTGTCTCTGGTGGGGCATGTCATTTGCTTTTGTATATGAATATGAGTGTTTATGAAATCGTTCATGTTAAAGGATTAGAGTAAAAGTTGTCAGTTTGCATTCTTTTCAGAACCAGTTCAAACAGGATTTTATCTAATGTAAAAGTGAGGTAAACCTAATCTACCTCCTCTGGTACCAACACCACCCTTCCATAGCAGGGTGATCTCATTGGTAATCGTAGGTATTTATAAAAAAAATGTGTGTGCACATTTTTGTCTGTGCTTAGTATACATCTGTTTAACAAATCAAATATTTTAGAGGTGTTCAAATAAATTTGTAAGTACATCTGATGTCCATGTTTTGACCTAGTCTTGAGGAATCCAGTTACTATATTTACATTTTTGCTAAATGATTTTTACATAGTTTGTTGTACATATCGTGACAGTATTCTGGTGAAAAGAACACTAGAGGCACTAAAACAACAATGACTTTTATTCACTTGCACACAAATAACGAGGAAAATGGCAGATTATCACTTACTGTTCACCCTGTTCCTCACACATTGCTATCTTATCATAACATCTAAACACTTACTATAGTGCATGATTTGAAAGGTGATACATTTTAACTTTTGTATTACATAACTAACTACATTTGCAAATTGATGTCAAGGACACGAGTCCTGAAGAGCATGTGAGTAGACACCTGATCCTATAGTGTCATTGAAGCACCAATTATCACATGGTTGCTTCAGCAATTGCATTTTTCATCTCACATTTGATGTTTAGGACTCTATCGTTTAGGTTTAAGGTTTAGGTTAGGGATGAATTTTTTGTTGATTTTAAACTCAACCGAGCATTATACTTAAAATCCTCATCTGTGAACAGTTAGCTCGCTTTTCCACATGGTGGATATTTCAAATCAAACTTCCACAACACATGTCAGGAAACACATTATATCATTTTGCCAAAATGTAGCCTCAGTCACGTTATTTCCATGAGTTTAGGCTGTCCTGTTTAATATGCAAACGCATTCTCATAGCGGGACACAGATTAATCAGTAAATAATGGGTAATCTTTGTCCGAGGAAGAACTTAGAAAGACATTAGTGCAAAATTGTATTGTTGGGATTTTTTTACAGTGACTCAGTTATAATGTATTTTATTATTATTAACATTTGTATTAACCCTGCAGTGCCCCCTAGAGTGAGTTATTTTTGTATGTGACATTGCACAGCCGTTAGAGGGGGGCAGAGTGTAGACAAGTATTATTTTTATATTTATTTTTATTTCTAGTCATAAACAAATAAATAAAAATACTGTTTATAATATAGTAAACATGTAAACTAATGCTTTATGTCTGTTGGACTGTATTTGTTTTATTTATTTAGTATGTATAGCTGTAAAAAAAAATATTAACATAATATCAGCAGTCCGGTTTGCCTATATATGCACTGTTTGCCTATACAGTATGTGCTGTGTGTGTATGACAAGTGCTAATGTAATGCTAATGCTTTTTTGAGTTTGGCTGCCTGTTTCAGAAAACAAAACATATTATATGCCTGAAAAGTCTGTTTGAGTTGCTGTTTGTGTGAATGAAAACCGCATCTGCACCTAATAATAAACAGACGTGGATGTATGCTTGGGAAGATTGCGTTTAGATATAATGGCTGTGTAAATACTGTACAAGCTGTGAACTGTTATCGTGGTACTTTGTTGACGATTAGGCTGTTTGTTACATAAAATAAACATATTATGTGCTTGAAAAGACTCTGAGTAGCTGTTTGTTTAACTGAATGACAACCACTATTAAAGTAAACAAATGGTAGCACGTAGCGGAGGAAGATCGCGTTTGATGTGTTGACTGTGAGTATAAGCACTGTAAACTTTTTATTGTGGTACTTTTTGTCATGTCTGGGGCGGAGGGCTGTTTCATGGACGAGACCTGGGCTCGGGAACATGGCATCCCTCTTTTGGATTTAAAGGAGCCCACGGCCCTGTTTGCCTTGGACGGTAGTTCTCTCCCCAGGATTCAGCGTGAGACGTTACCTTTAACCCTCACTGTCTCTGGTAAACATAGCGAGACCATTTCCTTTTTTATTTTTCAGTCACCTTTCGCTCCTATTGTTTTAGGCCATCCCTGGCTAGTTCGACATAATCCCTCTATTAATTGGTCTAAGAATACTATCCTTTCTTGGAACGTCTCTTGTCATGTGAAATGTTTAATGTCTGCCATTCCCCCCGTTTCCTCTGTCTCTTTCTCACAGGAGGAGCCTGGTGATTTGACGGGGATGCTGGAGGAGTATCACGATCTGCGGACAGTGTTCTGTCGGTCCCGGGCCACTTCTCTCCCTCCGCATCGTTCGTATGATTGCAATATCGAGCTTCTTCCAGGAACTACTCCCCCCACCAAGTTTTTTACTAAGTTGGACCTGCGTAACGCTTACCATCTCGTACGCATTAGGGAGGGGGACGAGTGGAAGATGGCGTTTAACACTCCGTTAGGGCACTTTGAATATCAGGTTCTTCCTTTCGGTCTCGTAAACGCCCCAGCGGTCTTTCAGGCACTGATAAATGACGTCCTGAGAGACATGCTGAACATCTTTGTTTTCGTTTACCTTGACGATATCCTGATTTTCTCGCCGTCACTCCAGATTCATGTCCAGCATGTTCCTCGCGTCCTTCAACGCCTATTAGAGAAGCGTCTTTACGTGAAGTCTGGGAAGTCTGGGAACTCCCTCCTGCCGGACTTCTCAGACCACATCCTATTCCCTCTCGACCGTGGTCACACATTGCCCTAGACTTTATCACCGGACTTCCTTCGTCGGCGGGCAAGACAGTTATTCTCACGGTTATTGATCGATTCTCTAAGGCGGCCCATTTTATTCCCCTCGCTAAGCTCCCCTCCGCTAAGGAGACGGCACAAATTATCATCGAAAACGTTTTCAGAATTCATGGCCTTCCGTCCGACATCGTTTCGGACAGAGGTCCGCAGTTCACGTCTCAATTTTGGAGGGAGTTTTGTCGTTTGATCGGGGCTTCCGTCAGTCTCTCGTCCGGCTTTCACCCTCAGTCTAACGGTCAAGCCGAACGGGCCAATCAGACTGTTGGTCGTATCTTGCGCAGCCTTTCTTTCCATAACCCCGCGTCCTGGTCCAAACACCTTCCCTGGGCAGAATACGCCCATAACTCGCTTCCTTCGTCTGCCACCGGTCTGTCTCCTTTTCAGTGTAGCCTCGGGTACCAACCTCCGCTGTTCGCGTCTCAGCTCGCCGATTCCTGCGTCCCCTCCGCGCAGGCTTTTGTCCATCGTTGTGAGCGTACCTGGAGGGGTGTCCGGTCAGCCCTTTGCCGTTATAGGGACCAGACTGTGAGAGCTGCTAACAAGCGTAGAACTAAGAGCCCTAAATACTGTCGCGGCCAGAAGGTATGGCTCTCCACCCTCAACCTCCCCCTTAAGTCTGCCTCTCGCAAGTTGACCCTGCGCTTCATTGGCCCGTTCCGTATTTCTCAGGTCATTAGTGCTGTTGCGGTGCGACTTCTTCTCCCCCGCTACCTTCGCCGTGTCCACCCCGTCTTCCACGTCTCTTGTATCAAGCCCGCTTTTCGCGCTCCCACTCGTCCCCCTTCCCCCCCCCATTCGTGTTGAAGGTGCGCCCATCTACAGAGTACGCAAGATTCTGGACATGCGCTCTTGGGGTCGTGGTCATCAGTTTCTGGTGGATTGGGAGGGATACGGACCCGAGGAGAGAAGTTGGGTTCCCTCTCGGGACGTGCTGGACCGTTCGCTAATCGATGATTTCCTCCAGAGCCACCAGGCTTCCTCCTCGGGAGCGCCGGGGTGCTCGTTGAGGGGGGTACTGTCATGTCTTGTCTCGTCGTCATGGTATGTCTTGTTTTCTGTTCTTTCCCTTTACTCTGTCGCCCTCTGCTGGCTTTTATAGGTTACTTTTCCTCTCCTTCCTCTCCTCCTCCAGCTGTTCCTCATCTCCCCTTAATTCCTCGTTAATTCTCTTCCCACCTGTTCCCGTTCCCCGCTGATTAGGTCTCTACTTCTCTCCCTGCTCTTGCTGCTTTCGTTGTCTGAGTCTCACTAGAGTTTCACATGCAAGAAGCAAACCACTGTCTCGTTTGTCACTGTCCAGTCCTGTCCTGTTGGCATCCGCCTTACCACACTACCTGTTCACAGCTAACTTTCTCGATATTTGTATTCTGTCCAGTTCGTCCCATGCAGCGAGTGGTCTGGTTACTACAGTCTCGCCTTGACACTTGCCTCCCCTTGCAGAACATGCAGCCTGTCGCTGCTTCACTGCTACCCCCGACTGCTGCCTAAGGACTCTCACTGAAAGTTACAGAAGAAGTTTCCGTTATTTTTCGCCCTCCCTGCGGGTAGTTTGTGTTTGCCATTTACCTCTCAAGGAGAAGATTTGTGTTTCTTCATTATTGCTGCATTGAACTGTCATTAAAGACTCTATTTTTGTTATATCACTTTTGGGTCCTCACTTACCTGCACAACACTTTTGGTGATGAGTTGGATGTATGTATATAAAATAAACGTATTCTGTGGTTTAAAAAACTGTATGAGTAACTGTTTGAGTGAATATAAACTACAGACACTTCACCAGCATAGCCTGTTTTGGTGTGAAAGACGAAAGTTAAAGCTTGAATCGGCGGTTGCATAATCACATATATGTGACGGTACATATGAAAGGGTTAATAATTATACTTTTTATAAGGTTTATATATATTATGAATATTGATTATATTAATATTATATTTTGATTAATAACAAGCATATTAATATATGATCAAGTATAATTCTTATGATATGTTATATTATTTATTACATTTTATTGTATTATTGTTTTATATATTTTATTAACAGTGAAGAGTTCAGTATTATAATGCATTATTGTTAAAATTAATTAAAATTAAAATTAATTATGAAAAAGGTTTCTATTATTAGGTATTATGAATTGGAAACAAACACTTTCTAAACTATATTTTGCTGAGATGTATCAAGGGGAAAATGCGCAATCACAAATGTAATACCAAATGTACAGCACAGAAAATGGTGCAAATTTCAAATAAACTCTCCTATTATCTCTCAAATGCAATGTGAGAGTGCTCCTTATGTCACAGTTTCCTATGTAATAGTGCATATATTGAAGACTAAGACGTTTACAGATGCATTATAAACCCCATGCTGAACGCACACCTGTTCTAGTAATCTAACCAATTAACCTTTACACGCAGGATGTATCCAGTGTCGCCAGCACTTGTGAATCTAGTGATTGTGTATAGTGTGTCACAATGTCCAATCTCCTTATCTGAGAAATCTGAGATGAGTTCTAATTCACATGCAAGAACAGAGCTGAACAACACTTACAATGCTGAATTTAAATGGATACTTCACACCAAAATGAAGGCTGATGGCTTTATATTTATAATACCTACAGATCTATAAGCAGTGCTAACGGTCATCATTAATTGACACAGTCCTTGGGTTATTTTCAATTACAGCAACTTTATGGAACTACAAACAATTAATATTCTAAAATTACTATAAATTCATCATTTATTCACCCCCTTGTTGTCCCAAACCTATAACCTAACCCAGCTTTCTCTCTTCCTTGGAAGACAAAAGGATATATTTTGAAGAATGTTCTATCTCATGTGTCTAGTTGCTAAAATGCAGCTACAAATGCACATTTAATAATTTTGAGTGAGAAAAACGCCAACACGTTATGTTGTTATGCAAGTTATAATGTACAGTCAGCCATTTTTATTTCAAAATAAACCCTGACAGGGAGATCTGGATCCCGACGCAAAGCGGAGGAGTCTTATATCACCCAGAAGGGGTTTATTTTGCGATGACAACCAGTTGACTGTACAGGGCTACTTACCAAATGAATAAATAAATGGACATGAAATATTGACGGACGCTCAACCACGCCCCTGCTGCCACAAACAGTGATCCAAGAAGATGGAATGAAGGACATATGATTCTCAATACCCAGATGACTGGTCTGATACATTTTAATGCTCGGATGTGCGGTTGTTACTCTTATATATCAGACAGCTTGATGGCGCCATTGATCGATCAGAATCGAGTATTCCATATAGCCATGTAATAATCACTGATAATATGCCTCCTCGTAGCTCTGAAATCTGCTGAAATCTTCTAATATTAACTGAACAGGTATTTTCATTTAGTTATGACACAAGCATGAACCAATGCATCTGGTACCAATGATGTCAAACCTGGTGCAGCATATCAACATGGCATTCTTTTTATTCTAACATGAACATAAAGGTGATACTGGCATCTAGCATGCGGCGATACAAAATTCAACATGCCTATTTGAACGTGCAGGATGGAGTATGATATTATAGTATCAAGATAACATACTCCATAGTATGATATTTGAGAGCTACAATGAAAGGGAAGGTTTTCTGGGACCAATATTTCAGTCTGTTATTGTAAAGTTACTTAAGAAGACTTGAAATATAGTGCATTAGTCATATGGACAGCTTTTATAGTGATTTAATTGTGCGTTTTTTCCTTTCAGGAATTTGACAGGACACTGTAAACGTTTGATTGATGGAAAAGAGCAGCGTGAACATTTTTGGAAATATCTCCTTTTCTGTTCCAAAGAAGAAAGAGAGTCGTACTGATTTGAAACAACATGACGGTGAGTAAATATTGTCCAAACTTTCATTTTTGGCTGAACTTTTCCTTTAAAAGCATACCATCTTTCTGAACTAAGCGTTGTGCTTGGAAGCCAAAACCTGTTAATTTATTCAGCACTAGAAAGAATGATGGCATTGCTTTGCATGACTTATAAAAGTGTGAGACAGTGAGGTGTTTTAAAAAGACATCTAGACTGGATGTTCTGGCTTGTGGTGCTTTTGATCATGCACAGAAAAAAGCGCTGACCCTCTGAATTATTTGTGTTCACCTACAGGGGAAGTACTGTATGTCTACATTTGGGCAGGAAACAAGATCATATAGTCAAGGAATTAAGGAAGGAACCATGTGAATGATGCAAGAATAATGTCATGTTACTATAAATACAGCAACAGCCATGCAATGCCAAGAGCAGGATAGAGCAGACACAAGCTAAGACCTATTTGGTATAACAGCTCCCAGAAGAGCTGTGAATGACTGCTGGCAGATGGGCTGGATGATACAAGACTTCCTGGCTGATACGGGACACTAAGCAACACTATCATGTGCATTTGTTTGGGTGGCTGCTTATGTGTTGCTAGACAAGTCTGCATTTCCCTAAAGCATCATAAGCCTAAGTAGATCGTAGAAACCATTGGCACCATTGAACAGCGCAGCTCAGTTCCTATAGTGTTCAGGGTGGTTTCTAGGGCATTGCTAGGTATTGACTAAGGTGTTCTGAGTGGTGGCTACTGAGTGTTGAAGTGGTTCTCAAATGATTTTGCATCACTACCAATATTTTACATTCAACATGTTAGTACCAGTAGTATTCAAGTATTTGTAAATTTATTTCACATTAAACTGTGAAATTATTATTATTTATTATATTCATTACACAAATAATTTACACAAAACACATTGTGGTGGGCAAAGCATGTTTGTCCTTGCTGCAAGTGAACCCATATTTAAAGGAACAGTACATTACATAAAACATGTATATCACACTTATGTAGTTTCAAACCATGATTTTAATTTTTTTTAATTATTATAATTTTTTTTTTTTATGCAAACACAAAAGGAATTAATTTAATGAATGTCCCATTGGCTGAATTCAACACAGTACTAGTACAAAGGGGACTTTAATGCTTAATAAGCCACCCAGAATTATCATAATAGTCGTTGTGACTTGTGCATCATGTCAAGTCTTCTGAAGTCATATGATCACTTTGTATGATGAACAGTCCATAGTTTAAAAGCGCACTCAGTATTTTTTTCCTCATTCAGTTTTACACATAACAAATAAATTGTCATTTTCACACATGAGATGAAGACTCCAGTCCTATCAATAACCTAAAACAAGCTGTTTTATTCTACATGGAGAGGGTTCCCTCATAGTGGATGCCATGTTGAGATCACATGACCAGCAAAAAACAACTCGCTTAATCAAAGTTTCTGGCCTGTTAGTGGGCACTTTCACTCATGGATTAAATTAATCATAACTGACTGTGAAGAGAGAATTTCTGCAATAGCATCAGAGCAATAAAACTGAAATCCATGATGGCTACGTCATCAAACCTCATTGATTCTTACGCGATTTTGTGAGCGAACCTCATGACGCACTGTCAAATCCTCATTGATATGGGATTGGAATGACAAGAGGGTGAGTAAATGATAATACAATTTATTTTGGAGTGAACTACTCCTTTTACATAGTCTGGGTTGCATTTTCTTTTACCCTAACTGTGTTTTTGTTTATGATTTTCAAGGAGGAGGGTATGTCACGTAACCTGTCCATGCTGGCATCCTCCTAACTTTTACCAAGTGACAGAAAAAAAGTCAAATAGCAGCAAAACTCAAGAGAGTTTGTTTGGACACATAGCATTTGACATCAACATCACAAAATATGGGAAACATTGCTTCAAACATTGCTAATAGTCTCCTAACATAAATTTTGCTATTGCTATTGGTGATTATATGGAAAGTTGTATTTTATTACTTTCACAGACAGCAGTACTGATTACAGTATGTTAGCTAACATCATTGCTAGTTACAGCTATATCTAAACATGTACATTTTACTTCTGATTACTTCAAGTAGAGTTAATCGAGTCCATAAAATAAATGATCATATTTTTACACTGCTTTTCACTCCGATTTAAACTAAGGAGCTCTAAAATACCTGGAAAAACTTAGCATTAGTTAGCATTAGCATTCATTTTAAAGGCATCTGCTTGGCTAGTGAAGGTTCCCCAGAAGTACGTGATCTAGAAGCTGCTATCTTTATTATAGGTGCGAATTCATAGATCTTTTAAGTAAGGTATAATGTACAGTCATCTGGTTGTTATTGCAAAATAAAGCTTGACAGGGTGATCAGGGACCCAATGTGAAGCGGAGGGGACTTGAGACTTGGAACAAACTTTCTGCAAACTTGCAGCGAACTCCTCATTGTTGCCAATACCTCTACCAGATATTTGCGGCAAGTCAAATTTGCATATAAAAATAATGAGTGGGAAATTTGCAGCGAGTTTTCAGCAAGTTTGTCAAAACTCTAGATTTTGATTCTGTACATTACCCCACTTATTACACGGCTACTAACAAATAAATTAATAAATGGATGTCACGAACCCCTTTCCTCTGCCCCATCTCAGCTTCCTCACACACGCACACATACACTTCCCGCTCCGCCCCCAGCGTACGCTCTTTTTTCCTCCCTCGAGCACTCACGCTCGTTATGCTATTACGAGCTCTCGCTCGTAAACCCTCTCCCCCCCCTCTGACTCATGTTCGCACTCGCTACCAGCCTAAACATTATGACCACTTGCACTCACGCGCTTCCTACCTTCACACATTGTTTACACCTGCACTCACGCGCTTCTTGTCCCCACACATTAGTTACACCTGCACTCGTCTCGTCACCTGTCATTGTTTACACCTGCACTCGCCCCTATATATATCACTGCCCTTTCGTCTCACTCTTGTTGGTTATTGTATTTAGATTCCCGTGTTTTGACCCCCGCTAGTCACGTCTAGTTTTGACTTCCCCACTCTTGATTATCCCCTTAGTTTGCCAACTCCCTATTCCTCTCGTTTCCCTGTCTTTCGCTCCCGCTTATCCCGTCTTGTCTTGTCCATAGTTGTTAACTGTTTTCCCCACTTCGACCCCCGCTATCGTTCACCTCCCTCACTAGATCTGCCCCCTTGTTCATCTCTTTGATTCCCCGGCTCTTGACCCTACGCTTCCCACGACTACTCTTCATTGGATTTGCCCCTTGTATGTACTTTTGCCTGCCTGCAATAAAACGCAGTTTTGACTTACATTGTGACTGTCTCAACTTGTGTGCGTTACAAAATAACCAACCTCACCGTTGACAGTCACAATGCCCCGCGCTAAGGAGTCGCGCAGCTCACTAGAGCGGAGGTGCACGTCACATTCGGCGCGCGGAGCTACAGTGTGGAGAGATGACCACGCGCTCACGGCCCAGGGGCAGCAGGTATGCGCTATTTCTGATTTTTTTTACCCGGTTTCACCTGTGTCTGCCCCTGAGCCCGTTTATGCATGTCTGAGCGCCGTGAACTCTCCACCCCCGGAGAGGTTTTATGGCTCTTCCGACGCAGACCAAGGGGTTTCTATGCAAGGCAGCGGTTATGTAACTCATAACCCCGCCCTCGACATTATGGACCCAGCGGCCCAACTCGTGGGTTTGCGTCAGGGGAGCCAAACCGTGGAGGCTTATATTATGGATTTTTGTGTCCTGGCGTACCAGGTGAATTTTAATGAGGTGGCTCTGAAGACCATTTTTCAATGTGGTCTGAATGAGCCAACCTCATCATTAATGCCTGGTGGTCGCTGCCCCCTTAACCTGGCTCAGTTTATTGACCTCGCCCTACTGTACTCTGGTTCCTCGTTCACTGTGGGGGAGGCAGACACTGAACCAGCGCTCCACACCAAGACCCCCGTCTTGAAGCCTGACACGGCCCCAGTCCCTAAGCCTGACACGGCCCCAGTCCCTAAGCCTGACACGGCCCCAGTCACGAGGCCTGTCACGGCCCCAGCCTCGAAGCCTGGCACGGCCAGCGAGCCAGCGCCCATGCCCGCCACGGCCAACGAGCCAGCGCCCATGCCCGCCACGGCCAACGAGCCAGCGCCCATGCCCGCCACGGCCAACGAGCCAGCGCCCATGCCCGCCACGGCCAACGAGCCAGCGCCCATGTCTGCCACGGTCAGCGAGCCAGGGCCTGTAGCCTCGACCGTCCCCATGGCCACGTCCCCTGTTGGCCGAAGACGTAAGAGAAGGAAGAGGGCCCCTTCTCCCCAGTCTCGTCTTGTGCTCAAGACCGCAGAGGGTCCCGCAGAGTCTCCCACGGCTCTGCAGACCTCTGCTCCGCCCTCAGAGTCTCCCACGGCTCTGCCGGGCTCTGCTCCGCCCCCAGAGTCTCCCACGGCTCTGCCGGGCTCTGCTCCGCCCCCAGAGTCTCCCACGGCTCTGCCGGGCTCTGCTCCGCCCCAGAGTCTCCCACGGCTCTGCCGGGCTCTGCTCCGCCCCCAGAGTCTCCCACGGCTCTGCCGGGCTCTGCTCCGCCCCCAGAGTCTCCCACGGCTCTGCCGGGCTCTGCTCCGCCCCCAGAGTCTCCCACGGCTCTGCCGGGCTCTGCTCCGCCCCCAGAGTCTCCCACGGCTCTGCCGGGTTCTGCTCGCCCCTCTGAGCCCTCCCGGGCTCCGCCTCCACGAGTCTCCAAGGGCCCCTCACGAGCCTCCCAGAGCTCTACCCCTCAAGTCCCTCAGGGCTCCACCCTTCAAGCCTCTCACGGCTTCCCCCTCGAGTCTCTCAAGGCTCCATCCCTCGAGTCTTTCATGGCTCCACCCCTCAAGCCTCTCACGGCTCGCCTCTCGAGTCTCTCAAGGCTCCATCCCTCGAGTCTTTCATGGCTCCACCCCTCAAGCCCCTCACGGCTTCGCCTCTCGAGTCTCTCAAGGCTCCATCCCTCGAGTCTTTCATGGCTCCACCCCTCAAGCCTCTCACGGCTCGCCTCTCGAGTCTCTCAGGGCTCCATCCCTCGAGTCTCTCATGGCTCCACCCCTCAAGCCTCTCACGGCTCGCCTCTCGAGTCTCTCAGGGCTCCATCCCTCGAGTCTTTCATGGCTCCACCCCTCAAGCCTCTCACGGCTTCGCCTCTCGAGTCTCTCAGGGCTCCATCCCTCGAGTCTTTCATGGCTCCGCCCCTCAAGCCTCTCACGGCTTCGCCTCTCGAGTCTCTCAGGGCTCCTCCGCCTCTCAGGGCGTCCCCTCTCGAGTCTTTCATGGCTCCACCCCTCAAGCCTCTCACGGCGTCGCCTCTCGAGTCTTTCATGGCTCCGCCCCTCAGGCCTCTCACGGCTCCGCCCCTCGAGTCTTTCAGGGCTCCGCCCCTCGAGTCTTTCATGGCTCCGCCCCTCAAGCCTCTCACGGCTTCGCCTCTCGAGTCTCTTAGGGCTCCATCCCTCAAGCCTCTCACGGCTTCGCCTCTCGAGTCTCTCAGGGCTCCTCCGCCTCTCAGGGCTCCGCCCCTCGAGTCTCTCAGGGCTCCTCCCCCTCTCAAGCCTCTCAGGGCTCCCCCTCTCGAGTCTTTCAGGGCTCCTCCTCCTCTCAAGCCTCTCAGGGCTTCGTCTCTCGAGTCTCTCAGGGCTCCTCCCCCTCTCAAGCCTCTCAGGGCTCCCCCTCTCGAGTCTTTCAAGGCTCCCCCCCTCAAGCCTCTCGAGCCTCCCAGGGCTCTGCCTCCCGAGCCTCCTATGGCTCTGCCTCCCGAGCCTCCTACGGCTCCCCTCCAGAGCCTCCTACGGCTCCACCTCCCGAGCCTCCCAGGGCTCGGCCACTAGAGGCTCCTATGGCTCTGCCTCCCGAGCCTCCTACGGCTCTGCTCCCTAAGACTCCAGAGCCTTCTAGAGATTCGCCTCCCGAGCCTCCCACGGCTCACCTCCCCGGCTCTGCCTCCAGAGCCTACCAGGGCTTCACTCCTGGAGCCTTCTACGGCGCCACCTCCCATGGCGCACCTCCCTCGACTCTGCCTCCAGAACCTACCAGGGCTTCACTCCTGGAGCCTTCTACGGTGCCACCTCCCACGGCGTCACCTCCCTCGGCTCTGCCTCCAGACCCTACCAGGGCTTCACTCCTGGAGCCTTCTACGGTGCCACCTCCCACGGCGTCACCTCCCTCGGCTCTGTCTCCAGAGCCTACCAGGGCTTCACTCCTGGAGCCTTCTACGGCGCCACCTCCCACGGCGTCACCTCCCTCGGCTCTGCCTCCAGAGCCTTCCAGGGCTTCACCTCTGGAGCCTCCTACGGCGCCACCTCCATGGGCTCCACTTCCAGAGCCTTCCAGGCCTTCACCCCTAAAGCCCCCCTTGGCTCCACCTCCAGAGCCTTCCAGGCCTTCAGCCCCTGGAGCCTCCTTCGGCTCCACCTCCAGAGCCGTCCAGGCCTTCGCCCCTAAAGCCTCCTTCGGCTCCACTTCCAGAGCCTTCCAGGCCTTCGCCCCTAAAGCCTCCTTCGGCTCCACCTCCAGAGCCCACCAGGGCCTCGCCCCTGGAGTCCTCCACGACTCCGCCTTTCACGGCTCCGCCCCTGAAACCTTTCCTCACTGGGTCTTGCCTGCTCCTCTTGTGACCGTTCCTCTCCCTACCCCTGGCCTCTTCCCTGGCCTCCTGACCTTGTCCGGTGGCCTCCTGACCCTCTACCTGTCCTGTGGCCTCTTCCCTGGCCTCCGGACCCTATTCCTGTCCGGTGGTCACCTTCCAGACCTCCGGACCCAGTCCCTGTCCTCCAGTCGCCTTCCAGACCTCCTGACCCAGTCTCTGCCCTATGGCTGTCCCCTAGACCTCCCGACCACCCGCCTGTCCACTATGTTCCCCCTGACCTTGCCTTAAACTGCCCATTGACCCCGATGGACTGTTTCATTCCCTTTGTGCTTTCTGTTCCCCGCGAGATCACACTCTCGTTCTGTTCCCCGCGAGATCACACTCTCGTTCTGTTCCCCGCGAGATCACACTCTCGTTCTGTTCCCCGCGAGATCACACTCTCGTTCTGTTCCCCGCGAGCTCACACGCTCGTTCTGTTCCCCGCGAGCTCACACGCTCGTTCTGTTCCCCGCGAGCTCACACGCTCGTTCTGTCCCCTCGAGCTCACACGCTCGTTCGGTCCCCTCGAGCTCACACGCTCGTTCGGTCCCCTCGAGCTCACACGCTCGTTCTGTCCCCTCTCACTCCTCGCAGCCGAGCGCGGCCGTCAGGAGCCGTCCTATTCAGAGGGGGGAGTACTGTCACGAACCCCTTTCCTCTGCCCCATCTCAGCTTCCTCACACACGCACACATACACTTCCCGCTCCGCCCCCAGCGTACGCTCTTTTTTCCTCCCTCGAGCACTCACGCTCGTTATGCTATACTGAGCTCTCGCTCAGTAAACCCTCTCCCCCTCTGACTCATGTTCGCACTCGCTACCAGCCTAAACATTATGACCACTTGCACTCACGCGCTTCCTACCTTCACACATTGTTTACACCTGCACTCACGCGCTTCTTGTCCCCACACATTAGTTACACCTGCACTCGTCTCGTCACCTGTCATTGTTTACACCTGCACTCGCCCCTATATATATCACTGCCCTTTCGTCTCACTCTTGTTGGTTATTGTATTTAGATTCCCGTGTTTTGACCCCCGCTAGTCACGTCTAGTTTTGACTTCCCCACTCTTGATTATCCCCTTAGTTTGCCAACTCCCTATTCCTCTCGTTTCCCTGTCTTTCGCTCCCGCTTATCCCGTCTTGTCTTGTCCATAGTTGTTAACTGTTTTCCCCACTTCGACCCCCGCTATCGTTCACCTCCCTCACTAGATCTGCCCCTTGTTCATCTCTTTGATTCCCCGGCTCTTGACCCTACGCTTCCCACGACTACTCTTCATTGGATTTGCCCCTTGTATGTACTTTTGCCTGCCTGCAATAAAACGCAGTTTTGACTTACATTGTGACTGTCTCAACTTGTGTGCGTTACAATGGACATAAAACATTAATTTGTGTAGAAATTCTATAGTTATGCGAAGAAAGAAATCACTTAACAGCTATATTCCACCTCCGGTTTGTGTCTGTTGGTGTTTATTTTGTAATTAATAAACACCTGACTCCTCATTATGCATCTTATTACAATATTAATTGCCAGACAAGTAGATAAATGCACATGAAACATTGATTTGAGTTAAAATATTTTACTAGCTTACTTGCAGAGATCACACTGTAATCCGGGAAGCAGGAAAGATGGCTCGCAATACACGGATGAGGAGTCTGATACATGTATGTGCAGTTGCTACTGAGAAATATCAGGCAGCTAGATGGCACCCTTGACCAATCAGAATAAAGTTATCAAGAGAGTTGTGTAATAAATTGAGATAAATACCTCCACGTTTTTACCATAGGAGAGAATGTAACAGTCAACTAGCATGTTACGACAGTTACGACTGTACGATGTATGAGTTACGATGAATGAGAAGAACCATAAATTGACGTTCCAGAATCAGCTGGAATGTGACAACTCATCATGGAAATAAGTAGGGTAAAATATCAGAACCCTCCCAAAAAATCTAGAGTTCTGGCAAACTTTCCGCAAACTTGCTGCAAATTTGCCACTCGTTATTTTGTATAGGTTTAGTATAAGTTGTACCATAATGTAATGAAATAATTGTGAAATGCAATTTAAATGTTTATTGGAAAGCAAAAAATAAATATTGTCAAAAAACATGAATACGTTAGTAAGGCTGTCAATGGGAAATGAGGGAGACGTTTTTTGCCATCATAGGGTGTAGTTCCAGTAGCTACCAGCAGGTGCTAATAGGGACCTGCTAACTAGCCAATTCTTGACCCCCTGATTTAAAGCAATACTAGGATGGTCCTCCTGGCTTACGATATGGCCAGTCATAGTTAAGAATTTCGGGATGGCATCTGTGGAGGCCAATACAATTTTAGGACAGATTCCTGCTCAGAGCTAATATGGTGCATCAACCAGTTTTAAAACAAACTAGAGATTTAGCTTTTATCACAATATAATCTACATTCTTGTGAAACCATGTCACACCAGGGCTTAAAGGAAGCATAATATATTATGTTTTATATATATATATATATATATATATATATATATATATATATATATATATATATACACACAACGGTGGCCAAATGTTTGGAATAATAATTTGGTACTTTTATTCACTAAAGTTGCATTCAACTGATCACAATTTATAGTCAGGACATTAATAATGTGAAAAATTACTATTACAATTTGAATTTTACTTAATCTGCTTCAAATAGTTCTCATCAAAAAATCCTCCATGTGTAACAATGACAGTTTTGCAGATCTTTGACATTCTAGCTGTCAGTTTGTCCAGATACTCAGGTGACATTTCACCCCATACTTCCTGTAGCACTTGCCATAGATGTGGCTGTCTTGTCGGGCACTTCTCACGCACCTTACAGTCTATCTGATCATATAAAAGCTCAATGGAGTTAAGATCCATAACACTCTTTTCCAATTATCTGTTGTCCAGTGACTGTGTTTCTTTGTCCACTCGAACCTTTTCTTTTTGTTTTTCTGTTTCAAAAGTGGCTTTTTCTTTGCAATTTTATCTCTTTCTGTCCTTGTTAAAGCCAGTTGTTCTTTGTCTTTGAAGACTGTAGTGTACACATTTGTATGAAATCTTCAGTTTTTTGGCAATTTCAAGCATTATATAGTCTTCATTCCTCAAAACAATGATTGATTGACGAGTTTCTAGAGAAAGTTGTTTATTCTTTGCCATTTTTTACCTAATATTGACCTTAAGTCATGCCAGTCTATTGCATAATGTGGCAACTCAAAAATAAACATAAAGACAAAGACAACGTTAATCTTCATTTAATGAACCAACTAGCTTTCAACTGTGTTTGATATAATGACAAGTGATTTTCTAGTATCAAATTATCAATTTAGCATGATTACTCAAGGATAAAGTGTTGGAGTGATGCTGCTGTCTAGATTTGATCAAAAATTCTAATGTACTGTCTATACTTTGTGATCAATTGAAAGCCAATTTGGTGAATTAAAGTACCAATTTCCTTCTGAAACAGCAAAATCTATACATCATTCCAAACTTGTATATATACACAGGGTTGGGAGTAACAGATTACATATTTAAAATACAAAATATAAGTAACTGTATTCCACTACAGTTACAATTTGAATCAATGGTAATTATAATACAGTTACAGATTACTGAAGAGATTACTTTGCATTTTATTTTATTCATACGAGCAGACAGAGAAGTACGTTTGAAGTAAGTTTGGAGCAGAAGAAATAGAAATAAACCTTATGTAAATTGTCAGCATTATGCTAAAATAAAATGCTATTTCTAGAAATCTAATCTAATCTAGTAATCTAATGGAATGGGCTACAAATGACATTTTACATAATCTATTCTGTAATCTGTAGTGGAATACATTTAAAATGTAACCCTCCGAACCCTGTACATATATATATAAAGATTCTAAAGATTAAGAAGCTAAAGATTCTACAATGGGAAGCTAAAGATTCTACAATTAAGAAGCTAAAGATTCTACAATGGGCTAAAGAACAAAGGCAGTGTCTTGGGCTCATTTGATAGGAGAGATAATCTTGATACCACAGTGAAGATATCTGATACACATCGAGCATATCTTGCCACATGCATTTAAACAAGGGCATGGTGTCCTTTAAAAGAGCAGCTATTTGAATCTGGCCAACTCACTTAACATTACAGTGTGCATGTTTGCTATATTATTCCATTTCAGTAGGGTTATTTGTCACACTGTTTAGTCCAGTGAATATTTCTCAGATAATGTTTATTTTTAATTGGCAATTCAATGTCAACCTTTGATACATAGTAATCTCAGTTATGTTTAAAAACTGCACAAGACAAGTTCTGTGAAACAACATTCTGTGTAAACATTTAAGAAACAACTGTAGAATTGAACAAAGCTGGGAATAATCATATGAATCATGGCTCCTCCATGCATGTGGGCTATTTGAAATGGAGATGTACTGTATGTGCAGTGATGTGTGTCTCTCTTGCTGGCTGGTCAGGTTCATGAGCAAAGGGAGAGGAACAGAGATAAGCTCAGAGAAGCACAAGGCATGAGCTCACCATTAGAGATAAGAGCGCTGTGAAACAGACCAGAGGAGCACCACAGCTCACAGACATCAGCCTCGCAACTGGCACTTTCCAAGTATAGGGTAAAAATTGGTGTCCCATTACTGCTTTAAAGTTATGACTCAGTATACTAATTTGTAAAGGAATATTCTGGGTTCAGTAGAAGTAAATCTCAATCACAATATATCCATATTTTACTTTACAGCTTAAATAATATATACGTTTCAACAGAAGAATCAATGCAAGTGTTTTTATAAAATTACAAGCTTCAAATCTCTGCCTTTTAACCCTCCAAAAATTGGCCCAATTAATTTCCATTGTAAGTGCCTCACTGTAACCTCCATTTTATCAAAAACATTTTTTTTAAGAAAAGTAGGGATGAGTCGAAATTCGTTTTTGAGATAATCCATTACATTATGCCACAAATTACCGGTACATCAATTGAGCTCAAAGTTAGTTCACCCAAAAATAAAAATGATCTTATCCTTTACTCACCCTCAAGCCATCTGTCACAGGATAGCCTGATGACACATACATGATACATATACTGAAGATGATGTCACTTAAACATCTGATCATATCAGAAATGAGTTATGTTTGTGGTGTTGTATCCTAAGTAAGATGTTCAGATTTGTTTCTCAAACTTTTTTGAACCAAGGACCCCTTTCATAACCTCAAATGCTTTGCTGACCCCCACCCCACCACTACCATCACAACAAATATGATATTATTTACAAGAAGCATAAAAATTGTAAATGGTTTAAATACATATGATATAAAGCGTTGGGCACTGCTGTGCTTCTGTGTCTGGCTTCTGTGTGCAAAGTGTTAAAATTATTGCAACATTGTTAACAGTCACTTTTTTCTTTTCTGCAAATAAGTAAGAGTTAGAGATTCTTACTCCAATTCTTCCATTCAGCTGCAAATGGGATGCGATTTATAATCACATAAATGGAAGTTATACTTATGATGCAAAAATACAATGAAATGAACTAATATTGACCACCACTATTAGACAGATGGGTATGGCTAAAAAAGGGACCCTGTGTGAGGAAATATATTATCGCGTTTGACATGAAGCTGGATCGTCTATTGTCATATTATAGTAACTTATAATATTACAGTATCACACTTTATCTATAAAGATTAAGCAAACTAATTATAAGTATATGAATTAAGAAACAGGGACCTTGCTAATCCAGCACTGGTCAGCTGTGGCTGGTGAAAATGCACACTCATTGTGGTCAATATAACTTGAAATGCACATTGTTTAACCCCTTCTCTTTTTTACTGGATGGAGTAACAGCTCTGTGTCTCATTGATTGATGTATATTGTCCAATGTAATCTGCAAAAACTGCTGTAAATAGTCAATTTATCCTGAATTGAGATTCATTCACCAATCAGAGAAGTCGCTATTACCATGAGAATAAATGGATTTTCCTACTCTTAAATTTGCGGTCCAGAATCTACAACCTTTTTATATAGATTGTTTGAATATATTGTTCAAAACTTTTGTTATGTCATATTTTTATACTAGTCAGTAGCTTTAAATCGAGTCATTATTTGTATTGCTTTTTATTGCCTATTTGCTTACAACATTGCAACACAATATTCAGGGATTTCCCACGGACCCGCAGACTATTCGAAAAGAACCCCCCGGGGGTCCGCAGGCCTCAGTTTGAGAGACACAGCTCTAAGAAATGGTGTAGGCTGGGGCAGGAGCTAGCCCTATATAATGGGAGCTGTAGGGCTATAATTCGTTTCTCTCTTGGACTCAGAGGAGAGCAGACTATGATAGACTGTGTCTGAATGTTGGGCCATTTCTTGATGGTATTGTCAATTTTTGCACATCACTGCAATTTCTTTTGTCTTTTGTATGTAAAGTTTTTGTTTATATTTAGTAACGTAGGGGAGGACCTTGTACTGATACGCCTGGCCGTTGAAAGTGAACCATAGAAAGGATCTGTGACAGGGGAATATTGATATGTGAAAGTATGCGTCCTTCAGGTCTACCGCCGTGAACCGATCTTGATGCCGAACGCATGTCAGAATACGTTTCTGCATCAGCATCTTGAACGGGAGTCTGTGTAAGGCCTGGTTCAGAACTTGTAGGTCCAAGATTGGACGCAACCCACCAACTTTCTTGGGTACGATGAAGTAGGGGCTGTAGAACCCCTTCTCCATCTTGGCTGGAGGGACAGGCTCTATCGCATCGTTGCTCAGAAGGTTTGCGATTTCCGCATGCAGTGTGGAGGCGTTTTTGCCCTGCACCGAGGTGAAGTGGATGCCGCCGAAGCAGGGTAGGCGCCTGGTGAACTGAATCGCGTAGCCAAGTTGGATGGTCCTGGCCAGCCACCGTGACGGGTTGGAAAGCGTAAGCCATGCATCCAAGCTCCAGGTCAGGGGCACTAAGGGGACGATCACGTGTGTCGTACCTGGAGGTGAGGCCTCCCGGCGGGGGGGAGCAGGCGACGTCACAGAAATTGCATGATCAACGTTTAAGTTAACAACTTCATATTTTCTATTTATACAATGTATATCTCCATGCCTCTATAAATTAAAGTGCCAAAAAGGCACAAAAATAGCTTTGAAGAGTGAAAACAAACAGTTCATATTCATCAGTAGGTAGCTCAAACAAATCTATAAAATGCGTCACTGGCAAGTACACGTCAAAGTTTAAATCTCATGTTAAGTCTACAGTTCAGATAAGTCAGTAGAATTTCACTTTTGAGAAAGGTTTTGATAGTACGTTTCACCCTGAAAAACAGTCATTAGCAAATCCATTTACATTTAAAGAAGTGTCTCTTGGTTATTTTCACGCTTGTCAGCAGGTAGCAGGTGCCTGATGGAGTCTCTGAGTTTCAGATAAGCAGGTTAAGCTATAAAATTCCAAGGGAGAGAAACAGACAACAGGGATTCAATCAGAAAGTGTAGAACCGTAAACAAAAGTTAAATGTAGAGGACTTTAACACTCAAAAAAAAATAAAAAGTATTTATATTACATTTATTATATAACTATTCATTACAGGCCATCAGTTGTGGATGGGAAGGTGCATTAAGTAATTTCATGGCAACTATCCTAATTAACTTTGTTCATTTCTCCCAGAATTGTTGAGACCATCTTTGAAAATTAGATTAAGGGCTGTTCATTAAGGTTTTTTGTGTGTTTATGTTTATGAATGTGAAAAACATAGATGGTCTGTTGCTGTAAATGTGTATGTAGCTTCAAGTCATTAACGCAAATAATAGACTTACATCTGTATGCAACAAGCAATGCACTAAATGTTGAATGGCTTTGGACAGAAAACAAATGGCTGTGTAAAAGCAACAGAATGGACAGAGAAAGTTTTGTTCAATACAATTACAAGAAAATGCTTAAAAGAGATTTGTGTAGTGGCCCTTTAAGTGTGTGACAGAGTTCAGCAGGAAAACACTGTTCTTTTATACTAATATCTCATATCTTTCCCTGACTTCCCAAACCCAACAATGTCACTGGATGCTTTGTCTCAAAAAGAGGATTTTCTGCCTTTGACTTTTCCTCAAGAAAAGTTCAAGGTCCTGATGGGGTACTGAACAATCCCACACTCTTGTTTCGCCTCAAATAGGAATTTTCTTTTGTTCTTTCTTGGGTGCATCTGAAGAAGTGTCCTCTACTCTAGCATGTCTTATCCTCTTAGTGCTGCCTTTGGTTACAATCTACAAAATACTGCCCTCTTTGTCTACGCCCCCCGGTGCCCCTCTCGCCTGCTTTGTTTTGCCTATATGTTTTCTCATGGCAAACTCTGCCATTTTCCATGAGCTGTTTTTCATGGAGGTTTGGCAACCCTGTTATCAATTTTAAAGTTATAAATTTGGGACCAGTCTAAATTCATTTAAAACCTTGATTTGTTATTTCAAGCAATACACATTAAAGGGTCAGGAAACCCACTTACTTAATCCCCAATTCTTCACACCTATGACTGTGAACGAGTCTCAAAATGGGTGGAAAAGTATGTGGGCTGGTTTTGTGGGCGGGAAGTGGGGAAACGGAAGGGGGTCAAGAAGAAAGCTCTTCCAAAAACTCACTCAACAGAGATGGCTGTTGAACCTCACATTATGAGTGGAGATGAAAATAAAAGAGTTTGGGGCTGTATATTAATCATGGGAAAAAAGTGTGAAGAGTGAAGACAATATAACTGTTTGCAAATCTGCAAAACTATTAGGATGTTTTGCTCGCACTTTTCAGAATGTGAGAACAGCATTCAGAGCAAACATTACCACAAAAAACAGCACTGCTTTAAGGCTTTACAATAATTCATAGATATTTATTTTTTTGTGTTTTAGGTTTAATACAAGTTAAACTCTATGGACAATATTTGTGGCATAATGAAAATATTTTCAACTCATCCATCTTTTTCTAAAGAAACAAATTGTGTGCAGTAAGGCACATTCAAAGAAATTAAATGGGTTTGATACACAAAACATACAGTATACACACTGGTTTTAAAAGTATTGCCACAACACTTTTTAACATGACTTTAAAATCGCTCTAAAATCGCTTACTAACCTAGTCTGCATAAAGTTATCCAGCTCCATTGTCGTGATGGCATATATATATTTATATTTAAAACTTTGTAATCAGAATTTACAAATACATATTTAGACTTAAAACTATATATTCTGGATTTTTAAGCAAATATTCAGATTTATATCTATGTATTCTATGTAGTTTTAACAATGTATTCAGAATTGCAACTATATGTTCAGGATTTATAACTGTAAACTGTACAGGTGAAACTCGAAAAATTAGAATATCATGCAAACGTTCATTAATTTCAGTAATTCAACTTAAAAGGTGAAACTAATATATTATATAGACTCATTACAAGCAAAGTAAGATATTTCAAGCCTTTATTTGATATAATTTTGATGATTATGGCTTACAGCTTATGAAAACCCCAAATTCAGAATCTCAGAAAATTAGAATATTACATGAAATCAATAAAAAAAAGGATTTTAAATACAGAAATGTTGGCCCTCTGAAAAGTATAATCATGCATATGTACTCAGTACTTGGTTTGGGCCCTTTTGCATTAATTACTGCCTCAATGCGGCGTGGCATGGATGCTATCAGCCTGTGGCACTGCTGAGGTGTTATGGAAGACCAAGATGCTTCAATAGCGGCCTTCAGCTCTTCTGCATTGTTTGGTCTCATGTCTCTCATCTTTCTCTTGGCAATGCCCCATAGATTCTCTATAGGGTTCAGGTCAGGCGAGTTTGCTGGCCAATCAAGCACAGTAATACCATGGTCATTGAACCAGGTTTTGGTACTTTTGGCAGTGTGGGCAGGTGCCAAGTCCTGCTGGAAAATGAAGTCAGCATCTCCATAAAGCTTGTCTGCTGAAGGAAGCATGAAGTGCTCTAAAATGTCCCGTTGACGACTGCATTGACTCTGGACTTAATAAAGCACAGTGGACCAACACCAGCAGATGACATGGCTCCCCAAACCAACACAGACTGTGGAAACTTCACACTGGACTTCAAGCATCTTGGATTGTGTGCCTCTCCATTCTTCCTCCAGACTCTGGGACCTTGGTTTCCAAATGAGATGCAAAATTTGCTCTCATCAGAAAAGAGGACTTTGGACCACTGAGCAACAGACCAGTTCTTTTTTTCTTTAGCCCAGGTAAGACGTTTGACATTTGAAGCCCATGTCTAGGACCCGTCTGTGTGTGGTGGCTCTTGATGCAGTAACTCCAGCCTCAGTCCACTCCTTGTGAAGCTCCCCACACATTTGAATGGCCTTTTCCTGACAATCCTCTCCAGGCTACGGTCATCCCTGCTGCTTGTGCACCTTTTTCTTCCACACTTTTCCCTTCCACTTAACTTTCTATTAATGTGCTTTGATACAGCACTTTGAGAACATCCAACTTCTTTTGCAATTACCTTTTGAGGCTTTCCCTCCTTGAGGAGGGTGTCAATGATGGTTTTCTGCACAACTGTCAGGTCAGCAGTCTTCCCCATGATTGTGAATTCAACTGAACCAGACTGAGAGACCATTTAAAGGCTCAGGAACCCTTTGCAGGTGTTTAGCTGATTAGAGTGTGACACTTTGAGCCTACAATACTGAACCTTTTCACAATATTCTAATTTTCTGAGATTCTGAATTTGGGGTTTTCATAAGCTGTAAGCCATAATCATCAAAATTATATCAAATAAAGGCTTGAAATGTCTTACTTTGCTTGTAATGAGTCTATATAATATATTAGTTTCACCTTTTAAGTTGAATTACTGAAATTAATGTACTTTTGCACGATATTCTAATTTTTCGAGTTTCACCTGTATTCCTATTTACAAAAATATGGATTTACATCTCCGGTATAGCCTATATTTGGAGTTATAATGATATATTCAGGATTTATTACAATTTATTCAGATTTAAAAAAAATATATATTCAGATTTATATTCAGATTTGCAATAATATAATTCAGATTTGCAACTATATATACAGTATAGTTATAACTATATATTCAGAAATGTGGACTTCTAACTATTTATTTAGGATTTATAACTGCATGTTGAGATTTGCAAATGTATATCCAGATGTAAAACGGTTATGTAGGATGTATAACTAAATATTCATATTTAAAACAATATTAACGGATTTACAACTACATATTCACAACTACACATTCAAATTTAGAACTATTTATTCAGGAATATAACTATATATTCAGATTTAAACTACATATTTGTATTTACAACCAAATATTCAGATTTGCAACTAAATATTCAGATTTGCAACTAAATATTCAGATTTGCAACAAAATATTCAGATTTGCAACTTTATATTCAGATTTGCAACTAAATATTCAGATTTGCAACTTTATATTCAGATTTATAACTAAATATTCAGATTTGCAACTAAATATTCAGATTTGCAACTAAATATTCAGATTTGCAACTAAATATTCAGATTTGCAACTATATATTCAGATTTATAACTAAATATTCAGATTTGCAACTTTATATTCAGATTTATAACTAAATATTCAGATTTGCAACTAAATATTCAGATTTGTAACTATATATTCAGATTTGCAACTATATATTCAGATTTGCAATTAAATATTCAGATTTGCAACTATATATACACACATATTTGTAATGTTTCTGTAATTACAGTTATTCGGATTTGTACCTATATATTTGAGTTTACATCTATATATTCAGTTTTACAGTTATATATTTGAATTTTAACGGTATATTCAGATTTACAATTATGTTTTCAGAAATTGTAAGTATTTATTTGAATTTAGCCTAAAGTGTTAACATTTATTAAGGGCTAGCTAGTTGGAGAGCAAATGTTGTATTAAAGTTACTACTCAACTTATATTTCTGATTAATTGACAAAAATGTTTGAAAAATACAGTCAGCATTACAATTCATGTAAAAGTTAAGAAAATGGAATAAAATGATACACCAAGTTGTAAAAAGGGTATAAATTATGGTAAAGAATGTTACAAAAATTACATACAGTATATATATTCCATATGTATATAAATATATTAGAATATATGGTAATTTGAATGTGTAAATCATATATAATTACTATATACATGTGAAGAGATTTCAGTCGTAGCCTCCTTGTCTTTTCATTTTTCTAATGCCAGTGTCTCACAGAGCATGGTGCCTGCCTCCCGTGCCGCAGACAGCATGCCTGTTCAACAGCAATTATGCTAAATGAGGCACACATTGTTATCTCTGAATTACAAGTAGAACTCCTCCTTCCATGTTAAAACAAAGCAGAATCTTCCCCCAATATCAAAATTAATGTTTTGTGTCACTACACAAATTAGATTGTGGATGCAGAAAACAAAAATGGCTGTGCAGTTCCATTTTCAGTATTCTGGATGGTAGAAAGACTTTGACGAAATAGTCAGACTGGTTTTGTGAACTGAATTAACTGATTAATTGAAAAGATCCAACCCAAAAGAACAATTTGTTCATGACATCTCTTCATCTCTCATTAACTGCCATGAATGTGGCAAGAAGAGAAGGGTGGATGTCAAGAGTTTCAGTAAAATTTCTAGTAAATTTCAAATGGACTCATTCTCCCGTTTGGACTGCCAGGCAACAGGAAGCTTAGTTTCAGAAAATTGATTCACACCATATCATAATTTGCCTTGCCACTGAACTGGGCATTTCAGCTGCGTTGGCAGTGACAATGTTACAAATCATGGGAGCACATTTGAGTCAGATCAATATGGAGTCCTGCAGTCAATCTTGTTTATTACTCATTCACATTTTCAGAATTCAGACTGGCAGAGCATTCAAGATGGACTTTCAGGAGCAATGGAGTGTGAGCGGTACATTATCCAACGAGTGAGATCATATCAGAGAAGAGCTTTACAGGGATTATTTGCATATTTTCGTAAATGACCAGGGAAGATATATATATATATATATATATATATAGATTGTTCTTAAAATATGTATATTTATTTTTCTATCAGGAAGACTTGCAGACTTGAGTGAAATTTAAGATGACATTTATTTGATGAATATAAAACAGAAAAGTAATGTCTCTCTTTTGGAAAAACTGTCTGGCTGTCATATCCTGCTGCAGATAGGAGCAAAGGGGCGAGGAGCCTACCCCCGTGCTGGACGGGACTGGTGGCGGTGGGGTGGTGGAGGTTGCTGTGTTAGCACACTGAAACAGCAATAGGATGGATTGTGAGCAGACTTATAAAGCAATGGCTTACATGTGATTGGCTGGGAATTACCCAGCTAATGGTGCGATGATGTACAGCTGCTAGTCTTCCTGCTAGAACTACGCTGTGCTTACATTTCCAGGGTGACTTATCTTGCTAAAGCTAATCATGTTGACAAGGAAATAATGAATCTATGTAAGTCTGATGCGGTGTTTCCATTAGGGGGCAATATTTGGAACATTTGATTTTCAGGTGCATTTTCAAGGCGTATGTGTTCTAATCATTTATATAGAAAAATAATAATAACGTTAAGTACTCAGTTTATTGACATAAATTCTTTATCTAAGTAATTATGTCTTACCTAGTCCTGCAATACAATATGAAGCAATATATCAGATGAACAAATAAAATACAGATTAACTCGTTACATTTTGAAATTCGTCGCTATCGGTGGTATTTTTGTTCCGAGCCCCTGTTCATTTGTGAACCTGATTTGATATGATTTTCCAAAGCAATGGATGACTTTTCTGAATTTACCACAAAGTTAGCAGGCATTAATATGGCTATTTGGGGAAGTCTCAAATAAATATCTCTGTTATATATTACCTCAAAATCAAAATCAAAACAAAAACTAAATGACGTGTTGTATAAAGTACCCTATTTTTAGGACAATTATGATTTTAATATTTTGACATTATTATAATGTAAATTACACACATTTACTCACTAAATTCACATTAATGCCATGCAATTAATAAAAAAATATTACTGTAATGTGAATGAAAAACTAACTTTCTTTTCTCCTATACAATAATGAAAATCAAACAGTCAGGATCAGTGTCAGAATTTAACTTACACATTTAGGACATTTCATATTCATTACATATTATTTTAATAATTAACTCAAAATGAATCCATAATTTATGGCACAGCAACCGGAACTATACTAGATTATTAAGGACTATCATGGTCATATTTCATTTAAAAAAAATGTGGTGGCATTTTTGCCCCAAGCCCCCCTAAATATCTGACCCTAATCCTGACACAATTGATTATTTTAAATTAGCTTAAAACAAAGTCAGTACAACAAATACTACCTTTGTGCAATTTATTTTATTATTATTATTATTATTTTCAAAATGTCTATATTTTATATATATATATATATTTATTTATTTTCTTGCTGTGAAGGAACCCACACTGATAAACAATGCATATTTTGCACTGTAATTAGCTTTTAGCATTGGCCAAAAGAAAAAAAAAACATATCAGTGGTAGCCAGAATATGACTTTCTGCACTTCCTAAGCCAGATGCAGAGACCAACATTCATGAATATTTGGTCCCTCAGCTTTATCAGAATGTCTGTTTCAGCTTGCCGGAGCAGAAGCCGAGCTGCATTTTAATCAGGCCGCGCACTCAAGTAGAACTGGGCTGGAAAATGTTGCTGCGGCTTCTGCCTCCACCCGCCCATTAAAATTCAGAGTTGGGCTAGATGTACAAATAATAATAATAAATGAAAATGAACAGTGTGTGCAGGCTAAGCCGTTAATACGAAGCTTGACTTCTCGCTTCTGGAGGGATTGGTGTTATCTAGTGGGGGTGCAGTAAAGACAAGGAAAATCCATGTTGAAACGCTAAGCCAAACAGAGCGAGATTCAATTTTTTTAAACACATATTTTTCTACAGTATATTAAAGGAATGTTCCAGCTTCAATGCAAGTTATGTGCTATCGACAGCTTGTGGCGTAATATTGATTACCATAAAAAAGAAACACTTGTTGCAGTTAAAGTAGAGCACTTCTACAGAAGTGTCAGGCAAAAAACTTTCAAATAATCACTGTTTTAAAAGTGTTTCCATTACACCAAAAGGTGAAATTTGTGCCTCTAATATCCTTTAATGGAATTGCTCAAATAATGACTGTTTTCAAACAGGTTTTCACAAATACTTTCCCCATTTTCTATTGGTTGGTCAAACAGAGAGTCCCGCCCCGAAATAATGGCATTGTTTTAACAGATGTTGCCATATCGGTCTGGGGTGTGTTTCCCAAAAGCATTGTAAGCCAAATATTGTCGGAAATTCCATCGTTACCAACATACTGTAGTTCAACGATTTGGTGATTCCCAAAACCATAGTTACACTCGCAAAAAGCATTGCAAAGTTGTGTGGTTGGAACAACACCTCTTCACCTGTGGTTAGAAGCATAGTTAGTTTTAAGGTGTCAATATCATTTGACTTCACTGAAGCCTCTATATTTTTTATTACACAAATCTCTCTGCATTTACATGCACTTAATGGCTGTTTGCACAAAGCGCCATTCTGAAACGTCATGCAAGCACAGCTGTTTCCTGTATGCCAATAAAGGGGTTAAGAGAATGCAATTTAACACACCTAGGATTCTGTTGGAGAACATGGCTTATGTGCCTTGTACACGCATAAGCTGCATTCTTATAAGTTTTTGAAGAATGCACATGTTTGTATGTGCTCAAATGTGCCATTGGAACCCATTTAATTTGATGTCTATTTAATATCCACAGAAGTTATAACTCGACCCCCCGCTTAATGTCATTGTGACAGGGCGGAGGGTGGGGCTGGGTCATGATGCTACACACCCGGCCCCTAATCAGGCTAATCAAGCCTCAGAGAGGGATAAAGGCTGACCGGAGACTGCAGTGAAACAGAGAGAGAGATTTACGGGCAGCTGCCTGACACCATTGTGTGTTTGTCTTTTTGTTTAAGTTACTTACTAAAATATTATTTATATTGTCCAGCCGGTTCTCACCTCCTCTTTTCCATTAATAACTTTACAGTCATTAACACCAACTATATTTTTTAACCAACATTGTTCGAATTATGGATGTCTGACAATAGTTAGTACAGTTTCGGAAAACGGTAATGACAAGCTAGTTAATTTCTCCAACAATGCATCATACTATGGTTGTTAAGCAGTGTGATGTATCATTGTACAGGACACAAACCTTGGTTGGTTGTTTACACTTTATAGGGAAACCAACCTACAAATGGCTTACTTATAGTCATGCTGACGTGGCACTGTTAAACCATGTAAGCTATTGTATTACTCTAAAATGATGAAGAACTATCGCACTAAAATTATGTTAACATGTATAGAGTTTACAGTATGTCTCGTGGCTATATTTATGGAACAGTGTGTATTTTAACGTTTATGGACTTGCCCCATTCACTTCCATTGTAAGTGATTTACTGTAACCACAATGTTGGGCTCAGAAGTGTATGATCAAACCAGTGCAATCTGGTCTGCATCATTCATGATGGTGTTTACCAGAAACGGTTGTCGTAATGAATCAGCTGCTCAAATAGTCTTTTCAAATAATCACAAAATAAATGTATAAGGCCGTTACCATCGAAGTGCACTGTTTTTATGCAGTGCTGCAGTGCTGTTTTTTGACATCAAACAAAGAAAATATAAACTAGTTGTTCCACTTGAGCCTTCTCCCATTCCGTCCGTCACTGATTCTCACCACTTCTGGGGCTGGGAAAGTGGAGGGGCTAGTGTGGCTGGGCGGAGGATGGGGCCGGGTCGTGATACACACCCGGTCCCTTATCAGGCTAATTAAGCCTCCGAGAGGGATAAAGGCTGATGGCAGACGGTGGTGCGACGAGAGAGAGAGATAGTTTACGGACATGTCCGTCATGTGTGTGTTTGTCTTTTGGTTTAAGTTATTCATTAAAATATTATTTATATTGCCAAGTGCTGTGTTACCCCTCCCCCACCATGCACTATGAAAAATACACCCCGTAATATTACACCACAGTTACAGATGTGCCTGTGAAACGGTAGCCAGCTGGTACGAGCTGCGCAGAGTGTGTAAACCTTCCTCCCCTGGCTTCAAGAGGCGCACTTGTGACTGACTCTGGAGGCTATATCCTTTATCCTCCTCGTTTTCATGCCTGCCTACCATGCCGGAAACACCGCTTCGAATTCCACTCAGAGCGGGTCGAGCAGGACCAGTTACACTGGTGCCGTGACTCGGATGGGAGTGAGGTTTAGGGGGTCGAGTGTAACAGTGCATACTGGATCATTTTCAGAGTCCTAATTACGCAGCGGACACTTCCAGTGTGGACAGCTTCATTGGTTATGATGGGATGTATTTGCTTTTGATGACACGCCACTCGTGTCCAGTCCATATTTTCAGTCATACTTTTTCTGTTGTGTTTCTAACATACTGTACCTTTTTATTCAGAAGCTGCACTCAACATAGGCCACTGAAATGGTGATAGTGAGAACAAAGATTCTTTGACATGGAAATAAATTACGATTGCAGACAGCGCAGGAAAGTTGTCAACTACTCCATTAATTTAAAGGAAATATTGTCATTTGTATTCTTTCCTGTAAATTATCCACTTTTTTTAAGAGGTTTTCCTCTTAAAAGTATGGGCAGTCATGGGTTGCATTATGTTGGGCTTATTACCAGAATACAATTGATTAATATGGGCTTGTTTTGTCAGACCAGGTTGCATCTAGCAACACTGATTCAAATGTTTTTCTGGATTTGTTTAGTGATGGAAAGGGGTTTCTCACCAGAATCAGAGTGTGTCTCTTACCACAGTGTAACCATAAGTCAGAACTTCTTTGTCCCATTTGATACCCTAAAATATCCTGCCCATCCCGTTTACTGCCTAATCCTATAAAGCCGCATAACATAAACCTCACTGACACACACTGAAGAAGTCAGCTTTCAGGCAGGACAGTTTGGATACTAGCAAATTTCCGTTCCATTATGCCAAACAATGAGGAAAAAAATCTTAATCTCTCTAAATCTGCTCAGAAGCCCAGATCAAGCCCTCTCATTCTTTTGTGCAGTCTACCTGCTAACAGCAATTCTCTAAGGCTGCCATCCATTATGTTCTGTATGTGGCTTCGAATTAAGCACCTATTACAACAAAGTGTTGCACCTGAAAGGCAGGCACTCTAGGCATTTCATGGTGTAAGAGTGGGTGAGATTGTGTTTCATCATACCTGAGGTGTGTTTGACTCATGCTCACAGAACATTATAAGTGTTGACTGGAATTAAAAAGGTATAATTTTCCTCTCCTGTCAAGTTCTTCAGATAAAGTTTTCGTCCTTCATAAGTTCAAGCAGAGTGGTTCTCAGCTGTTTTTGCTTCAACACCCCGATTTTACATTGGAGTCCTGGAGGAACGTTGTCTCGTTTCGCTGTGTACTGTATATGGTTGAAACAACAATAAAAACCACTTGACACTTGGATGTCAAGTGGTGACCCAACACTGTACCATAATTGGTTATTGTACAGAAGGAAATCGAAATGTCCTTAAAATTAAACATTAAAATGAATGAATATTACCATGAACTGCCAAGGCACAAAACTATGCAAAGATTTTAACACAACCTTGGCTTATAAATAACATTTACCCTTTTGGTTTCTAAATGTCTCTTGATATTCTCTCAGTAGTCAATAATTCACTGCACATTTGCTGCAATCGAATAAATATTTAACATAATCAGGGTCATATTTTCTTAATTACATTTTGAGGATGAGGGCATGTCATGCAAACTGTTGCAAAACATGTTTTATTATATACACTGTTGGCCAAAGGTTTGGAATAATGTACAGATTTTGCTGTTTCGGAAGGAAGTTGGTACTTTAATTCAACAAAGTATAGTCAGGACATTACTGATGTAAAAAACAGCACAATTACTATTTGAAAAAGTAATTTTTGATCAACTCTAGACAGGCCCCATTTCCAGCAGCCATCACTCCAACACCTTATCCTTGAGTAATCATGCTAAATTGATCATTTGGTACTTGAAAATCACTTGCTATTATATCAAACAAAGTTGAAAGCTATTTGGCTCATTAAATGAAGCGTCTCGGGTTACATGTGTAACCCTTGTTCCCTGAAAAAAGCTTCACTTTGATGCTGCGCTGCTAAGCGCTATGGGGAACAACTCTAGCTGTGAACCGAGCTGAAATAGTGTGTGTAACACGTCAATGAACATTGATTGGAATTTATAGCCTCGGCTGATGTAATCATTACATGCACCTGTGGCCAGGCTATAAATGGATACGTCACCAGGTGTCGTCAGATACTTCTTTTTGAAGAGCAGTCCTGGGATGTCCCAGGGCGGCAAAGCAGCGCAGCATCTCGTTACGCTTTTTTCAGGGAACAAGGGTTACACATGTAACCCGAGACGTTCCCTTTACAAAAAGCTTCACTTTGATGCTGCGCTGCTAAGCGCTATGGGGAACGCAATACCCACGCCGCCGCACTTGGGGCTGTCCGGACCCCTACGGTTGTGCAGTGTACTCACAAAAACGCGAGAGGTCTCAGACATGAGCTTGAGATGTCGACTCAAGGGCATAAGAGCCCGGAGTAGCGTAAACATCTAAACCATTCAATTTTGATGAATGTGTGCGGAGAGGACCAGCCTGCCGCATCACAAACTTGTTCAGGCATGAGCTGAGATGTCGACACAAGGGCATAAGAGCCCGGAGTAGCAAAGCATCTAACCCATAAAGTTCGATGACTGTGTGCGAAGAGAACCCTATCGCAACACAAACTTGTCATAAAAACTGATGAATGTGAGCGGAGAGGACCAGCCTGCCACATCACAAACTTGTTTAGGCATGGGCTGAGATGTCGACTCAAGGGCATAAGAGCCCGGAGTAGCAAAGCATCTAACCCATAAAGTTCGATGAATGTGTGCGAAGAGAACCCTATCGCAACACAAACTTGTCATAAAAACTGATGAATGTGAGTTGAGAGGACCAGCCTGCCGCATCACAAACTTATCCAGACATGAGCTTGAGATGTCGACTCAAGGGCATAAGAGCCCGGAGTGGCAAAACATCCAAACTATAAAAATCTAATGAATGTGTGCGGAGAGGACAACTTGCCGCATCACAAACTTGCTGCAGAGGGAGACCTCTAGCCAAGGTTTTAGAGGAGGAGAGCCCTCTGGTAGAATGCGCCCTGAAACCTACTGGCTGAAGCTTGACCGCTGCCTCGTGAGGCCCGGGCAATAATGAGGATGCCTCTTTGAGGGCACCCCGCCCACCAAGCCGTGGCAAACCGCAGTGGCCACATAGAACCTGGCAGTG
The DNA here is from genome assembly GCF_025860055.1 of Xyrauchen texanus. Lineage (NCBI taxonomy): Eukaryota > Metazoa > Chordata > Actinopteri > Cypriniformes > Catostomidae > Xyrauchen > Xyrauchen texanus. The sequence continues at coordinate 22,979,612 of NC_068323.1, read as the reverse complement.
GCGAGGCAAGTGCCCTGCCACATCACAAACTTGTTTAGGCATGGGCTGAGATGTCGACTCAAGGGCATAAGAGCCCGGAGTAGCAAAGCATCTAACCCATAAAGTTCGATGAATGTGTGCGAAGAGAACCCTATCGCAACACAAACTTGTCATAAAAACTGATGAATGTGAGTTGAGAGGACCAGCCTGCCGCATCACAAACTTGTCCAGACATGAGCTTGAGATGTCGACTCAAGGGCATAAGAGCCCGGAGTGGCAAAACATCCAAACTATAAAAATCTAATGAATGTGTGCGGAGAGGACAACTTGCCGCATCACAAACTTGCTGCAGAGGGAGACCTCTAGACAAGGTTTTAGAGGAGGAGAGCCCTCTGGTAGAATGCGCCCTGAAACCTACTGGCGAAGCTTGACCACGCGCCTCGTAGGCCCGGGCAATAATGAGGATGCCTCTTTGAGGGCACCCCGCCCACCAAGCCGTGGCAAACCGCAGTGGCCACATAGAACCTGGCAGTGGCGAGGCAAGTGCCCGCTGACAGTTCTTTCTACAGAAAATCCAGAACAGAAGCAAACTGGCAGTTAGCTGGTTCTGTAATAAGAACTTTAGTAGAAGGAAACGCATGCAGGCGCATTTGCGTTACTAAGATCAGCCCCTCCCGAGGGGGAGGGGGGGGGACTGGGCAACTCGGGGAGAAGTAGAGGAGACATTGCGCTATCAACAGAGGCGAAGAGGTCCTCTTCTGCCCTGTAAAATCTACCACGATCAGTTGCAAGAGGAGGGAGCCCTAGCACTTGAAATGGTCTCGATAACCTCAAGAGAAAACCCTGTGAACCTCATTTGGTACCCTTAGGGGTCAGACATGAAAGGTTTCACAATTCGGGCCAAGGATGAGATGGTCCTCCCTGTTCGGCATCGCCCAAGGCGAGCCGTCGAGGAGAGGAATTAACTCCGAGAAACATATCCTGTTCGGCCAGCGCAGCGCCATTAATAGGAGGCAAGACCCTTGCTGGTGAACATTGCCAAGACTCCCGGGAGCAGAGAAACCAGGGAAAGAAATGCATACAGACGCATTCTGGGTCATGTATGTGTCTTAACGTCCAGACCCAAGGGGGCTGGGTGATTTCAGGGAGAAGTAGAGGAGACATTGCGCTATTCATAGAGGCGAAGAGGTCCTCTTCTGCCCTAAGATCTCACCCAAACTTGTTCCAAGTGGAAAACGCCCGGCATTTAAAAAGGTCTCGATAACCTCAGGAGAGAGCCCTGTGTCCCTCAGTTGGTACCCTTAGGGGCCAAACATGAAAGATTCCACAATTCGGGGCAGGGATGAAATATTGCCCTGTGCCTGAGATAGAAGATCCTTCCTCTTCGGAATCGCCCAAGGCGATTCGAGGGAAGAAATTCGCTCCGAGAACCAAGCCCTGTTCGGCCAACACAGTGCTATCAGTAAGAGGCAAAAACCCTTGCTGGCGAACTCTGGCCAACTACTACCTTAGGGTGGAGTTCTTAACTCCCCCGTTGGTATTTTCTGTCTGGACAGTAAATCTGCTCCCATATACGGGCATCCAGGGATATAACTGACCTGAGTGACAGGAGCTTGCCCTGGGCCCTCAGGAGAATCCGACGTGTCAGAAATACAGCTGACAGGAACGTGGGTCTCCTTGATGATTTATGTAAGAGGCTACCGCTGTATTGTCCACCCGCACCAAGACATGGCAGCCTCAGGAGGAGGTATTTCAGGGCCAGAAATACAGCCATCAACCCGAGACAGTGACTGTGACAACCGAGCTGACGACCCTCCTATCCCCTTAAGCTGGACGACCACTTAAGGCCGATACCCCGCCCATCAGGGAGGTGTTTGTCGTTAGCAGCCTGCGACAACAAGACGCACCAAGAGTGGGACCCATGGCAGAAAACCGGGGTCTGAACCACATAGAAAGGGAACGAAGCCTGAGGCGCGTAACCCTATTTAGCCTAGGGGTTTTGGCCCTTGGAAGAAATCCCCTGGCTTTTGGCCACAACAAAAACGGTCTCATGAGCAGAAGGTCCAGAGGGATCACCGTGGACGCGTTCGCCCTGAGACCTGGAAATCGTTGATACTGAAAACAGTGCAACCTTGATCTAGCCTGACTTTTCTCAGGGTGATCTGAATGGACTCAATACTAGCGGGAGACTGTGCCCGCATTGTGATTGAACTCCATACGATGCCCCGATAGACAGTGTTCTGAGTGGGAGAGAGGACGCTTTTCTTGGCGTTGAGCCTCAACCCCAGAGAAACAGATGAGCTAAGACGATGTCCCTGTGCTGAACTGCCAGTTCCTGGAACTGCGCTAGGATCAGCCAGTCGTCTACATAATTCAGAATGCAGATGCCCCGGAGTCGCAAGGAGCCAGCGCTACATCATGCATTGTGAATGTGCAGGTAAAAAGGGCTAGGCTGAGTGAAAGAAGCCTATATATATATATATATTTTTTTTTTAATTATTTACTTTTTTTTTTTTTTTAGGGGTTCTCCATGAGCGATAAAGCTCTTCATGAAGGTTATCAAAGAAGGGAAGGGACCCATGAGGCGTTCCCTTTCTTGGACTGGAAGACAAAATCTATCCCCTAATTTGGAGCGTTTGGGGGTCTCTTTTTCGCGTGGCCAGTCCAATCTGGCAACCGCACGAGTAACAACATCAAGCAATTCCTCCGTAGATTTTCTGTCGCGGACGGAAAGCTCGGAGGCGGTAAGAGAATCGCGATCCACCTCATGATCCGAAGAAGCGTCGGAACGCGCTTCGAGATCATGTGAAGGACCAGCTGGGTTTGGGGAGAAAGTGAGAGAAAGGGAACAACCCATCTCTTGCTCCTCAGCCAAATCCATGCAAGAGCCCCACGAACGATCTTTTTTTTTGGTGAGTGCTGACTCCCGGAAGCAAGCGAGGCGAGCACGACGCACTCTGCTCGCACCCGCCCTGCTGCAACGCGAGAGCAGCGTGCTCTTACCCCCAAACAAACAGCAAAAACTGATGTGTGTCGTCTTTAGCTATAGAGCGAGAAGAGGGGAACACGCACCGTTTGCGGCTTTCAGTCATTCTCTCTTTTTTTTCTTTCTTTTTTTAGAAATATATAAATATAATATTTTCTAAACAGAAGAGAAAAGAGAACAACGTTCACTGCACACTGCCTAACTGATTCTAACTTCTAACAGAGGAAAGAAAGTTTTGACAGGGTTTGTGAAACACACAGAAACAGAATCGCTCTGAAAAAAGAGTTTCTGACGACACCTGGTGACGTATCCATTTATAGCCTGGCCACAGGTGCATCTAATGATTACATCAGCCGAGGCTATAAATTCCAGTCAATGTTCATTGACGTGTTACACACACTATTTCAGCTCGGTTCACAGCTAGAGTTGTTCCCCATAGCGCTTAGCAGCGCAGCATCAAAGTGAAGCTTTTTGTAAAGGGAACTTAACATTGTCTTTGTGTTGTTTTTGAGATGCCACAGTATGCAATAGACTGGCATGTCTTAAGGTCAATATTAGGTCAAAAATGGCAAAAAAAGAAACAACTTTCTCTAGAAACTCATCAGTCAATCATTGTTTTGAGGAATGAAGGCTATATAATGCTTTACATTTCGTACAAAAGTGTACACTTAAAAGACAAGGAAAACTGGCTCTAACAAGAACAGAAAGAGATGTGCAAGTCCAGACGTACAACTAAACAAGAGGATAAGTACTAGAGTCTCTAGTTTGAGAAATAGATGCCTCACATGTCCTCAGCTGACAGCTTCATTGAATTCTACCCGTTCAACACCAGTTTCATGTACAACAGTAAAGAGAAGACTCAGGGGTGCAGGCTTATGGGAAGAATTGCAAAAAAAAGACACTTTTGAAACAACATCAAAAAGAAAAGGTTGGATGTTGGAATGTCACCTGAAAATCTGGACAAACTGACAGCTAGAATGCCAAGGATCTGCAAAGCTGCCATTGCTGCACATGGAGGTAGGTCTTTGAAGTAGTTTAAGAAGTTCTGAAAAACAAATGTCAAATTGTAATAGTAATGTTTCACATTAATTATGTCATGATTATACATTGTGATCTGCCAAATGCCCCTTTGGTGAATAAAATTACAAATTTCTTTCCATAAGAGCAAAATCTGTACATTATTGCAATTAAGTTAGTTTCTAAAATCCTTACTAACACTTTTCAAAGAAGTTATAACTTATCAAAAAAGTAATTGGATTACTTTGTACACACATTACAATCTTTAAACACATTTAACCCCGTGCGAACCCGCATCCACATGTATGGATGTTGTATTTTGGCTTCACTGTTTGCAACGTATCATTTAAATGAATTAAAACCAACTGAATACTGTTCGCAAGACTCTACACTGTCATTTAAGGTTTAAACTTCTGATGCACAATGTGACATTGATTTCACATGAAGTGCTCCTATGGGGTGCAGCACTAAAATAAAGTGTCTCTGGTAAGAAACCTTTAATTTGTTTTGATTGAAACCTGTTTGGTTGTAAAGAGTAGTGTCTGTAGTTTCGTTAATACATCTCTGGGTCATTTTGCTTAATTTTAATATAAATTTTGTTATATCTTATTTTGTTATCATTGTACAATACGGTTCTGTTCATTAATATTAGTTAATGCTTGCCGAAATATTTACTGTGCTTTTTCACATTGAGAATAAATAGACATTTATATAGTAGTTGAATTTACAGGCCACAAGTTTTACTAGTTACAAAGTCCCACATCTTTTACAGTAATGTGTAGTTGTAAAGCCTTCACGTTGAGTCCCAAATATTTTAATTACGAGTGTATGAATGACCAAGTGAAGTCGTATTTACGAGTTCTAGATGATACCCAATTTCCAAGTAATGACATTGGCAGGTGCGTGTTGACATAGATTATGTTGGAAAGCAACTATACATTGGACTAACTGGGAAAACGTTTGGTTACGTATGTAACCTCCGTTCCCCGAGGGAGGGAACGACACGTTGTGTCGGAGAAGCGACACTAGGGGTCTCTCTTGAGCGCCGATATTCACCTCTGACCTATTGAAAAGGGCCAATGAGAGTTGGCAGTCAGTATTTGCATACCCCGCCCCGCATACGGGTATTTAAGCGGGGCAAATACGGAAGTTTAGTCAGGATTTTTCTGAGGAGCCGGAAATGGTCCGGCCACAACAGTGGCTCGGTTCAGCGACATGGGGGAGGAAAGACACAACGTGTCGCTCCTCCCTTGGGGAACAGAGGTTACATACGTAACCAAACGTTCCTCTTCTGTCGCTCTCTCCACGTTGTGTCGGAGAAGCGACACTAGGGGACCCATTCCAATCTTGCCATGTGCTGAACCGTATGCGTGAACTGCCGATACAGAGGCGGGCAGGGATTCATCCAGTGCCGCGCGATCGCCTGTACCTGGCTGCACGCACTCTTCCCCAATGCCCCATACTGAACATCGGGATCCTTCTAGTTACCCTGAGAGGGGAACAAGGCGATGTTTGCCAACATGGGAACGGGCCAGCCTGGCTGGGCCTCTTTCTCTCTATGTTTCTCGATAGAGCAATCACGGCCGGGCCCTTACACGCATATAGGGAAGGGGTCTTACCCAGAACCCGCGGAGACCACACCTGCCCTTTTTCTTGGGGAGGAAAAATGGTAGACACGCCACGCGGCCGTCTTAGGGCTCGTGTGAAAAGTATGGTGCGGTGGTAGATCCAGCCTCGAAAGGGGGAGCTGCTACAGCACGGCGACCGGGCAGCTGTAACTGCCTAAGGGAGACACGGGGTCCGCTCAGTAAGGGGACAGAACCATGGAAATACACACAGGGGAGTCCGAGCAGGAGGCCTTACCTGTGGAGCACCTATACCAGTACAGGGTAGCCATCAGGGTACCCGCAGTGGCTTGGGTCGGCGAAGTTCCTCCGCTGAACCACGGACCCGAGGGCTGGGGAGGAATCGACCAGGGTCCCGACTCGGAGTGGGGCTCCTGGGAAAAAAGGTGCACTACTTAACCTTGACGTCCGGAAAGGGCGCTGACGCAAGCGATCCACCCGGCCGGTCAGTCTACGTGTTACCGAAGTTCTACGGGCTCGACCTGACAAAACACGCAGACGCTAACCGACTCAACGCGGAGGTTTTAAAACCTCGCGAAGGTGTTGGGTGTTGCCCAACCCGCTGCTCTACAGATGTCTGCTAGGGAGGTGCCCTTGGCCAGTGCCCACGAGGACGCTAACACCCCTTGTTGAGTGAACTCTGACCCGCAAGGGTAGGGGCACAGCCTGGGTGTGATAAGCCAGTGTGATGGCGCCAACAACCCAGTGGGCGAGCCTCTGTTTGGAGACGGAATTCCTTTCTGCCGCCCCCAAAGCAGACAAAGAGCTGCTCAGAGCGCCTGGTGCTCTGTGTGCGGTCCAGGTAAATGCGCAGGGCGCGCACTGGACATAGCAATGAAAGGGCTGGGTCTGCCTCCTCCCGGGCAGCTTGCAGGTTCACTACCTGATCTCGGAATGGTGTGGTAGGAACCTTGGGCACATAGCCCGGTCACGGTCTTAGGATCACAGACGTATCTGCCGGACCGAACTCCAGGCAAGTGTCGCTGACAGAGAACGCTTGCAGGTCCCCGACCCTCTTGATAGAGGTGAGCGCGATCAGCAGGGCCGTCTTAAGAGAGAGGGCCCTGAGTCCAATTGATTCAAGCGGCTCGAAGGGGGTCTCTGGAGTCCTGCCAAGACTACCGAGAGATCCCAGGAGGGAACTAGGCCTGGCCGGGAGGGATTCAACCTCCGGCGCCTCTCAGGAACCTGAGGATCAGGTCGTGCTTACCCAAAGACTTGCCGCCTACAGGATCGTGGTGGGCGGCAATGGCGGCAACATACACCTTGAGGGTGGACGGGACAGCCTCCTGTCCAGCCTCTCCTGTAGGAACAGAAGCACTGACTTGATCGCAGCATCTCTGCGGGTCCTCAGTTCGGAAGAACACCAATCTGCTAACAAGCGCCACTTTAAGGCGTAAAGGTGCCTGGTAGAGGGGCTCTGGCTTGGTTGATTGTATTCACAAGGGTCGCCGGTAAGCCGGCTAGCTCTTCCGCATCCCGTCCAGGGACCAGACGTGGAGGTTCCAGAGGTCTGGGCGCGGGTGCCAGAGCGTGCCCCGTCCCTGAGAGAGGAGGTCCTTTCTCAGGGGAATTCGCCAGGGAGGAGCTGTCGCGAGAAGCCTGAGTTCCGAGAACCAAGTCCGAGTGGGCCAGTAGGGGGCCACTAGTGTGACTTGCTCCTCGTCCTCCCTGACCTTGCACAGCACCGGTGCAAGAAGGCTCACTGGGGGAAATGCGTACTTGCACAGCCCCAAGGGCTGAGTCGCTGCTGGCTTGAGTCGCTGCTGGCTCCATAGGAGGAGACGGCGGGCGAGTTGTGACATGTGGTGGGAGCGTACGCCGCCTTGGCGATTTATGTATGCCACCACCGTGGTGCTGTCCGATCTCGTCATGCACCTCCGGGAAAAACGGGACCGGGGGGATGCGAGGCCGCGAACGGCGCGCTTCCCCCAGGAACCAGTCATCCAACCGTAAAGGCTGTGGGGAGGATGGAGGGTTCCAATCCAACCCCACGCTTACGGCGGCCCGGGAAAGCATGTCAGACATCTGAGCTGTCGGCCTCAGCCTTGGCCTGCTGGCCCGAAGGCGGCAGTCCAGGGGAGTCCTCGGCATCAGACATCACACTCTCTGATGCAGCGGCGAGCTCATCTGCTTCGGCTCGGGAGGATAGACAGCCGGGCCGTGAGGTGAGCCGCTATCGCCGCGAGCGTGGACGGAGACCAGCGAGCGTGTCGGGGAACGGGAGGTTCACGGGGGGCTACCCGGCGAAACCGCACCGCTGCCGCCTCAAATCGCCCCCAGCGCCAACCGCATCGTCCTCAATCCCGTGGGAAGAAGGAGCAATGCAGGGTGCAGCTGGGGTGGCTTGCTTTCTGTTGAAAGCAAGCCGCGACCGCAACGTCGTCATGGTCATGTTCTCGCAGTGAGAACATGAACCATCCACAAACACCGTCTCGGTGTGATCTCGGCCCATACACACGAGACAGCGCCTGTGGCCGTCTGAAGCGGAGAGCACTCTACCGCATCCAGGAACAACACAGGGGCGGAAGGGCATCTTGAAAAAGACGCGTTCTGAAAAGAACGTTCAACGCCGCTGTGTTTTGCTCTTTTAGAGAAATTACTCATTTAATAGGAATTTACTCTTTTAATACACAGTGTGTGTGTGTCTGCGCTGTCGAAGTGCTCAGGGGCCACAATGCACGCCGTGCAATGTAAGGAGAAAGCCGCTGTTGTGCGCCGCCAAGATCCAACAGCATGCAGATCGTCAGAGGAAACAGGAAAGTTTTAATGTGGTGTGTAACTCGCAGCAAACTGCAAACAGACCATCGGCTACGAAGAAATTTTCTGACTAAACTTTCGTATTTGCCCCGCTTAAATACCCGTATGCGGGGGTGGGGTATGCAAATACTGACTGCCAACTCTCATTGGCCCTTTTCAATAGGTCAGAGGTGAATATCGGCGCTCAAGAGAGACCCCTAGTGTCGCTTCTCTGACACAACGTGGAGAGAGCGACAGAAGGGGAACCTGGAGCACCATAAGCTCACTTGGAAAGATCTGTGGGAGATGGAAGGAAGCCAAATCAGCTTCATCATCAGGGCCACCTACGATGTTCTTCCGACACCCAAGAATCTTAACCAGTGGTTTGGAGATCCAGCATGCTGATCCAACATGCTCTCCCTACCAAACCCCAGCAATTCTCAGGCACATCCTCAATGGCTGCAAAATCAGTCTGTCCCAAGGACGTTACACCTGGAGGCATAACCAAGTCCTACGCCAACTGGCATTCATTCAGGAAGGAAGGTGATCTTCCATCAATGCCCTCCCTCACCCAACATCTGGACACTCATCCACTATCCCCTTTGTGAGAACAGGGCAGGGCCCAGTGAAACCAGCTGCAAGAGTGAATAGCACCCTCTTGGATGCCGCACAGGACTGGAAAATGCAAGTGGATCTAGATCAGCAACTCAAGTTTCCACCTGAGATTTTAAACACCAAGCTCAGGCCGGATCTTGTATTGTGGTCAACTTAACAGAAGTCCCTGGTCATCGTGGAACTAACTGCACCATGGGAGGCTGCAGTGGGAGAAGCGTATGAACGGAAAAAGCTAAAGTACACTGATATAGCTCTTGAGGCAAAACAACAAGGCTGGCGTACACAGGTACTTCCGGTAGAAGTTGGATGTAGAGGATTTGTGGCCACATCTATAGCCAGGCTCCTGAAGGGGGTGGGAGTTCGGGGACGGGTCTTCAGGAAAGCCATCAAATCACTGTCGGAGGCAGCAGAGCGAAGCAGCAGGTGGATCTGAATTAAGAGGAAGGACCCCAACTGGGCTGCAAACAATAAAGAGGAGTAAAAGCAGAAGGGGGCACATCTGGGATGCCAGGTGTTGCCGTTGAGCCCTCTGGAGGTGTCGTGGGCCTATCAACGAAACACCGATGAAGGAGGGTGCCCACCTGAAGACCCTGATGATGTTTTTAACCCCTCTCCCCATTTAAAACAAGGAAGTGCTGATTATTAGGGATATCAACATCAAGTCCAAGAAGCTGAACTATACAAGTAATGAATTTGCTAAATATTTTCCAAAAATATAATTTAAGTCAACTAATGTAAAGCTAAGGACACAGCTTTTGTTAGATACCATGGATTAATAAATCATATAGGTCATGTGGAGGGGTTGCATGTGTCTACGCTTGCTTATTCACAAGTACAAGAGATAAAAGCTTTTGCCATTGTTCATTATGTATTTGTTGTAGTTTGGCTTCTTCTGTATTTCATTTGACTTGAGTGTGTGACGTTTTAATAATGATTGCCCAACTTGAATGTCGGAGCATTCCAGTAGCACTTGGCAGAAGGCAGCACTGGTTCATATGGTCATGTGTTGTAATGGTGGTCCAGCCTCTCACATCTGGCATAGTGGTTTTGGAACAGCTGGTCTGAGCAGGTGCATAAGCAATTGTGTGTCAGCTTTGATAATGTTATGGCGGGCGGCACTCAATGCCATCAGCCTGAACTCTTCCTGGCTGTATCTGCTGCCATTCCTGCTCTATAACATTCACTCCCGCCAGACAGGGCAACAGCACACACGTGCATTAATGGTGCTATCCAGTTTTCAATTCATTTTACATGCTTTCTATAATTATATAAATAAAGACAAATGGTTAGAATTAGGGTTAGGGTGGGTTACGCTTAATTATTATTATTATTTTAGTGTGTGAGATGTAAGCTAAGGCACTTATGTCTGTCTATATAGAAAACAGAGAAATTATACTGGCATACTTTCCATTTTAGAGTGCTAGTCACTGTTATGTTCAGATAAAGTTTATTGGTGTCAAGTAGAGAATAATCCACTTTGGCATAGAGCTTATTTACTTTTTACTGTTAATGTTCTCCATTGCGCTCTTTAGATAAGCATGTGTAGGATGTAACAAGCATCTTTTATATTTGCAAAGCATTAAATTGTTAAGTAAACACAGACATGCTCTCTTGTCAATGGTCTTTAACAGTGGTATAATGGCTGACTGACATCAAAGTGATTGTGAGGCAGTAGAGGCAATTTCCCCAAGCCTTTGAGCAGATAATGGGCAGTTAAGATACTGTTAATCAAAAGCCAAGCACACAGAACACTTACGTTTTCCAATTTGCCTGCTGTTAGCAAGCTTTTAGTTCCATTTACACTGTTGCAAAAATACCAACCAAGCTAAAACGCAACAAGCAGCCCGCTACCCATCTGTGTTTTAGCCCTCTAACCACATCTGTGTTCATTACTGCAGTGGTTAACTGGTGAGTCGTAATTAAAAAAATGGGTTGCAGGTCTGTTCTGATCCGATTTTGAGACCAACTGCTTTAAAATAATAACCAAAATACAATTTAATGCTGGCAGAATATACAAAATGATCATTAAATTGATTGATATGACTTCATATACATAATCTTATAGATGTTTAACAGAAATGGCCAGCTGCAATATGGTTGCTCAACAGTCAACTCCCACAGTAACAACACAGCGCTTTAATGGATTTAAAGGTTCATTAAATTTGCCTTGGTCAAGTGCAATATAACTGCTATGATTTACAAGCTATAAATGGCTGCCTGTTTTGTAGTACTTTAGAAAAGTTTATTGTGCATGCCCTGCTGAAACATAATCTTCCACTGGTGGATATTTGAGCTGTGTTTGCCTTGTTAGTGCAGAAATGTGCTTAGCATGCAAAGCATGAGAGTCCATAAGCTTTTTATACATGGGACCTATACATAGTTTTCTACTCATAGTAAATTATAGTCTGTTCCTCACACAAAGCTACTAAACTGATATAGCGCATGGGTCATATGGAGTACTTTTATGAAACTTTTTGGAGCTGGACCGATGTTGTCACAATGATCTGTTGATGTAAAACAGCTGTATAATCCTGTTTGTGTTACATGGAAATCTTCCTGTTTGGGGATCAATCTGTGAGGTGACTTTTATAGTTTGATAATGTGAATTGTGAAGTTGATTTCTGTATGATACTAAGCAACCGTTAATAGTTGCATTGTCTCATCTCATGCTAAATTATAGTGTTCGGTAAGTTACTCCAAAAAGTAATCCACTTAAAATTACTAATTACTTCTCTGAAATTGTAATCAGACTTATTGATAACTTCACTGAAAAAAAAAATTTATTTATTTGTTATTACAATTTTTCCCAAGTGTGCCGCACAAGCCCTCAAAAGTGAAGCCAAAACGTCTTGATCGCCCCCCGGTGACTGGTCCTAGTATAGGCCATAAACCCCGCCTCCCCATGTTATTTAACGGGACGTGAGACCAACTAAACAATTAAATTACACTTCACATATCTTTTTTCCAAAGATAGTTTCTGTAATTTACTGTAGTTTCTATCACGTTGATGTCATTTGTTGTAATGAAGTGTTTGTTTTCAAAATAAGTTTGTTTTTAGTTAGTTATTTGATGCTATAAAAACGGTGCTGTGACATCATGATTGACAGCTGTGATTGACAGGTTCTCTGAGCGAAGTAGTCACTGAAGCACCAACAGACTTTTTTCGGGCTCTTCAGAGGACTGAGGAGATTGGAGCTTTAAATTTAATATCTACATTTCTATAATTAATTATTTCACACCGTCAAAAGTGCAGGGGCGTGTGCTTGAGGGCGGGGCCTTGATTTCGCGGCTTTACTTCCTGCTCACTACGGCGCAGGTCTGGTCCCGAAATCGCAACTGCGCAAACTCAAGTCCCAAGATGTCAACGCCATATCGGGACACTGTTCTCACCAATGGAAAAGAGCAAAAGGGCGTCGTCCATTTTTTTTTTACAGTCTATGTTTTTTCCACGCATCAAATTCAAAATAATGTCTGTCATTTGTTTCCTTTTCTTATTGTCACACCCAAGCACTGCAGTGTTTAAGCATCATAAATGTTTCCCCACAAGTAACAACAAAGTATATCTATCATATTGTGAACTGCTGAGCATGAATTGAATCAAGTTATACAAAAAAAACAACCACAATACTAGCCTAAAAAAAATTATTCTGAATTTCATTATTGTCCATATGTCATTGTAATGTGTGGTCATCACTCACTTTTATTCAAAATTCATCCAGCCCGTTTTCTTGTTGATCGAGATTGCCAAACTGAATGAAAGACTTGCCTCCTCCTTTCATTCACCCTGTCAGCAGATCCTTGTTCAAGAATGAGAGTCATTAATTTCATTCTCAAACTAGTTTACCGGTGCATTCAGTTTGTTCAAGTATGGGGTGTCTCATCTCGTTCTGACTCTACTGGTTCAGTGAAGGGGCATATTTGTTTAGTGGGTGAAACCAATGAAATGCTCCTTCACAGCCCACACAAGAGTGCTATTGGCTCATGCTATATAATCAGTATTCACATGCATGAAAAGCAACAGTCTTGTGCCTCAAACTAGAGTTCATTGCTTTGAAAGAGATGTCGGTGAACAAGAAATATGAGTCTGTGTATGAACAGACACATTGTGGAAGGCATGTGTGCAAAAACGTTTGTATCCATTTCCCTAAAATGTAATGAAATAAAAAATAACATTAGTTTATATCATCTGTGGATTTTTTTAATCATAAATAGTGCGGGGGGTGGTACACAAACAGACAAATAAATTTACTGCAAAGTTTAATCCTAAATTCAATCCCAAACCTAACCATTTAATGTCAATCAACTTACCCAAACCATTAACCTAACCATGATTTTAATAGGAAAACAACCTTAAAACCCCATAGAAGAAACAAAACATTAGGGATTTGAATGAGACGAGGGAAGCATTTTACTGGTTGTTGACATACAGTACAATATCATACATCGTCTTTGAATCACATAAATAAATATGGAATGAATAACCAAATTTGTCCACATTCGTTTCCTTTCTTAATGTGTTGTATAGGAGGCTAGCAACAATTTCATACCTGCATTGAATTGCTTTGAAACTCTGGTTGGTCTAAAATTTGCACCTCCAAGTAGCAATAATTTTGCAACTTTTTGTAATTGTTGACCCAATCCGTTTGTTTTTCATATATTAAACTAATGTCTAATTCATTCCAAAAGAAAAAACAATGGCTCTCCTTTGGTACACAATGTACTGCACCCAAGTTAACTTTACTTCTCTTCAATGCTTTCAAAGTTCAGAAAGGCCCTATTTCTACCATAAAAATCAGTTGAAATATGATTGTATGGTGGATGAAGTCTAGCTCCAATGAGTGCATGGTTGGGTACATTCGAAATGTGATTTTAGATTCTCAGCATGCTACAAAACTAGACAATGCAGAACAGGTTTTCATTCGATATCAGGAGAGGAGTGTTTGCAAGTCCGAATGGCCTCACAATGAAGCGACAAATACTGTAGCTTTATTGATGTTTGTCTATTTGCATGTTTGTGTTTTCGTTTGTATGGCCCCATTAATCTAAAGGGTGTGGTAAATGGATCTCTCCAAGAGGTATGACATACCACTGTTAACGAAATGGAGCTCAGTTGTAAGAAATGCACCCTGAGCACCTTTTCCACCAGCCGTTTATAATGTCATGATTAAATCAATAAACAGTGGTGGATGCAAGCGCTGTGACACTTGCTGACTGCAAGCTGCTGCTATTTACTCCTCCTGCTCAGACAGTAAAGAAGATAAAGTGATTTGAAGGTTCAACCAAAATAGAGAGATAGTTGGAGCTTCAAGTTTGTGGTACCAATAAATATTATTACAATACCATAAACAGGTAAATCATCAAAAAAGGATGAGCGCTATGACCAAAATAGTACAAATTTGTCATACCACCCACTCCAGTTTTGATTTATCATGTTTGTGGTGGTGTGACAGTATTTATCGCAACTTGAAGCTGCAACAACAGTGGCTGCCAAAACGTTTTTGGACGCTAAAGCCACACTTAAAAATTGTCAATGTTTCTTTTTTTTTTTTGGCATTAATGATATTTATTTTAAAGAAAGACAGCACAAACACATTTTTCAAGCTAAACTTTTCACAAAATGAAGTGTGTTAGGTTTCAAATGATAAAATAACTTATATATTTTTCAAAATTGAGGGTGTTTGGACACATTCTGGTTGTCAAACATTAGTGGAACATCTCCATTGTTTAGGGTTGCCAACTCTCCCATATTAGCTGAGACATCTTGTATTTTGGACAGAATTATGGCATACCAAACAGGATGCCTCTCATCCCATATTTAACCTGGCCTGTTAATCTAACAAACTGAGCGTACTGTGAATTCGGAGACAGGAGGTTGAACGTTCTGCTGTTGAAATCAGTCTGTGCTTACCAAAATTCAATCCACATCCCCCCAGTGGCTGAAGCTGAAAATGTTGTTGAGCGTATGTGCATGTATGAGCTCCAGTTTTCGGGTGAAATGTCCTCAGATTGGCATTAAAAGAGAGTTGTATTTTAGTATATGATGTAATACAGTCAGCAGAAATGCTTATTTTACTAACTTAACCCCCTAATTTCACACCCCAAACCTAAAGCCAGACATCAGTGGAGAAAAATATATATAATTTGCATAATATATATAAAATGCAACCATTGTTAATTCTGACATGGTATGAAAAAGAACCGATACTGAAATCAGTTTGTGATAACACATTTGAGGCTTGAAACTGATCAGCAACAACAGGAAACACATGATGTGTAATGGTGGTCCTGATGAGATCACTCGAGTTGTGTCAGTAAAAAAATCGTTTTTTTTAGAGAGTGCTGAAGGATGACTTCGGTCTCCTTTATCTTGAGCTCTTGAAGGGTGAGATTGGACAGCTGTATGAAGTGAACGTGAAAAGGAAAAAAGCACCAGCTGCATGACATCATTCTAGGCCAATAAATCAGACTAGCACAAAGGCAATATAGATAAGACTACATTCAGCCCATCAAGACTCCCGTGAATGAAGTTTATACAGTATTGCTTGATCAAACAATTCATGTAGGATACATTTAGGATTAGAAGTGCATGGATCATGGTCTTAATACACTGGATAAAATATTAAATATCTCTTTCTAAATGAAAAGTTTGAAATAAAACATCAATGTTTTAACATTGGATTTGATAAATTCTGTACCAACGTTTTGTGGTATTCATTGGTTTGTTTTACACTAACATACACCAACCTGTTTGATAAAATTACAGCGTAATCAGTATGATGATAGCAATATCCCTAACAGAGCAATGGTTAACTTGAGCTCTTTATTTACATCTTGTTAGGCATCTTGTTCATTTTCTTGCCATTACATAAATAATCAAGTAATGAATGATATTGTTTAAGTGCTTGAGCTGGACCACAGCATATTTCTGAAAGTCTGGTATAACATTCTATAGAAATACTTGCTTAACTACACAATTAAAACCCAAACATATTATTCTAATTATTTTAATTTAAAAAGTACTGTTTAACAGGAATGACCATCTTGATAAAATTAGGGTGTGCAACAAATTCTAATAGATTATAGAAAACAGTTACACTAATTACAACAATGTTAACAAGGTTATTTTAAATATACTTGAATATAGGAACAATTCTTTATCATATCACAACTCTCTATCCTGTTTTGCTCTATTTCTTGTCTTTCGTACTCACCACTTCACCTCTACAAACACTTTCTTTAATAGTAAGATCTTCAACATCTAGGGATACAAAACAGGAGTCAGGCACATTCAAAATCAATAGCCAAACTAAATACTTGTCTCTTTGCAACTATCATAGGAACCACGATCGGCCTGTGAAATGCGTTGCTGATAGTTTCTCCTGCAGGGGAAATGGAGAAGGTTTCAGGAGTATAATGGTGAGGGAGGGGCAATTACCTGAGCACAATTACTGTATCTAACAGCCGCCATCCATCATCCTACCCTCCCTCTGACTGCAGATTCCATTCTGTTGCTTTATTCTTTGCCTGCTTTCCAGAGGAATTGCAGAGACACTCCTTCGTCTTGGTGAGTCAGGCCCAGACTTTAAAATGCCAATTGAAAAACTGAGCAGCATTCCAAAAAGCTCCTATTCCAGTTACATACTGCTCCCCAAGCCCCACGTGCCACATCTACACCTGTCAAGAACAGATCTGGTAAAATCTGGGATAGGATGTAAGAATAAAATGCAAGCAAGCTGGAGAACTACTAAAATAACCCCGGAGAGTATTTACTACAGCTTTCAAGAAGCTTTATAGGGAACACAATGTAAAAGTATTGACATGTAGAGGAAGCGTGACTTAATGAAATTAAAACCCATGCAAAAATTTCAAGAAAATCAGGAAATACAATTTTCCAGATGTAAAATGTGAAAGATATCAGTTCAATATGTTCGATATATTAGATATTTTGCACAAGAGACTAATAGAAATAGGCCAAATTTATTGCAAGGGAACACAAACGACTACAAGGCAACACAAAACTAATTGCGAGGAAACTTATTGTGAGGGAGCACAAACTCTTGTGAGGGAACTCAAAATGTATTCCGAGTGAACTCAAAACCTATTGTGAGGGAACACAAAACTTATTGTGAGGGAACACAAATGATTGCAAGGCAACACAAAACTTTATTGGGAGGGAACACAAACAATGTTAGGCAACACAAAACATATTGTGATGCAGCACAAAACTTAAAATGTATTGTGAGTAAACTCAAAACTAATAGTGAGGGAACACAAACTCTTGTGAGGGAACTCAAAACTTATTGTGAGGGAACACAAACTCTTGTGAGGGAACTCAAAACATATTGTGAGGGAACACAAACTCTTGTGAGGGAACTCAAAACGTATTGTGAGGGAACACAAACTCTTGTGAGGGAACTCAAAACTTATTGTGAGGGAACACAAACTCTTGTGAGGGAACTCAAAACTTATTGTGAGGGAACACAAACTCTTGTGAGGGAACTCAAAACGTATTGTGAGGGAACACAAACTCTTGTGAGGGAACTCAAAACGTATTGTGAGGGAACACAAACTCTTGTGAGGGAACTCAAAACGTATTGTGAGGGAACACAAACTCTTGTGAGGGAACTCAAAACGTATTGTGAGGGAACACAAACTCTTGTGAGGGAACTCAAAACGTATTGTGAGGGAACACAAACTCTTGTGAGGGAACTCAAAACGTATTGTGAGGGAACACAAACTCTTGTGAGGGAACTCAAAACTTATTGTGAGGGAACACAAACTCTTGTGAGGGAACTCAAAACGTATTGTGAGGGAACACAAACTCTTGTGAGGGAACTCAAAACATATTGTGAGGGAACACAAACTCTTGTGAGGGAACTCAAAACGTATTGTGAGGGAACACAAACTCTTGTGAGGGAACTCAAAACTTATTGTGAGGGAACACAAACTCTTGTGAGGGAACTCAAAACGTATTGTGAGGGAACACAAACTCTTGTGAGGGAACTCAAAACGTATTGTGAGGGAACACAAACTCTTGTGAGGGAACTCAAAACTAATAGTGAGGGAACACAAACTCTTGTGAGGGAACTCAAAACGTATTGTGAGGGAACACAAACTCTTGTGAGGGAACTCAAAACGTATAGTGAGGGAACACAAACTCTTGTGAGGGAACTCAAAACGTATTGTGAGGGAACACAAACTCTTGTGAGGGAACTCAAAACGTATTGTGAGGGAACACAAACTCTTGTGAGGGAACTCAAAATTGATTGCAAGGGAACACAAATGATTGCAATGCAACACAAAATTTATTGTGAGGGAACGCAGGACTTATTGTGAGGGAACATAAACTATTGCAATGGTACTTAAAACTTAATGTGAATGAACCCAAAGTAATCCCGAGGGGACACAAAATCTATTGCAAGGGAATGGAAAATTGTTGCAAAGGAACTCAAAACTTATTGTGAGATAACACAGCCTATCGTTGCCAACAATCTCCAAGCTTCTCTTTTCCATAGAATGAAAGTGGTAAAACCATGGTAAACGTTGGAGTTATAATTTAACTATGAAGGTTTCAGGAGAAGGTAATGTAGTAAAACCATGGTTAATTTAGCGATGGATAAAGTTATTGTGAGGGATCCCCAAATAATTGCAAGAGGATGCAAAACTTGTGAGGGAATGCAAAACTTAATACAAGGCAATAAATAACATACTGTGAGGGAATGCAAAAATGATTGCGAGGGAACTCAGAATTTATTCAAAAGGAAAACAAATTATTGCGAGGGGAACTCAAACATTATTGTGAGGAAACCCAAAACAATTGCGTGGGAATACAACATTTATTGTGAGGGAACCCAAACTATTGAAGTGAATGCAAACTAAACCCATTGCAGGGGAATGTAAAACTATTGCGAGGGAACATAAAAGTGTTGCAAGGAAACGTGAAACTATCGCAAGGGAATGCAAACAATTGTAATGGAACCCAAACTTATAGCAAAGGAACATCTCGGTTACTGTTGTAATCTCCATTCCCTGATGAAGGGAATGAGACATTGTGTCTATGTAGTGACACTAGGCATCCCTATGGAAAAACGGAACAACATCTGAACCGTGTTACATGCATCAGTTTGCACGTAACCTCCCCCAACACCTCACAATATGTCATGTGGACGTCTTGCTCCCTGGGTCATCAGTCTCAGGGGAGCTTAGGAACCTTCCTCGGGGTCCTAGTGCCAGGCCGTGAGACGAGGGGTGTTTGCTTCTTGCAGGGGGGCTCTACACTGGTGCCTAGGTCTGGCTCTGGCTGAGCCGTGCCGGGGCAAGATGTTGAATCGCCTCGGTCTGCTTCTTCGCCGCAGAGAACTGCTGGGCAAAGTCCTCGATGGTGTCGCCAAATAGGCCGATCTGGGTAATGGGCGTGTTGAGAAAGCAAACCTTTTCAGCATCCCTCATGATGACCAGATCCAGCCATAGGACCAGTGCTCCTGGAATACCAAGGTGGACATAGCCTGCCCGAGTGCTCGCGGTGTGACCTTCGTGGCCCTGAGTGTGAGGTCCGTCGCCGAGCACAGATCCTGCATCACATCGGGATCAGGACTACCCACATGCAGCTCTTTCGGTGCCTTTGCCTGTTTTTTTTCCAGAGGGCCATGGCATGCAGAGCGGAGACGGCCTGTCCAGCCGCCATCGAGTGTAGTGAGAGCGGACGAACTGGGAAGTCTGGTTCGGGCAGAAAAGAGTTTCCTCCACGACCTTGTTAGTTCGTTGTGCACTTCCAGGAAATAAGGAACCGAGGGCCCGAATCCAGGAACCAATCATCTATCCACAAGGGCTCAGGAAAGGTTGGAGATCTGAGTCAGCCCCAGACTGGGTGGGCAGACAGGAAGGTGGCAGCCCAGTCGAGTCCTTGGCATGCAACATTGCCAGCACACTCTCCAATGCAACAATCAAGGACTCATCCAGCTCGCGGGCTACGAAAGAGAAGTTAAGCAGGCTATGAGGAGAACAGGAGGTCGGTGAGGGTTTACCCGGCAAAACCGCTGCCATTGAAATCCCCAAATCTCCACCAGCACCTCGTACCCGTAGGTAGAGCGTGGGGGACGGCTGGAGCGGCTTTCCCGCAGAAGATGGAAAGCTACGACTGCAATTTTGCCATGGTCATGTTCTCGCAATGAGAACATGAACCATTCAAGTATGCTGCCTCAACATGATCGCTGCCCAGACATCTGAAGCAGGTCCCATGGCTGACGAAGACGGAGAAATAATGACCGCATCCAGGACCTACAAAAGACATAAAGGCATCTTTAAAAGATGTTCACATCAAAGTGTTTTGCTCTATTAGAGAAAATATACTCTCTTTTTTTTCCACTCACCAATTCTCATTGGCCTTTTCTCAAAGATTGGATGTGTTTGGGGCTCCCACGTGCGAATAATGTGAGTGAGAGACAGAAGGGGAAATCAAAACGTATTGTGAGTTGACACAACCTTCTGTTGCCTACAATGTCAAAGCTTCTCTTTTCCATATAATTAAAGTGGTAAAACCATGGTTATAGTTTAACTATGTTTGCTGAAGTTAAACCATGGTTAATGTTCTTAAGGGATAGATTGCAAGGGCTCACAAAATAATTGCAAGAAGATGCAAAACATATTGTGAAGGAACTCAAACCTTATTACAAAAGAATGCAAAATTTACTGTGAGGGAATGCAAAAATGATTGTGTGGGCATGCAAAAACTATTGTGAATGCAAAAATTATTGTGAGGGAATGCAAAACTTATTGTGAGAGAACTCAAAATGTATTGCGAGGGAACATAAACTATTGTTTTCAAACTACAGCCCAGAGTCACTATTCGCTTACATTACTGTATGTGGAGAAGGCTTTTAAAAATGTTTTCCTTATGTGTTCCTCAAAAGACATAAAATCATACAGGTGTGGAGTGGGTGAGTAAATAATGACAACAATTTTATTATTGGATGAAATAAGCATTTAATGAAAATAAACCCCAGGTTACAAGTTTATGCATTAACTTTAATGACATGCCACTAAAATCAATTGCACGCCCATTCTTTGCGGACTTGTAGGAAAAGCAGGAACTTCCCTTTTCCATTCCAAGAATGTGAATGATATCAGTTGGGACTTTGCAGCAGCTGAATGAATTGGACATTTTGCATTGGGGACTAAAGGACAACCAATCATGGGCACCAGCAAGGAAGTCATTTTGGAGCAACATGCCACCGCTTAGGGCCATTTGAGCACTTGATTTATATGACATTATATTGGCCTATGGAATTATATTAGATGGAGATTAGATTGGATACAAATCCCCCCTTAAAGAACTATGAAGATGGCCATAAACAAGGCAGATCCAATCACTTTTTTTAACAACAGCTCATCTGGGGCCACAGACAGGAGGAGAGTGAGGTGAGTGTGTGGAATACTGATGTAGCTTCAGCAGAAGATGGAAGAAGGTGCTGGTAGAGACAGGTGAGTCGAGAAGAGATGCTGAATTTCCAGTATCTGCTCCGGGCAGGCAGGTTAGTGCAGATGTGTCTGTCATTGATAATTATTAATATACTGTAATTATTAATATAATATAATTATTAATGCACTCAGTATGTAGATATCACCTCTTTCTTGCTTTAATTTGAAACTGCAAAGTAATTGAAGTCTGGCTCAATTCTATACGTGGAAATATTTATGCAGCAATACAGCTCATACAGGGCCGGCCCGTGGCATTGGCAACATAGGTGGTTGCCTAGGGTGTAAAATTACAGAGATTTGTTGTTTTTTTTCCAGAAGTGCTCCCTCTCATGATGACTGTGCACACCTCTACCCATATATTAAGCAGTAGCACTATGCGATTATATTATAATCAGATCCTTATCATATGTGGACAAAATGAGTGAAAAAAGAACCAAATTATCAAATGCGCAATGCAGAAAGCGGCACAAAGAAAAGGAGCAGAAAAAGAGCAAAATAAAGGTAAGAATCACAAGTTAATGACTGTTCATGTCAGCTTTGAAATAGCTTATTTAGATCCTCTTAACTGGCATGGACACTGTAAGCTGTTTTTGCTTGTTTTATTTAAGCTTAGTGCATGTT
The DNA here is from genome assembly GCF_025860055.1 of Xyrauchen texanus. Classification (NCBI taxonomy): domain Eukaryota; kingdom Metazoa; phylum Chordata; class Actinopteri; order Cypriniformes; family Catostomidae; genus Xyrauchen; species Xyrauchen texanus. Next base: position 22,957,553 of record NC_068323.1, on the reverse strand, counting down.
AAGTGCAGTGTATTTTCTTTATAATAAACTTAAGCTTCTATAATGTTGTTATAATTTCTGTTAAATTGCTGCTTGCTTTCACTTAACTTACAGCACCCTCAATTGCAGACCAGGGCAAACTACTGCCCACGGGTCGATTTATCATGAACCTTTTTATTAGATCTTTAATTTATCTGGCTTTGGGACCTATCATGCATCCACAAGCTTTTAATATGCTCAGGGTTGCCAGATAATAGATGCAACACTTTGTTTTATTAACTAATTGTGCAACCGTAGGCACAGTTGCTTGTGTGTGTGTGTGTGTGTGCGTGTTTTTGTGATTTACGAGGACAATTCTGTAAGTTACAAATTAGTAATTACAAGGGTATTATGCTATAAATGTGATTTATGAGGACATTTCTAGTGTCCCCATAATTCAAATCGCTTAAAAATCATACTAAACAATGTTTTATTGAAAATGTAAAAATGCAGAAAGTTTTCTGTGAGGGTTAGGTTTAGGGGTTGTGTTAGGTTTAGAGGATAGAATCTATAGTTTATACAGTATAAAAGTCATTATGTCTATGGAAAGTCCTCATAATGATAGGTAGACCAACGTGTGTGTGTGTGTGTGTGTGTGTGTGTGTGTGTGTGTGTGTGTGTGTGTGTGTGTGTGTGTGTGTGCGTGTGTGAAGTTATGTCTGGTCTTTACTCAAAATCTCGCCTAGGACGCCAACAGAGCCTGGGCCGTGGACACATACCTGTAACACTCTGGGTTCATTTGTCCATCCACTAGTCTTCATGGTCAGACAACTTCCTAACCCAGGGACTACTGTTCTCTGTGGAGCCAACATCCTCTTGGGGCTCTGCTAATGTTCAGTACTTAACATCAAACATTGATGATATCAAGAGGCAGATCTTTCTGCACTGCTGCTCATCAAGACAACAGATTTGCCTTAGGCTTGAGGACAGAACAGTTGTTGCTCCAAACTTTGATTTACCATCATATACACTTTGGAGGACAGGCACATGTGAGCTCCAGTTTCCAGGTATAATGCCTGCAGAGGGGCAACAAAAGCAAGTTGTAAATGGAGTTGTTTTTAGCTGTGAAGGATGTAATACACTGAAAAGGCATGCATATTTTATTAACTGTACCCTCATACCCAAACACCAACCATAAACCTAACCATCAGAGGAGTAAAGATTTAATCTTAGAAGGATAATGGAACCTCAGAATTGCACTTGTCACTGATTACCCATGTACAACAACTTCCTAATCTCAATGTGAGATGAGAACCCGGTTCTCCTACGCTGCTGATGCTACACGCTTCTGGTCACACCACAGGAAACGGTAAGCGCACTGGAACCGATACAAAAATGTCTAATGGGAGGTGAAGCTTATCAGTAACTTAGCATAATCGGGCCAATGTCAGGGTACTGGTACATTCAGAAGCAACACTCCAACTTCCCATTTGATCATGTTGCCCAGATATATTGGGTGTCTGAAGCAAACAAACCTTGCACTATTGGTACCTGAAGCAAAACTGGTAGAATATTGTGCCAGCAATGCCATCATGGGTTTGATTTCCAAGGGTAACACAGACTAATAAAATATATACTTGAATGCAAGGTACGTTGCTTTGGATAAAAGTGCCTGCCAAAAGCATACATGTAAATATGTCAATGTAACAATTACTAATTAGTAAAGGCATTGAATTTAATGCAATATATCAGTGTGATTAATTATAAAAACTATAGCGTATAGGAAAAAAAACAATGCCTCCGAACCGCAATAAGGAATATTTCTACCATTGGAGCTGTTCAAGCTGAAGGTACTACCTTCATGGTTTTTGAAAGTCCAAGTCAACAAGGGCTAATAAGTGCAACTCCAGGCAACAAACTACATTTAAACACACAGCGGACAGCACATGATGAGGACAGATTAATACTTTAAAAATACAGCTGGACAGAGTTCAACTTGAAGTGCAGTGTTCTCAAGCCATGTTTTTCATAGTTTCAAAGTTCAGTAGTTAATATGTTAATATAATCTTTTGTTAAAGCAGTAAATGTATTTGCCTTGCTGTCCGTGTACTGGAGGGCTCTGAGCTCGAGACTCAACTCAAGTCCTTATCACCCCCTTATTTAGGTACTATATGTACTTATTTAGATAATGAATCTAGAGAATAGGTGGCGATGGGGTGGAAGTGGGATGTCAGAAGAGTTGTCACAGAAAGCAGGTAAGCAGCGGCTTATATACTCCTGCTTGTTGGCTGTGATTTGTCAGATTAAAATTAACATGTTTCTCCCGAACCTCTGTTAATTAACTATATTTCAGAGTTTGTATGTTAATGTAATCTTGTGTTAAAGCAGTAAATGTATTTGGCTTGCTGTCCGTATACTGGGGGGCTTGGAGCTCAAGACTCGACTCGAGTCAAGATTACCCCAAAAAGGCATTAAGATGAAAGAACTGTACCATGACTATGGCAGGTATTTGTAATCAAGTATTTAGGACAACAATTCTATTTGATAAATTGGCTTGGTGGATACTTCTGAATTGTTATTCCCCCCAAAATTTGTACAGAGGGATTGCTTTACATGTTTGTTTGAAGGTGTGTTCTTGTACGATGGCTGGTCACGAGGGCTATGCTGCGATTTGATTGAGAGACCACCACTCATCGTAGACGTGGATGGGCTCACGGTAAGTTGCATTCGAACAGTGAAGGTGAAAATGAGAGTTGGCTCACGCTGTGTTTAAGGGAGATTGCTCATGAAAAGAGAGGGCTCACGGCATTCGAACGGGTAAGCCCAGCAAGCAATCGAACTGGGAAAATGAGCATGAGAGTTGATCACGCTGCATTCAAAAGGGGGGGCTCACACTGCGATTCAAATGGGAGACTGCTCTATAGAGAGAGATAGCTCACGGCATTCGAATGGATAAGCCCAGAAAGCAATCGAACTGGGAAAATGAGCACAAGAGTTGGTAACGCTGCGTTCGAAAGGGAGGGCTCAAGTTGCAATTCGAACGGGGAGACTGTTCTATTGAAAGAGAAAGCTCAAAGCATTCAAACGGGTAAGCACATCAAGCAACCGAACAGGGGAAATGAGAATGACAGTTGGCTCGTTCTGTGTTCGAAAGGGAGGGCTCACAATGTGATTCGAATGGGAGACTGCTCTATAGAGAGAGAGAGCACTCGTGGCATTCAAACGGGTAAGCCCAGCAAGCATTCAAACGGGGGGAATAAGAATGAGAGGAACGTGGTTGTTTGCAGAGGTAGCCTCACTCAATAGACTACCCATAGATAGGGAAATATGGTGCTTTGAGAAGAGGAGGTGGTGACCGCTATCTCCTGTAAAGCTAGCTGCAGCTGCTGAAAAGTGAAGACAAAAAGGCTTCAGCGGAAGCATGGTAAAACGCTGCTGAGTAGAGTAAGTGGGTCTCCTGCAGAAGCAGAGTTTAAACTACTGCTGTGGCAGTAGAGCAAAGTGGGCCTCCTGTGGGAGCAGCGTTAAGGTGGTGCTGTGGCAGAGGAGTAGAGGAGATGGAATAGTAAAAAGGGGGTGGGGGGGTGCTCCTACAGGAGTGGAATTTCAACTACTGCTGCGGCAGTGGATTGAGTATTTGGGGGCATAGTGAAGGTGCTCCTTTGGGACTATGAAAGTATGGAACTTAGACATCGAAAGTTTTATATTAACAACTGTGTACACACATTTGTTATTGGTGAGGCACTGTTGCTGGAGTATAGAGTAGGGCACAAAAGACATTCATTATATTTATTAACACCTGTAAGGGAAGCAAAGATTAGTTTGTACTCACCTGTAGGGGAGCAAATGATTAATTAGGAATATGTAAATGTATTACCTTTTATATACGTCTGTTAAGGAAGTAAAAGGTTAGTAATGGAAAATGTGTCAATTACGTTCATGTGTAGCTTTGAGGGAAGCTAAAATTTAGTTAAGGATACAGCTTCATTACATTTGTCATAGCGGGCACTGTTGCTGTTGGTATCAATTAGGGCACAAAAGTCTTCATTAGGTTCATCAACACCTGTGAGGGAAGCAAAGATTAGTTTGTACTTACCTGTATGGGGAGCAAATGGTTAGTTAGGAATATGTTAATTTATTCCTTTAATATATGTCTGTAAGGGAAGAAGTAGGTTAGTTATGGAAAACGTGTCAATTACATTCATATGCAGCTTTCAGGGAAGCAGAAAATTAGTTTAGAATTCAACTTTATTATGTTTGTCATAGCAGGGCACTCCTGCGGCAGTATCACAATGCAAAAGGGGTGATGCTGCAGCATAATCGAGAGTATGAGGGCAATGCTGCAGCAGTATCGAGCGTGGGCGGGCCCTGCAGAACATTATCTGGTGGGGCACTGTGGCTGCAGTATCAAATAGGGCACACATGGTTTATAAAATTTAAGCACACCTTCTTTTGTGTCGGGCTCATTTCAACCATGAGCAAAGAAAATGCCAAGGTTAACGGGAAAAGCTAAAAGGCTCTTAAGATTACTGCACCACCACTGCACTTGAACAGGAGAGCTCAGACTGCGTTTCGGATGGAAGAGCCCTCGGATTGAATGACATGAAATCTTACACTGCATTCAAATGGGGGAGCCCACCCTGTGATTCGAACAGGAGAGCCTGCGGCCAATGCGCTGAGGCTCACACTGCGTTTGCACTGCTTTGCTGTGTGGTGGGAGTTTGTTGCATGGTCCAAGGGACACCATTGTTGCGGCACCTGTACAGCACGTTTGCACTGCTTTGCAGAGCGGTGGGAGTTTGTTGCATGGTCCAAAGGACACCGCAGTTGCTGCACCTGTACAGCACGTTTACACTGCTTTGTGGTGTCGTGGGAATTTGTTGCATGACCCAAAAGACGCCGCAGTTGTGGCACGTGGACAGCATATTTGTGCTACTTAGGGATGTTTTGAGCCGAAGATAGAGGCACCGCAGTTGTGCTTTCTTAACTAAAATAGTTGCCATCTTGGAAAGACACCTAGATAGAGAATGTGAGAGGTAAACCTACATACAATCCAGTGACAGGATTTTAAATGTGCTCTCGCAGAGACCTGCTGTAAGTAATATTGGTGAGACCTCTGCAGAAGGCGCAATTTCAGGCGCAAAAAATGATCATATTTAGGTGATACTTTAGAAGAAGAAAAAAAAGTGCCAAGTGCTCCTTAGTAGTATAACTGTCACCTGTAGTACAATATAAATTTTGCATAGGAAATGCATTGCATAGCAATACGTGTGAATTATCTAAGAATGCACTGAGTTGCAGCTCTGCACTGCACACAGAAATGTAGGAGAAATGTCCTGGGAAAGACAGTACGTCTTAGTAGACGATGTGAAATACAGCATTAAATGATCTGAGAAATAGGAGCTTTGGCTCTGTACTGCATGCAGATATGCAGGAGAAATGGACTTGCAGTCATTACTGAAGAATACACTTGGATACATTACTGGTCATTCGCTCCTTAAGAGTATGACTGCCCCCTGCTCTACAATATACATCAATAATGCTGAGAGCAAGTGAGACACGTTGCACAATGTTTATGTATGAGTTGAGACACAGAGCGTTATCCGCCTCTTCCGGAGGCGAATTCGCTCGTGTCTGTTCGGACAGAGGCCGTGTATAACTGCAGTGTGCTGTGGAATGGTCAGAGCGAGTGCCACGCATCAGCAGGCTTGCATTAAAATGTCTGTGTAGTTTTGAAAATAATTAGATTATCGGTCGATTGAAGGGAGTTCTGTGTTACATGATGCCCCTGTGTTCAGAATGAAATAAATCACACTCCGAAGGGCACTTTGGAGGGAGAAACTATCGTGATATTCATGTTAGAAGATGACGAACAATCGCTGAATAGACCACGCCCCTAAACAATCTGCAGTGAGGTAATGTAGCTGTCGGGCATCACCTGTGCGGCAGAACCTGACTAAAAATGAATAGTTAATTTTTGTTTCTCTTTCTTTCAATAATGTAATTCTAATGGCATGAAGCCGGAATGGCGCCCATTCACGGAGGCAGCTGGCACTGCTTTCCAGGTGGAAATTTTAGATAAGAGAACATATGAGCAGTCGTAGAGACCTTTTCTAGTAGTAGTAGCCAGTTTGCGGCACCAAATTCATGCTATAAACTGCTTTGAATTAAGCATAGAAAGAAAAGACAGGGTAAATAAAATTATAATAAAAAAAATGTAAATTAAAATTAAAAAAAAAAAAAAAAAATTTTTATATATATATATATATATATATATATATATATATATATATATATATATATATATATATATATATATATATATATATATAACACTTAACGTGGTAGCCATCAATACTGCTAAAAATAAAGAGCTGTCTATTGAATAACGAGACGTATGTTTGCATGGAAGAGCTGTTCTGGTGGAGCCGAATGCTTTGCAGGGAAGTTGCATCCTATGATCTGTCTGTCTGGGTCTGTTCGTGGGAAATGGGTGGGCCGAATGCCGGAAAGACTCTCATGTCAGTTGTCACAGGAAGCAGGTAAGCAGCGGCTTATATACTCCAGCTCGTTTGCTGTGATTTGTCAGATTAAAATTAACACGTTCCTCCTGAACCTAATAATTAACTCCATAACATTTTAGCTTGACACAGCATCCTTAAACTAAGTGTAACCAACTAAGACACAACCAAAGAGAGATGCTCTAAAAGAGTCTTTCTGGCACGTACACGTGCCCTTTGAAACGTTTAATTCAGACAGACTAATTGTAAAATGAATTTGCTGTGAACTGTAGGCCAATGATGGGTACATGTATAGATTATAATATATTTACTAATAATATATACAGTATATTGTCATTAAATATGCCAAGAAACGGGGCTTTATTAGCAAATATTTATTTGTGATTGATTTAATTATTTCATCATCATGTAATTAATTTGATTAACAAAAATTGTATCAGTTGACCACGCTAGATATTGATCATTAAGTTGACACTATTATACGAAACATTATACAGTGCTCTTAAAAAGGAAATACTTGTAAGGTTAAATGCCCTGCTGAAAGGTACAATGGCTTTTGATATTGGTATATATGTGAGCATTCGAAAGCAACTGCCTGTCAGTCTGTAATGAATTGAGTTGGCAATCAAATTACTGCTACTGCTGAAGAGTGATGGTGTTATTTATTTGTGTGTTTGTAAAGTAACGACCTAGTGCCATAGTAACAGTACTTTTGACATCCTTGGTACAGAGCCTACTTTTGTTTGCAGAAGATGGTAAAAACACTTTTTGAGTTATGAAATTTGCTCTTTTCAACACCTTTGTACCCTCAGTGCAGAGTGACTAAATAAAGGCAGGGCAGGTGGATGCTTGAATACCTGACTGCAGGAGCAGGCTGTGAGCAGAACAGGGGTTTGTCCTAGCTCCATTCTTGTTTTCTTTTTGATTACCTTTGACTTGAAGCCTCTGCTAAGTCCTCACACCATGCAGGTTAAGGGTATTTAGGTAATACAAAGGTATATGCTTGGGGTGTGTCTACAGCAACTTCCTAGTTTGGAAGTCAGAGCTTTTTGCAGGCAACAATGCAAAACAATTTAATCCTTTAAATAAATGTTTATATGTGTTTAGGGATGTCAAAAGTGCAAGTACTTCAGTAACAAGTCAATGCTAAAATAAAAAAGATGTAACGATAGCAGTGTTTCTGCAATTCCATACAGAGTACTGACTCAATTTGGTAACCATGCGCTTGACTGACATACGGCTGCTTTCAAATGCTCACAGACTTATTTGAGTGCATGCTTTGTTATTCATTTTACATCAAAATGCTGCTGATTGTCATGTTAGAGCTGGTGCTTGACCAGAGTAACTCAAAAACAATCAGAAGAAGTGTGCTTCCAGCTCACAGTAAATGCGGTCCCGTGGCAGTGTACATGAAACGGTCAAATACGCTTCATGGTCAGAATGGCCATTAGATGTGGTACTAATGTAAACAGTCAAATGATTGCAAACGTTAAAAAAAATAAGATCTGTGTTGCATTACACTTTGCAGTGGCTGTTTATTATGGTGTAAATATGAATCAAATAACTGGGAGTTAAATTGGGAATTGAACAGGCGCTCCCTTGGGCAGAGTTCCCTCTGCCCCCGGTCGCTGTGTTTGTAGAGCTCCTCCCCACTGAGGCAGGACCTACCACCGCGCCACTTCCATATGTGGCTGGTAAGCCCATGTGATGTACTTTGCCACATGTTAGCCTCCCCTGCTGGGCACGATGGGGTCTCCATGGGGTCTTTGCCCCCTGAAAGAATAGGATACGTGTTATAGCTTTAGATGGCCCCAGCCGCATCTAAAACTCTATGGAGAGAAAACATAGAGAAAGAAAAGTTCCAGGCTAGTTACGTCGCTTCCCCCCTCAGGGGTGTGGGAACTATATGACGTCTTTTGGGGCGTTGGGGAAGGTTATGTGCAGTCTGATGCACCTGCTATTTTTGCACGCAGCAACTTGCTTGCACCTGCATCAGCAGTCCATGTAATACGGTTCAGTGTTGTGCCGTTTTTAGATAGGGACCCCTAGTGTCACTACGTCGACACAACATCGAGTTTCGTAACCTCCGTTCCCTTTCCACAACACTGTACTAACCGCTGAAATGGCCGGGACCTTACTCTCAGCTCCTCGGCTCAAAACCTGTTTTTTCTACCCGTATGCCCGGGGGAGGGGCATGCAAATTCTGTTCACCAATTCTCATTGGCCTTTTACATTTACATTTATGCATTTGGCAGAGGCTTTTATCCAAATTTACAGTGCACTTATTACAGGGACAATCCCCCCGGAGCAACCTGGAGTTAAGTGCCTTGCTCAAGGACACAATGGTGGTGGCTGTGGGGATCGAACCGGCGACCTTCTGATTAACAGTTATGTGCTGTAGCCCACTACGCCACCACCACTCCCTTTTCACAAAGATAAAAGGTAACAGAGAGACCCCTAGTGTCACTACATCAACACACGTCTCGTTCCCTCCATCGGGGAACGGAGGCTACGACAGTAACAGAGACGTTGTTTATTATAAGTCCTGAAGTCCCCTACAAAGGACATGGGAAAAAATGAAATAAAAAATGATGTCTATCCCTTTAAGAAAATCATACTCTGCTTTGACAACTCTCTGAAATTTAAATTTGTAAGACTACCATAAACAAATGATAGTTGCTGATTTAAATTCCTAATGTTTTCCATAAACTGAGCTGAATTGTGATGCCAGTTGAGACATCCCCAAACATTTGATTTCTCTGAAAAGTCCAGAATTTCCACCATATTTAAAATTGTGGCATGTATAGTCTCAAAAATATTCCCCCCAAAATTTCATGTCCTCTTTAGAGGTCAAAATTAATGACTAGGTTCCAGCAATCCAAGTCAAAATAATTGACTTGATTTTATTCAAGTAAAAATTATTCAAAATGACTAAATCAACCTGAATATATTACGTTGCACCAGCAAGAGTAATTTTTAAGGGTTAGATTAAGTATAAGTGGAGCCTTTAACAATTGCATGTTACCATATTTTAAAGTACAGACCTGTCTGTCCACCCTGTTTGAATGTGGGAGAGTCAGGTTCACAGCAGTCAAAGCTGAGGGAGGTTTTTGGAATTAATCTGTAAATTCATACAAGGAAAGTGTTGCAAATACCCATCTTTTCTATTGATGAGATTTAGTCTGTGGCTTAAAACAGCATGCTGTCATTCTTGTCCGCTTCGAGCAGAGGGCTAAAACTTGCCGTACCTAATGCAAAATCAGGGCATCCATGTCACATCGCAATATCTGTTCACAACAACCAGACATCCCTCCCGTTTCATTCTCTCTCTCTCTCTCTCTCTCTCTCTGTCTGTGCGCTTATCTCTTTCCATGCCATCCTTTCCCTCAGCCCTTATCGCCCTCTAAGCTCCGTGTCACGCATTCACAGGTTTGGCAAGGACAGCTCAGTGTCTGTGTACAAACAGTATCTATCAAAAACCATTCATGTAAACCTCAAAAACCTCTCTCCCTTTCCTTTCCCCCTCTTCATCCATCTATCCAACTATTTCAAGACTATGAAGCTTATGTCCTGGCAATTTTTACACTAAGATGTGCAGAACTGATTTTCCATAGATAGGGTTGGAAATTGAAACTGGTTCTTATTCAGAACTGCTTCCAGTTTCCATAAAGAATATCAGAACAGAATTACTTTTGTAATGTTTGGTTCCATTTATTATTATTATTTTATAATCTTTCTACTGTGTTTCCTGCACTGCTACTGAATCTACAAAATAAATTATGTTGAGAGTTTGCAGTGTGAATTGGTTGTTATGAAAGAGAAAGTCTTTATATTGAATATTCAAGATATTTTTGAAGATGATTTGCTGGCTGTCTAATATTGAGCAACAATGACAATATTGGGATTAATTTAACGCACTTAATTTGACATTACGTTTCCCAAAGAGAACTTAATTAGACTAGATTCACAGTCTTTCATTGTCTCGTGACTCGCCAATATGAGAACATTAGGATTGTATCTCACAAAAACGCTGTAAGAGTTGGTAAAATTGACATTTGTGAATCAGTTTCAATTAATTAATTCTAAACATATTAAATGATTCATTAGCATCATCTAGTATGTGTGAAAATAATTAAAAATAAATTCCTATTGCAATTTTAAAAAAAAATCAGTACTTAAACTACAAAGAGTTCTCATTAAAAAATAAATCCTCCACTTGCAACAATGACAGCTTTGAAGATCCTTGACATTCTAGCTGTCAGTTTGTCCAGATACTCAGGTGACATTTCACTCCACACTTCCTGTAGCCCTTGACATAGATGTGTCTGTCTTGTCTTTTCACTTCTCACACACCTTATAGTCTAGCTGACCCCACAAAAGCTCAATGGGATTAAGATCCGTAACACTCTTTTCCAATTATCTGTTCTCCAATGTCTGTGTTTCTTTGCCCACTCGAACCTTTTCTTTTTGTTTTTCTGACTGACGAGTTTCTAGAGAAAGTTGTTTCTTTTTTGCCATTTTTGACCTAATATTGACCTTAATAAATGCCAGTCTATTGCATACTGTGGCAACTCAAAAACAACACAAAGACAATGTTAATCTTCATTTAATGAACCAAATATCTTTCAGCTGTGTTTGATATAATAGCAAGTGATTTTCAAGTTCCAAATGATCAATTTAGCACGATTACTCAAGGATAAGGTGTTGGAGTGATGGCTTCTGGAAATGGGGTCTGTCTAGATTTGATCAAAAACTACTGTTTTTTTACATCAGTAATGTTCTGACCAGTTGAATGCCACTTTGGTGAATTAAAGTACCAATTTCTTTCCATAAGAGCAAAATCTGTAAATTATTCCAAACCTTTGACCACCAGTGTGTATACAGTATATATATATACACACACACACACACTCTGAATGCTATTATTTATAATTTAAATAATATATTTTGCACATTTTGTCTTAAATTATTCTAAATAATTTAGTGTCATATTTGTGTTTGCAATGCATACAAACAAACTATACAATATATGCATCCGCAAATCAACCAGCATTGTGGATGACCCCACACACCCCTCACACAAACTCTTCACCCTCCTGCCGTCTGGCAAGAGGTACCAAAGCATTCGGGCCCTCACGGCCAGACTGTGTAACAGCTTCTTCCCCCAAGCCATCAGACTCCTCAATACCCAGACTGGACTGACACACACACACACACACACACACACACACACACAGAAACTACTGTATACTGGTCGGCGCTGCACTGTCTCTCACTGTCTCTTACTGAGTCTATTGTCCTGTTAATTTTTTGTAATTTATTGTACTGTCCCATACTTTCTGCACACGTTTGCACGTGCACTTTATATATAAATGTTATTTAGTCTGTGTAGTCTCATGTGTTTCTGTGATTGTCCTATGTTGTTTTATGTAGCACCATGGTCCTGGAGGATCGTTGTCTCATTTCACTGTGTACTGTACTAACTGTATATGGTTGAACGACAATAAAAACCACTTGACTTAGAGTATAATATTGCATAGTTAGGATTAATAGCATATACCATTATTTACAGCATCTGCCTTAATCATTTGGCGCTTCCTAAAAACAACTAAGAATCGTTAATCAAATATGTGTATGTGTCCATTGCAAGTAGTCACCTAAACATAATTCATTTCACACTACACAATAGATAAAGAAAAGATCGTATTTGTTTTAAGAGTGGATACTTCGGTTATACAGCACATCTGGGCTGCGCCTCACACAGATGTAATTTATCCTATATTCCTCTAACACGGCTTTGAAGATAAGAAGCTACAGTATTGAAAATCCATAAACGAACATACTTCATAAAAGGTATCTACAGTAGCTTCCGATCCACAAATCAAATTTGAACCAAGGTGGTTCAGAATGTAATACTAGCCTACTGCTTACTGAATACTGTGAAGAATGCTCTAATATTTATTTATTTATTATATTTACATAGTATGTAAAAGAGTATACATTATGCAATGATGAATCCCTCAAACAGTACCCCGGTCCTTTGCATCACAAGTGCATCTCTCTATCAGTTAAACTGCTGTACAATTTCATTGCCCTTGATCAAGCCATTTGTAGTTGGTTTTGTAATGCAAACTTTTAAATGTATCGCCTTTCAAGTCACACTTTTTTAGTAAATGGCTAGATGTGAAAAGATAGCATTGTGTGAGGAACAGGGTGAAAAGTACTGAATAAAACATATTGTTGTTATTGTGGCTCTAATGTTCATTTCACCAGAAACTGTCACGATGTGTACAAGCCAAAGTGTCTGAATAATAATTTGGTTTCGTTCTAAATATAAATGGTAATCTTCTTGTATGGACCAGTCAAATAACCTAATAAATACTCATGAGTCATGCCTTGTGTTTGAGTGATAATTTATATTTGCAATATGAAAAATAAAATGTACAAAATCGTGCAAAGAATTATCATTGTCAATAGCACATAGAATGTTTCCATTTCCTGACAGCAATTTGTGTGAGCTATTGATCTTTTCGTTCAATTCAAGTGGCATTTTGTTGGTATGTATTTGTATGGCCTTCCCTCATCCCCCTGATGGAGGGAACGAGAGGTTGTGTTGATGTAGTGACACTAGGGGTCACTCTTGGGAGCACGAGACACCTCTGATCTTTGAAAAAAGGCCAATTGAAATTGGCGAGTGGTATTTGCATGTCCCTCCCCTGGACATACGGGTATAAAGGAGGGGGCGTGCGAACCGCTCATTCAGATTTTCTCATCAGAGCCGAGCGGTCGCTATTTCATTGAGAAATAAGTGAGCTGTACTCCCATTCTGCTGGATCCTTACGTCGCATTACAGTGGCTTTCTCCCCTCTCTGCATGGGTGCACTGCAGTGATCGCCCCTGGGTGCTTCTTCAGATCACTGAGGGTGTATTCTAAAAGAGTATTTTCCCTCCTAGAAGAGTATATTCTAAAAGAGCGGCACCCTTCCGGTTGTGTGTTATTCATGGATGCCGGCGATACCTCTCGCCTTCAGACGGCCACGATCGCTGTCTTTCGTGCCTGTGTGCTGCCCACGCCAAGACATCTTTCGTGGATGCGTCATGTCCTCATTGCGAGGACATGACCATGGCAACATTGCGGTCATGGCTCGTCTTCGTAAGAAAGCCCAATAGCTGGTTGTGCCACCTTTAGCAGCAACAACTGCAACCAAAAGCTTCCAATAAATGGAGATCAGTCTTTCACAACTTTGTCCTGGAATTTTGACCCACTCTTCTTTGCAGAACTGCTTTAGTTCAGCCACATTGGGGGGGATTTCAAGCATGAACTGCCCGTTTAAAGTCCTGCCACAGCAACTCAATCAGGTTCAAGTCAGGACTTTGACTAGGCCACTCCAAAAATTTTATTTAGCTTTTTTTGGGCCATTCAGAGGTGGACTTACTCCTATGCTTTGGATTGAGCTTTAGCTATAACTCATGGACTGACATTCTCTTTTAGGATTTTCTGATAGAGAGCAGAATTCATGTTTACCTCAATTATTGCAAGTCACCCTGACCCTGAAGCAGCAAAGTATCCCCACACCATCACACTACCACCAACATGCTTGACCGTAGGTATGAAGTTCTATTTGTGGAATTCTGTATTTGATTTACACCAGATGTAATAAGACCCCTGTCTTCCAAACAGTTCCACTTACAACTCATCAGTCCCCAGAACATTCTCCCAAAGGCTTTGAGGATCATCAAGGTGTGTTTTGATAAAATTCAGACGAGCCTTAATGTTGTTCTGGGTTAGCAGTGGTTTTCGCCTCGCCGCTCTTCCATGGATAACATTTTTGGCCAGTGTCTTTCTGTTAGTGGAGTCATGAACAGTGACCTTTAATGATGTGATACAGGCCTGCAGTTCCTTGGGGCAAATGCTTTTTCACAGCACTGCATATGCACTTTCCATATAAATATATGATTTCACCTATGTAAAAATGATTGCTTTTGACTGTAAAATTGTTCTATAATTAATTACGTATAGGGCATACATACAATAATGTGTGTGTGTGTGTGTGTGTGTGTGTATATATATATATATATATATATATATAGAAGAACTGTGGGAAATTCTTCAAGAAGCTTGGTACATCCTATCTGCCAATAACCAAGAAAAACTGTCCAGGTGTACCTAGGAGAATTGGTTTTGAAGACAACGTAGGTCACATCAAATATTAATTTGGCTTTTTTTATGTTTACTAGAGTTTGGATGACATAAATTGAAAAATGAAAACTAATCATTTTTGAAGAAATCCTATCACTGCAACAATGCAAGTGCCTAAAACTTTTGCACAGTACTGTATATACAGTATGTAAAGTAACAAAATCACAAATTAGCTTTGGATGCATCATAAAGTCTATCCTCACAAGAATAGGCAAATTACATTTCAATTAACTGCTGAAGAGCGACTAGAATGTGAATGATTTACTCACCAACACTGTTGCAATATCAAACCATAAGATATTGATTTTTACACAATGGCTTATATGACTGCTTCACATGACACATTACTCTGGTCATGATGCTAATGGCAAACTACACTGAGCCAAACAGCTTTAGTTTCCTCCAAAAGTTTTTCTCTGTCTGTGTGTTTCCTAACAGCCTGTGTTTGTAATAGACCTGTCAGGGCAATAATAATGATGAATAAGCCTCGAGTGAGAGAACACTACAGTGTGTGTGTGTGTGTGTGTGTGTGTGTGTGTGTGTGTGTGTGTGTGTGTGTGTGTGTGTGTAAGAGGGAGAAAGCGAGGTGGGCAGGGCCAAACAAACTTAGACCAAACCTAGTGAAAAAGTGCAGAGATTATGAATGTGGCAGACTGTCATAAATCAAAAGGAAGGGCTTTGCCACTGAAATAGATTCTTTGCCATGTTAAAGGAAACTGCATTATGGAGGGGTCGTATTTGCACATGATTTCCTCCTAATGACACTATACATTTAAGTTATTCAATACTTCATTTCAATAGCATCACATAACAGTCTATCTGTCCACATTTTAGTGACACATTTAAAGTAATTTTGAAATCAAAATGTGATTTTGTGGCTTTTAGTTAATATCTGTTATCTTTTGAGGTCATACTGTGTATGTATGTGTATTCCTAAAAGCTGGAAAATTAACGTTGCACAGATATACACCTTCTGTTTTGGGAAAATGAACCAAAAAAAAAAAGATGACAGCATCTTGTTCACAGGTGTGTATACATATTTTTGTCCAATCAGACGCTCTATAGAATGAATTTGTAATAGTGCCTGCTGTCAACCGGCTGTGATGTAAACTAAAGCCTATATTTTATGCATGTATTTATTTTGAAGAGCAAATCTGTTCCACCTCAACTTCCTGTTTACATATAAAATATGTCTATACAGGAGAGAAAATGGTTTGTCAAGCAATTTCATTGTTGTTGTTGTTTTTTAATGCCAGGCTGTTATTTTAGACTTATGTTTATTAAAATTGATATAACATTTTTGATAAATACAGCGCAATATTGCCCATCAGCCATCTTAGTTCCATGATTATTTTTTACCCATTCATATTTTACATAGGCTTTTCATATAATCCTTCATAAAAGAGTTGTTAGCCATGAACCAAACCAACCAGCTCTGAGGTGAATCACGACATACAACCAAAAAAAACATATTTGAAATTGAAATTTCATGAGCACATAAACTGCAATCCCATGAAACATTGCAAATGACGGAATTAAAATATAAACGATTGAACAATATGGCACTATTGATTTAAAGTTCTTGATTATAAGTATATAACCATACATTTTTATTTTATTGCAAAATATTCAGATATATGCAAATAGTAGTTTGACTCATTCACAGTGAATCAAAGAATTGGGCGGTCACTGCAGAGCACATTTGGTACGCTTTGTTCACCATGATTCTGTGAATGGTGGATTTCTCTTCTGGATAATGTTTAGTGTAGTTCTTTACTAGAAGTTCTGCTATTCAACACAGTTTTTCTTTAAATACATTTAAAATAAGCTGCACAAGATCCAGCCAAAGAGACAGGATGAAACTATCTGACTGACACAAAATGACGAACCATTTTGTTTTGATTTTGCATGCTGTTTATGGACGGTGTAGGAAATGTGGTTGGTTTAGATGTACAAGGTATGGATAAAAGTGCCTGTTTACCTCCACCATTATATGTAGGAACAGTATATGTAAGCTTGGAATTAAATTAAATTGTCCTTATTCAAAATTATTACGTAAGGAAATTTATAATGGAATTAGTCGTGTTCATCAACCATTAAAATGAGATAAATTATATATATCATTTATATATATATATATATATATATATATATAATAACTACATTACTTTTCTGAATAAAATTCTCCACCATTTAAATCGTAATACAACGTTGCATCTACTCACAATTTCTATTGTAAGGAATTAGATTAATTCACTTATTGGATTAATATTATTCTCATGGCTTATCGAAAATAATATTACACAATTTTAGGTACAGCTTTGAAGCTAAATCTTTTAAAAACAGGGATGAGATTATTTATCAAAATATACCCTGGTCAAATTATCTTTGAATACAGACAAACTTTATTCCTATTTTAAACATAAAACTAATCAAACACATAAAACATGAAAACGGTTTGTAAGTAAAGTGATACAATATGAAATAAACGATCATATGTTGACAATGACTTAAGAACCATTTATCCTTTTTGAGTCTAAATCGATATGCAATAGATTACCCAAAGTATTTGACTAATACACCAGCACTTTGAGCCAAAGTCTGGAGATGTACTTGCGTGACGTTGCATTTCCTTGTGTTGCTTGCTTCTTTGGCGTTTGTAGAAAGTTAATTCCGTCGATGTTTTGGACTCTGTTATGATCGTGGATAGCTATTGTCTGGATGAAGCTAGGCCTTCTGCAAGGGTGACTTGTGACTCCCGTTGGGTGTGTGAACTGTAGAGCAGAGAGTGAGAGACTTCCTCTGGACTTTGTGTGTCCTGAGTTTTCCTTGGACTCTACATGACACAGAGGCTCTAGAAGCAGCAAGTGATGCTTCCAAATAGAGTGTTGCAAGAGAGAAGTTCAGCAGAAGATCAAGAGAAGAGAAGAGAAGAGAAGAGAAGAGAAGAGAAGAGAAGAGAAGAGAAGAGAAGAGATGAGGGGGTTCTTCCTTGGTAGGAAAGTTTTTAACTGAAATTGGCTGCACCCCAAAGGTGTCCTGAACCAATCAGAAGTGACTTTCCAGAGTCACATGGTCGACTGGTCTGTCCTTTTCAAAAGTTGGTTTATGATCCTTTGTGAAGGATTCTTACAAACTATAATAACTAAATAGTGTATGTTTAATCATGAACTTGTATATCTTGACAACAGTACAACATTCGTTGTCATCAACATTCTCTGTGTAAACAAGCAAGCATTTACATACTAAATATGACATTCTTTCATGAATATTATATGTGTAAGTAACAAAACATGAAAATCCCTGATTACAAATAATACTGGTTAATTCATTAGTTTTACAACATGGATAATACATTACGCATTACGAGAAACCTGATTGTCGGGGTATAATATCCAGTTGAACCTTGAAGTTACCTTACAAGACTAAAGATTAAAATCATTGATTTGTTAATTAGAAGTGATTACAAATCCCAACACATATTTTAAAAAGGTACATCAGGCTATAATCATTAATTTGTCAGTTATACAAGTGATCGCAGGTCATAGAATCATTTTTCAGAATTATCTCGCAAGGCTAGGTATGGTGTACATTTTATAGGGTTAAATCACAAGGACCGGGATGAGGATCTCATGGGGATCTCATAAGGAAACCTTTCAAATAAAACCTGCTTTAGCTCTGTGTGGAAGTTCAGTCTTTTATTGCTTGTGACCCCTGCACCCAGGGGCCTCTTTGCAGAGATGGTCTTAATAGCAGTTTAGGTGCCATGGATGCGTTTTTATGACTCTCAAATGGCTCGGTGGGGAATCTCTCTGATCTGTGGAATGTGTTGTTGTGTTCATTTGATGGCTTTGTTTGTGGATAATCCTACAACGGATTTATTTATAATAGATTATTCTGCAATAATCTATTAATTATATATTCAATATAGTGTGGCAGTCTCTACGATTGGTTATGCACAAAAATCACAAAAATCAATATCATAAAAATTCATAAGTACTGATTATTTTCAAAGACAGAAAACAAAGCAGCATACACTGTGTTATTGTTTGTTAAGTGCTAATTGCATCAAAATCAACTTTTTATTTTTTTTTTTTATGAGAGAACTGATAAAAAAACAACTGTATGCCCTTACATAAAAGCAGCTTATCAGTTTAGAGTTTACCAGATTTAAAATGTTCTTGGCAGTTTTTTGTGAGATCTGTATTAATGATAATTCTAACGCAACATGTCAAGAAAATGTCCTGGGCTTCATTTCCCAAAAGCATCATAAGCCATCGTCTCTATGATCAACTTTAGCTTACGATGCTTTTGTGAAACACAGCCCGGGTCATATTAAATCCCAAATCAATATAAAGAAACAAAATGTAAATAGGACATTATATTTCGCATAAAGATAATAACACCTATATTTAGGACCACTAAATATTGTTTATTATTGTTTTTTTGATTTGTGACATTATTTTCAGGACACTTAAGGACTTACATTGTGATAATGAGAATATCATAATGACTATCTTTTTTCCCCATTGCAGTAATGAGAATTGGTTGTAAAATTTTAGTGACGCAATATAAAACAGTTTACCAGACACAGAGATGGTTTAGAGGAAATCGTATAAAACACAGCCTGGCGATTGACACCACATTCATTTAACACCATGATATTTACATCCCCTGCTTTCCTCATCATGACTATTTCTTTCATCCTCAGCCCAGCTTTGCCATACTTAAAAACCCCTTGGCGTTTTAATAGAGCCTCAGTAATGTGTTTGATTGGTCAATTATTTCAGGATGACAACAATGCAAATCATTTGGGGATTTTATTGGTCTCTAGCAATGCTTTATTCCTTTGTGAGCGTCTGGATAAAATTTCACTGACAGCAATTCCTAAATAGGCTTCAAATCAATTACCCAAGTAATTCCCTTCTTGTCAATGGAAAGCCCAATACATCGATAACTCAAGAGAGGTCCTGTGATAAATTAACACCTGCCTTGTGCTGTATAGCTGCAGAGTGCAAAATATATTATTTATCACTCGTCTGTTTAGTTATTTAGAGATTCTCAGCTTATTCAATTACAGAGATGGACAAACTAAACCAGTTGTGTCTAATGAATTGTTCTTCAGTAACTAAAGCTGCTTTCCCTCTGTAACATTGCAGAGTGTAACACTGTGAGTACTAGCTGCAGCTGTTGACCACTGTTACCAGTTTTTTTTTTTTTTATCTCTCTTTAAAGGCAGAGTTCAGTTAGTGTACTGAAGAAAGATTGTTTGGGGATCAAGTCCAAGTTGTTGATCTGATGGCCATCTGTGCTGACTGTGGAACAGTCCTGTCTTTCATTTATTGTTAGTGTTGCAAGACTATTATTTATATCTGGCTGTGTCTGCTCAAAGAGTGGTCATGCAAACAGGACAGGTCATATGATTTTATATACTTGTGCTTTTCAAATCAGGTCTAAAGCTTTAATGTGCAGAGACATGCCTTAGTTTACTGGGTAAGGATGCCGTATTTCATGGGCATTGAAATTGAAATGAAAGTGAGTGTAAGGCAATTCTTATCTCCACCTGCCTTTGAATGTTTAAGATGTACCGCTATCTGCTGAAATAAGTTATGAAGATGAACATGCCCTTGTAAGGCTTTCATTAGTTAAATGATTTTGCCATTTTTGACCTTTGTTGAGTTTTCTGTCATCTGTTTTTGTAGTCTTCACAGTTGAGTAGTCAAAGGAGAATAGACCTCTGCCAGCAAAATGCAATTCAGATTACTTGCAACATATGTGAACTCACAACCACATCAACATTGTATATTCTCTATTTGACATGCTTTTTTTTTAATGTTATCTTTACATAAAATACGAAGGAAACACAGCTGTAATGACGTTTCATTGAATGAAGGACATCGCCTGAGAAAAACGGTACATGATGGCAGAAGTGCTGCTTGATTTTTGCTGATAGATAAACTTGCAAAAACGGTTGAAATGTGGACTGAAAAAATGAATGTATGATAAATGCAGCGATCTGACTGCGTAAACAGATTGTATTATAGTTTGTGTACTGTAATCCTGCTAATCTTTCAAACTAACTAAATACTAAACTACTAGCAGCAGAAGAAAACAATTCAGACAAATATGGACAAACTGAGTACAAATGATTAAACTTTTAGAAGTACTGTAGTCCTAAATCTAATTTAAGTCAACAAGTGAATCAACTGTCGCATGGTACAATACAATTCTAGCTTATATATAAAAAAGTTATGTATTATAGCCAAATGTTTTCTGTCTTTTAATACAATATTGTCTACAAAAGAAAATGTTGTTTTGTTAGTAGCCCCAACTTTAATTAGGTGTTTTTTTTTTTTTTTACCATGGATTTACCATTATTTAATAGTTAATTAATGTTGTCCTAAAACTATTGATTGGTGAATATGGCAAACAGGTCTGTTTCATACTTTTCCTAAAAAAAGAGAAAGAACAAATTATTGCTGTTTATTATGCGGTTTATTATGCATCATGTACAACTGTAATGTGTCTAGCCATTTTACATTTTGGTTTAATTTTTATTGGTACCTAAAATGTATTTTTGTTGTATTTTGTCTTGATTATGAGAATGTACATTTATTGATTTATTTTAAGATAAAACCAGCTCCCAGGAGCTGCCGCACCAAAATTAACAGCAGAAATAAAAAAGAAAGAAAGAAAAATGAAGAAAATGTAATGTTTATTTATATTTCTGGTAAACCCATAGCATTCAGTGAGAAACCTTTGCTGTCAATGTGATGTTATAATAAAGGTTTTATGTCCTTAAATATATTTGTGCATGTCTTGTTCATTAATGTCCATGTTGTGCCAGGCAGGTGTACGTGTAGGTACACTTAAATCTCGTATTTGCATCTATTGAGAAATATACTATTGAGTTAATTTAAAATAAAGCACAGCTTGTTTATGGATGTAGTTACATGTGAAGTGCACTTAAGTACATTCTACATACACTTTATTTTACAGTGATTAATACTGTGTAATATTGTGTAATTGTAATGTAATTATGAAGCTATTACATATATTTAGCTGTGTTCTAGTGAGCCAATTAAAACTTAAAGGTGCACTCAGTAATATTTTCCTCAATAAAATAGTTTTAATCCTAAAGCAATGAATTGTAATTTGAGGCTGTCTCAGGGGTGCTTCGAGGTCTTCTTCTTAGCGGCCGGCCATGAGACGGGTGGCTTCTGCTTCCTGCGGGGGGCTTGACGCCAGGGCGGGCCGCGACGGATCCTGTGCAGCCACCGCAGGAGGACACCCTTGGCGACAAGCAGATGGGGTGTGGGATCTTCAGCTGTGCCAGGGCAGGGTGTGTTGAATGGCCTCCGTCTGATGCTTCAATGCTGAGAACTGCTGGGCAAAGTCCTCGACGTTGTCGCTGAATAGGCCAGTCCAACAAGGTGGACATCGTCCACCCGAGAGACCGTGCCATGACCTTCGTCACCTGGAGGGCAAGGTCGGTCGCCGAGCACAGCTCCTGCATCAATCCCTGCAACTATCCTCACAAAGCTCTTTCAGCACCTTGGCTTGGTGGACTTGCAGGAGAGCCATGGAGTGCAGGGCGGAGGAGGTTTGTCCAGCGGCACCGTAGGCTTCGGCCATCAGGGACGATGTAAACCTACAGGCATTGGACGGGAACTTCGGGTGCCCGCTCCAGGAATGCCTTATTCACTGGAGGCATCGCCAGGTAGCCCCTGGCTGCCCCACCATCGAGGGTAGTGAGGGAGGGGGAGATGAAAGATCGGGACCGGGCAGTAAAAGGTGCCACCCACGACCTTGTCAGCTCCTCGTACACTTCTGGGAAGAAAGGAACTGGGGCGGGGCGTGGCTGTGAGCGGTGGCGAAGGTCCGGGTACCAATCATCGAGGCTCGAGGTTTCAGGGGAGAGCGGAGTGTTGCACTCTAGCCCGACACTCATGGACGCCTGGGAAAGTATGTCCGTCATTTCGGCGTCGGCCTGAGACTGGGCGACTGTACCTGAGGGGGGTCGCAGTGAGGACATGACGCATCCACGAAAGATGTCTCCACTTGAGCAGCACCCAGACACAAAAGACAGCGATCGTGGCTATAGTAAGGCAACCAGGAATAACACACAAGCAGAAAGTCATCTTTAAAAATAAGTTTCTTTGTGTGCCGCTCTTTTAGAATATACTCTTTTAGGGAAAATACTCTTTTAGAATATTCTCTTTCAGATTAATTCTGCGAATTAACTCTAATTGGCGATCTCTGCAGTGCACCAGTGCAGAGTGGGGAGAAAGCCGCTGTAATGCACCATCAGGAATCCAGCAGAGGTGAATGGGAAGCCATGGGAAATTCAGCTCAGTGAACATCGACAGCTCGGCTCCGAAGAGAAAATCTGAATGAGCGGTTTGCACTCCAGTTCCTTTATACCCATATGTCTTGGGGAGTGGCATGCAAATACCACTTCCCAAATCCCATTGGCCTTTTATCAAAGATCAGAGGCGTCTCAGGCTCCCAAGTGTGACCCCTAGTGTCACTTCATCGACACAACGTCGAGTGATTGACAGATAGGGAACTAAGATTGAGTGGTGAGTTTCTAGAGAAAGTTGTTTCTTTTTTGCCATTTTTGACCTAATATTGACCTTAAGACACGCCAGTCTATCGCATACTGTGGCAACTCAAAAACAAACTTTATTTAACAAACCAAAAAACTTTCAGTAGTGTTTGATATTTTGGTGTGACACCACATCAGGGTTCATGTGTGGAAATGAGGAGACTGGGAGCCGTGACATTCTTCAGGTCAGATTTTTATGCTCTTTCTTTGGTGTGCAGCGTATGTACTTTTTGCTGGCTTTTCACTCTGTCAATGATTCACTCTCAAAATAAACAAACTTCTTCACAATACTGAATGGATTATACACTCAATATAAACCAATGCCAACTCTGCACACTCATTCTCTCTCTGCCTCTCTGGCGTGTTTTGGAAGCTTTTTAGGCTTCTCCCCTCTATCGCTGTAACAAGAAACAGCTGTTAGAAATCATGTCAACCAGCTTGACGAGCCACATCACTCTCTCCCACAAACAGACACATGACCACTCCCCCATCACCACAAATGGCAAGGGATTTTCTTGTACCAAATTAGCTATTCAGCATGATTACTCAAGGATAAGTTGTTGGAGTGATGGCTGCTGGAAATGGGGTCTATACTTTGTGATCAGTTGAATGCCACTTTGGTGAATTAAAGTACCAATTTCCTTCCGAAACAGCAAAATCTGTACATTATTCTAAACATTTGGCCGCCAGTTTGTCTATATATATATATATATATATATATATATATATATATATATATATAAATATGTTTATTCTTTTAACATCAAAAACATTTTATTTATAAATAAAAAATATATGTTCCCTAAGAACAAGTCAGGAAAAGGCAGAGGAGGTTATAAGCAGGGTGGTTTGAAGACTAAAGCAACAAGAGATTGTTGGAATAACTCAATCAGGAAGAGCAGGCCTTGGATGGGGGATGGATCCCAAACTGTGGTCAGCAGTCTCTAAAAAATGGAAGAAAGTGATGGAAGTGACAGAAGTAACTAAGATGGGAGATGAAGGGTATATGATTCGAGCAGTCAGCAAGTAGAAGCAAGGGCGTTAGACATTTTGGGAGGATGCATCTAATAGAGTTTTAGGATGGGCTGACCTGTGGAAGATACCCCAGGCCAGGCTGAGTTTTCTAATAAGATCACCTTATGACACTCTTCCAAACCCTGGAAATGTGTCCTCTTAGTATGGTAAATAGGAGATTTGTCCCCTCTGCAAGGCCCCAAGATCAATTCTGCAGCACAATTTGTCTGGGTGCGAGACTGCCTTGGCACAAGGATGAAACAGTTGGTGGCATGATAAGGTACTGCGAAAGCTGACAGAGATCCTTGAGATGTGTAAAATATAGGCCAACAAAGGCCATCATGAAGGGGGGAGGAAAGGTCAGCAAGGAGGGAGGAAAGGTCAACCCTGGAACATGGAAGTGATTGGCCAATGTTGGTTGACCTTTGCCAGCAGCTACAATTTCCTTCTGAGATTGCCATTACCTTCTTGAGGCTGGACATAGTGTTATGGTTGGCATCAGATAGGAAAGGCATAATAATTTAACTTACTTTCCCATGGGAAGAGGGACTGGAGGAAGCCCATGAGAGGAATAAACTAAAATATGCTGATCTGGCTGCCAAGTGCAGGGAAAATTGAGGGAGGTCTGCCACTTACTCTGTGGAGGTCGGATGTCGAGGTTTTATTGGAACATTGGTTTAAGGATAGGCACTGGATGGGTGGTAGGCAGAGATGGAAAGCTTGTGTTTTTTTCTAACAGAGAAGAGGCCTTGGATGTAGGATAGGCCTACGCATGAGTGGTGGGGGTGTATTGAACCCTAGTTATATGGTATGTCTCGACAGGAAAAGAGACAATGCCTTGATGGGAAAGCAAGTCGAAAAGATCCTGTGTCCAGCTGCGGGGAGTGGCAGGGAGACGTTCCTGACCGCTGTCCCGCCTACAGTAGATGTTATGTGATTAATGGGGCGAAACGTGATTCATTATAATTTTATTAAACACAACTGGCTGTCAAACATTTTGAGCAACACATTGCACATAAGCATCACACATGTATTTTCTCTGGCACTTATGTGATGCAAAACAGACGACGTAGAAGTCAATGCATTTCAAAATACAGTAATTATTACATTATAATTAATATTATTTATTATTATCCTAATTAAACTATTAAAGTACAGAAATAATCATAAAAGTCTTATTTATGGGAGCGTAAATGTAAATTGCGACACTTTTACAAATCTCGAGTTACTATTGACCCTACACTTCTGGATATTAAACAATAAAAAAATGTGTATGTATTTATTTATTTAATTTACTAATTGTATTAATTAATTAATTTATTTATTTATTGTCGCACTATTCACAAGAGAACATTTGAGGAATACTAAGAGGTGGGGGCATATTTCCAAAAAGGTGGTACAGGGGTGGAATGAGATCCCATATCACTAAAAACCTAAGGAATGCATTTAGGGGTTAACATTTAGATATTTTTACTACAAAACAAGACATTTACATTATTTTTTTTTGCAATGTATCTATGGGATCTATGGCATCATCATCATTTTGTTTTGCTGCAGTTTGTGTGTGATTTTGTGTTCATACAGTTAGTCTCCATGTACACATACATTTGTCATCATCTCCCTGTTCTCATCTGTGTCTGTCTTCATTCTCCCTCTGTATTTCAAGCTGCATTTCATCTTCCTGCTAGTCTCTAGTGCAGTGGTTCCCAAACTTTTAACAGGCATGTACCCCCTGAGACATTATAGATCTTCCGGAGTACCCCCAACACCACCAATTGTTAACAACAAGGTTTTTTTTATTTAATAATATTTATTTTTATCAATTTTGTCGAGAATAGTGAATAGAATCATAAAAATATGATACAAATCTCATCAAAAGTCAACATATGATACAAATGTGCTGAATATAATGATTTTAAACAGATATGAACCCAATCTCCACTCTCGAATATTTTGTTAATAGAAAAAGTGTGATCATGTCAGATCAGAACGCCAATGAAATGTTTACCCGGCAAAGCTTTAAAGCACGAGCAAATAATGAACTTTTGTGATTGCGAATAAGTGCAGTGTCATGTGAGTGTAACTCTACCGCTGCATTAACATGTGAAGTGAACGTAGGCTACGTCGAGTTTTATAGTATTGGACTGAGGACCCAGAACTGTAGCTGACAGAATGTGCGCTGTAGCACGATACTTTAGTTATTTATTAGATATTTTAGTTTCCATTCTTATTGTGTTTCCACAACAATGTTAGTGAGTAAATCTACTGAAATTGCCACCATAACAGTGGAGTGTGATGTGTTAGATGTAGGGCTACCACATTTTTAAATTACTATTAGTAGAAGTTAATATAATAAAATACGTAGACCTACGCCAAAAAACTAGTTGAGGATAAATTCTTTAAAATTGGGCAATTCCAGCGTTATGGACGTGACATTTGCAGTCAAAACTTGAAATATAAATTCTCAGAAAATGCATTTAATATTGAAACGTCTGTTTATATATCCATACTCCCTTAATAAAGCACCAGACATTAGAAAAATATCAGTCTACACATGCGTTTTATATTTAATATGAGGGAAATACACATGTGACATGACACAAACAATCTTTAACTTTTAGACCTGTGGCAAAATATGTTTTAGTAATTCTATGAACTACACAGCGCAAAACAAAAGTAATTTTACCCACCGGATGAGGGTCGGCCTCCACAGAACTTAAAATATTATTTTTATTTAATTTTTCGTGTTCGCATTTATGAGGAAAAAAACAATGTTACGGACGTGACAGTTCTCCGTTACGGACATACGGAAGAGGATTATGGCCAAGCAATAATAAAAAAATAAAACCATCTCGAGATTAAAGTCATTATAATGCGAGATTAAACTCATTAAATTTCGAGAAAAAAGTCGAAATACAATCTTGAGAATAAACTCATTAAATATCGAGAATAAAGTCATTATAATGCGAGATTAAACTCGTTAAATTTCGAGAAAAAAGTCAAAATGCAATCTTGAGAATAAACTCATTAAATATCGAGAATAAAGTCATTATAATGCGAGATTAAACTTAACAAGTTTTTTCTCGAAACACAACAACACAACACAAATCAAAAATCGTGATACGAACCGAATTGTAGGT
Source organism: Xyrauchen texanus (assembly GCF_025860055.1). Taxonomy (NCBI): domain Eukaryota; kingdom Metazoa; phylum Chordata; class Actinopteri; order Cypriniformes; family Catostomidae; genus Xyrauchen; species Xyrauchen texanus. Next base: position 22,930,112 of record NC_068323.1, on the reverse strand, counting down.
TTGGTCTATCGTTACAGCCCTAGTAAGATGAGAAAGCAGGAGTTTAGTCGTTTGGTTGTAAAAAAACCAGTGGCTAGCTGAACATCTTTGCCAAGCGCAAACCAGTACAGAAGTAATCAATAAATTATCGGGGAGGGTCATGCCTTTTTTCACAATCATTTTGGAGGGTTATAGAAAAAATTATTGCTGGCGAAGGCAGGGTCAAGTCTTTTTTGACAACAGATCTCAAAACTCCTCCAGTAGCCCCTTAAATAAAAAACGAACAGTCCCTTAGATATTTTTTCGCGTACCCCCTGAAATCAGTCCACGTACCCCTGGGGGTACGCGTACCCCAGTTTGACAACCGTGGCTCTAGTGAATGACAGATGAGAGAGAAGACATTGAGATGGAGCCGATGGGGAGGGAAATGAAAAGTAATGTGGAAGTTAAGGCAGTCAGGAAATGGATGAGAGGCAACAGGAAGTCATTGATGGGTAAAGAGGAAATGGGGCATCCATAACACAGTAAACCAAAAAAAAACAAGAGACTGAGATGATGAGTGAAGGATCTGGAGATGAATGGAGGAAGAGAGGAGGAAAAATTAAGGATCTTAGCAGTGTTTGTCCTACCAGTGCTCTCCTAAGCAGATAAAGATAAATGAGTTGTGTGTGGAGGGGACGCTCCATGAATACAGGGCTGCGCTAAAACCATTTAATTCTATTTACTGCTCTTTTACCATCTGGCAAGAACGTTCAGGTGTGTCGCACATATGGTCCTTCTTGACTGCAATGGCCTGTTGTGAGGTCATGAGTCCCAGCAGTGTCACATGACTACAGGAAATGGATTGTTGAACAGACCCCTATTACTCTCATGTTGCCAGACATTTGACTGTCGAGATCTGGTACACTTTGCGGCTTATCCTGGATAAGAACTTTCCCATTTTGCTTGTGTGGATTTATCTGAAATAGTATTGAAAAAACTCATATATTAAAATAGCAGCACTGCAACAAGCTAATCAGAAAACATCATGGAAATGTGTGAAGACTTTGAAATAAAAATATCAGCTCATATCTGAAATTAATCAGTATTGATTATTTTACATATATATCTAAATTCTCAATATCTTATATTTGCAAAACAGTTTTAATTTAATATTTAAACTTTGCAGTTGACATCAGAAATCAGACCTGTTTTGCATCGGCTGCAGCATGTTTTCCTTCCACTTGTGGAGAGACCAGAAACATGTCAGGAGTGTAGGAGACCGGGGTTTGCATAGAACGTTGAAACCAGAAAGTAATCACATTAGCATAAGTGACAAGCACGCTACAAAGGTTTCATTTTTTCCTCTAACATACTGTAGAGAGGAGGAGGGCGGGACAGGGCTGGAACAACACATGCCCGGTCCCCTATCAGCCTGATGGGGGCGTGCGAGGGATAAAGGCGGCCAGTGACGATGGTTTGAGAGAGAGAGAGAATTACATGCAGCTGCTCTGTGTGTTTATGTTTGTGTGTTTTTCGTTCAGTTCATTATTAAAACTATTATTTATATTGCCAAGCCGGTTCTCGCATCCTCCTTTCCATTGAACTGCTTGGAAGGAGAAGGAATGCCCGTCGTCCACCCAGGAGAGTGCCGCTGTCATCCACCGGGGGACTGAGTAGTCTGACTGCCCGGACGTGGAGAATGGCCGCCGTCTACGAGGCGAGTGGGGACAGGACTCCCTGACCGCCTGGAGAAAAGGAGTCGCTGCCAGGGGTGGAGGAGTGCCCTGCTGTCCCCCAGAAACGCGGAGGGGTCGAGAGGACCGGCGTCCGTGCCGACCCGGAGTGGTAGGGCCCAGAGTGGTAGGGCCGCTGCCAGGGGCGAAGGAGAGTCCCCACGGGTCGCCGAGAACATGGAGGGCGTTCTGTCCGCTGGGTGTCAGTCTGACTCAGGTCCACCCGGGGAAGAGCGGCTGACATCTGCCTGAGTAGGTGGAGGAGTGATCGGGGACCACGCGATGGGGCATCAGAGAACCGGAGTGTGAGGTTTTTTTCTCTCTCTCTCTCTCTCTCTGTCTCCTCTCTCTCTGTCACTCTGTGTTGGCCTTTCCCTCGCCTGTTTTTTGTTGTTTTTGCCCTCCTGTCTCCTCCAGGTCGAGCAAGGTGGGGATGACCCCCCGGCAGACAGGGCGCAAGGGGTGTACGTCAAGCCGGGGGCTCCCCGGCCTGAGGCAATGCCGGGAGGAGTATAGAGCAGAGGCAGGTCTGGGCTGGAACAACGCACGCCTGGTCCCCAATCACCCTGATGTTTAGGTTTAGGTTTGGAGTTCAGTTTATAAAATATGCATTTCTCTTTACCGTTTTATAGCCTGTTCAGCTAAAAACAACTGGTTTCACAACTTGCTTTTGGCGCCCCTCTCTGGACATTTCACCTGGAGTAAGGAGCTCACACACGTAACAACACTAACTGCTTTTGCCACTGGGGGCAGTGTTTCACATTTTGAAAAGCATAGACCAATTTGAAATAAAGAAAAGTCAACCAACTTTTTCCAATTTGACTTTGAGATCAAACAGTAACAATGTGAAATGTGAACCTTCTTTAAACAATTTTTGCACTTTATTTGTTTTGTTTTGTTATGTGGACACCCTAGCATCATTGTGGCCCCCTGTGGTTTCCTGGAACCCATTTTAAAAGCTCTTGATATAAGTGGCAATAATTTATATTGGTCTGTCGCTGATGTTTGTGTGTTTAATCTTATAGTAGTTGAATGGGTTGTGAATACTGATTCTTGTTTACTTTAACTCTTGAGATGGTGACCATAATCCATCACTCGTATGGGCCAATTATCCAGCTAAACCACATATCTAATCTTCTTCGATAAAACGTTGCACTATCACCTGCATAATAAAGTTCCTTGTTTCAACTCTACTTGTCAGGCATTCGTATCAGTACGATGACGATTTCGAAGCTCGAGGGGCAATGAAAGACTTTAAGAAATGTATTCATTTTCTACAAGGGCATTATTGATTGAGGTTGAGGCAGAAAGACAGTAAGTAATTAAATGGAACAATTGCTGGGTGTAAAATTAGCTTTCATGTCGTTAGAGTTGGATGAAGAGAAGGGAGGGGAAGAAAGTGCTGTCTGCTGTGACTGATGACTGAGGAGCAATTAAAAGGCGAGAAGGAGCGGGTGTAGATGTGCTGCCTTAGCAGGATATAGATTTATCTGAGATAATGAACTCCTCACCCTCCATTGATCTGTGGGGACGAGATGAAGGTTCTGTCAGCTCAAGGCCTCGAGAAGAAGACAACAAACTCCTCCAGATGGCCATTTTGTTTGTATTGATGAATATAGATATAGAGAATCATGTTGCAAAAACTTTGTCAATCAGTATTTTTGTCTTGTTGGCCATGCCCCAATTGGCCAACCCAACTCACAGATGCTTATATATGTTTGGAAAACACTAAATTTATGTATGTTTTTTTTTACACTAATTGCTTACTATATCCACTTCTCTCATTTGTTAAGAGGTAGTGCAAAAACACAACAAATGTATAAATCTTGACATATGGTTTCATTCATTTTAAATAAAGCCCTGAAGTGCCGCTATACTCTGCTAAGATATTAGCCCTAAGACTGCTCTAAAATTTTCCATAAACTTTCCATATCATCAACTGTCTTTCAAATGTGTCTTGTTTGTGGGTAAAAACAAACAAAAAAAATGTTTAACTGAAAGCCAACCCTGACAAAAGAATAAAAGAGTCACTTGAGGCTCTTGCTTACAGTGTGGTAACCCACAGTTTTCTTATTTGTGGTTCAGAGACAAGTGTCTGGAATACATCAGGGAAATGTTGTAATTGCATTTTTGAATTAGTGTCAACTTCTCAAAGGAATACCTCTCCATCACAGCAGTGATATCATATGAGCCATCAGTATTCCACCCACACAGTTCAAGTGCAATACATTACGCATGTAAATTGAACAAGCATGCAAATGCAGTAACATAATGCCAGAATCAAGTTATTTTGAATTACAGATTGCATCCTTTAGCAGAATTGTATTTATTTTTATTTTCAGAATTGGTGCAGCACATTTCTGTTTTGTTTAAGCTCTATATCTGGTATTTGGTTGCTTAAAATATACTTTATTAAACAAATAAATGATAAGGAGTTTTTCATGGCAACACGGTTAAAGACCCTTTGAAATCAAAATGAAAGTTTGATCATATCTATTAGCTTTAGGGTCATCTATATGTCAGTGTACTTCTAAGGTTGACAAAATTAATTTTCAGAAGATATAAGCATTTGAATTCTACTGTCTCGCTCTTCCAGCTAGAAAGACACAAGGCAAGGCAAGGCAAGTTTATTTATATAGCACATTTCATACACAATGGTAATTCACAGTCAAATCATGACGTCACTGTAGTAGAGAAACTTTGTCCAATCAAATGTGTTCTAGAACAAGATGGCAGCCGCCCCATTAATCTGCTCACCGCTCAAAGATGTGTATTTTGATCTGATGGTTCTTTCACAGGGCACTTTAGAGAGATGTTCCATGTTTTGGGGTCTTTGCAAACAGAATTTCCAATAATAATCAATAGAAGTACGTTCTGACTGACAGTTATCACCTTTCAGCCCCTTGAAGCCGAAGGGAATAGGGCAAAGGGACTATCACTTTTGATTGGACGTGCTCTAGGGAGTTAGACGAAATGAAAGTGTCTGGAGTTTATATTTCATGCAGCCATTTTTCAGAGGTTTCTTGGGAAGTAAATCACAAGTAAGTGTTCTTTTCTCTTTCTATTTAGTGTAGAGTGATTCAAAACATTGATATGTTGTAATGTTTTATTCGCTTGTTTCTGATTCATCTTCATAACTTGCACAACAGCTCCTACCTATTAGTGAAGTCCGCAATGCGTTGTTTTTGTTTGTAACGGTCAGTTTGATCACTGTTCAGATCTCAAGTCTGAAGTAGGTTGAGATCGCTCAGTTTTTGTACAGTCTCTAACGCCTCCTACACACTACACAACTTTCAAAGATGTCGGATTGTGGTACCGTTCATATTACACAACTGTCTGTCTTGTCATGGAAGTCGTAGAGTTTTCAAATTACACGATGAATGGGGTGAAAACGTTACAAAACATTTCACTATTGACGAATCCCTGATGACTCTGCCTGGACTCCAAATTATGATTCACAACAGAGTACACACAAGAAGTGAAATGAGATACGAAAACAAATACATGATCATATGTTTAATATGATGTGTATGTTTTTAATCATATCTTTTATTTGTTACAATAAGAAAAAGTACCTCCAACTGAAAAATCGACCTATTTGCTGACCTGACTGTGTAAGAGAATTGGCAATTTCTCTCCAACTCTTCTCTTTCTCCACCCGGTTGTGCTACAGTTCAGATAAAACATCAAACCTGGCACTCCTGCCAATGTTCCACTAATCTTTCCTTCATTTCTTCGGTCCAATGAGACTCTTGATACAGCAGTCATGCTAGTTGATGTTCTGTTGCAGGTGCATCAGGAATCCCCCCACTGAAAATTCCCATGCCCATTTCTTGCTCTCTCATTGGCTGTAGTTCAATGCTGCAATTGTATTTAGTCAAAACAAATGTAACATTGTGCGAATTGAAATCGCAGACAGGTCTAGATATTTAACATTCTAGATATCTCGCTTACATTGGGCACTTCTCTCAGATTTGCCTATGATTTCAGGCTTTTGTCGGCGATCTCCACAAAACTGTAGCAATTCAAAATAGGGCCTAAAATCATGTAGGGTAAACTCGGCATAACAGCAGCACGATGGGCAGAGGAATATGTGTGTGTGTGTTTGTATGACTGCGCTTATGGGCTACTTTAAAAATGGCATGTGCTGTTCAACAAGTCCCACCCCAACTTCTTGTTTCAGTAGAAAATACATCAATAGTGTAAAGTAAGCTATGCTTTTCAAGGCACTTCACGGGGTCTTTAAAGTTTACTTGCAATGGAAGATATGTTTCCATTGTCCCATTAGATGAAAATTGGATGTTTGTTCAACTACAACTGAAAGTACATCACAAAAAAAGTTAAATGTTTTAAACTATTAAAAAAACTTTTACTGATAACTCAGTAAATAAATGGTTAAACAGATCACAGATTAGTGCAATGAAACAACAATTCCTTTATTTTTCTCCCTCAGGAGGCTAACAGAGCTGATACAGGTCTACTTGGTTTCCTGCTAAACCAATTTACTCCAGTTGCCATACATCATTCATGAGCACAATGTGCAATGTCAGTGTGACAGTACATCTGTACAGCATCATAATGATGCCGATATGTCCATCATCTCTCTTACAATCACACAAACACTAGTAAGCCTCTATCTCCCCCCAAATACAGGTCCTAAAATAAACCTCTGGTGCCCAGAGCTCTGAGAGTTATGAATATTGCAGGTTCAGGGATATTAATTTTTAATGGGAACAAGTATGAACCCTCAGAGAATGTTGAACAAACACAACAAGCCTCAGAGTTTAGGTCAGATAGAAAGAAGAAGTGAATTAGAAGTGAGGTCAAAATGGCAACACCTGCTCAAACTAAAAAAGTGAAATGATTTACAAAGAAACCATATGTTCACCTAATTAAGATTTTATGATAAAACTAAAACCAGTGGGCTGCAAAGGCATTAAGTTGAAGCCCAAACCCGGACCATATCTAGAATGCGTGACCCGACTCGACCTGTACCATAACATTTTAAGCCAGAAATTTGTTGCAATAGTTTGTATTTTTATTTAAGCAACATAGGCTACACTAATGAAACATAATGCAGTTGTCTCGAGATGCATTTTTTAAATTTGAAGTTCTTTTTTAACTTGACAAGTTGTCTAAAAAAATCTGTGAGACACGACACAAAGGACAAAGACATCCGTCCAGCACTTGTTTAAATAGAAAAACGAATTAAAAACAGCGCAAATGCACACAAAATAAAACATGTTTTGTGTGAACAGCCCCTAACTAGTCTCTTTGCGCTCCTCTGCAAGTGAAATTGCATGTACGCAAACAAATTATGTCAAAATTTTTAAAAAATATTATTTATTACAATAAATGTAGTCAGGGTGTGCTGAGTGACTCCAGTCAGGCTTCCTATGCAACCAATTGGCTGGTTGCAAGGATGGGCAGAGTCACATTGGGTTAACCTCCTCATGGTCGCCATAATGTGGTTCTCACTCTCAGTGGAGCACGTGGTGAGTTGTACATGGATGCCGCGGAGAATAGCATGAGGTTTCTGCTTGTGCCTTGCTTCTCACTGATTCTCGCAAAGCTGCACGTTTAAGAGCTCGAGCTTTAAGAGATGTGTCCTCACCCTGCTCTGTCCATTGTGCCAATTTCATCTACAGAGCCATACAGGTGCATTAGCCGAGGTTGAGCCTCCACCTGTGTATTTTATGCTGCTAAACCAGATAATTTATATGTGTCACTAGACTTCAAAATATAGCCGCTTGTTCTATGGACGTAGGTAGTGCTGGAGCCTACCCCAGCTGTCTTGGACCGAAAGCACCCGAAACACCCTGGACAGGTGGCCAGTCCATCACAGGGCAACACAGACATACACATTCACAATCTCACTCACACCTACAGGCAATTTAGGGTATCCAATTAACTTAAACTGCATGTCTGGCTGGAATGTGGGGGAAACCGGTGCACCCGGAGGATACCCACGCGAACATGGGAAGAACTGTAAATTTACAGTAACCACAAAATTAACCATAGTTACTATATTACCACCATATTACTGTATTAAAACCATGGATAACGGCATTAAATATGTGGTTTCTGCCAAAAAACATGGTTACTACAATATTAGTAAGCGATTCCGAGCCGTGGAAACGAGTGCAATAATCAGACCCCGCCTCTGGATCAAACCCTTCTCTGCACTCCTGGATATTCACTGTGACCAAATCAATTTGATGAAATCAATATTTATAATCATTTTTAATCTATTGTTTTTAGTGTTAAAGGAAATATTAAGAGTGGAAAAAGAGTAGAACAAAATGTGGATTCTAACCGCGGCCGCTAGGACAACAGTACACATTCACAACAATGCAACACCTATTGTCCAGGTTGTTATATATTTCTGTGGTTTCACCAGATGATTGGGCTGAAAATAGCTCCACTGTGTGGCATATACTATTTACACCAGAGTGCAAATAGTCTATCCATAATAAGAATTTAATAATAACATTATTAATATGGGTTCAGGTTATTTCAAACCTGAATCCAAAGTAAAACTGACCTGAACCGTCCTGAAACCTTTAAAAATATGAATTTATTATTTCATTCAATATATTATGATATATACAGTAGTTTATAAAGGGAACATAGTCCATTTTACTGTCACAAACAATGTGACAGGATGGGATGGTCTTAATCCATCCCATCCAGAAACCGCTAGGTAAATGGAAAAATGACATTTCTTATGAATAATTCAGTCCTTTGCATTAAACCGCCCTCTGACATCTGTGACGCCTCAACTGGGATTCATATCACTCTCTCTCTCTCCGTCTTGCACGTTTTCTCAAGTGTAAGTCTGGCTTCGTCTCAGGAGAATTGGCTTGGGTTTTTAACTGTCACAGACATGCAGTGTTGAGTGGGCAGAGGTAACAGTAGGCTCCATAATAGCAGCCAAAACAACATTAACAGCACCACACTCAGTGCAGTCAATGATTGTAGGGAACCCAAGGTATGAGAAAGCAGCTGTGCTACTGTCATTGTCACAATTGAGGTAGAGCATCACCGTTTAATGACAGTCCCTCTGTGAAAATTTCACCATGTCTTCTGTCCAGTGAAGTATACAGCTCTCTAATGTACAGGTAGATTAAATGTTTCAATACAATTATGACAACTTCACCAAATTATTTCAGTTATTTCTAAGAGCCCTACAGGCTACCAAAACAAAATAACCAATTAAAACAAAAACATTGGTTAAGTAGATTGGATAAGAATGACAAACAATCTCTATAATATCCTACATTTATTTCAATTTTGATTGGAAAGCATCCTTGAGCACCCTCTCTTTCTCTCTCTCTCTCTCTCTCTCTCTCTCTCTCTCTTTCACTCTAGTCTCACCCACCCACACACACACAACCTTGTTACTCCAATGCCAAAAAGCAGCACATCCTCCATTGCTAGTTCTAAAATGAAGTTTTCGAACAAGCATGAAGGCTTGAGCTTTACCAAAGTTAGATACACTTGATAAAACAACTTACTCACGCTCCCCCTCCCCATCTCTTTAGCTCTCTCACACACATGTGGAAACACATATATTATGCACACATTTACTCAAGAGCGAAAAACAGAGCCATCATGTCAGCACCACACCTGCATCTCAGTAGGGTTGAAAATAGTGTTAAGGTTTACATCGGAGAAGCTACAGTATATACAAAAATGACAGTACTCGCTGCTGCTGAGAAGAGCTTAAATTACATCCTGGGAGTCGCATGGTACCATGCGAGGTTCAGATGTGTGAAATGCGAGCTCTGCGTACTTTGCTAGTTTTAATAATTTTTGTGTCATAAACCGGTGAGATTTGATATACCCTGTTCCATAACTGTTCTATGAAGACAATATGTCAAAGAATTCAAAATCCTCTGGCTCTGGAGACATTAAAAGACACTTACGTGGTCAAGCTGAAGCCCCTGAGCAACAGGCCTCGGACCAGGGACTGAATTTGGGTGGTGCGGTGAAAGAGTTACAACATCAACTGTCGAACATTTCGGTAATGCTGATAAAGGCCGTGGCTGACTTGGAGGATCTTGTTGTAATACGTCGATCGACCACTGCCATGGAGACGAAATTCACTGAGTTGGTTACAGGAGTGTTGAGAAACGGGTCGATAATCTGGAGTCATCGGAGAGGGAATTAGCTGCTAATCCGCTAGTGACCAAGGCAGAATTGGAAGGAAAAGTTTAGGAAAAGTTGAAAGACCTTGAGAATCATAAACAGAGAAACAACTTCCAAATTGTTAGAATTCCTGAGCAAGCAGGGGGTCAGAATATGATGGATTTTCTGGATGGGCTCTTTCTGAGTTTGATCGACATAACAAGCAACAAGCTGGAAATCGAGCGATCTCATAGGGTTCCAGCTTGGCGATCCACTGAGGGAGACTGACCCTGATCAATTCTGGCTATATTTCTGATATCATCCAATAAAGATATTGTGTTACACGAGGCAAGAAGTAAATGAATGCTTTCTTGGAAGAACAAGGAAGAACATTTTCTTATTCCCAGACTTTGCAAATTTGACAAGAGAGAAACTTAATCGATTAAAGGAATGTAAGAAACTCTTACATCAACGGAAGGTTGCTTTTGCACTGATTTTCCTGGCCAAATTGAGAATAGGTGATAAGGGTGGCCGCAAAGTATTTACTTGTCTCAAACAAGCATTGTCCTTCATAAAGTCAATGGAATGAGTAAGTCATTGTGTGAATCTCATTTTGCAGCCGAGTCTGCCTGACTCATTATTCACTTGACCGTCCGAGGAAACTGGGCGACTTTTTAGTTTCTTTTTGTGATCGTTCCGCCTAGCAGCTGGAGTTTGTTTTGTGTTGTAACACTCCTTCGAGACAGTATTGTGGATGTATCTGCATGTTCTTTGTGCTTATGCCTCCTATTGGCTGGAGTTTGTTTTGTGGAGTATTTTTTGCAGGACATTGGAAGGATTAGGTCATCTGCTGCACTCATTTAACACTTTTGACTGCCTGAGAAAACAAAACCAATTTTCTTTTTTTCTTCATTTGTTTGTGTGCTGGTTCAGCTAGTGGCTTAAGCTTGTTTTGTGGAGGAACACACCTTCGGGACAGTTATGTGGATTAATCTACAAGTGTAGATTGTGTTTATTCTGCCTATTAGCTGGAGTTTGTTTTATAGATTTTCTTCTGTTATGTAATTCTGTCTCACAAAATTTGTACAGAAGCACTGGACTTGAGATTAGATGGATGGACGCCGGTTGGCGCTGTCGTGCGCAGGGTTAATGCACACGTTTTTCTTTTTTATGTTTGTTTGGTTCTGGCAGAAGTTCGGGTTTGATTGTTGCACTAATGTTGGAATGTGGTATTTATAATTTTGTTTTTGACACATAGTCTAAATGTTAATATGAGTGGATTGTCTCTCTCCTCGTGGAATGTGAATGGGTTGGGGCACCAAATAAAAAGAAGGAAGGTTATTTATTTTCTTAAACGAAAGAAATATGGCATTGTGTTTCTTCAAGAAGTGCATCTTTCCCCGCAGGATGCTGAAAACTTTGGAAAGATATGGGGGGCATGATTTCTTTAGTGCTGGCTAAAGTAAGAGCAGGGGAGTCATTACATTGATAAGTAAACATCTACAATTCAAATGTCTCTATTGATGGACTCAATCTTTGATCATAGTGAAGCAAATGTGTGTAAGCCCCCTAGAGCAACATTGATGCTTCACATGATGTGTAAAAATCTTGGTCTTACATATATTTGGAGTTTTTTTAACCCATCTAGTAGGTACTATACATCGTTTTCATCAGTCCATTAGATGTATTCTAGAATATATTTGTTTTATATATCTAAGTCCATCATTTCATATGTTGTCGACTGCTCAATTGGTCTTAGTCTCAGATCACACCCTTTTGAATTTAGAGGTGGAGAAAATAAAATCATATATTTGCAGCTTTAATGTATCCCTTTTGCAAAATCCTGAATTCCAACAAATGTTAAAGGCTGAAATCAGTGTTTATCTGGAGACCAGTTGATCCTAGTATCCTCTTTATAGGCATGGCTTTGGAGGCGGTTCTTAGGGGTTGGATCATACAGTATGCTCTTTCATCAAAAAATCCAAAGCACGAGAACTTGTGGAGTTGGAAGGGAATATTAAAAGTGCAGAGGCAGAACTAAACAACCGAACGTCATCTGGTGGCCTCAGAGAATTAACCCGATTGAAAAACAGATATAATACTATTTTGATGCAGAAGGTGGAGTTTTGGCTATCCAGGGCATGGCAGTCATACTTTGAGTCAGGGGACAAAGCCGGGAATCTTTTGGCAAGATACATAAAGCAGAGAGAGTCATTTTCTCCCATTCCCTCAGTAAAATCTGCTGGTAGTGAAATATTTACCTCAGACATTGATATTAATAATGCTTTTAAAGCACTGACTACCACCCCTGGAGTTCGCAAGGGCATGCTGAGTGACTCTAGCCAGGTCTCCTAAGGAACTAAATTAGCCTGGTTCCTAGAGAAGTTAGAGACACATGGGGTAACCTCCTCAAGGTTGCTATAATGGAGTTTGCTCTTGGTGGGGCGCGTGGTGAGTTGTGTGTGAATGTCGATGTTGAATGTGTGACGCCTCCATACGTGCTATGTCTCCGCTGTTATGCGCTCAATAAGCCACTGATATGATGTGTGATTTAACGTCTCAGATGCGGAGGCAACTGAGATTCGTCCTCCGCCACCCCAGATTGAGGTGGGTCACTACACCGCCACAAGGTCTTAGAGTGCATTGGGAATTGGGCATTCCGAATTGGGGAGAAAAAGTGGAGAAACTAAAAAGAATAAAAAAATTATGCTTTTAAAGAATTCTATCTCTATAGTTCCACATCTTTGTCTACTGATGAGGATATTAGAAATTTTGTAGCACCATTAGAACTCCCTAAACTGACGACTGAGCAAAACATTTCTCTTGATTCTGAGATAAATTTGGAGGAGCTTGGTGAAGTAATTAAGGCCTTGCCTATAGGCGAATGATCAGACTCCGGTCCCTACCATCTCACTAGATGCCAAAAATGCATTTGATAAGGTAAAATGCGATTATCTTTTTAAGATTTTGTAAATGTACAGATTTGGGCATACATTTATTGGATGGATTAATTTACTTAATAGACACCCGGTAGCGGCGGTACAAACTAATTTTAAAACTTAATTTCAGATTATTTTACTCTGGATAGGGGCACCCGGCAGGATTATTATTGTTCTGTCTTGCCCTGGAACCATTAGCAACCACGATAAGAAAGGAGGATGATTTTCCAGGGGTGATAGGGAAGGTGTGGTGCATAAGCTTCTGCTTTACACAGATTATATTTTATTATTCATCTCCAATCATTCTAGATCTATGCCTTGACTCCACAGAATTATTCATTCCTTTTATAAGTTTTCAGGATACAGAGTCAGTTGGTCTCAATCCGAAGCTTTGGCTTTGACAGCGTACTGCCCAGTAATGGCTTTTCAGCCGGGCAATTATCTATGCTTGGTAAGGTTAATGTTATTCAAATGAAATGTATTCCAAAATTAACTACCTGCTGCAATCTCTCCCTGTAGATGTCCCCATCTCTTACTTCAAGCCATTTGATAGCATAACTAAATCCTTCATTTGGAATGGTAAGCATCCCAGATTACATTTCAATAAGTTACATAGGCCTATTGACAAAGGTGGGCTAACTTCTTTCAAGAGATTATGGGAGAAAGATTTTCACTTGGTATTGGAGGAGGGAGTGTGGGCTATGATTCTAAAAAATGTCAAGTCTGCATATAGAGATGCCAGGGTGCACCTTATACAATTCAAGATTTTACATAGATTTTATTGGATCCCCTCCAGATTGTATAGGCTTGGTCATAAAGACACACCCACCTGCCGGTGATGCCAATCGGAGGATGGAGACATGGCCCATGTTTTTTGGTGGTGTGTTGAGATCCAGGAATTCTGGTTGAAGGTTCAGAATTGGGCACTCAGGTTTTGTTTTGCCCCAGACTCTGTATTATGGAGCAGTCATCAATGTGGAGAATAGACACATAGAGAGTTGGGTTCTGACCAGTATGATGATCACCAGGCAGATTATTTTGAGGGGTTGGAGGTCAGCTGTAGCGCCCCTATTTTGGGAGTAGTGCACGGAGATAGGAAGGGTGGCGGCTTTTGAGGAGGTGTAAATTGGAAGACTGGGTAACTTGGATTTGTTTGTTGGAATATTTGGAGTTTTTGGAGGGCTCTCAGCATGGGGCAGTGGAGCAAGTAGTATGGTTTTAAATGTGTATGATTATATATATATATATATATTTATTTATTTTTTTTGTGTGTGTGTGTGTTTGTTTGCTTTTTTGTGCATAAACTCATGTGTGACCACAGGGATGTTTGTTGGGGGTCAGGGAGGGGATGGTGATTGGGAGGGGGCGGTGTGATTGTGGGGTTTAAATGTTGATTCTATGTATATATGATTTGCTTTTCTTTATTTACATTAAGAATCAATAAAAAATGTTAATTACAAAACAAAAACTTGCATCTTGCTGATTTTATAGCGTTGTAAACTTCTGAAGAGAGCTGCAACAAAAAAGGTAATCCCTGAAGCGATCTTTCTCATTTTCTGAGTTTCTCTCTCTTTCTATTCCTCAAAAACAAACTCACACACACATGCACAAACGCAGTACCTTATTACTCCAGTAAGTGCTCCAGGAAAGCAGTGCAAGCCTCGCTATCCTCTGTTGCTAGTTCTAAAGTGGTGTTTTCTAACTAGCAACGAAGGCTCGGACTGTATCAACGCAAGACGCTGAGTCCGTGGTGGTGGAAAGAGCATTTTAGGAATGAAAACAAGAAAATGTCTTGAGATAAAACCCTGTCTTACGATGTCTTATGGTATGGTAACTATGATTTAAGCAGAATAATTGACTCCAGCCCATTGAATTAGTGAAAAATAATACACAACTTAGATGTAAAATTACCACCGCAGGTGTGCATTATATTTCAATAGTTCAACGGTCCGTTGTCAATTATTCCTTAATTAAAATAATAATTTTATGTTAAAAATTATTCAGTTCAAACATTTTTTATGAAATGAAATTTGTGATTCTTTAAATATACATTTTCTTTCCTCTTTTTTTTTTTTTTCTTTCAGTTATGGTATTATAAACCAAAGAGATCTTACAGGAAAAGGAAGGGATTCATTTCTTGGAATTGTTTTCGAGAGCATTCAAGCATTATAATAAGTAGGCTAAAGTTTTTTACTTATTATTTGTATTATATAGTGTGGCATGACATACAACAAATTAATAACTTAATCACTTAATCACACAATCTGCTTCAAGCATTACTTTTTAATTTCTTTCAAAGTTTCAATGCCAAAAACGTTCAAGCTTTGGCAAATATATATACATGTATACATAAATACATAAAATCATTCGTTTTTCAACTAATTCTTCCTCAGATGTGCTCATTTTTGCAGCCTGATAATTTCAGACCAAAACTTTACTGATCAACTAATAAAAACTTGTACATATTCTAAGAGTAGCCAGCCATCTGAATGGATTTCTGCCAGCTCTTGCCATTTTTGCAGCAATATTCATCATGCTTGCTGTGAATAGTAAGTGGGTATTCCATGGGCATGCTGTAAGAGCATTGAGCAAATGTAAAATCCTTGAAACTTCCTTGACTTAATTGTTTAGTGTTTTACAAGTACAGCAACCAAAACAAGAGAGTGAAAATATACAGTCCCATATCCATAACACATTTGGATATAATGACAGCCTACTTTTATGACTATTAATATTCATGTTAAGATATAGCCAATGCTTAAGCTCAAACAAAGCAAAGAATATGCATTTTCTTTTATTCCTGCTTTGTAATAAACACTAATTAAATAAACGTAACCATTTTAAGAAATGTTCTAATTAACATTAATTATATTGGTTTAAGAACAGACCAAAGAAAACGAATCGGTTACCTAACGTAACCTCGGTTCTCTCTAGATGAGGGAACGAGTATTGCGTAAGCTAGCTTACGCTACGGGAAAGATTCATCTTTTCTGAGATATTGAAGCCAAAAAATTATCCTTAATTTTGTATCATTTGTCAACGCAGTGCAGCAACTGCAGACCTTGAGCGGGCTAGCTAGCGAGCTCATTGGTTGCTCTGCGGCAACTGCTGCAGCCTATAGACGAACTTGGGCGAACTCGCGTCCAATGAGAGGCGTCCGCGCGCTTACTGCATCAAAGCCCGCCAAAATGGGCGTGGCTAGAGTGCATATAAGCGTAGTTCGTAGGCTGGAACCCTGGTTTTCATTGAATGAAGCGAAAGTCGCTCGTGGCGCGAGCACAGCCGGCTACGCAATACTTGTTCCCTCATCTAGAGAGAACCGAGGATACGTTAGGTAATCGATTCGTTCTCTTATGAGAGGTTCTCTCGTATTGCGTAAGCTAGCTTACGCTACGGGAACCCATTGTCAACGCCGTGCACGCCAAGCATCCACTGCATGAGCCCCGGGGGTGGGGTGGAACCGGGGGAGCCCTTGTGAGTGGGGAAATAATATTTGGCCGGCAAGAGTGCGGGCCAGTGTGTGTGTAATACATAAGCACATAGTGGGAAGGGTAAAACAGAGCGGCGGTGCCGGTCTGTGTGGAATGAGTCCCATCAGTGCAGCTCACCAGGGGAGCTGTAGCGTATTAAACCACTAGTAGTTTTGCCTGCAGGGCGGGCACTTCCAGATTGTAAAATCTGACAAAGGTGGAATGGGAAGCCCAGCCTGCTGCCACACATATGTCGTGAATGGAAATCCCCCTGGACCATGCCCACGATGAGGCCATGCCTCTAGTGGAGTGAGCCCTAATGCCCAACGGGCATGGCAGGTCTTTTGATGCATATGCGGCAGCAATCCATCTAGACAGTGTCTGTTTCGAGGCGGCGAGACCTTTGGTGCGCCAAAGTCTTCTCGTGGAAGGGGCTCTAGCGTGTATGATGGTGTTTATTACCCCTTCTGGCAGAGCGACGGATAGTCGTTGATCACCCACACGTGCAGCGCCCAGCGCTCTGGGTGGGGATGCCAGATCGTGCCGCGAGCTTGAGAGAGGAGATCTGCTCTCACTGGGATGGGCCACGGCGCTGTCAGTGACAGCTGCGTAAGCTCCGGGAACCATGTCTGATTCTCCCAACGCGGGGCTATGAGGAGCACCGAGTGACGCGTTTCCCTGATCCTCTGCATTACCTGTGGCAATAGCGAGACGGGAGGGAAGGCGTAAAGCGGGCGGTTGGGCCAGTCCTGGGCCAGCACGTCCTCGCTTCGAGAAAAATATTGGGCAGTGAGAGTTCTCTTCTGACACAAAGAGGTCTATCTCTGCTCTGCCGAATATGCGCCATAACTTCTGGACTGTTTGAGCGTGCAGGGACCATTCCCCTGGAGGAATATTGTCTCTGGACAGTCTGTCTGGGCCGTCGTTCAGGTGGCCTGGCACGTGCGTCGCCCTCAGCGAGCGCAGGTGGCACTGGGACCAACTCAGTATGCGTTTCGTCAGATGGAAGAGGTTCCTGGATCTGACACCGCCCTGACGGTTTAGGTAGGATACCACAGATCTGTTGTCCGAACGGACCAGGACATGGTGACCCTGAATGACCGGGAGAAAGCGCACAAGCGCGTACTCGACCGCTATCATTTCCAGACAATTTATGTGAAGGAGCTTTTCCTGAACTGACCATAGGCCAAAAACCGGAGAGCCCTCGCAGACCTGTTGAGATGACTTTTCGGCGAGATACAGCTCCCATCGTCACTCCCTGCTGATACCATTCGGCCACTGTCCAGGGCTGCAGAGCTGAAATACAGGTCTGAGTCACCTTGATCGGCTGGCGGCCTGTGGCCCAAGCCTGGCGAGACGCGCGGGTGTTTAGCCAATGCTGAAGCGGGCGCATGCGCAGTAAACCCAGCTGAAATACTGCTGCGGCTGAGGCCATGTAACGTAGCACTCTCCGAAATTTTTTCAGAGGCGTGAGGCTGTTCATCTGAAAGGACGCGGCTAGTCGCTGAACACGGCGCGCGCTGTGTAGATAAGCGAGCCGTCATAGCCACGGAGTCTAGTTCTATTCCAAGGAAGGAAATTGCCTGACTGGGCTGTAGTGAGCTCTTGGTCCAATTGACTGCAAGACCCAAACTGTTCAGATGGCTGAGGAGCACTGTTCTGTGAGACTGAAGCTCCGTATGTGACTGTGCCATAATCAGCCAGTCGTCCAAATAGTTCAGAATTCGCAAGCCCTGACTCCGCAGGGGTGCGGGCGCTAACGAGGAGGCTAAAGCCTCTAACATCAGTTACCTGTGCACCTCTTGAGGCCAGATGAGTGAGGTGTACACACACTGCTCAGCACTTCCAGCTGGCTACCATTACATAAGATCTTGTAAAAGATTTTTTGTTTTATCTAACTTTTAAAAGAACTACATTAATTCTACTGCAATGATGGGTGTATAATAGGGTGGCAACTCTGCACTTCAGTGAGTTCATGTTGACTGATCTCGACTGAGTTGAAGAAATGTATTAAACTTTGCTAGATGTATATTGCACCCTTTAAAACCATAAGCAGTTAATTGATTTGTTGAGGTCATTACTTAGTCTGCACAGTTTGTTAGAATTTACATTCTACTAGCTGTCTGTTCAGATGGCACACTTTTGAAAGATTCAGTTTTAGCCTTGAGTGACTCACTCAGCCCAAGTGTAAGAGTAGCAGAGAACAGACAGCGTAACAGGTGTCTTTAGTATGGTTTTCATTCTGAATAATTAATCAGGTGCTTTTACCCAAAATAAGCCCCTAGTTCATTAACAATGGAGCAGGTTTTTCTGCGTGGTGAGGGGGCTTAATTATTTAAGAGCAAAATAGATCTTGGCAAGAGGTTAATTGGACCTATACTGGCATCGAACCGCAGGCTGCGTGTGGAGAGGAGCTGGCTGGATTGATGACGGGGGCTTGGCACGGTGGTGAGAGAGGGTGAATGAGTGAAAATAGAGGCTGGAGGGCAGAAAGTCCAGGCATCAGGGGGCCTTTATGAGAGAAATAGTAGAGCAGCCCAGTAGAGGAAGATGACTGGGGAATCAACCATCTTTCGACACAGACATTGGGCGTGTTCCAAAAACCAATGTCTCACTGGAATAGTGATAAAATATTATGTGGTTAATTACACAAATTGCGGCAGTTCAGATGTGAATTGTCCAATGTGCGGCACTAAAAATTAGTTTTACGTTTTAAGGTTACCCTTACAAACATTGAGAGTTCATGGCAAATTTGCAGTATATTGTCTGGATTACATTGTTTTAAAAGTTTTGCTGCAGGTTCAGCACTACTGTTGAAGAGCTGCACACTTATGGTAAACATTTGAGGCAAATCACAGGCTCATTTGCAAGTGAAAATTATGAGTGACAAATTTGTGGCAAGTTTGCAGCTAGTTTGCCCGAATTCTGGATTTTTTGTAAGAGTATTGTGAGTGGCGCCTGGGCAGGGCGAGGCCAGGAAGATCTCGCCCTGGTCTCGCATTCCAGTGTGGGGCGGTGGGAATATTTAAGGAGAGGAGACAGCGGCAGATGAGAGAGAGAGAGACAGACGAAGCTGATTGTGTGTAGTGTTGAGCTGAAAAGCCAACAGAGATTATGTGTAGTAAAGCTGAAAAGCATAACGTAGTGTGATGCAGTGTGCGACTGAAAGGTGCAACAATAAATGTCTACGTGTTTTGTCAAGCTGGCCCCAGCTTCCTCATTTCCTTAATTGTTACAGGGACATTAAAAATGCAATTGCTGTAGCAACCACAACATTTTCCGGTGCTTCTATGACACCTTTAGTTCATGTGTTGACACGCTTGCTCTTCAGGACTCATACCCTGTTGTTTACATTACAAGTGCAACACTCAATCAATTGAGTTACGGTGCAATTTGATTGTAATCGAACAAGCTTATAGATGTAGTTGGTTATGTAATGCAAATGTTAAACTGTATTGCAATACAAGTTATGCACTTGTAAAAGTGTCTTGCACTTGTTTAGATGTCATAAGGTAGCAATGTGTGAGGAACATTGTGAAATGTTTGTATGAACTGATAATCTGCCATTTTATTTGTGATTTGTGTGAAAGCGAATAAAAAGGTATTGTTGTTGTGATCCTCTAGTGATAATTTAACCAGTAAACTGCAATTACATGTACAACAAGCCACATAAAAACATTTTGGCATCAATGTCTCATTGTGAAAATGTATAAACAGTATATATTTTTGCTAAACTTTTTATAATTGTCTCCAGGTTCAAATTCCCTGCAGATACCAGGTGAAATGAACACTTGATGTGCAACAACAACTGTGTGTTTAATTCACTCAAATCATGACTTTAATGGCTGATAATGACTTTATAAATATTTGATTTCCTCTCTGTTACTCAGACCCTGCTATTTGATGATATCGAAACACTTTTACTCTAATGCATTTTTGAAAAATGATACATTTTATAGCTTGTATTACAGACCCACCTACATATATACAATTATTCCAACATGCTTGGCTTGTACGGCAGCTCACTTGATAGAGGGTTGGACAGAATCAGGGGAGCAGCATGACATGATGTGGTTGGCTTCTGCATTTCCAAACATTAATAGTTAGATTTAGGCATTGATAAGGTAAGAATGTATTTTTTATGTTTTAAAACACTATTGGTTAGGTTCAGGCAAAAGTTTTAGGTTAGGGAGGTATGTTTTAAAAACATACATCTAAAATTCACCTTAAAATCTGATCTGGGGGCATGGGTGGCTCAGCGAGTATTGACGCTGACTACCACACCTGGAGTTGTGAGTTTGAATCCAGGATGTGTTGAGTGACTCAGGCAAGGTCTCCTAAGCAACCAAATTGGCCCAGTTGCTAGGGAGGGTAGAGTCACATGGGGTAACCTCCTCGTGGTCGCTATAATGTGGTTCGCTCTCGGTGGGGCGCGTGGTGAGTTGTGCATGGATGCTGCGGTAACACAAGCCACGTGATAAGATGCGCAATTTGACAGTCTCAAACGCGGAGGCAACTGAGATTCGTCATCCACCACCCGGATTGAGACACGTCATTATGCCACCATGAGGACTTAGGGAACATTGGGAATTTGGCATTCCAAATTGGGGAGAAAGAAATATTAAAAAATCTCGTCTGAAGATGACACAATTTTACTTGTTTTTGGCGTGTCCAGCTGGACATTTTACTGGACACCTGCAGCCAAACTTTTTATACAGCACGTAAATTTTGAATTGCAAAAATGTTGTCATGTTCACTGAGATCATTTCATGAGATCAGGCTGTAAATCTTGCAAGTTCAATACAAGTTAAGCTCAATCTACAGCATTTGTGGCATAATATTGATTACCTCGAAGTTACAATAAGGCACTTACAATGGAAGTGAATGGGCTGGTCATTAAACATCAAAATACATACTGTTTCAAAAGTATTGCCACAAGATGTAAACATTATATGTGTTAACATGGTTTTAGTGTAATAACGTTACCAACCTTATCAGTAAACTCATAGAAAATAGATTTTATCACACTAGAGTCTTGTTAACATAAGAGTCTTGTGGCTATACTTTTGATAGAGTGTGTATTTGAATGTTTATGGACTGACCACATTCACTTGCACTGTAAGTCCCTTACTGTAACTGTGATTTGCGTTGATTTAGCTTGATTTATATTAATCCCAGAATATTATTTTAACGCTGGACGCGACAGAGAGAAACGTGATTCGCGATTGACAAAGGTTTGACATTAGCATGATGCCAAGCTAATGATGGACTCGTCAGGCACAAACCAGGGCACCTTTGTGGCATGTAATGCCCTAATAAGGATAAAAACGCATAGCACATGCATATATTGAGTAAAATAGTTGTTGTTGTTTTATTAGTAGGCTGAACTAATTTGTATTGATTCTTTCTGAAACAGAAGTATATTGACATTTATTTCTACCACCCTGCATTCTTGAATATTTATGTTTTTTTGTTATTAATTTTTTTATTTAATAAAAATTCACAATGACACATGCAGTGCTTCCTTTTAATCTTTTAGTCTTTTTGGAGGTGACTAGCTGACACTAACGAGGCAAGTGTTAGGGGTACAGTCAGGGTTCGGGGTTAGGGTTGGGGTTACGGTTAGGTATCTCTCAATGCGTCTACACACAGTCAAACTTGCCACTAATTGACATACCTAAATGGTATCTGCAGAATTTCTTCATGCATTTTCTACACTGATTTCTATGAGAAAATCACAAATCACTCTTTTTAAACACTATTAAGTCAAATGACAATATTTACAAAGGTGCAATGTATTAATTTGGTTCTTGACACCTTTTGTAGCATTCCTCTGAGTCTGAATAAAGGTTTAACCAACATTTATCTGGGCATCTGTCCACATTACTAATCACTTTTCTCTGCTAGCTCTCACAAATGGACGAATAATTCTGTCCCACCATCTTTCATTCCTAAATGACCTACTGATCTCGTCCATTCATTATGCAATATATGGGAGACAGAATTTAACTATCCATGTCCATTAATAAGAACATTACACATTAAACGATCTCATAAATGTTAATAAAATTCAAAGTAGACTATGTCGGGAGGGTTATTCATGGCGTTAACTGTGCACAAAGTTTCAAACTTTGCCAAATGATGTCCAAATAGGTCATGTTTTATTTTAATGACAGTTGTTGGTGGTTGTTTAAGGGTACTTTAGATTTTTAATCAATTTTTCCTGTAGCTCAGCTGGTAGAGCACTGCACTAGCAAAGCCAAGGTCATGGGTTGAATTCCAGGGGGAAAAAATGCACTGTATGTTTCTTTGAATAAAATATATGCCAAATTGATGCTTCAATGCAATACCCCAGTGAAGATGTTG
Organism: Xyrauchen texanus; assembly: GCF_025860055.1. Classification (NCBI taxonomy): domain Eukaryota; kingdom Metazoa; phylum Chordata; class Actinopteri; order Cypriniformes; family Catostomidae; genus Xyrauchen; species Xyrauchen texanus. The sequence continues at coordinate 22,907,513 of NC_068323.1, read as the reverse complement.
ATTTGCCTTTCCTTTAAAAATGATTCCTACATGAACTCAATAATCTAATATGAGTGAGGCAGCAGTTTTGCATGTATTGCAACTTATAATAAAAGCTTCTTCCACTACATAAGCAATGCTACAGAGCCCCCTACAGACCAATGTGTAAACCTATGTACATTTTTAGCTGGAAGTCAAAGACTCTTGGATTCTCTGTTGAGAAAAAGAAGCCAGTATTCAGTTTCTGAATGTGCTGTTGACTATCTGTGCTATCCTTGATTGGGGTTAAAATCCAAACATCCCTTGACAGAAGTCAAGATATGTCAGCGCTTGCCAAGTCATTAAAGCATTCGTGAATTCAGTGGTCCAGGCCTAATCTCAGATGCCATCAATGTCGCAAATTGTGCACGTTTTAGCATGCTGATAAAAGCACAAATTAAAGCAAATTAAGGATTTCAAAAAGGGACTGAAATCCCAAGCTTGTAATGTCATTGTACTTTTGTAACAGTTTTTGGGGAAAGCACGTGTCCAGCATTATGCTGCCAGAGAAAAAAAAAAAAAATCTAATCTTTCCTGTCTGTTTGGCATCCAAACCACAAGTCACAGTCTCTCATCTGTGAAGGGTTCTTTGACAGTAGCCTGCAAGTCCAAATGAGGCTGTTGTTTTTGGGATTAGTCCCTTAAATTTTGTTCTAAAGTTCTGTGTGCACAGGAAAGTTAGAATTTCCTTTTTATATATGTCAGTTTATGTTCCAGAGGTTTATTTTAATAATAATATTTAAAAAAAAAAAACATCTGAAACATTTTACCATTCCATCATCATTTATTTTTGCTGCTTTTCAAAGACATTTTACATTGATATTTTATTGTTTTAGCCTTGCCCCCATACTGTCATTCTTAAACCACGAATATCCAAAACATGCAAAAACATGAATTACATTTTTTCAAACTATGACTAAAAAATTACAGTAAATCATCTTGGCAATTATTGTGTTAAAATAAATTAATATGTCAATTTATATTTTTTTACAGAAATTACTGTCCCTCAGTCATTTGCACAATGATGCACTAATACAATATACAATACAATACAATAAGGTTGTATTTTCTAACATTAGTGAATAGCTATCAGGAACTAACTATTAACTATATATATATATTACAGTATAGCATTTCTTAATATTGCTTAATGTTCATATATATATATATATATATATATATATATATATATATATATATATATATATATATAAAACAGTTGTTCATTATTATTTCACATTAGTTCACAAGGCATTAACTGATGCTAACACATAACTTTTTATTTTAAAACTGTATTAACTATTTAACCTACCTTTTAAAATGTGTACATTTCAATTTCATAACACAATTCCAACTGTAATGTTTTCCAGAATTGTATTAATAATATGTATTTATTTATATATTCATTTATTTTTCTAAGATTACTCCATTTCATTTGGTGGAGTTTTGTTATGAAATGTCAATTAATTTGCATTGACAATTGCGTAAAACATATTTTAGAGTGTAGATTAAGTTCTGAACTATTGAAATATTGTTCATAGTTAGTTCATGTTAACTAATGTAGCCAACCAATGTTACCGAACTACCTTACTGCAAAGTGTTACCCAATTTGAGTTTTAATTGGAAGTTAGTGTACTTTGTTACCAAGGAGACAAAAGTGTCAGAGAAGAACATGCTTGTGCTAAAATATGAAGCTGGTGTGTGAAGAAAACAAAGAAGAATCAAAGAAAAACATATTGTGCGCCATTTCCAATCAAGCTGTAATTTGATAAAAATAAAATGTAATTGTGTAGTGTGGACAAATACAATTCTAGCTGGAAACTTCCTCTTAGAAGAACAAAGGAGTTTAAAGTTTATTTTTTTTATATATATATATAAAAATAATCTAAAATGTCATGTCCTCCGCAATCTATTATCAAATAAAAATACATAATTTGTAATGTGGTGGACCGTGTTGAAGTCAAGACCACCTAAACCGAGACCAAGTCAAGCCCAAGACCAGAGTGTATCGAGACCGAGAAAAGACCAATACTTTGAGGGGTTGAGACCAAGTCGAGACCAAGACCAGACCAGAGTCCCACACTGCAAGACACACTTATGATCAAATGCGGAACATGCAAACCATACTCAAATAGATCTGAAAGATTCACATTCCCATAAAAACACCCACAGAAAACAAATGAATATTCCTCTTCATTCACCTCTTTTCAGTGTGTGTGTGTGTGTGTGTGTGTGTGTGTGTGTGTGTGTGTGTGTGTGTGTGTGTGTGTCAGTGTACCATGAGAAATGTCTTGATAAAATAATCAAAAGGCATTGCAGAGGTGTGAGTGCAAATTTCCCTTTGTTTTCAATGAGCAAACAAATACAAACATACATTAAGGTGCTGAAATTATCTTATTCAACACTCCTTTTCTAAATTTTACCATTCACCTAAAACAATAACATTTTTGTGCAAGCATCGCACCAGGTTTTTAAGTACAGAATATATCAAACAATTATTCAATACTTAAGTCTTCACTTTTCTCTGCCTTTTCTTAAACAATATAGTAACCTTCTGAATTGAATGGAATGCAGCAACAGGCAGATTGCTAACGTTAGCTAACTAGCTTTTCTAGCATCACTAACACTTAGCTTATCTTTCTTTATGCTTTCTTTCTAAGTGCCGAAAAACGTTTGACGTGGTACATAAACACTGAATTGCAGAATTGACATACTGCTGTGGGTTATCTTCTGGATGCTTTTTTTTGCAGAACTCTTTGTAGTTTAGGTCAGTGTTTCCCAACCTCGACACACTTTTTATGATAAAAAATTCCATGGCACAACACTATCCCACATAACCATCGTTGATAGTTTTCCTTTTCAAGAACTGGTCATTGTTTTCTGTCTGTCTTAGAAGCGTGAACTCATAATGTTTGAAATTCAGCTATGTAAAAAAAGGCAAGTAACATAGGTACGCTGTATAAAGAGGTCACAGATGCCAAGAGTGCTAACTGGTTAATGAACAACCAGCACACTCTCACAGCGAAATCATCAGGATCCATACCACTTTTCTAAATTTGGCTAATTCATATGAAATCATGTGACTGCATACTGCGTTTGAATTCCTATGACTTACACCACAACCAATGATGACACTAGACATGGTTTCTATCTAATACACTATACTTACTTGCTTCTGTCACACACAACAGCTTCCTATCATGTTTACTCACTCTACTGATTGGTTAAGTTTAGATAAGGGTTTGGGTAAGGTCATAATATAAGTATATCCTTAATGCCTCATTCACACAACTCATGCTTAATTCCACATTAGACATCCGGGAATTTGCATGTGATGAATTCGAACGAGTTTATGTTTAACAACATTGTGCAAGACCATACGAAATAGCCAACTCATTAATTATGTTTCATGAGATTGGGTTGTGAAAAACCAAGTCTTTTTCAATTTGTAGATTTGTTCTTGCAAATTAATACTTGCAACGGCACAGCCAATATTTTAATTTATTTATTTACTGTATTATATTCCCGGTGGGACTATAAGTGGCACCGGGTTAAAACTGCATTACTGATAGAGAGAGGAAAAACACATAAGGCGCACTGACATAGGTTAATCCGGCAGGCACTAGGACCCGGGAGCAGCCGCCCGGCCTCTATTCACCAGTTCAGAGGTCAACCGCGCTCTGTGAAGATTACAGTACTTCAGAATCTACACATCGTATGGTGTTTTTGGACTTTTATTAATCGTATGTAACAGTTTCTCATATTTTTTTATGTTTCATGAGAGAAGCTTGACAATTAAGCCACATCTGTTCATAAAATCTTAAATCTATGCTGTGCACAAATAAACAGCTTTTAGTCTTTGAGTAAAACAATACACCTGTTGTATTCTATTCATTCATTCAGTTCACTGACTGAATGTTTTTACTACTAGTTTGATGAAGCATCATTTTATGGGCATATGAGGAGTTGCGTTTGACAGTGGACTAGAGTTTGTTAGAACAATAATGTTATGCTGGACAAAATATTTAAACTGGTTGCAAAATACTTTGTAATAAAAAATATACTGAATTGTCTACTTTAAAACTCTTCTACTGTCTCTATGCCTTCACTAAAATACCAGAAAAAAAAAACATTTATATATTTGGAGGAATTTAAACATTTTCCATGGCACACCTGACAATCTATCATGGCACACTAGTGGGCACAGTGGTTGGGGAAACCCTGGTTTAGGTAGCCAGATGATTTGCTGACATCTCTCAGACAGCCAAAGTGTCTTCTCCTGTCTCCTGCATGCGTGTGACGGGACAATTTAGTGATATCCCCACAGTTGTGGTCTTGACCAGTCTTGAAATAAAATCCACAGAGAGTCCTCTTTGTCTGAGACCGAGACAAGGCCAAGTAAATATGTGGTCTATTCCGAGACGAGACCGAGACCTTCAAGTCCGACCTCGAGTACTACAAGACTGGTGGTGTATATGACATTTTCTGGTTTAGAAAAATTACAGAATTTACCTGTGATACATGTGTACCTGTGAACATTGTTAGTAGAAAAATTTAATAAACTAGTGAATGTTGAAAATAATTTATTTTCTAAAAGTTGTACATTAAGTTCAGTATGGTTTAATGGTCATCAGGCTTTATTATTTGATATGTGTTTTTGCAGAGAACCTTATGTAACTAGGAGTAGTTAAGTTGGAACCGCACTTGGAGTAGCACCATTTTTTTGACATCAACGTGACAAGGAAAGCGACAACACAAGTGAGTCAAGACAGTACAGTAATGAACGTAAACACAAAGTGGACTGTAGCAAAAATTACATGATCCCTCCTTTTATTCTCACTATAATAGTGTATTTTTTTACTGCATTCTGACCTAAATTATGAATAAGAGCATTTTGCATTTTTGATTAATATAAATAAATATATTTATTCATGATTTATAACATGCAAATTCAAATACTATTGGCACGTATTGGATGAAAGTTGTCCTTTTAATGTTGTTCTGACTGCATATAAATGATTTATAATGCATTTGTAAAAATGACATATTTGTAGTAATGAACTCCTTTCTAAAACCTTAAAAAATTTAAGATTAATGTCGTGTTGCCATTTTTTTTAATCCATTGAACCACTGCAATAAGACAAGTGCATGTAGAATTTGTATTTTTTTTGCTGCTGTCCATGACTCTATCAGAACATACCTGTTATCCATTGTTTGGTCATGACTCATAACCGCTGGCTTATAATACCTTTTTAGTTTACCATTTCTAAATGGCATCTTTTAGCAATCTTTTAGCTTTTCATTTGTAATTTCTTTCATGTGCTAATTTATGCTTTTACTATGGACCAACTCTCAGTGGCCCTATAGCATGTCAGGGTATAGGGACCCACCTTTATCACCTATAGGACGGATCAGCCCTGGGTGGAGGGATTTAAACAAGAAGCCTGAAAAACATTTAAGTCACTCTTGATGAAAGACTCCAGTTGTTCATGAGGAATACATTTCCACCTAAATTATTTGCACTAGAACAAACCTTGACTTAGAATGTCAGTTCAGCCTTTTTAACCTTCTCATTGCTGGCTAAATCAAATAAGTAAGGCTAAATTGAATCTAATCTGATTATTTCAAAAGGCGAGATCGATTTTCAAAACAAACAGCGCAATATGGAGTAACTTAAAGGGTGTCGGTAGGACTTCTTTAGTTGAGCATTAGAGTTAATTGTATTAGGGGAGGTTGCTTGAACGTTAGTGGAAAATTGAAGTAGATATGCACATAGTTAGAAATACAAAAAAGAAAAGAAAGAAAGAAAATGGAAGCCAGGTGGATCTTGTGTTTCTGGGTGTAGAAAAATTTGCCAATGGCTTGTTCATAGTGGAGGGTATGGAACATAGCAGTTGACAGGAAACCCATGTATTAGAAATATCTTTTGTAGAGTTACGTGACCTTAAATGGTGATTTATCAACAAAGTTTGGGAGGAGCAATTTAATTTAATCCGACCAATCACACAGCCAGAGTAAGAGTATGAACAGCTGCTTACCTCTACATATCATTGAGAGTTTCCGGCATTCGGCCCCGAACATTGCTCACGAACAGACCCACGCAAGTGACTCAGATCTTCGGACTGCAACTCCTCTGCAAAGCATTCACCTTCTTCAGAAAAGCTATTCCATGTAAATCATCTCGTTTCTACAGAAGCTGCCACAGCAGCTCATTCGTCTTACAGCATCGACTGCTACCACTTAAGTGCTACTTTTACTGTTTTTCCAGCTAATCTATTCTTATCACCCGGAGTGGTCCGTTCGCGTGAAGGTGCTTCCGCAAACCGGCTACTTTGGCGCCTCATGCACGTGAAACGTACGACTGTTCATATGTCCTCTTTTCTAAACTTCAACCTTGTAGCGTGAGCTGTTTCCGCGAATGGGTGCTGCTCCGGCTTCACGTTATGCATGCTCTACTACATCTCCATTTGAATGAGTGAAACAAAGATTAACTATTTAATTCAACCATCATGCCAACACTCCCCAGCGTTTCAATCTGGTTCTCCAGCACCGGTGATTCCTGTCAGCCTCATTACCTTGCCGCACAGCTCTTTTAGGGCATGATCCATTCAGAGTTGGATCCATTAACGCAGATAGTTTTAGCGCGAGCTCGCCGCCACAGCAGTACCCACTCTGACATACGTTTCGCCTCCTCGCAGCACCCGTGCTCATCAGAGAAAACTCATGCACCAGAGTTTGAGGAGCTCAGTGTGAAAGCTGGAGGAGCTGAACATGAAGCGGCAGTCGTAGCCTGGGCTCAGATTCTCCGGGGGTCAAGTGGAGCATTCCCTCCTCATAAAACTATTGTGCGACACTTCACATGTGCAAGACGTACATTGTACAGCAGGTGGCGATAATACTCATAAGGAATGAATTGCCACAAGCGAATCATTCAATAATAATTGATCACAAGTACATTCCTCCCACATTCCATAGGCAATACAGAGCCAAAATCCTTTTATTCTAATTACTTTTCTATGCTGTAACTCACTTCATTCCTAAGCAGTAACAGTCTCTCTATTTACAATAACTGTAATTACAACAACTTCTCAAATCAACACAGACATTTTAGTGCAAACTTACTGCCACAGTAGCTCACACTCTGACCACTCATGTCTGATTGTGTGCCATGTCACATAAACCATTCCACAAATGCATCTCGCCTCTCAGCATTCAAGCTCGCCTCGCAGTCACAATACACGAAGGAAGCACTTCTGCAACTATAATTTAATTTACAGACAGTCTTCTACTTTTGCACGAATCATCGGATTACAAACGCTTAACAAGCTCAACCATAGCACCTAATGGATTAATGACTTTATGAAGCATTCAGCAATCTGTCATAATCTTACAATCCACCCAAATAAAGTAGCTTGTTTCCTGAAATTGCTTCACAAATGTTCCCGACACTTAATCTAGCAAGCAGTTATGTTCTGGCCTCCGCAGATGCTAAGTTTACCTCGTTACCATGTTTACTATTGTTTAAACAGCAAAATGTGCCATCCAGGTGCCGCAGCCATGGCGACTTTCGGGTCATGCGAATAAACCTTCCTAGTTCATTGCAAACAGCGCAAACACACTGTCCAAGCGCCGCAAATGTGGTGTCTTTCGGGTCATGTGACAAACTCCCACTACACTGAAAATCTCTGTCCAGGGTGACCCTGCCCTTTCTCGGGGGTGCCCCCGCATTAGGTTGTAACGATCCCTTCTGTGCACAATAGCTCTCCGCAAGCTCATTTCTCTGTGGCTGATACCGCCACTGTCTTTCAGTGTATCAGCCTAAATTTCACTCCCCAATTCCTCCCTATCCTACACCTATTGGTTTCTTATCCCCCAATTGGTACCTAGTGTGAGGCTGCCCCCGCAAGCAGCTCCATTAGTTCTATCTTCCTTGGCACTTCTGCCCATCTTGTACACAAAGCTAGGCAAGTGCCCCACTTCCCATCAAGTACATAATTTCAGGTTCCATTCTTTTTTGGGGGGGAGGGGCAGATTAAAATCTGTCCCTAGTGTCATTAAAATCAATCAGTTCCTTTTATTCCTACCAAAACTTCACTTCCGCGTCTCACGATGCTAAAACGACAGAGATTTGCTGTTCCGCTTCTTGGCTTCTTTTGGGGGCATTCGAGCTCAGGTCAAGTCTCGAGCCTCTAACCCTCCACCAGGGACAGCAAGCCACATATATTTTCGCTATCCTCCCTGCAGGATTACATTAACTTGCGAACTACTGAAACGGTGTTTTATCAACAATGTTTGGGAGAAGCAAGTTCATTTAATCTGACCAATCACACAGCCCGTGTTTCACTTGTCTTTGTCTAAAACTACACTTCCCACAATCCCCGGATCTCATCACCGCCATCATTGTGTCATTGTTCGCACCTGTTTGTTGTTTGTAATCATCCTGTGTCTATGTCACGATTCCCTTGTTCTCTGCCCCATGTTTCACTTGTCTTTGTCTAAATCTACACTTCCCACAATCCCCGGATCTCATCACCGCCATCATTGTGTCATTGTTCGCACCTGTTTGTAATCATCCTGTATCTGTGTATATAAACCCTGTTTGTTCTCCACTCCTTGTCGTTCGTTGAATGTTGATGAAGGTTAATGTTTCCACTGTCCTTATGATTGCTTCATTGCCTGTCCTGCCGTGTTTTCTTAGTTCCGTGTTCCTCCGTGGTTGTTTCTTATGTTTACATTTTTGTTATCCCCTCCTGGATGTTTTGTTTGTTCCCAGTGCTTTGTTTTATTCTGTGTTTTCTTGTTTATTTAATAAAAGAACCCGCATTTAGATCCCACTTCTTGTCTGCCCTCATCTGCACTCATCTGGTGTGAGTGCACTTTTTAAACAATTTGTAAAAGAATAGTTCAGTCAAAAATGAAAATTCTGTCATTATTTAGTGAGGAGGGAGAATTTTTGAAGAAAATGGTGTATTGTGTTTGGGTACTAAACTGGCAAGAATTAATGCAATAATGACAAAATAGTCTCATGACAACTCAAATAATTGGTACAAGATGGCAAATTCGTAAAATATCGTACGATTTGTCTCACTCAAAAGGTATGACTTTAAGATCAACCAATCAACAAACATAATTTAAAATCGATACATTACAGGCATAAAATTTTAGCTAGCCTCCTAACACTTTATTTTATGAATGTAAAAGTCTGTGAAAAAATGTGGTTACTCATTCTATATTTATTAATGCAATACAAATGCCTGTAATACGCTTCCCTATATTCGTTCCAAACCCCAATGGTTCTCTTTCTTCCATGGTTCACAAATTTATGTTACTATTAAAATGATGGTTTAGGTTAAGGGTTATGGGGCTACACTATATGATTAGGCTTGGGTTTGAGGTTAAACTTTGTGAGAATGCTTGTTCAAGACCCTGAACACATAACCCCAGAATTTTCATTTTCGGTTTATATATTCACAGGTAAGCCAGCTGCATTTCTGTTGCCACACCAAGATCGTATTCAGCCAAAACCTCATTGAGGTTATTAGACCCAAAATTGCTAACACATAAACAATGGCATTGTGCTAAACAACTGTTTCCTCCTTTAATGTAAAGGCAGGGCTAAAAGAACACAATGTAAGGGGTATAGTTTGAGGCTAAAGAAAAGGACTCAGAAAAGCTTGCAAGGATGCTTCATAACCTTAAGCAAGAACAAAATCAACCTGCTGTCATAGAATTACATTAGCTACATTTTTGCTAAATGTTTCTTGATGAAATGACACACAAATCATGAGTAAAACTGTAGAGTATCCATTCATAAACACATACATTTCACCCTGTTCCTCACACAATGCTATCTGAAGACATCTAAATGCTTTCACTATGACTTGTAAGTTGATGTATTTTAACGTTTGCATTACATTGCTAACTACATTTTAAAGCTTAAATGAATGTGATCAAGTTGCACAATAGCTCAACTGATAGAACACATTTCTTTACCAGATAGCAAATCATTTTTGCCATTTCTCTGTCTGTCATAGTCTACGAAACACCACAAATTTGACGGGCTGCTGCGCATTTGCCGGCTACCTTGAACATAGCACTGTCCAAGAGCTGTCCAAAACAGTGTCTGTCAGTGGTGTAAACAGTGAAGATTTTCTTAATATGTTGCAGTTTTGCATTTGTCAAACTGCACCATCTGGTGATGTCACCCAGTTTAGGAAGTTGGTTTGATGAAGTTTAATTTGTGGACTGCAGATTCACAGTGCTGAATAATAATAATGGCTCCTGACTGTCAACCTGGATCATTGACCTTTTGAAATATAAGCCTACGTATTATACATTTGCATACAGTACAGTGCTAGCATACCTTCTGACATTCTGTTTGTGAGTATGTGTTTTAGAATAAGATATAGATATTAATTTAGATAAAAATTTTAGATTAAAAATGTGTTCAAAGAATGTTTTCCTAACATTACCATTAGGTTGTAAATTATTTTAATTTTTTTTACTTAAAATGTTTTAAGAATGTTTTCTCTAGGTTATAGGAATGTTCTTAAAAATGTTATTGGAACATTACTTTTTCCATTGAGCAAATGTTCCCTCTACGTTCTCCCGGGAACATTGCATGGTTATTGGATTGTTCTGAAAATCGTTATTGAAATGTTATTTGCACATTGTACAAGCATTTTCTTGTTTCAACAGTAGAGACTTTAAGTATACATTTTACACAAACAAAGTTGTAATAACAAATTGTGAAAATACAGAACTTTTTACAATATAGTAATATTTAAAGAACGTTCCACTAACAATGAATCAATAAAGTTTTTATGCTAACGTTTTGAGCAAGTTTAGTAACAACAGAAAACCTTGAAAAAAAATTCAAGGTTTGCAGTAATGCAAATCGTTTGTTCATAAATTTGAGAGAACTTTAAGAGAATGTTAGCCATATTTCTCAGAACATTCCATATTAGCTGGGGAGGAGCTGAACAACTCTCATTTAGATGAATAGGAATGCTAACAGATAGCTCTTGCTAGGTATTATAGACCTAAACTATGCAGACAGTGCATGCAAATAAACAATGCTATCAGTGCACACAATTAATTCTTAGCGAAATTTCCTTATATATATATATATATATATATATATATATATATATATATATATATATATATATATATATATATTACACAATATATAAGGGTAACTACACAGTGCCATGTGTGTAATTATACAATAGATGCACTCATAATTCCTGGTCTCTGTTGGCACAGTGTTTAGCTCTCATCCAGTCATTGTCAGGCCATTTGGACCGAAGAACTGAGGCACATGAGAACCGGACGGGCCCGGTGAGTGGAAAGTGCTGATTGAGATCTGTGAGCTTCGTTCGGGATAGGGCAGTGGGTGGACAGCTCAAAGAGAGAGTGAGGAGTGAGACGCCTGAAATAAATAAGTCAAAACAAGAGAAGAAAAGACAGAGAAACAGAGCGACAGAGGGGTGAGGGCTTTCCTTTTCATAGTAGACATCAAACAGACTAATGCTGAGGAGATCTATTGTGTGTTTGACACAGAGGAAAGAGAGAGAATATTAGAGAATATTCCAAAGCATGGAAAATTGTATGCTTCTACTGTGATTTCTTCATTATAATTTAACAAAAACATTGCAAACACCTCCTTGGAGATGATTCATAATAATTATTGTTTTCATCTGCTCACAATACAAATAAATAAATTATAATAAATTTAAAATAATTAGTTTAGCTAAAATTATTTAATTAACTGAACATTTTACAAAACTTAACATCAAATTTAGTAGGGGATATGTTAACCTGTTAACCTGCACCAGTGCGCAGTCGCACCGAAGAGTTCCCCCCCCCCCCAGTTTAATGTTTATGAATAGATTTAACGTGAAAGAACATCATTAATCTTGTCAAACTATATATCATTTTAAAGGTGTAAGCCTCAAGCATCGATGATAGAGCTCTGTTTTTCGATGAAAAGCTTATAACGAATGTATTTCTTGCATTTATGTAAGCAATACAGATCAAAACACACGTAATCAAAAGCGGAGTACATACCAGTAGTGTCGTAATAACGAGCCACACACGCATCCACTGCTAAAAGTTCCAGATTGAATGGAAAGGTGAGGGTCCACTGAATAACATCCCATAGAGCATTTTTAGTCCAAAGAAACAATAACGTTGTAACATCGATGGTTATTCCTTTGTTTACATCGAGTTTCTTCAGGGTGAAGTATCATACTTGTCGGTTATGCAATAAAATTATGCATAAAAACAGACTCCCGGTAGCCGAACGTTATATGGGTGTGTTGCTTAGAGTGTAATGAACAAATTAAGACCGCACACACACACACAAATACAAAGATAGGCAATATATAGGTCAAAATATCCAAACACTGCGTTCAGTTTTTTTGACGTCATGATATGCTGATCCTATTGTTTTGTCTTTACAACGAAAGCCAGTGAAAGAATTGAAATGATATGACTGATAGAAACTGTAGCCAAGCAGTGCACGATTCCAACGATACCCGGGAAGATTAAATTCCTCGCGAACAAGATGTTTTTTTATTTATTTGAATCAGCCCACTCTACGCTTGAGGAGCTAACCTGCGAATTAGGCTGTGACCACACCCCCGTCATTTGACAACAAACGAGCCATAGTAAAAAGACGGTTCCCCAGTCAACATCTGTTTTCGCGTCTTACTTACTGGACGGATTATCTCATCAAATGGATCGTCAAAAGAAGTTTTTTTCTGCTGAAGATGTTTTATTTGAGATCACTTGAAGCAGCGATGACGAAATTGAGGAGTGAATACAGCTACGAGGGTGATATGCTTGAGGACGGAAAAGATGGTCCAATTTTACATCGGTGAGTTGCTATGTAACATGCACACATGATACGTGTGTGTGTGTGTGTGTGAGAGAGAGAGAGAGAGAGTGTGTGTGTGTGTTTGTTTTCCCATTTGATTTATAAGGTAAATGCATTGTGGTCTGAAAAGATAAGGTAATGCACCTTATAAAACAAATGGCTTGTCTGATGGCTGGCCATCAGTGTGATTGTTGGTTCTATGTCTGACCATCCATATGAATGCTGTCTGTATCACTGGCCATCACCAGCCATTGAATGTTGAATGGGCGACTATCGGTATGAATAGTGTATATGATGACTAAAATAGCTTGCAGTACCCTTCATAACATTTGGTCATTAGGTTGCTTTTTGAGGTATCCAAGGAGGCTTCTTGGTACCTGGACATAGTCTTGGAAAAAATATTGCAGAAATCTCATTTTTCATAATATCTTCCTCAAATGTGAAATATAAACTGATGAGACTTGTGGCTTTCAATCAATTACCTAACTGGATTCCTCCAGGTTTGTTTTCATTTATTTTTTCATAAAATAATGAAATGTTACTTGCAGTACAAATTATCTTCAAGACACTTTAAATTCTATAAATTTTTGTCTGTGTAAGTTTTTTCAACTTTTACATTTGGGTAATAAACTCCAAAGTGTCTTCTTTTAAATATGTCTAAATTGTGCATGTAGAGCAAATTGTTCAGTAACTACAATTATTTTAGTTTGGGGATGTCATTTCTGGGGATGTGCCTCGGGCAGGGGTAGGGAGAAAGGGAACTGACATAGTCTTGGAAAAAAGCTTGCAGGAACCACATTTTTCATAATATCTTCCTCAAATTTGAAATATAAACTGATGAGACTTGTGGCTTTCAATCCTTTACCTAATTGGATTCCTCCAGGTCTATTTTTATATATTTGTACATGAAATAATAAAACATTTTTTGAAGTTCACATTATTTATGAGGCACTTCAACTTTTATAACTTTTTATTTGTTTGAGCATTATCAACTCTGATTTATTGTTAGTAGAGTGCCAAGTGTCTTCTTTCCAAAGAGACCTTAATTGTGCCTGTGGTACACTGTTCTCAGGAGCTATATGTATTTTAATTCAGGTATGTCATTTTCAGCTGTGAGCCCCTGAGTGGGGGTGCAGGTTAACAGGTTAATCATTTAAGCAATCCTTCATTATTAAAGCAATATCATTAAAAGTTTTGAAAAGAAATCCAAAACGAAGGTACGATTTATTTTTGTCTACAAACTAAGGGTACATTTACATGACAATGATGTACTTAAAACGTCTTGGTTACTGTCATAACCTCTGTTCCCTGATGGAGGGAACGAGATGTTGTGTCGACGTAGTGACACTAGGGGTCTCTCATGCGAGCCTCGGTTACCTCTTATCTTCGAGAAAAGGCCAATGAGAATTGGCGAACAGAATTTGCATGTGACAGGTTTTGAGCTGAGGAGCCGAGAGTAAGGTCCCGGCAATTTCACTGGCTAGTACAGTGTTGTGGCAAGAGGGACACAACATCTCGTTCCCTCCATCAGGGAACAGAGGTTACAACAGTAACCAAGACATTCCCGTTCTGTCACTCTCTCGACGTTGTGTCGATAGTTCCCCACATCACTGAAGGAGTGAGGCGACGTAACTAGCATGGAAGCAGATAGTGCCGCAGCCTTTTCTCTCTCTATGTTTTTGCTCCATAGAGTATTAGATGTGGCTGGGGCCATCTAACACTATAACAGGGGGGGAAGACATCCTTTTCCAATCCAATTATTTCCTCGTAGAATGTGCTCGAACCCGCAAAGGGGCCTGGTTCTGGTAGGCAAACACAATGGCGTCCACAATCCAGTGGGCAAGCCTCTGTTTGGAGACAGCGTTCCCTTTCCGCTGTCCACTAAAGCAGACAAAGAGCTGCTCAGGGCATCTAAAGCTCTGCATGTGATCCAGATAGGTGCGCAAAGCATGCACCGGACACCTCAACACTAAAGCTGGGTCTGCCACCTCATGGGGCAATGCTTGCAGGTTCAATACCTGATCCCTGAAAGGGGTCGTAGGAAGCTTGGGCACATAGCCGTTCGGGGTCTCAGGATGGCGTGAGAATCTGCTGGACCGATTTCTAGGCAAGTGTTGCTGAAAGAGAACGCTTGCAGGTCGCCAACCCTCTTGATGACAGTGAGCGCAATCAGGAGGGTCGTCTTCAAGTAGAGGATCTTTTAGTTCGACTGACTCTAGCGGCTCAAACGGAACTCTCCGAAGGCCCAAGAGGACCACTGAGGGATCCCATGATGGGAACAGGCATGGCCTAGGAGGGTTCATCCTCCGGGCACCTCTAAGGAACCTGATGATCAGGTCCTGCTTCCCTAATGACTTTCTGTCCGCTGCGTCATGGTGAACCACTATGGCGGCTACATAAACCTTCAAGGTGCAGGGGAACAGCCGCCCCTCCAGCCTCTCATGCAGGAATGAGAGCACTGACCTGACTGCGCACCTCTGTGGGTCTTCAGATGGGAAAGAACACCAATTTGTGAATATGCACCACTTTTGGGCATAAAGCTGCCTGGTAGAGGGAGCTCTGGTTTGAGTGATCGTGTCTAGGATGGCTGGAGGTAGACCGCTTAGATCTTCCACATCCCTTCCAAGTGCCAGACGTGGAGTGACATGAGTGGCGTGCAGCGACCTCAGCCACTGCTGACTCCAAAGGAGGAGATGGTTGGACGAGTTGCAACAAGATAATTACATTGTGTTTCTCAAGAAAATGGCTTGAAAGAGTTGAAGTACAAGCAAAATACATACAATGAAACAACACTTTGAATGTTAAAGTGATTCTTAAGCTCATCAGCCAGAATCAATAGTCACTTTCACACATACAGCCTTTTCCAGAAAATTGACTGCAATGTTCAGTTTAGAGGTCATGTGAGAACACGACCCATTTGAAAATACCATTAAATCAGATCTGGCAATTTCCTTAAATGAGACATTGCCTGAAAAGTTCCGATGCTATATGTGAAAAGAGTCATCTGAATTACGATTTGGGCACATACAAGGTTAGGACATGCTGACATTAGAAGTCTGCTTTAGGCCAATTACAAAGTTCTTATGGAAATGATTCAGATACTCAAAGTCAAAATATTTCATGAAATTGGACATATGTAACATTGGATCTCATTTAGTCAGAGGATATTAAACATGGTCTGGTTAGCAGCCAATGGAAATAGCCTGAGCGAGGGCATGAAACTGGACCTCAAATTTGAGAAGTGAAAAAACGCTCCAAGTGAAGCTAAAAATTTAGCATCTCTTACCTCAAACTCGCATCACAATCTTCATTTTTCCACCCAAGGCCGCACCTAATTGCGCTTGATCACTTGCTTTTAAACTTGGAATAGAAAAGCATAAGCGTCAACGTTAGTGCTGCCATACATCATGTGTCTTCTAGAATGGTAGAGTGTGTTCTCACAGTTTGGGATTGGATCAACTTGATAGCCAGAGTAATCCTCAGTCATTTGTTGTGTTATGCCCAGCTTTTGTCTGTAGAGTTTAATGTCGTTTTGGTGCTGGGGAGTAAAAGGTAGCAAAACGGCCAAACGCTACCAGTTTTACCAGTAAATAGGGTCATTTCAACCCAAATGCATATTTAGACTGTTTGTCTGTGCAATTAAGATAAACAAAACTAGATTTTCTTTCTTATTATTTTATTTGTCTCTTGGACTTTTTCCTTACATGCATAATAGTGTTAGCATTTCAGCTAATTAGCAAAAACAAGAGAAGAGTATCAGAGCCAGTTAGAATTGAGAGTATAAAACTTTTTTGTTAATGCTTTACTATTTTTCCACGTTGAACTTTTCTATTTTCTTTAGTTGGGTCACAACAAGAGCAATGAGTACAAATTACATTTGTGAAAGTTCTGAGGAAAATGTGGCGCTTGCCTGTGCAAAATTGCTGCCATGATGCTAGGATTTTGTGGTTGGCAAGGTAATGTGATATATGTTTACTTAACATGTTTGGCATTTTGCAGATGCTAGATTATCCTAGGTGGGTGCTAGATTGTTGCTTACTGGCTCAAGTCAAAAAAGCTCAACCCCACATCTCTATGATGTTCTGGTCTTTAGATATGGCTAGAGTCCCTCCTTCAATGAAAGACTATACAGTATTTATTTTCTCTATTTACCTAATATACCAGGTATAAGTCTGATTGCTCAGAAAACAATATGGCACACTTCAAAATCTAGCTCTATGTCCATTAGAACAGTAATGTAATGGACCGTAACTATTCTTGCAATGGGATATCTCTTCAATGTTGTAGAGTTACTATAATTGGGATAAGCTAAAATTTGAATGAGTAACTTTGTATTTCACAGTGTTTGACTCAAGATCACTTTGAAACATATGAGGTTTATTGATCTTTTTGAAGTTGAGAGACTCCCTTATTCTCAGTATGTACTGAAATATCCTCGCAACCGAAATGAATACAGAATAAAACATGCCTTTAAAAAATGTGTTTTTTAATCAGTGGCCATAATGTCACGGCTATAATTTTACTGTAATTTGCTAAAGATCAGATTACATCAATTTAAGGAAATTACAGAATCATACAGTAAATTCATCTCTGCACCTGTGAGAAATGGCCCTGTGGGTCTTCCCACATTACAGAGAGGAAATGGAAAAGTGTGAGAAAATGTCTTGGCTCTGATATATTGTCCTGCTGGCTCTATTTGAGATATCTGGGAGGTGGAGAATTTGGGGAGGTGGAAGATATCAGTGGAGTTGAAGGATAAACAGTCCAGTGAGATGACTGCCATGTTTCTGGGTCCTGGCTTTGACTAAGGATATCTGTACATACCAAATACACTCAACACAATTTAAGAGCTGTCTGAACGTCTGCCAGCAACCAGAACAATAGACTTGAATGTTTGTGAACAAGGGAAATTCATCTAGAGCAGAAGAGTTTCTGTAGCCCTTTTCCACCACAATGGTGATGTTTCTCATGACAATGCTGTGCCCCGTTGGTTCACAGCCCAGGGAAATCTGGATTTCGTAAACCGTCTGGGCTTTTCCAGTGACTTGAGAACTGAACGATGACGTAACGTCCACGCGATAGTTTCACGTCACATCATCACCTGCCACAAACAAACATGGTGTGTCAGTGTTTGTTTACAGCTTTTACTCTTGTTTTTGAGGACATATTTCAACATACAGAGTAATGAAATCCAACATTATTACATTGCTCAATAATATTGTCAGAGATGACATCTATGCTAAAGACAACAAGTAATGTAATTACATTATTTTGTATGAACTTTGGCTTAACTTGCTAAGTTCTGTAAACTGAAACAATTGAATCATTATTAACCTTGGTATAGCAGATGGTTATATATGGATATTTGCTATGGCATATAATATTATGTTTCATTCTTGATTGAGAATCCCACAGGTTTACTTAACAAATAGCCGCAGTCTTCCAAACTTAGTTAGTCGTTCCCCTTGCAGAACAAACCAATGCACAAAAGGATGACATTGTAAGAAACGATAAAGTTCCCCATCTGTAACTCACTCAATGTTGTGTCGAATGAAGCGACACTAGGGGTCTTTCTTGAAGGCCTCGGTTACCTCTGAACTTAAGAAAAGGCCAATGAGAAATTGGTAGACATCATTTGCATGTCCCTCCCCCAGACATACGGGTATAAAAGGAGGGAATCGTGCATCTGTTTAGTCAGATTTTTTCTTCAGAGACGAGCGATTGTGTGTTCAGCAAGCTGGTGTTCCACAACTGTTGCACTCACCCCTAAGAGCATTGCTGTTTGATCCTATGGCGCATTACCAGCAGCTTTCACCCTTCATGCCAGTGCAGTCCACGCTTCTGAGGGCTTCGACAGCGTTTCCATAAAGAGTAAATCCCCATGAACCACCTACCCCCCAGCACACTCGTTTGCTTCCGTCCGGGTCCGACACAAGACCGGCTCATCCCACAGCCAGTCTGATGTCTCCCTCGGATGATGATTTCACCGCTGCATAGGAGAGCATCACAGCGCCGGCTGATGCTCAAATGCGCATTTCCCCCAGTTAGCCTACTTGCACAGGTGCTTTGCAAGGCCAGGGAGGGCAAGGAACAAAGCCTATTGGCCCACTCGGTCTTGGTCCTCGGATCTTATGCTCCTCGTGACAGCACCTCCCTGGCAGATTCCCCTGAGAAGGGACCATCTTTCTTCGGGACGGGGCACCCTCTGGCATCTACGCCCAGACCTCTGGAACCTCCATGTCTGGCCCTTGCACGGGCTGCGGAAGATCCAAGTGGCCTACCATCTGCTGTCGTAGACACAATCAACCAAGCCAGAGCTCCCTCTATCAGGCAGCTTTATGCCCCGAAGTGGCGCTTGTTCGCGAATTGGTGTTCTTCCTGATCTGAAGACCCACAGAGATGCGTAGTTGGGTCAGTGCTCTCATGTCTGCAGGAGACATGAGAGCACTGACCCAAGAGCCCCCCACCACCTTGAAGGTCTATGTAGCCATGTCGGCTTACCACAATTCAGTGGATGACAAGTCCTTAGGGAAGCATGACCTGATCATCTGGTTCCTTAGAGGTGCCCGGAGGCTGAATCCTTCCAAGCCATGCCTGTTCCCCTCATGGGATCTCTCCATGTCCTTTCAGGCCTCCAGAGACCCCTCTTCGAGCTGCTAGAGTCAGTGAGTTTAGAGCCCTCTCCTTAAAGATGGCCCTCCTGATTGCGCTTGCTTCCATCAAGAGGGTTGTGGATCTGCGAGCGTTCTCTGTCATTGACACTTGCCTGGAATCCGGTCCAGAAGATGCTCACATTATCCTAAGACCCCACCCAGGCTACGTGCACAAGGTTCCTACGACTCCCTCAGAGGTAGTGAACATGCAAGCGAAGCTGCCCCGGGAGGAGGCAGACCCAGCCTTAGCGTTGCTGTGTCCGGTGCATGTTTTGCTTGCCTATGTGGACTGCAAGCAGAGCTTTAGATGTTCTGAGCAGCTCTTTGTCTGCTTTGATGGACAGCAGAAAGGGAACTCTGTCTCCAAACAGAGGCTAGCCCACTGGGTCATCGACACCATCGCTTTGGCCTATCACACCCAGACCCCAGCCACTTTAACTCTATGCGAGAAACATAGAGAGTGAAAAGGCATGGCTGTCGCAGCCTGCTCCCATGCTTGGCAAGCTGCTTCCCCCCCTTCGGGATGCCGGGAACCTAAAAGTTTAATACATTTTTTATGGGATGTTGGGGGGAGTCTGACTGAGGTTACATTTTGGCTTTAAATAACAAAATTGTGTGTGGGAGAACAGGGTTCAAACTGGGTAAAATGGGTTGAAGAAAACTTATCTCTGTTTTTTAAGAGACTCTTCCTTTTTAAAGATTTTTTCAGTGTAAAAACATTGAGTATAAAAAACATTTTTTAATAAGAAACTCAAATACAAAGTAAAAGTTAAAAATGTATGAGTCTCTTGGAATATTATCATGCTGCCAGTGCAAATTAAAATAATTTAATATATTAATATAAATATTAATATGCCTTCACCAAACCAACCTTACCCCTTGGCCCAACCCAACTCTTAAACCAAACCAACACTATCCCTACCCTTAAACCAAACCAACCCTAACCATAAATGCATACCAAACAAAGTGTGGGGCTCGCTATCTACAGGGGGCACAGAGGTATTTTAAGGGGGGCGTGGAAGACTGCCTCATTCTCAAATCTTGTTCACCACATTCATGTATTAATAAATATGAAATAAACACATTTATTTATTTTTCTCCACCTTTGCTCCTTCAGCCGCTTTTATACTTTCACCTGGTACTGCAGCACATCCTGTGTGTTCATGCATGTACAATGGCCTGTGGCATTTATGTTGTATCCGTCACTCATTGAACTGCGCAAATGCACACAAAGATGTTCATGCATGTACACCAGATTCAATGGGTGAAGATGTGAATTAATGCTAAGATTTCAGTCTGTTCACCACACAACACTAAATCATACAACCCAAGCAACCCTAGACAACCCTGACCAACCCCCGACCCTAACACTAACCCTCCCCCTACCTCAACCTTAATTCTGGCAAAGGCAAATCTTGCAAGTTTTTCATAGTACAAGGGTTTCCATCAAGATATGTCTACAGCTCTTTTCTGACAATCATTGTCTTTAGTCAAAGGGATTGATGTCTGGGCCATGTGCCACCCATAGTAACAAAACACGCCTGGACACTAGAGATCAAGGGAACAGTTTGTTTGTGAAGGGTCTACAGTATGACAATCTATCTCATCTTCTCCCTACTTTTGGGAAATTTGGCGACCCTACAAAAATGCTTTGATGTTCTCCGAGATTGTGAAAAAAAATCTCAATAGTGGATACCAAGTCAGCTTTTCAAATGTATCTTTCACTTTTGTTCCTCTCACACTCTTATTTTATGGTTTTGTGTAGAATACAGTCAAGACAAGAAGAGCTTTGGGAAAGCAGTTGACCACAAGATTGATAGGGCTGGTCTGCTCAGTGTAAAGTCCAGGTATTTTATTTAAGCTTTCTTTAAACACACGTTACCCTTGGAAGATGACATGGAGATGAATCCAAGTTTCTCAAGTTTTTATGCAACCCAGAGACATTGGAAGGTGCTCTTCACCTCTCTGCAGACCCACGTGCCAGACTTCCTAATCCCGGTTTGCCTAGCGAGATGACACGGGATGGATTTCTTCTTCTCATGCAGGAGTCAACGAATGTCAAGTAGTTTGTTTTCCTCAACATAGCATTCACTCACAATGGGGGTTGCATACTTGGAAATCCAAAGTGCATTTCTGGCTCTTAAAGGCAGTGTAATGACAAAGTGAGTGATTTAATGGGATTCATTAGAGGCCGGTCTGACAGCGGCCATCGCCAAAAAGCTTCCCACACACACAAGCAGAGCTCTGTGCAAACATGTTGCACAGAAAACAAATTAACTGCAAGTGATCGCATCTGGCCTGTAAAATGCATCAAAGAGAGGATAAACAATGTGCCATTGAGTAGGAAGAGTTGTGAAGGACACTGAATGCAATGCAGAATTGAGGTTTGGCTTGACATTTGTGTGTGTGTGTGTGTGTGTGTGTGTGTGTGTGAGACCATTAATACAGTATAGCAGTAATAAAGTTAACATGAAACGGCATTCATAACCCATTTTATTTCCATAATGTTATGCATTTTGAGCAAAACAGGATTTTAGAGGACACAAGAAAAATTGTAAAGCTGGATTTAATTGTGTCCATCGGGTCTTGGGGCAAACATTTCATTGTAAGTGCATAGCTGTCAATATTGTTTTTAATTAAAACACAATTGGGATTAATTTCAAAATTTTAGAGGTAATTGTGTTCTTGCTTTCCACCTGCTCTATTGTAATTGCCGGTCTATGTACATGTGCACCAGACGGGCTTTTGGAGTGTCTCCCTGGTTTTCAGCTTCATACATACTGTGTTTTTAGAACACTGAGTCAAGTTATATTGAATTGAAACTTTGAAAGCCACGTTTCGAGATACCTTCATTCTGTTGTGCTTTGACCAGCTGTCAACAACGCATCCTGTGTGACCGGCTCTCATTCTGTGGCTGCACTGCTTGCAAAGTTTGTTGAGACATTGTTTTTTTTGTTTTTTAAAGCTGTTCTTAAAAGCATGTATTACAGGTTAGAGACAGTCTGTGACCTTAACCAGCTCTGTATATATATACTGAATATACACACACTGTTTAGAACAATATTATCAAGTATTTGAATCTCCACAGAAGAATTGTCTAGGAACTGCACTGTACAACTGTAAGGAAACTTTTTGATGACTTTTTATGACATCCCAGCCTAAAAATCAAACGACACTGCCTTTGCCATAAGGATTTGCTGTGCCCCATCTCTTGTCTTATCTGTCTCATCTATTCAACACCATATGTGCTTTGTATGACCCTCCAGACAACATGAAATGAATCCTTGTGCACCATCTCCAGACTGCTCCAGCCTGCCTTTGATGGGATTACATCTCATGACATCACCCGAAAAGCATGCATAGTAAAAATATAAAACCCTTTTAAATAAAGCCCTGAAAGACGTGGAGTGTGATCCTTACCCTGCTGAGTGCTCCCTCCGACAGCACTAGCGCTACTGCTGGTAAGAAAATGTGGAATGTACAAGAATCACAAGTTAAATCTCAAGAATAAACAAACATGATTTTATTGGCCTTGCTGGCCGCAAATGTTTGTTTGATTGGACTTTCCAAGAAGAGGGTTCCAAATGGGACCTGAATTTCTTAAAACATAAAAGTCAAACTTGTTTAATGTTTTCAGCAAACTGTGTAAAGAAGTGTAAAGAGCTCAAACTAAACCGCATGAAAAGGAAGATTTCTGGTAAATCCCTGTCATGTTTAAGGTGTATGGCCTCACTGAGATTTTCAGGAATAGGATATTCCCAACCACTCACACTGGAGGTGTCTGGAGATTTACAGGTGTACCACCTAGCTGAATTCCTCTTTTTGTTGTGTTTAATGAAACAAGCATTTATATTTCTGAATATTATTTTAAATCACTCGCTTGACCAATATGCATTGGTCATGGTCACAATATACAGTACATTACATGTATCTAATATACTGTTTATTAAAGGAACATCATTACACAACATATATCAAATAAAGATACAAGATGCAGACATAATATCATATACAGTATACAAAATATTCGCTGTTAACATATGCAATGTACAACTGTACAAATGTTGGGGAGCCTATGTGTAGATATAAATACAGGTGAATCGCATATTAATCTCGAGTGAATTGCATGAAATAAGTGAAATACACACTGTATTAAACATGAGTTTAATTATTGCACTTATGCTGTAGTTTTATAGTATACTAGAGAAATTGAAAATTGTGGAATATTCTTTTAAAGGGACAAAAAGCACTTTTACTTCACACTCAAACGGTCAGCTAAGCTTAGTCTCTCTCGATACTGTTACAACAGCAGACGCTAAACAAGATATTTTTCAAGTTTAATCTGGTAATTGTTGAAAGTGTTGGTTTTTGAGCACTACACTACGCTGCACTGAAGCTTTTATGAGGAACACTGATGATGAAGACTATGGTCCAGGCCAGTAAGATTAGAGGATTAGCGTACTTTGTACTGGTAAGTATTAGAATAGTTTTTTCCTCCCTTTGCCCTTTTTCTCCCCAAATTTGGAATGTCCAATTCCCAATGCGCTCTAAGTCTTCGTGGTGGCGTAGCGACTCAATCCGGGTGGCAGAGGACACTGCTAGTCTTCATACCCTGAAGAAATAAGACTGAAATTCATCCTTCTTGTCCACTGTGACGAAACTAGAAAGGAGCATCCAGTCAATGAAGAAGTGCTGTAATGTGTATGTACATGTAAATTTGTGGCAATAAATGTCAATATCTTTTTATGACGTAAATACAATGCATTTGTTTTGTTTTTTGTATTTAAAAAAATCTGAATATGCTTCAACTAATTATTTTATAATAATGAATGATTACGTCAAATTACATTTTTTTGTATGATTTTAATTGCTGAATAATAGTGTGAAGTTCAAGAACTCTGACGTGGGACAAGTTGTATAACAATTTCTAACGCAGATCAATTTGAATGCATTAAAAAAGTAATAGGCACCAGATGTACCCCTTCGTGGACAATGAAGAGTGAAAGAAAGTGCAAACGTGTGTGTGTGTGTGTGTGTGTGTGTGTGTGTGTGCGTGCGTGCGTGCGTGCGTGCGTGTGTGTGTGTAAGGACAAGGGATGCTAATAACTTACAGACTATGTGGATCGCCCCTCTCTGTAGCCTACCTCATGCTAACAGTTATTCCCAAGGGGGTGGGAGTCACCTGTCCATCAGCAGCAGAAATATGACCATGTATGTATTCAATTGTCTCATTTGCTCTGATGGCAGCCGCTCATTAGCTGTGTGATGGTGCTGAGCGATGACGCACTGGTCACTGAGGCCAGGCCACTGAGTTTACCGTGCATTAGCTCACAGCTCCCCTTTAATCTTTAATGAAAGGCCTGTCAGTTACCATAAACACATCAGTTAGCATAAATTAAAGCCTGACATTGAACAGCACTTAAGTCGTTACATTTCTGAACTTACTGTTCGATGTGCTGTGACTTACAAACATAGCTTCTTTATTCATCTGTGAAGATAAACTGCAATCAAAACAGACAATAGGAAATGTATTTATATTATATTTATATATATATTTTCTTCTGATTTCTTGGCTCAAGATGATTCGACTGTACGGAAGAGGATTAGGGCCAAGTAATAATAAAAAAATAAAACCATCTCGAGAATAAAGTCATTATAATGCGAGATTAAACTCGTTACATTTCGAGAAAAAAGTCGAAATACAATCTTGAGAATAAACTCATTAAATATCGAGATTAAAGTCATTATAATGCTAGATTAAACTCCTTAAATTTCGAGAAAAAAGTTGAAATACATTCTTGAGAATAAACTCATTAAATATCGAGAATAAAGTCATTATAATCAGATTAAACTCCTAAATTTCGAGAAAAGTCAAATATTCTGAGAATAAACTCATTAAATATCGAGAATAAAGTCATTATAATGCGAGATTAAACTCGTTAAATTTCGAGAAAAAAGTCAAAATACAATCTTGAGAATAAACTCATTATAATGTGAGATTAAACTCGTTAAATTTCGAGAAAAAAGTCGAAATACAATCTTGAGAATAAACTCATTAAATGTCGAGAATAAAGTCATTATAATGCGAGATAAAATTTAACGAGTTTTTTCTCGAAACACAACGACTTTATTCTCGATATTTAATGAGTTTACTCTCAAGATTGGATTTCGACTTTTTTCTCGAAATTTAACTACTTTAATCTCGCATTATAATGACTTTATTCTCGATATTTAATGAGTTTATTCAAACGTGTCATCACCATTAGGCCCTGAAATTACCTGCAAAATTTTGGCACAATGCCTCCTACTGGTCAGGAAATTACTATTTTGGCTTATAACTCTTGAAAACTATCTTGCATGATAACCATAATACCCAGATAGCACATCAGCAGTTTCAGAACAGTGCTATATACTGGACAAAAATTCTAATAACTAGTTATTTTTAGTTATTTTTAAAATAAATGGGGGTTTTTTATGATTGAAAATGTACTTTTTCTGACTCCCATACACTGTTCATCGGACTCTAACCAAAAACATGTCACAAAGCTTCTTTTGCTGCTCATGGTGCCTATAATTGGCTTGACCCCAGTATCACTGCTTGTAGCTATATTTATTATTATTATTATTACTATCATGTATTGTTTTTAGAACAGACTGTATATAACATGTTGTGCTTGATTTAAAGATTTTTTTATTTAATTCATTATGTTTGCCTTGTGCCTTTAAATTCCAAATTAAAACATCTAGCCGAATTATGGTAACGTTTTAAAATATAATACAATAAATCAATAAATCACTGTATTACTATAATAATAATAACTATTGTGAAAGTTCAAAGAAAAACATCTGGATGCACTATGGTATTTAAAAGAAATATTATACAGCAAATATACTAGATAACAGTAATGAGAATAACTATTATGGAAAATATCTTTATGCATTACAGTATTTATATTTAGAAATGTAATACAGAAACATATGGATGCATTATGGTAATGAGAATGTGAGTGAATCATTTGCTTAATAGTCATGAAATAATGTCACAAGTGCAACAAAAAGAAAAGAAAATGAATGGTACTAAAAAAATATTTTTCTTTCTGCAAAACATAATTTCTTCATTTTCTCTTAGTTTTGTGGTGAAATGTGACCTGGACATGTTTTCATGAAATTCACCCAATAAGCAATTTGAAAATAATTTGTCATTTAACAGACATTATCCAAAGTGACTTCCAGTACACTAATTGTTGCAATCACACTAAACGTTATTTGTTATTGTTTTGGTATTCTTAAATGAGTTACAGATGGACACTCAGAAGCAATTTCCACATCGCTCTTTCAGATCTCAGTGCATTACCATGATTGCAACACTTAATGAAGTCACAGTGTTTCCCATGGGTGACCACCTCCACTACAAATCCACACAAGGTCAAAGGTCAGTGTGAAAGTCACATCCATGTCTGTCTTAAAAGCCCAACTGTATCCTACAAGCGAGCTAATGGAAATCTGAAGTTTGTATAGGAGCCTGAGCCAATAAATATGTAACAATTTCATGTCAACTGTCGCTCATTTGTATTTATTGCAGTGTAATTGCCCCAGAGCTTTGACATGCAGTGATGAAGGCCAGAAATGAACATCACTGCTATTGCCCAAGCTGGTTCCTATGTAGTTCAGACAACTTTTCTCAATTTCTTTGTCTTGCAAAACACAGTCACAGCTAAACAAGCGTAAGAAACTAAGAACTACATTGGGAATCACGTTTGACAGATATCAAGAGTTGTTTGTTTGTGAAGACATGGAGAAGACTGTATTGCCTGTTCAGGTCTGCATATTGCATAACTACAAAAAAGTTAGCAACAGCGATAACAGTATCATTTGATCACACGACTTTCGAATTGTGAAAAAAATAAATGGCTGTGAGCAAAACCCCGCCATGTTCAATAAACGAGGTGCAGACGGTCCACTCGTTAGCGATGAGTGAAACGAAAAAGTCTCTCAGGAAGTGTATCAGCTGTTGGCCACATACGGCTACCACCGGAACTACCAACAGTGTAGGGAAAAGTTAAAAAAACGTAAAAGTGGAAGTGGTTCAACCAAATGGATTCTATCTAAACTGGCGAGCAATGGGAGGGAGAGTGCCCTGGACTGGCGTTGATCCACGATGGAGGATGGTATGTTTTGTTGTGTTAACTTTATATTCTGCTTGAAAACTTCACTTTATTTAGCTGACCAGCTACTGGAAGCTTGCTTCTAAAACAACCAGGCCAATTTAACTGTTACACTTGTATAAAATTACCATGCAACAACTGCTTTATGCAGCACAATGAGATAGGAGCTAACAGCTAGCAGTTGTGTTATTGTTTTGGTCAGTTAGTGTCGTGTTTAAGATGATGTCACGGTAGTAGAGGAGGCGCAACTATGACAATCAGCCTATAATCCCACCCACGTTGAGGTGACACTAAACTGCAGTGGAAATGCAAGCTCAGAAAAGTAAAGCGAGTAGAGTTGAGGCAAGTCGAACCGTAGTGTGCAGTGGAAAAGTGCCATTAGGCATGCTGCATGGAGGCATGAGGACTGCAGATGTGGCCAGGGAAATCAATTGCAATCTCTGTACTGTGAGACGCCTAAGGGTATGTTTACACGATAATGATTTACTAAAAACGGAAAAGTTATTCCTTTGCGTTTTTGAAGTTTTGCGTAGAGATGACAATGTAATCAAAACGATCACCGTTCACACGGATCTGCGAAACGACTAAAAACGTTGTATTATGCATGCCAGGCCAGTAGTTGGCATTGTCACTTTGTAAAGAAACACTACAAGCCTGCATACATAAGCATTCTTCCACAGAGTGGTGAATACAAACAATGAAGTTGGCGAAAGCATCAAGCAATTTTGTCTGTACAGACGATGGGGTTGCTTTATTATTAGTGACCCTGGACTATAAAGCACGCCAACTTTTTAAGGACTCCAACTGGTGATCTCATGTTGGTCTGTTTGCCCTGGAGGTAAGAACGAAGTTCTCAAAGTTCATGCCTATAGACTGAACACATAATACGTGTGTGCATGATGTCAACTCACATTTTTGTATGTTTACAATTACGGCATCATTTTCATAAAACGTTTTTCAAAAGTTTGCGTTTTCAGGACCCGAATCTCCGTTGTCGTGTAAACGTTAGCCAAAACGCATTAAAAGATTTTATTTGAAAATGTTGTCATGGAACTCACAATCCCTCCATCAGTGCTCAGACTGTCCGCAATAGGTGGAGAGAGGCTGGACTGAGGGCTTGTAGGCCTGTTGTAAGACAGGTCCTTGCCAGACATCACTGGCAACAATGTCACCTATGGGCACAAACCCACCTTCCCTGGACCAGACAAGACTAGCAAAAAGTGCTTTTCACTGACGAGTTATGGTTTTGTCTCATCAGAGGTGATAGTCGGACTCACGTTTATCATCAAAGGAATGAGCGTTACACCAAGGCCTGT
The DNA here is from genome assembly GCF_025860055.1 of Xyrauchen texanus. NCBI lineage: Eukaryota > Metazoa > Chordata > Actinopteri > Cypriniformes > Catostomidae > Xyrauchen > Xyrauchen texanus. Next base: position 22,878,478 of record NC_068323.1, on the reverse strand, counting down.
ACTCTGGAGTGGATCGATTTGGAGGCGGAGGGTCCGTCATGGTCTGGGGCGGTGTATCACAGCATCATCGGACTGAGCTTGTTGTCATTGCAAGCAATCTGAAAGCTGTGCATTACAGGGAAAACATCCTCCTCCCTCATGTGGTACCCTTCCTGCAGACTCATCCTGACATGATCCTCCAGCATGACAAAGCCACCAGTCATACTGCTCGTTCTGTGCGTGATATCCTGCGAGACAGGAATGTCAGTGTTCTGCTACAGCCAGAGAAGGGCCCAGATCTCAATCCCATTGAGCATGTCTGGGACCTGTTGGATCGGAAGGTGAGGGCTAGGGCCATTCCCCCCAGAAATGTCTTGGTGGAAGAGTGGAGTAACATCTCACAGCAAGAACTGGCAAATCTGGTGCAGTCCATGAAGAGGAGATGCACTGCAGTACTTAATGCAGCTGTGGCCACACCAGATACTGACTGTTACTTTTGGTTTTGACCCCCCCCGTTAGTCACATGTCTGTGAAACTTGTTCATTTCATGTCTTAGTTGTTAAATCTTTTTATGTTCATACAAATATTTACACATGTTAAGTTTGCTGAAAATAAAAGCAGTTGAAAGTGAGAGGATGTTTATTTTTCTGAAATCTAAAACATTTTGTCAAGAATTCACAAATGATATATATATTATATATATTTTATAAATAAAGATCCAGATTACACTAAAAAAAAAAACATTTGGCAGACACATTTATTCAAAACTTGCAGTGCATTCAGGCTATACATTTTATCAGTTTGTTGTGCGTACTTCCTGGGAAATGTACCCATTAACCCTTGGCATTATTATGCCATGCTCAACCAGTTACCAGCTTCAGGAACCATTCATCAAATTTGGAAGGTGTTGAGTTTCCTCCGCTTCCTGAGAATTGTAAAAGAACCTGAAAACCCTTCCCTAGCTATTTACATGATTTATTTTCTTTATTGTTTACAAGTAGCTTTGGAAGGAAAGTTTTTACATTACACAAATGCAATGTAAAAGTAAAAAAAAACAAAATAAAAACAATGATAATAAAAATAAATAAGCAACAATTTGCTTTAAAATATCTAAACATCTAAACAAGATACATTGTATTTAGCAGCAAAACTATTAGACTAAAGATTTGCTTTCAGAATTAGAACTGATTTTAGAATCTTTAGATTCAATGTTATTCTTATTATATACCATTTGCATTTTTTTCTTGCTTAAAGCATAAATCTAACCAAATTTAATGAGTTTTATTCTTAAAACAAGAAAAAAATGCACTAAAAATAAAGTAATTGAAGGTTTATTAGTGCAGATTCCACAAGTTTTATACAGCCATGTTTGGTTTCACCAGTTACCGGCCACTACAACCCAAAATGTTTATTGTAACCTGTTTAATTTCCTGCTTGCTTAATTAAACACTTGAATGGGATAACCAAAGTATTTAGCATCAATCAGACTACTGCTGCGGTGTGTGCATGTGTGTTAGCATGTACGCGTCACACTGTCTCCACCAGGATTTTCACGGGTCCAATTGGTCTTGTCCACAAATGCACAGAGTGACAGCTGGTAGGACGATTGCCAGCTCAGCTGCATAGTGTGGGACAGATAACTCTAGTGTTACAATAACTCTCCTGTTACATTCCCTGGTTACACACAATACCCCAACACAACGACTGATCACCATAAACAGGCTTCAGCTCTATTGGATAGCTTGTCATCTAATATCCATAAATTTTGTTATGAAGAACAGTGTTTAAGCCCACAAAACTGAAATCCTCCCCTTAATAAAAAGTACTGCCATGGTACCATAGTATAGTGATTGTATAAGATGGCAATCCCATGGTATCTTTTTATATACCATTGTTCTGAATGATTACCATGTAATAGTACACAGCAATCTCGAATATAATAATGTAAATAAACCTTGATAGAGCTAGAAGGACTTGAATCATCCTGATGGGTTTTATTGTGAGAATGACCTTACATGATCTATTACATATGCCATGGTATGAACATGACATTCAGAGGTACTTTAAAGAATGCCATTATACCATTGCATTATCAAGGTGCATATCCCCCCACCAAAAACCCCATGGTAATCAGTGACCTTTGATGTCAAAAAAACTGTTGTCGAGTAAGGTATTGCGCCTTATGGAAAATCAATGGGATTTCTAAGAAGTGGCGTGCCTGTGTTTCAGTTGCTCTCATTGGATGGCCTTGTCCTGATGGGCAATGTTCCAGGATGCCACTGTTGTGTATTTGTGCTGGCAGAGATCTTGTCACTGTTTAGCAAATAACAGCAGAGACAGGAAACCTTGAGATACCTTGATGACAATATACACCCACTCTGTCGCCACACATGTGATCTACGTGTCAAAATCTACTGTGCTCTTGGCACATTGTTACACATTGTAATGTGCGGTGTTTCTTTGATTATTAGCACTTTTGTCCATGGGACTCTCACTAGCTCATTTAATTTGTCTACTAGAAATGTCTAACAGTGGATATACTGTACATGCATTACAGGCTAATTCTGTCATTTTCGCTATTTTTCTGTACCAAGAAATGTCAGTCCAGTACATCACTCTGAAAGTCATGAACTTTTCCATCATATCTCAAATTATGGATTTTCTTTGATAATATTTGGTGGTCAAAATGACATTTTAACCATTTTTGAAACAAAATGGCAGACTCCTTGGCCTTACCACCCAGTCACATTACAAGCCGTAATGGTATTACGAGATGGTAAAATTGTAAGAAATGGCTCAAGTTGACTTTTACATCTTTTACTCCCATAGAGAAAATCTAATTAACCAAATGAATATTTTATTTTATTTATTTTCTCCCCCTAAGTTTTACGTCTGATGCAAACCTTAACCTAACCATGATTTAAATAAGAAAATCACTATTGTGTATAATGGAAGAAAGAAAACACTGGGGTTTTGAATGAGACGAGAGAAGGGAATTACAGGTTACTGACATAAATCAGTCTTTTGTATTGCATACATACATATACTTTCTTAAAATAAAGTGTTGGATGGGAGGGTAGCTAAAATTTGATGCCTGTATTTTATCAATTTGGAATTCTGTTTGTTGATTGGTTGGTCTCTATTGGAATAAAAGTCATACATTTTTATACGAACCAAGTCTTGCAATAACTTAATTTAATAACTAGCATTTTAAGCATCCTCAATTGACAATTAAATAAGGTGTTCACTTTTGCATATATTTGACAACATTACAACCTAAATTGTAAATGTCACAAAACAAAAATATTTAATTTTTACCTTGATTTTATTATTTTTGTATTGTTATCCTAGATAGACAAAATTTCAGAGAAATCCCAAAATTATTATTTAACTTTATTTTGTATTAAATTTAATTAAAAATAAGAAGAAGAAGAAAAAGAGTAAGAAAAAAATAACTTGATTCATAAGTAAAACAAGTTCATTTTATATTTTACCTTACCTCATTGGCAAATAGCTTTTTCTTATTTTAAACATAAATCATAATAAACTGTTAGATTTCTCTGAAAACAAGATTTAAAATCTTATCACATTTTGCTAATTTGTGTAACATTTTATTTTATTTTTTTAATTCACTGGAAAATAATAAAAAAATTATCTATAAGAAAGTGTTCACTCTTTGTTAATATTTTTATAGTTACAATTTATTTATTTATTTTAATAATGGATAAGTTTTATGAATTTTCATATTTTAAGATTGAAAGTCTGGGTTTGGTACAATGGTAAGTCAATACAATCTATGCATAAAACACATTTGAAAAGTAGTATAAATTAATTATAAAGTCTTTATAATATATCAAAGTTTTAATGTTTTAACCTTCATATAACAAACAAACAAGAGAAAAAAATGTATTCATTTGTCTTAATAAAAATAAAAATCGACTCCTGAGACATAAAAATTCCTGCTATTAAAGACACTCCATCGCTGAACAGACTCTTTTCTCAGCCCTGTTAACTGTAGACAGACCCTCAAAAATGACTTTCGCGCCCACCATTCTCATCGGTTTTTGCATCGATTTCATCGATGTCTTTTCATCAAGCCAGTGACATGCTAACATGCTCAGCCATTAGTTTGTCCTTTCCTGTGTGACATAAGCTAATAGGTATAAAAAAAAATCTGCCAATCAAAGAACATTTTAATTGATGTCAGTCTAAACAGCAGGTTATTGCCTCACTGTTAGCAGCTCTGTGTGATGTCCGGCCCGGTGAACCACCCCAGAGTGAACTTCTCACCCCCTCAGCAGAGTTCTTGGCTCTATTCCAGAGTGTTCTCTACCGTGGTATTCACTTACCCTGCAGCAAGCATCACTCACCAAGAGCTCTAAGATAGAAAGTATTCCAGGTATTTCCCTGACTGACAGGATTTAATAACATGTAAAAATAATTCTCTATTATTAAGGGTCTGCTAACCAATTTTTTGAGTGGTAACCCACGCCAAGGTAGTGGCTCCTTTGGCTTAGCTTTTTTAAAGCCCTGTCAGGACAGTGTAATGACCTGGTAAATATTCGCTCATATGGCCGATGCCTAACGGAGCATGCTGTGGCTCTGTCGCTTATGTTCTTTAGAGAAGCTGTTATAAAGGTGAAAAATATCGGGGACAATAACATTTAGCAGGGAAGAATGTAGCCAAGTGGAGAAATGTAATGTAATTTAACTCTAGTCATAAATTGGACGTGGCCCCTTTAGTTTTTTAGTTTTGCGACACCATCTTTCCTGATTTCTAACGGTCATTGTTAGACTCAATTCTCTCTGGTTGTTCAATGTTCCCTGAAATCAGTACAGGTTCAACTATAAGGGCTTCAGCGGCTGACACAGGGTTTTCAGGGTACACATTCTCTGTCTCTTTCAGACTTTGATATTTGACCTCTTCTAACACAACAAAATCTGAATCAGAATTCACAACCTCAACCTGCTCACAAAACTTGATTGTGGTGTTGAGGGAGAATGGGTTCCAGTCATCTCTGGCTCAGGAACAGAGTTAACACAAGGGTGCAAGTTAACTCTATAGACTCTCTTTATAGGACCACCCACAAGGGGCTCAACTGTATGTGTGTTACCCAGCACATCTATGACCCTGTATACAGTAGGACCCCATGAAACCTGTATTGTGTTCCTACCCAAAGATATGCAAGTATACCAGCTGACCCACATCAATCACAGGGCAATTGTCATTCAAAGGGGCAAGTCGCTCAGCAGCCTTCTGTTCGGCGTATTCCCTGGCTTTTTCATGAGCATCTCTTAATCTGTCTTGGTTAATCACTAACCAATCATGTTTTCTGTCCACAGTTTGCTCTTGACCTAGCAGTGCATCTACTGGAAGATGCGTGTTGACTCCAAATAGCAAGGAATGTGGTGAGTATCCAGTGGTGGTGTTACATTATAAGTATAAACCAACTCAGAAAGGTGTTCAGGCCAACACTTTTTCTTTTCAGGGGTAAGTGTACATAATAGATCATAATAGATTCTGTTAAAGCGCTTGCACTAAGCGTTACCCTTAGGCCGATGTGGTGCGGGTTTTCTTTACACCATACATTTTTCACAGCTCAACGTTCACGTCAATTTCAAACTTTCTGCTCTGATCAGAATGCAGTTTTACAGGCACACCATACTTCATGAACCACTCTTTCAGAAGGATCTTGTCAATGGTATCAGCCCTCTGATATTTGGTTGGAAACACCTGTGTGAAATTTGTGAAGACATCATTCACAATTCAAATGTTCTCACGACCATCAGACGCAGGTTTAAGCAAAGTAAAACCTACTGCCACTGCTTAAAGGGGACTTGAAGCCAGAAATGGCTTCATAGGAGGATGTATACTTGGCTGTGGCATCTTGGTTCAAATATAACCTTGCCAACCCAGAAGCATCGTTGCCTCAACAGGTTTAGCTTGCACTCAATGCCCTGATGTCTTATTCATTGACACACTTTCAAGGACAGCTGTTGTCATTCACCACAATGTTCATCATTCACAATGTGATAAAGCAAGCCATCCAGCTCTCTAACACAATTCCACTGCTTTATCAGTGACAGTACAGACTTTGATTTCTCATGAGTGGTGGGCTTTTGTTTACGTTCCCAAAAGGTTCTGAAAGAATGAAGAGTGAGATCTTTCAATATAAAATCCTTCAGTTCAGCTGTTTTAAAACTCGGCAGAATAGGCGTACTTCCTTGAGGGTGACTGCCTTCCTCTGCGCCACACTCTAAAGCACAAATCTGTCTTTCCCTACAGCTCTTTTCAAGTCAAGTTTTAAGTCAGGCTCTAAGGCTGTTACTTTGTTTATTATATTGCAGATGGCAATACAGTCATCATATTCTGCATCCTCAGGAGTGGCAGGCTCCCCTGCTAATGGCTGCCTAAAGAGGGCATCAGCAGCTGCATTATGCAGTCCTGGGCAGTATTTCACCTCAAATCAACTCAACCACAAACTTGAAACCCAGCAGATACCACATCATTTTTCAGAGATAGCCCACTTAAGGGCCAGAAGCTCAAGCTTCATGCTACTGTCATTTCTGCAATTTATTTCTGCTTTATGAAGTCTCCTAGTGGCATAAGCTATGACTCTCCTACACTGACCCTGCTGCTGGTATAAGACAGCACCCAGGCCTTCACTGCTTGCATCAGTCGCCAATGGGAAAGGCAGAATTAAATCTTCATATCCTAACACAGTAGCAGAAGTAAGCTTCTCCTTCAGCAGCTCAAACACTGATTGGCAAATTGATGACCACAAAGCTCAAAACTCTCTCTTTGTGGTGCCAGACTGCTTGATACACAGGTTCACTAAATCATGGAGGGGGCCAGCATTTTTAGAAAAACCTTCAATTAACTTTCTGTTGTAACTACAGAACCCTAAGAAAAAGTCATTAATTGTTTGACTGCTTCAACTTTAGTGTACCTGGATCAGTACCAATACTTCGAGCTGAGATTTGATGACCGAAGAAAGTTACATCTTGCTGCAAGAAATTACACTTTTCATGCTTAACTTTGAGACCTGTTTATTTTATTCTGTTAAAGACTACTTCCAGTCTCTGCAAGTGCTCTGGGAAAGTGAACAAGGTACACTAGCATGACCTGAAAAATTAGATCACCCATGGAAGCCTGCATACGATGTTGAAGGTCCATTGCAAACCCCAAAGGGCATTCGAGAATACTCAGAGATCCCAAATGTAGTCAGAAATGCTATATTATATCTGTCTTGCTCGTGGATGGTGACATGATGATATCCACTTGCTAAATCAATGGAAGAAAATAACTTTGGTCATTGTAACGTGTCTCGATTAGTCTTTGAGTTCAGCTTCCTGTAATAGACACAAAGCCTGAGACTGCCATCAGTTTTCCTAACAAGCATGATAGGTGAAGCATAAGCACTAGTGCTTTCTTGGATTACTCCTTTCTTAAGGAGTTTGGTGATATGTTCACCCCTACAAAATTCTCTGAAATCTCACCTCACATGTCTCATTGGACTTCACACTCGACATGAGACAGAGTACCAAGTATGGTTCTGGCCTGAAACCAGATATCTACTGGGGAGAGTTTCACAGCCTGTACAGGAAACAACAGTTTATCTAAAGACACAAGAGAGGGAACAAGAATAAGAGTAAAGGTGTGTTGGCTGGTTCTAACAGGAAGTCCTGTGAACCATCATCTAACATTCTTTGGTCCCTTGACCATTATCGTTGTAATTGATGAAGCTACTCTGACTATTTTATACTCAGACTCAGATGTTGGCTAAGCCTATGGACTGCTCTCGCACTGCCTGGCTCACAGCAAGTGAGGGTACAAGTTTCCCTGCTGCACTGACAATTTACCTTTCTTTTTGGCAGTCTGTTTGTTTTTCTTCACTCTTAGCTATGTGTCCTACACATTACACCGGTAACATATCATCTGTAAACCTTGGCTTCATCATGGGCTTAGAATGAGCCACAGGTTCTGACTTAGTGCACTTCTAAGTGAGTTTCTCGACAGCTTGTGTTAGCTCTCCTATAGTTTTCCTTGTTCTGCTATAATGTTTTTAGAGAGTAGCAGGGTTTTTCTCAGATATACCAACATCAGTGCACTAAGCTTCTGCTATCTCATACACAATACTTCTGTTGCTGTCTAATTTTGTGACACAAGATTTTGGATCTTCTAGAGACCACATAAAGGCTTAATCTCACGCTTCAATTTGTGTTAACGAAGCTCCCTTCTAAGGCCTGTGTCCGTGCTTAATTAGTTTCATAACAATATGGTACTTTTCCCCTCAATGAATTGATCTCAGATTGTCAGTTCACATTTGATATAGCATTTGAAGATTCTTTCAAAATAGAACTCAGAATTTGAGACAGCATGAGAGTAAGCACGAACATCCTCACCTTCCATTTGTTTATGGCTATAGAGCGTTCGTAATAACATGGACACACTGACATTCTCGAAAAGCTTCTCTAAGGTACACAAAGAGGTCACATAGTCACTTTGGTTCATTTTCCAACCCCAATTTAAGAGGGAGAATATGAGGACTAACTGGTCCTCTGTGGCCTGATTTCTAGCATGTAGTACCCTGCCACCTTCATCAATTAACTTATCAATTTGCCTCCCATCTTTGCTTAAATCACCACTGAATGGTTGTATGTGATGCTCTCTTGGCACATATACATAAGACCTGGTTGGCTCTCTACTCAAATTAGTGATAGCTGCGATTGTCTTGTCATGCTTTCTGTTGAGTTCATGAATCTGTCCCTGAACATCATGCACACTTCTACCTGCACAATGTTCATCATCGGTGTTTTGCAATACTGGACTATCATCATCAGATTGTGACATTTTGAAACGATCAAATTATCTCAGTTTGACTTTTTTGAAAATTATGTTATGTAACAAAAAGTCTCTTAATCAGTCCGTAAAGTTGAAACCAAAGGATATATTGTAGAATGTCTGAATAATATACTTATTTTCTTCCTTGGAGAAAGTCACTGGATAAGTGATCCATGATAGGTATAGGTACCTGAACAGTACCCCCGTGGAATCAGCAGTTCTCAGGTGCCCTCTCTCTCACATACAGCAGTCTTGTCACCTCGCCATGTCACTTCTGGCCAACGACTGTTCACTGGACCACTGAAGACAGCCTCCACTCTGTGTCCTACAGGCACAGATACCACACTCCTTGTAGTGGTCGATAGGGCTGTATATAAAGAAAAATAATGGTGATGAATTTCAGCATAGTGAAACACAGCAGAATGAAAAAAATGTAATGAAATACGGAAAATGGAATACAGTAGCGGGTAATAACCAAATGAAAGGAAAAACAGGGCATTAGCTTACCCATATACATTTAACATATACGTAACACGTGCTTAAATCACTAAAAGCATTTTATGAATTTTTAAGCAGGCTTTAAGGACATGTAACAGTTTAAAACAATACAATTCTCATTACACGTGTTCATTTAATTGTAAAACACTCTGGGCTATAAATCATTAAATTATATTTGATTAATACTAAATTTACATTCCCAGTCATCGCATGTGCACAAAACGTGGTCAAACTCCACACGTGCAATCCATAAGCATCCTTTAAAAATAACCCATAACAAACACTCAATTTTAACACATGACCCTTCTGAACACACAAGTAATGCAATTTATAAGCATTTTGTGAAAAATTTGATATTTACCCAAAGAATTCTCAAACGATGAACAAAATTGGGAGCTCTCTTGACAACGTATGTTCTCACGTTTCTAACACAAGTGAGTGCTGGAAAGTAGGTGTCGCAAAACTCGCAGGCGCAAAGCACGATCTGGCATCCATGACTGGCGTGATTTTTAAGGGCTTCAGAGATCATCACTCCTAGTCGGAGTTTCCAGGAATGTAAAGATGTTATCTATACAATGCATGCAAATCAAGCCACATATACATGTACTGTAATTAATCCAAACTGACTTCAAACTTATTTTTCTGTCTGCTCATATGAATGTAACACATCATTAGAAAGTGTGGGTGCTTTGTAGCCTATGTAATAATTATCAAGAATATGATTTTTGCCCTAATATCAATGGTCTTACTAGAAAAAACATTGCATGTAAAATGGCTAGAAATAGCATTTTAGCTTAGCGTAACGCTGATAGTTTACACAAGGTTTATTTCTCTTTCTTCTGCTCCAAACTGATTTCAAACTTATTTTTCTGTCTGCTCGTATGAATGTAACACATCATAAGAAAGTGTGGGTGTGCAAATTGATTAAATATGTCATTTTCTTTGTAGCCTATGTAATAATCTTTGGTGTCCCCAGAATGTGTCTATGAAGTTTCAGCTCAAAATACCCTACAGATAATTTATTATACCATGTTGAAAATGCCAATTTTGGGGTGGGAATAAAAACGAGCTGTTTATGTATTTGTGTCTTTAAATGCACATGAGCTGGTGCTCCCCGCCCAAAACCAGAATAGGGCGCAGTTTCTGCTTCGAATAACTAGACATCATAAGCAATATGACTGACAGTGAAAATAGTGGTGTTCAGCTCTATATGTTTGAGTCAGACACTGATTCCGTCAGAAGTAACAACTTTGAGAATGAACCAGGAAGTTTCCGAATGGTTATTTGATACATTTATTTATTTGTTGAAGAGTTTTTTCAACAGTTTTGCAATGATGGATGAGCAACACACACTCACAAATACTGTTACAATGTTCGCTATGCATTATAACGAAACAACACACACAAACAAACATGTCTAGATGTGCTACGCTGCTGCTTCTGCTACAGAGCAAGTACAGAGAATTGCTACTGCTAGAATATACACATACATACTGAGTAAATATGTGTACATATTGCTGCTGCACAGTTAGACAAAATGCAAGACATGCTGCATCGAGCATGTATGGCATACTGCTGCACAAACAGACATTACAAACAAACCCTAGTTTACAGATCTAGACCAATGGAACTGGGGTGGAGGTGGGTTTCAGAGAAAAACTCACCACGTGCTACAGTGAAACCAGCTGAACTGCAAAACTGAACAATTTAAAAGTTAGACAAAGAAAGAGACACAAGTTGATTGGCTACCCGATTATGTGTCAAAGGACCAATCAACTTACACCATGTGAGCTGACTGGTCATAAGCATCAAGAGACCATGCGTTACAATGATTTTGCCACAGGTAAGCAGTGTTTTAGTGTAAATTCCCCTTATCTGTGGTAAAATTACTGTAATGCATGGTCTCGGGTGTATTATTGCTTTTATAAAATGGCAGCATGAGCAATATGTTTAGACATCAATTAATTTACATATATTTATAATAAAAATCTGAATAAAAAATGATTCCAAGTAGTATAGTTAATTATCATAACTGTAGGCTGATTGAGGTTGCCAAGTAACATAGCAACCTGTCGCATTTATGCTGCATTTACATTGTATCGGAATTACTGTAATTATGAAATGGCAACTTGAAGATTCCATTTTATAGCTGTTCACGTCCTGAGACCTTGGAATATATTAATTTCTATGGCAACAATCATTACTAAATCAAAACAGCTCTGTTGTTGATAACAAAATCAATCGACCGATTAATTCATTAATTCACCTCTATATATATATTTATTTTTTATTTATTTATTCATTTATTTTATGTTTCTATCACAAACGATTTCCGAGTTAAATTAATTTAAAGGACGGCCGTAATAAAACCTTGTTTTTGAGAAAAACAGCCACTAAAGATTCTAAACTATTCTCATACAATGTTGAACAAAATTGGAAGATTTATTCAAGTGTTTAATTATTTAGAAATAATTAACAGTTTAAGTCCTCACAGACCACCATTGTTATGCACATGAATGCAATAGCGAAACATACATGTTAAAATTATTTTCTTTACTAATAAGCAGGATTCAAGCAGTCCACAGATGCGTTTTTTTTTTTCTTCTTCTTTTTTTTTTTCACTTCTGTTCACAGTGGCACAGGGAAATGAATGGTTAAGAAAAATCCTCTGAAAAAGCAGCTTTGAACTAAAGTGAAAAGCTCATTTGGTATTTTGGAATTATGTAAGATTCGCTAGATGTCACGGAAACACTGTTACCGAGCAAAGCAACAATTACAACTTAAATTCAAGTCTGTTCCCCATGTAATTGTCATTGTTGACAGCCTCAGTCCTTATTTATATTCATTATATGGAAAATAGTGGCCTGCATATTCTTTGAAAAATTCACCATTTACATTCAGCAGAAGAAAGTCATACAGAGTAAATAATGAAAGAAATAAACTTTTTAGATATACTATTCATTTAAATAAAGTATACTGATTTAAATGAATAATCATGATTTTCCTGTAAAAAATATAAAAACAAATCCTTAAAACAAGATCAATTAGATTTATCTTGTTTTAGAAACAACACTGCATAAGATATTTGGGTTTTTCAAAGAATGTATTTTTAACATGTGTATTTTGTCTTACTGTTCTGGCAGAGTTTTTATAGTCAAAACAAGAGAAAAAAATCGACCAGTGCTGAAGAAGTTATCCAAAGTATTTAGAATACGTTACTGACCTTGAGTAATCTAATGGAATACGTTACAAATTAAATTTTACAGAATGTATTCTGTAATCTGTCGTAGAATACATTTCAAATGTAACCCTCCCAAGCCTGGTAACTTGAAACTAATTAAGTAGGGGCAAAGCATGTCAACCCAGGTGTTTGAAGTTCCACACCAAGAGTCAACACTTGGAATCATGCTGTTAATATGGCATGTAATTCAATGTGAAGCTAGCATTAGCCAACAACAGAGGCATTACCAAGATGTCTAAGAATGTGTGGCAAGCAGCGATCGCAGCCGAAGATAAGGTCACATCTGTTTTGCTACCTCCAGCGGGCCTATAACAAGAACCAGACAAGTCCCATCGCTTGGGTTCCGAGACCTAGCTTGGATTAGGACCAGCGTCAGGCAACACTAGTTATTATTGTAGATTGTAAGAGCTGAATAAGGTCCCTTTCTTCTGCTCTATATTTTCCTGGCAGGATTAAGGGGCGAGCATGTGTTTCTCAGGCTACTATCAGAACATCTTTCTCGGTTCGTCACAACTCGGTCCTTCCATCTCCCTCAAGACAAAGTTCTGTGACATCTTCTTTAGGTTTAATGCTAATTTAATTAGATGTGCCAGTATGAAGGACATTTTTTTTTGTTCTACACGCTTTTTGTAGTGGACAAAATTAATGGGTAAAGTGGGTGCAGAATAATAGGGTTGAGGACTGAACTGCCCTCAACCATATATATACATCCCTTCAAAAAAAGGCTACTTACTGTATAACTATTATTATCATCATTATCATCATCATCATCATTATCATCATCATCTTTCTATTTTCTTTTTAATTACTAAAATAATTAATTGACACATCCAATATTAACCAGTGATTGAAGATTTTCTTTTGCACATGACTTGAGAGTGCAATGAGGTAAGCAGATTATCTGGATCCTAGAGTATGTTACACAATTTTGTTTTTTATGTCTTATGCATCTGCGATGGACTGGCGACCTGTCCAGGGTGTCCCCCGCCTTTCGCCCAATGTTAGCTGGGATAGGCTCCAGCCCCCCGCGACCCTGTACACAGGATAAGCGGTTGACGATGGATGGATGGATGGATGGATGGATGTCTTATGCATCTTCTTTTATTTGGACTCAGGTTTCGGCCTTGACTCAGACTTGACCCTCTCTGGTCTCTGCCTTGACTCTGACTTGACCCTCTGTTGTTTTTGTCTTGTCTCAGACTTGACACTTTCTAGTCTTGGTATTGTCTCATACATGATGCTCTCTGGTCTCAGTTTTGACTTGGACTCAACGCCCTCTGGTCTCAGTCTTTTCTCAGACTCCATGCTCTCTGGTCTCAGTCTTGTCTCTGACTTGACCCTCTCAGGTCTCAGTCTTGACTTGGACTCAACACTCTCTGGTCTCAGTCTTGACTCTGACTCAACCCTGTCTGTTCTCAGTCTTGACTCAGACTTGAACTTTTCTGGTCTTGGTATTGACACAGACTTGACCATCTTTGGTTTCAGCTTTGACTCAGACCTGTCCCTCTCAGGTCTCAATCTTGGCTCAGACACAACACTCTCTGGTCTCGGTCTTGACTCGGACTTGACCCTTTTTGGTCTCGCTCTTGAGTCAGATTTCACCTTCTCTGGTCTCGCTCTTGACTCGGACTTGACCCTCTCTGATTTTGGTCTTGATTTGGACTGGACCCTCTCTGTTCTCATTCTTGTCTCCGACTAAACCTTCTCTGGTCTCGGCATGGACTCTGGTTTGAACCTGGTCTTGACTACAACACTACCTATCAGAACAGATCTGCAATCCATTTTTGGGTCACGACCCACTAGTTAAGAACCACTGATCTAGACAATGCTCACATATCATCAATCACATCAAATATTTTGACATTTTCAAGGAAGTCTTTTCCCTCTCAAAAGTCTCTCAGAAGGTGACAGCCTGTTTTCACTTTAAAAAGTCGAGATTTGCACGCTGCGTTTCTTATCTGATAGCGGGCATACAATGAAAATTCACTTTAGAATGTCCACGGGGTTCATTATGCAATTGTGCAGGTGTCTAGCTGTTTCCTTAGACCACCTTCCGCTCTTAGCTACGATATTACAAACTATAAATACAGCAGATCATGTCTGGTGATAAGTCAGAACCCCATGTGTGCAATAGCAAAATAAATACAATGCCATCTCGATGGTCAATCAAAATCCTTTAAAAATACAAAAGCAGGGGGCCTGCTGACAAGATGTATTAACTGGGACATGTTAAAAATGACAGCTAATCAGCCACCAGTCTTCTGTATCTTTGTGACCTTGCTTTAGGAAAAGATCAAACTGCCGCCACGTCATCCCAACCTAACCACGCTTCCAGACTTATGTCAGATTTAACAAACCGCATGGGCCATCAGTCTTTAAATATTACTCATTAACTTGGACAAGGGACTTATGTTGGCTTGGCTTGAATGCAAGATCCTTTTGTTTTTAGTCACAAGTGTATAGGTTGGTCGTAAAGCATGGAGGTCTGTGTTTTGTACCAGAAATTACAAGCTTTCTTGAAATGTTCAGCTGTGTGCAGGTTTGTCTAAGTTGGGATCCAAAATGTGGATCTGTACTCAATTAGTCAGCTCATAAGCATAGGCCTAGTGTTATAGACTGAAAGCAAGGTGATGGGGAAGAAAGGAGTCAACAGGGGGGACTGTTTTTGGAGACAACCTAGCTAAGGAAGCTTAAATAGTCTTATTTGAATGTGCTACGAAAAAAAGGTATTTATTGTAACGAAATGGATGCCCTACTATATTTTGGAAAGATGATTTTTAAAGTACATTTATGTAAGATTCTAGTCATTCTATCAGACATTATGTTTTTAAGTGAAAATAAATTCCATTGTGCCATGTCAACCTAAATGAATAAAAATCAGTTATCAAGGATTCATTCAAGTGTTAACAATATGACTTTCCCATAAATAGTAGACAAAATGAAATATCCAAGGTTTCACTTTTTTTTTTTCTTCTTTCTTTCTTTCTTTCTGGCTATTTTATGTGATTTGTGAATATGTTACATTTGATGAATCTAGCATAATAAAAAATTACAGACTGAACTTTTTGAACTCAAATGAAGTACAAAGTGGGTATATTCAAACAAAGTATGAATATTTTGTTACTGTATTTAAGCTCATATATATATTTTTTTAAATTTGTATTTATTTTTTAGACTGAACACCGAATTAAATCCACATCTGCAAATGTAAACTGCATGTGCCGCCTTGATGGAGATATCCAATATGCAAACAAATCCTTTGAGTAAAATATTTTTATTAATTCGATTCAAATCTGTAAAATTGGTACCCTGGAGAGGATATGTTATGTGTCCACACAGGAACTGACGAGAAAAGACTGTTCATGTAAGTTTTAATCTGTGTTTCTGGCTATAAATTAATTTGGTACATTTTGGGGCTTAAATATTAAAAATGTGAAATTCTGATGAAGGTATGTGCCTCAACATTTGTTTCAAGTCTCACACCTTTCCTGCATGGAGAATTATTTTTATTTGTAATATTTAACAATTTGCAAGTGAGTGAATGCGTGTGAATCAATAATGACCAGTTGTGCCATTTACTTTTTTTTTCTTAATGAGCTACTCTAATATTTCAATTTCATAATAAGTATCTTAACTTGTACTTGTATGACAACTGGTGTCCAAAAGTCTTACACCCATAGTGAAAGTGCTTTAAATTATTATTATAATTTTTTTTTTTTCACATCAATCTACACTCATATTTTTGATAACTTTGCAAATTTATTAAAAAGAAAAATTTAAATATCACATTGACATAAGTATTCAGACCCTTTGCTATGACACTTGAAATAGCAAAGGGAAATATCAGTTTCTCTGGATCATCTTTGTGATGTTTCTACACTGTGATTGGAGTCCACCTGTGGCAAATTCCATTGATTGAACATGATTTTCAAAGGCACACGCCTGTCTATATAAGGTCTCACAGCTGAAAATGCATATCAGAGCAAAAATCAAGCCATGAACCAAGTCAAAGGAACTGACTGCACAGCTCAGAGACAGGATTGTGTCGAGGCGATTATGGGGAAGGCTGCACAATGTTTTTGGCTGCATTGAAGGTTCCCAAGAGCTCAATGGTCTCCATAATTCTTAAATGGAAGAAGTTTGGAACAACCAGGACTCATCCTAGAGCTGGCTGCCTGGCCAAAATGAGAAATCGGGGGAGAAGGGCCTTGGTAAGTGAGGTGACCAAGAACCCGATGCACTCTCTGGTTGAGCTCCAGAGATCATGTGTGGAGATAAGAGAAACTTGCAGAAAGACAACATCACTGCAACATTCCACCGATCTGGGCGTATGGCAGAGTGGCCAGACAGAAGCCTCTCCTCAGTGCAAGACACATGAAAGCCCGCTTGGAATTTGCAAAAAAATCACCTAAAGACTCTTAGACTGTGAGAAACAAGATTCTCTGGTCTGATGAAACAAAGATTGAACTGTTTGCCTCAATTCCAAGCGTCATGTCTGGAGGAAACCAAGCACCGCTCATTACCTGCGCAATACCATCCCAACGTTGAAGCATGGTGGTGGTTGCATCATGCTGTGGGTGTGTTATTCAGCGTCAGGGACTGGGGGACTGGTCAGGGTTGAAGTAAAGCTGAACACAGCAAAATACAGAGATATCCTTAATGAAAACCTGGTCCAGAGCGCTCAGGACCTCAGAATGGGCTGAAAGTTCACCTTCCAACAGGACAATTAACCTAAGCACACAGCCAAGACAATGGAAGAGTGGCTTAGGGACAACTCTGTGAATGTCCTTGAGTGGCACAACCAGAGCCCGGACTTTAACCCAATCGAACATCTCTGAAGAGACCTGAAAATGGATGTCCACCGATGGTCCCCATCCAACCTGACAGAGCTTGAGAGGATCTGTAGTGAAGAATGGCAGAAAATCCCCAAATCCAGGTGTGCAAAACTTGTAGCATCATATCTAAAAAGAATTTAGGCTGTTATTTCTGCCAAAGGTGCTTCAACTAAGTACTGAGTTAAGGGTCTGAATATTTATGTCAATGTGAGAATGTTTCAAAGAGAATCTTGTGTGACAAAAGTTAACTTTAACAAATTTGCAAATTTGCTTACATTTGATTAGTGACCAAAACTTATACATACATTTAAATGACAACAATCTCTCATTTTCAATGTGTTCCCCACTCAATAACTTTAAATGTGATTGATGAAGTCTACTTCCATCATCACATTACATAATATCTGATTACAATATATCTTAAAAATAATAAATTTAGAATGAATATGATTTTGCATGCCAAACCCATAACAGAAGATCATTTTCTTTATGTAAAACCATTTTTTTTTTTTTTTTTTGGAGGGGTGGGAGTGAAATGTGACCTGGACGGGCCTAGATAGCTCAGCAAGTATTGATGCTGACTACTACCTCTGGAGTTATGAGTTTGAATCCAGGGCATGCTGAGTGACTCCAGCCAGGTCTCCTAAAGTGGTGGCTCAGCGGTTAAGGCTCTGGGTTACTGACCAAAAGATTGGGGGTTCAAGCCCCAGCACCGCCAAGGTACCGCTGTTGGGCCCTTGAGCAAGGCCCTTGACCCTATCTGCTCCAGGGGTGCTGTTTCATGGCTGACCCTGCGCTCTGACCCCAGCTAGTTGGGATATGCAAAAACAACTGCATTTCATTGGCTCTGTACCTGTACTGTGCACAATGACAATAAAGTTGAATCTGTTTGGCCCGGTTGTTAGGGAGGGTAGAGTCACATGGGGTAACTGCGACATGGTTGCGATTAAGTGGTTCTGGCTCTCAATGGGGCGTGTGGTAAGTTGTAGCATGAGCCTCCACATGCTGTGAGTCTCTGTGGTGTCATGCACAACAAGCCACGTGATAAAATGCTCAGATTGGCGGTCTCAGAAGCAAAGGCAACCGAGACCGTCCTCCGCCACCCGGATTGAGTAAACACGCCACAACGAGGACCTAGTAAGTAGTGGTAATTGGGCATTCCAAATTTGGGGAGAAAAGGGGATAAACAAAAATAAAAAAAGTGACCTGGACATGTCTTCTGTGTGATTTACCCTTTACACCACATTCATTTCTGAAGGCCACGGTTACAGGCAAATGCTGGCTCCATAATGAGTCCATGGCCTTTTGGAAGTTGAACCGGTCTGAAAATTCACCTGGAGAAATTCGGACAGAAGCGGGTGAATCGTTCTTTCAACAAAAACACACAGAATTGATTCTCCAGCCAATGTCATGCTTCAGTAGTCAAGAGAATCCAGCTCATATCCAGCACAGGTGGATTGTCGACAGATCCTCAAACCAATCTTCAATCAATCTCTTACAAGATTATATAGCACAGCACTGTTTTATAGATATTGACTAAAATGTACACTGTGACCATCTGTCTTTTATTTTAGAGTTTAGAGGCCATCAATGGTAATATAAAGATTGTTCATTTTCTCTGTTACTCAGTATACACCTAATATATATATATATATATATATATATATATATATATATATATATATATATATATATATATCGTGTTACAAATGTAATTCAGTTGTAACTATGAATTTCTTTTTATTACTGATAATTCAATTCAGATATGTCCAGATCATATTCAGAGAAGGGATTTCTGTATTTCTCTTTACAAATTCTGTCCGCTTGTGCTCGAGTTTCGTCTACTGTTTTAAATTCATGGGCTGATGTGTGCAGCACACCGGCTCTTCCCCAGAAGTGAAAACCTGCCTGGCATTTCCTTGAGAGGTTACTTATTTATGAATTTCATTTCCACGCTTTATGAATGCTTCAGACACTTTAAGGAGGAGAAACTCTAAATAGCCTTAGCAATGTTAATAATAGCCTGAAAGCAATATTAACTCAAGAGTCAATTATTTGAATGAGATCAGATAAAATGCCATTTTATATGAGATTTACTTTTTTTATCAAATATAATTTGATGAAATTCACACACTGAAATATGTAGCTTAATAGGGCAGCAGGAAAAATGAATTAATAGGTTGGCATGCTAGATTATATGTATGTTATGCTGTATTTTATTTTCTGAATGTACAATACAACATGTGCTGTCTGCCTTAAACAGTATGCAAATACTTTTTTAATGAAAAATAAATTAATATGAATGTACATTTAATTTTGACGATAGAAATAAACTAGAATGTTTTGTGTGTATTATCCATTTGTAAATCGCTACTCTTTGTATTGAAATGATACTCCCTTACAGCGCACTATCCTTTTAAATAAAATTAATTACTTTACCTGAATGTATTTGTTTTTATAGTACTTTTAGGATGTCAAATACACTTCACGTACACATTTAATACACTTAAGTGTACTTTTTTTCACAGTGGTATTATAGGCGACAATCCAGTTTGGGTGCTGAATTGAATGGAAATGTTTGTGGTAATCAACATTATGCCACAAATCCTGACAATAGTGCAGTAGATATGTTATCTTAAGCACCTGAAACTTGATAACACTTTTTTATTATTATTATTAATAATAATAATAATAATAATAAACTAAATTAATTATTACAATTTATTATTATGAAAAATTTTAAATGCTCTTGCAACATTATTGCATGTTTTAACCTGATAAATATTATAACCTATATAAAATAATACATATTATAACCTATATAAACTTCTATTCACAGTTTCTTGTTTTTGCAGAAACATGATATAACACAACATTTATAACACAAAATGTAATAACATACACTGGGTTTTAGCCATAGATTTGCATAGAATTCTATTGTTTTTTGTATATATATATATATATATATATATATATATATATATATATATATATACACTACCGCTCAATTTGGGTTCATGATTGAAATGTTTCCCGTGATCTTAAAAATCTTTTGATCTGAAGGCGTATGCTTAAATGTTTGAAATTAGATTTGTAGACAAAAATAGAAGTGTGACACCATATTAATTTATTTCATTACAAAACAAACATTTTATTGAAAAAAAAAACTTGGACCGAATAGTTAAGAAAAACAGCAAATAAGTGCCCAACATATAGATGGGAACTCCTTCAATACTGTTTAAAAAGTTGGTTGAGAAAATTACATTTCTGCAAAATCTTGGCAAATTCTGGCCACATTGAAGATGCTAAAATATAACACAGTTTTTATTTATTTGAGATTTTTTTTCAAAGCAGCATAATTCTCAAATTTCTATTTCTATTATTCCATAGTTGTGAGGACTTTACTATTATTCTAAAATGTGGAATAAAATAAATAAAATAAAGAATGAGTAAGTGACCCTAAACTTTTGAATGGTAGTGTGTGTATATATATATAACACTACACCTAAAGTAAAATCTTATTTATTTTATTAATGAATAATTTTTCCAAATGAGGATGTCCACAGATCTTCCCAGAGGGAGGTTTTGTGTTTATTTTGCTTCTGTAGATAAATTTGTCCCCAAAGTATAGCCAAGTAAGCACACACACACACACACACACACACACACACACACACACACACACACACACGTGTTTTTATCCCACAGCTTGCTCCGATTACTCATGCTTAGTGCATCTTCAAAATGGACATGCTATCGGTTTCTGACACACTGCCATGTACAACTGACCCGCAGCATAAATGTGGACAGATGCAAGGCATGATGCTTAATAGTGCGCATTCGGAACAGGAAGTTTGAGCCTGTTTTTAGAAATATAGGCCATGCATTCAGCGCTAGTTTCATTGTCTGAGTATTGTATAATATAAGCCTGCAGTGCATCAGACAATGGAAATGGACAAAAATCGTATGATTTGGCATTTGGCATGGTTAATCTATGATCCCTAGTTCAGTCATCCGTTAAGATCATTAAGTTTGGTGGCTTAAGTATTGTCCCAGATATCCTGTTTATCTGTTTACATATCATACACTAAGCATTCACATAAAAGATAGACTATTCCCAAATCCAGCCAATGACGACAGGCTATGGGAAAACAGGACAAGCAATATAGAGAGATATAGCCTCACAACTGGCATGGCCCTAGTGACCCAAAGGGTGCAGAAGGACACGTCAACATGTTAAAGTAATAAGGGCAGCAGGCTATGGTTGCGAGTTCTTGCCCTATCGTTAGCATTTGTCATCACAACAGTTTCTTAAGCAATGATTTAATTGACTATGGCAGTATACAGTTCAACTATATTTAAAATAACAAGCACGAACTGAGGTCAAGAGTTCAGTCATGACTACTGTAGCCCTTGCAGCGCATTGTGCAGTAATGTTTTCTGAAAGATACTACAGCTTTATAGTCATCATAGCTCAGAGAACTTAAGAAATGATGGCGAGCAACACATCGACACTTGCCAAAGAACAATGAAAGTCTGCTTTAACGAAGATGTTTTAGGGGTGCCACTTGGCCATGTACTAGGACCTTTTTCGTTTTATATTCATTGTTTTTTATTGTATAGTATTTTCTTTTATTTTTTCTTGAGAACTCAGTTGTGAAGTCATTAATGGAGCATGGCTATTTTTAGAATGGCACACTAGTTTATAAATTGTTGAACACGGTGTAGTATGTACATTATACAGTTTTAAGCATTATTGCATGTTAAACTCTTTGAACAAGTAGTATGTGGTTATAGATGTATACAGAAGTGTGGGCCTCTCAGGCAAACTTGAGTAGACATCACATCTGTGTGTGCATGGATAAATATAAACTTATATTTTTTGTTAGAATTTGCTAGATTTGAAAAGGCAAATGAAGGTGGATAATGTGCTGCACATGTAAATAGTAGACAATAGATATGTGAGCAAATTGGATTGTACAGCATGAACCAAAAAGTAAATACAATTGAAAAAAAAATTTCCATTATGGCTTGTTTTTTTTTTATAACAAAAATTTTAATTTACATTTCTCAGTAGTTAAGCACAATCCTGCTATGTTATGTCATTGACATCACAAAACATAATTTAAAGCATTAGTCTGGGGTGAAAAAAAATCTAAAAGTGTTTAAATGTCCAGTCAAAGAATAATTCTTAAAAATATTTTAAATATGTTAAACTTTTATGATACATTTTAAATATTTATTTGATGATAAAGTGCCACCTGGCCAAAGAATATTTCAAACAGTAGTATTTCAACATCAAAAAAATATCTCTTTTGGATTTCTGTTTAATTTTGTATTAAAATGTATATTTCTTTGTAATTTCTATATGTTTCCTTAATAAGCTAAGAAATGGTATTGAGCTGGTAAAAAATCATTGTCACATTTTAAAGTAAAAAAAAAAATCTAAAAACAGATTTACAACCAGTCATTTTCCAAAGAGTAAAATGATCAGTAGTACTGTAAAGTAAAACTAAAAAAATAGTACTTTAAACTTCTAAACAAACTGAATTTTGTATCTTTAAACTTTTAATGAAACTTGGAAATATGCCTAGAAATGTACTACATCTTAAACTGTTGCCCTCATAAAATATGTGGCACTTATAGCACAGTCAGTCAAATATGCATTAGCATTTCAAATACTGATCTTGATTCACACTTCAAACATTTCTCACTACATGTGTTAACAGCATTATGATCAAAGGAAATAACCGCTCTGATGTTATTAGTGCAATTCTAGAAATATTTTAAAAATATGTAAATGCATGGCATTTGAGTGGGTCAGATCTTACTTTCATGACACATTTTTTAATACATATTATATATTTGATATATATATATATATTAGAATTTGACATTTAAATGTTTAAAAAATGCATGTACATGCATGTAATTTCAAATATGACACACTTAAATCTGAAAATGTAAATGAGACGCATGTCCAGACTCCAGATTTCAGAATTTGCAAAACCACTGAGATCTGAATGTGAGGGATAATAAATTATATAATAAATAAAGTCATTAGATGTAGAAATATTGTGAACGTAAAAGATGATTTTATTTGATATAGTTTTTATATAAATGACATATGTACAAGACTGTTGCATAAATTTCAGCCTTTCTGGATCATTACCGAGACATCTCATCTATCACGTTAAATATTTCAGTGCATGGTTCAGAGTGTTTTTGGGTGTGCTTCTTCTGTTATTTGAAAGGGATTGAGCACAGGGCTACTGCAGTAAACACATGCAATCTCTCTCAGGAGTTCGGAGGCCGATTAAAAGCACCTTTGCTAATTGGATTTAATGAATGATTTAACATGGCACAGCCTGATCAAATCAAACTGCCTCCATGCTGGCCAGTTAATCTCGGGTCAGTTATTTGTAATAGGAACATGTCTCAAGACACAGCAGCTCAAGCTCCTTAAGGGCCGGATGCCTCCCTCCCATCGAGTTTTTCAACTTCTGTTTACTTTGCCTTTATATGCCAGTCAGCTGTCTTTCTCTCTTTATGTCAATGTATGTCTCTTTGTTCATCTTTCCTTTCATCTGAGTTTGAGCTTTCATTTTCCCCCTCTTCTACAGTTCACACTTACATTGCACAAAGCATAATGTAACAACTGCACATAATGGAATGATGTTATTTCGCATGGTGTAATAAGTTATTTTATGGGAAATGATTACATTATGAACTCACTGCAGAAATATTGTAATAGCAGTACATAATGTAATAACACACAATGAATAAGTGAAACAATGTTTATAAAATAATTGTATCTCAACATAACATGAGCACAAAATATAATAATAATAAGAATTGATATATAAATATGTAGATATATAATGTTTATTTAGTTTATTTGTTATATATTGTATTAAAGTGTAGAAATTGTTATGCCTTAAAAAGGATACTATTATTTTGTTTAAAAATTATTACATGACAATATTATTATATTTTTTATTCAAATGTTTTAGTGAGTTCAAAATCTTATATTTTTCATATTGTAATAACCTATTACATTTTTCACACACAAAAACTATTTCATTATGCACTCTTACATAATGTAATAATTATTAATTTTGAGAAAATTATTACATTTATGAATGTAAAGCTTAACTTTTAAGCTTTCTTATTATGTCATGATTTGCTAAAATGTCTTATGTTGCATTTTTTATTACTAAATTAAATGTTATGAAATAATGAAAAAATTATTATTGTTGTCATGTTGGTTGTTTATTTTAACCAGAACCACTACAATATTATCACAATATTTATTTATTTCACCACCACTAACATACATTTATTACATTACTAGTATATAAATAATATATTTTTTAATTTTATTTGTTTTTTACCAGGTCCACTACAATAGTAGTTATTTATTTACAAATGTATTTATAAAATAATAATATATATATATATATATATATATATATATATATATATATATATATATATATATATATATATATATATATATATATATTCATATTCATATTCATATTCATTTATATATTCATATTCATATTAGAAATTTATTTATTTATTTTACTGAACAGAAATGTATTAAATTAATATCAGTAGTATTATTATAATTAAATATGTAATATAATAAAGTTAAACAATTAAGTAAAATAATAATTATTGTTGTTATTTTGGAAGTTTGGAACTCTACTTACAGTATGTTATAAATAATATATTTAGTAGTGGTCAATAAAGTAATTAATTATTTATGTAAGTATGGCAATTATAATAATATTAATAGTGAAAATAATAATAAGTGTTTCGTGTACATCCTTAAAATATGATTTACATTCTTGACTGGAAGATATAGATTACAGATGTTTAGAGACTGTATCTATGGACACTGATGGGACGGGGAGTGTGTCACATAATGCAGTTCTGCTAACAGACAAATGCATCTTAATTACTGGAAGTAGGTTTTGGTGGGTTGAGTGGTCATTATTCTGCAGCATTATTCACAATATGGTCATTATAAACACATACTTAAATGAGTTCACATACTATTCAGAATGTCAATACAACAATAACATAGTAATAACATTTTATTTTGTATTATATATAATGTTTAGAGAACATTTACCTTTTTCAACTTGCTCAGACTGACATGTTAGTCTCTGTTTTTTGTGTGTGTTTTGTTTGTTCTTGCTCTGTGAAGCTGCTCTCTCTCTCTCTCTCTCTCTCTCTCTCTCTCTCTCTCTCTCTCAGTTTCTCTCCCTCTCTTGCTGTATTCTGTGCTGGGTTCAACGACGGGGCACTGGGTCATGCCATGCGTTTGATTTTCACACTGTTTCTCCTCTGAATGCCACATCAATTTAATCAGGGTTAACAATCTAGGTGCCTAGCTAAGCAGAGGAGCCAGCGGCTTAACGTGGCCCTGCATGGGTGACACAGATGGGGTGATAATCCTGACGGCCGCGGGGAGGACGGGGCACTGAGGGGCCATCAGGTCAGCGAAGGGTGCACGAACACTAAACTGAAGTGAAAGCACTGGGGGCAAGAGAAGTTTACACTTCAGTTTATACTTTTTGTTTTTATAAGGGGGTGCTCTTTTTTGGATTGAATGAATGTGAACAATGGAATGCCATTTTGTTCACAAATAGCCACTGTTGTGAAAGTGTTTCGGATTTTGCACTGGACACCTGTTGTCTTAAACTAAAGGAGACAATAACAAATTTGTAATTTTAAGGAGACTTATTTTTTATTGTTATAGTAACAGTTAATTACTAAAAATAAATAAATAAATGTATAAATAAGATGATTTAAAATTATTAAAAAAATATATATATATATATATTTGTATAATGATAATAAATAGACTTAACATAAATTTAAAAAGAAAATAGGCATAATAAAAATAATAATAATAATAATAATAAAAGTTAATAATCTTTATTTAACATTTCTATATACATTTAGTTAATGTTTCTCAATACTTATGTTGGAAATTTATATATTTATTAATATTCATTAGAAATTAAAAACTTCCATATAATCTATACTTTTTTACTCAAATAACTCAAATTGTAATATATATTATTATAATCAAATTCTAAATATAATAATATTTTTTATACATTTAATGAATTGGACATTTTTGCTTAATGTGTTTATTTAACATATTAATATTTTATTTAAATATATAATACAAATAAATGAAACTAAAATACATAGTTTTATAATAACAATTAATGACTTGAATAAATAAATAATACAAATATGTATAATAATAATAATAATTCCTATTTTGTACGTTTTTGGAACTTGGACCACTACAATATGATATAAATGATAATAGTTGCTCTAATTCAAATTAAAATAAATAAATAAATAAATTATATTAATATATCATTGTATTTTTCTTATTTAATAATGATAATAGTAATAAAAAATAATAAATTTTTTATGTGGTTGCATATGATAGACAGATAGATAGACAGACAGACAGACAGACAGACAGATAGACAGACAGACAGACAGACAGACAGACAGACAGATAGACAGACAGACAGATAGATGGATGAATAGATATAAACCACTGATCTGTAAAGTCATTAACAAACAAGTGATGATTAATAAATCTTTAATGTACACTGAAGTTATTTATTTATATTCATTCATTAGAAACTTCCATATAATCTATACTTCTATACATTCACATTTTAATATATAGTAGTATATTAAAATTCAAAATATAGTAATAAAGACATTTAATACACTTAAATTTAATTATTTGGACATGCATTTATATTTAATGTGGTTATTTCTGTTTTGGTAATAAACACTTACTTTAAAAGCAATTAATGCTTAATAAAGGCCATATTAAAGCACTAAGTAATAAATAGCTAATCTAAGTGAGGGCTACATATGCATAATAAACATGTATGAATGATCCAATACTCTGAAAAGTTATAAAGAATATAATTCATAAATTATTGTTCAAGTTACATTAAAGTTTATTCAAATGTATTCATTAGAAACTTTGATCTATATGTATATTCATTTTGAAAATACTGATCATTTAAGCATTATATTTTGTTTATTAATGACTTCATAATGAAAGCTATCTATCTACACAATAAAAATGGCAATCTGGGTAGTTTTTAAACACTGTTGGGGAAATATAGGATAATCAAAGTTGGGTCATTCAGTTTATTGTTCGCTATGGGAAAAACATAAGCCTGAGCGATATAAAATAAAGCACATTAAATCAACATAATTCAACATAATTGGACCGAATTCATTCTGAGCAATGACATATATTGCTATTCTAAAGAATAGAAGTAGTGTGAGCACATCCAAACATTAAGGCAGGTGCACGATCATAAAAAGACAAAATTCATAAAACAAGGAGAGAATTGAATATTCCCATCAACCCCTCACATAATGAAGAATCAAGAATCTCCTTGTTTTAGACATATTGCTGTTCTCATATAAAGTTCAACAAAACTCTTCTTTTTTGTTAAACATTTGAATTAAGACCACTTGATATTCTCTCGTCTTCCTGTTACCATACTGTAACTGCCACCTCAATTAACACTTTTTACTTGAGCTAACCCATAAAAATGACCTAATGTACTGTATTCAGGTTGATTCAGTGATGTTAAATAATATTGTTTGATTAGAATAAAACCAGTTAATTTAGATATTACCACAAGAGGCACGTTTTTACCTAACTTAAAAAAACATTTACAGTGCATTAATGTGCCTTCAAGATATTTTTGTCAATTTTCTGCATTTATTTTTGTTATATGCATCCCACATGCATTATCACAGAGGACATTCAAATACAGACTGAATCTAGACATGCATGCCACAACACTTTCGGTAAAAGTCACACTGCTCACGCACAGTATGTATTATTTATATCATTTTTTTAGAGGCAGTGACACACATAATGTACAACTCTTAAAAGCATCCTTTAACACTATTGTATACCTTAATATTTAATAAAGCTCTTTTCAGCAATTTTGCCTGCGTGAAATACTGAACAAAACACTTGATGGTTTTGCATATTGCAGTGCTCTCTAGCAATATATTTTTAAATATCTGGGCAAAAGTGATGGTTTTCGGCATTACTAGTGTTACTAAAGTGCATAAATTGAACACTAAGAGGCTTTTAGAATGTGCAACACAAAGCGGCATGTTGGTGTCCCTTATAGTGACACTTTCAAAAGCTCAGAAAGTCGCAGAGTGCTTTAACCCTTGTGCATCAATAAAAAAAAAGTTACTCAGAGGTCCTTAGAGGACAAAAATGTCTGTGTCAAAAAACTGCCATAATAATATTATATATTAGTATTTTTTTTCACTTTCAATGAGTACATTTTTTTAACCAACATCAGCGCCGATTATAACTACCAAATAATCGTACATTTTCAGGATTTTAACCCTTTAAATGCCAGTTTGTTTACATAATACCACTGTTGTTCTCACACACACATTTCTCAATACAAAACACACTCTGACATCCATACCAACACACCCACACAAAATGCAGTGCTCTATAATCCAGCAAAAATACAATTGTAAAAAAGCATGTATTTGCTCCATAGGCTAAACATGAGAAAATGGCACCATTTGGTTAAAAATATATATATATTTTTGAATCCAGAGCTCCAGAATGAAATATATCATAGAATTCATGATTTTATGCTTTAATGGCACTGGGATCAAATATTGTAGTTTTAATGGGTTTCAATGGGGACATTTTTGTCCTGAAGGTCTTGAGTGTATTATAGATGTATTATAGGAACTGATGTTGAAATATGAAAATTCCCCCCAAAATACACACCTTTGGCAAAATGTATGCCGTTGGCATCAACACAGCCAAAATTATTGAAAAAACTAAAATGAAAAAGACCAAAATGTCCCGAAGATCGCACAAGGGTTAAACAAATTTTACACTTATTTTCGAGGTCAAATTAAGGTCATTATGGCCTCGTTTGAGCTTGCAAAATATCATATAATTTTCATCTCTAACAAACTACAAACTCCCAACAGATCCATTGACCGAAAAAAAAAATTGTGGACACCCTCCATCCCAATGAAAGAATTGGGATAAAGTTCATCTACAGTTCACTGATATGCAGTATCATAGATTGACATGGTTAAGAATGCTGTTCTTTTAAGCTGATTCTTTTTGGAGGGGTGGGGGGGCATGAGTGCATAACTAGCGGCAGACTTACTTCAGCTATGACACACGTGACATTTTCTGAACTTCTGACCCCAATCGACGGGTCATCTTTCGGTCAGACTTGTCCTGCGGGCCAGGGGTTGGTCCACTAAAACATGACTGAAATACCCCGCCATTGCTAATATGCATCATTTTCATCCTTTCCAGCCCCCAGTCTAGAACCAAGAGTTCAATGAAAGGCCACCAAATTTGCCCCGCCCTAAAAAAAAAACGTAATTTGTTGACAAGGAACTTTATAGAGCGAAGCTTTTTTGCTCCGCCCATCGTTTAGCGACATCCAATACCTGACATTTGCTTTGAATTAGATGGCTGTCCAGAAACACAGTGCCCCCTGTTGTTTAGAGCTGGAGTTGAAGTGTATTTTTAAAACATTTACTTTCTTTATTTCCATGATACATTTTGTTCTAGAATGAAGGTGTTATTATAGGAAAAGATCACAGAACATCACAGTCTACCTGAAAGTCAATCCGCCGTCTTCTACAATAGCAATTTAGTCTAATTTTTCACTAATCCGTGAACAATCCCATAAAGACTAAAAACAGAAACAATGTGTCAAATTGAAACATCGTTAAGTTAATTAAACTTCTTTTGAGATTTATATAATCGCAATTATACTATATTAAACACTTACTTACTGAAGCAATTAACGCTTAATAACAGTTGTAATAAAGCATTTACTAACTGATAGCTTGTATTTTGTGTAACCTAATCTAAAGTGATAACTATATACGCCTAATAAAACATTTATTAATGATCTTTTAATGAAAATATTTGTATTAATGGATGCAGTTTCACAAGTGGTCTCAGACTGAATACCCCACAGCCACATCTTATTTGATTTTATTCAACATTGTAAAGAGGTCCGAAATAAAATGCTTTCATAATCTTCAAATGGAGATACAATAGAACTGAATTACTCTCGGTGTAACCAGCCAGACAACATTTTTCCAAGAGACAATGTAAAATCATCCAGGAAGTCACAAAGGACCCTAAAACAATATTTATTGGCTCAGAGTTTCACAATCACAGTTTATGAAGAAAGATTTATTAAAAGGGGGGTAAAATAGGATTAACTGGAGAGTAACACTGAACCAAGACGTACGTCAAATCCTGTCTTCCATTTGTCAGAAGCACCTGGACGATCGCTCATGGGGAGATAAGTCAAATGGGAATTGTTCTGGCAAACACAGATCCCGTGTCTGATATAAATACCGTAAGAATAAGGTTAAAGTAATGTCTTTTTTTTTCTTTCTTGTGTTAAAGCATAGGAAGATAATGCAAAGAAGCAAGACCATGAAATTACACTAACAAAAAGTACCACATATTAACATATTTTATTTATTTATTTGCACGTGCAAAGGTACGTTTTCAATGTGATGTGAAAATATCACCTAAATATTGCATTGCAGTGTGTCTGCGGTGTTATTCATCCAACATGTTATAACTGAACTCAATAGGAAAATAAAGAGAAGTTCTCAAAACCTAAACAATTGTATTGTGTCACCTATGAGTGTCGGTTCACTGAGCTCAACATTCACACATGTTGTATTGTGTTTTAAGTAGTTTATGGGCTCCCTCTAGTGCTGTATTGCAGTGCATTATATTATATGTTGCATAAATACAATAAAGGTTTTTTTCAGCATTATGAAATGCACAGATAAAGGGGAGCATGGAAGTAATACATTAAAATGATAATAATAATAATAATAATAATAATAATATTGTATAAATTAACATTAAGCAAGATTAATATAATAAGTGATGTAAAAGTATTGTTCATTGTTTGCTCATGTGCGATTATTGTTAATGAACAGAACCTTATTGTAAAGTGCTTCCTATTTATATAAAAATAATTCACTTTGACTATCAGTAAATTTTCATGTCTCAGTTTATCATAATTACATTTTAATGAGCTACATATAATAATAATAATAATAATAATAATAATAATAATAATCTACCTTATTATTTAATTATTTCTTTCTACAATACTTTCCAAAAAATGCCATTGATAATTTTTTGTATTATCATTTTTCACAAATAAATAAATAAAATAAAAATAATAATATACATACTGTCCCGGCTCTTTTCTGTTTAACCCCATTATGCTGTGACATTTTCCCCTTTCTTTCTGTCAGTGTAACAGGAAAAAGACGGGCAAGGAGGAGGCGGCATCCGGCTGAACGGTAAATATAAACTTTAATAAGAAACTCAACATTAAACCAACATAAACAAACACAGACACACATGCAACGTGGCCGAGTGCGGCGCTCTCTCTCTCGAACTGGTGCCCCGGCTCCCCTTAATCTCGCTCTCCCACAGATCAGCTGATTCAGCGCCGGCCACACCCTCCTCCTCGTCACCCTCCTCCCCTGCCCGATTCACGCCGGGGCATCATCGGACTGACATCATTTTAAGGATCTGCATATGGGAAACCTGTATTTGTTGAACACAAATCTGAAAACAACCCTTTTGTGGTTCCCCAAAGTTTATGGTAGCCACTGCCCTGGTACTTTGTGCCCGAGGTGGGAAAATATAATTATTAGTAATAGTATTACTGTAATTGATTTGCCCATAGAAAGGCTCCAAAAGATTTTATTGGAGTCAAATGATCCATTAAAACAGTGCGAGAGCTCCGCTCTTACCACACTGGCAACAGGACATTCTAGATGACGTCAAACCTACAAACAAAGAAAGGACCATGTTTAAATAATTAGCTGTTTTTTAATTTCTCCTTCATCTGGGGAGTATTATATCAATTCCTAAGTTTCTTACTTCTGTCTACCCAGTACATCAGTCATTTCTGGATACTGCATGAGTCTGATTGTGCTAAATCTTGTTACAAATGACAAAAGTCAGACTGACATGCTGTCTGGGTGTGTTCAATTACCTATTGTCATGGAAAGAAATTAGTATGAAGTATGTTTTCTGTGTACCCTAAGTTCTGTGTGGTGTTTCTTCAGGCACTTTTAGCACTGTGGATTTCTAGAAACTAGTGTCTCAATAAAAATTTAAGTTTATTTAATTTGTCTACTGACAATGTTATTTTTTATTTTTTTTTCAGTTTTTCAAAACTTATGAAAATCCCTACCACAGTGTCATTTCCAGCACATCTCAAATTCTATATTGTGTTTAAACTTTGTGCGATCTTCGGGACATTTTTGTCTTTTTAATTTTAGTTTTTTCAATCATTTTGGCTGTTAATGCCAACGGCATATATTTTGTCAAAGGTGTGTATTTTGGGGGGAATTTTCATATTTCAACCTCAGTTCCTATAATACATCTATAATACACTCAAGACCTTCAGGACAAAAATGTCCTCATTGAAACCCATTAAAACTACAATATTTGACCCCAGTGCCATTAAAGCATAAAATCATGAATTCTATGATATAAAGCTTTCATTCTGGAGCCCTGGATTCAAAATTAAATGTTTAAATATTTTCCAACAGATGACACCATTTTCCCCTCATGTTTAGCCTATGGAGCAAATACATGCTTTTTACCTATTTTCTGTTTGCTGTATTATAAAGCACTGCAGGCCAACTGTATAAATGATGATGCAGCTAAACTAAAGGCTTACTCCTTTTTTCTAGCTGTTTCATAGCAAACATTTAATGTATCCTAAATACAAACAATTATTTTCGCACATTTTCCCCATAATACACATAATATATATATTATGGGGAAAATTGTATGATGTGGGGGAAATGACAGCACAACTAAGCAGGACAGTAGTAATAAAACACACACACACACACACACACACACACACATATATCTATATATATATACATTTTTATAGTAGTTCACTCTTTATCTAGATCATCATAATTTTAAACATGTAATAATTTGTATTTGTTTCATGTATTTTCATAGTTGAATAATGCAAGAATGTGTAAAATGTTAAAACAGTCTAAAATTAAAAGACATTTGAAGAGTAAAAAATATGAAGACCTGTTAAAAAGTCATAAAATCAGTTTTAATATTAATAATTTAATTTTAGTAGTATGATAGTATTCCATTCTGAACATAGCCTTTACTCTCAACAGTTCCACTAAATAGACCAAGTGTGTTCTAGCAACATAGATGAATACTGAATTCACATGAAGAATGAGTCAATAATGATCTTTTTTGCCAATAATGTGAACATACTAAAGACAGGGAGTCTGCTGTGATACAGCAGCAGGATCACTCATATTAAGTGATTACCTCATCTCATTCCTCAGATTCAGAGCCTGCTGGATGGTCTATTGTAGCGGGTTCCTCCAATCGCTCATAAGAGACCGCCATCATGACCTCTCAATTATATATATACAGGGTTTGGGAATAACGAAATACATGTAACAGGATTAAGTATTTAAAATAAAAATATAAGTAACTTTATTCCACAGCAGTTGCAATTGAAATCATTGGTAATTAGAATACAGTTACATTCAAAAAGTATTTTGATTACCGAAGAGATTACTTTTAATTTTATTGTCATATGTTTCATTTAATATTTAGTCCTTTCAGATGGAAAACATTTATACATATAAATGATGTGATCCAAAGTGCATTTGAACAGCGGTGAAACACTTTCTTATGATGTGTTACATTCATATGAGCAGACAGAGAAGTACGTCTGAAGTAAGTTTGGAGCAGAAGAAATAGAAATAAACCGTGTGAAAATTATCAGCTTTATGCAAAGATAAAATTATTTTCATATATATATATATATATATATATATATATATATACACTAAATATATACAGTAGTAGCCAATAATATTGGCCCCTTTTAAATATGCTTAACAAAGGTTGTGAAAACAAAAACTGCATTGTTTAGTCTTTTAATATTTAATTAAAAAATTCACAAAAATCTAACCTATAACTGAACTAGTGGAAATATCTCATTATTAAATAAATATTTTTCTCCAAAGCACATTGGCCATAATTATCAGCACACTTTTATTCAATACTTTTTGCAGCCTCCCTTTACCAAGATAACAGCTCGGAGTATTCTCTTTATTCTTTAGGGATTTCATTTCAGGACTCCTCTTTTAAACAATGCAAGTGAATGTACTCCATTTTGGACATTCCAAAATACATATCATGTCGACAAATTAAGTTCTTCTGAGAAGAACTTTATTTGTCAACTGGAGTTGTGTGGATTATTTTGATGCACCCTAAATATGTATTTTGGACCTTCAAAAAAATGGAGTACATTCACTTGCATTGTTTAGAAGAGGAGGCCTGAAATTAAATCCTAAAAATCTTAAATTCTCTTTTGATGAAGAAAGAAATTGGATGGCCTGAGGGTGAGTAAATTATCAGCACATTTTCATTTTTGGGTGAACTATTCCTTTAACACGATTCTCACGAATTAACACGAGATAAAAAATACAAATAAAAAATGACATCACGCAAGTTTTTCGGTATAATGGGGGTATAATGGGGGTGGCCTTAAAACCACCCCCCATTATAGCAGGGGAACGCCTTCTGACAGATGGGAATTACTGTCAGATTCTGTTCCCCCTGTGTGCAATAAGAAATAAAGCTCACACAAGTATTACATGGAATACTTTAATAAAACAAATTAAAATGTGGGAATTAAAGAAATATTAAAATAATATATATATATATATAGGCTATATATGGGAAAAATCTAAGTAATTCAAAACAAATATTCAAAATCAATGAAAAATACACAATTTCAATCTCTTAATTACAACTATGTAAAAAACATTCAACTTTATACATTTTTGGTATGTTTATCTCACTGAGATTCGGCATTGCTGCACATGCTGTGGCCTTACATACAAATATGGTGGAACCGCCTTCCACAGGCATCACGGGGTACAGAAGTGCAAAAACATTTGAACAATTGCGCTGTAATGTAAACATCAATGTTAATTTCTTTACCAAAATTAGCTTGAGGAATAATAGTGTTTTTTTGCAGAACGGGCCACAAAACGGCGCCGCGATATGCCGAAGGGGGCAGCTGCTGTCAAATCCACTGTTCTAAAATAAGGGACTTAAATGAGGGTCAGTTTTACCAATAAATGCGTTGTTAATATGAGATATTAATAAAAATTGTATACCCTTTCTTACATGCTGAAATTAGAACTTTCCTGACCCCTGATTGATATAAAAAAAAAATACATATTTATATGTTAAAAATATATGTAGCCTATTTTTATCTTATATATACAGTATGGTTGGTTTATATGTATTTTTTCTTCCTTCACCTGTACTTGTCTTTATGACACTGTCTGATCTTATCGAACATTCATTTAATAAAAATCCAGTTTTAGTACCATTTGTGGACTTTTCGGACGGTTCTTTACCCACCATAGGCACATTTTCCAACTTATATCAATGTTAAATTCGCCATCTGACCGGCTTAAATACGGGACAAATCGTGTCCCGTACTGATTGGATATGGGTCGCATTATTGTAACTTTAAATACAAGACGGGACGGGTGGCAACCCTAGGATGCACCTTTGGAAATCTGTGTGACGTCACTTCCAGTGCTGCAATAAAAAATAAATTATACAAACCATCCATAATATTTACTGTATATTTCTATGCAAACCATGCACATTTAAAGTCTCAGATTGATTTGCCTTATACAAATTCAAGCAAACTGTTGCAAGGCCGATTCACCAACTTTATACTTGCAAGATGATCTTTAGATTTATTTTTTCTTCCCGTCTGTTTTCTAAATTATTTATTTTATGGTGTTTTTTACAACACAGAATATATATATATATATGTGTGTGTGTCTATTTTCTGCATATTTGTCACATTGTTTTATCTTTCTCTTAATTTTTTTTTCATGGTATATAACTTGTAATACATTTCTTGATTAAAAACTTGTGATTTTGTGACTGATTGTACTTTTTTGAATTATTTAATGAAAAACAGTTCTGTCCTTCTGGGGTAAAAAACAAACACGCGAGCGCGCACACACACACACGCACACACATTCAAATAATCCAAAGAACAAGTTAATGTTCATTCAGTTTCAGTAACAATTATCTGCACCTTCCTAGTTAACAGAAATCAAAAATAGGTGGGTAACATTTCCAAAATCTCCTGACAGTTTATCTATGGGTTAAGCTACATTTTCAATGTACTACTTTGTGGCAGAATTCAAATATATTGATTATAATCAAGGGTTAAAATATTACGAGGTCCCCTCATTTAACTGCAAACTAGTACCAATGATGATTATTGTTCTTGTGATGCCACTATGACCCCAACACTGCATAATGTACTGCACACACTGGCACTTTCATGCAGTTGAAAGACCTCATACAGAAAAATGATATTTACTGAAAAAATAAACTTAGATTTATGTAACACACCATCACATCCATGGAATGATTCATAAATCTAAGTTTATTTTCTTTTAAAACATTTCTTGGTCATCATAGTGCATATGCACTAATAGCAATGAAAAACAATGCAACTATTGAGCAGTCACATTTACCGATCATTTGAACATACAGTATATATCCACATATTTTGAGCAATATCACTCTCATATCAAAGGAAAGCAATGATATTCTTATAAATTAAGTCATTTTCCAAAGTTTTCATAAGTCCAACGAAGTGAGCATCCCTAAACGTTCCACAGCAGAGGGAAAACAATCCAATCAGCACAAGTGTGGAGAGCAAGATGTTGCTTCTTCAGAAAGCAAGTTTCTTCATCAGTAGATAGACTCTGGAGTCCACTTCAAATCCATGCAAATTATTGGCATCCCCTTGAAGTCGCATCAGCAGGCCTCCATAAGACACATATGCAGATCTGTGCAGAGATGCATTTTCATGAATATTACATCAACTATTACATAAACTATGAGGCAACTTTGAAATAAAACTGAAGAAACCCACTAGTATTTTGTCATACTTTAATTGTACATTTTTATATATTGCATGTGTATATATATTGACATGACATTTCCAACAGTTTGAGAAGCGTCCTGTGGTGTGCAGTGTTCGGTTAATTACTGAAAAGTATCTCACTACAAATTACTTCTCTAAAATTGTAATCACATTGTACTTCCGATAATCATTTCCTCAGTCATAATTTCTAAAACATACACTTTCCCTTATAGAAATATTTAAATTTAAAATAAAAATCATATTGTTAATAAAGCCAAAATTCATGACCATGTCATGTGACTATAGGGGATTCTCAAACTCAGTAGCGGTTTTAGGCACGGGCGAACCGGGCATTCGCCCGGGGTGGCATTTTTTCATCTCACATGGGGGGCGGCACTCTTACGTTTGTTAGCCTATTTGCTATGATGCTTGCTATGCTTATACAACAATAATTCGGTTTTAAGTCAACAAACACGAGATCTAATGTCACCATAATATTGTGCTTTGCAACCAAACTGTTACAAGTTCAGTTATTATTTATTTCCATCAGTTGGGTTACGTTAGGCCCTGTAATTAGCCAACGGAATTTTTTTTTAATCTGTAGGTAGTTTCAAAAAGACGACATTTGCTATTTATTTACTACTTATTTGCTACATGACACATGCCACATGCCATGAATATGAAGGAGGTTTTTATGCATGTTTATGACATCTGTCATTAAGTGTCACATTAAGTGTCAACGTTGTCGTTGATGCAGCCACGTCAGCCATCAAGGAGAGATTTTCCACATTGGAAAATGTGGGAAAGAAATTCGGGGTTTTGACAAATTTCCCAAGTCTTGCAGGTGAGGAGCTGGCAGAGCAATGCGAGGCACTAGGCAGCACACTGCACTTTAAGGGGCACTCTGATGTGGACAGTAGAGAGCTTGTGCAGGAAATTAAGAACTTCCCTGAACTGCCATCAAAGACCATGAGCCTCCTTGAGCTTATCACTTTTATGCATGATAAGGATCTATCGGAGATCTACCCCAATTTTTGGACTGCTATCAGGATTGCACTTACTCTGCCAGTCACTGTGGCTCAAGCAGAGAGGAGCTTTTCAAAACTAAAGTTGATCAAGTCATACCTGAGATCAACCATGTCCCAGGTTGACGGCAAGGCTCACTGGCCTTGCCGTCATCAGTATCAATCACTCAATAGGGGAGCAGATTTCATACGATGACATCATTGATGATTTTGCATCAAGGAAAGCCAGAAAAGTCAGGTTTTAGTTTTAGTTTGTGTTTTCTGTTCTTAGTGCAATAGTGTAATAATTAGATTCTCTTTAGTGTGTTTTCACATTTGTGTGTAATATATAATATATATATTCTATTCTATATTTTATTTGTATATGATTCTTAATGTGTTATATTATTGTTGCTCTCTGCACTTGTTACATTTTTTATATATCTGATTGTGTATACATGTTTGGCACTTTTATGTATATAGTGTATATTTAAGTTCTGATAACTGTCATAGTTTGCCAAAAGACAATGAACACAATTCTGCACAATGTCGGATGTTAGGAAGGATTTGTGTTGAGGATTTGGGGGGGGGGCGCTCAAAGTTAGTCTCGCCCAGGGTGCAATTCAATGTAGAACCGCCACTGCTCAAACTTGACAAGAAAATGTCCAGGTCTTATTTAACCCAAAATCAATAGGGGGAAACATTTTTAAATATGTATATTTATGTAAACACCGACAGACATTTTCAGGTCTCTTCAGAGATATTGGATTGGGTTCAAGTCCAGGCTCTGGCTGGGCCACTAAAGGACGTTCACAGAGTTGTCCCAAAGCCACTCTTCCATTGTCTTGGCTGTGTGCTTAGGTTAATTGTCCTGTTGGAAGGTGAACCTTCGGCCCAGTCTGAGTTCCTGAGCACTCTGGACCAGGTTTTCATTAAGGATATCTCTGTATTTTGCTGTGTTCAGCTTTCCTTCAACCCTGCTCAGTCCATGCCACTGAAAAACACAGTGTGATGCTACAACCACCATGTTTCACTGTTGGGATGATATTGCACAGGTGATGATCAGTTCTTCCAGACATGACGCTTGGAATTGAGGCCAAACAGTTCGATCTTAATTTCATCACACCAGAGAATCTTGTTTCTCACAGTATGAGAGTCCTTGATTTGCTTTTTTGCAAATTCCAAGCAGGCTTTTATGTGTCTTGCATTGTGGAGGGGTTTCTGGATGCACTGTGTTTGTATGTGTATATATATATTGCAGAAAGATAATTAAGCCTGCATATACGACCAATAAGATTTGTTGCATTGTGACTATTTTCAGGACACTTAAGTGCATTTTAACCCCCAAATTCTCATTACTGGAACACATCTAGATGTTTTACTTTCACTATTTCCATTGTACAAATCCAGGACATTTTCTTGACAGGTTTCGTGAGAATCCACTTATAGGTCAACAACTCATTCTCAATAGCCAATGGAAGAATAAAAGAGAAAAAAATGAAATGAGTAAAAGCACACTCACAGTCGTGTGGCTGCTTCTGTTGAGGTCTCATCTCCTTCAATCCTATACACCTTACCATACATGACATAGTCAAACTGATCAGCCCTGTAAGCAAATACAGACAGCATCAATAATTACCAATCCATTCTGCTTTCATTAATGAAGAACAATGAGTGACACTTAAAAATAAATTCAACAAATCAATTGAACCTCTGAAATGTTTTTTTGTTTGTTACATTTAGCTATATTTATAAAACATGAATAAAAAAAAAATTCAACCTTAAAAAAGTGAAAAAAAGGTATATATATTTTGACACGTCAATTGTTTATTAAAAAAAATTAAAATAGACTTAGCCATTTATAATGGAAGTGAATGGGGCCAGTCCATAAATATTACAATGCACAAGATTTCAAAAG
This sequence comes from Xyrauchen texanus, assembly GCF_025860055.1. Classification (NCBI taxonomy): domain Eukaryota; kingdom Metazoa; phylum Chordata; class Actinopteri; order Cypriniformes; family Catostomidae; genus Xyrauchen; species Xyrauchen texanus. The sequence continues at coordinate 22,838,032 of NC_068323.1, read as the reverse complement.
AGTAACCACAAGACGTAAACATTATAATTGTTAATATGATTTCAGTGTGATAAAATGTCTGTTCTACAACATTTTAGTGTTATTAAAGCAAAAATTACAGATACAGTAAGTCGCTTACAATGGAAGTGAATGGGGCCAATCCATGAAAGTTACAAGTATTTTCAGGGTCTTTGCAGGTTTGATGAAGCAACATTCAAGACTTTAAGACCAACTAAAGAAATGTAAGTAATAAAAAAAAAATATTTAGTACTGCCCCGAAGAAGCTTTTTGACATAACACATATTCACATGTATTCCACATGACAAAATAGAAACTGAATTTACACACATGATCCTGTTCAGAAGTTTACATTCTCTTGGTTTCTAATATGGTGTGTTGCTTTCTCAGTGATCAATGGCTGTTTATGTAATAATTGATTTGTGTAAATAAGTGTACATTTTGTGTACTATTTGTATACATTCTGAAAGGGGTGTGCAAACTTCTAAATACAAAAGGTTTATGCAAACTTCTGCACTTAACAGTATTGGCGATATAGTTTGTGAAAATGTATATTTGATTTTAGATTTAGTTTTTTCACAATTTAACCACATTTTAGCTTTTTTTAATGTACAAATTCCACGTAGCCTATCCTATCCAATCCATATGATGTCATATTGCATGTGTCATTTTTAAATGACTTGTCATGTCAGGTACACATTAACACAAAATTCACAACTCTGTAACCAAAAATTCGAAACACAACCCTGACATCTGAACATAAGTGCTTACGTAAAAAGTGCAGTGTAGCTGTCAAAATGTGACATTGTCTGATTTACCTCCGTCCTGTGGGGAAATGAACATAACAGAAAACCACTCGCTTACACATTCACGTGCTGCATGAAGAAATGGATTGGCTTCTTTCAGCTCATTGCTGAAAACACATTTTTTATTGGTGCATTTCTACTTGTGCTGACTGACAAGATGACAAAGAGTGCACGCCAAGTGTATGACATCATTGCCATGGTATCCAGATAAATTCAGCAGATTTGCAGAAAGACTAGAATGAAAGAATCGTCAAATCAACGTGCAACGCCTCGAAATTGCTTCTCTTCTCTGCAAATGATACCATAGACAATAGCGAGAAGGAAAATAAGTACATCAAATGTAAGTAGAAAATAATCAGTGAGCCTTCCAGCTGAAATCAGGACATAATTACAAAGTTTAGAGAATTGTCGGGACACCGGGACAAGCCTCTTCTAAACGGGATGTCTGGTCACCCAACTTAAACGCAACGAGAAAACAATCCCGCAAAGAGAAAACAACATTTAATGCCATGAACTTACGCATTAAAGACCTTACGATTTAAGACATTTTTAAGGCCTTATTTTGCGGAAGGACAAATTAAGACTCTTTAAGACCAGCGGAAACCCTGATTTTAACATTAACGGATTGGCCCCATTTACTTCCATTGTAAGTGCCAGCAGTTTTGCTTTTTCTTTAAACAAATGAGGGATGAGTTGTGATTATTTTTGTGGAAATCAAAATAATGCCAAAAATGCTGTTAAATGAGCTTAACTTGTATTGAACACAGAAGATTCCCATAAGTTCACCCCTATTCTTCCATGTTCATTCATACAAAAAAAGACAACCCACATTACCTGGATGGTCTATCATCTTGAGGGTTGTATTCTCCATCATCTGGAGTGCCGTCCTCATACAATGTGCTGGCTATCACCAATCTGAACTTGTCCCCTGAGCGAATGATACATTGTGATGAAGAAACTATCATTATGAGACAAACAAAACCGATGAGGACCATCAACAATCTGGAAAGACTTACCAAGATCAACAGGATAAATCTGAATGTTTACATCAAGGATGAGGTCCATCTTGAAAGACTCACTTTCACAGTGCAGACGAGATACTAACATAAAAAAGAGGGTTGGGTCCTGTTTTTTTATAACTGTTTATAACAATAATTCAAGTATACTTGCAGCCAGAAGTTTGGAAAAATGTACAGATTTAGCTGTTTCTTGTGATGTGTACTTAAATTCACCAAAGTGGCATTAAACTGATCACAAAGTATAGCCAAAACATTACTGACGTAAATAACAGCAACATCACTATTTGAAAAAGTCATTTTTGAACAAATCTTTACAGACCCCATTTCCAGCAGCCATCACTCCAACACCTTATACTTGAGTAATCGTGCTAAATTGATCATTTGGTTCTATAAAATCACTTACTATTATATCAAACACAGTTGAAAGATATTTGGTTCATTAAATGAAGATTAACATTGCCTTTGTGTTGTTTTTGAGTTGCCACAGTATGCAATATACTGGCATGTCTTAAGGTCAATATTAGGTCAAAAATAGCAAAAAAGAAACAACTTTCTCTAGAAACTCGTTAGCCAATCATTGTTTTGTGTAATGAAGGCTATAATGATTGAAATTGCCTAAAAACTGAAGATGTCATACAAATGTGTACACTACAGTCTTCAAAGACAAAGGACAGAAAGAGATGTGGAAGACCAGATGTACAACTAAACAAGAGTATAAGTACATCAGAGTCTCTAGTTTGAGAAATAGACGCTTCACACGTCCTCCGCTGACAGCTTCATTGAATTCTACCCGCTCAACACCAGTTTCATGTACAACAGTAAAGAGAAGACTCAGGGGTGCAGCCTTATGGGAAGAATTGCAAAGAAAAAGACACTTTTTAAACAGAAAAACAAAAAGAAAAGGTTCGAGAGGGTAAAGAAACACAGACATCGGACAACAGATAATTGGAACAGAGTGTTATGGATCTTAACCCCGTTGAGCTTTTGTGAGATCAGCTAGACCAGGGGTGACCAACCCTGCTCCTGGAGAGCTACCTTCCTGCAGAACACACCTGCCTGTCATTTTCAAGTAATCTTAAAGACCTTGATAAGTTGGTTCAGGTGTGTTTGATTAGGGTTGGATCTAAACTCTGCAGGAAGGTAGCTCTCCAGGAGCAGGGTTGGTCACCCCTGAGCTAGACTATAAGGTGCATGAGAAGTGAAAAGACAAGACAGACAAATCTATGGCAAGTGTTACAGGAAGTGTGGAGTGAAATGTCACCTGAGTATCTGGAGAAACTGACAGCTAGAATGTCAAGGATCTTCAAAGCTGTCATTGTTACAAGTAGAGTATTTTCTTATGAGAACTCTTTGAAGTAGATTAAGAAGTTCTGAACCTTTTTTTTCAAATTGTATTAGTAATTTTTCCATGTTATTAATGTCCTGACTAAATTGTGATCATTTGAACGCCACTGAGTAAAAGTACACATTTGTTTCCATAAGAGCAAAATCTGTCCATTAGTCAAACTTTTGGCCACCAGTGTATGTAAAAGCATCTTCAACTCACCTCTGTCAAACTTTTTCCCATCTGGATCAATGTCCTTCACGTCAAAGATATCCTCAAACAGAATTCCAGCCATTTATGCAGGAATTTAGCAATACACTCTGATATTGGGGGTGCGTTTTCTGACAAAACAAAACATAGAGCAGTTACTAATAGTAACTAAATAGTACCCTTCTGTCCATACTAGCATACTACCAGTCTTGTTAGTAACAACAGCAGCAAATATTGTCTATCTTTGTTTGAAGCAACATTAATACAAATAATCTTAAAAAAAAAAAACAAAAGTCACATACTTTACCCAAAGAAATTGTGTGTAAAATCGTTCCAATTAAAATAATCAAATTTACGGGTGTGGAAATAATTTCGTTTCTCCTTATTCAACACAAATCTGAAACATTGCCGCGCGACAATGTGCTCTTTCACTGCCCATGTGATTTCCTGTTCGATCCGGGTCATGTGAAGTTAATAAAATATGTGAATGTAAAAAAAAATAAATGTTTTAGCACATATGTAGCTTGAACTATATGATATTTAATTGAAAATATACGTATACAAATACTCTTTAAGTGTTATTTAATATTTGAAGGAAAAAATGTCCTACACTTTACGTCAATTAAAACTACAACGTTTTTACGACAGATAACTCCGACGACCGTGAGTTCCGGTGTGGTTGCTAAGAGAAAGCGTCTCCCTCATGGTTGCCAGTTCTAGCTAAACAGCTTATATTTATCGTGTAGAAATCGTCTTTAGTACCGTTTATATTTCTACAGGTTGGACATTAAAACCACGTTAGATATGTTCAGCGATTTTTGCCCATGAAATCACTTTGCTGAGGTGAGTTGTATATAATAATTAGATAACGAATGCAGGTAAATCAGTGGGATTCTAGCTAGACTTTAATCTGCTCCTTTTTATAAATAACGGCGACCGGGACTACTTTTTGCATGTGAAATATTTGTTTGACAAAATGGTTTGCTAATTTTGCTGTTAGCTTTTAAATGTTTGCTGTTTCATGCATTGTGTCGTGTTTGCATGTACAGTTGAACGCAGAAGTGTACATACACGGGTTGAAGTCATTAAAACTCATTTTTATAGTTTTGACAAGTTGTTTAGGACATCTACTTTTAATTGACTATATCACAATTCCAGTGGTCAGAAGTTTACATACACTAGTCAACTGTGCCTTTAAGCAGCTTGGACAATTCCAGAAAATGATCTCTAGCCTTTAAACCATTAGACAATTAGCTTCTGATAGGAGGTGTACTGAATTGGAGGTGTACCTGTGGATGTATTTTAAGGCCTACCTTCAAACTCAGTGTCTCTTTGCTTGACATCATGGGTAAATCAAATAAAATCAGCCAAGACCTCCAGAAAAATAATTGTGGACCTCCACAGGTCTGGTTCATCCTTGGGAGCAATTTCCAAATGCCTGAAGGTACCATGTTCATCTGTACTAACAATAGTATGCAAGTGTAAACATCATGGGACCACGCAGCCATCATACCACTCAGGAACAAGATGCATTCTGTCTCCTAGAGATGGTGCATGTAGTGCAAATCAATCCCAGAACAACAGCAAATTACCTTGTGAAGATTCTGGAGAAAACAGGTAGACAAGTATCTATATCCACAGTAAAAGAGTCCTATTTAACATAACCTGAAAGGCTGCTCAGCAAGGAAGAAGCCACTGCTTCAAAAACCACAATAACAAATCTAGACTACACTTTGCATGTGCTCATGGGGACAAAGATCTTACATTTTGGAGAAATTTCCTCTAGTCTGATGAAACAAAAATTGAACTTTTTGGCCATAATGACCATCTTTATGTTTGGAGGAAAAAGGGTGAGGCTTGCAAGCTGAAGAACACCATCCCAACTGTGAAGCATGGGGGTGGCAGCATCATGTGTTAGGGGTGTTTTGCTGCAGGAGGGGCTGGTGAACTTCACAAAACAGATGGCATCATGAGGAAGGAAAATGATGTGGATACATTGAAGCAACATCTCAAGACATCAGCCAGGAAGTTAAAGCTCGGTCATGGGTCTTCCAAATGGACAATGACCCCAAGCATACCTACAAAGTTGTGGCAAAGTGGCTTAAGGACAACACAGTCAAGGTACTGGAGTGGCCATCACAAAGCCCTGATCTCAGTCTGATAGAAAAATTGTGGGCAGAACTGAAAAAGCATGTGCGAGCAAGGAGGCCTAAAAACCAGATTCAGTTACACCAGTTCTGTCTGGAGGAATGGGACAATTCCAGCAACTTATCATGAGAAGCTTGTAGAAGGATACCCAAAACATTTGACCCAAGTTAAACAATTTAAAGGTAATGCTGCCAAATACTAACACATTGTATGTAAACGTCTGATCCACTGGAATGTGATGAAAGAAATAAAAGCTGAAATAAATAATTCTCTCTACTGTTATTCTGACATTTCTCATTCTTAAAATAAAGTAGTGATCCTAACTGACCTAAGACAGGGAATGTTTTCTACAATTAAATGTCAAGAATTGTGAAAAACTGAGTTTAAATTTATTTGGCTAAGATGTATGTAAACTTCTGACTTCAAATGTATTTATTCAGAATTTCACTTTCAAAATCAACCTACCCTAAGATATATTCACTGGATTAAAAAGTGTGACACCTGGCCCAGATTTGACCTACATATTATGTTTTCACCAGACTATATAACCCACTTCAGCTTAATTTTGACACCAGTTTATTCACTAAGCCTTTGGATATCTATTTACAAATCAACTTCTGCCCCAGTGACTCATTTGTAAAGCAAATGAGTCACAAATAAGTCATTGTAGAGCAAATGTTTGTGTTGATGTTATCATGTTTTACATATGATCAGCATGACAAGCAAATTTTTTTTTTAGCCTACAATTGAAGTATTTATTTACTTTTTAGCTTTGACATTGTGTGCATTTGACATCTTGATCTCATTCATTTATGTTTTGTTTTCCACAATCATAGTAAATTCATTCTTTATGTGCACATGGTGTTATCATTAATACAAATTAATAACACAACATTGTGTTGCCAATTTTGTTGTCCAGGCAGGTAAATTGTGGACTCAATGAACTCCAGAAAATCTCCAAAGATGGGTGACAATCTGGCAAGTGAAAGTGATCTGCTGTCAATGGTCAGCGAGGTGAGCTTACAAAACTTTCATTGGTTTCAATATATGTTTTGATAATATTCTTAAAAGTGCAGACCGATAAAAACAAACAATGTAACAATTTACAGTATCTGAAGTTTGGTGAGTTCGAAGATACTGTGAAAGTCTTTGAAAAGGAAGTCATATGCAAAGGAAAACCTGCCCTCAAAACTTCATCACCCTCACCCCGAGACTCCAAAACCATCCTCATTCACGTGAGAGTGTTTTCTGCTCTAATCATTCACAAACAACATGAAGAGTAAACTTGTAGTATGTGTGCAGGATTTTGAGATAAATAACTAAAAGTAAATATTTTATCCCTCACTACCGAATACTTATAAAGTATGTTTTAAGTGTGTAATTCAACCTGTCACTCCAATTAGTATGCTTGTAATATACGTTTTAATAGTTAAAAAAAAGAAAAGAAATGCAAAATCTAGAAAATAAAGAAAAGTATTTTCACTTGTAGTATCAGATTATTGGAACAAAATTACCCAATATACAGTGGGGCAAAAAAGTATTTAGTCAGCCACCAATTGTGCAAGTTCTCCCAGTTAAAAAGATGAGAGAGGCCTGTAATTTTCATCATAGGTACACTTCAACTATGAGAGACAAAATGAGAAAACAAAATCCAGAAAATCACATTGTAGGATTTTTAATGAATTTATTTGCAAATTATGGGAGAAAATAAGTATTTGGTCACCTACAAACAAGCAAGATTTCTGGCTCTCACAGACCTGTAACTACTTCTTTAAGAGGCGCCTCTGTCCTCCACTCATTACCTGTATTAATGGCACCTGTTTGAACTTGTTATCAGTATAAAAGACACCTGTCCACAACCTCAAACAGTCACACTCCAAACTCCACTATGGCCAAGACCAAAGAGATGTCAAAGGACACCAGAAACAAAATTGTAGACCTGCACCAGGCTTGGAAGACTGAATCTGCAATAGGTAAGCAGCTTGTTGTGAAGAAATCAACTGTGGGAGCAATTATTAGGAAATGGAAGACATACAAGACCACTGATAATCTCCCTCGATCTGGGGCTAAACGAAAGATGTCACCCCGTGGGGTCAAAATGATCACAAGAACGGTGAGCAAAAATCCCAGAACCACACAGGGGGACCTAGTGAATGACCTGCATAAGCCAGTGCATGTCCAGGCCCATCTGAAGTTTGCTAGAGAGCATTTGGATGATCCAGAAGAGGATTGGGAGAATGTCATATGGTCAGATGAAACCAAAATAGAACTTTTTGGTAAAAACTCAACTCGTCGTGTTTGGAGGAGAAGGAATGCTGAGTTGCATCCAAAGAACACCATACCTACTGTGAAGCATGGGGGTTGGAAACATCATGCTTTGTGGCTGTTTTTCTGCAAAGGGACCAAGACAACTGATCCGTGTAAAGGAAACAATAAATGGGGCCATGAAAACCTCCTTCCATCAGCAAGGGCATTGAAGATGAAACGTGGCTGGGTCTTTCAGCATGACAATGATCACAAACACACTGCACGGGCAACGAAGGAGTGGCTTCGTAAGAAGCATTTCAAGGTCCCGGAGTGGTCTAGCCAGTCTCCAGATCTCAACCCCATAGAAAATCTTTGGAGGGAGTTGAAAGTCTGTGTTGCCCAGCGACAGCCCCGAAACATCTCTGCTCTAGAGGAGATCTGCATGGAGGAATGGGCCAAAATACCAGCAACAGTGTGTGAAATCCTTGTGAAGACTTACAGAAAACGTTTGACCTCTGTCATTGCCAACAAAGGGTATATAACAAAGTATTGAGATAAACTTTTGTTATTGACCAAATACTTATTTTCTCCCATAATTTGCAAATAAATTCATTAAAAATCCTACAATGTACCTATGATGAAAATTACAGGCCTCTCTCATCTTAAGTTGGAGAACTTGCACAATTGGTGGCTGACTAAATACTTTTTTGCCCCACTGTATGTATATACTAACCTAAAAGATTATTAGGAACACCATACTAATACTGTGTTTGACCCCCTTTTGCCTTCAGAACTGCCTTAATTCTACGTGGCATTGATTCAACAAGGTGCTGAAAGCATTCTTTAGAAATGTTGGCCCATATTGATAGGATAGCATCTTGCAGTTGATGGAGATTTGTGGGATGCACATCCAGGGCACGCAGCTCCGTTCCACCACATCCCAAAGATGCTCTATTGGGTTGAGATCTGGTGACTGTGGGGGCCATTTTAGTACAGTGAACTCATTGTCATGTTCAAGAAACCAATTTGAAATGATTCGAGCTTTGTGACATGGTGCATTATCCTGCTGGAAGTAGCCATCAGAGGATGGGTACATGGTGGCCATAAAGGGATGGACATGGTCAGAAACAATGCTCAGGTAGGCCGTGGCATTTAAACGATGCCCAATTGGCACTAAGGGGCCTAAAGTGTGCCAAGAAAACATCCCCCACACCATTACACCACCACCACCAGCCTGCACAGTGGTAACAAGGCATGATGGATCCATGTTCTCATTCTGTTTATGCCAAATTCTGACTCTACCATCTGAATGTCTCAACAGAAATCGAGACTCATCAGACCAGGCAAAAATATTTCCAGTCATCAACTGTCCAATTTTGGTGAGCTCTTGCAAATTGTAGCCTCTTTTTCCTATTTGTAGTGGAGATGAGTGGTACCCGGTGGGGTCTTCTGCTGTTGTAGCCCATCCGGCTCAAGGTTGTGCGTGTTGTGGCTTCACAAATGCTTTGCTGCATACCTCGGTTGTAGCAGTGGTTATTTCAGGCAAAGTTGCTCTTCTATCAGCTTGAATCAGTCGGCCCATTCTCCTCTGACCTCTAGCATCAACAAGGCATTTTCAGCCCACAGGACTGCCGCATACTGGATGTTTTTCCTTTTCACACCATTCTTTGTAAACCCTAGAAATGGTTGTGCGTGAAAATCCCAGTAACTGAGCAGATTGTGAAATATTCAGACCGGCCCGTCTGGCACCAACAACCATGCCACGCTCAAAATTGCTTAAATCACCTTTCTTTCCCATTCTGACATTCAGTTTGGAGTTCAGGAGATTGTCTTGACCAGGACCACACCCCTAAATGCATTGAAGCAACTGCCATGTGATTGGTTGATTAGATAATTGCATTAATGAGAAATTGAACAGGTGTTCCTAATAATCCTTTAGGTGAGTGTGTATATATATGTATTTTTTGTTTCTCTAGGAAGATTTTGTCAGCTCCTTTAACAATGGAGACTACAAGATATTCTTTGAGCTGTGGGCTCAAACTATTCCTCCAGAAATTCGAGATTTTGATCAAGTTGCCCAAAAACTGGAATTCTACGTGCAGATTCATTTCACCATATATCCTCTAAAGTCCCCTGTTGGAAGTCACGTAAGTGTATTTTATAATTGATAAAGGTGATAAAATTGCTTTTTAAAATTCTTCCCACCTTAATTTGTTGTGTTGTTATTTGTAAAACCATACAGAAGTGTTTCTTCAACTTCTGGCACTTTGAAAGTTTTGATAAAAAAAATGTCACACTCACCAGTTTGTTTCATTTGTCTACTAGCAATAACAGTGTATGTACATGCATCTCAAGAGATTTTTGCCATTTTTTTTTATTTTTTTATTTGTAATTATTTTTAATTTATTTTATTTTGAAAGTCCTTAAAATTCCCACCACAATGTAATTTCCAGCACATCTCAAATTCTATATTGTGCAATATAAACAATGACATTTTTAGTGTTATATCAAAATAATTTTCCTACAATAAATATTCAAATGGTTTTATTTTACTCGTTATCCAGGTTATAGTTTAAAACATGTAATAATTTTTCTTTTTATAATAGATTTTCATAGTTTAATATTGAATGTCTGGGTCCAGCATAAGGCTAAAACAGTACAAATCTACACATAAAACATATTTGAAAAGTACCAAAAATAAATGATGAAGGCCTGGTGAAAAGTTTCCAAGTCAGTTTTAATGTGCTCCTCACATAACAAACAGAAAAGAAGTTCAAAATCTGTTTATTTGAAAAAAAGTCAACCCCTGTTACATGAAACTGGCCTTAGTTGAAGAATCACCCGTGTGTGCATGCATCCTGTTTAACCAACAGATGTCCCCACAAAGTAAAATATTCAAGCCTCCAAACCTCTGGTTCAGTTAAATACACAAGCTAAATCAAGATTAAGTTTGATTTAGCCTTGTAATTTAGTATTTTCAGCTTCTAAACCTCAGTCTGAATAAATTAATTGCTTATTACAGGATAAAGCCGAGTTTGACAAAAGGATCTCTCATTTCAAACATTACCTGGAGACTAGAGGGGCAGCTTTGAGTCAGACCACAGAGTTCCTGCCATACTACGCCCTGCCCTTTGTGCCCAATCCCATGCTGCAGCCATCCTTCCAGGAGCTTTTCCAGGTACTTCTTTGCACCCTTTTTATGCCTAGACTCCACTGCCTCATAGGTCCATTATAGTGCATATTAAAACACATTGTGAAATAATACTGTAAGATAAACCTCAAATACACTGAGCATTAATTGCATGATGGAAAAATGGAAGAGGTTTTAATGTGCTGGCAATTATTCCTATGGTATTGTAGGATTCCTGGATGCTAGAGTTGAGGGAAAGGCTTGAAGTTTCAGTCAACGACCCTGAAAGCTTCGAACGCACCAAGACTTCTGACTTTATATGTATCCTTTATCTCATTGCAAGCCTGTATAATTTTTATTAGAATTTCCCTGGCTGAAAAGTACATCTTTAACCAGCCCAATGTGAAACAAGCTTGTTTTCCAATGGTCTGGCTTTTATGGTTTGCTGTTTTTAGAGGGGTTTTGGGCACATGTGAGCTGGTCAGGCTGATAGACTAGCTAGGTAATAAACCTATTCAGAAAGCAGGAAATGTTATGTCTGTTATGTCCCATGTTTTGAAATTGTTTTAAGTAAACATGGCAGCAGTTGAAATGTATGACATCAAACAATAGCGACATTACAATAGCATAAATGCTTTCTTGCTTGCCTATTAATGGCAAGACTTCTCTCCAAATCCAGGAAAGCCAGAGGATTATTTTTAAATGACAATAACAGATTGCATGGAACAAAAATATGGTTAACTTCATTGTGCATTGTCATGTAATGTACATGTCCTTATATTGTGTCAGAAGAATGGTCAGTGGATTGTGAAAGCTTGTTCTATAAATGTTGTATTTAATGAGCAAATGGGGACATCTTTACTTGATGTTGTTTGAGGACCAGGACAATAACTGACATTAATCCACCTAAATGACAAATGATTTGTTCGCATGGCTCCTTAACACCCATTAACCAGAGAGAAGGCGCATAAGGCAACACAGGTAAAGTAGTATGAAGTATCTCATAGATTTTGACTAATATTGTAGTCTGGGTCCAAAATTAAGGTTTTTACACCCCTGCCAATGGGGAGGTTTTTTTTTTTAAATTTGCCCCTGATAATTGGGAAATTTTGCCGTTTTTATCTGACAAACAGTGTGTCATTGTGTCACATGCAGCAGCATAGGACGTAGTTGCGGACATACCCGTTCTAGATATCAGAAATGGAATTTAATCTAGTAAAAACTTTATCTGTAATTATCTGTAACTGCATTTTTCTAGTAGAATTTCATAATGATCTGTCATTAACTCCTGTTCAACTTACAGATATCCATTACTATCACTAGTCTGACTGGTTAAACATCTAAATACACACATCATCTATGTACTTATCATCGGAGATCAAGAAATGCATGCCAATTCCCATTACTGATATCAACAATCGAATTACAGCTAGTAAAAATGCTATTTTTTTTTTATCAGTATTTAAATTTGCACTAGTAAAAACATCCATTCTTTATCAAACAATATGCCATTACTCTCAGAAATACCAAGTATAGATATCAAAAGTGACATTATCTAGTAAAAATACTATTATTTACATGTAACTGCATTTTACTAGTAGAATTTCACAATGATCGGTCATTCACTCCTGTTCAAAATGCAATTATAGATATTCTGTATATTACTATTACAGGTCTTACAAGTTAAACATCTAAATACACGTATCAGCTATGTAACTCTCACCTGAGATCAAGGAATGCATGCAAATGCCCATTACTGATCGACAGTTGAATTACAACTAGTAAAAATGATCATTTGTGATAGCAGTATTTAAACTTGCACTAGTAAAAACATCTACTCTTAATAAAAAATGATGTCATTACTCTCAGAAATACCCATTCTAGATAACAAAAATTAAATGATCTAGTAAAAACATAATTATTTATGTGTAACTGCAGTTTTACTAGTAGAATTTCACAATGATGTGTTATTCACTTCTGTTGAAAGATTTCCATTACTATCATTAGTCTTACTCGTTAACAATCTAAATAAACATACAGTATCAGCTATGAACATCTCACCTGAGATCAAGGAATGCATGCAAATGCCCATTACTGATATCGCCAATTGAATTGATCTAGTAAAAATGCTAATCATTTTTAAATTATCTGTAATTTGAGTTTTACTATTGGCAATGTTAATTTTATATACACTCACCTAAAGGATTATTAGGAACACCATACTAATACTGTGTTTGACCCCCTTTCGCCTTCAGAACTGCCTTAATTCTACCTGGCATTGATTCAACAAGGTGCTGAAAGCATTCTTTAGAAATGTTGGCCCATATTGATAGGATAGCATCTTGCAGTTGATGGAGATTTGTGGGATGCACATCCAGGGCACGAAGCTCCCGTTCCACCACATCCCAAAGATGCTCTATTGGGTTGAGATCTGGTGACTGTGGGGGCCATTTTAGTACAGTGAACTCATTGTCATGTTCAAGAAACCAATTTGAAATGATTCGAGCTTTGTGACATGGTGCATTATCCTGCTGGAAGTAGCCATCAGAGGATGGTACATGGTGGCCATAAAGGGATGGACATGGTCAGAAACAATGCTCAGGTAGGCCGTGGCATTTAAGCGATGCCCAATTGGCACTAAGGGGCCTTAAGTGTGCCAAGAAAACATCCCCCACACCATTACACCACCACCACCAGCCTGCACAGTGGTAACAAGGCATGATGGATCCATGTTCTCATTCTGTTTATGCCAAATTCTGACTCTACCATCTGAATGTCTCAACAGAAATCGAGACTCATCAGACCAGGCAACATTTTTCCAGTCTTCAACTGTCCAATTTTGGTGAGCTCTTGCAAATTGTAGCCTCTTTTTCCTATTTGTAGTGGAGATGAGTGGTACCCGGTGGGGTCTTCTGCTGTTGTAGCCCATCCGCCTCAAGGTTGTGCGTGTTGTGGCTTCACAAATGCTTTGCTGCATACCTCGGTTGTAACAAGTGGTTATTTCAGGCAAAGTTGCTGTTCTATCAGCTTGAATCAGTCGGCCCATTCTCCTCTGACCTCTAGCATCAACAAGGCATTTTCGCCCACAGGACTGCCGCATACTGGATGTTTTTTCCTTTTCACACCATTTTTGTAAACCCTAGAAATGGTTGTGCGTGAAAATCCCAGTAACTGAGCAGATTGTGAAATACTCAGACCGGCCCGTCTGGCACCAACAACCATGCCACGCTCAAAATTGCTTAAATCACCTTTCGTTCCCATTCTGACATTCAGTTTGGAGTTCAGGAGATTGTCTTGACCAGGACCACACCCCTAAATGCATTGAAGCAACTGCCATGTGATTGGTTGATTAGATAATTGCATTAATGAGAAATTGAACAGGTGTTCCTAATAATCCTTTAGGTGAGTGTATCTGTAATGTGATTTGAAACTAGTAAGAAAACATTTTACAAAATCTTCAATTGCCCTCCAATTTATTGATATCTGAAATTCATATTTCAACTAGTGAAAACCAAATTCAAGGTATCGAAATTTAGCATTTCTACTAGTTGTAATTTAATTGCTGATATCAGAAAAGGTCATTCTACCAATAAAAGTTAAAGATATAAAATGGCTTTTAATGCATGAAATGCTGTTTTCCATATCAAGAGTCTATTTTTTATTAGAATTTTGATCTCAAAAATGAATGTTTTTACTAGAGCAAACGTAATTACTGACATCAAAAATGTACTTTTTCAGTAGTAGCAATTCCATTCCTAATTAGCATTTTAACTAGTGAATATTTAATTGTTCATATCTATAATTCATATCCTGCATGTGATTAAATGTCAAAAAAGCTGACGGTATATGAAAAAAGAAACTTTAGGCATCCTAGATAAACATCTAATGGTCATTTTTTCACAGGTAAACATTGTTATAAAACATGCGAGTTGCGACAGATGTTTTTATGTAGATACCACAGTTTGTATGTCTTTGATTTGCATTGTTCACTTCAAACCAATCAAATGTTTGGATGCACCTACTTATTCTTTATTATTACTGTTTTCTATAATTTAGAACAGGGGTGCCCACACTTTTTTGTGTGATGATCTACTTTTAAATGACCAACTCAATAAGATCTACCAACTAAAAAAAAAACAGTTTCATTTAAAATAAGAAAATGCTTGTTGGGACTACTGCATGTTTCCCTACATGGAATTCATCTTCTAATTAATAAAAAAATATATAATAATGTTCAATGTTGATATCATTCAGTTTTAAAACTAGACCCAAAACACCTACAGCACAATAGATTACAATAGCCAGGGCATTTACCTTATTCTGATGATGAGTAAATATTGACCAGGCAAGGTTTTGTTTATTCAGTTGCCATGACAACTAGGTTTGCGCATACGCGCCTTCCAAGGACTTCTGAGAACAGAGCGCGAAATTGCGACGCGCTCCTTTTCTGATTCCATTCAGTTTTGCCTAATCCGGGCAGTAGCATCACAATTTCGAGCACTGTTCTCAGAAGTCCTTGGAAGGCGCGTATGCGCAAACCTAGTTGTCATGGCAACTGAATAAACAAAACCTCGCCTGGTCAATATTTACTCGTCAATGCAAGTCAGACAGAAACTAAAAGATGGAAAGACATTGTATTTATTTTTATTAAAATTTAACAAAAGTACATATAAATTTTGTGCGATCTACCAACATTGCCTTTGCGATCGACGTATTGGGCACCCCTGGTTTAGAATAACAGTAAGTCATTCAAACTCTGAAATAACTCAAATTCAAGTGTGGGAATGGGTTATTATCCAAAAAGCATGTCATATTTTAGCTTTATCTAGAGTCCAGTTCTGAGTCTGCACACTCTGGTCAATTGCTCAGTGAACTTCTTGAGGTGCTATTTAAATGGTATTGAAGGCATTCCTATGTAAGATGGGCACTTGTTCAATGCCGTTCTTTTAAGGGTTAGTTCACCCAAAAATGAAGGTTAAGAGAAAGATAAATCAATTTTGACTGGTAGTGTACATTAGCAAGGAACAAACTAATGTCATTTTATTTACTTGTCGCATTTGCCGCTTGGAGATTGTTCATTTTGGACACTGATTGTGCTTAAAGAAGACCGTCATGGCAATGCAGCTCTTTTGCATCATGCAAGGAAGCTGACCATGTATTTGACTGCTTGTTTTGTGTCTTTTGTCAGGTCACGTAGATGTGATTCAGCAAATGCAACTTCATATGGCCGATGCAGAGGGGAAGTCTGCCAGCTACTTGAGGAGATTCACTAAACTGCAGGCCGACCATCACAACCTCATCGGAGTTACGGCCGAGCTGGTGGATTCACTGGAGGCCACAGTCTGTGGAAAGATGGCAAGCAAACGTCATCTCCTACTTTACATCCTTAATAACTTAAGACATTTTTACCTTTGTGATTTGATAGTTCATGCATCAGAGGGTTAAACGCAGATAATTACACCTGGCAACCTTCCTCCAAGCGTACTCATGGGAATGTCACTGTTTTGGTAGATCTCCCCGGAGTACCTGCAGGGCGTGTGTGTTCGGCTCTTCAGCGGTCCCATGAGACAGAGTGCTGCTGAGAGTATAGACTTCACCAGACCCGGCACTGTGAGTCACTGGACACACAGTCGTTCCACTCAAACACTTGGAGTTTCATTAAACCAAATGAGAATAGAACTCATAATAAGTGTTTAAAAAGATAAAACTTCCCAACCTTGGCTACATCTTGTGAAGTGGCAATACTTGTCTAAGTAAGATTTGCATTTTAGGCTAAATTCACACTGCAAGCAAATTTGAATTTGTGTTTTTAATCCAGGCCCTGTTTCCTGATAACGATGGAGCTTTGCTCTTCAAGTAATAGTTTGTCCAAATTTTATTTTTTGTTATACACTCACCCATGTTGTTTCAAACCTGTGTGACATTCTTCGAGTTGCTTTTTTGCCATTTTATCAAAGTGAAAGGGGACTGGGGCTTGCAAGCTCGATGATCTGTGTAAAGAACTGAAACCGAAATCCGAACCGATCATTCAGAATTCATACACATTTCTAAAACTTTGATTTGAATCCATTTTCAAACCACATATGAATGGCAAATAATCTGATTCGTTGCTGCATTTCAGAAAAAGAAAACCGCAAGATAAACTAGTTGGAAAAACACTTTTCCATAATCTCTTGTTTTTTTTAACATGCATTTAATTGTAAATGGTCAGTTTATTTAGTAGAGAAAGACAATTGTCGCCTATGACTTTGGAGCGAAACTACAGGTAAAAAAGGTAACAGAAAGGTGGCAGCACCATTATTTTATTTGTACACACCGATAGATGGGTCTATTACTAAATTCAGTTCACTCCTTTTTGCATTATATGCCAGAGTCCAAAATTGGAAGAATAAAAACCCCAGATTTGTGTTGTTTTTCAGAAGTTGGAATGCCTTTAGCAATATTCAGATATCTTAAAATCCTTTTAGATTCTGTTTTCAATGGTTAAAAAGGTTTTTTCTCGTCCAACAAAATGGAGGTCTAAAGTACAAATGACGGTGAAACTAAAAATGTTCCAATTTACGAATGGAGCCACATTGATACAAAAGGGCATGTTTGTTCTAGAACAGAATCTAAAGGGTTATTAAGATATCTTTAATACTTCTGGAGTTATAGGCACTCCAACTTTGGAAAAACAGCATGAAAAATGTTTCAGTAATAGATCTACCTATCTCTGTGTAAATAGAAAATAATGATGCTACTACTTTACTTGGGTTATGTAGTTATTTCATTGTTTTACCTCTAGTTTTGTTCCAAAATCAAAAGAAAAATAGTCATTTTGACACTCTTCCAAAAAAAATTAAATATTGGATTACTCTGTAAATATTAAAAAAGCCAAAAATAGGTGGCCTGGGTCGCTCAGCAAGTAAATACACTGACTACCACACCTGGAGTCGCAAGCTCGAATACAGGGAGTGCTGAGTGTTTCTGGCTTCCTAAGCAACCAATTGGCCTGGTTGTTAGGGAGGGTAGGGTCACACGGGGTAACCTCCTTGTGATTGCTATAATGTGGTTCTCTCTCTCGGTGGGGCGCGTGGTGAGTTGTGCGAGGATGCTGCAGAGAATAGCGTGAAGCCTCCACATGCACTAGGTCTCCGTGGTAACGCGCTCAACAAGCCATGTGATAAGATGCGTGGATTGATTGAGACGCAGAGGCAACTTCTATTCGTCCACTACACCACCACGAGGACTTAGCACATTGGGCATTCCAAATAAAAAAAATTATTGATATTTTGACTTTCATAATTTTAGGGTCGTTGACAAATAAGGTTGTCCGAGGTGATAAAAATGAGAAATATTTAAACTCTTAAAAACTTTTAAAAGTTTAAAACACATGTCATGTTTGTAGACATGTAAACTTTGAGTTCATGATGTTTTTAACAAATTGTTTGAAAAACATTTACAGCATTTTGTACAAAACAATTGATTTAATGACTTGTCATGAAATGTCATGTGGTGCAACCATCAAGTTAAAGTTATTAAAACAGTTTCCTTGCACCTTGAATACAACTCCATTGATAATTTTCAAAAAAGTTTTCAAACATATGATTCAAGGTGGAAAATGTTTTATACAAATATCATGAATGTTTAAGTCAAGAATACCAAGAAGTTCTCACAGTTGTATTAAATGACCTAAACAAATGTGCCTTTTTATTAAAATGTCAAATTATTGATATTTAATTATGATAAAATGATGTATTTTAAAATCTTCACACACAGTCTTGTGGGTCTAAAGAGATCTTCTCTGTTTTATAACTGTATTTAAAAAAAAGAAAGAAAGAATAATAATAAAAGTTTATTCTGCACAACTCATGCCAACATTTCTTTTTTCAAGAATTTCAGCTTTTAATGAGACACTGACTTTTTGTACTGTCTTGGTTGCAACAATTGATATTTTTACTTAACGCCCCAGAAAAAAAAATATAAAAATGACTTTGAACTAAATAATTGAAAACATGTTCATCATAGAATAGGTGTATTCAAGTAATTACTTGGTTTGAATTGCATTTGTAATGTATATTTGAAGAATTGGATAGATGCGGACCAAAAAATGAGCATCACGTCATTGACCCTTAAGTATATCTTTTAGCCGTAAAAAAATTTCATGAATCTAAATATTTTTTTTTTTTAAACTTTGAACCGGGACCTGGTTGAGTTGTCACTATAATGATTAATTAACTAAAAGCAAACATAATCTTACACAAATGAAACTACAGTGTTGCCAGTTTACAGAAGCTCAAACACACAATTGTTTTAATCGGTTTCACATTTCATGGTCATTACATAACTCCCATATTTGCCTTTGTGTTATTTCATTGTTTTGATGACTTGTCTGTTATTCTAACATGTGGAAAATTTTAGCTAATAATGTGTCCAAACATTTGATAGGTAGTGTATTTGTGCATAAATCCCAATAAGTCCAATGTGGACTGGAACATTTTTCATATACTGTACAAATGCTTTGAAGGATCCCATACTGTTTGGAAATTGTGATATTCCCTAAAATGTTCCATTATTTCCATGCTTTTGCAGCAAGTGTCTCCTCAATCTTATCTTCTTGTGTGTTTGTGTGTGTTTGATCATCCGTTCATGAAGGGATATTACTCTATGAGCCCTTATGATGATGGATATGTAAGTTCCTGAATGTTTCATCGTCTCACTTTCTGCACATATTACCATCAACCCTGCCTGTCTTCCCATATATATATATATATATAAAAACATTTGTTTTTCGTCCCAAAGCCCTTTTGTTAATCTAGTTCCCATTAGATCGCCCTAGTTTCATGGGACGCATGTCCTTGCAGGGCTCGACCTTAACGCTTGTCTAGGACAAGTGGATTTTTGTGCAAATGAAAGAGAATTTTGCTTGAACAAATGGACAAGCAGACTGATTAAAACGTCAATGACAAACAATATAACCGACTGTAGTTGTGATGGCCTAGGCGTGTGCCACTTAGTAGAAATGTCATATTCTTATTCTGCTGTTTTTATGAATGGAGCCACATTGATACAAAAGGGCATGTTTGTTCTAGAACAGAATCTAAAGGGATATTTGCACTTCACTGCAAAATGCTGCCTGCATTTTGTGAACAAACAGCGCTTCTCCTTCAGTGTTTAGTCAGAGATGTGTGAGCACGAGTGGGCCTCTAGTGGATATATGCGGCACTTCAGCACAGAAACATAATATACACAACACATTACAGTTTAATCATCTTGCATCGCCTTGCTGGAAAGCAAAAAACATTTAATAGGTCCTGATTTACTTCTCTGACTCTTAAAACGAGCTGAATTCCATTGTATTATCTATGCTGCTGAAAGAGATTAGGAAATGTTTTCAATTGCTATTTCTCACTCTTGCTATGTTGCTATGGTTACTAACAGCGCATTTAATATTGAATGGAACTACCTGTGCATTCAATGTTTAAACCGCAGACATTCCAGCTATTCAGAATTTAGTATTTCAACACTGATCAGCCATTTCTGTAACTGCTGATTTCTTGGGATTTTTACACACAACAGTCTCTAGAATTTACTCAGAATGGTACAAAAAACATCCATATGTGTATGTATATGTATGTATACTATTAGTATTTATGAATTATATGTGTGTGTGTGTGTGTGTGTGTGTGTGTGTGTATATATATATATATATATATTATATAACTCATTTTAAAGAATCTAGTAATAGAAGTAATTTAAGAATATTTTAATTGCTATGTAATACAATGGGTCAGTCCTTCTAGTCTTAATAGACATGTCAAGCCCTACCCATATAAGCAAACCCTATATTGCAACAGGATACACTTATTATGTGCCAACCCAATTCTTGTGAAAGCCACATACACAGACGAACTACAAATATAGAAAACATTTAAGATTTGCCAAACTTGAGATTGTTCACATACATAACTTTACCTAGTGGAAATGTTCCTATCATAATTAGTTTGAAGTTAAACCAGTATAGTGTGAACAGACCTTCAGAGAAGGATGTTTAAATATGACCTCAAAAATGCCCTCATATACCCATATCCTGCAAAACAAGTCAAGCAAAATAAAATCAACATTCCTCATTCTAAACATAATACAAAACCTTTTTACCTGATCTTCCACAGTTCGTTTTGTCTTGAGTTGCGGTGTAACCCTCCCTCCTGGAAATGCTTCTAATTGCATCCTTGAGATGCCAGAATCTGCCATGCACTTTGGCTTGCAGGAAACCAGATCCCACAGGTGCAGTACTATAAAGACCATGGGGAATTCCTCCCACTTACCCACCCCCATCTCCCCTTTAACTTTCCTGCTTTTCTGACAGGTTTGTCTTTTAGGTAATTCATAGCATATACATGTCGCCCCACCATTCTGCATGCGGTAGCAAATGTTGTTGTAGAATGCATGCTGGTGTATAACTGCAATAACAGCTCATACTATTGTTTGTTTATATTGAGCTAAACTCATGTTAGATGGTTATAGAATAACCATCTAACATTGAATTGACACACACATGCATTTGAAAGTCAGTGTATCAATTTACAGATCCAAGTCTTACATCTGTAAGGGTTTAAGTGATGAGCTGGCCCAGACGTTTTTTTTTTAATGATCTGCGCTAATATTGTGGGAAAATCTGTTTAATTCAGCAAAATGGATTTCATGCTACACTACGTGATTCTGAGCTCTCTATCAACATATGTGGTACCATGCAAGGAAAAATCTAATCAAAGCCTACAGCACTAAATGTAAAAGTGTTATTGTAGGCTTATACTGTAATGATTTGGCGGAAAATTGAAGACTACCATCATTCCTCCTTGTATGTTTACTGCATATCATGTCAGTAAACACGCAAGGATAAACGACGGAAGCCTGAAATTTCCCGCCAATTCAAATGACAGCTTTGATTTTGAAAATGTTGTAGGCTTACCGTAGTGACTTGGTAATATTTGGCTAGAAATTTCAGGCTTCCTTCATTCGTTCGTGAGTGTTTATGAACATGATGTCAACTCACAAGGGTAAATGGCAGAAGCCTGATGTTATCTACCACAAAGCTGGCAGCTGTGAATGTAAAATATTTATTGTAGGCTTCAATAATCCTGAATCAGGGTCAATTTCAGGCTTTCGTAATTCATCCTTGCACATTTACGTCATGTCCGTAAACACGCAAGGAAGAATGATGGAAGCCTGAAATTTCCCGCCAAATCAACCCAGACAGCTCTGAATGTAAAATCATTATTGTAGTCTTGGCGTAGTGAATTGGTGTAAGCCAAGAAAGCGTTTAACACAGATTTTTATGTACTGGCACAATTATTTTATTTTATTAATTCTAATTAAACTTTAAATGAAAAATCCACAGTGTACCTCTTAAAAATGGTCAAACATTACTGAGGTGAGAGTATAGCACTCAGAATCAAACATAATCAAATTTGGCCAAATATTGAATAAACAAACATGCATAGGGTGGGGGATGTGTAGAACTCTGTGAATGACAGACATTCAAATTCTGCAGAAGTCTGCTTTGTGCTGCGTTCGGTATCGGCAGATTCCATGTTGGCCTGATTGCAATTATAATATGCAAACCTTGTTATGGTGTGTCTTTACTTTATTTGTATTTTTTCTATTTAGGTGTCCTCAATGCTACGGGCATCTGGGGCACCTCAGTAAGTCCTTTTGAAGCATTTTGGATTGTGTGCTTTATGAAATTGGATTGCTTTAATTTGTGATAGTTGGATAGACCCCATGAAGTGGTTTGATGGACGCAGATTGTTGTGTTGGCATATTTACAATGCAAACAAGAAGAGTGGGTCAGGACATATTGTGAAGAGTGTTTTAATATCCAACAGCTTTTAGTTAAGCCATAAACCCCGATTTGGCAGTTAACATAAAATTTTTATGGACATTCTTTTTCTAAAGAGCATTCAATTGGACAAAAAATACTTACATGCCTTTATGAACAAGATGCTATCATCAATATTTTTGGCCTGTTTTCCTAAAAGAGGAAGACTGAATATTTGAGATTCATACAATACCATTCATGCAATACATACTATTTAGTTTTTTGTCCAGTAAGTGAAAAACTGTACATTTGAGATGTATACAGTCTTTTCTAAAATATCATTAAGTAGCTATAATATCATATAGATGACCTTAAAACTAATGGACAAAAAGTCACAGAACTTAAATGCTTATCTCCAGGAAGATAACGAGGAGCAGCACATGATCTGGTTTTTATCTTGTAATGTTCCAAACTTATTCTGTAAATGTGATCAAACCAGACCTGGTTTCAAACCAGACATAATATCCCCACTGATTAGACTGAAAGATTGATCCAATGCTTTCCCATCAGAAACCTGCAGATATCATGTGCTGATTCATCAGGAAATCATTTCTTTTTTTCCTGCTTTAGGAGACCCAAAGATGTGCCTTTGCTGCCTCCTCTGGACTATGAAAAGCTGAAGAAGGACTTGGTGAATGGATCAGACAGACTGAAGGCTTTACTGCTCCAGGCTTTGCGCTGGGTAAATCTCAACACAGTGAATAGTAAATTAAATAAAGCTATAAACATAAGCACAACTGGTGAGATATTGAAGCATCTCTTCTGATGTTCTAACTGACATTTGTTTCTTATTAGATTTTACAGTCCCTTACAACAATGGACCATTGTAGTCATAGTGTCCACTAAAATGGCATATTAACAACAGCTATTAATACTACTATAAAACTGTGGAAAATTAGTTTTTAAACACAAGAATGCATCCTGTTTTAATTCATTGTAGATTTACAGTAGTAACAATAGCTGTAGTAGCTATATTATTTTGGTGGAAACTGTGGTTACCATTGTAAAGTTATGTAAGGGATATGATGGTGATAATTTGTGTTTGGATATTTTAACACCAACATGAATGCTCCAATTGCATTTGTGAAGTTGTGTGTTTTCATGTCTTTTCTTTCTTTCTTGCAGAGGTTGACTCGATCTCTTCATGGTGAGCAAAGAGATACAGTACTTCAGGCTTTCATTAGCAATGATCTTCTGGAGCGCTACAGTACCAAACAGGTGCGTTATGAACTCTTACAAACCCTGTTTCACTATGTAATGACATGCATATTTGTATTCAGGGCTGGACAATATATTGAGTATTTACAATGTATTTATGATGTAAATTCAGTATTGCTTTTTTTCATCTTTACACTAGTTTCGCAAATGTTTCTTGCCTTGAGTTTCTAAGACAGATATTTATCAAAAAAATTCTGATTTAAACTTCAGCAGCAAAATTGAGTTGAATTGCTAAGTTTGATTCATCTATGTAAATTAGTTCATAGTCTCAGTGAATAGATTCATAACTTCGATTGAACAATTCGCTTGTAGCATCACTTGAAACTATTTGCTGTCTCTTTGTGGGATGTTCCATGTATTAAAGTTTGTGCTGTCCCACATACAAATATTTCAATACTTAAGTGATTAAGTAATTATAAATAATTATATTTAAATAATTCATTTAATCAGTTGTGACTATCACTTTTTACAATACAAAAAGTGGCTTTAGAATGCTGTATATTGTTTATTTCCATATCATTGAACATAAACCTATCATTGGCCTACAGTCCACAACAATCCATCACATGGATGCTTTTGGAGCATCTTAATTAGGTTGCATCATGTTATAAACAACAAACAAAAAACAGTTTGAAACTTAAAAGAAAAGACAGGGTGTGAGACTCATCCTGGGCCATGATTAATTGCATACATTTTTTAACACATTATTTTTTATATAATAACACTGAAGGAGGTTAAATTGACAGCCCTTAATTTAAATGTATTTGTGTGAGACTAAGACCATTTTTAATGGTGTTGATGATTGCAAATTAAGTAGCAAAAACAGCATTAGTGTTTGTAACTTCAGTTCATTTATGTGTATCAGTTCAATGTCTCCGTTTCAGTGATTTGAATAAAAACGTATGATTATGTGTAAAAACGTACGGTTATGATTTGTTTGCTCAAAAATGCTCACTGAAGTCTTCACATAGCATTTCACATGTCCCAAAATTTAGTAAAATATTGCTGTTTATTGTTGTGTATTTGTAATAATGTTTATTTTGTAACAAACACTGTGGAAAACATGTCTTGATTATTTGGGCCCGAGCACTGATGGTGCGAGGACCCTATTGTTGTTCTAGGCGTTTATTATTTATTTATTTTTTCCCAAATGAATTGAATTTTTGAGGGCCTAAACATACACGAAAAGTCATGAAACTTTGCACACGCATCAGAAGTGGTGAAAATTTACATCTGATATGGGTTTCAGAATTAGGTGTGGCAAAATGGCTCGATAGCGGCACTTACAAACTTTCAATATGCTTTTCACGCTACGTTTCACCTACACATACGACAATCGGTACACCTGTGTAACATGCCAATACCTACAAAAAAGTCTCCTGGACCCATGCCCTAAACTCAAAAGGAAGTCAGCCATTTAGATGTTTCTCTTCTATTTTTGCTCAGTTTTTGCCATTTCCAGGCCTCTACTTTAACAAACTCCTCCTAGAGATTAGATAATCAGATCTACTTTATATTTGGTTATTCTAATCTAAAGGCCTTGGCGATGCTACATTTCGAAGCTTTTGAGTTTTCACTGCATTAAGTGGCCATGGCGGTCTGACAAATTCGGTGTTTCACCATGAAACAGGAAGTTGTTATAACTCATACATGCAATATAAAATCTACCCCAAACTTCAGGGCACACACGTCAGATAATCACTTGCATGTTTTAGCTAACCATTCAATGTTTGTTTAGTTTGAAAGGCTCAGACTCAGGTGAAAATCACCCAAGCATAAACTCAGAACACAGAATAAAACATTAAGTAGCAGGAAACTGGACCAACAACTATACCCAGAGGCATCTAAATCAGCCGATTCACTTGTTGCCAAACCAGTTTTGTTTATTTTACAGAAAACTGTCCTTAATCTAATCAACTCTAAGAGTGAGATTGTCAGACAATATATGGCACGACTCATCAACGCCTTGGCCTCTTTGTGCGATGGTAAGTAAAAATGCAAAAAGAAAATAGGAACGCAAACACTTAGAATAATCATTTACTCTGGCTTTGTGTACCTGTGATATCATGAATTGTTGTACAAATATGAAGGTTTACAGGAATAGTTCACCCAAAAATGAAAATTCTCTCATTTTCTCACCCTCATTCCATTCCAGATGTGAGTTTATTGGAATAAACTTGAAAATGTTTTGCTTTGTTATAAAACAATATCAATGTGCAATATATATAATCACAATTTTAAAAATAAAATAAAACATAATAATAATGTTTATACAGATAAATGCTGGGAAATGCTAATATAACACATCCTCCATGTCTAGGGCGGCTGTACTTGTCTCAGATTCCCTCTCTACTGAGGTTTCTGCTCGACTGTCTGAAGACTGAAGAGAAAGAGTCTGTAACTCGAGAGAACGTGCTGGCAGCACTGCAGAAACTGAGCCTCAGGTACGACATTTGGGCCTGACTCGCACCTCGTTCAAAAACATGTTAAGTACTAAGTCCTACAGACTGTAATAGTGGGTTTCATGTTGTTGTTCATGCCATACATTTTTAAGGTGTGCACACACTGAGAGCAAGACTATAAAATTGCTAAACATCTTAGGACAGCTACAGTTGAAGTCAGAAGTTTACATACACCTTAGCCAAATACATTTAAACTCATTTAATACATTTAAACGTTTTTCATCATTCCTGACATTTAATCGTAGAAAACATTCCCTGTCTTAGGTCAGTTAGGATCACTACTTTATTTAAAGAATGTCAAATGTCAGAATTATAGTAGATAGAATGATTTATTTCAGCTTTTATTTCTTTCATCACATTCCCACTGGGTCAGAAGTTTTACACTTTGTTAGTATTTGGTAGCATTACCTTTAAATTGTTAAACTTGGGTCAAATGTTTTAGGAAGCCTTCCACAAGCTTCTCACGATAAGTTGCTGGAATTTTGTCCCATTCCTCCAGACAGAACTGCTGTAACTGAGTCAGGTTTGTAGGCCTCATTGCTCGCACATGCTTTTTCAGTTCTGCCCAAAAATCTTCTATCAGATTGCGGTCAGGGCTTTGTGATGGCGACTCCAATACCTTGACTTTGTTGTCCTTAAGCCATTTTGCCACAACTTTGGAGTTATGTTTGGGGTCATTGTCCATTTGGAAACCCATTTGCAAGCTTTAACTTCCTGGCTGACATCTGGAGATCTTGCTTCAATATATCCACATAATTTTCCTTCTTCATTATGCCATCTATTTTGTGAAGTGCACCAGTCCCTCCAAGCACCCCAACAACATGATGCTGCCACCCCCATGCATCACGGTTGGGATGGTGTTCTTCTGCTTGCAAGCCTCACCCTTTTTCCTCCAAACATAAAGATGCTCATTATTTCCAAAATTTAAATTTTTGTTTCATCAGACTAGAGGAAATTTCTCCAAAGTTCTTTGTCCCCATTTGCACTTGTAAACTTTTATGGTGGCTTTAGAGCATTGGCTGCTTTCTTGCTGCAGTGCCTTTGAGGTTATGTCGATATAGGACTCGTTTTACTGCGGATATAGATACTTGTCTACATGTTTCCTCCAGCATCTTCACAAGATCCTTTGCTGTTGTTCTCGGATTGATTTGCGCTTTTTGCACCAAACAACCTTCGTCTATAAGAGACAGAATGCGTCTCCTTCCTGAGTGGTATGATGGCTGCGTGGTCCCATGGTGTTTATACTTGCATACTATTGTTTGTACAGATGAACGTGGTACCGTCAGTTGTTTGGAAATTGCTCCCAAGGATGAACCAGACTTGTGGAGGTCCACAATTATTTTTCTGAGGTCTTGGCTGATATTATTTGATTTTCCCATGATGTCAAGCAAAGAGGCACTGAGTTTGAAGGTAGACCTGAAAATACATCCACAGGTACACCTCCAATACAGTACACCTCCTATGAGAAGCTAATAAGCTAATTGTCTAAAGGCTTGACATTATTTTCTGCAATTTTCCAAGCTGCTTAAGGCACCGTGTGGCTAATCAATCGAGGAGAGGGATAAATGCAGTGAGATGTGTCAGTTCGGGAGAGAGAGAGCTACAGGCAGCTGCCCTGTATGTGTTTATGTGTGTGTGTTTTTTTGTTTGAGTTTAATAAAACATTACTTTGATGCTTCATCCGGTTCCCGCCTCCTCCTTTCCATTGAACCCTGTTACATTGGTGTCGAAGCCCAGGAAGGAGGAGGAAAGTCCTGTTTCTGACGGCACAGCACGCACGCACGCTGCACGAGAGTTTGTTTGTTGCCTGCTTAGCACTGCTTATTCTCATACGTTCAACGTTATAGTCATCGTTCATAGTTATATCCTTTGTCATTTTACCGCGTTTCAGATTCTTCCGCTTTTTCTCCCGTTTCATCTGCGTGTATTTTACCGGTTGCTGCTGACACCTAGCTAGAGTCTGTGTTTGTAGCCTTTAATCCTTAAACATCTGCCATTTTTAAGCACGCATCGGGTCTTCCCGTATTATTCTCTTATCGGGATTCAACTGCGCGCATATTCCACCTGTATCCGCGTTCTATTTTTATCGCGGTTAAACTGCGTGCATTTTTTTTCAGCGCGCACCCGTTTTTTCTCCTCTGCGGTACACAGATTATTGCATCGATCTCAAAGCACCGCCTATCAAGAACAACCACCACCAACAACAAACAATTTTGTGAGGGATTCAAATCAATCTCAAAACCCTCACCGCTCAGGAACAACGAACAATTTGCGGTAAGTCATGGCATCGGCTCATGTTATTTGTTCATGCATTGCATGTCACATGTTTAAAATAGCCTCCTCCGTCAGCAGTGAGGGATTCACTTGTGATAAATGTAAGGAATTAGTCAGGCTGACGGAGAAGGTTAATGAGTTAGAGACTCGCATCCGAATGCTAGTAGAGGTCAGTGAGAAAGAGAAGCCGTTAGATACTGTTTCAGATGCGGGCAGTACAGAGAGCAACACACACACTTTGGTTCCGGTTATAGAGCCCCTGCAGCAGGGCATTTGGGTGACGTCTCGGCGGCATACTCGTTCAGCAAAGAGACACCACTCTCCCGCACCTGTTAGGGTTTCCAATAAATTCTCCCCACTCAGTGATACACCCACTGAGAATCATATTGAAAGAGCCCTTGTTATTGGTGATTCTATTGTAAGGAACGTGGAAATAGAGACTCCAGCCACTATTGTTAATTGCATTTCGGGGGCCAGAGCGTCTGACATCAAATCAAATTTACAAGTGCTGGCTAATGCTAAACGTAGATTTTCATGTCGGCACTAACAATGTCCGGCTTCGCCAGTCGGAGATCACTAAAGATAATGTTAAAGAGGTGTGCAAATTTGCAAAAACGATGTCAGACAATGTAATATGCTCTGGTCCCCTCCCTGCTGACGAGGTTTATAGTAGATTAGTGTCACTGAATGGCTGGATGTCTGAGTGGTGTCTGCAGAATAAAATAGGATTTATAGACAATTGGAAAAGTTTTTGGGGTAGACCTGACCTGCTAAAGAGAGACGGACTCCATCCCTCCAGGGAAGGTGCCGCTCTCCTCTCTAGTAATTTGGCTCATAGACTTAATAATGATATTAATTGACTAAATGGGGCCCAGGTCAGGAAGCAGACAAACTGGTTAATCCGAACGTCTGCTAGCTGCCTTGAGACGTCACACAGGTCACATAAACTACAACACATAGAGACTGTATCACCTAGATATCTCATAGAGACTGTGTCTGTTCCACGAACTACGAAACACAATACCCTCACTAAATCATTTAGAAAAAATGTGATTAAGGTCAAACTTGAACAAAACAAATAAATTAAAAATGTACATCAAATAAAAATAGGGCTACTAAACATTAGATCTCTTTCTACCAAAGCACTAATTGTCAATGAAATGATTACAGATCATAGATTGGATGCGCTCTGTTTGACTGAAACCTGGCTTAAACCGGATGAATATATTAGTTTAAATGAATCTACTCCCCCAGGTTATTGTTATAAACATGAGCCTTGTCTGAAGGGTCGAGGAAGAGGTGTTGCTACAATTTACAGTGAAGTTTTTGGTGTTACTCAGAGGACAGGATATAAATGTAAGTCTTTTGAACTAATAATGCTTAAGGTGACACCGTCAAATACAAATATAAATAAAAATTATCTGTCGTCCTTTACCCTTGCTACAGTGTATAGATCACCCGGGCCTTATTCAGATTTCCTTAGTGAATTTGCACATTTTTTATCAGATCTTGTAGTTACTGTAGATAGAGCCTTAATTGTTGGTGACTTCAACATTCACATAGATAATGAAAAAGATACATTGGGATTAGCATTTATCGATATTCTCAACTCTCTTGGAGTCAAACAAAATGTAACAGGACCAACTCATCGCCATAATCATACGCTAGATTTAATTCTTTCATATGGAGTTGATGTTGATAATACAGAAATTCTGCAGCAGAGCGATGACATCTCGGATCATTACCTCGTCTCTTGCATGCTGCAATCAGCTAATGTTACTCAATCTACACCACGCTATCGTTCAGGTAGAACTATTCTTTCGACCACTAAAGATAACTTCACTAATACTCTTCCAGATCTATCTCATATACTCAATAAACCCCAAAGCCCAGAAGAACTTGATGAAATAACAAAAAATTTAAATGCAGTCTTCTCTAGCACCCTTGATGTTGTCGCCCCACTTCAATTAAAGAAAATTAAAGAAATAAGCCCTGCACCATGGTACAATGATCGCACTCATTCTCTCAAGAGAGCAGCTCGGAAAATGGAGCGCATGTGGAAAAATACAAAATTAGAAGTATTTCAGGGTGCATGGAAGGATAGTGTCTGTAGCTACAAACACGCACTCAAAGCTGCCAGGTCAGCATATTTTAGTAAACTCATAGAAAATAACCACAACAATCCTAGATGTTTATTCAGTACTGTGGCTAAATTGGTTAGGAATAAAGCCTCAACCGAACCAGATATTACGTCACAGCTCAAGAGTAATGACTTCATGAATTTCTTCACAGATAAAATTGAAATAATCAGAAATAAAATTGGAATTATGCAATCATCTGTCATAGCACCTCAGAAAACAGTGTCGAATAATTTCCCTCATGTGCAACTTCAATCCTTCGCTATCATAGGTCATGAAGAGCTAACAAAACTTATCGAAACATCAAAAGCCACAACTTGTTTGTTAGATCCTATACCAATTAAGCTCTTAAAAGAGGTATCTCCTGTAATATCAGAACCTCTTCTTAATATCATTAACTCCTCGCTATGCTTAGGACATGTCCCAAGAAACTTTAAAATGGCAATTATCAAACCGCTAATTAAGAAGCCACAACTTAATCCTGGAGAACTTGCTAATTATAGACCGATTTCAAACCTCCCGTTTATGTCAAAAATACTAGAAAATGTAGTATCCTCCCAAATATGTTCATTTCTACAGAGAAATAGTATATATGAAGAATTTCATTCAGGATTTAGGCCTCATCACAGTACAGAGACTGCACTTATCAGAGTTACAAATGACTTGCTCTTATCATCTGATCGCGGCTGCATTTCTCTTCTAGTGCTTTTAGATCTTAGTGCTGCATTCGACACGATAGATCACGACATTCTCTTGAATAGGCTAGAGAATTATGTTGGAATTTGTGGAGTGGCATTAGCATGGTTTAGGTCATATTTAGCAGACCGCTACCACTTTGTCTATGTAAATGAGGAATTGTCAAACCAAACAAAAGTAAAATATGGAGTGCCACAGGGATCAGTTTTAGGGCCTCTGATTTTCTCCATGTATATGCTTCCCCTTGGAGATATTATCAGGAATCGTGGAATAAGTTTCCACTGCTATGCTGACGATACACAACTTTATATTTCTTCAAAACCTGATGAGATTTCACAATTCTCAAAATTAGCAGAGTGTATTAATGAAATAAAAGATTGGATGGCCAGAAATTTCCTTCTACTCAATTCTGACAAAACAGAGGTTCTAATTATTGGACCAAAAAACTCTAAAAATAAGCCACTAAAATATAATTTGACTCTAGATGGATGTACTGTTACATCATCTTCAACAGCGAAGAACTTAGGTGTTATATTTAATACCAATCTGTCCTTTGAAAATCAAATTACAAATGTTTGTAGAACAGCATTCTTCCACCTAAGAAATATTGCTAAATTAAGGCATATGCTCTCGGTTGCTGATGCCGAAAAACTAATTCATGCGTTCATGACCTCAAGACTAGATTATTGTAATGCATTACTGGGAGGATGTCCAGCAAGATCAATAAATAAACTTCAATTGGTTCAAAATGCAGCAGCCAGAGTGCTGACGAGAACCAAGAAATATGATCATATTAGCCCCATTTTATCATCGTTACATTGGCTACCTGTTAAATTCCGTATTGATTTTAAAATTCTGTTAACTACATACAAAGCTTTGAATGGTCTAGCTCTGCAGTACTTAAGTGATCTTCTACCACGCTATATTCCAACACGTTCATTAAGATCGCAAAATTCTGGCATATTAATAGTTCCTAGAATATCAAAATCCACTAAAGGAGGAAGATCCTTTTCATATTTGGCTCCTAAACTATGGAATAGTCTCCCAAACACTGTTCGAGATGCAGACACGCTCTCTCAGTTTAAGTCTAGACTAAAGACTCATCTATTTAGCCAGGCGTACACCTAATTTATCCTCCAACCCACAATTAGGCTGCTTTAGTTGGGTCTACCAGAACCAGAAACCAGAAACATTGAGCATGATCTCTAACTCTGCAATAAATTAAATGGCATCTACGCCTACATCTTTTTATTTGTTTCCCTGTCTCAACCTCGGGACTCCTATCCTGAGGTCACCAGATCCGGCTGGATCCAGCACCATTCCTGCTTCATGTTGGACTCCACTGCTACATGTCGCAGAATGATGATGACTAAATGCAGCCGGTGCCAGCCAAACATCACTTCAATCTATTATGACGGACTTCAGAGGATGAAATGATGCCAACTCCAACCTGCATCACCTCGGTCTATTTATGGACTACGATCTTGAAATGAAATGCTTAGACTAACTATTGCCAACAAAAGCCTTCATCAGCCAATTAACAAGGACAGTTGCATCTATGTGAACTTCTGCAATTAATCAAGATGGACTTCAAAGACTTTGGTCATTAATCTTACAGTTCAAACACAATCGATGTTTAATCACTGACCCTTAACACTTAGTTTAATAATTTTAAACCATGATTTTACCTATACATAATTAATATTTACATTACATTCATAATGTTAGCCAGAGGGAACTGGCCCCCACAGTGAGTCTGGTTTCTCCCAAGGTTATTTTTCTCCATTAATCTACATCTTATGGAGTTTTGTGTTCCTTGCCACAGTCGTCTACAGCTTGCTCACTGGGGTTATTAATACAATTATCATTTAATTATTTTTAAACACTATTAAAAATCGTATTTTATCTAAATTACACAATGATGATTAATCGACTTTATAGACATTACAGTTTTATCGACTGTTAATGCTGATATTCTGTAAAGCTGCTTTGAAACGATGTGTGTTGTGAAAGGCGCTATACAAATAAAATTGACTTGACTTGAATGCACTGATGTAGAGTTCCCGCCACAACAATCCATCCCAAAGGAGCCGCCGCGGCCATCCACCGGGAGACGGAGGAGTTGCTACCGGCCGCCTGGACTCAGAGAAATGTCCACCATCCGTGAGGAGAGGAGGGGCTCACTGCCGGCCACCTGGAGTGGTGGGGCTGCTGCCAGGGGCAGAGGAGTTCCCTACCGGCAGCCAAAACACGGCAGGTTCGGAAGAATGGCCACCGTCCACGAGGGGAGGAGGGGCTCACTGCCGACCGCTTAGAGAGGTAGAGCTGCTGCTCTAGTTCCATTTCATCTTCCAGTGGTCTGAGGACTGGCTCCGGTCCACCCGGGAAGGAGTGGCTGTTGTCCGCCAGATGGTGGAGGAGTGATGGAGGACCAGGCGACGTCGTATCTGGGAACTGGTAAGTTTTTCCTCTCTCTCTCTCTCACTGTCGCTCCGCATTGGCCTTTCCCTCTCCTCTGTTTGTTTTTGATTTTCCCTCCCCTTGTCTCCCTGCCAGGTCACTCAAGGGCAGGGAAAGGAGGGGAGGGGTGGATGTACGTCATACTGGGGGTTCCCTGGCCTGAGGCAAAGGAGCGAGGTGTGTACAAGGAGGAGGGCGGGCTAATTGGGCTAATCAGCCGATGAGGATAAATGCAATGAGATGCTGCAGTTTGGGAGAGAGAGCTACAGGCAGCTGTCCTGTTTGAGCTTATTAAAACATTACTTTGATGCTTCATCCGGCTACCACCTCCTCCTTTCCACTGAACCCTGTTACACACAGTTCACTTAGAAAATGTATTCTTCTGACCCACTGGAAATGTGATATAGTCTATTAAAAGTGAAACAATTTGTCCGTAAACAATTGTTGGAAAAATGACTTGTGTCATACACAAAGTAAACACCCTAAACGACTGTCTAAAACTATAGTTTGCTAATATGAAATCTGTGGAGTGGTTAAAAAATGAGTTTTAATGACTTCAACCTAAGTGTATGTAAACTTCTTGCTTCATCTGTAAATATGCTAAAAGTGAAGCTTTGTGCCATGTCTAGACGAGCACAACAGTCTGCTATGATTAGAGATGGTTTGATTGGCTGGTTGGTTAAAGAGCTCCATGAATCTGACTGTCCGTCTGACTACACGCTGGAATACGCCATCTCCCTCCTCATGAACCTCTGCCTGCGAACTCAAGGTAACAGCTACATGACCACACCATTTAATTATTATAAACGTATGAAAGAAATCCATTTTAAAGGGTCTAATTTAATTGTTTATCACCATTTGTTTAATTATTTGTCCACCATTTGCACTTAGCACTTTCCATGAATAAGTTACAAAATGAAACACACACACACACACACACACACACACACACACACACACACACACACACAAAAAGAAAAGTAGTAAAAGGAGACTTGTTTTTGAAAATGTCCCACCTCATGAGGTTCAAATTAATATAATATGAGCTGTTTTATTTTACATTTATTTAATTTTGAACGGTTTGCTGATTTTGTTATGGTCAGAACTGTCTGAATAGTTTAAACCCTGTTTGTTTATTTATTTATTTGTTTTTTAAACCAATTTTTACATTTTGCAACCCTGTTACTTTGTTTGAGTACAGTTTTAACGTCTATCTTTTTTCTATAAAAATTTAAATAAACAATAAATATGAATAAAAGGAATAATTGAATTTGTTAAATTGGAGAGAGAGAGAGAGGGAGGGAGAGAGAGAGAGCGAGAGGGAGAGGGGGAGAGAGAGAGAGAGAGGGAGAGAGAGAGGAACAACTTACCAGTTCCCAGTAAATTAGTAACTTAATTTAAACTAATCATTAACTAATTTTAACTGGTCATTAAATGTGTACGTGTGTACACTACCGGTAAAAAGTTTTGAAACACTCATTCTTTAGTATAATTTTTATATAATTTTTTTTTCACATTTTAGAATAATAGTAAAGTCATTAAAACTATGGAATAACAGAAATGGAACTATGGGAATTATGTTGTGACTAAACAAAATCCAAAATAAATCAAAACTCTGTTATATTCGAAAGTGTATGTTTGTGTATATGTGTGTATATATATATATATCTTCAAAGTAGTCACACTTTATCTAGATTTTGCAGACATGTACTCTTGACATTTTCTCAAGCAACTTCTTGAGGAATCACCCTGAGATGATTTTTAAACAGTATTGAAGGAGTTCCCATCTATGCTGAGCACTTATTGGATGCATTTCTTAATTATTCGATCCAAGTCATCCATTTCAAATATTTTCTTTTTTTTTTTTTTTATAAAAGTTTAGTTTTATAATTAAATAAATTAATATGGTGTCACAATTATATTTTTGTCTACAAAACTAATTTCAAACATTTGAGTATACGCCTTCAGATCAAACGATTTTTTGCCATGCCATTAGTGTATGAATGTGAGTGTGAATGGGTGATTGGGAAACAGTGTAAAGCGCTTTGGTAACCTCTGAGGTTAAAAAAAGCGCTATATAAGTGCAGACCATTTACCATTTACCATTTAGATCATGAGAAACATTTCAGTCAAGTGTCAATTATAATTATATATCATCATTTTTATCAAACATGTCTAAACATGCCTCTAATGTTAAAAAAAATAAAAAGTAATGGGACACCTATTTGTGGAAAGTGTCTCTTAATAACTAAAATCTTAATTTGCAAAGGTCTATACAGGAATGTAAACAGTACAATCATTATTTAAAGATGTCGCTCACATTATAGGTAAGAAAAAGTGCATGGAAGAGGCCAAGCACGTCTTGAAAGTTCTGACTGAGCTACTGGGACATGAGAACCATGAGGTAAATCCACAATTACTCAACCGCTAACTGCAAACAAGGTGTGTTATTTGAGTTAGCTTTCCTGTTTTAGTCACTGCCTATCCGATTAGTAAAAAGCCTGAGCCAACGTCACTTTGCTGACTCCTTGTTACGTCAAACGTTCCTCTAATAAGAGGGCTTTTGTCAACATTGGATTAAACAGTTTACTTGCAAGTGAACCATGAACATTTCACTAAATTCAGATTGTAGTTTTTGATCATGTATGTTGGAGATAAGGATTAATTAAACAACTGAAATTAATGAAAAAATAAAGATAAAAAGTGTCATACTTTGAAAATTATTCAACATTAGCTTTGGTCAGACCAACACTGCACTCTATTTAGAAACATTACACTGTATTACAATTATATATATATATATATATATATATATATATATATATATATATATATATATATATATATATATATTATTTTTTTGGGTTCCTGGGTAGTAAGTGTTATTTCCTAATTTCTTATGCCTCAAAAGTCTAGAAAATGGTTATTATTCCCCACAAACTTTGCTTTTGTGACCAGGACAGTGATATTTTGAAATGTACCTTCCAGAACATTCCAGATAGATTCAGTGCTGAGTAAACTCAAGTAAATTCTAGAATTTTCCAGTAATATAAATAGTAGTATAAATAAAGGGGCCTGAAGCCCAACAGTTCAGTTTAGTTCCAGCCGCCTGAGTGGATACATATCTGCATTTTTCTGAGATGGCATCGAGAGGATGTAAGCATCCGGCAGACACATTTTGCTTTGTCTGTGGACAATTTATCAAGATATGAGCGAAAAGTACTGTGTGGAAGCATCTGCTATGATGTCTGAGGCCTACAAGGCATATTTCGGCATGCCTGTGGGGGATCAAGATAAACCCTGGGCACCTCATTTCACCTGCGAGCACTGCAAAAAAACTTGTTGCTCGGAATTTTAAGTTTTAAAATGTGTTAATTTTTTAAATTTTGTTATTGAAAAAATATATAATATATGAAAAATGTTGCAAGAATCTCTTACACATTAGTCATGGGTGAAATAAATGTATTTTTGTAGGATGGTTCAGAGGGGAAAAGAGAGCCATGAAGTTCACTATTCCAAGAATTATGCGGGAACCCACTGACCACTCAAGAAACTGCTACTTCCAAATGTCGGACTGGCAAGACTGCACCTGCTATCACATATCCGGACCTTCATCCATCACCCCGGTGCCATACTGACATAAGCTCCCCTCACCCACTCCTCCGAGAGAGAGCAGCCGTCTTTAGAAGAGAGCAGCAAGTCAGAGAGCGAGGAAGATGTTGTAGATCCAGATGGCAATTTTAGATGTGGAGCTAAGGAGAGAAACCCATACTACAACAACCAAAAAGACCTCAATGACTTGATTAGAGATCTTGGTTTCACCAAGTCTAATGCCGAGCTTTTGACGTCTAGGCTCAAGCAGTGGAACTTGATGGATGAAAGTGTGTAAGTCGCAGATCAGAGGAAGCGTCACCAGACTTTTTCCAGCTTCTTCCCCCGTCAAGATGGGCTCTGCTTCTGCCACAATGTGACCAGTTTGTTTGAGGCAATCAGAATCGCCTGTAACCAGAATGAGTGGCGCCTCTTCATTGACAGCTCATCCAGGAGCCTCAAAGCCGTGCTGCTCCAAAATGATAACAAGTACCCGTCTCTTCCCCTGGATCAATCGGTGCACCTCAAAGAGGATTACAAGACTTTGCTGGACGACTTGAAGTATGATGAGTACATTTGGGGGCTGATTCATGAAAGTGATTTAAAGTATAATCGTAAATCTCGAAAAATGACTCCCTTCTAAATCATTTGTAGTCCTTATTGTATTACTTTAGTATAAATACATGTTCATTTGGATTCATATGTTGTACCGACGCGCAGCGCACGAGACTCGACTCGCAACTGATTTCAATTCAGGTGACGTAAGAGAAACAACACAATCCTCTAATGAGTGTAAATACGCATAGCAAACAGACGTTTTGGGTAAAGCAGTCAGTTTTCTATCATATTAAACTATTTTTTACTGCTGCTTTTCAGTATTGAATGGTTTATAAAGTATATTTATAATAAAAATGTCTCTCCCTTTATCCGCCATCTTGGATTTACCCTGGGAAATATACATACAATGCTACCTGAAAATGTGGCCAAAATCAGATATCTTTGGAGGCAGCATAATCTAGCTTTTGGAACAGCCACCACATTCGGAGTGTCAATGAAGTCTAAAATGTTGCCTCAGAAGGAAGTTTAGTTTACTTCAATACAGAGAACGTGAGGTGATCAAGTCTTTATTGGTGTTTTCAGAGTATGGAGGAGATCTTGCGATGTTACACAAAAGAAGAAAACCCTGAACTCAACAGACAGATCGAGTTCATCATTAAACAACTTAACTCAGGTGTGACAAACCCACAGTTAATATGTCATTAAAGCATATTATATGCATAGAAATGAACAATCAGCAGTGAAGGAGTAGTTAGAACATCAGTGAGTTGCTGCCAGTTTCCAAATTCAACTTAAACAGATATATGGTGTGTGTGTGTGTGTGTGTGTGTGTGTGTGTGTGTGTGTGTGTGTGTGTGTGTGTGTGTGTATATATATACTGTAAGTGTGTCATTCCTGTGCTATAGCCATTAGACTGGATTATTTATAGCTCTATCTGCATATTTAGCTGGAGAGGAGAAATTATTTAAAACTTCGCCTTGAAAAACTTCTGAAAGTGTGCTTCCGTCTTCCCTTCTACAAAAGTTTCCTTCTGCAACCTAGAGTTAATCATTGTTGATGATAGATTCTTTGTCATTAATAATTTTTAGATTAAGCTTAGCATACATAATGTTTGCTGGACCGAAATCTCAATTAGCTCGTTTACATGCACACCAATATGATCTTTAAAAAAATCTTTACATGAGATTCAAAATGATTGGATTATTCTTTGTTTTTGATGTCAAAACATAGAGTCATGTGCACAATGGATAAGCAAGTTGTTTATCTGCGATGCAAAATCCACGTGTGTCGATTGATTTTAGCTTAAACCGTTTAAGACATTACCCCGATAAAGGATTGAAGCTCAAGACATTTACTTGACCGCTGACATTGACGGCTTAAGCATAATCAGTCTAAGATTGTGCATGTCAATTTGATCATTGTAGTAAATTGCAATCATTTACTGTAGTACCAATATATTTAACTTTAATGAAATATTGGTAAATTACACAAATTAGTTTAACAATGAATCAATTTGTAGTTTAAAAATAGGCTGCACACATACATATTTGGAGTCGTCCTCATGCATTTTCATAAAAATAAAATATATCCCTAGTAAAAACCCAACACTGAGGTCACATTTACACTAATCCATTTTGGTTTAGAAACTCACATTTTCAGTTTCCTAACACTGCTTACAGTGGGGAAATACTGTTCTAGTGTAGGAGAGGCATAAACTAGCCAGAATGTTTGCATTTCTTTATTGGATGGCTGTTTCTCATTTGAAAACAGCAATTGCTGGCAAAATGTAAAACCCCAGTGCAGGCCTATACAGATTGTTCCCCATAAACAGTGAATAAAACATAAAAAAGGGGATTTCAGGGGCCAAATGTTTTTGTCTTTATTTTTCTCCCTTTATATTTGGGTGTTCACTTTATTCAGTAAATCTTTACCCTCTTCATTGACGATTTTGCTCTACAGCAGACGTCCCTGAACATGAAGTGGAGTCCGATGAGGATGATAATGATGATGATGAGGTAATTCAGTATGAACATGTCATTTGAGAAAATGCTTACCCACATTCTTTCTCTGCATGCCGCAAGATTGATTGTGGGGTAGAGATATCGAGGCTCAACTTAACATAAATTACTTAGACGTAGACTTTTTATTTCACATTATGAGTGTGGAAGGCTATGACTTTATGCATTTTAGCATTCGTTTAAGTAGGCTTGTGATGATGCCAAAATGTAAGTAGTTGATACAAATAACAGTAGTCACATTTCCATCCATGTTACCAATTTAATTTATGCGACAAAATAAGAATATTGCAAACAAAGCAGCAATTCTATCCCATGTGTTAAAGAGAACAAAATCTTCACTTCTGGGGAAATTGATGCAAAATAGAAATTAACATGGATGTTGAAGCCACTGTAGCTCTTTTATTAAATGTTATAAATTACTTACAGTGTAGATCATACAGACAAAACACTCATGTTTGCTCTTGTTCAGCCGCAGATGTCTTGTGTTTAGTAACAGACTCGTGGCAGACAGTTCTGCAAAGGAAAAGTAGCCAATCATTCTGATAAACAGAGCAACATTTGAGATCATATGACAGGGATCCCAATTTGTTTTCAACCAGGGACAAATTCTGTCAATTCTGTTCCTGCTCATCTCCAAACGGGATCTAGTCCCTGCACTTTCCCTATTGCTGATTCAATAATTAAACCTATTAGCATTAATATTGTTATTTTTCTTAAGGATAATATAACAAACTATTGCAATAATTTCAATAAAGAAAAGACTGTGAGCCAATGTTTTCTTATATTTTTATATTAGGCTATGCATTGTATTTTATACTGTACAATACATGTAATTCTTACTATGCACTATTCCATGTGTATTTGTTTATTATCCAGGCATTAATCCAGACATTATAAAAAGAGTTGGCTTCAGGAGTCCATTTGTATTATACTCATAGCAAAATACATTTGCAAATATGTATTCTGAGAACATTTTTTTATGTGCATCTGTATTCCTATACAAATTATATAGGGATATATTCAGTAACTGCATTTCCATCACAGTTTATGTGCATGTCTTCTTATTCTTATCTGCCTTAAGTGAGTGGAAATGTTTTATATTTGCATTTTGGAAATGATATTTGCATCTTAGTGTTAACATCCAGTATTTTTATGAAATATTCAAACCTGTGCATACAAATAATGGAGGTGGATTGAAACCCAGCTAGTGAAAATTCATGGTTCTCAATATCTATTTCAAAACTACAGCAAAAACTAATAAGCTGTTGAACTCACTGTTTTATTTATTCCTTTATGAACAAATTAAATTATAACAGTGACATGTAGTCTTCCAGTATTTCCAATAAGTAAACATTGCTTCATGTTTTTCAAGTAAACATTCAGTAATAAAAGAATAAAGAACAAAGAAACATTAAAAGAGTTAAGTATCTAACAGCAGTATGACGTATTCAAGCAAACATACAGAAAAGTAAAAAAAAACATTGCCAACAAATTAGGTACTTTAATTTTATGTGAAAGTCTTCAATGCATGATTAGTAAGTGATGATGTACAGTCAGCCGGTTGTTATCGATAAATAAACACTGACAGGGTGATCAGGAGGGTGTATCAGAGTTCTTTTGATGTTTATTTTGTGAAAATTACTGTCTGACTGCCCATTATTAAGCCAATTGCAAGACTACTTGCCAAATAAATAAATGTACATAAAACCTTAATTTGTGTTGAAATTTAGTAATTATGTGCGATTTTAAATAAATCGCTGTAAAGCTAAAATCCATCAACGGTTTGCGTGAGTTCTGTTGGTGTTTATTGTGTAATTAGGGAACGTCTGCTTCCTCATTATCCAGATTATTACAAGGCTATTTGCCAAATAAATAACATTGAAACATTGATTTGAGTTGAATTTATTTTGTAGGCTTATTTGTAGAGATCGCACAGTGATCCAAGAATCGGGAAAGATGGCTCGCAGAAGCCGCATGAGCGGTTTGATATGTGGAGGTGCGGTTGTTACAGAGAAATATAAAACCACTAGATGGTGCCATTGACAGAATCGAGTATTCCAGAGAGCTGTGTAAGTTGTAATGGAAAATGTACAGTCAGCTGGTTGGTAATGCAAAAGAAACACAGACAGGGTGAACAGTCACGTCTGGGTTTGTATCAGCCTAAAGGGGTTTATTTTGCGATAACGACTGGCTGA
Source organism: Xyrauchen texanus (assembly GCF_025860055.1). Taxonomy (NCBI): domain Eukaryota; kingdom Metazoa; phylum Chordata; class Actinopteri; order Cypriniformes; family Catostomidae; genus Xyrauchen; species Xyrauchen texanus. Next base: position 22,795,681 of record NC_068323.1, on the reverse strand, counting down.
CTGTATGCTTATTACATTGTAACTAAGCAAAGAAATTTATGAATGGACAAAGTATTGATTTCCATTGAAATTATGTAATGATATGACAAGAAATAAATTGCTGAACAGCTGCAATCCACCTGTTTTTTTGTTTTGTTTTCTTGGTACTTATTTACTGAAAATGATCATCTGGCTCCTCATTATTCAGGTTATTACAAGGCTACTTGCCAAATAAATGAATGAATGGATATGAAACATAGATTGGCGTTGAAATTATGTCATTAGATTACTTGTAGTGATCGCACAGTGAACCAAGAAGTTGGAAAGATGGTTCTCAAAACCCGATGAGCGGTCTGATACGTCTTAATCCCAATAAATGCGGTTGTTACTCAGAAATATCAGACCACTAGATGGCACCATTGACCAGTCAGAATTGAGTATTCCAGAGCGCCGTTTAATTACATAAAACATCGAGACAATATTGTCAGGGTTTGACATAGCAATAGGCCTGTTTACATTTCAATTTAGTCAAAATTGACTGCGATTACATTAATATCTCATGCCTAGAAGTGCATAAGTTGTGTTCAAGCTGCATGACTGCGAGGAGTGACCTGCAAGCGCTCTCAACCGTGTATGTAGAAATACACATGTGAGTTATAAAAAACAAAGCCTTTCAGTCAGGCAGTGCGCATTTATTCTAAGTCGATAGTACTACCGGTTCTGTAGAAAGACTGGTATCATCACTTTTTTTTTTTTACTGCCGTCACGGAAAAGTTCCAGAACTTTTGGCATCCTTAAGTGTTACAAATTTTTACCAACTTTTCCTTTCATCTCACCGTAATCTTTATTTATGGTTAACAGGAGGAGGTTATGGAGGCAGATCTGGATAAATACGAAGTCCTGCAGCCTCAGTCGAAAGAACTCACTGGGGAGTCTTTACTGACATCAGAGTATCTTGGGGTAAACCATTAATACACATTTATAATAAAACAACAGAAGATTGGCGTTTACACCAGGTGGACATGTGGTTTAAGGTGCCGTTCAGACCGAACGCATTTTTGCACTTAAAAAATCTAGACGAAAGGCAACACATTTAACAGAATGTGTTTTTTGAGGCGCAGTTCTGTTTTAACTGAAACGTGGCACTCCTGCACAAAAAGCTGAAAAACAGCTGAGCACAGCAAAACATTCAAAGATATCCATCTTGTGCAAGTTTACATAGAAAAACAATGGAATAAGAGTGCAAACAGACACACAAATTCATTTGGTGTGAACGGCCCTTAAGTCAGTTTGGAAAAGGACCTGCTACATGTCAAAATATTTCGTGAAATAGGCCTTTAAAGGTCTTTGAAATCTGCTCTAGCTTTAGTTTAGACATTGCTTGGATGATCAGGCGATGAGTTGCACTGTTTGTTTGACAAGTGTGTCTCTTTTGGTTTGTAGATAATGACCAATATGGTAAAAATGAAAAGAAGATCATGTCCTCCATCATCACGCAGCATAGATGAACCCCTCCAGAGGCCTGTTACACCCAGTTCCCACAAAAACATCAAGTAAGGACTTAATTCTGAATCAATAAACACAACAAACTAAATCTCCAACAAGAAGAAATGCTGTTTTATAAGGGAGTTCACAATGTTCAAAGTATGGGAAATATTAACCACTCTGCATATATACGTAATATTTTCGTAATCAAATGATCCTTGATCAAATAATAATTCTGAAGTGTTTGTGTAGCATTGATTTAAAGGAATGGTCCAGGTTCAATACAACAAATGGTAAGCTCTTATCGATTAAAGTATAAAAACTTTTGGGGACCTGGGTAGCCAGTCAGTGGCTACCCAGTCAGTCTTTACCACCTAGTCAGTGGTAAAGACTCTAGCTGCCACCCCTGGAGTTTGATTTGAATCCAGGGAGTGCTGAGTAACTCCAGCCAGGTCTCCTAAGAAACCAAATTGGCCCGGTTTCTAGGGAGGGTAAAGTCACATGGGGTATTCTCCTCATGCTCGCTATAATGTGGTTCGTTCTTGGTGGGGCGTGTGGTGAGTTGAACGTGGATGCCTTGTTTCTGTGGCAATGTGCTCAACAAGCCACATGATCAGATTCTTTGTTTGATGGTCACAGATGCGGAGGAAGCTGGGATTCGTCCTCCGCCACACAGATTGAGGCGAGTCACTACGCGCACTGGGAATTGGGCATTCCAAATTGGGTGAAATTGTTGAAAAAATAAATAAAATACTTAAATCTCATCCCTCACTTTGTAAAAACAAATAAAAATCATGTGTGTTAATTTTTGGAAGCCAGGTCTGTAATTCTGATTTTATTTATTGATTTTATCACCCAATTGCAACTTTATAGCTTGCAATATTTAATTCATTTTCTTGCATTTCTGGCAATTTCGATATTACGATTTTATATCATGCAATAGCAAGTTGTAAGGCCAAATTGTGAGAAATAAAGTATTAAAGAGTTGTGAGATTTAAAGACAGAATTACTTTATTTTATTTTTTATTCCATGGATGAATGCACCATAGTTATTTGAGCCATAAAGTGTAAAGGGAGTTATGGAAAGAGGAGCCGAGAACCGGCTTGACAATATAAATAATATTTAATCAAACAAAAAGACACAAACACACATATATGACGGACAGCTACCTGTAAGCGATCTCTCTGTTGCACCACCATCCGCAGTCGGCCTTTATCCTTCTCGGAGGCTTGATTAGCCTGATAAGGTACCAGGTGTGTAGAATCACGACCCACCCTCCGCCCTGCCACAATTGTCCTTCCAGTGGTGGGACTACTTTTCTAGGCTAATGAACTTCTGGTTATATGTTATCTGGGAGGCGTGTTCTCCATGTAAACAACTCCTTTCTGGTATCCTTGCATGTATCATGAAGAAGTTTGCAGGTTTGCGGCATTACATGGTCATGACATGCGTTGAAAGATTGCATACAGTACAACTCAAGTTTAGTTGTAATATTTATGTGTTATGGCATTACTTGCGAAACAGTGTGTATTTAAATGTTTATTGTGGTGTAATGCCTTGATCCCTACGCCACCGTTGGATATCTACTACTATAAATTCATTTTTAGTTTTTTTTAATTGAGGAATGGTACAATTCGTAACAAGTCGAACCCAAGATATTCCTTGAAATTAATAATGTTAGGTTTTATGTTCATATCAAATCTAGACATATCAAAAACTTATCTGATAAGTCAACATTTGATGATTTCATCCGAAATGGAAATAAATGCTGTTGAAAATCACCCATATCAAGATTTTAAAGCATTTAATTATTTGAGAAATTGTACTTTTTGTGGCTTTTGTTGGCACTCTCAAGAAAACAAAATCTACAAATATGTTATGTTTTAACTTGGATGTTTCCCCATCATGCATAGAGACTTGACAGATATGGTTCATGTGCATGTTTGGTTTGCATGTTGGTTTAGTAGCCGCAAATACATTTTTTTTTATTGGGATAAAATAAAGTACTTGACATGCTAAATGACACCTAAAACAGAATTTTGCTAATCATTTTCTAATAATTTTTTGCATGCAGTTTTATGAGAGGCTTCATGGAATATTTGTAATATTTATAAAATGCATTTGTTACACTGCAGTGCCAATTTAAAATATAGGCAAAAATGTGCTTAACATGGTGGAAAAATAAAAAGATAACAATTTACAGTCTCTATATTTACACTTCCCTTTTAAATAATTATTTATTTTAACCTGAAATCTTTGTTAAGAGATAAAAATGTATGCATTAACTATCTATTTGTTTGCATTGGAGACATGTAATCTTTTCATCTTAAATCAACATGATTCTGCAAGATTCTACAAACAAAGCCTCTCAGTGACACTTACCCACAGTAAATGTCAATGTCTCTAAACTCATCGCTGTCGTCTTGTCGTCAACGGAGTAAAGATGTCAACAGTTCTGCCCTCAAGGCAAACAGTGTGTTAATATGCAAGCAGGAACTCAGAGCTCAGGATCTCCTCATTGTTTCTATTGAAGCGTACTGGATCAGTGATGTGAACAATTGTGGTTGCCTATGATGCGTGACTGTCCTTGTTTTGACCTAGACATTTTCCTGTGCAGTTTAGCCAGTGAAATGCTCAAATTTTATGAAATGACAATGTTTCGAAATTCTCATCAGATTATTCAAAGACGTTACATTGTGGTAGACGAGTAAAGCATTGGATAGAGAGTAAAAAAGTGATTTAGATGTCAATGTATTGTTTGGTTTATTTTCCTACCATTTGAATATATAAGCCTACCCTAAAATTGAGTTTGTCAACCTGTCCGAGGCAGATTAAAGGAATAGTTCCAAAACTTTACTCATCCTCATGCCATCACAGATGTGTAAGACTGTCTTTCTTATGTGGAACGCAAACTAAGATTTTTAGATGAATATCTCAGCTCTGTAGGTCCATACAATTTAAGTCAACAGGGTCCAAAAATACAAGACTTTGACAATGCATTGTTAAAAACGGTAATATTTAACGTACAACGTAAAATGCCTGACAGGGAATTCAGTGAACATTTTTGAATGATTTCGAACAAATCATTGAACCGATTCATTGCAATGGACCGTTGAAAATTAAACTGAATGAAACTTCCCAACTCTATTGCCATGTTTTTCTACTCTCAAACTTGCAAATTGAGACACAAATAGAGATTGTGAACTTAATGCCCAAATAAAAAAGCACATTCAAATCATTGAGATATTCAATGTTGGTTTATTACACCCTGCCAACAAAATAATATCAAATAAATTGCATATAATCATATACGATTAGACGCAAACAAAAATTAATCTGTGAAGAACAAAAATTCCGAGCAGCCAACCACACACCTCTTTATGCAGGACCCATCCGCACAAATACCCTCTAAAATATCTTTAAAATTCGGCCAATCAGTACCCAAGATTAGCGGATGGGTGAGGCGGGAACTAACCGCTGCCTTCACACTATGGTTTTTCCCCTGAATTTAATCGCCAAAGTCACCATGGGATACTTGTGAACATCCCCATGCACACACCTCACCCTCACCAGTTTAGCTAAACCCAAAGCCCCGGGTTGAACCAAGCATTGGTGGATGGTGGTCTGATTGCAGCGGTATCCAGCAAAGCTTGGTAAATACCCCCTGATCCTTACCGAATCCGGTATGCTCCAGCCCGATAGGGGGCAGCCTGCGGGACTTCGGAGACCCGCACCACCGTCCCCACCTCCATCAGCGGACACTGATCCCGGAAGTGGTCCGGTCTCCGCACCTCCAACAGGCCGGCCCAGGCGTTGCGGCCGCACTTGTGCTGGCGAGCGCCCCACCTGAGGAGGAGAGCGGCTGAAAGACGGGGAATGGGAGGGTACATTCTCCCAAGGCCGGGAAGCTGGTCTCTGGAACCCTCCACGCCTGCGCGGGGCAGGAACGGGCCCTGGGGAGAGAACAGAAGGAGAGAACATAGGGGAGGGGGCGAGGGCAGGGGCAGACACAAGGGAAGGGAGAGAGAGAGAGAGACAAAGAAGAGGGCTCGTCTGCCCTCGGGATCGCCGCCAAGTGGTCCTCCGCCAGCCGAACAGCTTCCTCCTGCGACGCCGGGCGATGGCACTGGACCCACCCCGCCGTCTTCCGAGGCAGCCGTTGAACGAGCTGTTCCAGTACCACCTGATCGATTACTCCCTCGACGTCGCGGTCCCCCGCGAGCAGCCACCTCCGACAGGCGTCCCGGAGCTGTTGGGCGAACGCGAACGGGCAGTCGGACATTCCTAGTTTCATGCCCCGGAAGAGCTGGCGATTTTCTGCCGGGCTCCGACCGACCCGCTGCAGAATAGACCTCTTCAGATCGGTGTAGGCCAGGAGGTTCGTCGCTGTCAGCTGCTGTGCCGCAAGTTGAGCTTCCCCGGACAGGAGAGGAATCAGGCAGGCTGCCCACTGTTCTCGGGGCCAGCCCCAAATTTCTTCTGAGCGCTCAAACAAATCGAGGAAGGCCTCAGGATCATCTGCTGCCCCCATCTTCTGTAGCATGGGGGGGGGCAGTGTAGCGCGGGTGTCCGGGGTCACGGTTGTGGCCGACGCCGCCTCCTGGCTGAGGAGGCTCCGGATAGCGAGCCGGTCCTCTGCCTGAGCCCGCATGATTTCGAAAAACCGGCGATCTTGGTCCTGCCTGAGCTCAAGCAGGGATTGCTGGTGGCCTTGATGCAGCGTCGCGAGGGACTGGAGGACTTCTGCCAGCTGGGAGGACTCTATGGGGCGACCACTTTCCATGCTTCCTTTAAAGTTCCCGGGTTTCGGCACCAGTATAACGCTTTTCGATGGGAAGGAGGACAGGAAACAGGTCTTCACCACAAGGTAAGCTTTTTTAATTCTCTTTGGTTCTCACAGTATTATTATCGCACACAGTACAAATGTCAAACACTGGGTTTGCTTGTCGTCTCTCTCTCCTCGACTGGAGGCTCTGTGTCTGCTTTTATGCCGCTCTCCTCATGCTCACTGGAATCAGAGACAGGTGTTAGGCATAATTTAGCTCAGGTGTAAGCGCCCTTACCGCTTTCCTCTCCCGGACGGGCGCTTGACCACGCCCCCGCTGCCACACAACCTTTCATTAAAAAGCCTACTAAAGGCAATTTAATGTGTTTTCAGTGCAAAAATGTAAAAGTAAGAACAGATATGAAGGGCAAGACAATTTTTTTTGTTGGGAAATGGGGCAAATATGTGGCGTTCTTGGAGGGCTCTCGGGGTGGGGCAGTGGAGATTATTAATGTGTGTAAATATTATATATTTTTTATTTTTTATTTGTTTTTGTGAGTATGTGCTCATGTGTGACCACAAGGGTGTTGTGGGTCGGGTGGGGTTGGCGATTGGGAGGGGGAAAGGTGGTAGTTGGGTTAAATGTTGATTCTGTGTATATATGTTTTGCTTTTCTTTGTTTGAAGTGTTAATCACAAAAAAAACAAAATGTTAAATATATGATGATATTGGAATTGTAGTTTGGAGGAAAAAATATACAAAACTATTGTGAGGGAACGCAAAATTATTGTGAGTGAACAAAAATAAACTATTGCGAGAAAATGCTAAACTATTTTGAGGAAATGCAAAACTATTGCAAGGGAACACAAAGAAACTATTGAGAGGAAATGCAAAACTATTGCGAGGAAATGCTAAACTATTGCGAGGAAATGCTAAACTATTGCGAGGAAATGCTAAACTATTGTGAGGGAACACAAAGAAACTATTGTGAGGGAACACAAAGAAACTATTGCGAGGAAATGCTAAACTATTGCGAGGAAATGCTAAACTATTGTGAGGGAACACAAAGAAACTATTGAGAGGAAATGCAAAACTATTGCGAGGAAATGCTAAACTATTGCGAGTGAACAAAGTAACTATTGCGAGAAAATGCTAAACTATTGCGAGAAAATGCTAAACTATTGCGAGGAAATCCTAAACTATTGCAAGGGAACACAAAGGAACTATTGCGAGGAAATGCAAAACTATTGTGAGTAAATGCAAAACTATTGTGAGGGAACACAAAGTAACTATTGCGAAGAAATGAGAAACTATTCTGTGAGAACACGAAGAAATGCTAAACTATTGCGTGAGAACACAAAGAAGCTATTGTGAGGAAATGCACCAACTATTGCACGAGAGAAACTATTGCAAGGAAATGCTAAAATATTGCATGAGAACACAAAGAAACTATTGCGAGGGAACACAAAGAAACTATTGTGAGGAAATGCAAAACTTTTGCTAGGGAATATAAAATTATGTAAGGAAATGCGAAAATATTGTGAGGTAACACAAAGAAACTATTGCGAAGAAATGCAAAACTATTGTGAGGAAATGCAAAACTTTTGCTAGGGAATATAAAAATTATGTAAGGAAATGTGAAACTATTGTGAGGGAACACAAAGAAACTGTTGCGAGGAAACGCAAAACTGTTGCGAGGAAACGCAAAACTGTTGCGAGGAAACGCTAAACTGTTGTGAGGAAACGCAAAACTGTTGCGAGGAAACGCTAAACTATTGCGAGGGAACACAAAGAAACTATTGCGAGGGAACACAAAGAAACTATTGAGAGGAAATGCGAAACTATTGAGAGTAAATGCAAAACTATTGCGAGGGAACAAAAAGTAACTATTGCGAGAAAATGCTAAACTATTGCGAGAAAATGCTAAACTATTGCGAGGAAATCCTAAACTATTGCGAGGAAATGCAAAACTATTGCGAGGGAACAAAAAGAAACTATTGCGAGGAAATGCAAAACTATTGCGAGTAAATGCAAAACTATTGTGAGGGAACACAAAGAAACTATTGCAAGGAAATGCAAAACTATTGTGTGAGTACACAAAGTAACTATTGCGAAGAAATGAGAAACTATTCTGTGAGAACACGAAGAAATGCTAAACTATTGCGTGAGAACACAAAGAAGCTATTGTGAGGAAATGCACCAACTATTGCACGAGAGAAACTATTGCAAGGAAATGCTAAAATATTGCATGAGAACACAAAGAAACTATTGTGAGGAAATGCAAAACTTTTGCTAGGGAATATAAAATTATGTAAGGAAATGCGAAACTATTGTGAGGTAACACAAAGAAACTGTTGCGAGGAAACGCAAAACAGTTGCTAGGGAATATAAAACTTATGTAAGAAATGCTGAAACTATTGCAAGGAGAACATAAAGAAACTATTGCAAGGAAATGCAAAATGATTGCGTGAGTACATGAAGAAACTATTGCGAAGAAATATAAAACTTATGTAAGGAAATGCAAAACTAATGCGAGGAAATGCTAAACTATTGTGAGGGAACACAAAGAAACTATTGCGAGGAAATGCAAAACTGTTGCGAGGGAACACAAAGAAACTATTGCGAGGAAATGCAAAACTGTTGCGAGGAAATGCAAAACTATTGTGAGGGAACACAAAGAAACTATTGCGAGGAAATGCAAAACTGTTGCGAGGAAATGCAAAACTATTGTGAGGAAATACTAAACTATTGTGAGGGAACACAAAGAAACTATTGCGAGGAAATGCAAAACTATTGCGAGGAAATGCAAAACTATTGCGAGGAAATGCAAAAATATTGCGAGGAAATACTAAACTATTGTGAGGGAACACAAAGAAACTATTGCGAGGAAATGCAAAACTATTGTGAGGGAACACAAAGAAACTATTGCGAGGAAATGCAAAACTATTGCGAGGGAACAAAAAGAAACTATTGCGAGGAAATGCAAAACTATTGCGAGTAAATGCAAAACTATTGTGAGGGAACACAAAGAAACTATTGCAAGGAAATGCAAAACTATTGTGTGAGTACACAAAGTAACTATTATGAAGAAATGAGAAACTATTCTGTGAGAACACGAAGAAATGCTAAACTATTAGTGAGAACACAAAGAAGCTATTGTGAGGAAATGCATCAACTATTGCACGAGAGAAACTATTGCAAGGAAATGCTAAAATATTGCATGAGAACACAAAGAAACTATTGTGAGGAAATGCAAAACTTTTGCTAGGGAATATAAAATTATGTAAGGAAATGCGAAAATATTGTGAGGTAACACAAAGAAACTGTTGCGAGGAAATGCAAAACTGTTGCGAGGAAATGCAAAACTGTTGCGAGGAAATGCAAAACTGTTGCGAGGAAATGCAAAACTATTGCGAGGAAATGCAAAACTATTGCGAGGAAATGCAAAACTATTGCGAGGAAATGCAAAACTATTGCGAGGAAATGCAAAACTATTGCGAGGAAATACTAAACTATTGTGAGGGAACAAAAAGAAACTATTGCGAGGAAATGCAAAACTATTGTGAGGGAACACAAAGAAACTATTGCGAGGAAATGCAAAACTATTGTGAGGGAACACAAAGAAACTATTGCGAGGAAATGCAAAACTATTGTGAGGGAACACAAAGAAACTATTGCGAGGAAATGCAAAACTATTGCGAGGGAACAAAAAGAAACTATTGCGAGGAAATGCAAAACTATTGCGAGTAAATGCAAAACTATTGTGAGGGAACACAAAGAAACTATTGCAAGGAAATGCAAAACTATTGTGTGAGTACACAAAGTAACTATTGCGAAGAAATGAGAAACTATTCTGTGAGAACACGAAGAAATGCTAAACTATTGCGTGAGAACACAAAGAAGCTATTGTGAGGAAATGCATCAACTATTGCACGAGAGAAACTATTGCAAGGAAATGCTAAAATATTGCATGAGAACACAAAGAAACTATTGTGAGGAAATGCAAAACTTTTGCTAGGGAATATAAAATTATGTAAGGAAATGCGAAAATATTGTGAGGTAACACAAAGAAACTGTTGCGAGGAAATGCAAAACTGTTGCGAGGAAATGCAAAACTGTTGCGAGGAAATGCAAAACTATTGTGAGGAAATGCAAAACTTTTGCTAGGGAATATAAAACTTATGTAAGGAAATGTGAAACTATTGTGAGGGAACACAAAGAAACTGTTGCGAGGAAACGCAAAACAGTTGCTAGGGAATATAAAACTTATGTAAGGAAATGCGAAACTATTGCAAGGGAACGCAAAGAAACTATTGCAAGGAAATGCAAAATGATTGCGTGAGTACATGAAGAAACTATTGCGAAGAAATATAAAACTTATGTAAGGAAATGCAAAACTAATGCGAGGAAATGCTAAACTATTGTGAGGGAACACAAAGAAACTATTGCGAGGAAATGCAAAACTGTTGCGAGGAAATGCAAAACTATTGTGAGGGAACACAAAGAAACTATTGCGAGGAAATGCAAAACTGTTGCGAGGAAATGCAAAACTATTGTGAGGAAATACTAAACTATTGTGAGGAAATGCAAAACTATTGCGAGGAAATGCAAAACTATTGCGAGGAAATGCAAAACCATTGCGAGGAAATACTAAACTATTGTGAGGGAACACAAAGAAACTATTGCGAGGAAATGCAAAACTATTGCGAGGAAATGCAAAACTATTGCGAGGAAATGCAAAACTATTGCGAGGAAATGCAAAACCATTGCGAGGAAATACTAAACTATTGTGAGGGAACACAAAGAAACTATTGCGAGGAAATGCTAAACTTTTGCTAGGGAATATAAAATTATTGCAGGAACATCCAAAACTACAAAATACAAAACTTGGTAACACTTTACTATAAGTTAGTTAACATGAACGTACCATAAACAACACTTATTAAGCATTTATTAAACTTAGTTAATCTTAATTACAATATATAGTAATACAGGGTTCCCGCAGATCCTTAAAAAGTCAGTTTTCCCAAATTTAAGATCGTAAAAAGTCTTAAATATCTTAAATGATACAACAAAAGTCTTAATTGTCAGTTAAAGAGGTCTTAAATTTGGGGGTGGAAATATGGGAATCGTGATATTACCTAATGTGATTATCAAACTTCAACAGAATACGATTCAATTAACTAAATGCATGCACTGCATCTTTCAGAGTGAAAACACTGTTGTATTTTCTCCACGCATGAGGGGCGTTGTGTGTGTTTGCAGCTGTTGCAGAGCAGTTCACAATCATTTAGCCATATCAGAAATGTAATAATTAACTATCACAAAAGATCAGGTGTTGATGATAATGATATAATGTTGATGAAATATGACAATGTTTTAATTGTTTGTATTATAATACATTATATATTATTGTAAGAGTGCACATTTTATTTCTAAATGTATGAAAAACTTTTTTGAGGGAACTTAATACTTTTGCGAGGACACTAGTTTAGCTTTAACTGTTTAGTTACAAAGATATTGCCCTTGTGACAACTTCCCAATCTGACAACTTGCCCCAACCTATAACCATTTTCCAGTTCCTTTTTTTTTTTTTTATCTTAAAATTTGATACAATTTGCTTTTCATAATGTAATTTTAGACTTTTATTGTCCTGTATGACTGTTTTATAACTCTTCAGGAGAATGACATCACGGTTTCAACTTAATAAATCTTCATGTTTCTCTGAAATTATTAAATTTCCGGAGCCTTTAAGCTACTCTCTGCCTTCCCCGATGCCACTCTTCCATCTCAAATGCACTGCCTGATGAAATCACTTTGATGTGGTTTCAGTCCCTGCAGGCGAGAGTTAGTTTGTGAATGCTACCATCCAAGCATGATATCAAACGGCCTTTTGCCCTTTCTGTACTCACCAAAACCAGAAGACTGATATGTAGCAGTATAAATGCTAATTATCTCAAGTTTTTTTAAATATTGGTAGTGCATGCACTAAAATAGTTTTTTTAATTTTTTTAGCATGTTTGCACTCTATGGCCTAATTCAATTTCTGTACGATTGACAACCATGTGGCGGCTCTCTCTTAGACTACTTCACAATTCCTTGTGAAAGTGAAATGCTTACAGGTCCCTTAGTGTGGCGTGTGTATGTTAATGATGTCAGTCGTGTGCGAGGTGCATGTGTGATATTTGTTGTTATTTTTTGTCCGTTTAGCAACCGATTCGGAATGCTGGCGTTCCTCGGTGGAGTCGGGACTTGTGGGGTCCCCAGAGAGACTTATCCCTCCGCCGGGCCAGAATGACACAAACAGCCATTTGTACAGGTTGGTTTGCTTCCCATTTTGAGTCTCCATTAGGCCAAAATTGCCATTTTTTTGATAGTCCACAACAGTGGGTCTCATTTATCAATAATAGTTTCTTTGTGTTCTCACGCAGTAAGGTACCTACCTAATGTGTCTGAAATTTTCCACCTATTTAGGCTGAGATTTTGTGTGTCTTATCACGCATATGTTAGCATGCAACTTCACAACAGCTGCATACACACATACATTTGTTCTTTCCTTTGCTGTAATGTTGATTAATATGAAATAATGTAAATCAGCCCATGTCTGCTTTTAGTAATTTAAATAAAACATGCCCAAACCATCTGTATATCAGGTCTTATTGGTAGGGTTGCACAGTATGTTGGTGGCTGTTATTAATGTGTAATTGACCAGGAAATATTATGTTTTTAACCAAGTTAATGATCTATGTTAACTAGATCTGTACTGTGTGTTATGTTGTATTTGGGCTCGTTTTAATTGGCATCATCTGCAGTAAACAACAATATGCCATTCTCCATATTCTGTTTTTGTTGCATGTCCAATATTGTTACTTACAGATGCTCCCCATTAAAACTAGCCCAAAAACAACGTCACATAGTGCATAGATCTTGAAATGACCCTGAACTTGGCTATAAACGCTCATTTGTGCTTGTTGTGTTTTTTTTTACCTATTTCCATGATTAAATGATCAGATTACATCAATGATCAAAATTGAACTTTCACAGGTTACAAGCGTTTGCATGATACAGGGTATGTGCGTGTGTGCACACAACTCAGATTTTAAAGTCCGGATTCAAAACTTATGAGCAACACCTATTTTGTTTAAAGGGTGTGTTCACACAAACTTGTAGTTTGGTTCTCTTGGTCCTCCAGGACTAAATGAAAATGATACATTTAGTCCTGGTTCGTTTAGCGTTCACGCTGGCATTTTTAACACCGGACCTAACCTTACAAAACCAAAGGCATCAAGGAAAAGTCACGACCTGATTGGACAGCTTTTATGACGTATATTTTTTTAAGGAACTTATGGAACATCCAAAACAATGCTGTCTGCTGGGCAAAATGCGTTCATTATATTTATATATGTATATATGGTGGTATTTTTACCAGCTGAGAACAAACGAAGAGTTAATAAAATGTGTAAAGGAGTCAAAACAGTGCCAGGAATTCCTCTGTTGTACACACAAACAAAGCTATGCTTCAAGGACAGCTGACAGCGGTTCCGACGCCAGTACCGAACTATAATGGCAACATGATGAGAAGAACCAGGTATGCTTGAGGTCAGTATTAGGCTAATTACTTCCTGTTTTTGGTCCGTTTAGATGTCTTTGGTCCATGCTGCCTTCATATATCAATCGAACCGTACCAGAGTTCGTTTGGAAGAGGACCGAGACACGCTTTTCAGACGGTCTCAGTTCGCTTGATTAGTGTGCACCAAGGTTCGGGTGACAGCGTTCACACTTGCTCAAATGAAACGCACTAAAAGAGCAATCGCACCAGAGTTCGTTTTAATCGAACCAAACCTGCCAAGTGTGAACACACCCTAAGTGAGTGGTTTTTATTAATAAGTTTACAGCTCAAGTTTCAAGGTTTACATGGCAAAAGGTGAAACTATTGATTACAGAGATTCCATATCTGTGAATTTCTATGTTGCTGGAGAGCTGCAAATAACCACACTGGACACAAAAATATATTTTTGGGGTTTTATCTGTTTTATTTCATAAAATTATTTTAAACAAGGAAAACAGCGGTCGATGGGGCCGTTTATTTTATTTATTTTTTTAAATAAAGAAAATACAAAAACTTTGTGCTTATGAAATAAGGTACAATGAAATATAACAAATGAAATGAGGCCAATGTCAAAAGAAAATAAAAACAGAACATTAGCTTACCCATATGCTTCAGCATACATCACCTTAGTACATGCTTATATCATTCACAGCATTTTATACATTCAACACATGCTTAAACTCACAGAATTGTACTTATTTTTAACCAGGCTTTAAGGACATGTACAACAGTTTAAAACAACAGAATTGTCATTACACATGTTCTCACATATAATACGTATAACACTATTCACTAAACATGAAATCACTCTGTGCTATAAATAATTAAACAAGATATGATTAATTTTAAGTTGACATACCCAGTTCTCACGTGTGTACAGAACGTGGTCAAACTTCACACATGCAATCCATATGCATCCCAAAGTATTCTCTTCCGATTAACAAAACCGGGAGCTCTCCTGCACAATGTATGCTCTCACGTCCATCGCAAACTCCGGTCTTAAAATGGCCATGTCCAATTTATGGGTAGATTTAAATTACATGCAATGTATTCACTTGGCTTCATCTACATTTTGCATAACCTTTCCAGCACAGCCGTTTGTCTCATTGTCTGAAAACATACTGTATCCTGGAGTTGTTAATGTTGTGTATGTGTGGTTTGATTGGTTTGAAATATTATCTAAAGTTGCATGGTTTGTCAATGTAAGGTAACATTGACACTAACAGTAGGTCTAAAGAACTGGTGTGACATTTCTTGCTCAATGTGGCAAGGCATATCTAGAATGTAAATGTCCTGGGGATCCGGTGTTATCAAGTGTGTAACTCAGCTGTGAAAGACAGTGAGCTGGAGAGAGACCAGAGGAATTTGGGGCTTGGAGCGAGGTATCGAACCTTGAGTCAGCATTGCCACTGTGACATGAGTTTCAAACAGCTGCTAAACAAAGGGCTGATTCAAGTTCCTTCCTTCTCAAATCCCCATCCAACCTATTAGACCTGACTTCTGGAGAACTGGACATGTAATGACCCTTTGGACACACGAGCAGCACATTCTTATGGATAAAGCTATATTTCACTGCCATCGAGCATCTGGTCAAGTGTATATGGGTCATTGTCAGTTTGTAAGTTTCACCTAAAAATTAGATATCTTTAAAAATGTATAGTTTACAACACGTGTCAAGTTTGTAGAAATGTAGTATTTGTGTCCACAATGCTTTCATAATTTTTTTAAAGAAATAAATAGTATTTTCTGCATAAATGTTCATCGATCAGCCACAATATTAAGGGGGCTTTCACACTAGCACTTTTGGTGCGCACCCCGGTTCGAATGACGTCAGAGTTCGGTTCGTTTGGATGATGTGAACGCTGTCTTCCGAACTCGGGTGCGCACCCGCGAACCGTACTTCGGGTCTGCTTAAAAAGGTGGTCTGGAGTGCGGATCATGTGAACTCCAGTGCGGTTCGCTGCTGATATGAACGCAATCGAACCAAACCGCGGAAGTGAACCGCTATTGATGGCGTATAATTTGGTCGTCAGTCTCACACGCGTCACTTTCAAAATGAGCGGAAAGGGTTTACTTTCGATGCGTGCGTGCTGCGTGTGTGTGTGTGTATACACTTACCTTGACGAATAGCGGGATTGACGCTTCACGCACTGCAAGCAGAGAGATGATTTCTGCTTGCCTTCGCAAAAATTGTCTTCGGCGGACAGCCCGCTGTCTTTTGAGCGATTTCAGTATTTTTGCGGCAGACAGACGCTAAGTGTGTTTCTGTATCTTGATGTTAAAAACAAAACCAAAGGTTAAAAAAGAAGAACAAATGTGAACCGAGCAAGTCTATTCATTGAATTTTGACGCCTTTTCATTTCAGCGGTTATCAAGCAACACGATTACGCACCAGCTGCAGCTTGATGGCGCTAAGCGTACCGCGGTTCGGATACAAATATATAATGCGAACACGGTCCATCGGGGGCAGGGGGGAGGGGGGAGCAATCGAACTCGGGTTCGGAACAGGCAATCGAATCAAGTGTGAAAGCCCCCTAAAACCATCTGCCTAATATTGTGAAATTCCCCATCGTGCCACCAAAACAGTGCCAACCTGCATCTCATAATAGCATTTTATTCTTCTCAGCACAATTGTACAGAGTGGTTATCTGAGTTACTGTAGACTTTGTCAGTTTGAACCAGTCTGTCCATTCTCTGTTGACCTCTCTCATCAACAAGACATTTCCATCCACAGAACTGCCGCTCACTGGATGTTTTTTGTTTTTTGCACCATTCGGAATAAATTCTAGAGACTGTTGTGTGTGAAAATCCCAGAAATACTCAAACCAGCCCATCTGACACCAACAATCATCCATGCAATTATCTAATCAGTGTGGCTGCAGTGCATACAATCATGCAGATTCAGGTCAGGAGCTTCAGTTAATATTCACATCAACCATCAGCATGGGGAAAAAATGTGATCTCAGTGATTTGCACCATAGCATGATTGTTGGTGCCAGATGGGCTGCAGTTATTGCAGCAAAAGGTGTCTCTACCAAATATTAATGTGTGGGGGTTGAATACTTATGCAAGCAAGATGTTTCAGTTTTTTTTAATTTTCATAATATTTCCCAACAAAAAAAAACAATGTCACCTTACAATAATTGATTTTGAGTTTCAGTGTTTTAAAATAAAATATCAATCAGAATGAAATTTCAGTGTACCATTTGTAATTCGGTAATATGAGAGAATTGGTCAGGGGTCTGAATATTTTTGCAAGGCACCACATATACATATATATATATATATATATATATATATATATATATATATATATATATATATATATATATATATAATGACTTGTCAAGTGGTGTAACCATTAAGAAGAATGTATAAAAAAATGTCCTTGCACATTGAATACACGTGAGTGTACACACCTTAATCATTACTTTCATATTGAGTCAGAAATTTCAAAAGGTTTTCTTGGGTTACTCCATACCAAAAATATGCATTTTCTTAAAAATGTTAAATTATGTAATATTTAATTAATTTATTTATTTATGAGTTTGTTTATTTATTTATTTATTTTTGGACTCAACTACTGTATGTTCAGATTCAGCAAAAACAGAGTGAGATTATTGTATAATATACATTTGACTGAACAGTCAAAACATTTTTACCATTTTTCAGTGTTTGTGTAACTGGGTTTTGAGAAATCATTTAAAAATCTAATTAAAAATATGTTTCAAGTTTGTAGAAATTGAATATTTCTCCACATTGGTTTTATAAATTAAAACATTTATATATTTATAGAATTTTCTACAAAAATGTTAAATATATTTGTAAAGTGATCAATGGAAAGGAAGAGGCGAGAACCGGCTTTTCAATATAAATAATAGTTTAATGATAAACTTAAAAGACAACATAAACACACATGACGGACATGTCTGTAAACGATCTCTCTCTCCCCCACGATCTTCTGCAGTCGACCTTTATACCTCAGAGGCTTGATTAGCCTAATACGGGACCGAGTGTGTAGGATCACAACCCGGCCCCGCCCTCCACCCTGCCACAATATTTAATTTAAAAACGTAAGGTGATTTTACCATCAAATTAGCATGTATTAAAATACTTGTACCTTGAATACATATAAATAGTTATTAATACAAATAAAAAAACGTTTTCAGATATAGTTTTCAATTTTTTTTTAAGTCATGAATATCAAGTACTACATTTGAAGTTAAAATGTCAAAATATCTTTTTTATTACATTATTCTCTCTCAGTCAAAGGGGTCTGCATGATTTTTCTCTATTTTGAATGTTTTTATGTTTTCTTTCTTTGATTTCTTGGAAAAATGTAATATTAATTTAGTAAAATATAATTGATTCACTGCTTCTTTTTTAAAAAGAATTTAGAATAAGCAATTATTCTAGACTTATTCCAACATTTATTTTCAAGAGTTAAGAGGCTTTTTTAATGTATCTGGATGATTAAAATGCTTACAAAAAATAATGAATTTTATCTCGATGCTTGAAAACACATTCATCACTGTATACGTGTATTGAAGTAATTGTTTTTAATTTTTCATAATTTTGTTACTGAGTCCAAAACCATTTTGTATTTTCTAAATAAAAGTCTTGTTTATATCACTACCATGCTGCGTGGTTACTAGGTGATTGCTTATCGAAAGAGCCCACCTATATTCTGGACTCTAGATATGGCTCCGTTTCCTCCATCCCTACCCATTTTTATCATCTAAAAGTGAGTTGTGCACCAAAGTTTAAGGGTGGAAGAATACAGAAAACTTGTGCTTGCCCGTGCAGAACTTTCCATTACTATTTTGGAGTTTGCCCCAAGTGTTTGTGTACAGGGCTCCCAGTCAAAATACTCTCTATTAATAACTAACTTTATTAAACAGTTTTGACTTATCTCGTAAGTTAAGGCATGAACTTTGGCAGCCCTAAATAATACACATCTAATACTGAGTTGTGCTTGAAAAAGTAATGGTGCTATAAGCTCCATAGATGTCTTTCTGGCACAAACACCTTGTGAATTGCAAACTTTCAGATGTAAATGACTCTGCTAGTCACTGTGGCCAACTCGAAGTTGCAATGGGCTGTTTTTGGAAAAACGTGAAATTGCGTCACAATCTCGATTTTTCTAATTATGCCATTGTTCCCATGAAATTCAAACAGTAAATGTTTTTATGCTCTGTTAAATAGCTGTAACTGTTATCAATAGTGTAACTTTGGCTACCCTGAATAATACATATCCAATACATGGATCTGTCTTTGAAAAATGGAAATTGTGCTTCATAGACCTATATCAGACACAAACACCTTGCGAAATGCAAACTTTTGGATTCAAATGAGTCTGTCATTGTAAACAACTCAAAATCAAATTGCAAATGTAAATGAACTTGTCATCTGGTTTTCTTCTCACAGCGGGCAGATCATGCGCTTTGCATGCCAGCCAAAGATTCCTTGCAGCCCTGACAGTGACGCAGGCAACACTGGCAGGTCCCGTCTCCCCCCGCTCGCCCCCATGTTCTCCAACAGTGAGCCGCAGCAAAGTGTCAGCAGGCCTGGTTCGGGCGGGGTCTCGAGCGGACGGCCCAGCCAACAGAGTGAGTGTCAGCATTCCCATCAATACTGACATCTTGAACACATCGCTCAAACAAAAGTTGTATTTATCTTATCTAAGGGATCAGACACTAATTCCACCCATGTTTAATGATTATCCCTGAGAATCCCATTAAGTGTCAACGTGTCGGTTCTGTGACATATTCTTGACGTGTTGTATGCATACATCACATGTCGTCTGTACAATACACCCTTGTTACATAAGTATGTGCACCATATGTCGTGTGTGTCATCAGTGCAAGCACTTATACTAAATTATATTATACTAAAGCAATCAGGCTGCACATTACTGTGATTTTTACCATGGTAAAAGTGCCATTAAGGGCAATGTTAAGCCCCTTAGAGGAATATTACGTGTTCAATGGAAATAAAGTTCAATCAAGAACTTCTCTTTGCAAGACCGTTTCAAGGATGTAAACAATAACAAAAGAATAAGAATGCAATTATTCCTGAAACATCTCTGGTATCATTACCGGTTAACATATTTTCTCAAAGAACATCAAACTTTTACCTAAAGTGTCTTATCCAGACTTGATGTTGATACTGAGCATGTCTATGTGAGTTTAGATCCTTATAATTATTTCCTCTTCGGAGAGTTTGGGAATATTGCACTGCTGCTATTATTATCAATGAAGCCGTCTAATGAAACTGTCTGCGTGACCTGCGGACAAGGAAAGGATTTGTTTTTTTGTGTTGCTACTTTGGTAGGCTTTTTGGATAAAAGCTTCGGCAAAATGATTAAATGTAATAGTAAATGACTAATGCAAGCAATCTACAGTCACTTTTAGAGCCCTGCCTCTCAAACTTACAATTAGTTGGCATACATTTCTTTCACCGACCAGAGAAAAGATGTGTGCTACAGTTGTTAGTACTGCACATATCCAGAATGAGAATGAGCTAGTAGGAAATGTTAAAGGAACAAAAACGTCACTTCATTAAACCGACGAATAGTCCTTGAAATGATCTATGGTGAGGCACTTACAACGGAAGTGAATGGGGCCAATTTTTGGAGGGTTCAAATGCTGAAATGTGAAGCTTATAATTTTATAAAAGCACTTACATAAATATTTTATGTATTATTTGAGCTGTTAAAACGTTTAGAGTAAAAAAAATAAAAAATTCGGCCATTTTTTGGGTTATCAGGGTAGAGTTGTAAAAATTTGATATAACTTTAAACAGAAAAGGTTTGGAATAATTTTTTATTTTTTTATTGATTACCACTAAATATTAATTTGACTCGTTCCTTCTTTTCTTTAAGATAAAATGCAAAAGTCTATGCTACAATGAGGCACTTACAGTGGAAGTGAATATAGCAGTTGTGGTCACAGGTGTTCAATTATAGTAATTAACAACCGCTTTGAATGTGACTCATCCAATAAGAATTTAGTGTTTGAAATATCCATTTCAAATGTTGCCATTTTACAGTGGCTTCCGACTCTGCACAGCCAATCAAAATTTAGAGCATTCACTTTTATTAAGTAAGGTATGATATTATACAGCCAACTGGACATTATCTTGAATAAACCCTGACAGGATGATCAGGATACTTTTGTAGGGGGTTATTTTGAGATAACGACCGTCTGGCTGTATGTTATGCCACTTATTACATGGTTACTTATCAACTATTGAGTGGTCATTTATACAGTGTCGCCATGGACAATGGTCGTTATTCTAAAATATTTGACTACTAAATGCTGTGATTTGACCATGCTGTGTAATTATAAAGCATTATGCATTACAGTGTTTTCCCAAGTAATACATTTATTAGGCTAAATTTATATATTTTTTTTTTTTTACAGTTACAGAGCAATATGTGTCAATCAAAGTTTGTTCTATGAACCAAATGATTGCCGATGTCCATCCATTCATCCATCTCTATCTATGTATACATTCAAATATATATAAAATAAATTCAAATGAGCTCTTATTTTACACAATATTGACACAAAATTCACTCAAAAATACTCAAAAACAGGCAATGTTATTGGCACGGTTATAGCAATGGCTGATTAGTTGGCCTGCCCAGTACATTGATTTATCACTAGTGATAGGTGCACTTGAGAGCCCTTTTTTTTTAACATCCTCTTCCTCGTTGTTGTGTGTCTCTAGAATGTTCTGTAATTGTTTTATTTATTATTTAAGTACTGTATTTTGTTCATGCCCACATAGTGTCACTCTGTCTGATGGCCAAACCCTTTGTTGTGTTGGTTGGCATTGTTTGTTCAAATGTGATGAAAGAAGAAACATGTACGATAAACCGAATGAGTCACAAAGAAAACAGAATGTTTAATGGAAATCTTTTAGTTTAAGGTTACTGGTGTTCCCAGAGTGTTTGATTTCAGGGGGGGAAAGCTTAAGTTACAGAATCTTTTAGCATTTTTAGCTAACCTTGATTGCATGGTGGAAAGCTGAACAAGGAGAGGAAATTGGGGGGAGAGATTATTATTAATGCAAATACAGGGGTGTTATTTGACATGAGATAAGAACACCTGAACTCTTCCTCTTAGTTTGTTCGATTGTTCTTGTTTTATTGGAACAGCTGCCAAGTAGTACGAAGCTAAGGGTCTTTATGACATCAAAGCCTGGTGTCATAAAAGAGTATCAAAGGTGTCATTTGTATGCATTTATATTTTTTATATATGATGAATAGTACTTTGGTTTTGACTGTTTAAGTCTTTTTTTTTTCCTGTGTTAATAGTAGTGAATATTAGTTCATATTGTTCTGTACAGTACCTCTATCTCAGAAGTTTTGTAATGTGTTACTGTTAAACTATTCAGTAAAAGACATTACAATGATGACATTTGCAGTATTACAGCCAGGTTTAGGGCATGTAAACATCAAATGTATTGTATTCAGTCATTTGTTTATTTGATCACATATCACACTTATCCATTCTTTATTTTTCTGTCTTCTTTCACCCTATTCCTCTTCCACCATTGCTTTCCAACTAGTTTTCTATTAATTACATTAACTGTTTATCTTGTCTCAAATAACATTTTATATCGACTCCACTGTGAGGTCTGATGAAATTAGACTCGTCATTAGTGTCCATATTGCATTTGGCGGTGAGTCTTTCCTTTTGATGCATTTGTGTAAAGTCAGTTATCCTCTTTATTGCACATATGATCCACTTTGTTTACTTCCTGAGTGGTCCATCATTTTATCTTAATGTTTGTAATGTTACGAACAGGAAAGTGCATCCACAATGCCTGTTCTGACCACAATCTGATCAATTTCCTTTCAAATAAAATATGGATATTTTAGAGCTCTTCTTCTGCTGTGTCCGTCACAAGTATTCATCCAATCATTGTTACTGACATCGCGAATATGCATATAAAAAGATAACCCAGGGTTAGGCTTAGTTGGCACGTGTACTGAGCCAGCAGTGAGTTTCTCCGCAAACTTGTCTACCACAGGGCTAGGAGGAAGTCATCCAGGGAACACAGCAACATAGCGGCTACATACACCTTCAAGGTAGAGGGGGACAGCCGTCCCTCCAGCCTCTCCTGCTGGAAGGAAAGCACCGATTCTGACTGCGCATCTCCGGGGGCTCTTTATTTCTCTTCTTTTTTTTTTTCTTTGCTTCAGGAAGAACACCACTTAGTGAACAGACGCCACTACATGGCATACAGGCACCTCATAGAGGGAGCCCTATCCTGAGTGATAGTGTCTAACACGGCGGGTGGTAGGCCACTTAGGTTTCAGCGTCCCATCCTGGAGATTCCAGAGGTCTGGTCCCGGGTGCCAGATGGTGCCCCATCCCTGAGAAAGAAGTTCCTTCCTCAGGGGAATTCGCTGGGGGGGTGACGATGACATGAGGAGCGTGAGGTCCGAGAACCAAGTCTAGTGGGCCCGTATGGCTCTACTAGGACGGCCTGCTCCTCGTCCTCCCTGTACTTGCGCAGGGTCTGTGCACGTACGCTCACTGGGAGACATTTTTGTAGTCTAGGGGGCCAGCTGTGTGGCAACGCGTCTATACCGAGTGGTGCCTCGGTCTGGGCATACCAAAGCGGGCATTGGGAGGATTCTGGGGAAACAAACAGGTCTACCTGTGCCTGCCAGAATTGACTCCAAATAAGCTGGACCACCTGGTGGAGTCTCTACTGTCTCTTGTTCCCTAGGGGAACATCTGCCCATAGAAATGTGAGGTCGGTGTAAGGGCTGAAGAGGCGGCGACAGACCAGCATGATGGCCACACAATGTGTCCCGCTGCACCATGCCCATCTCAGGATTCGAGTCTGGAGCCAGTGCTGAAGCGGTCTCATATGCATCATCACGAGCGGTGGGGCCACTGCTGAGGATGTCATATGCACCTGAAGCCTCTGAAACAGTTTCTGTTTGAACGCCTTCAAACAGGTCATCACCGACTGTGCACGGTCGTTGGTGAGGCACGCCATCAAGACTGAGTCAAACTCCATGGCGGGAAAAGAGATGCTCTGAACCGGGAGGATCTTTTCCCAGTTGACCCGAAGCCCTAGCCGGCTGAGGTGCGTAAGCACCAGGTTCCTTTGTGCACAACACATCCTGAGAGTGAGCTAGGATTAGCCAGTCATCGAGATGCGAATGCCCACTTTCCTTAGCGGGAAGTACGCATCCTTCAAGTCTACCGACGCAAATCAATCTTGATGTCGGACGCTCGCTAAAATGCGTTTTTACATCAGCATCTTTAACAGGAGTCTGTGTAAGGCCCGGTTAAGTACTTGCAGGTTCAAGATTGGCCGCAACCCACCACCTTTCTTCGGTCCAATGAAGTAGGGGCTGTAAAACCCCATTGAGGTCCCCAAATCGCCCCCAACACACACTATTAATTATTAATGCAGGTTAAAGTATGAACAGGGTGAAACATGAATCAAATTACCTCTGATTCCATTTACCCAGATTTAGAAAAACGAGGGTTTAATGATTTCAAGTGTGAAAAGCCCTATTGTGATATTATTTTCATGAGTCACACTTTACCCCTCAGTTCTCTCATAATGTCAATTTTAAAAGAAAAAAATATATATATGTTATTTAAAAAGTATATTATTTATCAGCATTTTACATCTTTTCACCTTCCAGGCAGTCAGTCCAACAGGAAGTGAAAAGGGAACCTTTCATCAGGAGCGGTCTAACGACAGAGGAGCATCCAACTTCCTGTAACAGCATCCAACGTTCTTATCTGGGTCAGGCCAACTAATACGACCGTAATGCTGGTGAAACAAAGCTCGGGATTGTGGCTCCTGAGGACATTTCAACCCCAGTTGTAACACTACACGCTTTAGCAATAATCACAACAAGTACTTTCATTATGCCACAAGCCTCCAAACACCTGGCACTCCACTCCTGCTTTGTTACTCTTGAATCTCGACCACCCTCACTCGCAGACAGATTAAGCTTGTTTACAGTAAATGTAGATGTATAATGCTTATGAATGATACTTGCACATATGGTCTTTGCTTTAGTTTTGTAACAGCTTTTGCTTATAGATTTACTTTCATATTAGAGTGTTTTATTATTTTAATAATCATAGTTGCTTGGCATGATGTGGTGTGTAAAATAAACTGGACAGAGTTGACACAGGTTAATTTGAAATAATGTAGTTGTTTTGCTCATGTTTTGAAAGGGTTTCCTACTTATGATTTCTGAATATTTTTGTACATTTAAAATAAAGTTTATATATAAAATGAATTTATTTTGTCTGTACATTAAATAATTAAACTTATCAGGTGCACAGGTAGCAGTCTAAACTTGCTGCTTATTGCCTGCCGGACCAGTGCCTTCAGTTGTCCTACTATGGGGTCATTACCCGGGAGCCACCCATCATAGATGTTTTGCCCCATTAAGCTTGGAATATCTCCTGTAAAGAAGAGTTCAGGGACATCTCCCTATCACCCTCCCTGCAGCTGGACACCAGATCCTTTCCATTGCCTCTTATTCTTGCCTTTCCATTAAGACATTCTTCCTCTACCTATCGTAACATGATTATGTCAGTCGCCCCTCCAACGTCTGGCTTGGCTCCTCTTTACCATACAACAGCAACAGATTTCCTGGGCTTGGAAGGGTGTCCTAGGTGGATCTTTTTCGAAAACTAAGCCTGGCCTGGGGTACATTCCACAGGTGAGCCCATCCTAAAACTCTATCAGATGGACCCTTCCATACTTTTTAATATACTTGCTGCTGCTGGCTGACTGCTCTAATCACATACTCTTCCTCTTTCATCCTAGAGGTCACTACCATCGCTTTCCTCCATCCAACGTCTTGTTGCTTCAGTCTTGAAACTGCCATTTACAACATCCTCTACCTTCCAAGCATGACCTGCAACACTAAGCTAGGTTTATAGACCATTTCAAGGACTGTTCGTTGGTGACGTCAAGTCATTGTTCCATGAACATTTCCTGCTTGTCAAAACAGAGACTTTTTAGCAGAGATAGGCCACTTAAAATGAATGGAAGAAATTGGACTGCCCAATTGCAGCCAATGTCAACAGATGTAGAATGGAGTCCCGCTTTACAGGAGAAACATTCACTTTTTAGATACAGAAATCGCCTGTCAATCAACTCGATAATGCTCATTAGCTATATAAGAAGGTAAAGTTGTGTGTTATTTTATTTGTAATTTTTTTTTGCGTAATCAGTGTTAAAAATGAACAATTTATTATACCAGTTGTGACGGAACGAGGCGTCCCTCCCATGGATCATCGTCTACCGTGGTGACTTTTCCCCATTTGGCTGGGGATTGGGGCATGCATTGCAGTCAACAGGCCAGAATGCTGGGCAGCTTTTCCCCTCAAGTGCCAATGCCCAGGGAAGCCGGGCCGCTTGAGTGAAGCTGCAGCGTGCCTTGGACCAAGGAGGGGAGCGTGTCGTGTCCACCGGGACACCACCCACTATCACCTGGACCTTCCCTTGTCTTTACTATTCTTCCTTCACATAGTCCTTTCCACCCTGAAGGCCCAAGTTTGCCCTTTGTTTTGGACATTTTAAATAAATTCCTCTCCGAGGCCTGATGCCACACCCACTGTGTCTGTCTATGGCTCACCCAGTCACACATTGTTGTCAGATTTTACTGCTTATTTGAAATATGTTCTTTTATCGTAATCTTGACCAACTGTTTTGGTGATTTCGGTCTTTCCCCATTCAAGTAGATAGGAGCTGCACTTGACACTTATTTACATAGAAAAATAGCTGCCCAAACTGCCCAAGAGTATTCCTCAGCTGCCGAGTAGAAAAATAGACTTTGTTGAAAGAATCTGGAAATACATTTGTATCGTTCTAATTCCATTTTTTTTTCATGCTGTGAACAAATGCATATCATGAGAGAGCGCATCCACGATGTACCGGTTGCGTGAGCGTGAATTTCCCCGCTGGCACTTGGATTTGCTTCGTTCTCACACAAAACTGAAAGCGCTCTCTCAAATATATACTGCTCTCTTATGAAATCTCCCTGCTCTCACTCATAGACTGCATGTGCAAGCTCAACGCGTGTACTGTGCACTCACAAATCTATTATAAAGCCATATGCGCTGTCTCTGTTCATCTGTCACAATGTGTCCATTGTGACGAGTTCAATATGATATCGGGTCGATGTGTCTTCATGTGTTTGTGGCAAGTGCGGTTTCACATGGAGACGGACACTAGCTCATGTGATAATCAGAAATATAGGATATAAAACAGTTAAGTAATTCCATTGTCCTAAGGATAAACATTTTAAAATAATGACAAGTAGAAATAATACCTTAAGTTGAGTTAGAATGTTGTGTGGAAATGTCCTCTAAACTTCACTTTGCCCTATAACAGCCCTTATATAACATTTGAAGTTCATTTTGGTTTTATTATATCTTGATCAGACCTATGGCAGATGAGAACACAGTGCCCTGCTGTGTGTCACGTCCTTCTCCAGTTGGTCTGAACATCTGCACATCTGAACGCACACAACTGCCAACTGAGCAGTGTTGAAATCTCAAGTGTACTAATTTGCTGCTCGATACATGTCTGTGAAGCTTGCGCTTTGCACTTTTTTTTACTCCCTTTATATATGTATATATTTTTTGGCCTGATTACATGCGTATAATCTTCAAGAGCCAGATTTAGTGTTAGTACCATAAACACCTTGTAAAGTGTTTTAAATGATGTTGAGCAACAACTAAGTTTAAGTTTACAGGGGAGCCTGGGTAGCTCAGCAATTATTGATGCTGAGAACCACTCCTGAAGTCATGAGTTCGAAGTGTGCTGAGTGACTCCAGCCAGGTCTCCTAAGCAACCAAATTAGCCCGGTTGCTAGGGAAATTAGAGTCATATGGGGTAAGCTTCTCGTGGTTGCAGATATTTATTCTCGCTCTCAATGGGGCATGTGGTAAATTGTGAGTGGATTACAGAAAGTAGCATGAGTCTCCATATGCTGTGAGTCTCTGCGGTGACATGCACAACGAGTCATAAGATGCGCAGATAAGATGCGCAGATTGACGGTCTCAGAAGCGGAGGCAACTGAGACTTATCCTCCGCCACCCGGATTGAGGTGAGTAACCGCGCCACCACGAGAACCTACTAAGTAGTGGGAATTGGCATTCCAAATTGGGAGAAAAGGGGATACAAAATAAAAAATAATAAAGTTTAATACTCTATTTTCAAATCACTAACACGAAGTATGATCAGTTTAAATAGTGATGCTTGTCTTGGCAAACACCAATAATTATCTAAACCTACACATGGAGTGAAGTCAAGGCAAGAATTATCCTGTTTCTAGAGTACTATTGGCTTTGATATGCTTACTGATTAACGAGTCACAGAAATGAAGTCGAAGCACAATACAAGGAAGCCAGCTGCACATGACATAATTTCTCATTATCCATGTGGTCATAGATTTGCCTGGCATGGCCATATCTTTTAATGGTCAGACTGAAACAGGAAGAGGAGCAAGTGTCAAAAAAACAAATGGCTAGAGAGTCTGCAACAGAGAAGGAAAACGACATAGATAAGCTTGAAGATACTCCTGGGCAAATATTAAGGTAACATTGCATTTATGCTGCAAAAAGCATATTCTTAATACCATAGGGGGAATATTTTTAATGATTAAAACCTTCAGTTTTAATAAACATATGGTTTGGAATACTATTATAGTGCTTTTATTTTTTTATTGTAAATTTACTTGTATCTGGTTGTTACATATTTTATGTTGTTAAGATTTGGTTAGGTTTAGGCACAGAGGTTAGATGAGTGCTCATAAATATCTATATAATAAAGAAATGTTCATAAAATGATTGTGAAAATGTACCTGTCTGTTACATGTTTTATATTGTTGATAATTGGTTAAGTTTAGGAATGGGGTCGGGTTTGGGGATGTAAAATATCTATATGATTGCATAATATCTCTACACACAAATGTATATATACATTTAAAGTACAAAAAAAAGTATTGTTGTAAAATGGTAATATCCAAAGACTGACTCCCTTAATGCTACCTACCCAGTGCATCAGAAACAGATGCTAGGGTACTTTTGACGTAGTGGCTGTATTTGACATATCGGGAGTGAGAACGGGTTGTAATTATAGTTCAACCTGAAAATGTAATTTTTTACCACATCTGTATATTTTTATACTTTATAGAGTATCATATTTTTAGCTTAGCAACATGCTAACATCCATCTTGTTTAGAATACTGCCTTAAAAGGGAACTGCCTTACAAAACAAAGCTCATAATAAAAATAATAAAAATGAACAAATTAGATTGCATTGTCGTTGAAGTGTATCTTCTGAACTACAGAAACAAGTTTGAGAACATGGGTTTACTATTGTGGATATTAGCCCTTATGTGTGGTGTAACTGTGAAGGGCCCTCAATGTCAATGGGTTAGCGAACACTCCATCAGCCATGTTTATCTGGAGACAGCGGTGTGCTTTACTGATAACAGATGACACCACGCTAGAGCCAGTGCCTACCCTCCATCCATCCTGATTTCCTTTTCCAGCACTGATTCACAGCCTGGAGTCATGAATATACAAGCAATATCCAGTCAAGAAATAGCTGCCTAACCAGTTTGGGTCATTCCTGTTAATAATTGCATAACACAAACTTTTTAGAAAGGAACATGTTGATTTTTAATTCAAAAGTGAAGTGTGTACTATTTGCTCCACTAGCCGTACCAAATGGAATTGCAAAAATAACTAGATGGGCCAATTTCCTGAAGAAAATGTGAATGGTGCTTGCCATGACAAATCTCTTCACAACAATGTCCCACCAATGGGCAAAGTATGCTGCGGAAAGTCAAAAGATGACTCTACGATGATCTGGTGCAAAGATATGGCTGGGTCATGTTGCTGTACAGTTACTAGGGTGCATGGCTAAGGCAGTTGCCAAGGTTTGAAGATGCTTGCTATACCGAATCAAAAGTGGCAACACTCAAGTCTCTATGGCATTCTGATGCGAAGATATCCCTCTGATCTATTTTTAATGTATAGTCAGTCTAAAGTGTTGGTTGTTAAGGTTTTCTGTATGGATGCCAGGGGTGTGGCTAGGCAGTTGCCAACGTGATACATAAAAGCGGCTTGCTAGCTAAAGTCAATAGAAGCTCACCTCCAAGTTTTTATAACATTCTGATCCGGAAATATGATTCCACTGAACCCTTGTCAGTGTGATGTCTATGAGATTTTTTGCCTGATTTTTCACGTACTGGACAAACATTGTACTCCCAGTTGCTTATTAATGTCATAGCAGAACTCCCCTCAATAAGCCATATGATTTGATGATTTGAAACCTCATTCTTGGGTGTATGACAAAACACCATTGGTCAAAACCAATGAATCACCTGAAAGAAGTTTTATAGCACCCATGGACATGACAAAAACTGCAATATCTGCTCAAAGTAGTGAAATTATTTAAAATTCACCTCTTACATTCACTTTATCGTGATGAATGAAAACGAACATAATTTCCATCTATAAAAATGGGGAAAACATCTAGTGTATGACCCATGTGCTGCTGTTAGGACAAGTGGGACACTATGTTTTTGGTTGCCTGGTCTGTGGTATACAAAGAAAAGTAAATTCAAGTCATTTTTATTTGTATAGCGCCTTTCACAACACGCATAGTTTCAAAGCAGCTTTACAGAAGATCAGCATTAACAGAAGATAAAACTCTAATGTCTATAAAGTCAATGAATCATTATTCTGTATTTTGATAAAATAAGATTTTGAGTTGTGTTTAAAAATAATTAAATAATAATTGTATTTATAACCACAGTGAGCAAACCGAAGGCAACTGTGGCAAGGAACACAAAACTCCATAAGATGTTGATTAATGGAGAAAAATAACCTTGGGAGAAACCAGACTCACTGTGGGGGCCAGTTACCCTCTGGCTAACATCATGAATATAATGCCAATATTACTTATGTATAGTTAAAGTCATGGTTTAATTATTAAACTAAGTGTTAAGAGTCAGTGTTTAAACAAAGAGATAGTTTGAACTGTAAGATTAATGATGTCTTTGAAGTCCATCCTGGATTAACTGCAGGACTAACAGTTCATATAGATGCAATTGTCCTTGTTATTGGCTGATGAAGGCTTTTGTTGGCAATCATTAGTCTATGCATTCCATTTCAAGATCGTAATCCATCAATAGGCCGAGGTGATGCAAGCAGAGATCAGTGTGGTGCATTGCAGTTCAACCTGGCCGGTAATTTCAGTGAGGTTCGGTGTGGTCCATCCTAAATCCAAGGTTCAGACAATGGCATATGAAGAATCCCATGTCTTATGGTTGGTGATGGCATCAGTTCATCCTCTGCAGTCCATCATAATAGATTGAAGTGATGTTTGGCTGGCACCGGCTGCATTTGATCATCATCACACAGTGACATGTAGCAGTGGAGTCCAACACGAAGCAGGAATGGGGCTGGATCCAGCCAGTTCTGGTGACCTCAGGATAGGAGTCCCGAGGTTGAGACAGGGAAACAAATAAAACAATATAAGCATAGATGCCATTCAAGGATAAATTAGGTGTATGCCTGGCTAAATAGGTGAGTCTTTAGTCTAGACTTAAACTGAGGGAGTGTGTCTGCAGCTCGAACAGTGTTAGGGAGACTATTCCATTGTTTAGATGCCAAATATGAAAAGGATCTTCCTCCTTTTGTGGATTTTGATATTCTAGGAACTATTAACAGACCAGAATTTTGCGATCATAATGAATGTGTTGGAATATAGCATGGTAGAATATCACTTAAGTACTGCGGAGCTAGACCATTCAAAGCTTTGTATGTAGTTAACAGAATCTTTTAATTAATACAATATTTAACAGGTAGCCAATGTAATGATGATAAAATGGGGCTAACATGATCATATTTCTTGGTTCTCATTAGCACTCTGGCGGCTGCAATTTGAACCAATTGAAGTTTATTTATTGATCTTGCTGGACATCCTCCCAGTAATGCATTACAATAATCTAATCTTGAGGTTATGAATGCATAAATTAGTTTTTCGGCATCAGCAAAAGAGAGCATGTGCCATAATTTAGCAATATTGGGTGGAAGAATGCTGTTCTACAAACATTGGTAATTTGATTTTCAAAGGACAGGTTGGTATCAAATATAACACCTAAGTTCTTCGCTGTTGAAGATGATGTAACAGTACATCCAGGGAGAGTCAAATTATATTTTTTAGAGGTTTTTGGTCGAATAATTAGAATCTCTGTTTTGTCAGAATTGAGTAGAAGGAAATTTCTGGCCATCCAGTCTTTTATTTCATTGATACACTTTGGATTTGTGTATTTAGAGAATTGTGAAATCTCATGAGGTTTTGAAGAAATATAAAGTTGGGTATCGTCGGCGTAACAGTGGAAACTTATTCCATGATTCCTGATCATATCTCCCAGGGGAAGCATATACAAGTAGAAAAGCAGAGGCCCTAAAACTGATCCCTGTGGCACTCCATACTTTACTTTTGTTTGGTTTGACAATTCCTCATGTACATAGACAAAGTGGTAGCGGCCTGCTAAATAGGACCTAAACCATGCTAATGCAGCTCCACAAATGCCAACATAATTCTCTAGCATATTCAAGAGAATGTTGTGATCTATCATGTCGAATGCAGCACTAAGATCTAAAAGCACTGGAAGTGAAATGCAGCAGCGATCAGATGATAAGAGCAAGTCATTTGTAACTCTGATAAGTGCAGTCTCTGTACTGTGATGAGGCTTAAATCCTGACTTAATTTTTTGTATATACTATTTCTCTATAGTGAAGGGTGAGGGTCAAAATCCCTTGTCTCTTCAGATATATCAATACACACACACACACACATATATATATATATATATATATATATATATATATCTCCTTTTATATCAATATCTATCTGTATTCTGTTGCTTAACTTCTTTAATAAAGTGATGAATTAACTATATGCATGATCACATAATCGATTCTATTTTCTTATGCATAACTGAAATATACTTTGAATCATATGTGTGTTGAATGCTAACTAGTCTCTTTTAGGAACATTCCAGAGTCTTTCTCTCTGTCCTGCACGTAGGCTGAAGGTCTTTTGGGGATAAGCTTATCTGTGATGCTCTCCAGCCTCTCAGGGGAGGGGGCTGGGGGAATGCGTTAAACATAGGTTCCAGATGTATTCTGTGTTTGATTGTTACCTTTCCATGACTAATTATATGGTTTAAAGTCCTATGTAATAATACCTGAATAGTAGAAGTGTGATTTTCTCTTATTATTTCTTTAGGGAAGAAATGTATGTTATTTCTACCCCTCTCCTCTGCCCGAGGAGTGAATATTTTATCTCTCTGTTTTGGTTTAAATGGCCTGATAACGTTTGATAAAGATTTTGTGTAAGGTACGAGTTGGCTTTCGATCTCCTCGTGAGACTTTGCCGCTGGCTCTACCAATTTCACTGCAGACTATACTTCAGTAAATTTTTGATTCTTTAATTGAACTTCTCGACTCCTGGTCTTCTTTCTCCATATCTGGTCCGGGTCACAACTGTTATACCCCTAACAATAGAAATTAACATATTTGGGAGGATACTACCTTTTCTAGTATTTTTTACATAAACGGGAGATTTGAAATCGGTCTATAATTAGCCAGTTCTCCAGGATCAAGTTGTGGTTTCTTAATAAGTGGTTTGATAACTGCTATTTTAAAGGTTCTTGGGACACGTCCTAAGGATAGCATGGAGTTAATAATATTAAGAAGAGGTTCTGAAATTACACTAAATGCATCTTTTAAGAGCTTAGTTGGTATTGGATCTAACAAACATGTTGTGGCTTTTGATGTTTCGATAAGTTTTGTTAGCTCTTCATGACATATAACACAGATGTATTGAAGTTGCACGTGAGAAATTATGAGACACTGTTTTCTGAGGTGCTATGACAGATGATTGCTTAATTCCAATTTTATTTCTGATTATTTAAATTTTATCTGTAAAGAAATTAATGAAGTCATTACTCTTGTGCTGCAACGTAATATCTGGTTCTGTTGAGGCTTTATTCCTAACCAATTTAGCCACAGTATTGGATATAAACACCTAGGATTGTTGTGGTTATTTTCTATGAGTTTACTAAAATATGCTGACCTGGCAGCTTTGAGTGAGTGTTTGTAGCTACAGACACTATCCTTCCATGCACCGCAAAATACTTCTGTTTATGAAGTTAATACTTCAAATGCACTCCATTTTCCAAGCTGCTCTCTTGAGAATATGAGTGTGATCATTGTATCATGGTGCAGGGCATATTTGTTTAATTTTCTTTAATCGAAGTGGGGCGACACTTTCAAGAGTGCCAGAGATGACTATTTATATTTTTTGTTATTTCATCAAGTTCTTCTGGGCTTTGGGGTTTATTGAGTGTATGAGATAGATCTGGAAGATTATTAGTGAAGCTATCTTTAGTGGTTGAAAGAATAGTTCTACCTGAATGATAGCGTGGTGTAGATCGAGTAACATTAGCCGATTGCAGCATACAAGAGAAGAGGTAAAGATCCGAGATGTCATCGCTCAGCTGCATAATTTCTATATTATCAACATCAACTCCATATGACAGAATTAAGTCTAGCGTATTATTATGGTGATGAGTTGGTCCTGTTAACTTTTTTCTCCAAGAGAGTTGAGAATATCAATAAATGCTAATCCCAATGTATCATTTTCATTATCTATGTGAATGTTGAAGTCACCAACAATTAAAGCTCTATCTACAGTAACTACAAGATCTGATAAAAAATGAGCAAATTCACTAAGGAAATCAGAATAAGGCCTGGGTGGTCTATACATTGTAGCAAGGACTTGAGACGACAGAGATTTTTTATTTATATCTGACGGTGTCACATTAAGCATTATTAGTTCAAAAGACTTACAGATCCTGTCCTCTGAGTAACACCAAAAACTTCACTGTAAATTGTAGCAACACCTCCTCCTCGACCCTTCAGATGAGGCTCATGTTTATAACAATAACCCAGGGGAGTAGATTAATTTAAACTAATATATTCATCCGGTTTAAGCCAGGTTTCAGTCAAACAGAGCACATCCAATCTATGATCTGTAATCATTTCATTGACAATTAGTGCTTTGGTAGAAAGAGATCCAATGTTTAGTAGCCCTATTTTTATATGATGTTTATCTTTAATTTGATTGTTTTGTTCAAGTTTGACGTCTCAAGGCAGCTAGCAGACCTTCAGATTAACCATGTTGCCTAATAAGATGCCTCGTTCTGGCGAAAAACGAATATAGCATCACATGTATCCACCGTTTTCCTGAATGTGGAAGTGTTCCATGATTCATAATGGGAGACTGTTTTTCATTTTCCGGTCTCCAGTGATTTCACCTGCAAGTATGTTTGTTATTAGTGTATAATAAGATGTTTAGTGCATTTAATTGGGAAAAATTGGCAAATAAAAAATGTGGCTCCATAGTGCCGATAGAGTTGCGATGATCATCTTTTGACAGTGCCACACCCACGCTGGTAGAGAAGCGATGTCCTGAGGTTAGTTACACCGATAACTGCTTTAAGTTGAGCCTGATCTCATTGTTGTTCTCTGTCTGGATCGCTTGTTTCTGTAGATTTACATTGCTTCTTATGGAAACCAAAATGAGAGAACAGTCCAGCAGCAATCATAATCATCATAGTGCCGCCTAGTGGTTGGTCATGAAAACTGTAGATAAATAGCTGAGAAGGTAACCTCAGGATGTGACAAGCGCAGTTAAAAAAATCCATCAGTGGGAGGGCGGGGCCAGGACGTGATCCTACACACCCGGTCCCGTATTAGGCTAATTAAGCCACCGTGAGGGATAAAGGTTGACTGCAGAGGATCGTGCGGGAGAGAGAGATCGTTAACAGACATGTCCATCATGTGTGTTTATGTTGTCTTTTAAGTTTATCATTAAACCATTATTTATATCGGCAAGCCGGTTCTCGCCTCCTCTTTCCCATTGATCACTTCACACCATCCAATAATGGACTTGACCAAAAACCAAAAGGTAACTATAAATATGTAAATATAATAAAAAATAAACTATTTCCCCCTAAAATGTTTGTTTGACGTCTATTATATTATTATGCTGTTAGCTTAGCAAAATGCTAACTTCAAACTACTAGAATCAGGGTCAACCGTGCCAGACACCTTTTTCAGCCATTTTGGTTCTGGAAGTATTTTTGCCATAAGGATTTCATTAAATCAACCAACCAACCAGCTCCATGGTAAAAACAAACTTTCATTTGAAGCAGAAAATACAAAGACTGTGTAATAAATGTATTTCCTGAAGGAATGAATTACAATCCCATTAACATTGCGAAAAATTAAATACAATAGAAAAATATAAAATTGCTGATTTAAAGTTGTTTATTGTAAGTATACAAATATTTTTTTGGGTTTATTACAAAATATTACGATATATGCAAACCTGTGAATAGTAGGTACTCATTTGCATCAGTCATAGTGTGTCATGAGAGTGGGCGATCGCTGAAGAGCTCTTTTCGTGAGATTTGTTTGCAGCGATTCTCTGATTGGTGGATCTCTCTTCAGGATCATGGGCAGTGTAGTTCTTTACCAAAAATTCCACTATTAAACCTTTTTTGATGTGGTTGTTGTTGTTGTTGTTTTTTAATAAAGTTAAAATAACATGGACTGATGGCTTCAACAGAAGCATGTACCACTTATTAACAACCACAGATTTCACGGTAGGTCTGCCGTTAAAAGTTTATGAGTTATTGTTAAAATCAATTCCCCTCTGGAGAAAAATAACAAAAAATTATGGGAGTTTTACCTCTGTAACTCCTGTGCTGCTCTTGATTAGAGTATTATGCTGTTAAGTTAGCAAGATGATAATGTTAAACTCTATTGAATTCAAATTGTTAGTCAAATTTCCTGTTTGCTTCACATGAATAGTGCTATTTGTATGTGTTTGTAGTTGCTGCCTGTGTAGAGATTTTCATATCAGTCTCATAAGAGATTTCATTGTAGTTAGAATACTCCCTTAGAAAGCAGTAGCCAGTGTAGACAGCAAGGCAGCTCAGTACAGCAGTATTGGAAGAGAGCTTTTGACATGCCATGGTAGTGAATTATTACTATATTTAAGCACCATGGAAATTTCATGGTATTTGTCCAAATAATTTTAATTTTACATAAACGGCAGGTTGAACAGGGACTCGGCTCCCTTGTTTTGTACGCCGGACCGTGAGGTTTTCATATCGTAGGTACAGCACAGCTGAGGATTCAGATGTTGGTTTTTCAGCAGTTTAAGAGTAAAACAGCACAGCTTGAGTCATGAAAACATGTCCAGCGAGCTCATCCCCTGCGGATATGTCTAACCTCGCCAGGAATTCTGTTCCAAAGTGCACAGCACTCAAGAAGCAGGATGGTTTCCATAAGAAGTACACTGTCATCCTTAAAATTATTATTTATTTATTTTTTCATTATTATCTTCATTTTGTATGTTGTTTGCATTTATCTTTCTTTCAAAATCTGAATGAGAAGTTGACATGAAATACTTTTGGTAAGTTGACTTGCAAAATGTTATCCTCCAAACTATTTTAAACACGAAAATGGTGACCAGTTACAACACCTAAGATAAAGCCCTTGGAAAGATATTTCCCTTAAACTAAAATTTCAATAATAATTTTTTTGTCAACCACCCAAATGTAGTTACTGTGATTTTTTTTTTTTTTTACTAATATACACAATAGAAACATCAAAAGTAAATATGCAAAGGCATAAAGCTAAAACAAAAATTGTTAGCATAAAGCTAACAAAAATGTAAGCTATTTTGGACCCAAATGTCAATGTATGGTTAATGAAAAACTTCACCATTTTAATGGGGGAATACAGACATACAGGTATTTTCTAGAGGTACAGTAAGAGGGATGGCAAAATCGTGTGTGCAAGTGCAAGAGATATAAATGAACAGCCCATTCATTAGTTGGCAGCCAGTATATATTGACTCTATGTGAAAGGCTACTTCAGAAGAATACAGAAATGTTTACCATTTGTGTTATACCTGCCATTTAAGAAGGATGCAGTTCCTGGGAAAAATAATGTATATGTCAATGACAGTCTTTATATACACATGGAAAAGACGGTGTTCGTCTGGACTAATTGGTTAAAAGCTTTCTTAAATTATAGAAAATGTAAGTGTGAAAACAAATTATATTGACCTACTGATGCACAACATTACTGATAGTATTAAGTGTAATTTTCAGGGATGTCTTTTTATGTGCCATTGTAATTCTAGAGTTTACTCATGCGCTTTGCATGTTCTGGTGAGTCCCCAAACTGCAAATGCGCGGACTGCATTCAGAGTTTGCGCCGAGAGTAGAATTTATTTCTCACAAAATATAAACAATTAAGCCTTGCACCACTTTATTTACATGGACCTCCCATTTGTTTTTGGAAATACACCCACTGTTTGAGTGCATACGTCCATAGAAGCCACGAACACTCCCCCCCCAGTTTGTGCATGCCCAGGTAAGAAAATTGCACTTAGATTTAGTGCTTTCATGAAAATTGGACAAGACGTAGTGCATGATAATTGCCCATAATGTTAAGCCTAATGCAGGTTAGATTATAGAGCCCTTAATGTTGCTATTGAAGTTGCTATTTTTCATGCTAGGTTCAGTTTATGGTAAATAATAGTTTCGCAAACAAGATGTAGTGCACAGTCATAGTAAGCAATGTTGCGCCTAAAGCAGGTATAAAATAGAGCTCTTAATGTATTTTGAAGTAGCTCATTTTCATAATTTTTAGGATAATTTTTTGCTAAATAGTAGTTTAGCAAACAAGACTTAGCACATGGTCATAGCACAATATGTTGAGCCTAAGCGGATCTGAAAATAGCCCTCAATGTTTTTAAAGTAGCTACTTTTCAAGCTAGACTAATTTATGATATATAATAGTTTTTCTAAAAAGATGTAGCACACGGCCATAACACAAAATATTGCGCATAATGCGGATACGAAAATAAAGCTCATAAGCTTTTTAAACTACTGTAGCTACTTTTCTGCTAGGATAATTTTATGCCAAATAATAGTTTAGCAAATGAGACTCAGCACACAGTCATAGCACGTACGTAACATTGCACCTAACACAAGTAGGAAAATGGAGCCCTCAATTTGTTTTTAATTAGCTACTTTTCATGCTAGGTTAATTAGCGCATGGTAATGTCATGTAACTTTGTGCCTAACATGGGTATGAAAACAGTGCTCTTATTGTTTTTACACAAACTACTTGTCATGCTAGGTTAATTTAATATCTTGAAATGTAAAACACATAATCATTTTATGACTGATTGTAATGTAGCAAACATATCTAATAGTTACCACAACAAAACATGTGTAATTTTTTAGCAATTATATTGCTTTAAAAACAAGTCATGAGACTCTAAAGTGTGCCATATTCAAGGCAAGTTTCCTTTGGTATATTGCCGTGTCTGCAAAAACAAGATCAGTCTTATTGGCTGTTAACAACAAATGCCTTTGACAGTTTCCTATGGACTTTCACATTCCCAAGGGGTTGTAGTTCAGACTGAAGGACTTAATCTGTAGGGCACACACACACATACATACATACATACACATACAAATACATACACACACATGTATACTGATGAACTGATGGAAAAGGAGCTGTTGTTTTGGGGGCAGAAACAGAGGGAATTGTGGTCCAATTATGGTTAACTTGAAGGCCAAAGGGGGGAGAGAGGAAAAATCCCCCTGAGCCACAGGATGCACATGGACAGACCATGACAGCCAAAATACAGCAGGATATGATGGGAGAACAAAAGGAGAAGAGGATTGTGGGATGCAGCTGTAGTTAGATTAAATAATTCCTGTTTTTTTTAAAAGGTGTTTTTGTAGCGAACCATCCAGGAAGCGTTATCTGCGCTGTTGCCGGTACTTTGCTGGCTGCATGTATTCAGTGTTAAGATAAAGCCCTTTCAAACAGAAAACAGATGAGCTATTTGGAAAATATAGTTATTATGATCTAGATATTTCCTGTTTCTGAAGAAAATGTGAGTGGTTTGCCCATGCAATATCCGGGTGTTGTGGGCGTTACCAGAGCGTTGCTATGCAGTTGCAAGGGGGTTCAGAGTACTTTGCAGTCTGGTTGCTAGGGTATTGTCGGTGGTAACCACTGATCAGTTGTGGTTACTCTAATTACACCATGTAAAAAAATAGTTTTCTTGGTTTCTGAGTAGTAAGTATTATTTCCTAATTTCTTATGCCTCAAAAGTCTAGAAAATGGTTATTATTCCCCACAAACTTTGCTTTTGTGACCAGGACAGTGATATTTTGAAATGTACCTATTTTCCAGAACATTCCAGATAGATTCAGTGCTGAGTAAACTTGGAGTAAATTCTAGAATTTTCCAGTAATATAAATAGTAGTATAAATAAAGGGGCCTGAAGCCCAACAGTTCAGTTTAGTTCCAGCCGCCTAAGTGGATACATATCTGCATTTTTCTGAGATGGCATCGAGAGGATGTAAGTACACGGCAGACGCATTTTGCTATGTCTGTGGACAATTTATCAAGATATGAGCGAAAAGTACTGTGTGGAAGCATCTGCTATGATGTCTGAGGCCTACAAGGCATATTTTGGCATGCCTGTGGGGGATCAAGATAAATTGAAAAAATATATCATAAATGTTGCAAGAATCTCTTACACATTAGTCATGGGTGAAATAAATGTATTTTTGTAGGATGGTTCAGAGGGGAAAAGAGAACCGTGAAGTTCGCTATCCCAAGAATGATGCGGGAACCCACTGACCACTCAAGCAACTGCTACTTCTGCATGGTGGCCCCTTCCAAATGTTGGACTGGCAAGAATGCACCTGCTATCACATATCCAGACCTTCATCCATCGCCCCGGTGCCATACTGCCATGAGCTTCCCGTACCCAATCTAATGCCGAGCTTTTGACGTCTAGGCTCAAGCAGTGGAACTTGATGGATGAAAGTGTGTAA
Source organism: Xyrauchen texanus (assembly GCF_025860055.1). NCBI lineage: Eukaryota > Metazoa > Chordata > Actinopteri > Cypriniformes > Catostomidae > Xyrauchen > Xyrauchen texanus. Next base: position 22,754,796 of record NC_068323.1, on the reverse strand, counting down.
GTCGCAGATCAGAGGAAGCGTCAACAGCCTTTTTCCAGCTTCTTCGTCAAGATGGGCTCTGCTTCTGCCACAATGTGACCAGTTTGTTTGAGGCAATCATAATCGCCTGTAACCAGAATGAGTGGCGCCTCTTCATTGACAGCTCATCCAGGAGCCTCAAAGCCGTGCTGCTCCAAAATGATAACAAGTACCCGTCTCTTCCCCTGGCTCACTTGGCTGGATGCCTTGAAGTATGATGAGTACATTTGGGGGCTGATTCGTGAAAGTGATTTACAGTATAATCGTAAATCTCAAAAAACGACTCACTTTTCTGACTTTATGTGAACGAACTAGGTACATTTCAAAATATCACTGTCCTGGTCACAAGGAAATAACACTTACTATTTAGAAACCAAGCAAACAATTTTTTTACACAGTAATCACTTCAATGGGTAGATGTTTTATTTTTTTATAGATTTTGTATGTGTTATGTATTATTCCAATGATAAAACATTGAAAATTATATTTTCAAGGAATGTCAGTTGACAAAAATCTCCAGACAACATTAGAAAATTAGATGTGATCAAGGAGCTTTATACAGCTTTATGTTGTGCTTGCCATTGAAGAGACTGCACATCTATCCTTCACAACCTCACAACAAGTAAATAAGGTCTTATGTCTAATTTAATTGGGCCCATTAATGCTTAAATCACAGCTATATAGTTCATTAAATCATTTGTGAAATTTTATAATCACTCAAGTTATTTTTGTTGTTCTGAAGCTTTACTCTAAATCTAAAACTGAATTAAAGGGAAGTGGAAAGTTTGCTAGTGTCCCATCTCTAACACTATCAAAACGACACAATTCATTTTTGTCCAAGTGTTACACCTTTCCCTGATTCTGATTTAGCACAAACGTTGACATTTCCTATCAGGTAGATGAAACATGCTTACGCCAGAGAGGGAAGAGTTTATTTCTAAATGAAAACTGTATTCTCTTTCATGTTGCATATGACGCAGGGCCTTTTGTTATTTGATTGACAGTCTATAATCCTGATTTAAGTGCATATTAGAGATAATCTAAGTGTTTACTTCTACTCTAGAATGCTGAAGGGAAATTTTAACTACTGTGGTTTGGATTAGATAAAATGAGAGATCTATAAACAACTGACATCCATTTTTACAGGCAGACATATAGATAAGACAGACATATAGATAAGACAGACAGATAGATCAGATAGATAGATAGATCAGATAGACAGACAGATAGATCAGACAGACAGATATACAGACAGACAGACCGATAGATAGATAGATAGATCAGACAGACAGATAGACAGACAGACAGACAGATAGATAGATAGATAGATAGATCAGACAGACAGACAGACAGATAGATAGATCAGATAGATAGATAGATAGATAGATAGATAGATAGATAGATAGATAGATAGATAGATAGATAGATAGATAGATAGATAGATAGATAGATAGATAGATAGATAGATAGATTCACAATACAACATCCAACGCAAATGCAAATATCCTGCTGGATTTGGATGAGAGCATGTGCGTTGGATGGGTGTGGCCACGTCGCGTCATATTTGCATGTATGTCACTCACGCTTTAAAAGACTCCCGCAGCAGACGGATTCTTTAGCGATGTGATATTTCACATCCTAGAATAAAGTTTTATTCAACGAGTCGGTTTTAATTAGCTGCATCAATGTCTTTTTCTTGCGATTACACACTGGATTGCCTGAAGAGAGACCGTCCGTCCATCACAAGAGAAGAAGACTTGTTGAAAATAAATAAAACACAAACAAGATTAAGTTTCAAAATGTGAGTACAGCTAAATTATTTTTATTTCGTGACAAGTAAGCACTTTGTTTTCACTTTAGAATGATTTACGGATTTAATGATTACCTATGACAATACTTTATTTTCTATCGGCTTACAATATTATAAACCCATAAAAGTTCATTGGCTTGATGCATGTTTAATATTACGACGTTTAAAAATGAACACATGAGAAAATCAAAGATGCAGTGGAATGGGTCAACGATAACATCTGTGTATGGCAATAATTATATACACATATCATTTAGTTATTACTCCCGTCTCATTCATAATCGAATATTCAGAGCCAGCTTAAAACATTGTGTAGACACAATATTGTAGTTTTTTTTCATAGGCATAGAATATTAATAAACAAATATTAAGATAATCGAATTTTTATCGAGAGAAAAAAGGAGGGTCAGTTTTTATATTCACAATAAAAAAGATACATTTTCAAATATGAATATCTATAAAATAATTTCCATTCCTAAAATTCTGCATTTTGATTAATCTGTTACATGTTTAGTGTAATAACGTGTAATTGATAGACTGCGTCCCTTTGAATAGCAATGGTCATTGTAGAGTAATTTGTTATATTTGAAACATTCTATCAATTCAAAGAGAACTGTTGAGAATAATACATCAAACAAAAAGCAAATGAAAACAAGGGCTATCATTATGTGCACCTAATTTTATTATGCAAAGCATTTCATACGTATTTCTGGTAAGTAATAGCTGCAAAACTTCCCTAGACTGAGAAGTTATGGTTTAGTAAAACTGCATTTCAAGCTTAATCTCAGAAACATGCAAGTGTATTTTATTATTTAAAACAGTGATTAGAGTTTGTAGTAACAATGGTTATTACAACGTTACTATAGTAAAACCATGGTTAATCAAATCAAAACCAGTGTTTCCCAACCACTGTGCCGCAGCACACTAGTGTGCCGTGAAAGATTGTCAGGTGTGCTGTGGAAAATGACCAAATTCCACAAAATAAATAAATGCATGAAATAAAATTATTTCAGGGATCCAATCTTTCTGAGAAATTCACCATTTTGAAAGCATAATCGGTCAGTTTTGTGATTGTGAAGAGCAATGATTAATGTGCAGAAATGAGTGATATTTTTACGTGTAAAGGGTCATCACATGACTCGCGTCAGCGCTGCAGAATACATTGAAGTATATGAAGTGACGTCACACCAAAGTGTTTTTCACACACATTTTTGCTTCACCAGTAATGTCTTTGAGAGTACTAAGCAACAAGACATATTCAAAAAATGTCCAAATTTGTCAAGAGACATTGAAGGTCTCGTAATTTCTTTCAATTAAATATTACCTTATCCTTTATGATTATCAGAGACCCCAGTTATTGAACTCATTTAAATTCACCAAGAAAACGTTTAGACCTAAACATAAACGAGTCCTTTTATTATGTTCTGCTATCAAAGCAACTGCAAGCTTTTTTTCTCTCTTCCAAATACATGTTTTCAATGTTTATTGTGCACACCTCCTGCTTTTTTTACGTGACAAACTGGTAAAATCGCCCCTCTGTGACGCTTTCTGCAACTCTTGTCATGTGGAGGGCGATGCGGCGCTTGACGCTGGCGTTGAACGGACCGTTGACGTCTCGACTCAACTCATGTGAAATGCACTTTACAATAATAAAACTCAAAATGATCATTATTTGTCTATTATTGTGGTCTTTTCTGATAAAAGTCATGCTCAGCAGTTTAAATACTGTAGGAAAATGATCCCGTAGATCTGCTTTGTGTTTATAATGCTTATACTGAAGTCAGTAGATTTGTAGCCATGCATGTTTCAATAAAGGAGAAAGACGTTATTGAAACTCACTATTACTAGACTATTATTGTGTTTTTGGATGAAAATCATGCTCAGACTGAAGGAAGACTATAGATCTGCTTTGTTCTTTAATGCTTAAACACTATAAAGTCTCTTGGTAGATTTCGGTCATGAATGATTCACTGACTCACTCATAGCACATAAGATGCTCATTTGTCGCCACCTAGTGACATTTCCAGAAGGGGTCACTGAACTAATCAGTTAATAAAATTGAACAAATTTGTGAAACAGAAGCAAGCCTCACCAAAATACTCTTTATTTTGCAGCTAATTCTGCACAAGTGTAAACTTGAATAAACTTGAATCACTACACTAGCTGGAATTGATGCATTAAGCTTATTCTTTAAAAGATATCCCGAGGTAATTGTATTACCTTAATCGCCCCTCACGAGTTTGCATCTCTGTAATTTGTTGTGGCTTTGCAAGAACAAATCAACAAATTAGAAAAGAAGAAAATGTGATATTTTTTCATTACCTATTTAGCGCTCTTGCCACCTGTGACCTCACACATCGTAGCCTACCTATGTAGAACATGGAACAATATTCAAAATATTGACGATGGTTAGCCTATGTGGGATAGTGGTCTGTAAAAACTGCAAATATGTAATGTTATCTCTTAAATATAATGCGGTCATGAGAGCTGCAGTACAAAAATATGTCAACTACCCATATATGTTTAAAGGCATTTAACATTTTTCAGAATTGTTCAGGATATTTGTTCATTGTGAGATGGCGCTTACATTTCTTGCTTTTGTCATATTTGAATAGGATGACCACCAGAGAGCGATGGCGAGTTTGCAAGCACATTGGCATCGTGTTCTTCTTGGCTATAGTGACACTTACCGTTGTCCAGAGAGGAAACGTCAACTCATTACAAGACATACAGACAGAGAGCATTGAAAGACAGACACGAATGGAGCTCATGGCAGAAGACAGTCTGCAGAAAAGGGGCCGCCTTTCCCCCCCGACTAACTTTTGGAAGAATAAGGTGCAAAAAGTGGAGGCCACAACAGAAGATCCCAGAATCGCCCAAAGCCAAGGGCCCACAACCTGGGATATCACCAGTTCAAACTGCAGAGCCAACCTCAACTTCTCTTCTTCAGAGTGGTTCACAGGACTGGAACCCAATTTCAAGCAATTCCTGCTCTACAGGCACTGCAGATACTTCCCTATCCTTATCAATCATCCAGAAAAGTGTGCTGGGGATATCGAGTTGTTGATGGTCATCAAATCGGTAATAACGCAATACGATCGAAGGGAGCTTATTAGGAGAACTTGGGGCAAAGAGCAGGTGTTTAACGGCAAAAGAATCAAGACCATTTTCCTTCTTGGGACATCTTCTAATGACGATGAAAGGGCGAACCACCAGAAGCTTCTGGAATATGAAGATTACATTTATGGAGACATCCTACAATGGGACTTCATGGATAGCTTCTTCAACCTCACCCTCAAGGAGATCCACTTCCTGAAATGGTTCGCCACCTACTGCGGCAACACCCAATACATCTTCAAAGGAGATGACGATGTGTTTGTCAGCGTTCCCAACATCTTTGAATACCTGGAAGACAGACAAGACTTGAGCAAACTCTTTGTTGGCGATGTTCTCTTAAAAGCCAAGCCCATTCGCAAAAAGATCAATAAGTACTATATTCCGCATGCCTTGTATAATAAGACCCACTACCCACCGTATGCTGGTGGAGGCGGTTTCTTGATGGGCGGCCCTCTTGCACGTAAACTCTATGGAGCGTGTGAAACTCTGGAACTCTATCCCATTGACGATGTGTTCCTTGGGATGTGTCTGGAGGTGCTTGCAGTGCCCCCAATAAAACATGAGGCATTCAAAACATTTGGACTGGTCAAGAATAAAGCCAGTAAGCTGAATTGGGAGCCATGCTTTTATAAAAGCTTGATAGTGGTACATAAACTGCTCCCACCTGATCTCAAAAGAATGTGGGAACTGGTCAATAGTGATTTGGTCTGTTCGCAAAAAATTGACTTTTTATAGCCCAAGACTAAGTCTCGGTGTTCATGAAAATTTGAAGGAACTAAAATAAAGTATGTGTAAGAAGAATTTTGAGGTTACTCAAATGCAAAGTACTCCTTTTTTGAGGAGGTTTCCGGACTATATTTTAACCTTATTTATGTATCAAACAAGATAAATGTAATTTGGATAATGTGAACAATGGTTCTGATTCGCAAGTTTTGAATTTCTGTTAGTTAGTAATAGTTCTTTCAAAACAGTCTTGTAAATTGTCACAGAATTTACTCAAAAGTGATTTTACACAGTGTTGGAATTGTGTCAGAGCTCTTGGGGGGTGCCATTATGCTGCGTTCACATTTTGTTGGAATTACTGAAGTTTGGAGATTCTACTTGGAGCTGTTCATGTCCTCGGGAAGTTATGTGTTTCAATGTGACACTCATAATGCCAAAACGGCTTTGTTGTTGATAACAGCGAAATATCAATAGGCATCAATGGCATAATAAAATTTAATTTCAAGAGTTTACATCTTGTATTTACATGTTCTAGGAAGATGTGAATGTTTTTGCATGTTGGAATCTCTGAATTATGGTAATTACAGTAATTATGACATAACGTGAATGCACCATTAAAGGAATAGTTCACTCAAAAATTTTAATTCTCTTATTATTTACTCACCCTCATGCCATTTGCTGAACACAAACAAAGATTTTTAGAAGAATTTCTCAGCTCTGTAGGTCCATACATTGCAAGTGAATGGGTGAAGCTCCAAAATCCACACAAGGGCAAAATAAAAGTACTCCCGACATCTCCAGTGGTAAAATCAATGTCTACTGAAGCAATATGATAGGTGTTGGTGAGAAACAGATCGATATTTAAGTATTTTTTTTACTATAAACTCTCCTCCCTGCTTAGACAATCTCCACTTCAGTTTCACTTTCCCATTATTCTTCTGTTTTTGGTGATTAATGCATATCATCCCCTAATGGTCAGGGAAGAGAATTTATGATAAAATGACTTTAATATTGGTCTACTTCTCACCTACACGTATCAAATCCTATCTGAACACATGGATTTAACCACTGGAGTCATATGGATTACTTTTATGCTCCCTTAATGTGAATTTTGGAGCTTCAAAATTTTGGCTTCCATTGTGAGGACCTACAGAGCTGAAATATTCTTCTAAAAATCTTTATTTCTGTTCAGCAGAAGAAGGAAATTCATACACATCTGGGATGCCAGGAGGGTGAGTAAATCATGAGAATTTTCATTTTTGGGCAAAATATCCCTTTAAATAAGGACCACTCTGCCAATATAAGTCTGTCGGCATCTGTAAATTTAGACGGAAACAGTGCATAAAATGTACTGACAAAAAAAAAATCTTATTTGGATTACTGTGACAGATAATGGACAATGTTATGTTGTATCAGACACTTAACCACCCCCCCCCAAACACAACCCCTCCTCAGTTCAAACACTGGATTTGCATACAATTCACTTCAAAATGTATTTTGCTTGCGTTTCATTAATGTGGTCCAATATGTGCAATTGCTTAAAGGGTTTGTGGAATTCATTTGAACTTTTCAAAGGACTTTAAGGCTACAAAACCCCCAAAAGCATGAAGTCATGTGTCAGAAGTGTCAAAAGTATGTGATTGTCCCAAATAGTAGGAAGCACATTCTCTACCTCACCAATTTACTTTTAGCTGCCACTCTTTGGATTAATGTTATCTTACAATGTGTTTATATTACTGCTGAAATTACATCACATTATGTCATTTACATATATTTAAATGATTGGAACTCTTTACTGGCTTGTCTTGTGAATTATACAAATGATTTGATTTTCTCATAGATTTCAGATGCCTTTGGTAGAGGGTTTACTTTAAAACTGTGAAACAAAAAACTGTTGGTACATGTAAATGACGAATTAATTTATGAAATTCCTCCTTGGTTCGGAAAGGTGTAGGATATTTAATTGAACTTCAAGGTTACGTAAAACATGGACATTTGTAATCCAGACTACGTGGTGTGATTGTGTAAAAACCAAAAGGACTGGAATGAGCAAATTGAGGTGAAAATGTATTAGTATTTGTAAATAAAAATTCCTTAAAAATGGTTTGCTTGGTTTTTTTAAAAATCCTTTCCAGCGTTAACTAATATTTTACATAAAGGGGTCATGAAATGATATTTTGATATTTGTCTTTGATATTTTCACATATAAGAGGTTACTCTACAATAAAAACATACTGCAAGTTTCATACCTCTAAATAAATGCCCCATTCCAAAATATGAATATTTGTTTTCCACCCTTCTGAAACAGCAAGATTTGAGATCACCCCAATCGTGACATCAGCATTATCCTGTACACGCCCCTTAACGTGCATATGTAAATCAAGCAGGTGTGTCCACTCACGTCTGTCCTTCAATCACAAGAGCAATACTGCTGTGAGAATAAGATGACAAGTAAATATCTTGTCTTGAATGATACGGCAGTCCCAACTATTTTGTCCTTGGAGGCAAAGCGTTTATTTATAATCTATTTAAAAGTGTGTTTGTAAAAACTTAAAAAGGTTATTTTAGGTGTTTAATGCAATGCATGTACAGATGTTCACACAGAGAACATTTAGAGGACATGCCAGCAGGTACCTGGAGCCAGCTATTGTCTACAAATGGAACATTGAACAGAAAGATGTCTTGGAACACCTGAGCCAATGGGACAAGGTCATAGTTGGTGGGATATGAGAGCAGACTCACCAGGTAATAATTGGCTCTTAGTTAGCAGATTGAAAACAATCTGAACAGTGAAACATACTTACATTCATTGTAATGCTGTTCTGTTGATCTGGGGGTTCGGGTAGTTCTAATTCATGATTTTAAAAAAACATTTTACTTATTAGTGTACAAATGTGTCTAATAAGACCCTAAATGGACAGAATGTTATTACACTGGTTTATGCGCTAGTTTTACTTAAGCAATATCTAACTTATAGTGATATCTTAAATGTTTTACACACATAACATTACACAGTTTTTACACAAAAACTGGAAAAATTTGTAATTTCACCATAGAATAAATTTTTTTAAGATTTCAGTCATGTTCATGACTTTTTCAGGTAATTCAATTGCCAGATATTTCCTGTTATTCCATGACTATAGGAACCCTGTACAATTAACATTCTGGATAATCTATGCAACATGTTGGCAGCAAGAAGTTCTGCTGGGTTCCTCTGTTGAACAAAACACCAGTTCAAAAGTTTTGATACCCTATTGTAACCAATGACTGTTTATTGAGTGTAAATAAAGAGTGCTGGTTGAGAATGTTGCAAACTCTTCACACTTCTTTACCATGATGCAAGGAGAATTACTCTGGAAACACCCACTTGAAATCTGCCACTTTATTCCATATACTCTGTGTAAATATAATTATGATGATCAGTCAAACAAAGAGAGCTTTATTAATCAAAAGTGTCCTAAAAAGTCTCTTATATTGTGGCTCTTGGATAATCAGGTTCTCCATGAATGCATGCTCATCTCATCAATCCAATGCATGTGGGGCATGTGTCACAAAAGGTCAATGTGTCTTCAGTGAACTTCAATTATATTTTCCAGGACAAAATGATGGAAATGTTTAGTGGTGCATTTGTAGCCAAGACTTTAATGTTTGTCTAAGTCCAGAAATTGATTTAAAAAAATAAACCAACTCTTTAAAATGTTCACCGGAATAAAAGTGTAACAAATATATATTTGTTTCATTTAATTATTCTTTTACTTTTAACTAACAAGCCACTTCTCCTTCTTTGATGTGTTGTTTCTGAAAATGCCCCGACTTTTTGCAGCCATCATGATTGATTTGAGTCAGTGTTCTTGCCTGAGGAGTCTGCCACCATCTGGTCATCTTCTGACAGTTGACAGAGGTTTGTGTGACAGAGGATCACTAGACATTCTTCCAGCAGCAACAACATCATTAGCTCTAACAATACTTATCTCATTTTAGTTTAGTAGCATCTAAATTAACTGTTTTAATTCAAGTCAAATATTTTAATAAAGTCTTAATATTTAATCTCACAAATTCTTTGCAGCCCTACAGTAATTTTGGAAAACAGAATCTACCACAGAAACCACCATGTTGAAACTGTGGCTTTTTATGTGGAATCATGTGGATTCACCTATTTAACTACTTCTGAAGTCTACTGCAGCTCACCGCAGTTACACTGTGACTGGTCCGTGCTTTCTGCAAGCCATCTAGACCGCTAACTTTGATGATTATAGTGCGGACAGCCTCAAACTGTTGCAGCGCATCACGTCAACTAACGTGTCCTGCATAGACTGGGTGTAAGCCTGTCATTATCTTTTGTAATTAGATTAATTGATGTTTGATCATGTGTTAGGAGAATGGCCTCTTGCTTCCCAGTTGCTTCCTGATAACTGTGGATCTTTGCAGCTTCCTTCTTACTCCCCAGGCAGTGGATCGTTCTGCCTTCTAAAATGACCCTCATCCTGGGCTACACCATCGTCCTCCTTGTGAATGATATGCTCCCTGTTACAGGAAATGCTGTCCCGTTAATAAGATTATTCAAATATTTGTTGTTCCTTGAAGGAGTCATATCGTACTGTATGTCAATAACCTGTAATACGCTTCCCTCGTCTCTTTCCAAACATGACATGTACTTTCTTCTTCTGTGAACTTTAGGGTTTGGGTAAGGGGATAGCCTGGTGGAGGCCAACAAATTTGGGGGTGTTCTCATTTAGAATCAATCCATCACCATGAATGGGGAAAACTAATGAAATAGTAAATAACGAACACTACATTTGGTTATATCAGAATCAAAATAACCTTGAAATGACAAAAATAATATGATTCATGCTATTGTAGTGGGACAAACAGTGAGTATTACATAGTCATCTCTTTGTAATCATTGTACCACACCCCCTGGGTGCATTGCTTGTCCAATCAGAGCTCTTTAGGGATCCTATAAAATGAAACCGTATGGCACTGCTTGTGTGTCAGAGCACCGCTTGTACGTCACTGCCTGAGGACCACCCATTTTCTGGTTTCATTCATCCTACTTTCAAGCTTCGGTACGGACTGTTTATATCTGCGGTCAGCTGGCGGCTGTTATTTTCTCAATGATTCCCCTCAACATCATCCCTTGGACGTTTAACCAGCGCTGCTGAGTTACAGGTGTGTTGATGCCGGTTTGATACTTGCGTGGGTGTGCGATTTCTGTATCTACAGCTGGAGTTACGACATAAAGGAAGAACCATTGGGTTTTAGGAAACCTCTCAGCTGATTAAGCCTGCGGGGCAACATACTTCAATGCTGCTGTTTTGTCTCTAGATTTGTTTTCTTTGCTTTGATTTGTTCGTTTTGATTTGTTTTCTTTGTTTTGATTTGTTTTCTTTGTTTTGATTTGTTTTCTTTGCTTTGATTTGTTTGCTTGGTTGTTTTGATTGGTGTTTTATTTAACCTCTCCTTTGGGTGATCGAGTACTATGTGAATCACCGCCATTTAAGTGCTATATTTATTGGCCTGTGAGGTTAATCTATTGTGTTCTGCTCATAGAGAGTGGTTAATCCATAAACTGAGGTTTTGTCACCATTTTCCCTGTCTAACAACTGCTACTATTTTTGTGTTGTTGAAGTGTTTCATTTCATTTATTATTATTATTATTTGTGGTTAACTTTGTTTCAGTTTATAGGAACCGAGACCCAGGGCAGGCTGCTAGCTATCCTCGTGTGGTGGGGACTTCTGTCACTGAGTGACGTGTGTTCACGCTTTCCTTCATTGGTGTGCTGATGTGTGTGTGGTGAGATTCGTGCACTGGGTGGTAAGATTTAATGATAGGAGCCTTGTGCTCGTTCGCTAGCTTATACCTGCCACTGGTAAGCCTCGGTTTCTTGTTGTGTAGTGTTTGTGTTTATGTGTGCAATTTCTGCCTGGGTCATACAGTTTTAATTATAACATGTTTTAAAGTTTCTGCTGGATAATTGTAGCCAATAAAGCTTTTGTATTTTTGGTATCCACGTCTTGGGTCTTGATGTGAAACAAGTGAACCTGTGTGCCCTTTGTGGTTTATCTATTTAAAGATTGATATTTCCCTGTTTGACAGGGTGGCGTAGTCCGCTGTACTAGTTTTGCCCTGCTTCCTCCTAACGCCACGCTACATTCTGCCGTAAGTCGGCAGGATAGTGTCTTTATTTCGACCAAGACGTGGATGCTTAGTTTGATGGATGTTCTAATTATGATCTGTATACTGTTTTGATGGCCTAGTAGACTGTGTTTTTCTTTATCTTCTCTTTCTTTTTATAATTAGTGTCAGAGACAAAGCAGCAGTGTCGTTATTTCAGTGGACTTGGAGCATTTCAGTTGCTGTTTTCTCACCGACTCCTTTTGCTTTTACTGAGGTTGCTTTGGTAAGTCTTGTTTAATGATGGAAGAGGAATTACAGGAATTGAGGGATCTGGTTGCGCAGTTAAAGGCGGATAATGAAAAGTTGCGGCATGAACCGGGTCGTGCTGCTCCGTCTAGTCCAATAGCTGGTCCCTCTAGAGAACCTCTTGTCCCCTCCATTGATCAATCAGTGGGTGCCAGTGCCAAATTAACCGAACGACTTGTATTTATTCCAAGGGACCGAAAATGTCCAATATTTAATGGTATGTCGGGTATTGGCATAAATGAATGGAAAGAGGAAGCGAACGCTTGTATACGAACTCGTTATCTGTTGTTGGCAGATCAGGCATTTTTTCTGTTTGATCATTTAGGGGGGGAAGCGTGAGAGGAGATTCGATATCGCTCTGTTGCTGAGCGTGGAGACCCTGAGAAAATATTTTCCATCTTACAGGAGCTATATGGGTGCTCCCAGTCCTATGTTGCCCTGCAGGAAGCCTTTTTCTCTAGGAGGCAGCGGGAGGGGGAAACCTTGTTGGAGTTTTCCCTGGCCCTGTTGGGCCTCCTAGAGAATGTCAGGCAGAAATCGCCTAACGCCATGCCAAATGCTGAGGTTTTGTTGAGGGATCAATTTGTTGAATATGTGGTTGATAGTTCCCTTAGGTCGTGAATTGAAACAACTAGTTAGCCGATCAGCCTAACTCCACGCTATTAGAGGTGCGTAGCGAAGCCATACGATGGGAGAGGGAGGGAACACCGGGTGGAGCCAGGGGTCGAAGTCTTTCCGTTCCTTTGGCACAAGGGTTTCAGTATGGAGTACAGGGGGGCGCACTATTAGGTGGTCGTAGCTCACCTGAGAAGTCTGAAATGGGTGAGCTTAAAGAAATGTTAAAGGCACAACAGCAGCAGTTAAATCAGCTTACTCAGAGTATTGCACTGTTACAGGGCCCCCATTCTCGCCCTCGTACCCAGTCTTTTCGTGGTGGGCCTGTTATTTGTAGGCGTTGTCAAAAACCAGGTCATTTTGCAAGGGAATGTGAGGGGGAACATGTTTTGTCCCGGTTGCCTTTGCGCCCGCATGCTGATCAAGTGGTCACTGGGGGTGGACAGCCGCTTGCTGACCACTTGTCGGAAAACTAGTTCCCGCCGTGCTGAAGAGCCACAGCTCGGTTGGGGAGAAAACCGGCTCCGAGGTGAGTAGTCAATCCAGCTCCATCCCAAATTTAATGTCCTCTTGTCCACATTTGGATGTTTTAATTGGCGGCATTAAGGTGCCTTGTTTAATTGATACCGGTTCAATGGTAACAACAATCACAGAAAGTTGTTTTTTTCAGTATTTTGAGCCATGGGGTCAAGACCGTTTAAGGTCGTGTTCATGGCTGCAGCTTAGGGCCGCAAATGGGCTCTCGATTCCATATATGGGTTATATGGAGTTGGATATCGAACTCTGCGGTAGGGTAGTGCTGCGATGTGGGGTGCTGGTGGTCAGAGACCCTCCTGGTGGTTTGCGCTCTCGAGTCCCAGGTGTGTTGGGGATGAATGTACTCGGGCGATGCTACCAGGAGCTCTTTGGTCAGCATGGCCCTGCTCTGTTTGATTTTCCTATGGTTTCTGGTGCACCACTTCCAGTTTTTCAAGCCTTACAATACTGCCATCAAAGTAGCGATCAATTTTCTGTTGAGCACACAAACAATGTAAAGGTGCGCGGTCCTCGGGCATGTCGGGTCTCAGGCGGTACAATTAAGTTGGTTGCCACAACTTGTGCAGAGCAGTTGGCAGGTGGTACAGTGCTGTTTGAGCCTACTGAGTTGGGGTTACCGGAGGGTTTGTTGGCCTCCCCCGCCTTGGTGCGTGTGATTGGAGGTGCTGTTTATGTACCGGTGGTCAACCTTGGCACCTCCGATGTCCTGCTCTTTCCACGTAGAGTATTAGGCACCCTCACTCGAGTGCATATAGTTAGTCTACCAGCAGGTGTCACTGAAGTTAGACCTGCAACAACCAGTGCTTATTCCCAATCTATCCAAGCAGTAGGTCCCACTGTTTGTGAACAGATTGCAGCAGTGGATTTGACTGCGTTGCCAGAAGTGGAACAAGGTAAGGTTAAGGCCTTGCTTTTGAAGTATCAGACCGTGTTCTCTGCATATGATGGTGATTTGGGATGTACCAATCTCATCTCTCATGACATCCCGTTGTTGGACGAAGCTCCTGTGCGGCAACGACATCGTCGTGTACCTCCCTCAGAGTATGAAATTGTGAGAGCCCACATTAATCAATTGCTGGAGTCTAAGGTAATTCGGGAGAGTTGTAGTCCCTACGCCTCCCCAATTGTTTTGGTAAAAAAAAAAGACGGTAGTCTACGCATGTGTGTGGACTACCATCAGTTGAATGCCAAGACGAGACGTGATGCGTTCCCCTTGCCTCGTATTGAGGAATCGCTGGATGCGTTGACCGGGGCCTGTTGGTTTTCTACCATGGATTTAGCCAGTGGGTATAATCAGGTCCCTGTCACAGAGGGGGATAAGCCTAAAACTGCTTTTTGCACCCCATTTGGTCTGTTCGAATGGAACCGGATGCCGTTTGGGTTGTGCAATGCCCCTTCTACTTTCCAGCGACTTATGGAGAGGTTATTTGGAGACCAACAGTGTCAGTCTTTACTTTTATACCTAGATGATATTGTGGTGTTCTCCACCTCAATTTCCCAGCATGTGGAGCGGTTGGAGGTCGTTCTAGGCCGTCTGGAGAGGGAGGGGTTGAAGGCAAAACTGGAAAAGTGTGCCTTCCTCCAGCGAGAGGTGAAATACCTGGGTCACGTTATCTCTTCCGGGGGTGTAGCAACAGATCCTAGTAAGATCGAAGCTGTGGTCCAGTGGCATTGCCCCTCCAGTGTCACAGAATTACGATCCTTTCTGGGCTTCGCCAGCTATTACCGGTGGTTTGTAGAGGGGTTTGCCAAGTTGGCTGCCCCTTTGCATAAGCTGGTGGGAGAGTTTGCTGGCGCAAAGGGGAAGCAAACTGGAAGGAATTTTGCTGGCGCCTGGAGTGAGCGGTGTCAGGAGAGCTTTGAGGGGTTAAAGGAAAAACTTACCACCGCCCCAGTACTTGCGTATGCAGATTTTTATAAATCCTTCATCCTGGAGGTGGATGCCAGCCACCAAGGCTTGGGGGCAGTCCTTTCCCAGGAACAAGACGGTAAGGTGAGACCAAGATCCAAACGTGCATCACCTTCCCCGGTCAGCTGGAGAGAATGGTGCAGCTTCTCTTCAGCAAGTGAGTGGTATGGTAGCAAGCTTTTTTAGGCCTTGGGATTAGGGAATGTCGGCCTGGTTTTGGAATCGTCGGGGCGACGATCCGGAAGTGGGGGGTAGATTGTAGTGGGACAAACAGTGAGTATTACATAGTCATCTCTTTGTAATCATTGTACCACAATCCCTGGGTGCATTGCTTGTCCAATCAGAGCCCTTTAGGGATCCTATAAAATGAAACCGTATGGCACTGCTTGTGTGTCAGAGCACCGCTTGTACGTCACTGCCTGAGGACCGCCCATTTTCTGGTTTCATTCATCCTACTTTCAAGCTTCGGTACGGACTGTTTATATCTGCGGTCAGCTGGCGGCTGTTATTTTCTCAATGATTCCCCTCAACATCATCCCTTGGACGTTTAACCGGCGCTGCTGAGTTACAGGTGTGTTGATCGAGTACTATGTGAATCACCGCCATTTAAGTGCTATATTTATTGGCCTGTGAGGTTAATCTATTGTGTTCTGCTCATAGAGAGTGGTTAATCCATAAACTGAGGTTTTGTCACCATTTTCCCTGTCTAACAACTGCTACTATTTTTGTGTTGTTGAAGTGTTTCATTTCATTTATTATTATTATTATTTGTGGTTAACTTTGTTTCAGTTTATAGGAACCGAGACCCAGGGCAGGCTGCTAGCTATCCTCGTGTGGTGGGGACTTCTGTCACTGAGTGACGTGTGTTCACGCTTTCCTTCATTGGTGTGCTGATGTGTGTGCGGTGAGATTCGTGCACTGGGTGGTAAGATTTAATGATAGGAGCCTTGTGCTTGTTCGCTAGCTTATACCTGCCACTGGTAAGCCTCGGTTTCTTGTTGTGTAGTGTTTGTGTTTATGTGTGCAATTTCTGCCTGGGTCATACAGTTTTAATTATAACATGTTTTAAAGTTTCTGCTGGATAATTGTAGCCAATAAAGCTTTTGTATTTTTGGTATCCACGTCTTGGGTCTTGATGTGAAACAAGTGAACCTGTGTGCCCTTTGTGGTTTATCTATTTAAAGATTGATATTTCCCTGTTTGACAGGGTGGCGTAGTCCGCTATACTAGTTTTGCCCTGCTTCCTCCTAACGCCACGTTACACTATGTTAATTTAAAGGTCCACCTCTGTGCCATCATGACACCTGTGGTGTTTACTGCAGAGTACATGACTATTTATCTGAAAATAAGGTCCATCCATCCATTTGTCACAGCTAGTCTGGGTTGCAGTGGCAGCAGGCTAAGCAGAGCAGCCCATATGTGCTCCTGGGGGACCACAAGGTGTTCCCAGGCTAGTTGAGAGATATGATCTCCCCAGCGTGTTCGGCACTACTTCAAGCCTTTCCTGGATGTCTGAGCTCTGCACTATATACCTTTGGGTGAGCCCAGCCACTCGGCAAAGATAGATAATTTCAACCACTTGAAATTCTATCTGAACTCTTATTCTTCAGTCACTTCCAAAGCTCATGATGGTAGGTAAGGTTTGGAGCATAGATTGACTGGTAAATTGAGAGTTTCGATTTTAGGTTCAGCTCCCTCTTCCCTACCACGTTCTGGTACAATAACTGCATTACTACAGCTGCTGCACCAATTTGCCTGTTGAACCTATGCCCCAATTTACCTTTACTTATGAACAAGACCCTAAGATACTTAAAAACCTCCACTTGGGGAAGTAACACATTCCCTACCTGGAGGGGACAATCCAACCTTTTCTGACAGAGAACCATGGCCTCAGATTTGGAAAAGATGACTCTCATCCCAAACGATTTAAATTTGACTGCAAATAGCCCTGTGTGCATTTGAGGTCACAGCCAGACAATGCAATCAGGACAACATCATCCACAAATAGCAGAGATGCAACCCTGAGGCACCTACACTGGACACCCCCCAATCCTCAGCTATGCTTTGAAATCCTGTCCGTTATTTTCACAAATAGGATAGGTGACGAGGGCAGCCTTGGCAGAGTCCAACACCCACTGGGAATAAGACTTACTTGACTTACTGACGAGAATGCTGACATGGCTCTCACACTGGTTTTGCAGGGACTGGATGGAATGCATTAGCAGCCCCTCCACAAGTACCCCATACTCCCATAGCGCCCCTCCACAAGACACCCCGGGGAACATAGCCCTAATAAGCCTTCTCCAAATCCACAATAAACATGTAGACTGGATGAGCAAACTCGCACACTTCCCCTAGGATCTTCACATGTGTAAAGAGCTGATCACTGTTCCGTGAACGGGACAGATTCCACATTCCCTCTCCTCCAGCTGTAGGTTCAATAATTGTCCAAATTCTTCTTTCCAGCTTCCTGGCATAGGCATTCTAAGGTAGGCTAAGATGTGTGATCCCCTAATAATTGGAGCACTCTTTCAAGGCACCCTTTAAAAACAAAATTTAAATAAAAAATGGGAACCACCACACCAGCTTGCCAATAACCAGGCACTGTCTCTAATCTCCACACCATCCTGAAAAGTGGAGTGGTGGGGGTGTAGTGGGCTAAAGCACTAAAGCACTAAACTGTTAAGCAGAAGGTTGTTTGTTCGATCCCCACAACCACCACCATTGTGTCCTTGAGCAAGGCACTTAACTCCAGGTTGCTCCGGGGGATTGTCCCTGTAATAAGGGCTCTGTAAGTCGCTTTGGATAAAAGTGTCTGCCAAATGCATAAATGTAAATGTAAATGTAAATGAAAAGGTGTGTCAGCCATGACAGCCCAACAGCATCCAAGAACTTTAGCATCTCATGCTGACTCTTGTCCAGACCTCTGCCACAGAAATGGGAAAAGACTTTCCAGAGTCCTCCATCACAGAGGACATGTTAATCGGGTACAGAAGTTCCTCAAAGTGTCCCTTCCACCACTCCACTATATTGCCAGGTGTGGTCAGCAGTGTCCCTCTTTACTCTGCCTGAAAAAAGCCCTGTCTCCCAACATCTTAAGGTTTGCCAAAACCAATGCATGAATGATATCACATATGGTTTAGCAGGTCAATGCACCATTTTTACAATCTGAATGCAGATGTGAATTAAATTAGAGCTTTGTTGGAGTGGAATATCAACATAATTATAAGTCTGGCCCTTTTTTCTTAACAAAGCTAGACAAATACTGTGATTATGAACTTGCTATGGACAAGAGCTGCTAATATTGTGTTTTATTTTAAATATTTATATATTTTTTAATTGAATTGTAATAGTGGTAGAATGGTAATATGTAGTAAATAAGTGTGTCCCATGAGTTATTTGAAGCCTGTAGAGCTATCTCATGATGTACATGATCAGGTGTACATGATGCAGTGGGCTCCCCGGCCTGTAGGAAAGGAGAGAGGAGTGTGGCAGGGAGGAGTGCGGGCCGGGTCGTGATGCTGCACACCCGGCCCCTAATCAGGCTAATCAAGCCCTCGAGAGGGCTGGCCCAAGACTTTATGGGGTCCTAAGCATTATTATTATTTTTATTATTATTGATATAAAAGCTAGCCATGTTAGATGTCATATTAGAAGTTAATGCAACTGTCTGTCAAAAACAAAAAAAGATCTCACAAAAGGCATGGTTTATCCATATAAATATTTTGATTTGGGATTGTTGAAAACTCTAGCACTGGCACTTGGGGCAGGTGGCGCTGGTTCATGTGCCCCACCTCCAAAATATTTCAACAGTGCTCCTAGGGAAGAAGAGTTACTGTACATAGTTGACGGAACAGAATGTTATTTTCTCAACACAAATTATTATACACTGCAGCAAGCCATCTGTACACCTAAGACAACAACCGTTAATCTATAACTAGCTAATTGAGGAATAATGATAATGGAATATATTAGCAAAGACCCCAAAATTGTAGGCTAATGTAAATAATGTTAAGCTTTATCAGTACTAAGTTTATTTAACAGAAGCTTATTTTTATTACAGAAATATATACCCAGGAACACGGTATTATTTACACAGAACACAAAAACTTCTATCTAAAACTAGCTAAGTAATATGTTGTATTATAATATATTAAGATGGCAAGGCTATTTATGGATGTTTAATCAAATTTGAACTATCCTAAAACAAGAAGATATGCTACCTAGGCTATGCTAACTAACTAGCCAGCTAACGTTAGCTCGCAACATAGCCTAGCTACTTAACATACCTTTATCTTGCTGTTTTTTTTCTTAGTTTGCTTATGCCTTGGGCCGGCTCTGGATAAAGGCGACCGGGGGCAGCAGTTCCAGAGAGAGAGAGAGTTACGGGCAGATGCCTGACACATGTGTGTGTGTTTGTCTTTTGTTTAAGTTTGTTATTCAAATATTATTTATACTGTTAAGCCGGTTCAAAGAACAATATGTGTAAGGCAAAACCCACAGTAAAAATATGGTGGTTTTTATGGAAAGGCGTTGTTTTGTATTTGCATATAAACCTGATGTGTGTTATTCAATGTAACCAAGTGTAAAAATGAATGTAATTTACCATGAAAATCATTCAATTTAATTTTTTTGTATTTTCTTTATTTCTTTTTTAAATTTGTATACTGTATAATATGACTCCATCGACCATAGCTTTTATTTTTTATTTATTTATTTGAACAGCCATCAGAATAAAACCTCAAAATATATTTTTTGTATCCTGTGTTGATTATTTTCAACTCACCGGCTATATCATTGTTAAAATTCTTGGACCCACTTTATATTAGGTGGCCTTAACTACTATGTACTTAACCATTTGATACAATGTACTTATTATGTACATGTTGTAGGATATTTGGTATGCGACATTTAGCATGGAATTTAGGGTCTTGAAATATGTGAGCTATGAACTAAACTAAACTGTCCTTATTGTACATTATTAGGTAATGAAAAGTATAATGGAATTAGTCGTGTTCGACAACCATTATAAATTAGATAAATAACAAAGAACTAGATTATTTGTCTTAATAGATTCTCCACCATTACATTGTAATACACATTTAGTTGTATCCGCTCACAATTTCTACTGTAAGGAATTAGCTTTAATTATGATTAATTCACTTATTTGAGTGATATTACTCTCATGGCTTATTGAAAATAATATCACACGTATTTAGGAACAGCTTTGAAGTGAAATCTTTTAGAAACAGGGATGAGATTATTCATCAAAATATACCACAGTCAAGTCATCTTTGAACACAGACAAACTTTATTACTAATCTAAACATAAATCTAATCTAACACAAATATACATGAGACAGGTTGGTGAAAAGAGTGAAAGAATGTGAAATAAATGATCAATACAGTGAAAATGAACTTGATGGAGTCTGTTGACAATGAGTCTACATCGATTTGCTCTCGGATTATCCAAATTATTTAATTAATACACCAGCACTTTGAGCACAATATTGGAGATGTACTTGCATGTCTTTGTGGTGTTTCCTTGTGTTCTTTGTGTTGCTTGGTTCTTGGCGCTTGGTCGAAAGTTCGTTCCGTCTATGTTTTTGATCTCTTTATGATCGAATTTATTGTCTGTAAATAGCTGTGAAGAGAGGCCTTCTCATTCGGTCTCAGGACGTCGAGTCATGGACCTGGCAGTCAGCGGAGTGACCAGATGAAGAACGTGCAGGCAGAAGAGTCCTTTGTTTCAGATTCTTAAAAATATCCCGCAATATGTCCGACCCGCATGCAATTTAGATGTATAACGTGTATATTTTTGCAGTGTTCAGTCACAACAGAAACGAAAGTGTCGAGAGAAATTATATGAAAGTATAGGTCGAGAGAAAGTATAATTAAAAAAGAAAAATGGAATGATGTAAAAGTGAAAGTCAACAAAATATGTATACTCAAGTAAAGTACTAATTTTCAAAAACTGTACAGTAAAAAAAGTATTTGTACAATGTTACTTTCCACCACTGGCATTGTTTGAGACATAAGTGTTGGACCGAGTTTGGCTAATGCCCTAAAGCTAGCAACACATCTTCTGTGTTTGAAACGTCACTTCCGGCAGCTGAAAAACAGAAAGTGCTTCCATGCAATAAAAAAACAATAGTGTTTTAATTAAGATGATACTACACTAGATGGCTGAGTGCATAGTGTAAATGCACAGTGTTTTTTGGTGTTGGGACACTGTTTTTGGGACTTGAAGTTGGAGTTGAAGGTAATGTTGACCTTCAATTTCATTTGTACTTCATCTCAAATACTGGAGGAGCCTAGAAGCAAATGAGTCAACACTGGGTAAAAATATAGTTACCCAACCGTTGCTTGTTAGATCACCACCCAGACAACAGAGGGCACCCTCACATGAATTCAAGTTTTCTCATATTGTAAAACCTTTGACCACTTGCATAAAATCTGGTCTACATTGCACCTTATTCTAGCAACAACTGCCAACACAGACAGGACTGGTCTGTCTGTCTGTCTGCCATGTAAAGCAACACACCACAGTTCATTTTGTTTTTGCATGCTGTTTATGGGCAGGTTTATCTGTAATAGTTGATACCACAATAGTAGGCTGATATGGAAAACTAATTCAAATAATAGCAACGAAGTGTCTTTACTCCATTTGGTTGCACAAAAAACACCAAACAAATTTCAAAGTGTGTAGACTTTGTTGTCAGAATTTACATCCATCCAAAAGTAATAATAATTATTACACCAGTTATAACTCATGAAAAAAAGTGGAATATTCTGCTCATGGATACCTAGTTTACTTGCTTTATGTGCCTCAAATGAAACTTCAAAGATTTGATGCCACTAACCTGACAAACTTGGCAAATCCAGTGATTACTGTAGTTCTTCCCAGTGGTTAAATTGGGATTTTATTTTTAATTGGTACCCCAACCCAAGCCCTCACACCCTGACACCCACACCAATTTAACTTCTGATTCTTTCTCAGAAATGCTAAATGTATCAACCTGGTATCCTGTAATTTAACATTTACCAAGATAAATAAGTGTTTTAAAAGAACTGTTCATTAGTAGTTCATGTTAAATTATTGTGCAGAGGAGGAGGGCGGGACCGGGCCGTGACTATGCATGCCCGGCCCCCAATTAGACTGATCAGCCGAGGAGGGGCACAAGTGCAGCGCAATGCGGCAGTTTAGGAAAGAGAGAGCCACATGCAGCTGCCATATGTGTGTTTGTGTTGTGTGTCTTTTTGTTTAAATTCAATATTATTTTGGCTGTTCAGCCGGTTCCCGCCTCCTCCTTTCCCAACCTTAACCTTGTTACATTGGTTCCCGAAGCCTGGGAAGGAAGAGGGATGCGCAGTCGTGGAGTTGCTGCCGGCCGCCTGGACGTGGAGAAACGTCTGCCGTCCACTAGGGGAGGAGGGGCACGCTGCCAGCCAGAAGTGACTATGCACGCCCGGACCCCAATCGCACTAATCAGCTGAGGAGGGGTATAATTGCAGTGGAACGTGGCAGAGATCCACATGCAGCTACCATGTATGTGTTTGTGTTGTGTGTCTTTTTGTTTAAATTAAATGTTATTTTGACTGTTTTGCCGGTTCCCGCCTCCTCCTTTCCCAACCTTAACATTGTTACAATTATATAGTCAACAAATACAACCTTATTGTAATATGTTACCCAAACAGTGTTTAAACACTGTCCAAATAGTGCTTTAGAAATAGTCTAGACTTTCAAAGGACTACTTCACTAGGCTTCCCAACTTACTGTTACCTGAACCTTCAACTTGGATTGGATAGGCACAATTTCCAAACATATACTTTCCAATATGTTTACTGTACTATCTGTACAGTAAACATATTGGAAACATACAAAAATAAAGGGGTGGAAAGTAGATTTTGTAATTCACATCTCTAGCCAGAAGCAAATAAAAACCGCAAAACCATTTGTGGATCAATCAATGAGGATAATACCATCAAACATAAACAAATATTCATGCAACGACTAAGACTGGTGTATTTGCAGCTTGAAACAGTGTTAAAGTACAAGGTAGGTCTTCTTAAAGGCCTGCAAAATATCCATCCATCCATCAAAATCAAATCATATCCCTTTTATTGTCACTCAAGTGCAACAGTAGGTGAAAGTCTTGGGTGCAGTTCCTAGCAACATAGCAGTCATGACAGTGATGAGACATATACAATTTACAATAAGCATCAGATCTACACAACACAACTGACATATCTAATATACACATAATTACTCACAACACAATATACAAATAATAATATGTAATGTACAGGATACAATACACATAATATAGAGCACACATACACAATAAAACAAAGTATATATACAATACAAATTGTAGGTTGTATTGTGCTGTATTGACATTCAGTCAGTTGATAGTCAGTTGCCAGTGTGTTGTTAAGAGAGAATAGAATTTATGACAGTCCTTTGTAAGATTAATAAAGTGCACTGCTGATGTATTTTGATCATGAGAGATCAAGAGTTCAAAAGTCTGATTACTTGGGGGAAGAAGCTGTCATGAAGTCAGCTGGTGCGGGTCCTGATGCTGCGATACTGCCTGCCTGATGGTAGCAGCGAGAGCAGCCATTGCTTGGAGTGTCTGATGATCCTCCAATGTTTTTTCACACACCACCTGGTACATGTGTCCAGGAGGGAGAGAAGCTCGCCTCCGATTATGTGTCTGGCAGTTCACACCACCATTTGTAGGGCTTTGTGTTTGAGGGTAGTACTGTTGCCGTACCAGGCAGTGATGCAGCCAGTCAGGATGCTCGCTACAGTGCTGGTGTAGAACCATGTGAGGATGTGTTGGTTCATTCCAAACTTCCTCAGCCATCTCAGGAAGAAGAGGCGCTGGTGAGCCTTCTTCACAATGGCCTCAGTGTGGATGGGCCATGTGAGTTCCTCAGTGATGTGGACACAGAGGAACTTGAAGCTGCTGACTCAATCCACCGGTGCTCCATTGATGGTGATGGGGTGATCAGATATAGGTGTCAGTGATCAGAACTACCACAGTCGTATCATCAGCAAATGTCATGATGGCATTGGAGCTATGTGTTGCCACACAGCCATGTGTGTACAGGGAATGCAGGAGTGGGCTGAGAACACAGCCCTGTGGGGCCCCAGTGTTGAGGGTCAGTGATGTGGAGATGTTGCTGCCCATTCTAACCACCTGGTGTCTGCTTGACAGGAAGTCCAGGATCCAGCTGCACAGCTAGCTGTTTAAGCCCAGAGCCCAGAGTTTCTCATCAAGCTTGGAGGGCACTATGATGCTGAATGCTGAGCTGTAGTCTACAGATAGCATTCTCACATATATGTTCCTTTTTTCCAGGTGGGATAGAGCAGTGTGTAGTGTAAGTGCAATGGCATCATCAGTGGAGCGGTTGCTTCTGTAAGCAAACTGGAGTGGGTCCAGTGAGGTGGGCAGCACAGAGCAGATGTAATCTCTGCTTAGTCTCTCTCAAAGCATCTGCTGATAGGGGTCAGAGCAACAGGATGCCAGTCATTTAAGCAAGTGATTTTGGATTACTTTGGTACAGGCACAATGGTGGACATTTTAAAGCATGTGGGGACTACAGACAAAGAGAGGGAAAGGTTGCTTCGCACATGCTCTGATGACGTGACCCGGAATGCCGTCTGGACCTGCGGCTTTACGGATATTCACCCGTCAGAAGGATCGGGTTACAACCACAGCAGAGACGGAAAGTGAACTAACCGTATTTAGCTTATCCGGGAGAGAGGCAGCGGTGTTCACGGTGGAGTTTTTATTCCCTTTGAAGTCTGTGGTGATATTTTTTCCCTGCCACATGCTTCTAGAGTCAGTGGTGTTGAACTGTCCTTCAATCTTGTCCCTGTACTGGCGTTTGGCGTTTGGCATAACTGGCTTGTTCCGCGTTCCGGGAATTAAAAGAAGAGATCCCTGCATTAAGCGCCGTAAGAACATTGGTTTTATTCCATGGTTTCTGGTTAGGGTAGATCTGTATTGTTTTCTGATTGGTCCCACCAGCACTGGATCATTCTGAGGGCGGCTGCTTCCTGTTTCAGTTTCTGCCTGTAAGCAGGCAGAAGCAGGACGGAAGAGTGGTCCGATTTGCCAAATGGTGGGTGGGGGAGGGATCTGTAGCCATCCCGGTAGGGAGAATCCAAAACGCGGTCCCCTCGTGTGTTGAAATTGATGTGTTGGTAGTATTTCATGCTATTGACGTGTGTTAAAGTCCCTGGTCACAATGAACACAGCCTCAGGGTGTGCTGTTTGCTGCTTGCTTAAACTCTCATACAGTTTCCTTGAGTGCTGTGATAATGACAACTGTGGATTCCCTCGGTAGCCAGAATGGTCAACACGGAAGCATGAGAAATCCCAAATCAGGAGAGCAGAAAGACTTGATAGAATGTACATTCCTCTGATCACACCAGGATTTGTTGATCATAAAACATACACCACCCCCAATGTTTTTACCTGAGAGGTCTTTCGCTCTATCCGTTCGGTGCTCGGAGAACCCCCCAGTCATCTTTATGTTAAAGACTTTATTCATCCATCCATGCATGCATCTATCCACCATGTTTTCTGTGTAATTGCAGACATTTGAGACACAAACAGACATGCAAAGAACTGGATTGTGTGATTACTGTAAAAACCTTTGTTATAACTGTTATGTAAACTGCCTTCTTGCTGTGTTAGTAAGCTGTTTTTCTAAATAACTTGACATCAATAAAACGCAGATTCTTGAGATAAGGGGCAAAACATGTTTTAAATCATTTCTATTTTTTTTTATACTAAATTAATTTGAAATGGATATATTTGTAGACAACACCAGCATCTACACACTACAGCATCAGAGAATGCTGCAATTGCATTGATTTTAATGGCCATCACAAGAATGGATTCGGAAAAAACAAGGTGTTGTGAAAGTGGTGCTCCAGCATGCAACCTAAAGTTGAGGATATTTCAACTTTTGATGCAATGCACTCTGACGTAGGCATCCGTTGACCAACAAGAATCTCAGACAGGTGGGTTCAGCTTTTTAGGAGCTACAATATATCTAGTTTGTAGGCACCCAACAATACTTGTGAAAAAAATTGCAGTAAGATTTGACTTTGATCAAATATTCAGGTTTACAAATCCACATAATTTACATAGCGTGTTGATGCTCTAATCCACATATCAACACCTCTTGGTTCCAGCAAACCCATGTGGTCACTGTCGGAATTCAGGAGACCATTTGAGGGTTCTGTTCTATGTAAATTATCCATGTGACTCAGTGTTTGCCCTGTGCTTGCGGGTGTAAAATTGTGCCACCTGTCTAATAAATATGCCATAAATCTTCAACTGTGCTTGTTTTAGAAAGTCACTCAGGGATACATGGGGTCACATCATAGGAAACATTAAAGGATTAAACAGTACTTTAAAGATTGTAGAATATGTGGTCTTCAACATGGATTACTATTGAGATGTACTGCATTACTCTCTATGTTTTATTTAAGCAAGCACTGAAACACAGGCTGATGTGGAATGCTTGCTTTTTTTTACTTTTGCTGAACTTCAACTTTATGCACACTTTAGAAAAGTGCAGTTCTGGGGAATTCATAACAAAACCCCACAAGTTCCTGCAAGAATCACTTAGTATTGACAGTCAATGGTTCTAAATTCTAAAGGAAAAAGTTCAACCCAATTTGGATGGTATTAGTTTTATATAGGAACATGGATGCTGTTTTTTTACCTTGTACCTAAAGTTCATTGTGTGGTAGTATCATGTGGAGATGCAGAGTCTAAAGGAAAACATTAAGAATGCAAACCAATTATCAGAATTATAAAGCGTGTGGCAAATTTAGATAATATACAGTAAATGCTGCAGTAACTTGTCTAGCCTACTGTATGAATCTCCAAATACAAAAAAAAAAAACATAATGCTAATGTTTTTTAACCTAATTGCTGCAAAAGTAATCAGCTGCAATAAATACTGTGACAAATCTGTTTAGAATTATGGGTAGGGGAGGGCGGGCACAAACTAACACTTTTTGGTTTTCTTATGTTTGTATAAATGCACTTGGGGCTCAAAGTATTTGTCTTTATTCACATTAATTTTGCCATTATTATGTCTGGTACAAATATGTGGACTTGTTTCATGAATACAGTGTATACTTTTTTCGCCATCTCCCTGGAAAAAAGGAAAGTGAAATGTTACAGCATGCCCGTAAAAGGGACATGCTGTAACAGGCGAGGGGTACATTGTAACATGACCGTTATGACAGCTTAAAATCCCCCTGACAGTATTTTTATTAAACTACTGGTCTTTTTCCAGAACCACGTCGGTCTGTACTCACATGATTTCCGGGATCCATCAGAAGAAATTTTCCTGAAAGTTGTGCCACAACAGAGTGATTTTTACACATTCCAAAAGTGAGGAAATGCTTGTTTGCATTTTCCCTCTTCATATTAATATTCATGCCATTAATGCCTAGACACATGAGATGGTGTGATGAAGTGATGACCCAGTGTTCTGGCTTGATTTACCCATTCTAATTTGTTTAAACAAATGAGTTGTGTAAAAAGTGAGTATTTAGGCTTTGCATTACAAACCTCCACACAGAATATTTTACTTGGCGAATAAAATGTTATCTGTCATTTGAAATCACATTGATTAATTGACTCATGGCTTTTTTCTGTCAACCAAGACCCGAGGTGAGCATTTATGGTCTTTTGTGTTGCCCTTTTATATTCCTTAATCTGTTACATTTGATTAAATTCAACTTAAGCTGAGTACTAGAACATAGCTAAAGAAATAGAGTTAGCATCTAACCAGAACTGCAGATAGTAAGACAGTATAAACATAGATTATGGTAAAGTGTGAATTGGCATTGAGGTTTAAATGTTTGTATGGTGGAAAGTATCATTGAAGACTTGAAGACATGGTAAATGGTAAATAGTAAATGGTATGGAAAATAGTCAGAATAATCAAATGTGGACAATGGCAAGACTGTTGCATTTGCGGGCACTTCAATTATTACATTTTGTTTTATTGTCTCCATGTATTTCTGTTGTGTGCTTGACATATATTGCACTAAAAAGCTCAATTTAAAACAGGCTAAAGCATGGACTGCAGGTATAACAAGGTTCCAGTTCATCACCTGCTGCTTCATTATGGAATGTAAGATGGTTTAATATATTTACATAACAAATACTACATAATTTCATGCAAATCCTTTTTTATTAATAATAGTTTTTAAAGGACTTTTAGAAACGTAGGACTTTTGATGAATTTCATGCATTTTAGCATGTTATGATGCTTGTTTGTGAATGTTCCTCAAATGTGCCATTAAAGTAGATATGCAACCAAATGAAAACACTTAAGAGTAATAAAATGACATCCTATATTTGGGCTTTTCACTTCCAGCTCTCTTGCTAGCATCCGTAGAGACGTTAAACTGTTCACAACCCACAACAAAGTCTCTCCTTCGTGCTATTAGAGAAGAAGTTCTCAGCTACAGTGAGGCAAGACCGGTGATAAGTCTGGAAACTCCTACCAATGTCAGTGTGGACATAACGCTCTATGGAATTTTAGGAGTTGTAAGCAATTCCATGTGTTCATTTCGAGCCTGAAAACAGTTTACTTGAAATTTACAAAGGTTGTAGCATCACACTGTATATTCCAGAGTCTTGCATATATTTTCCCTTTCAGGATGAAAAATTGCAGGAGTTGGAAACATATCTGTGGGTGAGGCTGGTGAGAGTCCCACTTATTAAATTAGTCATGTACTTTTAACAATATATATATAACATGTCATAAATGCTTTAGTCTGATTGAAATCGTCTACATGTATACATGTTGATCTGATCGCAATTGCTCTCTATATTTTGCTCATGCACCGAAAGATGACATATATTACCGGTGTTGTATCGAATTGTGTTCCCCATTGGAATCTGTTTCCCCACAGCCCCTATAGTGTATGGGGTTATGGTTATGTTTACGGTTAGGATTAGGGTAGGTAGTGTAGGTTAGGGTTAGGGTAGGTAGGGTAGTGTAGGTTAGGATTAGGGTAGGTAGGGTAGTGTAGTTTAGGGTTAGGGTAGGTAGAGTAGTGTAGGTTAGGATTAGGGAAGGTAAGGTAGTGTAGGTTAGGGTTAGGGTAGGTAGGGTAGTGTAGGTTAGGATTAGGGTAGGTAGGGTAGTGTAGGTTAGGTTAGGGTTAGGGTAGGTAGGGTGCGGTAGGGAATGGTTAGGCTTAGGTTTGTGCATGGGGGAATGCATTCTGACAGCAGAGAATGTTACCGTCAGATTCTGTTCCCCCAATAGAGATCTTCTGGAGGGAAACAGATCCCAATGGAAAAACAGAGTTCAACACAACTCCAGCTCTTCCTCAGCTGACGTCCTTACTTCAAATATTTGATTATGATTGTGCTATGTACTGCATACTTAAATAGATGGAAGAACATTAAATTGGCAATGCAAAAACCCGCTGTAACTCGATTATAAGTGTGAATGTAAACGTACTGACGGTCTCCAGGAATACTTTAAATAACAAGTAGGTGTGTTTAATTAGTGTTGTAATTTAACTCTACAGTCATTCATCTGTCACTGCTCTACCTTTCTAAATCGTGAGTAACAGACCTCAGACAGAAGAGAACGAGAAAAAAACACAGATGTAGGAGTGATGAAATTGAATTGTTTCAAGGCATTAGAGCTAGTGATATGCCATATTCAGGCCCTTTAGGATGAATGCAGCTTAAATTAAGGAACAGTGCTGATAGAATTTTATTTTAATTATTTTTAATTTTTTTGTAGAGGTGGCAGATTGATGGTTTGAGCTGGGATCCGGTTGAGTGTGGATCAAATAGGATCTCTCTACCAAGAGAGAAGGTGTGGATTCCAGACATTGTCATCAATGAATTGTAAGTTGCAAAGCATTATAGGTTTAAACAGCAGTGACATGGTGACTACAGTATGTACCCCATATAACATTTCTACTGTAAAAGGATTTCTGGCAGCACATTTTTGCAAATTGTGGAACTTGTTCTGTGGTAATCGACAATATGCCAAATAGGCTTTAGATAAAGCTTTTTTATAATAATAAAAAATAAATATATCCTAGTAGTACATTGCTCAAACCATTACAACACTTTATTTTTTGTCTGAACTACTACTGCCTACTTTGCAGCATAGATGAAAACAGAGTACCAGAAACATATTACGTCTATGTTACGTCCACTGGTGAAGTGATAGATGGAATGCCAATTCATGTGATCAGCTCCTGCCGACTGGACATCTACACCTTTCCATTTGATATTCAAAACTGCACATACACATTCAACTCTTACAAACACGACAGTGAGTGGACTAAACTGATAGATGTATATTTCTGTTTGTCTACTTACATTTCCAAGTATTTTGTATTGGTTTGTCTCTTTCTCTACAGTTAAGGATGTTCAACTGTTCTTCTTTAAACCGGTGGAGGATATATTCAAGCAGTCTCTTAAAGCAATGTCCACTAAAGGAGAGTGGGAGCTGATTGACATGCGGGGAGAAAAACCTGTGCAGATCTATATGGAAGGGGGATTGGATGTACTGATTTTTCATGTGTGTTGAATTTAAATATGTTTAGACCAATTTTAGATTAAATTTAGTGTTGACTTTTGGCCAAATTGCTTGACATCTCACTGTGGGTTACGTCTCTGCATTGTCATCCCAGACTGACCTCACAATGTATTCTGCCGCAGTAGGTTGAATGTTCTTCATCTAAAAGCGGTCTGTGCTTACCGATATTCTGCAATGCGAGAAAGTTGTTCCTGCCAGGCTACTCAGCCAAACAGGCTCTAAGTGGTTACAATTAGAGATGGGGTGGGTTTAGGGCCTCTGCTGCCTTCCTGAAACAAATCTAGACACATTTGGTCTGAGGTATTGTGCCCAAAATTCTCACCACTTCCCCCAATGGCCGAATATGTAAGGGTTGTTGAATGTAAGGGCAGGTGTGTGCTCCACTTTCCAGGTAAAATGCCCACAGAGTGGGCACCATATGTGAGCTGTAACATGAGTTGTTCTTTCTAAATGATGTAATACAGCGAAGAGGAATGCATGTTTAAATAACCTTATGCCATAAACCTAACCCCAACCCTAAACCTAACCATTAGTGGAGTAAAATTGTAATCTAGCAATGCAACCTCCGAATTGCGATCATCAATGATTACGTGAATGCGATTATGTCCTAGTTTTCATGCAGGACCAGAACCTGTGTCTCTGAAGTTGCTGGCGAAATTTGCAAACAGTAGCACCACAGGAAAGTTAAAACACATTTGAATTGAGTTGGCCGCTTGTCCGTATCTCCACATAATGGAGTTGATGTCAGCGTACTGGAAAATTTGGTTGCAACATGTCAACTTCCTGCGTGACCATGTGGGTTATCCATGAAGCCCTATAGCACCTTTAGGCTACTGGCCATTGCAGCAGGGAAAACCTAAATTCTGGGTTTAACTCTGGATTTTAATTATCCAAATTGGTAAACTTGTTGGCCCTGCGATGGACTGGCGACCTGTCCAGGGTGTCCCCCGCCTTTCGCCCAATGTTAGCTGGGATAGGCTCCAGCCCCCCGCGACCCTGTACACAGGATAAGCGGTTGACAATGGATGGATGGATGGATGGTAAACTTGTTAGCTGGGCAACAAGTCTGAAAAGAACAACTTTTGTTTTCTGAGTTACACCTTGTGCTATTTGCTAATGGGCTTACTAGTCTACAGGCATTGGTGAAAACAATTTTGACTTACCAGTTAACTACGATGGCATCACCAAAAATGTCATGCTGGAGGGTGAAACTTCCATCAAGGCCTTGTCTGGGAGTGTGCAGGTTCTTGATTTAAGGGATTTACATATTATGTGTTCAGTGTGCCAGGTCATTGCCCATGCTAAGGCTGCGCTGTCTACTCCAGTTTACTGCATCCACTGCAGCAAGCACTTGTCAGGGGTGAGGTGTGCAGGATGTGTGTTTGGACATTTTACAAGGTGACAACATGATAGCAGCTGTTGGTGCAGCTGAGCTTAGTCCTTCTAAGGAGCTTGAGTAGGCTAGCAGTTTTGCCATGGAGGTTGAGTTCACACAAGTATTGCCAGATCTCCATTTCACCTTTGAATGGCCTCTTGGATGAGGAGGACGGAGAAAGAAGATCCTTTTTTACACAAGCTTACCCTGTACAGGGGAACAGCTGACACCCTGCACAATGCTTCTCATCGAGAGGCAATGAGAATAGGCTTTGGAGCCAACTGGTTTGGCTAGTCAGAGGTCAAATCAGTGTGATCAGTTACATTTATTTTGCTAGAGCTGGATCCACTAGATCTTTTTATGACTTGAAGTGGTGGAGATTTAATTTATGTTGCCATGAGAGATTGATAATTCAGTTTCTCTGGTCTGTTCAAGATATTCTCTCTCAGGAGATGTTGGACCAGGTCAAGACAAGTGACAGGTGATTTGCACTGGGGACCATTAGACCCAAATTACGCCACTGTGAGGGAGGCATCTCACCACAGTGCCCATTTTTCATCTGTTTGGAGAGCATTTTGGGCATGTGATGTATATAATATTCACTGTTGGTCAAGTTTTTGCACATTGTTTCTGATGTTATATTAAAAACAGGCAAGGCTTTTCCACTGCATTTCCAAGAGGCCTAAAATCATTTTTAAATAGGGTTTCATGGATAGTCACACAGAGATGTATCTTTTAGTGAAATGTCTCACTCATCTCCTTCAGAGAACAGGGTTACATCTGTAACCTAATTTGTGTCTGTTCACATTTGTGCACTAGATTGTCTTGAGACGTCGAGCTACGCTGTATGTGGTGAACCTCCTGATTCCCAGCTGCTTTCTTCTTTCCGTGGATCTGTTCAGCTTCCTACTGCCTCCTCAGAGTGTGGATCGTGCTTCCTTCAAGATGACCCTCATCCTGGGTTACACTGTGTTCCTTCTGCTAATGAATGACCTGTTGCCCGTCACAGGAAACACCTTACCTCTCATAAGTTGGTTTTGATACCTTCTTATTCACAAATTTCATGTTGCCTTTACCCTGCTAAAAAGGCCAGGTCCACTGGCATGTTGTTTTGAACTTTGGATATTGGTCTTTAGCATGACATGCTGGTTTCTCCTCCAGGCCTTCCAACAAAACCTACAAAAACTACATGGCCAAATGTATGTGGACACCTGAACACCATATCCATACCTATATGTGCTTTTTGGCCAAAAATTCCAAAACTATGGTTTTTAACAGACACTTAATAACCAAATCCATTGCTGCTATAACAGCTATCACTCTTCTGGTAAGGCTTCCAGTAGATAATGGAACAATGCTATGGGAATTTGCACCCATTCAGACAAGAGCATCAATGTCCACATACTTTTGTGTTTACTTTTCTGACTGCTGATTAATCAGCTTCACCAAGTTTTCGCTGGCCAACAGTTATTCCAGCAGCAAACCAGTATAGAAACACTAAGTTGATCTTTTCAGCAGGGTAGTTAGATGATTGTTCAACTTCAACATATGGACATAGATATACATTTTAGAAGATAGAATAATTCTTCTTTACCTCCAACCCTATCTAATCTCTTTATTTCTTTATCTAGATGTGTTCTTTTCTTTCTGCATGGCCTTGATGGTGGCAAGTCTCCTGGAGACTATTCTCATCACTAATATCCTCTGTGGTTCCAGTAACTATCCTCCATTACCGAAGTGGATCAGGATACTGGTGCTGAATTATCTTGCACGACTTGTTTGTCAGGGCAATAAATCTTTTGATCAAAAGTCGGCCACTGAGGGTAAGACACTTTTTAAGCAGCAAATTATATTTTTGTCTATTAGGGTGCCTTCGTAAAAGCTTTTGGTGCTGACTTCAGTCTGTTTGATGTCAGATTTGGGTTTGTTTAGTTTTAAAAGCTATTTTAAATGTTCCTCATTGAACTGAACCAAGATCACTTGAAAACGATCTGGGGTATCATTCATTTGGACTCCAGTTAGGTTCGCAATTTAGCCTGCCTTGCTACCTTGCCTTTCTCATCGTTGCTTGTCAGCTTCTGAAACGACTTTACTTTTTTGGCTAACATCACAAGTCCTTTTATTTTTCAATCCCTGCCCCTACGTTTCACAATTCAATCAATACCCATTGAGTAAAATCAAGTCCCATGTTATATATTTTCTCGAATATCACTTGGAAATACTTCACATAAACAAAGTGAAATGGGTTGTGAAAGCCATTTCAACTTTAAATCTTGTTTCTTGTTCCTTGCCTACAGCAAACAGATCTGAGATCACTGTCTATGAGAACAGCATGACTAAAATCACAAAGAAAGAATCAGTTAGTGCAACACCACTGACTCTCCAGGAACAGTGTTTTGAGGAAATGAGGAAGATGAGTAAAGATTTATTGGCAATCCGCCACCAGGTTGAAGAGCACTTCAGTAATGACAACAGAACAGATGAATGGATCCTCTTTGGTCAGGTCATTGACCGTGCTCTCTTTATCCTGTATTTAATCTTTACAACTATAAGCTCTATTACAATTATGGTTCTGTGGGCACGCTCCTTTAATTAAGACAAAAAGTAATAGTCTGTTATTCCTTGGTCTGTAAACTCTCTCACTCTCTCCAAAATTCTGATAATATCAATAGGGCCAAGATTTTTGCTGATGTAATGCAAGGGATCTTCAACTAAATACTCTGGCTTTATCCTCTAAATGAGCTATTTTGAGTTAAAGAGTCCCAATACTTTCAATTACTCAAACTTACAAGACAGAAATAATCTTTTCATAAAATAATCTTGACTTCTACCACTGTGTATTTGGTTTAAGAAAAACAAATATTATACTGTACATATTGTTTTCTAGTGGTATACTAGTAAGAGACGGTCTCTTATTGTCTATACAAATAAATATTTAACTCTATTCGAACAAATAGGAAATACATTTGAAAACTTAAAGTTGCCCTAAATATTATTTGTTAAGGTTATAATTAGAAATCAACAAAATACCATTACTGAGGAAATACATTTAAAAAAGACACGTTCAAAACAGTGTACTTGCCTTACCCCACTTCACTACAGTAGTTGACCTATTATGTTAAACAGCTCTCATTTTCATAACCTTAATGTAACAACTTTTCTCTGTCGACGTTTTAATTTAGCTTCTTAAGTGTTCAGCTCTTTGCATAACGTAGTCATGTGGCACAACAAACTCCACAATGAGTCAGTGATTTTTTCTGCTGTAGAACCCTCCAGTACCACTGACGAATACGGAGGAAAAAACTATTTAATTGGTCTGAGTTTGTTAAGGTAGTCAGGGCATATCATTTTATATAGGCTGGATAAGAAAATAACATAGGATTAGTGCCCGGGCATGCTAACTTTACCTTTAAATGTATAAGGAAGTTTTTTCATAAGCAACTATTAAACATGTAAATGTAAGGTATTATGAATTATGTCAAGATGGTCTCTATAAGAAAAAAAGAATTCAGATGTGCAAAACAACCTAACAATTTGATGAAAAAGACTATTTAGTTGCTGGCCCATTTTAGTGAACACCCATCAGATAAAATGGGTCATTAAGTTTTTGGTAAAATGGGCCACTTTATAAACTAAATTATAAGAGATATTTTGATGGTTCCTTTGAATAAAACTGCTCAAATTGTATTGAAAGAATCCAATATTATTAACAATTGTCATTTGTGAAGACTTCTTATCAGCCATGCTGTTGCTATAAAGTCTTTACAGAACAATACAGTAACATTTGATCTCTCTCTCTCTCTCTCTCTCTCTCACACACACACACACACACACACACACACACACACACACACACACACACACACACATGTTGTGTTTCCATGTTTTATGGGGACTTTCCATAGACATAATGGTTTTTATACTGTACAAACTTTATATTCTATCCCCTAAACCTAACCCTACCCCTAAACCTAACCCTCACAGAAAACTTTCTGCATTTTTATATTTTCAAAAAACATAATTTAGTATGATTTATAAGCTGTTTTCCTCATGGGGACCGACAAAATGTCCCCACAAGGTCAAAAATTTCGGGTTTTACTATCCTTATGGGGACATTTGGTCCCCAAAAGTGATAAATACACGCTCACACACACACACACACACACACACATACACACATTAAGAGTTTCTTACAGAATGGTGGCAAAAAGATGAGTGAGTTTTTGTAAGGGAAGTTGCCTTTTTAAGTTATATCATTGTTAATGTTATATACTGTATATTGTTCTTATTCTAACACCTACAAATCTCCCTCAAATTCTCTCTACTCCCCCACTACCTCCCTCATTACACACCTTCTAATAAATTTATTTGTAATGCCATTAAAAATGTGTTGTATTGCAATGTTATTAAATAAATTAGAAAATATAAATAAATTAAAAGAGCACATTTCTTTGTTCACAATGATAGCTTTGCTACTCAGATTAACCGACCCATTATACCTGAACATTTAAATAGCTATTTGGCTTAAAGTTATTTCATTCAAAGGCATTATGTTATCCAGCTAGTACACAACAATGTTTCTCAGTAGCGTAGAGGGCTTTGGGCATACTCTGCCCAAGGAAGGTATTGGGCCACACTCACCCTGGTAGTCATGACAGCAGCTCTGAAGGAGTCAACCCAGTTCCTGATTCACACGCTCCATCTGCCCATTAGCCTGAGGGTGTTGTCTAGATCTGAGAATAAATGTGACTTCCAGATTTTCCATAAATGAATTCCACAACCTGGAGCACAGCGGGGTGTCTTGGATGCATCACAGATAGAGGTGGGCCAGAAAAACGTGTCAGTTAACATCTGTTTTTTGTAGGTAATACATGGGTATCCAGTGCCCAATGAAGTGTGAGCCCAGGAAAGTAACTGATCTCTTAGTCTCATGGAACATACAGTAGATACACCCTTGAGGGCATAGAGATGGAGGAGGATCTTCCACCTGGGCTTGCTGTATCTCCCTGTCTTTATCCCATAGAATTGGTGCCACAATATGAGAGGGTGGTTTATGGTCTCTGGTTCTGGGGAAGTCACTCCACATCGTAAATGCGGGCATCAGCCTTTACCTTCTTGGAACCTGTGAGATAAGACATAGTAAAATCAAAGCATAAGAAGAAAAGCGCCCATCTGGCTTATAGTGTATTCAGCTGTTTGGCTGTTCAGATATATTCCAGGTTCCGATGGTCTGTTAGTACAAGGTATGACACTTGTGCTCCCCCAGGAAGTTTCTCTATTCCTTCAATGCCAATTATACTGCCAGGAGTTTCCAATTTTCCTGGAAATATAGGCACATGGAAACAACTTTTGGGGATTGCCTTGCTTTTGTGACAGAACTGCTCCAACTCAGAAGCATCCACCTCTACTACAAAAGGCACAGTGGGATCTGGGTATCTTTCCTTCAATTTACATAAGCCTGAAACACCGTTGTTGTTCCAGATCAGCCTCCCTTGAGAAGTAATGTACTAAAACCCCAGATAAAGCGGCAGTAAAAATTGGCAAACCCCATAAAACGCTGTAGATCCTTGATAGTCTTGAGTTCTGATCAAGAACTTTGAGATTCCACATTCTGACTCCATCTGGGCCAACCACATATCCTTAGGAATTAGATAGTGGACTGATTAAACAAATCCTTCTCTACTTTAACATGCAAATGGTTTAGCAAAACCAGAGTCAAGACTTCCCAAACATACTTAATGTGCTCCTCTAGGGACCAGGAGTGGATAAGGATGTAATCAATATAAACAAACAATTAGGGGCCCAGTATGTCATGGAACAAGTCATTGACAAAAGCCTGAAAGACAGACATTGTGCATTTACTAATTCATATGTCCTAACCAGGTACTTTTAATAGCCAGAGGTGGTACTGAATGCAGTTTTCCACTCAACCCCCTCTCAAATTCTGATTAAGTTGTAAGCACTTTGAAAATCAAGCTTAGTAAAGTATCTAGAGCCTCTGAGTTGCTTAGTGGCTACAGGCTCCAGAGGGTGAAGATAGCGGTAATTGATGGTAACAGCATTGAGACTTCTGTAAGCGATACAGGGGCGATCCCACAGTGATGGCAATAGATTATGTCATTTGAGTCACTGTACCATCTTCTACTGGCTTGCCATCCTGGGTGTGAACTGAGTAGGAAATGTGTTTATTATTTTTAATAAGTTGGCAAAAACCTCATTAATATAGTTCCCTTCTGATCCAAAGTCAACGAGAGCTATGGAGAGAAGAGATGATTTGGAGTGTGAGTGTGAGACAGCGGAGTGTGATTGGAACCAAGAATGGTTTGATAGATAAGGAGGAGGATGGGATACTCACCCCAGGTTTGTGAAATACAGGAATCCTTGGCTGACATTTTCTGGGTCTTAATTAAAGCAAGGCAATGCTCCAGTTGGTGGTCCAATGCTCCACAGTACCGGCGCAGCCCTTGCTGAAATCTGCAATGTCATTCAGCAGCAGAAAGACGAAGACGAGTGAAACCCACATCAATAGGCTTCAGACTGAATAGAGATTACCTGGGGGATAGGTGAAGATTTGCAGTGTTCACAGAGAAGGTTTTCTAATTGAATATCCATGGTAATGACAGCATCAAGAGTCAGACTGTCATCTTTGCATGCAGTACACAGGACATGCAAAGTTTTTGCACCGTTTTTGCAAAGAAGAGTGGGAAAATATTCCCAAGTCAAGATGTGCCAAGCTGACTGACTCTTATCCAAACAGACTGAGAATTGCATTAAAATCAAAGGGTGCTTCAACTATTAGTTCAGGGATGTGCACACTATGCAGTTACGTTATTCTGAGCTATATTTTTATTTTCTCTGAAATGTGTCACTTTTGTTTTCAGTGGCATTGCATAGGTTGTTATAGTAGCGTTAGTGTAGCGGTTAGTGCACTCTGCTATGAACCTGGTGACCCGAGTTCAATTCCTGCTCATGGCCAACACCAGTGATGATTATCTGAACCAGTCCCAGGCCTCCCCTAGGTCAACTCAGCCTAAAATGAGTACCTGGTGTGGTGTGTAAAACATCACCACTGGGGAGACAAAGGCGGACGGGCGTGGTGCTGGCCACCCACCCCCTCGTATACCGTTCCGGCCTTCATAGGTGCTCGCTAACAGCACTTGCCCCTACAGTCTGTTAAGGCTAAATGGGGGAATCTTTGTCTTTGTTGTGTGTGTGCTACAATTTAAACAACTTTAAAGCTCAAATAATTAATGAGTTTTAGCAGAAGAATTAATGTGTGCTTTTATCAAATTATAAACTTCACATTTTGCCTTTTAAAGGGTAACTAAACCCTAAACCAACTTTTTTTAGTTAATGATCTGTAAGCATGGGGCTTTATTAGTACTCGTCATTGATTCAAATAATTTTTTTTACATTTGTGTATAAAGTGTTTTAATTCTAAAATATATGGTGTAAAAACGTCTGAGTGGTGCCCTCTTCAGGTTGGCTACTGCAGTTGAATTTTCCTATTGGCTGTTGCGGTACTTCGTGACGTAAGCGGTGACAGCTGACGTAAGCAGGTTCCAGCTCACCACGCCAGATTCATGTACATGTCGTCTTGCGACCGTGTGAGGAATAATAATAACATAGAGTCTGACAGCAGCTGTCAATTAATCCGTCACTACGAGTCTCAGGTGCCCCCACCCCGCTCAGCCCCGCACTCGGTTCGTTCCCTCTATCCCCGCCGGGGTCTGCCCACTTTTCCAGCATTTTCAAATATTTCTAGTGGGTGGAGTCAGACTCTGAGCAGGTGTTTAGTTACCCTTTAAAGGGATAATTCACCCAAAAAATAAATAAATATCTTAGCAAAGATCACACACAGAATAAACGTCAACGACTCCAGCAGTTAAAGTAATGTCTTCTAAAAAGACACGATCACTTTTGGTGCAAAAAAGATAAATATTTAAGTTCTTTTTAACTCTAAATCATGCCTCCGGTTGGCAGCAGAACGTATGTGATGTAATCGCATTGGCATTTGAAACATGCAAGAACTGACAAACTTGCATCACAGCTGGAAGAGAAGCGCTGTTTACAAGTGAGAAGGAGGAACACTGTACAGTAGCTTGGTTGGTTTTGGTTTAGATGTGTATTTATCTGTTTCTTTACTCACAATGGTTTGTGTGCTCATTCTGGATGGAGAACATGAGACTACATCTGTATCCATGGATAATAGTTAAAAAGTACTTTCATTTAGATTTTTTTGCATCAAAAACAGTCATATCAATTTAGAAGACAATTGCTGTCGATTGAGCTTAACTTGTACTGAACCCAGAATATTCCTTTAAGTACTTAAGTTCATTTTTGAACCTCAAAAAGGGCAGTTTGCTTTTGGATAATTTGCATTTATAAATATGGTATTTTGCTAACAGAAAAATAAGGTTTAAGATACAGATTTTATAGATGTTACACTCTTTGACAGACATCAATTCACATTTTGACAGGTTCAAAAATAGGCCAGATGCTTTGGAAAATTGCTGGATATACTTGAGAGCTAAAGGAACTTAGTTAGCATCTTGCATAAAAAGAGTAGTTTCGTCAGCCAACTGACTGATGAGTATCTGTTTGTCAGAACTGTTGGAAATATATTAAGCAAATATATGTGACGCAAGTAAAAACAAATGGGTATATTGGACAACCTTATCTTATTCCACATGACAAGTAAAATCTAGGGGAAGTGCCATATTTCAACTTAATTTAACTATTACAGTCATAATAAAATGTTCTTACCATTTTACAAAAATATGCACCAAAAGCAACTTTTTGTAGATAATTTGAAAAAATATAATTGTGTTCAACAGAATCAAAAGCCTTGTATGTCATGTTGGTATGTTCATCCAAATCAATGGCTTGCTGTTGTGAGTGACGCATCTTGTCACGTGGCTTGTTGAGCGTGTTACCGCGGAGACGTAGTGCGTGTGGAGACTTCACACTATTCTCTGTGGCATCCACGCACAACTCACCACACGCCCCACTGAGAGCGAGAACCACATTATAGCGACCACGAGGAGGTTACCCCATGGGACTCTAACCTCCCTAACAACCGGGCCAATTTGGTTGCTTAGGAGACCTGACTGGAGTCACTCAGCACGCCCTGGATTCAAACTCGTGACTCCAGGTGTGGTAGCCAGTGTTAATACTCGCTGAGATACCCAGGCCCCAATCAACTTTTTTATTATTTAAGTTTTTAAATATTTTGCAATATTTCATAATATAATATGTACAAAAAATGATATTATAATTTTATTATATTTTTTGCTGTGGATGCTGGTTCAATTTATGTTTGCCGATTTGTTAAATATGTGCAGTTTATGCTTCAATTAAATATTTGTGTTTGTGCCGATGTGTCCCTAGATGGTTAATAGTGATACTGGCCCAAACAAACCCTCTGTTTGGACCTCAGCTGAAGAATGAGACATATGGTATCTTCTATTCATCTATTTTTTTCTATAAATCTCCACTTTCATCAAGTCTTCATCGCATCTCTTCTTTTGTTTTTGCTGATTCGTAGTCTTCGAATTTATCGCCACCTACTGGGCAGGGAGAATAATTTACGCCTATTCACTGTGAAGTTTGAAGGACAATTTTGAGACACAGTCTACTGATGTGTTGTTAGCATATTTATATTATTTGTATTTCAACTGATGTATTATCTGTAGATATGGCTAAATTAGAAAATAGTGCATTGATGATTTTAATACATTTTATTTTGCAACTTATGCATCTGTTTTGATTAAGTTGTTAAAGGTCATGTTAACAATGGAGACTTTTCCTTCCTGGAATAATTTTGACATAACATTACTCTGATTCAGTAATCTGGTGACTTTACAACCTATCTGTCCCATGTCCTCTGCCATCACCCATTTCATTTAGCCTTAACAAACACGATACTTTTTCTTAAGGTTGATTATTGATTGATTGTTCTAATATCAGTACATCATCAATGCTCACTATCAACGTAAACGGCCACTGAAATGTTTTATAACATGGTATTTAAGATTAAGATTCAACTTTATTGTCATTGTACAGAATACAGGTACACAGCCAATGAAATGCAGTTGTTTTCGCATATCCCAACTAAGCTGGGGTCAGAGCGCAGGGTCAGCCATGAAACAGCGCCCCTGGAGCAGATAGGGTCAAGGGCCTTGCTCAAGGGCCCAACAGTGGTATCTTGGCAGTGCTGGGGCTTGAACCCCTGACCTTTCGGTCAGTAACACATAATTTGAGGTACTGTGCATGTTCAACATATAGTTTGATGGTTCATTTGTTACTTTACTATGATCTTTCAGCAGTCTGCAAACACTTTTTAATAACTTCATTAACTAGTCATTAATTAGTTAACAAGCTGAATGGAT
This sequence comes from Xyrauchen texanus, assembly GCF_025860055.1. Lineage (NCBI taxonomy): Eukaryota > Metazoa > Chordata > Actinopteri > Cypriniformes > Catostomidae > Xyrauchen > Xyrauchen texanus. The sequence continues at coordinate 22,712,253 of NC_068323.1, read as the reverse complement.
CATGTTATGATCGGAAGATAATTTAAGTCGTGCAAAATTACAACAAATTGACAAGCTGTTCAGAGTACTCCCATTTATGTTCCTTGCAAAATTGGTGGATTGATGTGATTCTACCTGGCAAGCCACCAGTAAGACAACCCAGCAAAAAAAAACAAAAAAAAAACATGTACTTGCACATAAATGTAAATATCTGCTAAGCCAGAGTTTTTAGTGTTTAGATTTTGATTGTATAGAATAATGAAGAATTGGATGAAAACTAAATTTGGGATGAGTCAGATGTATTATTACTTTGTCTACGAGTGGCCAAAAAGAAAATAAGCAAAAATACCCTGAGACTTGATAAATCTTGTCTTGTAATGATTTTATTGATTTTTACTTGTTTGGAATAGTTTTTTTTTTGTTTGTTTGTTTGTTTGTTTTTTTTTTTTTCAGCAGAATCGACTTGCTAAGGTTTTGAGAAATGCTCAATGTGGCTATTATATGAAGTGGTCTCATATGTATTCCGTGTGTTTTTTTATAATCATAAGAACATCTGATTTTTAATTAAACCTTGCTTGTTATCATAGACAACTGCATTAATTATGCAAATATTATTTTTATATTAATTAATTATAATAATTTTATTAAATGAGCTCTAAAAACCTAAAGTCCACACTGGTCTATTTCTTTCTTTACCCTTATTTTACCCTTACACAGAAGAAATAACTAAAGCTTTAATCTTATAAGCGAAAGCGACATACTATGTTGAAGGTTGCAGCTCATGAATATTAATGAGCTAACCGAACGTTCGCCCGGTTGAAGTCCTGTCACGTTTGTGGAAAGGCAGACGCTGGACAGTAGCTTATTAATGTTGATAACGTTAAGTGTCAGGATCATGAAGGTCACCAAGCAACGACAGCATAATCTAATTGTTAATATTCACGAGTTTAGCCTGCCGTATAGTAGGCTAGTGTTATTCTAAATTGCGCGTATTTTCCGAAAAGTAGGATGGCAGGGGAAGGAAGAGTCATTCAAACAGTATTTATAAGGAAAGCGCTACCTGATTGGCTTGGTTTATGGTTTCACCGACCAATCAGCGCTTTCCTGCTAAATATTACTGATTCGTCAAATCAGATCTGACTTTTGTCATGAATATGAATGAAGTTTTCCTCTGCCATCCTAGGTTTCAGAAATTCCCAGGCCGAAAGCATTTTGCGCATGCGCGGAAAGTGATCAAAATACAAGCACGGCTGTTCTCTTTCAGATACGTAAATGTAGCTGAGAACTACATGCGAGATACGTGCGTTTTGAGTTGTGACTGTTTCTAACTAGTTTCAGTCAGTGTGTGTATAAGGAGTTTAAACTTGTGCAAGGCTGTCTGGCATCTGTAGCAAGCAGGTATGTATAACAAAGTTATCTCAACTACATTTGATACATCTACATTATGCATAGCATGAAAGTCGACTTATTTAAGCAACATTTACATGTTATGCAAATACATATTTGGGTGGTTAATGCATAACACGTCTATTGATAGTTTTTTGGTTAAAAGGTACATGAATGTACATATGGGAAAGTTCACATTTAAGCTACTATGACTTTTTTTTTTTTTTTTTTTACACAAAGTTTAATAAACATTTGATTTCACTTATTCAATTTGGTCCTGAAGTGTGACAGATGAATTTAAAAAATGTAAAAATATTTTATGCTGTCAGTTAATATGAGGTAATAAAAGCTGCATGCATAAAAATTATAAAATAGAAAATTAGCAAAAAGAGTGCAATACGCCACACCACAGGAAATATCAACTTTCCACAAAAAACAAAAAAAAACATATATATATATATATATATATATATATATATATATATATATATATCAAATACCCGCTTATGCCATAGGCTTATTTGCTATGTTTTTGTTTTTGACCAACTTCCCCCACATCTATTAGAGATATGCTCAACCTCCCCAAACATTGTCAATATTTAGAGCTGATTAATATGTTGATTATTAACTGCATGGTACAGCATATGCCAGAGTTCACAGTTTTTTTTACTGTATCTATTTTCTCCACAGACGGATCATAACCAGTGGCATGTTTGCGATCCGAAATTTCAGTCTTCTGTGTAGAAGATCAGCAGTTTCAACATGGAGAAGTAAAAGTCAGAGTGCTGGGCAGAGGCTGGACATCAGCGGCATTTACCCTCCCATTGCCACTCCATTTACTCATAGTGAAGATGTGGACTATCAAAGACTTGATGAAAATATTAAGAAGTATGGCAACATACCATTTAGAGGTGGGTTAATGATTATTTGTTAGCATTTGCATTCAATGAAATCATTCATATGTGCAGTCAAGTAAACACACAACATACACATCATAATGCAGTTTAGAGTATTATAATAATACATATGTGACATTTTTACTGTTATGTAGATCTTTAGTGTGACCCAACTGCATGTTGACAATAGTTAACAGATGCTAGTGAGGCGATAAACCTCATGTCCTGTTACAGGCTAAAGTCCAACGTTTTAAGGGATAATTCACTGAAAAAATTCAAATTCTCTCATGATTTACTCACCCTCATTCCTTTCCAGATGTATTTGACTTTATTTCTTCTGCTGAACACAAACAAAGATTTTTAGAAGAATATTTCAGCTCTGTTGGTACACACAATGCAAGTGAATGGTGACCAGAACTTTGATAAGCACATAAAGTCAGCATAAAAGTAATCCATATGACTTCGGTGGTTAAATCCATGCCTTCAGAAGTGATATGATAGGTGTAGGTGAGTAACAGATCAATATATAAGTCCTTTTTTACTATACGTTTTCATCCCTTCCCATTTGGTGACAATATCCATGAAGAATGCAAATCACCAAAAGCAAAAGAGGAAGAATGTAAAAGTGAAAGTGGAGATTTATAGTAAAAAACAAAAAAAGAGACTTAAATATTGATCTGTTTCTCACCCACACTTATCATATCACTTCTAAGGCATGGATTAAACCACTTCAGTCTCATGGATGCTGCCTTTATGTGCTTTTTGAGCACATTCACTTACAGAAATAAAGTCTTAACCATCTGGGATGGCATGAGGATGAGTAATGATGAGGGTGAACTATCCCTTTAAACCTTTTGCAGTGTGCCACCTAGTGGGCTTTTAAGAAAATTACTCAAATGTCCACAATTCTGGACTTGATTTTGTCAGTTCTTTGTGTAATTGTTATGTGTTGTTACCTTAACATAGAAACGTAACACATAAACGTCACATAAAACTTCCTGGTTACTGCATTTATGCATTTCCTTTTTTATGCTTTGATTTTCTGCCAACAGGTCTTGTTGTACAGGGATCGAATGGGGAATATCCATACCTAACTCCAGAGGAGAGAGTAGAGGTGGTGAAGAGAGTGAGACAGGCCTTGCCAAAAGACAAGATGGTAATGGCTGGATCTGGCTGTGAATGTAAGTCTTTCTGTTTTATAAGTTGATTCTTGTACATGTATGAGATTGTGTGGCCTTATCAGAAGGCACTTTCTCATTATATTACAAACACATTATAACTGCACTTTTGCTGTTGTTTATACTTGTAGCCACCAGAGGCACGATCCAAATGAGCCAAAGAATGGCAGATGCAGGCGCTGATTGTGTGTTAGTGGTAACACCATGTTTTTACCGTGGCCGAATGGATAGCCATGCTCTCATAAACCACTACATGCAGGTAGACATAAATGGGGTTTGTTCAATAGAGGTATGGCTTGACAAAGACAGCATACTGTTATTCTACAAACTATATTTAGGGCGTTTATCGAGTCCCTAAACCAAGACCAACATTTCTAACAATAACGTCTCCTAGAGCTTTCAACCTACAGCCACAGAAAGTGGTACAGACCTTCAGACTGTTCAGGAATAGCGTGCTCTGTCTTTTCTAACTGATCGGACATGTGGTTTTCACACAGCAGACGATCCAGAATCAGAAAATCCCATAGACTTACATTGACGGAATGTTCAAATGGACCAATGGAATGCTCGTTAATTGACCCTTGGCTAAGCTTTGCCCTCCTTGGTTACGGTTGCTCGCTCGGACAAGATCTGCAGAACTCCCCATTGGAATGAATGGGTGATTGCTGTGAACAACACTGTTTTTTGCTAAATATTCCAATAAACGTAATGGATAATATTTTACATGGGTTGGTGTGAAGAGTGACACTGTAATCCAAGTTTTTTGTCAAATAAATTACTAAATTACACAGTAATTTGATTAAAAAATGTGTAGACTATGAATCAGAATCAAGGCAACATTTATTAGTCACTTGAAAAGAGAAAAACGTATAAATAGCGATTACGCATCTAATAACATAAGTGTAAGTTAACAGAGTTGTTTATAACATCTCTGAACGCACTCATATTAATGTAAGAGTCATTGCAGATGTTATATGTTCATTTGGGAATGAGGGCTGACGCAGTTTAATCCATAACATGCTCTTCTCCAGATTTATTTAAAGATAATTTTTTTAAAAGACAGAAAATCACTGCTTGTATCCTCTCTGTGTAACTCGTGTCACTATTACAAATGACCCGGCAACAAAGTGTTTTATTTTATAATTTATTTATTTTTGTTAAATTTCCACTAAAAAGTACTTAAACACACATTACTCCCCTTGGCTGTCATTGGAAAATAGCAACGCATGTCTGAGTTATGGCGCAGGGCAACAGTTGCATTTTTAAGTCAGGGCTTAGTGAAGGGTCAATTGAAATTCCAACTTTAAAATTGTTTAAATGTAAACAAACCCACAAAATGCCTTTGATCTGCTTTAAGTTGCTCTCTCTCTCTCTCTCTCTCTCTCTCTCTCTCTCTCATCTATCTATCTATATATATATTCAGTACTGTGCAAAAGTTTTAGGCACTTGTGAAAAATGTTGCATAGCGAGGATGTCTTCAAAAATAATGACATAAATAGTTTTCATTTATCACTTAATATAATACATACAAGTCCAGTAAACTTAAAAAGCTAACTCAATATTTGGGGTGACCACCTTTGCCTTTAAAACAGCCCAAATTCTCCTAGATACACCTGGACACAGTTTTTCTTGGTTGTTGGCAGATCTGATTTTCAGGCATCTTGGAGAATTCTCCACAGTTCTTCTATATATTTAGACTGTCTAAATTGCTTCTGTCTCTTTATATAATCTCAGACTGACATGATGTTCAATGGGGGGGTTTTGTGGGGGCATTTATAGGTATTTGTTTGAGTAAAATGAACATTTGTGTTTTATTCTATAAACTACTGACAACATTTCTGCTAAAATTCCAAATAAAAATATTGTCATTTAGAGAATTTATTTGCAGAAAATGACAATTGGTCAAAATAACAAAAAAGATGCATTGTTATCAGACCTCAAATAATGCAAAGAAAGCAAGTTCATATTCATTTTAATAACACAATACTAATGTTTTAATTTAGGATGAATTCAGAAATCAATGTTTGGTGGAATAACCCTAATTTCCAATCGCAGCTTTCATGTGTATCTCTCTACCAGTCTTTAACATTGCTGTTGGGCACCCCCAGATCATCACAGATCCTCCACCTGGTTGTCTAATGGTTAGACGGAGACCTGGAGAGGCCTTCAAGACAGTGTCTCGCACCCACTGTGAAATTTGGTGGAGCATCTGGGGGCGCTTCAGTAAGGCTGGAATCGGTCAGATTCTTCTTTGGTGGAGGACGCATGATCAAGCCATGTCCAAGGTAATCCTGAAAGAATCATTTCTTCCTTCTTCTCTGATAATGTTCCCCAACAATGAGGATTGGTTTTCCAGCAGGACAATGCTTCATGCCACACAGCCAGATCAATCAAGATGTGGATGGAGGACCACCGGATCAAGACCCTGTCATGACCAGCCCAATCTCCAGACCTGAACCCCATTGAAAACCTCTTGAATGTGATCAAGCGAAGATGGATGGCCAAAAGCCATCAAACAAAGCCGAGCTGCTTGAATTTTTGTGCAAGGGGTGGCATAAAGTCACCCAACAGCAATGTGAAAGACTGGTAGAGAGCATGTTTTTTTGACCAGTTGTCATTCTCTGCAAATAAATGCTCTAAATGAAAATATTTTAATTTGGAATTTGGCAGAAATGTTGTCAGTAGTTTATAGAATAAAACTAAAATGTTAATTTTACTCTATCAAATACCTATAAATAGTAATATATAATAGTGTATATATATATATATATGCATCTCTTATGGATTATCTGTGTATACATTGTATACATTATGACAGTCTGTCTGGCTGTCTATCTATCTTACTGTAATGTCTGTATAACCATCAAACATTTAAAACTAGTTTAAACTTTCAGACAAGGCTTTGTCAAGCCAAGATTAAAGTTTGTCTCGACTGATTTTACCTAATTATTTGCATTTTACGTGGCTAAACTTGGTGGTTGAGCTTTTTCTTTCACACGTTTCAGTTCTATCAAAATTCATTGTTGCTTTCTTCAATTTCAAGGTGGCAGATTCCAGTTCAGTGCCAGTGGTGTTGTACAGTGTGCCAGCAAACACTGGTCTTGACCTGCCTGTAGATGCAATAATTCAGCTTTCCCACCATCCAAATATTGTCGGCCTCAAAGATAGTGGTGGTGATGTAAGACCTATTTAAATATATATACACACAGTACATAAACATATTTATATATTACACATTATATGCCTGAATACTTTTGTACAGAATGATTACAGTTTTTTATTCTGCTGATCTCTGAAAACATCTGATCATTAACTGCTGATTATGTGAAATGTGCTCAAACTTATACAAGACAGAGAAAAAACTATGTGGTGAGGATTTCATGCATCTCTCGGATACCCCAGTGCTACCTTCCTTAACACTCGAAACAAATATTGAAGTTTCCATTTCAATAATGAGTGAACATTGACTCAAGTTAAAATGTAATCACTGAATTCAAAGATAAAGATCTTGGTCCAACTTTTCCGGCAACTATGCCAAAAGTACTGTAGGTGTTAATCGCCATCATATCTTCTATGTCTATTAACTCTTTTCTATCATCTTAATTCACTTTAATATTTGACAATTGATAGATCACAAGAATAGCTCTGATTGTGCACAAAAGCAGCTCACAGGATTTCCAGGTGCTTGCTGGATCCGCTGGGTTCCTCATGGCTGCATACTCTGTGGGTAAGAAGTTCATAATCTTCCATTTTGCATATATTTATTTGTACTTTTCCCCTTCACATATTTTTTTAAATTATGAATATGAAATGTTTTAAGACATTATTATTATTATTTATTTTTTTACATTTCTTGACAGTTTTCATAAGATTCACTCAAAAAGCTATTTCTCTTTGTCAGTCACAATACAATGTCAACTACTCGGAGCAGAGCATTTTCTCATAATTATGAGATTTGATGGCTTGTTTGGAGACAAAACTACTGTTAATCAAATTTCAGCTTGTGGGAGAGCGTCAGGGAAGCCTGTCAATTAATCAACACAAAGTTATCTGTCAGTTGCAAATGCAGAATGAGTGGGGGTGGTGAATTCCAAGGCCATTATCATCTGCATGGGGGGTGTCAGCTTCTCAATCAAACTCTTGTTTATGTGGGAGTGGTCTACATGTGTGGTCCTCTACGAGTTTTGCATCAGGGGCTAGATTTTACATTAAACATCAACCCAACATAATACCATAAGTGTTTATTATACAAAAGTAAACAAAAATGTAAGAGAGGACAGAGAGGAAATGTATTCACTGAAGTAGTTTTGCTTTACCTCGCAATAGTTTGCAATCCCTTCAAAAAACTCTTGCTTTCCCTCACAATATGCTTTTCCTCACAATAAGTTTTATGTTCCCTAGCAATAGTTTAGCTCTTTCCCTCCCAATAAGTTTAGCGCTTTCGCAAGCAAAAAGTTTAGCACTTTCGCACACAATATGTTTTACGTTTTCCCTCGCATTATGTTTTGCACGTTTCCGCACAGTAAGTATTGCGTGTGACCTCGCAACAAGTTTAGAACTTTAGCTTGCAATACGTTTTGCGCATTCCCCGCAATAAGTTTTGCGCATTCCCTCCCAATAGGTTTTGCGCATTCTCTCGCAATAGGTTTTGTGCTTTCTCTTGCAATAAGTTTTGTGCATTCCCTCGCAATAAGTTTTGTGCATTCCCTCGCAATAAGTTTTGTGCATTCCCTCGCAATAAGTTTTGCGCATTCCCCACAATAAGTTTTGCGCTTTCTCTTGCAATAGGTTTTGCGCATCCCTCGCAATAAGTTTTGTGCATTCCTCTAATAAGTTTTGTGCTTTCTCTTGCAATAGGTTTTGCATTCCCTCAATAAGTTTTGTGCATTCCTCTAATAAGTTTTGTGCATTCCTCGCAATAAGTTTTACGCATTCCCCACAATAAGTTTTATGCTTTCTTGCAATAGGTTTTAGCATCCTCGCAATAAGTTTTGTGCATTCCTCACAATAAGTTTTGCGCTTTCTCTTGCAATAGGTTTTGCGCATCCCTCGCAATAAGTTTTGTGCATTCCCTCGCAATAAGTTTTGTGCTTTCTCTTGCAATAGGTTTTGCGCATTCCCTCGCAATAAGTTTTGCGCTTTCCTCGCAATAAGTTTTGCGCTTTCTCTCGCAATAGGTTTTGCGCATTCCCTCGCAATAAGTTTTGCACTTTCCTCGCAATAAGTTTTGCGCTTTCCTCGCAATAAGTTTTGCACTTTCCTCGCAATAAGTTTTGCGCTTTCTCTTGCAATAGGTTTTGCGCATTCCTCACAATAAGTTTTGCGCTTTCTCTTGCAATAGGTTTTGCGCATTCCTCACAATAGGTTTTGCGCATTCCCTCGCAATAAGTTTTGCCTGTTCCCGCACAATAAGATTTGTGAATTCCTTCTAAACTTTGCACATTCCCTTGCAAAACTTTGCATTCCCTGACAAATATGAACCCTGATTTTATAACAGCAACCATATTTTAAACATGATATTCATGGCAAAACTATGAATAATACAGCAAAACAATAACAAAAGATAAATCATATGGTCATTGTTGCATTTTCATATTTGCATTTAGCGTTGTCTTTGAGGAGTAAAAACAGTGGCATCAAATGTTAGAATTTTTTTTTTCCCATGTGGTCATTCTAAGCCGAATTATTTGTATGAATATGTAAGATATGTTGCAGATGTGATGTATATTTAAGGGCAGATCTTGCTGTGTTTTATAGGTGCTGTGGGAGGCGTTTGTGCCCTCGCAAATGTTCTGGGTCAACAGGTGTGTGAACTTGCACAGCTGTGTGTTTCAGGACACTGGGACGAAGCCAGAAAGCTACAGTGTCGCCTCATTGAACCTAACACTGCAGTGAGCATCATATCACCATGGCAACACAGCACATTTATACCACTGCTACATTTACTGCTATATACAGTAGGCATGATAAAGAGTGGAAGTAACCCTTCCCCCAAGGAGCTGTCAAACATTTGCTTCAAAGGCCATGAAAAATATTTTTACCATCATGCAATTGTGTGCTTTGAAAAGAAAACGTAATTTATAACAATAACATTATTTTGCATAAAGAAAATGAAGCATATTTTTAGGACTATTACGATTTATTGCAGGTTTCATGATGATTCATCTTTGACTCTTCTCGATAATAGATTTTGGTCTTGTTTAAATGTATTATCTATTTGAATGTTATTCTTAAAATACAATGTCCTCCCACTTTTTATAGGTAACTCGGCAGTATGGCGTTCCAGCTTTGAAACAGGCAATGGAATGGTTTGGATATCATGGTGGTGTGTGTCGGTCCCCTTTGCAGCCTTTATCAAAGGCAGATTTAGATCAGCTTCGAGCAAAATTTTCTTCCAATGGTTGGCTTTAAGTTTAAGTAGGGTATCATAATCAAAGTGTTAAAAATTGCACCAAGGGCTTCTAAAAGTATGTGTAATTATTGTTTTTGTGTTATCATTAATTCAAACTGATGTTCGTGTCTTCAAAAATGTGATAACTTTTTCAAGAAAGACGATTAAAAAATATTTCAGTCTAACATGAACTGATATGCTTACTAGATGTTTAAGTTTGTTGTATGTTTATTGATTGTTATAAATAAATGTTTAGTAATTTTTTTTGTATGTCTTTGGTGTTATGATGTTTTTTAAGAAAAAGAGCAAAAATCAGTTTGATCAATTTTTTTTAACTGATTGTAACAGGGTAAAAGGGCAAGGAGGAGACGAGAACAGGCTTGACAACATAAATAATGATTTAATGATTAACTTAAAGCAAAAGACATAGAACGCAAATGCATACGTGGCAGCTGCCTGTAGCTCTCTCTGCAGAACTGCCCACCTCCGGCCACCTTTATCCCTCTCGTCACTTGATTAGCCTGATTAGGGGCCGGGCGTGCGTCATCACGGCCCCGGCCCGCCCTCCTCCTCGTCACACCGATATTTAAATTTTTCCACTTAATTGACTATGTTGAGTTCACCAATAAAGGTAGATCACATGCACACTAATCCATTTAAAATCTTGTATTCGGTTTTAGAACATCATCGTTTTCCATAGTATGCCATAATGGAGAACGTTTTCGAAACTTAGTTTTAGTGTGGAAGAGAAGCGTAAATTTTGCGTTTTCAAAGTAAAACATTTTAGGCCAAATTGAAGTTTGAAAACACCATTTTCAGATTCCTCAAGTCATATTTTTTTTTTAAATATGCAATAATATAATATACTTTCAAACAAAAACATACACTAGTAGTGTGGGCCTAGCCTATTTGTTTTAAAAATGTATTGATTTCACTATTTCTACACCTTTTTATCCACACTAGAACAAAGTTTACCTCAATTCGTCCAAATAGTATGAGGTACAAATTCTCTCATTTTTCCCACATGCCCTTGTAGTTTCTGATGTGCCATTTGTTCTGTGTTTCTCCAAAACAGTTTTTGTAACTTTTAACCATAGAGTCCAACACCTTAGCCTGGATTTCTTCCTTCTCCTGTGTAGGAAAATCCTAACTTGCTCGAGCTCCTCCTCGAGTCAACGCACTCAAGACTGATGCAGAGCCTTTGGTGAGGTCTCAGCCGCCTTGGCCAAGATGCAAGATTGTGTTCCTAAGGCACCTTCATCTTGGCTTGAATCCTCCCACCAACCCAGAGCAGCGTTACTGATGAATTGAGGACCAGAGCCCATGGTTCTATTCATTCCGGCTACCAAGAGGACCTGGACCATCTCTCTGTGTCCCCATAGAGCTTCATTCGCCTTCCCAGACAGTTCCTGGGTTTGACGAATTGTTTGTGTTTATAATGTTGTTGGCTTTGTGCCAAGAGAATGTGATAAAAGCAACAAGACTTTATGCAATTGCTCGGGGCACAAACATACTCACAAAAAAGAGCTCTTTTCTAACTGCCTTTAAACACCTGAGGACAAGTGGCACACAAACACCACAAGCCATTCTTAAGATTTGCCTTCAAGGGGACTGCTTACATTGTGACAGCTTATCGCTAGCTCCTCTCACATTCATGAAATGTGTTGATGAAGCGATCAAACCGCTGTGGCTGAACAGCGTTTGTGTCTTGAATAACCTCATGACTGGTTGCTTTTAGCACAGTCAAAGGAACAAGCTTGTAAACACAGGGACTGGTTGCTTGCGCATTTGGAGCGTTTGGGACTCAGTCAACCACGTTAACCATTTGGAAAATGCCTACATTCTATTAGACATGGCACTCGGCCAAGTGACAAAAAAGTGCTGGGAAGCCCTGTGCAATGGATGTCCGGCTTTTGGCACCTGGACAGGTGCACAACTGACCTGGCGCATAAATTGTCTAGAACTTTCCGTATTGCTAGCCTTGACAGCCTTTCTGCCTGTCGTTCAGGGCTTTCATGTCCTCGGCCAATACCAAAATACAACAGTTGTGGCATACATAAACTAGAGTTTGGACCGGGTTTGTCAAAAGCCGTTCTCAAACCCAGGAAGGGCTACATGCCCAAGATTTATCTATAAGTTATCTGGCTAGCAGAGGTCGACCGATATAGGATTTGAAGATACCGATAACAACATTGGGAAGACAAGCCAATAACTGATTAATCGGCTGATAGTTTTTAAAATAGATAACGAATGAAAAAAACAACACTTAAAGTAAAATAATGCTGAACTATATTACAAAATTAAACAGTACTGACTGAAGCATGAAAATGTTTTGTACTTTTTAAAATAAAATAAATAAAAGATATACATCCAATCTGAACCAAAGAGTAACACTCCAAATAGCATAAATAAAAATAGATACATCAAAAATGAATAATAAAAAAACACTTCAAAAGACACAAAAAAATTTGAAGAGAAAATTAACAGGTCCTGTTAAAGAAGTACAATGGACAAAAAGTATAACATGATCCATTTTCTAGTTCTGGCAGTTCTATTTTAATATTCAAATTTAAGAAGCCTCAAATTATAATGCAGAAAGCAGAGTTGGTGTGCGTGGTGTCCAGTCAGTCAGCTCCTCCTGGGGTCATAAATTATGCCCACTTCACTTGGCACTGTTGAGGGTGGGGGCACAGGAATTTCTTGGCCAGTAGTGCAAGTGTTTTAAATTTTACTTCATTTTTCTGCCACCACTGCAGATACATGTCACTTCTTTCAATGACAGGCTCTGACAAATGGCACTCAAGCTCACTCTCAAAGCTGTACAGCTCCTGAGACAGCTGTTGCTCCAAGGATCCTGGCATACAGGGTGTCCACTAAAGTGGGCTGATGGATTCTCTGCCTTTACTTCTGGATCCAACTCCTCATCCCACTCAGGTCTTTCTGGAGAAGGGCTTGGACCTTCTTCTCTGAGCTTGCCCTTCAGCTTCCTTTAGCCATAGTTTTGCTTTTTGAAGTGTTTCTTCAGACGCAAAGGCACGGCCATTGTATCTGGGATCAAGAAGAGTTGCTATGACCAGAATTTTTGTTTCCTCTGCCTTGGAGAACCACTTTGTCAGGCTGTCAAGCATGGTCTTGCATAAAGTTTTGATCCCTCCTGAGGATGGACCCTCCACCTGCAGCATCAGCTTCAGAACAGACACAATGGGGATAATGCGTGCTGCTAAAGACTCAGATTGGCTCATCTCCATTGTGACTTCTATGGAGCCAGAGTGTCAATCAGGTTACCGACAATTTCCCACTGTGTGGCAGATAAGCAGTTGATATACCAGTGTTCACCAGAATACAAATTCAGTGCCCATTTCTGTGGAATTCCAGTGAGTTTGGACGGCTTGAATTATGTTGTGCTTTGGGAAACCCAGCTCCTCCTGAATGGTCCTTCGCCTCTGTTTGGCCAGTACAGAGTGGCCAAAGTTAGTTGCACAGCTTTTCAAAATGCCAATAATGTCCAGAACAGCTCTTTGACTAGATAGGCCATCATTAATAATGAGCTGAAGGGTGTGAGTAGTGCAGTTTAAATCAGGAAGTTCAGCCAGTTTCATACCTTTTACAGTGTTTGCTCCCCATCTCTTAGGACAAGATCTACACGTTCTGTTGCAATATACCAATCTTCTACAATTTTCAAGAAGGTTTCTTGAATATAAGTGGCTGTGTATGATCCAGTCATGGGCTTGACATTTAACACCACTTGCTTTCTTGACCAGTCCTTGGAGATGAAATGCACAGTAAGGCTTATCAGGGATTCTGTTGTTCCAGACAAACAGTCAGTTGTGAAGGGAGTGAATTGGGCCTTGTCCTTTGTCACTATACTTGTGACTTTTCTCAAAACTCTGTAATATGTGTCATCAAGTGTAAAATTTTTCATCTTTAATCTGGTACCTGGGTTCCATAAGGGAGATGAGCCTTTTAAATTCAAGGTCTGAAATGACTGAAAATATTTGGTTGTCAGTAGCAATCATTTCAATGATAGCGGCATCAATCTTGATAGACCTTGAATCTGTATCCTTCCATCCGGTCTTGCTTTCAAAAAATTGAGACACTGATGGCTGAGAGGGATCTTTCATGTCCCTTTTTTTTTTTTTTTTTGCCTCTTCACTGACTGCTGGATGGTTGTGCTTTTGAAGACTCCACATGTTGGTGGTATTTGTACCAGCAGATGTTGATGCCCCCATGCTTATTACTTTGTCACAGATATTTGTCACTGTGCTTTTCCTGGTGACACTTCAGTAAAATACTCTCACACTGGTACTTTCTTTAAAGCCTTTGTCATCTGAAAATAATTCAAATAAAATAATACAGGTCAAATTTGTGAAAATGTCATTGGTAAGTAACAATTTAAAGTAAATGCATTAACTAATGTTAAGAGGGAACTTAAAATGTATTTAATAAATGTTGAAATTAACATCAAATAACAATGAACAGTATGTACACAGCATTTTAAATGCTGTATTTTATATTTTACACTTTTTACATGCCTTAGGGTTTCTCTTCTCATGGAACATGGGAACAGGGCAAAGCCAAGGGAAAGTTGGGGCCCTGAGAGGCTCGAGGAGCCGATGGGGATGAGTACCAAGGTAGAGCTGCAGGGATGGAGGGGTGGCTGTGACGTGGCATGGAGCAGGTTGAGGCATGGCTGTGACATGGCATGGAGCAGGCCGAGGCGTGGCTGTGACATGACATGGAGCGGGCTATGGTGTCGCTGAGACATGGCATGGAGCGGGCTGAGGCGTGGCTGTGACATGGCATGGAGCGGGCTGAGGCGTGGCTGTGACATGGAAAAGGCTGAGGTGTTGCTGTGACATGGCCTGGACATCTACATTCAATACTTGACAAGGGACAATGGAAAACATGAGGGGTAAATACACAGACACGGGTAACAAGACAACCAATAAACAGACAGAACTATAAACAAGATAACAAGACTAATAAATTAAACCAATGACAAACTTGAACTGATAATGAGTAACAAGACAATAAACCAATGAAACAAGACACATGAACATGGAGGGAAACAGGAATCACATGACTAGGGATACAGAAACTAAACTTTTCAAAATAAACTGGAATACATGAAAAAACACATTAAACATTACAGCTTCTATAAGATTCAGTGATGTTTTTCTTTGTATTTTGCACTTTTACACTTTTAAATTCTCAGTGAGAAACTCGTCACACACACACACATCGATCACTTAATGAATATATGATCAAAATGAAAAAAATTTGTATTACTGATTTATTACTAATAAAAAAAATATTAAAATCAGATGCGTTTAAATATACAACTTAGCTGGCTAAAGCATAAACATGACTGAATATAAACTAATGCAAATAGATGGTAATAAATTGTAACATTCCTGACATTTATACATTTGGGTAGGACTTGTTTTTTGTCACAGTGTTCCAACTGCTTGAGGATAGCTTTAATGTTAGCGTCCTGGCAAACATACTGCTGTTCTCTATTATTACAGCATCTATTGTAGTCAAGAAATGAATTACTTTATAATGATATGACAACGTGTACTGTAGTGTACTGTATACATACATTTTAGTTGTTGGTGTTTTAAATATGCATTGTTCAGCTTCGTGCAGTGTTCAAAACTAAGTTTTGCATCATTATGTGGCCACATGAGCATTATAACATAGATAAAGCATGAATTAATTGCACACCAAATGTGTGGTTTTGCTCTTCATTTTTGTTGAGTTATGCTGATAAAGCTTCCTGTCTTTGCCAGTTAGTGAAAGAGAGATATATGATATCCGACCTCATTAACTTCCAAGGAGAAATTGAACGCAGCTAAACAGCTAAAAACAAAGATGAGCACCCAGACAATTTGTAAAGTTTTAACTGATAAAATAAGTAATATTTCAAGTTACATAAAGTGAGCATTGAACAAGTGGGTTCAATATTTTTTTGTTGACAATGCACAATATTAGCCTCTTAAATCAGGCTGTTCACCTTCAAAAGTTATTGAGGAATTATTGAGCCATTATTGTATCTTGAAGCAGAAATAAAACAGTTCCTAAAAACGTATCGGTTACCTAACGTAACCTCGGTTCTCTCTAGATGAGGGAACGAGTATTGCGTAAGCTAGCATACGCTACGGGAAAGATTAATCTTTTCTGAGATATTGAAGCCAAAAAATTATCCTTAATTTTTGTATCCATTGTCAACGCAGTGCGGCAGCTGCAGACCTTGAGCGGGCTAGCTAGCGAGCTCATAGGTTGCTCTGCGGCAACTGCTGCAGCCTATAGACGAGCTTGGGCGAACTCAGCATCCAATGAGAGGCGTCCAGCGCTCACTGCATCAAAGCCCGCCAAAATGGGCGTGACTAGATTGCATATAAGCGTAGTTCGTAGGCTGGAACCCTGGTTTTCATTGACTGAAGCGAAAAGTCGCCGTAGGCGCGAAGCACGGCCGGCTACGCAATACTCGTTCCCTCATCTAGAGAGAACCGAGGTTACGTTAGATAACCGATACGTTCTCTTACGAGAGGTTCTCTCGTATTGCGTAAGCTAGCTTACGCTACGGGAACCCATTGTCAACGCCGTGCGCGCCAAGCATCCACTGTATGAGCCCCAGGGAATTAAGGGGGACCCGGGGAGCCCTTATGAGTGGGGAAATAATATTTGGCCGGCAAGAATGCGGGTCATTGATTGTGTAATACATAAGCACATAGTGGGAAGGGAACGACAGAGCGGCGGTGCCGGTCTGTGTGGAATGTGTCCCATCAGTGCAGCTCACCAGGGGAGCAGTAGCATATTAAACCGCTAGTATTTTTGCCTGCAGAGCGGGCACTTCCAGATTGTAAAATCTGACAAAGGTGGAGGGGGAAGTCCATCCCGCTGCCACACATATGTCGTGAATGGAAATCCCGCTGGACCATGCCCACGAGGATGCCATGCCTCTAGTGGAGTGAGCCCTAATGCCCAACGGGCATGGCAGGTCTTTTGATGCAAATGCAGCAGCAATAGCGTCCACTATCCATCTAGTAGCGTCTGTTTCGAGGCGGCGAGACCTTTGGTGCGCCCTCCGAACGAAACGAAAAGCTGCTCAGAGCGTCTGAAAGCGGCGGAGCGCGCAGTATACAATCTCAGTGCTCTGACTGGGCAAAGGAGATTGGCGTCGCGTTCGCTATCGGGTGCTGGCAGCGCCGATAGGGAAATGACCTGTGCTCTGAAAGGAGTACCGATCACCTTGGGAACATAGCCGTGTCTAGGCTTTAAAATGACCTTGGAGTCACTTGGTCCAAACTCAAGACACGCAGCGCTGACAGGCGCTGAAGGTCTCCCACACGTTTGACTGATGACAGGGCAGTCAGAAAAACGGTTTTGAGTGAAAGGTATTTCAAATCCATGGATTGAAGTGGTTCGAAAGGGGGTCTTTCATAGTTTCGAGAACTATAGAAAGATCCCAGATAGGAACCGATGGGGGCGCTGGGGTTCATCCTTCTAGCTCCCTGAGGAAGCGGATGACCAGCTCGTTTTTACCCCATGACTGGCCGTGCAGGGGTTCAGCGAACGCCGCAACGGCCGCCACATACACTTTGAGCATGGATGGGGATCTGCCCTTATCCAGCAGCTCTTGTAGAAATACGAGCAGCGACGACACCCCACATGTCCGCGGGTCCAGGTCTCTGTCGGTGCACCATTCTGAGAACACAGACCATTTTGACGGGAGGGAAGGCGTAAAGCGGGCGTTTGGCCAGTCCTGGGTCAGCGCGTCCTCGCTTTTCGAGAAAAATATTGGGCAGTGAGAGTTCTCGCGGGTGTTTAGCCAATGCTGAAGCGGGCGCATGTGCAGTAAACCCAGCTGAAGTACTGCTGCGGCTGAGGCCATGTAACCTAGCACTCTCTGGAATTTCTTCAGAGGCGTGAGGCTGTTCATCTGAAAAGATGCGGCTAGTCGCTGAACACGGCGCGCGCGCTGTGTAGATAAGTGAGCCGTCATTGCCACGGAGTCTAGTTCTATTCCAAGGAAGGAAATTGTATGACTGGCTGTAGTGAGCTCTTGGTCCAATTGACTGCAAGACCCAAACTGTTCAGATGGCTGAGGAGAACTGCTCTGTGAGACAGAAGCTCCATATGTGACTGTGCCATAATCAGCCAGTCGTCCAAATACTTCAAAATTCGCAAACCCTGACTCCGCAGGGGTGCGAGCGCCGCATCCATGCACTTCGTGAAAGTACGGGGTGCTAAGGACAGGCCGAACGGGAGGACGGTGTATTGATAAACCTGGCTGTCGAAGGCGAATCTCAAGAATGGCCTGTGACGGGGATTTACCTGAATCTGAAAGTATGCATCTTTCAGATCGAGAGAAATAAACCAGTCCCCCTGGCGCACATGCGCGAGGAGTTTCCTGATTGTAAGCATTTTGAATGGTCTTTTTGCAAGCACCTTGTTCAAAACCCTGAGATCTAATATGGGTCTGAGGCCGCCGTCTTTCTTGGGAACAAGAAAATAACGGCTGTAAAGCCCCGACTCGCACAGAGAGGGTGGCACTTTCTCTATGGCCCTTTTGCACAGAAGGCTTGCTATTTCTGAACGAAGCATGCACGCTGCTTCCGTGTTCACAGTGGTTTTGAGCTGCGCTCTGAAGCGAGGAGGGCGGCGATCGAACTGTAGCAAATAGCCCTGTTGTATTGTGCTTAACACCGACTTGGATATCCCTGGGATAGCTTCCCACGCTTTGAAGCGTAACGCTAGAGGGTGAATGGCCAATTCGCTCTGATTGCCGCACACAGAACGCTGAACAAAATGTGTGAGCGCGTTTAGTGTGTTTATGCATGATTGCTCGCAGACAGCATGAACAGGCTGTTTTGTGAGTGACTTCCGGATTGGAATGAATGGGGAAAGAGTCACATCTGTTACTTGATGCGCAAGCATAATCATGGACACGGGACTTACACACAGAGGAATGTTTGCTGGCCGTGTAACAGAGCGGGCAGAGAATGGGCGCGCGCACGTATTCGTGGGCGCATTTATTGACTCTGACACTCGAGCGGTTCGTAACCGCTTTATGTGAGCATGCTCTGGTGGGGACACGAGACATGTAGTGCTTGTGTGTAGAGGTGAACACTGGATTGTGGGCACATTTTCTACACATAGGGCTGGTCGTGTGACAGAGCGGCCAGAGAATGGGCGCGCGCACGCATTCGTGGGCGCCTTCATTGACTCTGACACTCGAGCGGTTCGTAACCGCTTTATGCAAGCGTGCTCTGATAGGGGCACGGAATGTGTTATGCTTGTGTGTAGGGGTGAACACTGGGTTGTGGGCACATGTTCTACACATAAGACATGTTTGCTCTTTACAAGATTTATTTGGGTCGCCGTAAAACGGCGTTTGAGTGCAGGCAAGCGGGCCAGTGTCACCGGCTTGTTGGCTGCTAAATTCACCACTGTAGTAGCCTGAGAGAAGGGGACTGACAGGGGGCAAAGCTTTGACGGTGGTCCGGCCGTGGCGGGACTGAGCCGTCGTTTGTTCAACAAAGTTAGGAAGACTTCGGTTGCTCTGGTTTCAGCGTTACCTTAAATCGAGGCCCGCGGGGGGGATGGAGGAGTAGCCTCTCTCGGTGGCGCCGTCCACCGACGCGAGAGAGGTGGAGACGTGGGAACGGGACCTGGCCGACAAAGGAACGTTCCACGACTTTGCAAGCTCCGTGTGTATCTTTGCAAGATCCGCGATGGCTTTGAAGAAAGCAGCCGTCGAGTCTGTTGGGTGCCTGCTCAGGGGGCGGTGACCACTCGAGCCCGAGGCGGTCGACGGCCTGTGTGAGGAGGCGTGTTAACTCCCCTTCGACTCCGGCGCGGGTCCTGCTGGATTCCTGGGCCGAGGAGGAGGCTTGGGAGCCTGACCACTCCTCGCTGTCCGAAGCCATGATGGAACAGCAGCCCTTATCCTCCGCCTCGTCATCCGAGATGGCAGCAGTGCGGCCGCTCGGCGGCAACTGCGCTTCCCGGGGGGGCGGGGAGGGTGAAAACGATGCTCGAGGGAGAGGCTCCGGCGAGGCAGTCGCTTCAACCACAGTTTCCGGCAGCCTTTGGCAGCGGCGCTTCTTTCTGCGCGCCGGAATGTAAGGCGGTGCGGCGGCTTCTGCTTTGAGTGCTTCGAGTCGAGCCCGCAGGGTCGACATCGGTAGCTCCTCGCAGAAATCGCATCCGCCCTCAGTGAGGGCGAGCTCTGCGTGTCCCAGTCCCAGGTAGAGAGCGCAGATGATGTGGCGGTCTCCGGTGCTGAGAAGGGTGCGACATGAGGCGCAAGTGGAGCGAGGCATCTTGAAAAAGACGCTCCTACTCTTTTGTGAATAGTTCGTAAGAACTAGCTTGCTGAATAAAAAGGATACGTCGTCGGATGGCGTAGCTCGCAGGATGGCTGAAGGTGGCTGAGACGGCCGGCTTCTTCTAGCGCTGTCCACGCTTGCTTGATGCCCCTCGAACGGCGACGCGGCTTCCAGGTCAGCGATGCAAAGAGCTTCGCTGAAGAGATGAAAATCAGGGTTCCAGCCTACGAACTACGCTTATATGCACTCTAGTCACGCCCATTTTGGTGGGCTTTGATGCAGTGAGCGCGCGCGAACGCCTCTCATTGGATGCGAGTCCGCCCAAGCTCGTCTATAGGCTGCAGCAGTTGCCGCAGAGCAACCTATGAGCTCGCTAGCTAGCCCGCTCAAGGTCTGCAGCTGCCGCACTGCGTTGACAATGGATACAAAAATTAAGGATAATTTTTTGGCTTCAATATCTCAGAAAAGATGAATCTTTCCCGTAGCGTAAGCTAGCTTACGCAATACGAGAGAACCGCTCTTAAGAGAACTGGTTGTGTTGTATGTTATTGGCACACACATATCTATATAAAAAAATCATTCAATTGAAATCTTTCTGCATTACAGTTGTTTAACTTGACATGTGCCAGTTGTTTCATAGACAACCACATGTGGGCACTCTAACCGACCATAAAGCCTGTGCAAACAGTTTCTTCAGAGGCAAACCTGTGATTTCTTTTAAAAGGTTAAAAAGCATTGCTTTATGAGTCATAGGGCTCCAAAGAGTAGATTGTTGCAGGATGAGAAAATGAGAGAATAAAATGGTCGTTCAATCTGTTGACTTGATGGGAGCAAAATTACAAGATTCTAGACCGTGTGCAGTTATTATCTGTTTCTACCTCATTCCCAGTCTTATTAAAGTGCTGTTGCGCTGGCATTAAATCGTTTTCTCTGTAAAGTTCTTCACACATCTCCATAACCATTTTTTCTACGGTACGGAAGGGCACCCAAGGCAAAGTGCCACTGACGCGTTTAGGTAGTCAGGGTGAATCGAGCAGCCGGTTACTCACAGTCATTCATACAGTAGTTATGAAGAGCTTGAATGATATTCATCCTCTTGACCCACATTGGTTTCTTGTTCTATCAGCCGCAACTCTGCTGCGAGGAGGTTCCTGACTAGCAACTGCTAGTGCTGTTCTGATACACCGACATTTAGAAGTCAAACAAACGTGAACACGAGTATGTAAACAAAGGCAGGCTCATAGAGGAAGGAAAGGGGTTGGGCCTGTATTTTAGACTTTCTTGCCTTGCCAAATTTTTCACTGGCCTAAATACAAAAAGTGATAATTTTAGAATATACGCTACAGTGTATAAGGTATATAACAATTATTTGTTAAATTTATCTTGACAAAAAATAACAACAATTATATATAAAATCATTAGATTATGGGCCATTGACGAATAATACTGGATAGCAAGAAGTGGTGAAATTAAATGTTATTTTATTAATTTTTGAGGAAAATAAGAATAAGAACTTGGTAAATCAAGTTTGACGAACCTATTGAAATTGAGTTAAAACTATTTAGTAGATTAATTTGATGTAATCTGACTAAATTATGTTATTCTGTTGGTTCAATGAAACTGATTGACTCTGAACAAAAGACATTCAATTATTTAAAAAAAAAAAAAAACCTTCTAAAATAAAAGTAAGGGTCACATCATGTGACCTGAACAAAATGTACCTTCTCATAAAAATATTAAAAAAAATGATATTTTTCCTAATATGTTTCACTGCTATATATTTTTTAAAATAAATTATTATAAAAGATAATTCTGCGCAACTCATGCAAACATTTCCTCTTTTTTTTTTTAGACTTAGTGATTGAAAACATGTTAGAAGAGATGTATTCAAGTTAGAGATTTGTGTGAATTGTAATGTGTAAATAGAACTAAATAGAAAAAAAAAAACCAGCACTGTCATGTCATTGACCCTTATATCAGATCTAATGATAACATATTAGAATTTAATTTGCAATCAAATATTAAGATTATAAGTTATACAGCTACTGTATAATGCAACCACTTTAAATGAATGAAAACGCTTAAGCTGGAAAACGATGACATATGGTGCTGAATAGCGATATTTTCTACCCATCCTTATGGATGCTTCCAGGACTGTAACAAGTAATGCTAACAATTTGAACATAACCTCAACAGAATACAGTACATCAAAGTTCAGTACATTATGGAAAACCATAGGTTTAAATTTGCATGTCATAACACATGTATATGATCAACGAACATAAGATGCAGTCACAAAGCAGCACTGGGCTGCTGCACATTATTTTAATAAGTATTGAGTGTGTGTGCGTGACCTTCGGATATTTCATAGTGTGAAATTTACACTCCCATTTGAACGTATTGTAAAGCTATTAAAAACTAATTCAAGACAACAACAAAAAAGAATTAAGCAAAACAAATTGGACAAACCTTGATATTTTAAAATAATAATAAATAAAATAGCAATATACTATCTGATCAGAGAATATCTTTTACAACACACTTTGTATGTCAAGTGAAGGCTGAACACTTCTGAATATTTCAGTATTTTGCCATGGCAACAGACCCTATGCTTAGGAAACAGGCTACACTGTAGTAGCACTTGGCATGCTGCAGCATCGCAAGGTGATGCAAATTACGGCGACTAAAAATGTCCCTGTGTCAACAGAACAGGCGGATAGGTTGAAGTCCATTTTAAACACAACCTGAAGCAAGTTTTGTCATAATAAGAAGGTTTGAAAGTGATTGGCGGTCGAAAAGGTCATGGATATTAAACACTTATAAATTGAACTACTGATCCATTCCCATTATGTGCAGAAGTACAATTATGCATACAATTACAGAAACAAAACATACACCTATGGCATTGTTACTGGTAACATCTTTCTATTGTATCTGCATTTGTGTAAATCTATAATCTTCCTAATCTTGTATGGTTAGGATGAAAATCAGTCATCCTGAAATTCAAAATAAAAATTACATATGATAAAGTCATTATTTAATTATTCATTACGTCATATTTCAGTAGTCATTATTTTCACATTACAACAGATGCAACCCATTTTAGACACTAAAAGTAGCATATACAGTATTTAAGCTGCCTAATTAAAGGTTTGATGTATACTAGTTAAGTGTTTGAAGTTCCAGATAAATATAGCTGTTTCTTTCCAGCATCTTAAAGCTGCTTCTTTCCAGCCTTCTTTTGGCAATGAAGTATGAAAAGTGACATCATAATGACTTTATCTTTGTTAAAGCTTATAAACCAGTCACAGCTTGTTTTATAGAATTACAGCAAAGTTGATATTGTATTAAGTGTGTCAAATGGGCATCACTTGTCATATATTGTACTAACAGTATAACTAATTCAGTCTCACTTGATGTTTATAGTGTAAACCTGCCAACATTATGCAAATACAAAACTGTTGACCTTCAACTTGATTTTCTTGTCTGAATATATTTATATATATATATACAGTTCACTGAGTGCATTGATTCAAAACAAATTAGTTTAATTCTTTCCTGGAGATATTCCAATTTGGAATAGAAATTGTTCCAGTGTGAGAGTAAATGAATTTTTATATATTTAAAACAGAACAAACTTTTAGTCTAAATGAAACTTTCAGACTGATCTCACAGTGAAATTGGAAACAGTATGTTGACTTTTCTTTCGTGAAAATCGGTCTGTGCTTACTGAAATTTGAAACACTGCCCCCAGTGGCCAAAGTGGTAAGTGTTGTTGGTCGTATTGGCATGTGTGTGCTCCATTTTCAAGGTGAAATGTCCACAGAGGGGCGCCAAAAGCGAGTCGTGACGTGAGTTGTTTTCAGCCGTGGCAGTAATACAGAGAAGAGGAATGCATATTTTATAAACTTAACACCCAAACCCCAAACCTAAACCTAACCATCAGCAGAGTAAAAGTGTAATGTTAGGGGGTTGCAACCTCAGAATTGTGCTCATCACTGATTATGCGTGCACAATTACTTCCTGGTTTCAACATGGAATTTGAACCTGGTCTCCTGTGCTGATGACACAAAGCACTTCCTATCATGCCACAAGGGAAGGTAAACATGCTTGAGCTGATGCAAAAATGTCTGATTTGAAAAATTGTCAGGGAGTCCAAATAATGTGGCCTATTTTAGGGTACCGGAACTCTCGGAAACAACATGCCGATTTCCCGTGAGAACATTTTGACCATTTCCATCCTCTAATTTTTCATATTTATTCATGTATATATGTTACATTGATGCCATGTCCGCTTATTATGAGTTACTTTGGGTTTGTTTTTCTTTGCCTTTTGTTTTATTTATTTTTTGCTCTTTTTTGCTTATTTCCCAAAAACAGTCAAGTTTTTTGGGCTTGTTTTTCCCATACATTCACTGCCAATATTCAGCATCTGGTCATGTAGCTCAGTGGTTCTCAACTGCATAAGATGGTAAAAGAAATGGGATTTTCAACTTGAAATGGGTAGCGAAAACATTTCCAATATCTTTTGCTGACCAATTAATCTGTCACTTGATCAAATTAGGCAGATGCCAATATGTTCTGAACAGGTTGCAGAATATACCATCATCCTCAAAAGCCATGAACAAAACTATGCAAGGTAAAATCAGACAGAACCCAGACTACATTAAAAACAGGTTCAATTGCAGTGAGGATGAACATGGTTTGTGCTGACCACAATGAGTGTTATGCAATGAATAATTGGCTGCAGAGAGCATAAAAGCATCAAAATTCAACTTTGTACTAAAAACAATTTGGTACTGTTTGATCACTACATGATGTCCAGTGTAAAATCTTTTAAAACATACTCTACATTGAAGCAAAAACAGTTGAGGTCTAGCTTCTTCATCTCTTCACCAATTATACCTTCTTTTTTGTAATTTGTTAATATTTTTTGTCCTGCACCTGAGCCCAACAAGGGTTTTGGATGTGCACACCTATTTGACATTTCTTTCTACCAATATTTAATCAGTCTAGTCACTTAATAGCAAGGTTCTTATTCACAATGTCGGCCTGGCAAGATGATATAGTCCTCTTGAAGAAGAGAAGGGTAACAATGCATCAAGAAAAGGGATCTTATCATTGGGATTGCTTTGCAAAAAAAGGCAAAATCGATCCTGAAAAGAAATGCCTCAATCGCCGGATTTCAAATGTAATACATTAACAGTCTCTTTGGCACCAAATGTCAATTCTCTTTCAGATGCATTTATTTGTGGTCACGCTGATGGATGGGGTGTTTGGTCATGATTATAATGCTATTATAAAAACTGTTTCTTGAAGATGTGTGGTAAAAAGACTTCAAGGTTGCTGTTACTATGTCAACAATCCACAGCATGGTCGCATGCGAAATCGATACGTTGCTTCCGAATGTTCATGTACCCTAAAATCGACCCCATTCTGCTGAATTTCTGACAAACGTCTCACCCATCAGACATTTTTACATCAATACAAGTGATAACACATTCTAATCTAGTGCAATGGGAGAGAACTCAAAAACAGGTTCTGGGAAGTAATCGTGTTCACATTAACAATTGTGAGCGAGATCTGGAAGATAGCGTTTTCTCCTCAAATATTAGATTAAGGGTTGGGGTTTGTGTTAGGGGGTAGAATTAGTCAAATATGCATTCCTGTTTACTGTATTACAAGTCAAAAAAGCCGTTATTTTTTGCACAAGCCAACTCATGAGACTGGGTCTATCAAATGATGATCAAATGATGGTAAAGAGCAGCCGAGTGCATTTTCACTATTTTCAGATGTCTGACGGATTATATTTCTACAGAACCCAGATATGGAAGCGCAGTGTAGTTCTGGAGGGAAGACTAGCAGCTGTACATCATCACTTCATTAGCTGGGTAACTTCTAGCCAATCACATGTAAGCCATTGCTTTATAAGTCTGCTCACAATTTATCACATTGCTGTTTCAGTGTGCTAACCGTCAACCTCCACCACCCCACCACCACCAGTTGAGCCCTGTCCGGCACGGGGGTAGGCTCCTCGACCCTGCCTACAATCTCTTGCAGGATATGATGGTTCAGAGTACAACTCCCTCGGACCGCCAGACGGGGCCTATCCCAAAGAGAGACATTACTTTTCTGTTTTATATTCATCAAATAAATGGCATCTTAAACCTCACTCAAGCCTGCGTGTCTTCCCGATAGAATTATATTCCTCACCCTTTGCATGTATGTGTACTACAAATTTTGGCTAATTTGATCAAGCTCTCAGCTACCAATAAGAGTTCAGTATTTTCAGCGCTGTTTAACAAATGTTTCCTCATTTTAATCCATTCAGATTGTGCAGATTTTCTTCCAAAATGAGAGATTCCATCTGCATGTAAATTGTCAAACAGCATGGCAATCCTCCTCAGGCCTCAGTGTGTGAGTGAAGAGGAGGGGGAAGCTATTGCTTTTTTGCCAGCTAATGGTTTACTAAATTAGGCTGTCCATCTGTCGGCTCTTACAGAGCCACCTATTTCCTAATCTACAAAAGACATTCTTAACCAAGAGATTTTGTAGGTGAGTGGGGAAAAGGACATAACCCTTGGTTTGAAGAGAACATTTGTGTTTGCTTTTTTTGTACTACGATCCGTGTTCTTGTTATTATTATTATATACACTATAAGTACAATATATATTTACAGTATATATATATATATAGAGAGAGAGAGAGAGAGAGAGAGATTGTATATATACTGTAAATATATACATGAATCTTATAAAATGTGAGGTGGAAAGCAGTCTATAAAGGAGAAACTATTTTTAGACAAATTAATGATGATAATATGATTAAACGGTTACTTACATGCACAGTAATTTATGCAAAGTTAAATCGTTATTTTATTGTTGTGCATGTGCATATAAATTAGAACAAATAATTTATGTTTTTAAACAGCATATTTGCACATTTGCAAGATTGGAGAATTTAATTATTTTAACTAAATTTATTGCAAATGAATTTCTTAAAACAGAAAATGTTGCATTATATAGTTAACTATAGCAATATACAGTAGTTAAATGTATATTAAGAAATTACAGCTTTTTTTTTGCAACGCACAATCTGTGCAGTGCTCGTCATCACCACATCAAGCCAATAACAAGTGACAGTTGCCAGATAATTAGGACTTAAGCTGAATTTGTGCGGATTTTGTGTCAGTCAGAAGCTTTAATGCTGTTCTTCAAGAATGTGCAAATGATCTAATTATATTTACAGTAAGTGCACATTTTCGGGTTTACGTTTTACTCATAAAACCGGTCATCATCATATACATCAATATACCTTTAACAGGAACTTTTCAAATGGCTCTTTAAAAAAAGTGGTTGTTTCAATGCTTAAAATGGTTTTGAGCAGAACTTGATGTGCAACAGACCAATTTCTAAGATATTTATGTAAATTATTTCCTGATGCATTAATGTTTGGTTTATTTCTAGTTATTTACTTAATTGTTCTGTCCAGTTTATGCTAATAAATACAAAAACGTGCATTTTACATGAAGGCTTTATTATGGGAATTAATGGTACAGAGACTCTATTCTAAGGGCTCTTTTTATTTTATTTCGTTGTTTTTTTTATTTAAGTTAATCTGATTCCTGTTGTTTCCATTAACTGCTGTAACCCACACGTTCCTTGGAATAGCTCTGCAGGTGGTTGTATAAAAATGTATTTTCAAGTGTTGAATCTGAGATTTCATATCTGAGATAGAGTTGTTAGGACACTTTTGAGAAGGTATTCATACCGCAATGCACAATTACACGTGTCATTCTATGTCAGATTCTTGGATAAGTGACACTTGAATGCTATTGAGCTATTTTTCTTTACTGTAATTCACCACAAATGGTCAAAGAGAATCATTTTATCTGCATCTACGTGCTACAAATTAAAATAACATATTATATTGAATATATAATATGTGTGTATATTTACGTTTACATTTATGCATTTATGCATTTGGCAGACGCTTTTATCCAAAGCGACTTACAGTGCAATTATTACAGGGACAATCCCCCTGGAAACAACCTGGAATTAAGTGCCTTGCTCAAGGACACAATGGTGGTGGCTGTGGGGTTCGAACCAGCAACCTTCTGATTAACAGCCCTGTGCTTTAAATTTTTAAACATTTTTATAGAATTAATCACACTGAATTAATGGGCTAAAGCAACAGTCCTTATGTGAATGCGTTCTAGCCTAATTTTTTGTTTTTTCAATAGTTTTGTTGGGAAGCTGCATTCAAAATCCACTTTACTTTGAACAGGCATGACACTTCTGTAGGAATAGGTTAAAGCTATTAATGTTTAATGTAAATTGAAGTTGCATATTATGAAGGCATTTTATATTAATACATTATTATTTGTATTGGCCCCTATAACACACTTACTGTGCTCACAATCAACCATGAAACACTGTCCATGAAGCCCCTCCCCCACTACACTGGTATTTGAACATCAGATTATTCCTAAATGCTTTGAGCAGCGAGCATGAGACAAGGCTAAGGAATGAATTAAGCAGTGAGAGTAGAGTTAAGAAATGAAGGCCTTGTGTGCAAGTTTTTTTGGGGTTTAAAGCAGATATTTTATGGACAATATTCAGACATTTCTCACCAAAATGCATATAAGCAATGATTACAAGAATAGTCCTTTAAGCACACATTGAGCTCCCATCTATTTTTCAAGTTGAAAAATACAGGACACTACCTCAATTGGTGCCGTTCCCCCCCGACGTCCGAAAAAAAAGGTACAAATCAAAAAAAATTCTCGATAACATTGCAACCTCAGCTTTTTATGATCATTTAATTTTACTATGGAGTAATGCCTGTCTCCCAAACCAGCATGTAGATCGCTCGTTAGAAAGTAGAAATTAATGAATGCCTTGGTAAGTCAGGGTTAAACATATCGACTTCATATAGATTAAAGAACAGGACTAAAATGACGGGCATCAGTATTGGACTATTCACAGACCTACTGAAATATTAATAGATCATCTCGTTAGAGTTGTATGCACTGTGCACTTGCAGCCTTACTGCTATTATGCAACATGCAATTTGTGACTGCCATGTAAACATACTATAGGCTACTGGAGCCATTTTGAACCAGCCATTGGAGAAAGGAAGAAGATGAAGAGGAAGAGAGAGGGGGGAATCACTCATTGCACATTCACTTTAATGTCCTTTGTAAATATATTTATATTGCCTTTATAGTTGTGCTTATAAAATAAGAACAGTAAAATGTTATACTCTATTATGTGTCATATAATCTAGACCAATCATTCATGTCATATTTGCAGACTGCAGAGACTGCCTGTTGATTTATGTGATTTTTACAAAAAAAATTATATTCGCTGAAAAAAGTGTACAACGGCTTTGCAATCATCAAAATGTGTTAATTAGGGCTGTCAATCGATATATTTTTTTTAATCTAATTAATTACATGGTGTCCCAAATAATTACTCGCAATTAATCGCATATCCTAATATATTAATTTGCTGAGAAAGCCCCTCATATAACAATAATTAAATATATAATGATGAAATAATTATACATATTTATCTTTATATATAAAATAAAAGATATTCAGATAATTAAAATGCATTACATTCTTGTGGCAGAAGAGTTCATCATTGATAAGACAATACAAAAAGTGGCTTTAGAATACAATGTATTGTTTACTACCATATTATTGATCATAAGTCAATCATTGGCATACAGTACACAGCAATCCATTACACAAGTGAATTTGTCAATCAGCTGGAGATTTATTATGAGGGCTTGTTTAAGGACCCGTCAATTTCAATAAGCGTCAGACATGCTTGTGTCGCGTCTCGGGTGCGTTGCATCATAAACATAAAATGTTTAGGTCACTGTGTCAAGTTAAATATAGTTTAATTCTCAATCTTTAAACACATCTTGAAATCCCTTAGTTCGCATTTGCGCTCCTTCAGGTGTTTTAAACGCAAGAACGTAACACATGTTTGTGTTGTTGCTGCTGTATGGTTGCTTTCTTCACTGTATAAACTGCGCGTTGCTCATACAGCTGAAGTGTCACTTACTGCCCTCTGGAGTAAACAGCTGGTACTGGCATTGTGATTAATTGCGTCATTTTTTTTTATGCATTATTTTTGTCAAATTAATCGCACTGAATTAGCGCGTTAAATCGACAGCCCTAGTGTTAATATAATATTTTTTTCCTGATTAACTGAAAGATGGGTGAAAGATATGTTTAAGTTGCACTTAATGGACTTAAGAGTTCAAAGCACTTGTTAATTTACAAATGTTTTTGCATACTACTTATATAACGATGCTGTGGCGGGGTGAGCAAGAGACAGACAAAGTGGGTGTGGCATCAGAACTCAATGAGGTATTTATTTAAAATTGATAATAATCAGAATATGTCCAAAAGGGGGGAATTAAAGTGCTAACTGGGGAAAGTGTCCAAAAAAAGGGGAATCTGCCGTCCTCATTGTGAGACGGGCTTTGTGAAGGGGAGTGTCCAAAGAAATGGTCCAGGATGTGGGACGGGTCCGGTGGCCATGACCCACTCCCCTCTGTGGTCCGTGGCGCAAGGTGTAACGAGTAAGCAGCGAGGCAGACGAGGAGGTGCGGATCCAAATGCAGTTAACTTTATTGAATGATCAAAATAAACAAATAAACACAAAGGAAAAACCCTCAATGGGGAAATAAACATAAAGCTGAACACACGGGAAGGGAAAACATACCAGCTAACAACACTCAACGATAGACAAGGACTGAACCAAAAAGACAGGGTTTAAATACAAAAACATGGGACAAAGGGGCCAATGAACAAACAGAACTCCAAACAAGATAACAAGGGAAAAAACAGAGGCACGTGGTAAATTAACGAGGGCAGGTGCACACAATGAACGGTGAACACGAACGCTAACAAAGAGACTATGGAGTTACACCAGGGACAAATGTGAAAACTAAGGAATGCCAAAAGTGACAAAAATGGCAAACAAAAGGGCAACAGTGAAACAAGACAAGGTAAACATAACACAAGAGATGGCAGCTTCTGTGGCAGTTTGGCTACTGAAATGTCACGGCGAGTGTGATGAAGCGTGCCCGTCAGCTACGATGCGTGTGGTACTCCCCAGTGACACATTTAACCCACACAAGGTTTCTGAGGGAGCAGGTCCGGCCCACATCTAATTCATCCGGTACCCTCCCCGCTCTGCTCCTAGACCTGCGAAGATGCCAGTTTGTGCACACAAGAAGATAGAAGCTGGCTTCCCAAGGAGAGAGGCATGCTGTGTGATTTAATGGCAGCATGAATGATGCTCTATTAACATCAGGTGTGCCTCATCATTCACTGCCCAAACAAGGCTCACTAAGTTGCACCTCTCCTCTCTCCTGCCCACTCCCATTGTAAACCTGGCTGAAGGTCAACCCTAAGAGCGAGGGGCAGGTCATTCCGCCACATTCCCCACTCCTAAGCTTCACCCTGGTTGCTCCTCCTCCCATGCTTCTATCCGAACACTGAGATCGGAGCCAGAGTTCCACACTCTTTTGCCACTCACACGGGAATGCTAATTCCTCAACCAAGCCCTATAGTCGGAGTAGACATGGGGTAACCTCTCCAGGCCAGCTCACCCCCTCACTCTCACCCAGGTGGAGACAGAGAAAACACAGCTTAAACATGACAGCCTCAACCAACCGCAGGGCAAATGCTTATTAAGAAGAACTTACACTTTTGGAAGTTGGGAAGCCATCGCCTAGGATTCTCCGTCCCACTCCAGGTGTCCATCTAAACCATCTCGATCGTGGGTTAGATGGACAGCCTGGAGTGGGACAGAGAATACTAGGGGATGGCTTCCCAACTTGCGCTGTGGTTCAGAGGGTGCAGGTCCGGCATATATCTAATTTGGCAAGTTCCCCTCCCCGCTCAGTTCCTGGACCTGTGAAGATGCCAGTGTGTGCACAAAAGGAAATAGAGGGGAGGAGAGGCGTGCTCTGCATTTTAATGACAGTGGTGATGATGCTCCACTCACATCAGGTGTGCCTCATCATCTGTCACCCAGACGTGGCTCATTTAATTGCACCTCTCTCCTGCTCACTGCCGTTGTGAGCCTGGCTGAAGGACGGCCTTAAGATGCAAGGCGACAATGACGAGAGAGAGGAGCGGGTCATTCCACCACAGGTCATTCCCAGATTTTGGGAAAACATACCATATAGAGTAAGTAATACATATGCGCTACTAACATTCTACTTAGTGCTGCCCAGCAGGATTTTAGTCATACTAAAGGCCTATTTACACCAAGTCTAAATTTCAAGAGTTTGAGCGATGAGCTGCAGATGAAAGTTTTATTCACACCAAAACCAAAAAAAGCTAATTTACTCCAGAATGTTAGGTTGTGCTTTACAAAATACACGAAAACCACTATAAAAACAACTTTACAGCTCAAATAATACACAAATTGTAACAGAAGAACTCATGCATGTGCTTTTATAAAATTATAATCTTCCCATTTCTGCCTTTAGACCCTCCAAAAATTATCCCATTCACTCCCATCCCAAGCATCATTCATGTGTCATGTCACTTCGACAATAAAGTAAGCATTGCCATGGTAAGGGTGAGGTTCTATCTCAGGAGGTTACCCCATGTGACTCTACCCTCCCTAGCAACTGGACCAATTTGGATGCTTAGGAGACCTGGCTGGAGTCACTCAGCACACCCTGGATTCGAACTCGCAACTCCAGGGTTAGTAGTCAGCGTCAATACTCGCTGAGTTACCCAGCCACCCCTATGAATGTTGAGCGTGTACAAATTCAGAGCATTTTCCCTCCATTTTTACTCCACTGACAGTCAGATTTAGGGTTGGGTCAAGGTTTAGGGTATATGATTAATTAAATGTGCATTCCTCTTCACTGTACATATCATTCACAACTAAAAAAAACGTTATTCTTTTAGCACGCTGGATTTTGCGGCTCGGAATACCTGACTAAAAGCACTTATCTCTTTGATCTAATTGTTTTCTTCGAAGTCTGAAGAAAAAAAATTGGACTACTCTCAAAAATATATTCTTTTTTTTTATGTTTATAGATTTATTTAGTTTTAGTTCAACAGAAATTGAACTTCTATGGTGCATGTAAATGTACCAGCTGTTGTGTCTGGCTGTTCAAGACTCTGAAACAAACAAAGCCATGTTTGAAAGCTACACAGTGTTCCACTTTCCAGAGATATCGACATACAAATGGTTTGCTTAATAGCTGTCTCTGCATATTAAGCTGGGATGGGAGAAAACCACATTCTAATCAGCTTTAAAAAGATTGTGAAAAGATGCCAATCAACAGGTCAGTTTTGTATCCATGGGAAAATGCTACAACAGTCAATTTACTGCATTGTTCTATTGTTCTATATAGTGTAACATATGCAACAAAACTGTTTCTGTTACAGTTGACCATAGCATTACCAAAATAGTGTATTCAGATCACTGAGTGACTGCTTTGTCTTAGCCCATGGGACTGATTCCTTTTGTTCATACCATACTGCAAAGAAGACCTTGAGGGTATGGAGCCCTGGTACATACAGCATCTCTGTTTGTGTGTTTAGCTGTCTATAAAGATGCCTGTGGAAGATTCTTTGTTAGATGATCACAGAGACTTTTTGTTTGGAATTTTGGATGTTTTGGTTTCCAACAGGGGAATAAAATACAGTCTTTTCAGTTATTCTCCTCGCTCCTTACTAAGATACAATGCACATTCCACATCAGTCAAAAATACACTTGGGATTCCCATTCATGGTATGCTAAATAAAAATATTTTTTTTGTAGATTTTGGATTAGTATCAATCTAACCATCACATATAACTCTATACAATATATGTTTTGACACATGCCTTTGCCCATCCCTGATGATTTGATATTTTATCCTTATAAAGGATAACATCCTCACACAAATCTACCGTATGGCTTTTAAAGACTTGAAATATAGTATGGACTACTTTTATGGTACTTTGTTGTCTATTTTGAAGTTAGATTTAACAGGTTACATTCTACTTTCATTGTATTTCACAGAAAAAACAAAAAGAACTGATTTGGTAACACTTTACATTGATTTTCCATTTGATAAGGGTTTTCAAAGGGGCTCTTCAACAACCCATAACTAATCTACAAATGCATTATAAGTCATTGATACTGTGTGCCATTAAAATAACATGAATAACAATGAGCAAATGTCATGTTCTTGCCCAACCGCATGTTATAAATGCTTAGTAACACTTATTCAACACTAGTAACCTACACAAATGTACCTTCATGTAAAATAGACACATGAAGCATTTATTAAGACCTTGCCAGCATTAGAAACCTATGTATATGAAGTTCAGTATGGATTAATGGTCATCAGGCTGTATTAAATGATACTTAAGGCTTTATTGTGAATGAGCATGATGAGCTGAAAAGTGTTTTTGCAGAGGACTTTAGGTAAGTTGGGAGAGCAATCGGAGTCGCATCATTCTTTTGACATCCACGTGCCAAGAAACGTTACAACACAAGTGAGTCAAGTCGTTAAAATAGTGTATTTTCTTATAAATTGTGACATAACCCATGAATTATGGAATAACGTATTAAGCGTTTATAACATGCAAGTTAAAATGCTCTCTATTTGGCAAGTATTACAAGACAGTCATGCCAGTGATCTACAATGTGTTTGTAAAAGATGTAGTAGTCATTAATTAATCCCTTTATAAACCCTCAACAAAGGGAACATCAATGTAGATGACGACCATTTTTGTTAATTATGATTATTATTTCTTTATTTCTTTTTGATCTATTCCTTTAAAGACTGATGCATTGCCATACCATTTGGAGTGAAAAAGAAGTTTAACATCCTCGTGTAGCAAATATCTTAAGTTGCTTCTGTTATTACCACAGTAACTCATTGCTATCACAAAGGGAAATCTGTGGTGCCGCAGCCAGAACAATAAAAGCTGTCAGTCACTCCATTTTCACATAACTAACACCTTTAACTTTACATTACCTTTTATACTGTGAGCATTAATATTGAGAGTAAAGGAGTCCTATTACACATCTAAGGAATGCCTTAGGATGAAAGTTAGCTAATCGCTTTCACTCAATTCCCCCATAGCTTCATAAATGTGACACCTGATTGGCTGAGCAGCTGCAAGCCACCCGTTTTGAACAACCTTTTTTAATTGAGTAAAGTCACTAACTAATTAAGCCACCTTCTTTGTTTTAGAAAGCTCGACACAATGGGGATTTTGCATGATTCTGCAGAGCTTTACTGGTTTTTATGATTATTATATGATATTTGATATAATCAGTCAGGTAATTAATCACTTGAAATATTTGAGGTTATATTCATTTTAATGATTATGATTACTATAAATACTAAATATATGTATACATATATATGTAATATATTAAATAGATAGAAGCTTGAACATCCTTTCTGCCAACAACCAAGAAAAACTTGTCCAGCTTTCCTAGGAAAATTGGTGCAAAGTTGGAAGGCAAAGGTAGTCACAGTGAATATTGATTAACTTTTTTATTTTGTATGTTTACTGGACTTTGTATGACATTAATTGATAAGTGAAAACTGTTTATGTCATTTCTTTTGAAGACATCCTCACTATGCAGCATTTTTCACAAGTGCCTAAAGCTTCAGTAAATTACTTTTATACATTAATATCTATTATAAATATATTAATCAAATATGAATACAAATATGATAAGACATTATACATTTTATTAATTATCCATTAATCCATATGATATCAAGTAGGCCTATAATTTAATAATCACAATCAATGAAATATCCAATACAATATACAGTATAATTATATTATACATTATATTAATTGTAGTTTGTATCTATCTATCTATCTATCTATCTATCTATCTATCTATCTATCTATCTATCTATCTATCTATCTATCTATCTATATACTCGTTATAGGCTGAATAATATTTGGAAATTGGAGGGACATGTCACAAGTGCTGCAGCAGTGAAGAACCCATTAATCTGGTGCTATTCTCAATGAGAGAGAGAGAGAGAGAGAGAGAGAGAGAGAGAGAGAGAGAGAGAGAGAGAGAGAGCATAAGACACACATATTTTAAACTCATAGGACAGATACTGCCTGAATTCAGTAGATTGAGTAATGCGGAGAAACTCTCATATGTTCTTAGAGAGAAGGCTGAATGTATAGATTTAGCAGCAGATTACATGTTCTCCTGTATTATTTACTGTTACTCATTGTTCTCTGCAGTTACTTTTCTTTACATGTTGTGCACTCACCTGTATGCTTATTATTACTAATATTTTATTATTTGAAATTTTGTGTATTTAATTTAAAAAAAAATTCCTTTAACAAAAACACTAATTAAGAACTTTATTTTTAATTAGTATTTTTTCTGTTTGTTTGATTTGTTTTTGTTAATGAGTGCTTTGGCAACATTGTACATTGTATACGTTAAATTCCAATAAAGCTAATCTAAATTGAACTGAATTGTGTGAGAGATAGATAGAGAGAGAGAGAGAGAGAGAGAGAGAGAGAGGAGTACTGATGACGTCGACGCTGGGAAGCTCCCAGTTTAAGGTGCGCGCCCGCGGGAGGGGCCGATAGAAAATGGCGAGTCTGTGCAGAAGGCAGCAATGCACGATCGAGAGGCG
The DNA here is from genome assembly GCF_025860055.1 of Xyrauchen texanus. Classification (NCBI taxonomy): domain Eukaryota; kingdom Metazoa; phylum Chordata; class Actinopteri; order Cypriniformes; family Catostomidae; genus Xyrauchen; species Xyrauchen texanus. Next base: position 22,675,412 of record NC_068323.1, on the reverse strand, counting down.
CGGCTTTCGGCAGGAACTTGACTCGTGGAGGCATAAACTCATTCACTGTGTAGGTAAGCTCGTTTAACCTAACATGCAGAATGGTCCGGTACTGCTTCATGTGTTGACTGAATGTTTATATTCAGCGAGGGAAGCGGCTTTTTTTTTTTGTCTCGCAACGATTTTTTCTTAGCCGCTCACCACCCGCTGGACCTCATCCAAAAATCGCAGTTATGACTTTAGTTGCGCGGCCGTTAATTGGCAAACGTTGCTTATGAGATATATGTTTGTGTTTGTATTTCATTATGCAATATTAAGTTTTGTGGCTAAACATTCCATTAAGTTTTCATTTTTTAGGAAATTTTGGGCGATGTTTATTTATTGTAAGCAGGGCGTGTTACGTGTACAGAGGGAATTGTGCCTTGACCAATCAAACGCGTCCGTGTTGCCAGGGTGCGCGCTCCCTGTTTTATTGTAGGCTACTGTATTATTTGGGGTTGGGGGAAGGCCGTGCGCGTCCCCGCCCCTGCTGCTGCGCGCGTTCCCTCCCCTCAAATCATACGCGCTGGGGGAGCGCGCATTGCTGCAATGGAGAAATGTCAGAAAATAATTTTGTATTTTAGGGGAAGGTGGGGGGTTGACAAAGAAAATTACACTGCGCATATTGGATAGTTGATGTCGCGGCCTTGTCAAGGCAAGATTATATTAAAATGAACGATGAAAAAAATAATGTTTTTCTTTTGAGACGGACATAGGCTTTTTTTTGCGGAATATGTGCACTGATATTTGAGTCGGTTTAGATTTTTTTTTTATTTTTATTTTTTTTCGTAAATCGAGTGCTCGCTTTGGAGCAGTGAGGCCAATTCCACGCAAGAGTATCTTAAATGTCGAAAAATAACGATAATAAAACACATGAGTTTAATTTCCATTTGTTATTTAGCCTACTTATTTTTGTTTCACATTTTCAATGACCCCCTCATCTAATGTTTCATTAGCTTTGTTTAATCCCTTTAAATCGCAGTATCTGATGTTTTTGGGGGATTATCTGGGGGGGGGGCGACCTCTTCCTCCCCCTCTTTAATCAAAACAGCAAGTACAACCCCCCAATATTTATACCATGGTCAATGGAAACATGTAAATGCTTCATGCTGCACCCCCCTACCGCAATATTTAAGACAAATCTACGCCCTTGATCTATTGAATCTCAACCCCAACGTTTCCTAGTTTTCAAAGATAGATTTGTTTTAATCTCCCTGGCTTTGGGCATCTGTTAACTGCAGATTTTGTGTGAATGTTTTTCACTCTATCAACCACAACAATATAGATATTTCAAAGACAGCCCCACAAAGTCTTTCTAATGCTGTATTTACATTGCATTAAAGTGAAATTGCAGATGTCGAATGAATGTGGGTCTCTGTGGATGGTAAAGCTTTTATTGCAACTCTTGGTCTGTCATTGATTTGATCAACATGTCAAACAATTTGAATGCACTTTAACAGATCATATATGATACTTGTGCTCAGAGATCTCTGTTTACTATGAAAAGGATTGTTTTTATTGTCAGAAGGGGACATGTGTCATTGAAACCTGCCTTTTGACTTTACTAATCCTCTTTTGCTGTCAGGACAGTACTCCCATCTGTGTACCCAAGGCCTGTTTCAGGAAGTAACAAGGCATTGAGGTAGTGTTGGGTGTAATAAAAATTGAGTCATTGCTCTTTTGTTTTCCCAAAAAATATTTGACAGTGCAGAATATTTAGCTTTGGAAAATCAGGCAATTTTAAAATTGTGCTTTACACAGTAAAAAAAATTAACAATTAAAACTGTAAAAATGCTACAGAAATAAAACATTAGTTGATTAATGAATATTAACTTTAAAATAAATAATAATATAATATATTTTAAAAGACAATACAGTAGTTTTTACAATAAAATGTTGTGAAAATCAAATTTTTTTATATGTAAAAAGTATGATTTTTCTGTATAATTAATAGAGTACATGTACTTTTTACAGTAAATTATTGTTAAAATTACAGTAAAAAAAAAGCAATAATCGGGCATTCCCAGAATTCCCTGAGTGACCCATCATATTTCATAATATTTTATGGGAATATTTATGTTTCTTCTTTTATTTCATATCAGTTATGTACATAGGATTGTTCTGTGTTATATTTGATGTAGTTTAATGAATGTTTATTACATTATTTTAATTTCACATGTGTTATCCTGATGGTGTTTAGTGTTTGTGTGAGTTACACTGAGCACTGTCTCTATGTGTTTATTACATTATTTTAATTTCACATGTTATCCTGATGGTGTTTAGTGTTTGTGTGAGTGACACTGAGTGCTGTCTCTATGTGTTTATTACATTATTTTAATTTCACATATGTTATCCTGATGGTGTTTAGTGTTTGTGTGAGTGACACTGAGCGCTGTCTCTATGTGTTTATTACATTATTTTAATTTCACATGTGTTATCCTGATGGTGTTTAGTGTTTGTGTGAGTGACACTGAGCGCTGTCTCTACGTTTTTATTATATTATTTTAATTTCACATGTGTTATCCTGATGGTGTTTAGTGTTTGTGTGAGTGACACTGAGCACTGTCTCTACGTTTTTATTATATTATTTTAATTTCAAATGTGTTATCCTGATGGTGTTTAGTGTTTGTGTGAGTGACACTGAGCACTGTGTCTACATGTTTAGTGGTCATTGCTCCTCGAAGAGCCACTATTGGTGAACTTCCTGTCATCATGTGCTCTTCTGTAATTATTACGGTGATTTTTACATGTTGTTATCAAGTTTATGATGTTTATTTTTTACTATGCTAGCGTGATCATGTAAATGACAACAGTTTTAAACTGTCAAATTAACATGTTGTTCTGTAAAGTTGTTTAAATATTTACTGTATTTTTACATTTTATTCTGGCAAACGAAGCTGCCATTTTTGTTTTGTTTTTATAAAAACAGATTTATTTATTTTTTTACAGTGCTGGCCTGGAAAACTTCTAAAATGAATATAAACGTTTCGAGTTGAATTTTTCATCAGCTAGAAAGTGCTCTTTGTAAGTGCAATCTCTGTAAAATGATTTTTGAATGCTTATCCAGAAATCCTTAATGTCTGGAAATTCACTAGTTAAAGCATGTGGAAACCCTGCTAAAAGTGTAATAATGCCTTATTGGATTTGCTCCTTGTATCTTGGGTTGTGCAGATATTCTGTTATAGTTGATGATAAGAGATTAATTCTAAGTGTGTTTTGGGAAAATAAGAATTAGTTGGGCTCAAGTTTGCAGTGTATTCGGATAATGGCTGCTAGGATTTTTTTACTTTTTTACTCAGTCGAGAACACTCAAGGGATCACCATAAATCATTTCCTCAAACTTTCAAAGGTCAAAGTTTCAAAATCTGAACTCTTTTGTTAACATGCACGCCTGTGTGCCAGTATTGCGAGTTAACACCAACGTTTAGAAACAAGGATTGTTAGTTTGGTGCTATATTTATAAATATCATATTTGTATTAATCTTTGTTTTTATTTGTTTTCAAGATGCAGTCTGACACTGAATCTAAATAGTGTACTATAATACTGTAAATAGACTATAATGTTCAGTTATTGTTACACTGTAAAAAACAAAATAGCAAATGACAGCTTTGGTCACCAGAATAATTATGTAAAAAATATAGTAAAAATGTAAACAACTTTACAGAACAACCTTTAAATGTTACTGTTTAAAACTGTTTTTATGGTATATTGTATCCTGCACTGCCATAATTTATATTATTAAATGATAAACATAATATATTAAACTTCAGAAACTGTAAAAATCAGCTTTTTACTTTATAAGGTATTGTTAAGCAACGTAGTAATTACACAAATGCACATGATGACATGAAGTTCACCAACAGTGGCTCTTCCAGGAGCAATGACCAATAAACACGTAGAGACAGTGCTCAGTGTCTCTCACACAAACACTAAACACCATCAGAGTAACACATGTGAAATTAAAATAATGTAATAAACACGTAGAGACAGTGCTCAGAGTCACTCACACAAACACTAAACACCATCAGGGTAACACATGTTTAATTAAAAGATTGCAATAAACACGTAGAGACAGCGCTCAGTGTCACTCACACAAACATTAAACACCACCAGGGTAACACATGTGAAATTAAAAGAATGTAATAAACACATAGAGACAGTGCTCAGTGTCACTCACACAAACACTAAACACCATCAGGTTATCACATGTTTAATTAAAAGATTGCAATAAACACGTAGAGACAGCGCTCAGTGTCACTCACACAAACATTAAACACCACCAGGGTAACACATGTGAAATTAAAAGAATGTAATAAACACGTAGAGACAGCGCTCAGTGTCACTCACATAAACACTAAACACCATCAGGGTAACACGCGTGAAATTAAAATTATACAATAAACATGTAGCGTCAACGCTCAGTGTCTCTCACATAAACACTAAACACCATTAGAGTAACACGTGTGAAATTAAAATAATGTAATAAACACATAGAGACAGTGCTAATCAATGTCACTCACACAAACACTAAACACCATCAGGTTATCACATGTTTAATTAAAAGATTGCAATAAACACGTAGAGACAGCGCTCAGTGTCACTCACAAACACTAAACACCATCAGGATAACACATGTGAAATGAAAATAATACAATAAACATGTAGAGACAGCGCTCAGTGTCACACACAAACACTAAACACCATCAGGGTAATGCGTGAAATTAAAATAATACAATAAACATGTAGAGACAGCGTTCAGTGTAACTCACACAAACACTAAACACCATCAGGATAACACATGTGAAATTAAAATAATGTAATAAACACGTAGAGACAGCACTCAGTGTAACTCACACAAACACTAAACACCATCAGGGTAACACATGTGAAATTAAAATAATACAATAAACATGTAGAGACAGCACTCAGTGTAACTCACACAAATGCTAAACACCATCAGGGTAACACATGTGAAATTAAAATAATGCAATAAATATTAACTAAACTACATCAAATATAACACAGAACACCCCAATGTACATAACTGATATTAAAAATAAGAAGAAACATAAATATTCCCATAAAATATAATTAAATATGATGGGTCATTTAGAGAATTGTGGGAAAGTCCGTTTACTACTGTTATTTTAACAATTAATTATTGTAAAAAGTACATGTACTCTCTTGTTAAACAATATACATTTAACCATTAATTATATGTGAAAATCATACTTTTTACATCCAAATTTGTTAATTTTTTACAACAGTTTACCGTAAAACTAAATGTATTGCCTTTTTAAATATATTTAAAATATTTAACGTATATTTTATTGTAACTACACATTAACCAATTTACGATTTGTAAAAAAAAATTATGTAGCATTTTTAGTCTTTTACCGTTAAAATTACAGACCTTTTTTTACAGTGTAGGATCTTTTTTTCCCTTTGCGATCTACTGGGGCTGTACAATGAATTGAATTACGAGATTCAATTGTAATCGAGATTACAATTACAGCTGCCACAATTAACTTATCGTGAAAAGTGTCAAGCAGTCCATGAAAGTCCACTCATAAGCTCAAATCATTCCATTTAATTTTCTATTTTGTGTATGTTTTTTTGTTGTTGTTGCGATTAATCATTTTAACCATCAAAGATGTGTCCATTGCAAATGAAATGAAAAGAATGAAATAAATGTAAAGACAGCTCTCAGCATCACTCACACAAACACTAAACACCATCAGGATAACACACGTGAAATTAAAACAATACAATAAACACGTATTATACGAAATGCATTTGATTAATCCAAAATAACAGTCATTACATAAATTATATATAGATGTAAATCATCCCTATTTTCCTACCATGTCTGTAAAATTTTGTTTGATATGTGTAGATCCTTAATTTTGTTAAATAACCAATCGAGGTGAGGTTGCAGTATTTTAATTGCTCAGATTTGTTTTTGCAAATGTGTTCATTTGTTGTTGTTTTAACCCCCTGCAAACAGTCGGGCACTGCAGTGCCAAATCTAAGGTCAGATAGTTTGGCTTTTCGGTCTGTTTTTGTATGGATTTTTGGCCACACATTTGGTGTAATGCACGAGATTCACAAATGAAAAACTAAAGTCAAAGTTGCTTGCTGTGAGAACTATTACCATCAGGAAAATGTCACTTTTGATTTTTATCTCTAGTCATCATCTACCTCCACCTCTCTCTTTGCTTTGTTTTTCCTCTTTTCACCAAAGATTATCAACAATCTTATGGACAATTTTGTTCCCTGCAACAGCCTTTTTGGATATTCCTTTGACATAGCCTAACATTTTAGCAATGTCAGTGCAACAGCTTTGAGTTAGATATCCCAATCCTTTTAAAAGTTCCTAAAATGTCGAGTCATTCATAGTAATACATGTTGCTCTTTTTGTGGTTTGAGAATCTTTTTGGCACATATTGAGAGTGACTTATTTTTCTTGCTTGAGCGTAAAACGTTGCTAGCCATTTCTGAACATCCACCTCCAAGTGAAGAGGTTGTTAAGGTAGCGTCTGGAGCTATTTGACGACAGTCTCCAGCAGATTTAATTGGTATGTAGGCTGCAGGAAGGTGCATTGATTTGATTTAATTTGCATACTTTTTGACCACAGCTGAAAATCAAAAGCATTTTAAATTGATAAGAATATGTCTGAATTTTATACGGATTTTCTTTCTGTTGAGAGATTGAGAATCTGCATACATCTTGTCGCCTATAAAGGGGAAATTACAAATTCTTGCTGAATAGAATATTATCAAATTAATTATTAAATAATGAAATAAATGCTATTTGCATTTTACTTAATATTTTATATCAAATATTTACACTTTCACTGAAATATACAACAAGCGACAAAAGTTGGCTACCATACTATTTATATTTTGAAATGAACTAACCTAATATGTGTTTAGATGAAGATTACAAATGAAGTTTTAGTCATTTAAATAGTGTGCAGTAATTATTTAATGGTGCCTCTATGAAGTCAGGGTTTAAAAAAAATTATAATTTAGAATTCTTCCTTGTCATTTCAGAATGCAGGCTGGTTTGAATTATCTAGAGTTTACAGCTACTGTAGTACAGGCTTTCCACCACATTTACACTGAAGCTCTGAAGCAGTCAGTGTTGCAATAAACCATGGGAAATACTTTCAAAGTAGTCACACTATACTCCCACAGAGGTTATACTTTTGGTTTTCCTGCCAGATTTTGCTCTAAGTCAAGAGTTGAGAACTCTCGCAGCGTTTAAATATGTCACGCTTCTGCGCCTAAGTATTTTGACATCTGTGAAGTCTGTCTCTGTTGATCTCTTCTTTAAAACCCCAGGGATTCTTATTCTGTCAAAGGGCATCTAGATCCCAATTCTGACTTTAGCATTGGATCAATTCTTACAAATCCTGTTAGTTTTTGTTGTGTGTGTGTGTGTGTGTGTGTGTGTGTGTGTGTGCACGTACACAGTGGCTTTTGATTGTTAAGTAGACCATTTGGTATGTTATTTACAATTAAATAAGCAAAATATTAAATAACATAAGTTTTTGCTTAAAAAAAATTAAGCTTTATTTCACATTTGACACTTTTTGTTAAAAAAAAAAAAACGATTTAAATTTGGACACATTTGTTAATTTCAAGAATACTACAAATTAAGCCTGATTGACAGTATTGAATTTGTAGTATTCTTGAAATTAGCAAATGTGATTCAAATTTGAAAATTGAATTAATTGCATGACATGCCGATTAATCAAATTAATTGACAATTAATTACTTACATCATTATTTGCTGAGAAATTCCCCCCAAATAAAGATAACTCATTGAAATTGAGTTTGAAATAAATTGCATTATCGTGGCAGATGAATAAAGCATTGATTAGACAGTACAAAAAATGACTTAAGAACTCAATATATTGTTTGGTTTATTTTCATATCATATATCAAGCCTACGGTTTAGCAAGTCTAGTTCGTCAATGTGTCAAGTTCCCACAGGACACATTATTGCGCTCCATCTGCAATGTTTTTAATTGTTGCTCTATGTACAGGTGACGGACATGTTTCTCACTGGTATTCAGTGTCATAATTGCCCATTTGTAGGACACTGTGTAAAGTTAAAAGTAGCAAGGACTTTGAAATTCACATCTTAAGATTCCTGTATTCTGTCGTGCTTCGCCCACCTGTTGTGCGTCCTCTTTAGTGAGTGCTTTTTATTTTGTGGCTACGCTGCTTGTGAAGTTTGTTGAGCCACGCTGCCGCCTGTTGACATGGCTCGTAAAAACGGATGTACTTCAAGCTTGAGATGCACATATGGTACACTGTAGAAAAAAAATCCTGTTTTTTAAACAAACAAAAAAAATGACAGCTTGGGGTGTCAGAATAATTATGTAAAAAATACAGTGAAAATGTAAACAACTTTACAGAACAACCATTACATTTTACAGTTTAAAACTTTTGTAGTTTACATGACTACACTGTAAAAACACTAAACACCATTAGGGTAACACGTGTTAAATTTAAATAATGCAATAAACACATGGAGACAGCGCTCAGTGTCACTCATACGAACACTAAACACCATCAGGGTAACACATGTGAAATTAAAATAATGCAATAAACATGTAGTGACATTGCTCAGTGTCACTAACACAACACTAAACCCCAGCAGGGTAACATATGTGAAATTAAAATAATGCAATAAACACATAGAGACAGTGCTCAGTGTCACTCACACAAACACTAAACACCATCAGGGTTACACATGGGAAATTAAAAGAATGTAATAAACACGCAGAGACAGTGCTCAGTGTCACTCACATAAACACTAAACACCATCAGGCTTACTCGTGTGAATTTAAGAGAATGCAATAAACACATAGAGACAGCGCTCAGAGTCACTCTAACAAACACCATCAGGGTAATGTGAAATTAAAATAATGCAATAAACACATAGAGACAGTGCTCAGTGACACTCACACAAACACTAAACAGGGTAACACATTTTAAATTAAAATAATGTAATAAACACGTAGAGACTGTGCTCACTGCCACTCACACAAACACTAAACACCATCAGGATAACACATTTGATATTAAAATAGTGTAATAAACACGTAGAGACAGTGCTCTGTGCCACTCACACAAACACTAAACACCATCAGGGTAACATAGGTGAAAATAAAATAATGTAATAAACACATAGAGACAGTGCTCAGTGCCACTCACACAAACACTAAACACCATCAGGATAACACATTTGAAATTAAAATAATGTAATAAACACATAGAGACAGTGCTCAGTGCCACTCACACAAACACTAAACACCGTCAGGATAACAAATTTGAAATTAAAATAATGTAATAAACACATAGAGACAGCGCTCAGTGTCACTCACACAAACACTTAACACCATCAGGATAACACATGTGAAATTAAAATAATGCAATAAACATGTAGATAAACATTTGAAATTAAAATAATGTAATAAACATGTAGAGACAGTGCTCAGTGCCACTCACACAAACACTAAACACCATCCGGGTAACACAGGTGAAAATAAAATAATGCAATAAACATGTAGATAAACATTTGAAATTAAAATAATGTAATAAACATGTAGAGACAGTGCTCAGTGCCACTCACACAAACACTAAACACCATCAGGGTAACATATTTGAAATTAAAATAATGTAATAAACATGTAGAGACAGTGCTCAGTGCCACTCACACAAACACTAAACACCATCAGGGTAACACAGGTGAAAATAAAATAATGCAATAAACATGTAGATAAACATTTGAAATTAAAATAATGTAATAAATATGTAGAGACAGTGCTCAGTGCCACTCACACAAACACTAAACACCATCAGGGTAACACAGGTGAAAATAAAATAATGCAATAAACATGTAGATAAACATTTGAAATTAAAATAATGTAATAAACATGTAGAGACAGTGCTCAGTGCCACTCACACAAACACTAAACACCATCAGAATAACACATTTGAAATTAAAATAATGTAATAAACACATAGAGACAGTGCTCAGTGCCACTCACACAGACACTAAACACCATCAGGATAACACATGTGAAATTAAAATAATACAATAAACACGTAGAGACAGCGCTCAGTGTAACTCACACAAACACTAAACACCATCAGGATAACACATGTGAAATTAAAATAATACAATAAACACATAGAGACAGTGCTCAGTGCCACTCACACAGACACTAAATACCATCAGTATAACACATCTGAAATTAAAATAATGTAATAAACACGTAGAGACAGTGCTCACTGCCACTCACACAAACACTAAACACCATCAGGATAACACATGTGATATTAAAATAGTGTAATAAATACATAGAGACAGTGCTCAGTGCCACTCACACAAACACTAAACACCATCAGGATAACACATTTGAAATTAAAATAATGTAATAAACACGTAGAGACAGTGCTCTCTGCCACTCACACAAACACTAAACACCATCAGGATAACACATTTGAAATTAAAATAATGTAATAAACACGTAGAGACAGTGCTCAGTGCCACTCACACAAACACTAAACACCATCAGGATAACACATTTGAAATTAAAATAATGTAATAAACACGTAGAGACAGTGCTCAGTGCCACTCACACAAACACTAAACACCATCAGGATAACAAATGTGAAATTAAAATAATGTAATAAACACGTAGAGACAGCGCTCTCTGCCACTCACACAAACACTAAACACCATCAGGATAACAAATGTGAAATTAAAATAATGTAATAAACACGTAGAGACAGTGCTCAGTGCCACTCACACAAACACTAAACACCATCAGGATAACAAATGTGAAATTAAAATAATGTAATAAACACGTAGAGACAGTGCTCAGTGCCACTCACACAAACACTAAACACCATCAGGATAACACATTTGAAATTAAAATAATGTAATAAACACGTAGAGACAGCGCTCTCTGCCACTCACACAAACACTAAACACCATCAGGATAACAAATGTGAAATTAAAATAATGTAATAAACATGTAGAGACAGCGCTCAGTGTCACTCACATAAACACTAAACACCATCAGGATAACACATTTGAAATAAAAATAAATGTAATAAACATGTAGAGACAGTGCTCCGTGCCACTCACACAAACACTAAGCACCATCAGGGTAACACAGGTGAAAATAAAATAATGCAATAAACATGTAGATAAACATTTGAAATTAAAATAATGTAATAAACATGTAGAGACAGTGCTCAGTGTCACTCACACAAACACTAAACACCATCAGGATAACACATGTGAAATGAATATAATGTAATAAACATTCATTAAATTACATCAAATATAACACAGAACACTCCAATGTACATGATATAAAAAATAAGAAGAAACATAAATATTCCCATAAAATATAATGAAATATGATGTGTCACGCAAGGAATACTAGGATTGCCCGATTGTTGTTTTTATTGTAATTTTTACAATAATTTACTGTAAAAACTACATGTACTCTCTTGTTAAACAATGTACATATTTACCATTAATTATACAGGAAAATCATAGTTTTACATATAAAAAATTTAATTTTTACAACATTTTATTGTTTATTTATTGTAAAAACTACTGTATTGTCTTTTAAAATATATTTAAACATTACAGTATATTTTACAATTAATATTCGTTAATCAATTAATGTTTTATTTCTGTAGCATTTTTACAGTTTTTTAGAGTTAAAATTACAGACATTTTTTACAGTGTAGGAAAATCTATACTTTTATTACCGTATTTATGTACTTGTCAGGGGCCATGATTAATTGGTCTGCATGATACGTTTTTTTAATGCATACTTTTTATATTTAATTAATCAAGCTAAATTAGCGCGTTAAATCGACAGCCCTACTAAAAATACAATTTAGTTCTTGTAGTTTGTCCCCAAATTGCCAAGCGTTTGTAGAATCTGCCACATGGTTTCACTTGCTTTCTTATATTTATTGTTTTTGCCTCCCTCTCATGTGATACAGTCGTTATTTTGGATGTAATTTGCAAATAAATGTAGGTGAGTCACATGGCCACATGTCCAGAAGATATCCTTGTCATATTTAAGCCTAATCGTTCAATCAGTGAAAATGAAAGGCAGGATCAACTATCAAGGGAGTACCAGGACACTTCCTTGACAGGTTTTGTGAGAATCACCTATTTGTGAAATTAATAAAGCTTTTCTTGCAAATGCAAATTAAGAAGTAAATGCAAGAAATCAAAGCTTTATTTTCTCATAAAAGACAACATATTAATTTTATATTAAAATGTTAGATCTTGTTCCCAAATTGCCAAAAGATTCTAGATAAGCAAGAGCTTTGATTTGGTGAAGTGAGATGTTTGTGAGTAGGCGTTTAACGAAATGACTTGAGCTGAAACTTTTTTGCACTGAATCCCTGTAAATCTAAATGTGTCAAAACCCCCCGCCACATGTGACACTGTGGTTTGTTTGCTATTAAAAACCCCGAACACTCGGCATGTCCGAAATAGGTTTAGATTATGTGCTTGACACGGGCTGTCCTAAAAGCAGCCTGCGGGGGGGGGGGGGTTGGGGGGGGGGGATTTTGAAGGAATTTGGTTCTTTAATATAATCTTTTATTTTTCTGCTTCTAACGCCGCTTTTTAAGAAAACATTGGAATGCTGATGCAGTGTATGACGTTTTTGTGTGTGTGTGTGTGTGTTTGTGTGTGTGTGTGTAAGTGTGGCTAATACATTTTAAATCGTTATCCTAGTTTTCTAATTTTCAAGTCTTCATTTTTATCTTAGTGCACCTTGTGTTTCTTAATGGGATTTTTTGACGTACATTTCACATGCATTAATGTTTTTTGAAAGCGTATTTTAGCTTTGGTTTTGTGGTCAGAAAACATTTTACAGCATCATTATTGATTTTATAATACAGTTTCAGTAACGGAGGTTCCTAACTGTCTAGAATGCATGTATTGAATGTTTTAGGTCTTTTCTTTCTTTTGTGGTCTCATGTTAACAGCGTCATGTGTTCATTTTGAGTTATGCAGACATACGATTTAGTTCACGATTACGTGTTTGTTCTCCCCTATATCTCAGACCATCATCCATGTGGATCCCAGCATGTGAATGATTCCTTTGTTCCAAAGTAGTAAAGAGCAGGAATCCATGTGAAAATCATATGATAAGAACAGCCCTCAGCCTGCTCAAATCTCATATCAATTACATCGCCCCCTCTCTTATGGAGATGATTTTATACTCTGATGATTATTGTCTTTAGGGTCTTTGTGCTATTAAACGAGGATTAATTGTGAATCCCAATGTGTAGCTCTTTGTTCAGTAGCTGGCACTAATTAAAAATGAAAATAAAGCATTTTATTTATTATTTGTAAAATCCTGAATTATTACAGAACTATTTATTTCTGTCACCTTGCATATTGCTGGTTAAAAAGGGAAAAAGCTTTAGGATTTTTCAATATAATTGTTCTAACGCTTTACTAGCCAGAATAAATCTCATTAAAACCAGATAGCTTACGGTAATATTTGAGCAAATACAGGGAGCATGGAGTGATGTTATTTGCTAAAGTTGAGCTGGCACTTTTGAATTTCAACCATGAAAAATCTTTATTCATAAATCATATGAGAAACACAAAACAATAGACGTGTGTATATATATATATATATATAGCATTATGGTTAAAGTATGATATTTGCTCTGTAGTCTAATAGTTTCTAGCTTAGCTCTGTTTAATTATTTTGGGCATTATAGGGCAAAAAAAAAAAAACGCACTGCATGGAAAATCTCTTAATTTTTCCACTAATTTGATGTTTGTTTGTTTTGTTTTTCGCATTGAGTGAACTGGTCTATGAAACAAATATTTGCTAATCTTTATGATTTGACTATTGATTTTTGTCTGGGGTGTGACCTGTATACCCGGATTCAATAAAAAGCTCATTTTGTGGGAAAGAGTTTTTGAGCAGTATCACATCACATGCATTGTATGTTGATGAGAGAGATACAGTTTTCCTTTCATTTGTGTATTGTTGTATGATCACAGAGGGGTGCAATGGATACATGTATTTATACATTATTCCTTATGGCGGGTCTGTTATTTTTTTGGTGTTTGCTTTCTTGTCTATCTTTAACATGAGTGGGCCATAGATGTATAATTTTTTGTACATTTTTTTATAGAATTATAATAGTGCTGTTTTCTGGCTATATAAATCATTAGCGACATTGTGAATATTGCAATGATTTTAATGCACTTTTTGTTTAGCCACTAATAGGGAATGGAATCGTAAGGTATTTAACGATTCTGTTAACGGTTCTCTTTTTGAAGAAGAAATATCTGGAAATTCCTATTGCATATACTGCCCTTAGAAGCCTCTTGCAAAACAAGATCGCTTCATATTTGAACAGAAACTATTTCTGCAAATGGTGTTTACTCACACTTTTAAATAATTTAATTCATTTATTAATGTTTTTTTTTATTAAATACCACTAATTACGACAAAACTCATATTGTGTATCTTTAAACTATTGTGTAGTTAACTACATCCATTGACTCACCAAAAAGAACAGGAGAAATGACAAGAGTCATTCGTAAAAGTCACGCGCTGTTTTTGCACCGTTATGGTGCGTTCACATACAACGGCAAAACAAATTTTGACTCACATTGCTCGCGCAAGTTTGACTGCTGGATTAAATTTGTGTTTAAACTCGCGTTCGCCCGCGATTATTCCCCCTTCTCTTCCGGAAAAGGACAGGAGGAGGGGCTTCTACGACAACTTGTCTATCCGCAATCAACCATGGCCGATATCACAACGATTGCTGCTCTGTATCTGTTGTGGAAGTCCCAGATACGCTGACGGTGTGTCATACAATTCCAGGTGCCCACACACCGCTACAACCATTTTCTCATCAATTTTTTTCTGATTTCTTCTGCCAGTACATCAGTGACATCCAAAAAATCTCAATGCCGATAGGTTTTTCCGACAAAGCGTCATGCAGATTTTTCACTCGAGTTGAAAAATGTAAACTCGCGATTTCACGCGTTCGAGTCGCGCCATTTGCTTCATTTGCACCGCCCGGCGCAAATTTGCGTCTATTCGCATCTTCGCATTAACTTTGTGTGTAAACGCTCGCTTCGCATTGTATGTGAATGCACCACTAGAGTCATTAGTTTGGGAATCGGATTTCACTTTTCGCAATGTATGTCTCACATTGTAGGTATTATTGTATATATATATATATATATATATATATTCAAAAGTGCTGCCTCATACGAGTCATTGGTTCAGGAATCGGATTACACTGGTCACATTATTTTCTGTGTATTACATTTAATCTGTCCAATTTAGTAAATTGATTGAAAACTCTGATTCAGAATTAGAAGAATATGTTTGTGTCATCACTCATAAAATGTCTCCTCTTGGCAGTTTAACACATATTAAAACATTTTAGTATAATTTTATATGTTGGTACTATGTATTTTTATAGTGTGTATAACAGGAAAATAAAAAATATAATTTTTCCATGTGCTCATTATGTAAAACAGTATGGAAAACATGCCTTGATTATTTTTAAGTAGATTTTTACTACTCTACTTACAGTAAAGGTTAAAATGATGGTTCCGGAAAAAGCCAACTTAGAACAAATATATACTGTAAATAATTGTTGTCGGAGTTAAAGCGTTAACGCATGGGATTAATTTAAAATAAGTCATACATTTTTCTTAATCGTGATTAACAAATTTACCGTTAATACAACATTAACCAACAGTTCTTGGTAGGGTGAAACCTTTGTAATGTGTCCGCCCGGAGGATTCCACTAATGGACACACCACAAACACACACAACTGTGCTTCCTTGAAATAATGGAGATGGATTAAGGAACTCTTAACACCATTTGATGTACAAAAGAAGCCTAGACGGGACAAATGTAAGGAGCGTTTTAATTACCACGGAAGCACGTCAAGTTTTAACTATCATCAAAATGCAGAATGAGACGTTTTTGTCTGTAAGCGTGGAGTTCAAAGTGGCGTTTAACGCTGGCGTTGACGCTCTAATGTGAATCATGAACGCAGCTTCACAGTTGCTGAAGGAAAGCAGATAACAACAGTCTACTGGCTGATCAATATTGTGGAGGATGAGAGTTTAAGAGATTTAAAGCCCATTGCAATGAATATGCAACCTGTGTGGGCACTAGTTCTTTCAGTAAGTCAAACTCCCACGTTTAATGTCTCTTGAATTGGTGCTATTTTACAGCATTTCTATCTTTATACTGTGGAAGGTTTTGTTTGGAAAATGTTAATAAACCATCATATTGTTTCATATTGTTTTGCTCTCTTACCTAAAATGTAAATAAATGCATTTTGACAGGAAAAGAAGTGTATATACAGTCAAATTTCAGCATTTTCATAATCTGTGATTTAATCGCAATTAACTACCAAAAGAATATTTGATTCATCACGATTAAAAAATGGAATCCACTGACAGCACTAGTTTATACAGTATACTGTGTATATAAATGTACATTTCTGTATTGAACCAAGAATTTCAGGTGCAAAACAGAAGCACTTCTTTCATTATCAGACGATTATGTCCCCCCATGCTATGAAAAATGCTATATTTAAAGAAATCAGTCAAATAAATATTTTACTAGACGTACTTCACTTGGAGATGACTACATTTGTTTGACATGCGCCAGCACTGAAAATAAACCAAATGCAGAGTGCCTTGCAAACACACACTATTGTGGTATGCTGTTCAAATACTCAAAATAATCAGGGCTTTTTGTGAAAGCACAATAAATGAATGAATATTGCAAAAAGATGGTTCCTTTGTGCTATATCACAATCTGTTTTTTGGAACGCTTAACCCTATAACCAACCTGCTTTAAAGCAGACTTGAATCCAGAGATGTACATTAGCCTAATGCTGTACATTTGATGTATAATGGCTAAGTAACCATTGCTTTTGATACTAATCACTACCATCAAGAGCATATAAATATGCCTTTGGAAGCCAATAGTTCTTGACTAGTGTGTGTACATTCTCTGCAACTGGGGATTGGTAACCTAAAAATTATTCTTAGAAGGCCAAAATATTGACGTGTTAAATCTCACTGGCTCGTAACTGTAACTTCTAAGAAGTAACGAATCGGTTACCTAACGTAACCTCGGTTCTCTCTAGATGAGGGAACGAGTATTGCATAAGCTAGCTTACGCTATGGGAAAGATTCATCTTTTCTGAGATATTGAAGCCAAAAAATTTTGTATCATTTGTCAACGCAGTGCAGCAACTGCAGACCTTGAGCGGGCTAGCTAGCGAGCTCATTGGTTGCTCTGCGGCAACTGCTGCAGCCTATAGACGAACTTGAGCGAACTCGCGTCCAATGAGAGGCGTCCGCGCGCTTACTGCATCAAAGCCCGCCAAAATGGGCGTGGCTAGAATGCATATAAGCGTAGTTCGTAGGCTGGAACCCTGGTTTTCATTGAATGAAGCGAAAGTCGCTCGTGCCGCGAGCACGGCCGGCTACGCAATACTCGTTCCCTCGTCTAGAGAGAACCGAGGTTACGTTAGGTAACCGATTCGTTCTCTTACGAGAGGTTCTCTCGTATTGCGTAAGCTAGCTTACGCTACGGGAACCCATTGTCAACGCCGTGCGCGCCAAGCATCCACTGCATGAGCCCTGGGGGTGGGGGGACCCGGGGGAGCCCTTGTGAGTGTGGAAATAATATTTGGCCGGCAAGAGTGCGGGCCAGTGTGTGTGTAATACATAAGCACATAGTGGGAAGGGAACGACAGAGCGGCGGTGCCGGTCTGTGTGGAATGAGTCCCATCAGTGCAGCTCACCAGGGGAGCTGTAGCGTATGAAACCGCTAGTAGTTTTGCCTGCACGGCGGGCACTTCCAGATTGTAAAATCTGACAAAGGTGGAGGGGGAAGCCCAGCCCGCTGCCACACATATGTCGTGAATGGAAATCCCGCTGGACCATGCCCACGATGAGGCCATGCCTCTAGTGGAGTGAGCCCTAATGCCCAACGGGCATGGCAGGTCTTTTCACGCATATGCGGCAGCAATAGCGTCCACTATCCATCTAGACAGTGTCTGTTTCGAGGCGGCGAGACCTTTGGTGCGCCCTCCGAACAAAACGAAAAGCTGCTCAGAGCGTCTGAAAGAGGCGGAGCGCGCAGTATACAATCTCAGTGCTCTGACTGGGCAAAGGAGATTGGCGTCGCGTTCGCTATCGGATGCTGGCAGCGCCGATAGGGAAATGACCTGTGCTCTGAAAGGAGTACCGATCACCTTGAGAACATAGCCGTGTCTAGGCTTTAAAATGACCTTGGAGTCACTTGGTCCAAACTCAAGACACGCAGCGCTGACAGACAGCACGTGAAGGTCTCCCACACGTTTGACTGATGACAGGGCAGTCAGAAAAACGGTTTTGAGTGAAAGGTATTTCAAATCCACGGATTGAAGCAGTTCGAAAGGGGGGGCTTTCATAGTTTCGAGAACTATAGAAAGATCCCAGATAGGAACCGATGGGGGGCGCGGGGGGTTCATCCTTCTAGCTCCCTTGAGGAAGCGGATGACCAGCTCATTTTTTCCCAGTGACTGGCCGTGCAGGGTTTCAGCGAATGCCGCGACGGCCGCCACATACACTTTGAGCATGGATGGGGATCTGCCCTTATCCAGCAGCTCTTGTAAAAACACGAGCAGTGACGACACCCCACATGTCCGTGGGTCCAGGTCTCTGTCGGTGCACCATTTTGAAAACACAGACCATTTTGACGCATAGAGTCTTCTCGTGGAAGGGGCTCTAGCTTGTATGATGGTGTTTATTACCCCTTCTGGCAGAGCGACGGGTAGTCGTTGATCACCCACGCGTGCAGTGCCCAGCGCTCTGGGTGGGGATGCCAGATCGTGCTGCGAGCTTGAGAGAGGAGATCTGCTCTCACTGGGATGGGCCACGGCGCTGTCAGTGACAGCTGCGTAAGCTCCGGGAACCATGTCTGATTCTCCCAACGCGGGGCTATGAGGAGCACCGAGTGACGCGTTTCCCTGATCCTCTGCATTACCTGTGGCAATAGCGAGACGGGAGGGAAGGCGTAAAGCGGGCGGTTGGGCCAGTCCTGGGCCAGCGCGTCCTCACTTTTCGAGAAAAATATTGGGCAGTGAGAGTTCTCTTCTGACGCAAAGAGGTCTATCTCTGCTCTGCCGAATATGCGCCATAACTTCTGGACTGTTTGAGCGTGCAGTGACCATTCCCCTGGAGGAATATTGTCTCTGGACAGTCTGTCTGTGCCGTCGTTCAGGTGGCCTGGCACGTGCGTCGCCCTCAGCGAGCGCAGGTGGCACTGGGACCAACTCAGTATGCGTTTCGTCAGATGGAAGAGGTTCCTGGATCTGACACCGCCCTGACGGTGTAGGTAGGATACCACAGATCTGTTGTCCGAACGGACCAGGACGTGGTGACCCTGAATGACCGGGAGAAAGCGCACAAGCACATACTCGACCGCTATCATTTCCAGATAATTTATGTGAAGGAGCTTTTCCTGAACTGACCATAGGCCAAAAACCGGAGAGCCCTCGCAGACCGCGCCCCAACCCGTGTTGGACGCGTCTGTCGAGATGACTTTTCGGCGAGATACAGCTCCCATCATCACTCCCCGCTGATACCATTCGGCCACTGTCCAGGGCTGCAGAGCTGAAATACAGGTCTGAGTCACCTTGATCGGCTGGCGGCCTGTGGCCCAAGCCTGGCGAGACGCGCGGGTGTTTAGCCAATGCTGAAGTGGGCGCATGCGCAGTAAACCCAGCTGAAGTACTGCTGCGGCTGAGGCCATGTAACCTAGCACTCTCTGAAATTTTTTCAGAGGCGTGAGGCTGTTCATCTGAAAGGACGTGGCTAGTCGCTGGACACGGCGCGCGCGCTGTGTAGATAAGCGAGCCGTCATAGCCACGGAGTCTAGTTCTATTCCAAGGAAGGAAATTGCCTGACTGGGCTGTAGTGAGCTCTTGGTCCAATTGACTGCAAGACCCAAACTGTTCAGATGGCTGAGGAGTACTGTTCTGTGAGACAGAAGCTCCGTATGTGACTGTGCCATAATCAGCCAGTCGTCCAAATAGTTCAGAATTCGCAAGCCCTGACTCCGCAGGGGTGCGAGCGCCGCATCCATGCACTTCGTGAAAGTACGGGGTGCTAAAGACAGGCTGAACGGAAGGACGGTGTATTGATAAACCTGGCCGTCGAAGGCGAATCTCAAGAATGGCCTGTGACGGGGATTTATCTGAATCTGAAAGTAGGCATCTTTCAGATCGAGAGAGATAAACCAGTCCCCCTGGCGCGTATGCGCGAGGAGTTTCCTGATTGTAAGCATTTTGAACGGTCTTTTTGCAAGCACCTTGTTCAAACCCCTGAGATCTAATATTGGTCTGAGGCCACCGTCTTTCTTGGGAACAAGAAAATAATGGCTGTAAAACCCCGACTCGCTCAGCGAAGGCGGCACTTTCTCTATGGCCCTTTTGCACAGAAGGTTTGCTATTTCTGAACGAAGCATGCAGGCTGCTTCCGTGTTCACAATAGTTTCGAGCCGCGCTCTGAAGGTGGGAGGGCGGCTATCGAACTGTAGCAAATAGCCCTGTTTTATTGTGCTTAACACCCATTTGGATATCCCTGGGATAGCTTCCCACGCTTTGAAGCATAACGCTAGAGGGTGAATGGCCAAATCGCCCTGATTGCCGCACACAGCGCGCTGAACAGAATGTGTGAGCACGCTTACTGTGCTTATGCATGACTGCTCGCAGACAGCAGGGACAGGCTGTTCTGTGAGTGACTTCCCGATTGAGGTGAATGGGGAAAGAGTCACATCTGTTAAGTGATGCGCGAGCATAGTCACGGGCACGGGACTTACATACAGAGAAGTGTTTGCTGGCCGTGTGACAGAGCGGACAGAGAATGGGCGCGCGCACGTATTCGTGAGCGCGTTTATTGACTCTAACACTCGAGCGGTTTGTGTCCGCTTTATGTGAGTGGGCTCTGATCAGGACACGTGAAGTGTAATGCTTGTGTGTAGAGGTGAACACTGGATTGTGGGCACATTTTCTACACATAAGGCTGGTCGTGTGACAGAGCGGCCAGAGAAGGGGCGCGCGCATGGATTCGTGGGCACGTTTATTGACTCTAACACTCGAACGGGCTGTGTCCGCTTTATGTGAGTGGGCTCTGATAGGAACACGGGAAGTGTAATGCTTGTGTGTAGGGGTGAACACTGGATTGTGGGCACATTTTCTACACATAAGGCATGTTTGCTCTTTTCAAGATTTCTTTGGGTCGCCGTGAAAACGGCGTTTGAGTGCAGGCAAGCGGGCAGTATCACCGGCTTGTTGGCTGTTGAATCCACCACTGTAGTAGCCTGAGAGAGGGGGACTGACAGCGGGCGAAGCTTTGACGGTGGTCCGGCCGCGGCGGGACTGAGCCGTCGTTTTTTTCAACAAGGCTAGGAGGACTTCGGTTGCTCAGGTTTCAGCGCAACCTTAGACCGAGGCCCGCTGGGGGGCGGCGGTCTGCGGCAGCTGTCTGAGCGCGATCGAGGGCGGCAGCCCTGTCGACGCTGAGAAGTCTGACTTTGTTGAGCTGGGCGCTGTGAAGAGGCTCGTGCAGGAGGCTGGTCACGTGGGCGGCCTGCAGAGGAGCTAGCGCGACGCGGCAGGAAGAGGTTCATGGCTTTGGTGGCTTTCTGGACTTCTGAAAAGCAGTCAACAATGCCACTCACCGCGGAGCCGAAGAGATCGGTCGGAGAGAGCGGTGCGTTGAGGAACGTGGAGCGCTCTGCTTCTCCCATGTCGGCTAGCGTTAGCCACAGGTGTCTCTCGGTCACAGTCAGCGAGGCCATGCACTTCCCTAGAGCTTGGGCTGCAGCTTTGGTGGCGCGAAGGGCAAGGTCCGTCACGCTTCTTAGATCCTGGCCGAGAAAGGCGCATCCACGACTTTGCAAGCTCAGTGTGGAGTTCCGGCAGGAAGGGAGCGGCCCTGGCCGCGGGTGTTGCGCGGCAACGGCTCTGAAGAAAGCAGCCGTCGAGTCTGTTGGGAGCCTGCTCAGGGGGCGGTGACCACTCGAGAGCGATGCTCGAGGGAGAGGCAGTCGCGAGGCAGTCGCTTCTATCACCGGTTCTGGCAGCCTTTGGGAGCGGCGCTTTTTCTTGCGCGGCGGAACGGAAGGCGGCGCGGCGGCTTCGGTTCTGAGCGCTTCCAGTCAAGCCCGCAGGGTCGACATCGGAAGCTCCTCGCAGAGGTCGCATCCGCCTTCAGCGAGGGCGAACTCTGCATGCCCCGGTCCCAGGCAGAGAGCGCAGATGATGTGGCGGTCTCCGGCGCTGAGAGGGCCGCGGCATGAAGCGCAAGTGGTGCGAGGCATCTTAAAAAAAGACGCTCGTTACTCTTTTGTGAAGTTCGTTAAGAACTAGCTTGCTCTAAAAAAGGATACGTCGCCGGATGGCGTAGCTCGCAGGATGGCTGAAGGTGGCGGAGACGGCCGGCTTCTTCGAGCGCTGTCCAAGCTTGCTAGATGCCCCTCGAACGGCGACGCGGCTTCCAGTTCAGAGATGCGAAGAGCTTCGCTGAAGAGATGAAAATCAGGGTTCCAGCCTACGAACTACGCTTATATGCACTCTAGCCACGGCCATTTTGGCAGGCTTTGATGCAGTAAGCCTCTCA
The DNA here is from genome assembly GCF_025860055.1 of Xyrauchen texanus. Taxonomy (NCBI): domain Eukaryota; kingdom Metazoa; phylum Chordata; class Actinopteri; order Cypriniformes; family Catostomidae; genus Xyrauchen; species Xyrauchen texanus. The sequence goes on along the minus strand of NC_068323.1, from coordinate 22,652,642 downwards.
TTGGACGCGAGTTCGCCCAAGTTCGTCTATAGGCTGCAGCAGTTGCCGCAGAGCAACCAGTGAGCTCGCTAGCTAGCCCGCTCAAGGTCTGCAGTTGCTGCACTGCGTTGACAAATGATACAAAATTAAGGATAATTTTTTGGCTTCAATATCTCAGAAAAGATGAATCTTTCCCATAGCGTAAGCTAGCTTACGCAATACGACAGAACCTCTCGTAAGAGAACTCATTCTTCAGTAAATTCATGATGTGCTATATACTGATTTTGATTATATACTGCTCCTGCCATACCAACTAGCAATATGCACTTGATCTAATGCCTCAATCTGCACTAGATTCCTACAGTGTTCTCTAAGAACATACTGTTATGACAGCATGTTATAAATACTCACCTAACTTCACCGCTGGTTTCATCAGCTGATGCTACTCCTGATAATTTGCGAATCGTAATTAGTCAATCATCTGATGGGTGATGGGGACTGTTTCCTTGATTGGAATATATTCCTCCAAGACATCTGTCATACTGTACACACGTTCTTTTGAAATCAAAATCCAGACAAGCTTTGTTTTTTAAAGCAACTTTTCAATTGCAAACCAAAACATGCTAAATATAGTCTGGAAAATGACTGACGTGCAGCGGGAGACAAAAGGATGGAGAGGAAAGGCTAATTAAGAGAAGTATAGTGATCTCGCCCAGTGTCACTAAGCAACGTGCAAACCCTCCTTTACGCCCTTAGGTTAGGAAGCACACGTCTGAGAAAAACCCAGTCTGCAGATACAAACTTCCCTCTTTCTATTCTCTCTTTAATAGTAAAAGATGTGCACCTTGCGACCTCATAATTAGCTTTTTCTGCAGTCCTTCAAATTAATTAGTTTGACAAGAGTGTCTTTATGAAGAATATGAATAAAGGGCATTCAATTGTGAAGGCAGTCAAAATGATGGTCATGTACACTTATATCATTACTCTTTACATGTTATGTGGCATCTTTTATGTTTGTAAAATATAAAAAATATTGTTATAGTTTTCAGACAGTGTGTGTGTGTGTGTGTGTAAACAGAGCAGCGCCACTCACTGACGGGCTGGAGCTGCGATTGCATTTTATATATTTACTTATAAAACACAGCCTTTTGTGATTCACGGAGCTATCGCATGTCTTTAAGTGGCTTTGAATAAAGAGTCATATGAACTACTTTATTTGGGTTTTTATGATTCTTTTGTCATTTTTTGAGCTTGACAGTAACGAACATGACTAACACTCAGTATCGGATTTGGATCGGGCTCGTCGGACCGATACCCGATCTGTCTAAAAGCTTCAGTATCAGAGCCGATACCAATCCAGGTATCAGATTGGTGCATCCCTAGTGTCACATAAACATCCAGCAACCATTAGTTTCCGCTCTGACGAATACAACGATTCATTTATGCTGATTTATACTGATAAATTGTTAGTTCTGAGTCTTTTTGAGTGATTCATTAAAATATTCACCTCATAAGAGTCATTTGTTTATGAATCAGTCTGCATTGGTTATGCTGTTTGTTCATTTCTGATATTTTTAAAGTCATTTTAACATGTTATATTCAGCATTTTAGATATCTTAAAATGCTTTCTTAGTAGTTACATTGTAGATATCTGAAAGTAACATTGCTAGTAGTTCAAACGGAATGACAGATATTAAAATATTCCATTATTACTAATTGTAATTCAATTATTGACGATTGAATTCATCATCAACAAAGGGAGCCCTGCAACAGATCTCATGGTCCCCACAGACCCCCCACTGAACATTGAGTCAGTCTGAGATTACATAAAGACACAGAAGCAATTCTGTGAACTGTGGTGAAATCTTCAAGAAGCTTGAAACATCAGATCTGCCAACAACCAAGAAAAACTGTGTCCAGGTGTATCTAGTAGAATTGGGGCTGTTTTAAAGGCAATGGTGGACACACCAAATATTGATTTAGCTTTTTTATGTTTACTGGACTTTGTATGACATTAAGTGATAAATGAAAACTATTTATGTCATTATTTTTGAAGACATCCTCACATGCAACAAGTGCCTAAAACTTTTGCACTGTACACACACACACACACATATATATATATAATATATAATATATATATATATTATAATTTTACTAGTAACAAGCACATTGCTGATATAAGTATTTGGAATGCCAATAAGTACGAAATTAATATCTGCGATTGTGTTTTGAACAAGCGTGAAAGAGAGATAGTTGTGAAATTGTACTACCTAAAATACAGTTACAAATATCAACAATTACAGATTTTTTCATTTGAAATTCAAATTTGTTTAATACCAAGAATGGGTATTTTTGTGAGTAAAGCCATTATTGTAAAGAATGAAAATATTGACAAGTGCAAACCTAATTTCTGATATCAAAATGTACCATTTTAACTGTTTAAAATCGATAATTAATTTCCTGATTAAATGTCGAAAGGGCTTGTGATAAGCAGTCTTTATATCACATCACTGTCAATTCAGACTGCAAACTAACAATTGATGCAAACCATAATTTCTGTTAAATTCAGCAGCAAACATTTTCTTGATATACTTAAAATTTATTTCGAATATGTCATTCATTGCTGGAGCTGTGGCTTAGTGGTCAGCACGTGTGTCATATTAGGCCCTCACACTCATGTGGATAACAAAGGTTGGAATCCATCGCAACATTTATGATCAAAATCTCTTTTTCCTTCAATTCTTGACAGATCTCATTGTACGCTCGCTCATTTAAAAAAAATTAAAATTTTTTGGTCTCTGCAACTTGTAGTGTTTGACAAGGTCAGCTCTTTGTGTCAGTGTTTCCTGTTTTTAGAACTGAATTGAATCTGACACAATGTGTGAAGTGCAGGAAACTTTTAAAGCACTTTCAATAAAAGTTCATAGAATAGCGAACTTTGTCTATTGATATCACATTGTAACATACAGCTGTTGTGCATCATCTTTGCTATTCATTCAAAATGTGTGTGAGGCTTACCCTTACCGGGGACAGAACAAGTGCAAAACTGAATCCTAGACCGCAAAGCGTCTTTCTCTCTACATTCATCTAGCATTCAAGACGTTCTCAAGGGTGAATCTCTCCAGCTGCAGTACAAGCAGTCGAATATTCAAGTCTCAATTACCTCCACATCTGTTATACTCCACTAACAATATGAGCTGTCTTAAGCACTGAATAAAACATTCCTGCTTTTGAAAATGTTTAGTGCTGCTTTTTGATAAAGTGCCACTGCATCTAGCATCGAGGACACTGATTGGTGAATTGCAAAAGGAAATTGCTCTACTTTTAAGTTTTGAAATGTAAGAAAAGATTTATTCTGTTACTTTTTATTGAATGTTTTTTTTTTTTTTTTTCTCCCCAGTTTTGGAATGCCCAATTCCCACTACTTAGTAGGTCCTCGTGGTGGCGCGTTTACTCACCTCAGTCCAGGGGGCGTAGGCCTCCGCTACTGAGACAGTCAAACTCTTATCATGTGGCTCGTTGTGCATGACACTGTGGAGACTCACAACATGTGGAGGCTCGTGCTACTCTCCGCGAACTTACAACACGCACCACTGAGAGCGAGAACCACTAATCGCGACCACGAGGAGGGTACCCCATATGACTCTACCCTCCCTAGCAACTGGGCCAGTTTGGTTACTTAGGAGACCTGGCTGGAGTCACTCAGTGCACAATACAGCCCATTTGTTGAACTATATATATATAATTTCTAATATATATTATTGAATATATATATATATATATATATATTCAATAATATATATTAGAAAGTATCACAATAACTATTGCTCATACTTAAGGAAGTTAACAAACCCTTAACCCTAAAGCCCCGGGAATGCTTAGTTTTTGTGCGTTCCGGATTGGATTGCGCCTGGAAGGCAAGTATAATCTTCAGACCACGAGCGAATATGAACACGTTTGACGCATGCCCTCTACAGCTGCTTTGTGATACTGTTTTAGTACAGTCAATGGCAGGCGCATGTACAGATGAGGACTGTCCATATACCGAGAAAATCTGGGCTGTGCATGCAGCAAAGTGGACAACCAAAGTATACTTTGGCCTTAAGTCTTAAACTTCATCATAGATCTCGTCCTCCACTGTCTGTGCTACAGAAATGAAGTAAATCTCAAATCATGCATCTTGGGGTCCTGGGTAACTCAGCGAGTAAAGACGCTGACTATCACACCTGGAGTCGCTAGTTCGAATCCAGGGTGTGCTGAGCGACTCCAGTCAGGTCTCCTAAGCAACCAAATTGGCCCGGTTTGCTAGGGAGGGTAGAGTTACATGGGGTAATCTCCTCGTGGTCTCTATAATGTGGTTTGCTTTCGGTGGGGTGCGTGGTGAGTTGTGCGTTGTGCCGCGGAGAATAGTGTGAAGCCTCCACACGCACTATGTCTCCGTGGTAACGCCGCGCTCAACAAGCCACGTGATAAGATGCGTGGATTGACGGTCTCAGACATGGAGGAAACTGAGATTCATCTTCCGCCACCCGGATTAAGGCAAGTCACTACGCCACCATGAGGACTTAGAGCGCGTTGGGAATTGGGTATTCCAAATTTGGGAGAAAAGAATAATTCATGCATCATGGAGAGGTATGCTTTCGTAAGTGATCAGACTTATGATTTGATTTGTTATGACAAAGTCATAAAATCGTGTACATTTACTTTGGGAGAGACTGGATCCATATCTACTGAACAGAATACCATAGAGACTTGGGCCAACCCGGCTCATGACAAGTCGTAATAATAGTACGAGATAGTGAAAGCGTAAGAGAGTTGGTAAGAGTAAGCGTTGGTTCGTACAAAAATGGATGACTTTTAGTCCCATAGAGTAAAAAAACTAAAACAAGAATCAGTTACAAGTTTTCCTAAGTTTAAGCCCAAACCTAACCTCACTACAAAGTGTAAACCTTTACGGAAAACCCTAAAGTCATCCATGATTTAATAGGAAATTACTTTAGTGTAACAGATAAGAAAGACAAAAACCAGGGTTTACTTTGAAACAATAACCAAATTTCTTCACGGTTGTTTCCTTTCCTTCAATGAAGTGTTGGATAGGATGTTAGCTAAAATGTTATGCCTGTTTTGTATCAATTTCAAAGTGAGTTTGTTTATTGGTTGGTCTAAAAGTTGTACCTTTTCATACGAGCCAAGTTGTATGATATCTTACAATTTTGTCATCTTATACAAATTATTACTAGAGACTATGATGCTTGGGATAGTAAGCAACCACCTACAACAACACAACTGCATATCAATGCACTAAAAACCCTGTGGTGTATTGAAAACAGCTAAATCTGCAAATACATTTCCTGAAATTCTCAGTTGCATGAGTTCCATCTTTATTTTTCTATAGCCTATATGGTTATAGAGTATTGAAGACATGAATGTTTTATGTCAATTAGATGTATGTTTATATAAAGAATAATGTAAGATATCAAGCCTGAGCTGTTCAATTGAATTCCTAATCGTTTTGGGGACCTTCAGTTGGATAATTAAATAATTGGATAATTAATTAGACGTTCTGCTTTTGGCACATGGCACACTGAATAAATCATTGGCCCCAAATGGATCGTTGAACTGCACAGCATGAGTCCTGCGTGCCGCCACGCTGCATTTCTGCCGACAGCTTCCTGTCAGAGAATTATCATGGAAATGTTGTGGTAGCCGTTCAGCCTGTTTCTAAATTTAGAGAATAGCCGTCAGGGTCACAGTGGCAGGTTCTTTATAGATTTGGATTACTCTTTCAGAAAGACCAGTAGTGTGGCTTTTAACTCCTAAACCAAACAAAGAGAAATGACCTAGTTTCCATCGCCCCTCCCCAATTTGAACATGCTCAGAGTGAAATTGGATAAATGCAGTTGAAATGCGGAGAAGCATTCTTGAAACACAATTGGCTGAAGAATGAGGGCTGCGACGATTTGGTACATAATATTTTAGTTTTATTTTTTATGTCCATTGACTTGCTTTTTGTATATATCGGGATCTAAACTGAGAAAATGTTGGATTTGTGACTAAATTCAATATATGTCTTGAGGTTTTTGTATATTAAAGAGATACCAAAAATGAAATACTGTCATCTATTATTCATGTTCCAAACCCGTGCAACTTTCTTTCCTCTGTAGAATACAAATGGAGATGTTTGGCAAAAGTACAGATTCAGGCTTAATCACCATATAACGAAAGACTAACACAGTGCCTAACAAGGTGTTTTTTCCACATGGATCACTAAATGAACAAGGAAACATGATATTTAAACATTTGTATTTATTTGCACCAGTCTAGAAATACATATTTATAAACATCATTAACCAACATGTATTCTTATTAACATTTTAATTTATGAAAAAGGACAAGCTGAGACTCCCATCAACTTTTTTGAGCCATAATGAAAACAAATTTGATTCAGAGTTTTGAATCGACTCACTGAAACAGACAGAGTGAACTGATCTACGTAAATTAATTGAACTCTAATGCTCAAAGTATGCTTTGATTTTGACGCGAACACTTAGTGTTTGCGTACAGTCGACCACAAACCTGTCAAAGTTTACTCCATATGACTGCGTGCACATACAAAGGTGGTTGGCGCATGCGCGCTACGACTGTACGAGACATCGGACTATATCTCTTCAGGTGTTTAGATCCATAATGATGTCTTTATGTCCCTTTGACTTGAGTTAAACAAATGCAGTTATCTCCTGATTTTGACTTGCATGTTCACTGTAGTTTTTTTTACATTCGTCTCCTGTTGTTTACCGGTGATTACATCATCTTCTAGTGCTTCTTTGTGACAACAACGACTCAGCGGTGACCGCTGCCACCTTGTAGATGCACTAATTAATGCACATAATTCTTGGCGCATGTGCATTCTGCGCATTCAAAGACGCGTGTTAAAAAATTCAGTTCAGTGCTCCAGCACTCTGCTGATGATGAGATTTGCGTCACACATCCTGTGCGAGGACACTCAGTGTTCACATCTGGCCGAAGTTGTTAGCTACTAGGACTGGACAATTGGTCCAAAAAATAAAAAGATTACAATTACAGCTGCCACAATTAACTAATCATGAAACATGTCAATTACAGCATTTCATTGAGATCTATTCCCGTTGAAGGTGTGTATATATATATATATATATTTTATTTGTTTTGCTGCAGTCAAGCATTAATCAATAAGTGACAGAAAACATTTCTGTTAATAATTTTGTCAAAATATTAATAATAGCTGTTTTTTTTTGTTTTCATGCTGCGGAGAGGGCCAATGTAAAGTGGACTGTTAAAGCACACAGTGACTATTCTTCTACATCCCTCCATCTTCCCATCGTAATGTAGCAATAAAATAAATAAAAAATGGTTCTCAGCTTGAAAATGGCATGCAGATGCCCCAGAATTTTTATTTTAATGTAAATGCTATTTATAAACATATAATGCTATTTATAAACAGTTACAATCTAACAATTATGATTTCTATCACAGTTGTGCAGCCTTAGAGATATTCAATATATTGCTTATTGTTATACTATCATCAACAAAATAATTGCAAATATATTGTGAATTTTCATTATACCAACCTAGGCTGTGGTCTCTATGATCAACTTAAGCTTGCAATAGTTTTGGGAAGCACAGGCCAGGTCTATTGATTTTGCAGAAGATTAATCCAAGATGAATGTGTGTATCTTGGCATAAGTAATGTGTTGCATATGTGTGTTGGTCAATTATAGTAGTTATATATTGGTCAGTTTGCTCACTGGTTTGTTCTCAAAACCTCAATCAAGTTTGCTTCGACATGGCACCTTGTTTTGGCCACCTTTGGCCAGGATGTCGCACAACTAGCTTGTTTTGTTTTTTTGTACCATCCTCTTATGGAGGGACCCTTGCAAATAGAAATGGCTGTGGTTGATGCAGATTTCCCCTGAAGTACAAACCCAACCCCCCTCTCTAGCCCCTCTGCATGAAGGATGTTAAGGATTGGGGGTAGGGAGTGAGTTTAATTTAGGGTTATGATAAACCGCAGGGAGGCCGACGTGCACCATTTCCAATATGCTGACTTTTAATGATTTAATGAAGGCATTGTCCTCCCCAGAGGGGGAGAACATTTTAATTTTTCCCCTCTTTCCTTTTATGTAAGATGATATTAATCTCTTGGGTGGTGCTTGGTTTCTTAAAAATGGTATGAAAGAAGTCTAGAACACACTGTCAACAGCTCGGCTCTTTAGGAATGCGTGCCATTTCTGAATGTAAATTAGCTATCTTGGATATTTGAAACCTCTTTGCAACAATTCAGTTTAAAAAAATAAATAAAATGTATATAAATGTTTATACCCACGAAGCCACAATATACAAGTTATTATGCAGTTTTTAATTCAAGTTAATTTCATAGGGTCATAATATGGTGTGCCTCAAGGTTCAGTACTCGGCTTAAAGTGTAAAATCTTCAAATTGACAAACCATCACTTTTGATGAACACAAGACTGTCTTAGGCTGTTTTTACACTTAGTTCAATTTCCTTGGCCTGAACCAATTGAATTCAATTGAGTTCAATTCTCCCCCTACCTCCACAGGTCTCTTTTCACATTGTACTTTAGACCCCGTTTACACCTGGTATTAAGATGCGTTTCAGGTAATCCGATCACAAGTGGTCAACCCTAAATATAGGTCTAAAGGTGGAAATTTGAGGCAGATACGTTCACCGATATTTTAACACCGTGTTCAGCCGATACTGATCCAATTACCAATAGTTATCCCTATTTTTAAAGTGCCCCCTGCCACACTTGCCAAGTTATATGCTGCAGCTCTATGCTAATGCCTCATGGTGTTAAATTACATTTCATTTACATTCATTGTGAAATTAAACATTTTATGAATAGTTTTGGTGTCACTATCAAAGGTCATTATGACATACTGGCAACCAGTAAACACCATAACAGCATCACACACACCGGAGATACATGAGATACACAAGAGATATGCAGTATCCATTACAGGCTCCAAAACCGCTTAAGGGGTAAATCCTTAGAATCTATGATTTAACCGTTTTTAGCGTTTTGTTGCAACACAGATCACTGAATATTAAGCAACTGTGTGAAGATGTGGTGCCGTTACTAAAGGTTACACTATAAACATATATCTCTGATTTAAATCAGGGTTCTCACTTTATAGCGCTGGGATGAGTGACTGATGTGAGAATGAATGACCTTGAGAACGCATGTTGGAAAGTGAAACCTAAAACACGTTTAATCGCACAAACTATCTCTATCCCCCCCCACAAACTTCTGACTGCCACAGCTCACGTTACATCATGGGTACGTTGATGTATATTTGTGCTATTCTTGTCTAAATGTACAGTGAGTCAGAATTACATACGCAATGACTCATAAAAATGGGCACCTTTAAGGGATAGTTCACCCAAAAATGAAAATTCTCTTGTCATTTACTCACCCTCGTGACATCCTGAGGGCAGATTGTGGGGTTGTCCCTTTTATTTAAATGGACAGTTTGCTTAAGTTTACTTCACATCCATGAACCATGATTAGCTGCCTTTTATTGCTCTTCAGTGGCAGGTGGTACTGGGGTAGGGACATTCTCATCCTAGAGAGCAGTTTATTGAACAAATATTTGTTCATATTTAAGCTTTATTTTTAAGAGTACATTTACATATAGGCCCAAAAGCTAATAGCAGCCACAAAATTCCCATTTCAAATGTATGCTTAAGGGATAAAACGATTTTCTATAGTCGTGGCTTCATACTGATTTTACAGCAAACCCGGAAACTGTAGGGGACTTTTCTTTTGCTCAAATTGGTCCGTGTTTACCGAAATGCGAAACATTGCCCCCCTGACCAAAGCAGTTGGTGTTGCTGGGCGTACGTGCACATGGGAGCTCCATTTTTCAGGTCAAATGTCCATGGAAGGGCGCCAAATGCAAGTTGTTTTCAGTCATGCTGGCTGTAATACAGTGAAGAGGAATGCGTTTTTTTTATAAACTGAACACCCCGACCCAAACCCCAGACCTAAACCTTGTTACTGATTATGTGAACACAATTACTTCCTGGTTTCAACACGGGATCCAAACCCAGGTTTTCCAGGCTGCTGAGGCAACGTGTCGAATCTGGCTTGCGATATTTTCTGATTCTATTTCAGCAACTTTTCCTCATCATTTCCCTTCCTTTCTTCATTTGTTGTATGTATAAAATTTTTGTAAGCTAATATAACAATATCAATCATGTTCATTAGCATAATTGTACAGTTTTAATGTTGTTTACGGTTTTAGAGACAGAGTTAATGTAATTGTGTTTAGACTAATTTGAGTGAGAGAAGTAAAAGCATGTTTATGTTTTTACAGTAAGTGAGTCTTATAAAGAATCACTCCTTATTTCGGAATAAATAGATGCAGTTAAGTTAGATTCAATTACATATACCATCTAAAAAAAATAGCTTGTGAGGGTTGTTATAACAGTTTGCTCAAGATCTTGAAAATAGTGTTCTTCATACTCTAGTCATCTCTAGTCCTCAGACATCTGGACTCTGTACAATGTATTGATGTTATCTACCGGTTAGAGACATTGGTGCTTGCTGCCCTGTGAAGGTAAATTATTCATACATCCACTACACTGTATTAGACTATTAATGGTCACCAGGACGTTCAAACAAAAAGCTGTTGACATGATATATTCCCACCCTGTTTTACTGTTTTTAATGTATGTATGTAATGCATTCTTAACTTGTTCTCTGTGATTTAGGGTAATGCAGTATGAATGTTAGTCTTGTTGGGTTGAATGAGTTGCTTTGTTGTGGTGATATCCCACACAGTTCTCCTCCACCAGTCCTCTTGCATTACTGAATATTACAAGACATTTCTAGGAGTGAGTGATATGACCAAAATATTATATTGTGAGGTATTTTATACCACGGTAACAGTATCCAGTGTGTGTGTGTGTATATATATATATATATATATATATATATATATATATATATATACCAAAAACAAAGAATCGCAATACACCAAAAACAAAGAATAGCAATAATATTGTATCGTGACCTAAATATCGATAGTATATCGTATCGCCAGTTTCCCACCCCTATTATACAGTTTACACTGGACATGCACGGCACAATGTGTCAAAACTAAAACGCTCCTATAATAAACAACAAAGCTGTCTACAAAAAAATCCATCTGTGACAGTTTGCAAAGTAGTCTTTGTTTACAGTATATGTCTTATTTTTTTTTAAACTGCACAGTGGATATAACATGGTAAGGATGGTATAGAAGACTCTGTTAACAAGTGAATTTTCAGCAGGGCAAAAATTAAAAAAAAGTAATTATCCACTTCTGCTTGAAAACCGCTGCTGTTGTAGCAGTAATGCAGTGCATTTAACGAACCGGAATGTTGGAACTCTTTGAAGTGCTCAATTTGTTTTTTTCAAAGGTTTCTTTGTAGCCAGCAACAATTTGGAATGCATGCTTTAGAGGCAAACTGCAGTGGGAATGGCTGATGAATAGTGAATCATACTAACTAAGCCTGAATCTTTTTGCTTCTGTCAAAAACACTGCAGTCTCCTGAAGGACAAAAAACTTGTGATCATGCTCCTATTGATCACAATGATAGCATAACTGAGGGCGGAACTAATGAATTTGTATTTGTATAGATTGCCTTTACTTCCTTCAGAAAATGCCAATATGGTCCGTTCATGTTTAAATCGTGTAGTTTGGTTTCGAGAATACACAGAAAATTTGACTGCAAATTGAGATATTACCTATACTGCAAAAAATCATTTTGACTATTTCTGTCTTGTTTTCAAGTAAATATATTTAACCATTCTTAAAACATATATATATATATATATATATATATATATATATATATATATATATATATATATATGTATTTTTTTTTTTTCAGACAAATCTAACAAGATGTGTGCGATTATGTTTATAAAGTAAAATTGCCACTGGTGTAAGAAAGAAAAAAAAACTTGACTTATCTCATTTGCATAATTATTAAGATTCAAGCATAATCTCCACTTAATTTTCCTAGATTTATCTGAAAATAATTAATAGTTTATTTCATTCCATTTTTTTCTTGTTGAAAGGATATAAAAAATACTTAGTTAAGAATTGTTTTTTACTAAATACTATTTCGTATTTTTATTTTTATTTAGACAAAACATTCATATTAAAGCGGCAGTCTAGATTATTAGGTAACAGTTTAAGGTTGCATAGTTAATGCAATAATTAACTTGAATTAAATATGAACAATGCAGCATTTTTTACTTGCGATTAATGTTAACTTCTAGATATACTAATACATTTTTGCATATTTTGTTTTATACTTTAACAGCATTGAATGCATTATGAACTAACATTGAACAATGGAATTAACATTAAATTGGCATACTAATAATAAGCATATTACATATTAATATTAACCAATATAAAATTCTGTTTGAATGGTAAAAAAAAAAGGCAACGCTGATATTGCCTTCAATATCGTCTAACCAGACCGATATCAATAATAATACCCATCAAAAATATGTTGTCTTTCTAAAATATAGAATAATTTATAAGCCTCTCTTCAAGCAGAATAAAACCACATCCTCTTACTGAAATAATTTCCGACTTTTTAATATATTACTATTGTGAGGCATTTATAATACTTATCTTTCTTTTGTCTCCCATTTTAGAGGCTTCATCAGTGTGTATTCATGTAACTGTGCTGCTGATCCAGTATTTGCAGTTAATTAAATTGAGTGGCAGTATTATATCGGGCAAAGCATTGATTTCGTTTATCAAACTGAAAGCAGTTTGTGCATGCGTGGGGGTGGACGTGGGCAGAAGTGTGATCTGTGTTTAAAGACCTTTCATATAGCTAATAAGAATTTACCTTTGTTTTCTCCACAGGGTTTGAAAGCATTTTGGAGGGGCTGTTTGGACCAGGACTAGTAAAAGATCTTACTGTTTTTCAAGGTATGAGTAACAGTGATTAATTACAATGATAAGTTCCTAAATTATTTACAAGTGTATTTCTCCAAACAGTATAGAACTAGAACTAGGGGCATAAAACGTGAAAAATTGGAGAATCTTGGGTGGGTTTGGTCGTACATCCCCCTCATGTTCTATAGTCACTATGGCCTTGACTACAAGCATCCTATGTAAGAGACATCTTCTATAGTCTACAGTATATTCAACAAAGGTACTTTTATCAGTATGTCAAGGTTCAATATGATACAATCCAGTCTGGTTCACATTTGATACTGAATACTGTTAATTTCTAACATCAAGTCAATGTATAGCTGGGTGTGATAAATCATGTTTAATGTGTTACATTTAAAGGACAAACCAGATATTCTGGATATTTTATTATTCATCTGGCATAATGGAATGCCTCAGGGCTCTGTTTTAGGTCCTTTTTAAATTCACCAAAAAGCAGTGGGTTTCCTAGAAAGGCAGAAAGATTTAAATGTCTAAATATTTGACAGCTCCTGGAGTACATTATTAATTGTTATGCCCAAAGAGCCGTTCAAGAGCTGATGAGATAAATTGTCAAATTATGCAAAGATGACTTAAATTAAAACACCTTTTGGGAAGAATGGGCATGGAATATTAAACTTAGGCCATGTGCAAACTAATCCGTTTTCATGTGAAAAGTTCATTATCAGTTTCCTAGCATTGTAGATTTCCAAAGTATGCGATTATGGAGAGCTTTTTTCAAAATGTTCAGTTTTCGGTGGAGAAAAACATGGTTCCTTGTGGATGAGAGGCATAAACGTACTGTAGCAAAATCAAAGCATTTTCAACCGAAAGCTCATTCGTGTGGAAGTGGCCTTGAACAGAACTGTGTTTAATGTTGGAACAGTAGTGTGCTGGACTGTTCCAAAGTTTTGAGAGAAATACTTTTTTTTTTTTTTTATTAATTTATAATTTTTTTTGCAAAAAATGTTAGCCTGAAATTTTTATTACAATGTAGTTGAATTTGTAGCTGAATACACTTTTAAATGTCTGAAAATGGTAGAATAGTAAAGACAAGACTTTTAGGACAAAATGTAAAGTTTTGATTTTTACTCAAGTTTGGAATGGCATGATACTTTAAAATATTAACTTTTATTAGTTTTTATATATGATTAGACAATAAAGGGAAGCGGGGCAGCGAGTGCCAGTCAGAATTTTTATTCGGAGCCAAACGGTTGTGCAACAAGCAAGCTGAAGTTCACCACTGTTTCACTCACCTCTGTCAGCGAGAAGCATTGCTGTTGGATATACGCCACGTTTCCAGCTGGCATTCTCTCTCTCTCTCTGCACTGCTGTGCAGTCTACGCCCCTGGGCGCTTTGACAGCGCTTTTCACTTAAAAGAGTGTTCTCTTCCTAAAAGAGTTTGATTTCTCTAAAAGAGTTTGAGTTTTCCACTCACAAAAGAGCAATACACAGCGGCGTTGAACATCCTTTTCAGGACGCGTCTTTTTCAAGATGCCTTTCCGCCCCTGTGTTGTTCCTGGATGCGATCGATTTCTCTCCAAGACCGACGGCCACAGACGCTGCCTCGTGTGCCTGGGCAGCGATCACACTGAGGCGGCGTCCGTGGATGGCTCATGTACTCATTGCGAGAACATGACCATGGCAGCGTTGCGGCTGCGGCTCTCCTTCCTCAAGGTGAATGCCACTTCAGCCGCCCCCGCATTGCTCCTTCCCACGGGATTGAGGACGACCTGGCTGGCGATGAGGGCAATATGGGGATAACGATAGGCTCGGTTTCGCCGGGTAAATCCCCACAAACCACCCGCCCCGACACGCTCGCTTGCTCGCTTCCGTCCAAGCTCGGGATTAGTGCGGCTCGCCTCACAGCCAGCCAACATTCTCCCTTGAGCCCCTGGACTTGGATGATGATATCGCCGCTGCATCGGATAGCGTCCAGGCATCTGACGCGGAAGACTCGACTGGGCTGCCGCCAGTCTAAGACGGACGCGCAGATGGCCGACATGCTTGCCCAGGCTGCCATGAGCGTGGGCTTGGACTGGAACCCTCCGTGCTCCCCACAGCCTTCGCGGCTTGACGATTGGTACCTCGGATCCGGGCGCTGAAAAACTATCGTCCTGTTAGCGGCCCTCGCGCGGAGCTTGGATGCGTGGCTTTCACTTCCCAATCTGTCGCCCCGAGATGGAGAAGGGTTTCTACAGCCCTTACTTCATCGTACCCAAAACAAGCGGCGGGTTGCGACAATCTTGGACCTGTGAGTTCTCAACCGGACCTTACACAGACTCCCATTCAAAATGCTCACGCAGAAACAGATTCTTACCTGCGTTCGACAGCTAGATTGGTTCGCAGCAGTAGACCTGAAGGACGCGTACATCCACGTCTCCATTCTGCCTCGACACCGACCCATCTTACGGTTCACATTCGACGGCCAGGCATATCAGTACAAGGTCCTCCCTTTCGGCCTGTCCCTGTCCCCTCGCGTCTTCACGAAGATCGCAGAGGCAGCTCTTGCCCAGCTAAGGGAAGTGGGACAATTCCAGAGGCTCCTAGGGCATATGGCATCCTCAGCCGCTGCCACGCCGCTCGGGTTGATGCATATGAGACCGCTTCAGCACTGGCTACAGACTCGAGTCCCGAGATGGGCATGGCACCACGGCACATACCGTGTGACAATCATCCCTTCTTGCCATCAGACTTTCAACCCTTGAACAGACCTCTGCTTTCTGCTGACCGGAGTCCCCTTGCAGCAGCTGTCCAGATGTGTCGTGGTAACCACAGAGGCCTCTCGACAGGGTTGGGGCGCCATGTGCAACAGGCACGCTGCCGCTGGCCTCTGGAAAGGACCCCGGCAGAGTTGGCACATTAACTGCCTAGAGTTGTTGGCTGTATCTCTTGCCCTACGGAGCTTTCTCCCACTACTCTGGGGCAAGGACGTCTTAATCCGTTCTCCTCCTTTGGAGTCAGCCACAACTCAGGTCGCTGCGCACCACTCACATCCCTGGCAACCGCAACACGCTGCCGGACGCACTGTCACGGCAGGTTTCGCCCAGTGGAGAGTGGAGGCTCCACCCCCAGGTGGTCCAGCTGATTCGGCAAGGCACAGATAGATCTCTTTGCCTCCCAAGACAACTCCCACTGCCCGCTCTGGTACTCCCTGACAGGAGCTCCTCTCGGGACAGACGCGCTGGCACACAGCTTGCCCCGGGGGCTGCGCAAGTACGCATTTACCATAGTGAGCCTTCTTGCAACGGTGCTGTGCAAGATCAGGGAGGATGAGGAACAGGTCATCCTGGAGGCCCCTTACTGGCCCACCCGGGACTGGATCTCCAAGCAGAGGCTAGCCCACTGGGTTATTGACGCCATCTCACTGGCCAAGGGCGTCCCCCTGCGGCGAAGAAACCAGCTCCTGCTCCGCCCCAACCCGGCCCCCTGTCTCACGAACCCCCTCTAGGACCCAGAAGGCTCCCAAGCGTTCCTGAGACAGTCGACCCAGAGCCGAAGACGTTAGCTCCGGAGGTGGTAAGACCGCTCCGTCCCCCGGTGGAGGGCCGGGTGGAGAATCCTTTGTTTTTTCATTTGCCACACCCCCTGACGGGGGCTGTGGTACCCACATTCTCAATAAAAGAGCTATTTCCTTTGCCTCTGGGTCACCTGGCCCGCAAATGCCGTTCTCACGGCAATGTGCTTTCAGATTACGACAGTCCCGGTACACCGGACGCGGCGATCCCGCCTTCCGCCTGCCCACGACTGTCCCCCGGCCGGCCGGTTCAGACGAGTCCAGAGGACGCCGACATCAGACCTCCTCCTCAGTCACGAACCCGCCCCCTGCCGGGCGCGCGTTGCAAGGTAAGTGCTTTGAGTCTATTCTCAGCACCTCAGCCTCAGGCCGCAACGAAGCCGCCCGACGCTGCATTACCTGTTCCGCCCCGCTGCGAGGCCCCGCCGGGTACGTCCAAAACACTCGTCCCTTTGGTGCCCCTAGCGCAGAGCTGGGAAGCGTGGCTTTCGCTTCCCAACGCATCACGCTGGCTGCACCGGACCTTTCGACTCGGTTACGCAATTCAGTTTGCCCGGCTCCCGCCCCCCCTTCAGGGGCGTCCGCTTTTCCGCAGTACACGGCAAGCATGCCAGTTCCCTGCACACGGAAATCGCGACCCTCTTAGCCAAGGGTGCGGTAGAGCCCGTCCCTCCAACCGAAATGAGGAAGGGTCTCTAGCCCTTACTTCATTGTACCCAAGAAAGGCGGCGGCTTACGACCAATCCTGGACCTGCGAGTTTTAAGTCGGGCCTTGTTAAAACTCCCGTTCAAAATGCTCACGCAGAGAAATATTCTGGCTGGCGTTCAGCATCTAGATTGGTTCGCAGCGGTAGACCTGAAGGACGCGTACTTCCACGTCTCAATTCTGCCACGACACCGACCCTTCTTACGGTTCGCGTTCGACGGCCAGGCGTTTCAGTACAAAGTCCTCCCCTTCGGCCTGTCTCTGTCCCCTCGCGTCTTCACGAAGGTCGCAGAGGCGGCCGTTGCCCCACTACGAGTAGCCGGCATCCGCATTCTCATCTACCTCGACGACTGGCTCATCCTAGCACACTCTCGAGAGTTACTATGCACACACAGAGACCAGGTGCTCCGGCACCTCAGCCGAAAGACCTCTGGAACCTCCACGTTGGTGTTCTTCCCGAACTGAAGACCCGCAGAGATGCGCGATCGAGTCAGTGCTCCTGTTCCTACAGGAGAGGCTGGACAGGAGGCTGTCCCCGTCCACCCTCAAGGTGTATGTTGCCGCCATTGCCGCCCACCACGATCCTGTAGATGGCAAGTCTTTGGGTAAGCACGACCTGATCCTCAGGTTCCTGAGAGGCGCCTGGAGGTTGAATCCCTCCCGGCCAGGCCTAGTTCCCTCCTGGGATCTCTCGGTAGTCTTGGCAGGACTCCAGAGACCTCCCTTCGAGCCGCTTGAATCAATTGGACTCAGGGCCCTCTCTCTTAAGACGGCCCTGCTGATCTCGCTCGCCTCTATCAAGAGGGTCGGGGACCTGCAAGCGTTCTCTGTCAGCGACACTTGCCTGGAGTTCGGTCCGGCAGATACGTCTGTGATCCTAAGACCGCGACCGGGCTATGTGCCCAAGGTTCCTACCACACCCTTCCGAGATCAGGTAGTGAACCTGCAAGCGCTGCCCCGGGAGGAGGCAGACCCAGCCCTTTCGTTGCTATGTCCAGTGCGCACCCTGCGCAATTACCTGGACCGCACACAGAGCACCAGACGCTCTGAGCAGCTATTTGTTTGCTTTGGGGGACGGCAGAAAGGGAATGCCGTCTCCAAACAGAGGCTCGCCCACTGGGTTGTCGACGCCATCACACTGGCTTATCACACCCAGGCCGTGCCCCTACCCTTGCGGGTCCGAGCTCACTCAACAAGGGGTGTTGCGTCCTCGTGGGCACTGGCCAAGGGCACCTCCCTAGCAGACATCTGTAGAGCCGCGGGTTGGGCAACACCCAACACCTTTGCGAGGTTTTACAACCTCCACATTGAGTCGGTTGCATCTCGTGTTTTCTCAGGTCCGAGCCCGTAGAACTCGGTAACACGTAGACCGGCCGGGTGGATCGCTTGCGCCCAGCGCCCTTTTCCTGACGTCAAGGTAAAGTAGTACGCCTTCTTCCCAGGGCGCCCCACTCCGAGTCGGGACCCTGGTCGATTCCTCCCCAGCCCTCCGGGTCCGCGGTTCAGCGGAGGAACTCGCCGACCCAAGCCACTGCGGGTACCCTGATGGCTACCCTGTACTGGTATAGGTGCTCCACAGGTAAGGACTCCTGCTCGGACTCCCCCTGTGTGTAATTCCACAGTTCTGTCCCCTTACGAGCGGACCCCTGTGTCTCCCTTAAGCAGTTACAGCTGCCCCGGTCGCCGTGCTGTAGCAACTCCCCTCTTTCGAGGCTGGATCTACCACCGCACCATACTTTCCACACGAGCCCTAAGACGGCCGTGTGACCTGTCTACCACTTTTCCTCCCCAAGAAAAAGGGCAGGTGTGGTCTCCGCAGGGTCTGGGTAAGACCCCCTTCCCTATATGCGTGTAAGGGCCCCGGCCGTGATTGCTCTATGCGAGAAACATAGAGAGAAAAGAGGCCCAGCCAGGCTGGCCCTTTCCCATGTTGGCAAACATCGCCTTGCTCCCCTTCCAGGGTAACTAGAAGGATTCTGATGTTCTTATGGGGCATTGGGGAAGGGTACGTGCAGCCAGATACAGACGATGCACGGCACTGGATGAAATCCCTGCCCGCCTCTGTATTGGCGGTTCACGTACACGGTTCAGCGCATGGCAAGATTGGATTGGGTCCCCTAGTGTCGCTTCTCCGACACAACGTGGAGAGAGTGACAGAAGGGGAACGCTTGGTTATGTATGTAACCTCCGTTCCCCGAGGGAGGGAACGACACGTTGTGTCTTTCCTCCGCCATGTCGCTGAACCGAGCCACTGTTGTGTTTTTTTTCCGGCTCCTCAGAAAAATCCTGAATGAACTCCCGTGTTTGCGCCGCTTAAATACCCGTATGTCCGGGGGCGGGACATGCAAATACCGGCTGCCAACTCTCATTGGCCTTTTTTCATAGATCAGAGGTGGATATCGGCGCTCAAGAGAGACCCCTAGTGTCGCTTCTCCGACACAACGTGTCGTTCCCTCCCTCGGGGAACGGAGGTTACATACGTAACCAAACGTATCTTGTTCTACTGGTGTTTAGGAATAATAGTATCTATCCTACTCCTTTATTATTACTTCAACATGCCTGGGTGGTCGTTTTTGCCGAATTCTGAATAGGCAAAGTTGAGAATAGATATTTAAACACAGTTTGTGCAACTCAACACATTGAAATTATGCAAGGCAAGGCACCTTTAATTGTATAGTACATTTCATTGCCAGTGGTAATTCAATAATGCTGATTTTGTGATAAATGTCTTCACACTTTCTGACATTTTACCACTAATGTCAGGTGCTTGGAGACAAAACAGGCAACACATAAAACTTACAAGATTTTCTCAGAAGGGTACTCCCCTTCTTTCTTCTTTCTTGCATTCTTTCTTAGTTTTTCCAAGTCTTTCTAAATGTGGAGAATGGGAGATTTTATTATATATATACAGAGCCGTGGCCAAAAGTATTGGCAGTGATATACATTTTGTCTAAATAGATTGATAGATAGAATTCTTCAAAAGCTTGGAACATCCTATCAGACAAGAAAAACAGGTGTATCTAGGAGAATTGGTGCTGTTTTAAAGGCAAAGGTGGCCACATAAAATATTGATTTAGCTTTTTTATATTTACTGGACTTTGTATGACATTTAGTGATAAATGAAAATGATTTATGTCATTATCTTTGAAGACATCCCCACTATTCAACTAAAGAAGTGCCTAAAACTTTTGCACAATACTAATATATATATATATATATATATATATATATATATATATATATATATATATATATATATATATATATATATATAGCGTATTAGCAGCCTCTGTTTAATATGCTGCACTTGTTAAATGTATGGCTTGTTGATAAAAGGATGCTGATACTACAACCCCACTAATATATTTCTGTGTTGGTCTTACAGATTGTGAGCCACAGGGAGTGTTAGATTGGTCGGTTAATGAAAATTGTCTCTTTTGCTGCTTAAGACGTGAAAAAGTCAAGGTAATGAAACTTTTCATGGGTGTTCATATAGATGCATGTCAGCAAGCAATGCATTAGGAATTTCATTAAAGGTTTCACCTTGAGAACTGCAATGTTTTCTATTCAGCACTTGAAGTGTTATGTATGACCTTGTCTTGTTTTACCGTTGCCCCTTTGTTTTCCATTTTTGTCCCTTTTGTTATTCCATAGTTTTCACTGTTGTCCCTTTTGTAGCTCCACAGTCTTGTTAGCATTCGTGTTTTCTGTCATTGTTTTCACCTGTCCTCATTAGTTTGCCATTTGCTTCTGTTATCATCTTGTTATCTTGTTTTGAGTTCTGTTTGTTCATTGGCCCCTTTGTCCCTTGTTCATGTATTTATACCCCGGTTTTTGGTTCAGTCCTTGTCTATCGTTGAATGTTTGTGAATGTAGTTAGCCTGGTCTGTGGTCCCTGCCCGAGTTCTCTCTTCTTGTTTATTTCCCCATTGAGGGTTTTTCCTTTGTATTTTGTTAGTAATAAAGTAAGCTGCATTTGGATCCTCAACCTTCGTCTGCCTTCATTGCCTTACATTCGTTACATGAAGTGTGTAATTTCCAGCCTGATCTCATGAACATAACGTGACCGTGAAAAAATTCCTTGCTGTGTAACATGTTCGGCTGCGGGGGGCGCCAAAAGTGAGTGAAATGGTGTTGTAATCTGACAAGGTTAAAACTTTAACCTGAACCTAACCAATAGTGACATAAAAGATAAATGAGAGGTGAACAAAACAGACACTTTACCCTTAAGCGACACCTAAATCTAACCGATAATGTTTTAAAATGCAAATATGACATAAAAAGCTAATTTTCTAAAGCAACAACATCATTTTTTGAGCTCTTTCATTTCACTTTTACTTTTTTGTGGCTGGGCTTGAGCCTCAGTCTCTTGAGTCCAAAGTCCAGCACTCTATGTTGTGAGCTACCACGCAAGCTAATGACATTGGAGTGTGTAAGCCTGTAATACAAACATCAAAATGCATCGTTTTTCAAATGATGCATTATAGTAAAATTGTTTTGATATCAGAAGAGTGTGAGATTAATAGTCTTAATAATTAGCCTTTGTATTTGTGATTTTCGTGAACGTGAATAAAATGCACAGTTCCTGTTCCTTAAATCTAGCATTAATTTCACCAGGAAACTGAGATGAAGCGTAGTACATTGCAGGTTAAACTCAGTTTGCAAAAATGCAGTGATATTGACATTCATTCAACAAGACTAGGCTGGTAATTGCTGTGCCTCCAGTGACACCAAAAGGAATTGTAAAAATAGTGGCTGTTTTCAAACAGGTTTTCCAATACACGTAGTCCCACCCCAGTCTCACACTATTGGTAAAGCAAAATCTGCTGTGTCAGACTAGTTGTGATACTCGAGAGCATCAAAGAGTCAGTGTTAATACTTTTTGGGGAAATTAACCTTCGAATGGCTTATTTAAAAGTTGTCTTCTGAATATCAAACAGGGATAGGGGAACCTATTTTAAATAGGGATGTTGATTTATTGCATTAATTTAGTGCAATTAACTATAAGTGCAATTACGCAATTAATCATGTCTCCAAAAATAAATACAGTAATAAAAGTACATATTTACCTACCATCTGACCAATTCAAGCTTGAAATACATGCAACTGTGTTTTAATGGGCCGCATCAGCAGGGGGCAGTCAGTGCGCCTCAATAAACCTAGCAAGCAGTGCAGTGAAAGGATAAAGGCAGTCACCCAGGATGCATTCTTGACAGCTGGACGAAGCAGAATGCAGATATCTCCAAACGCATCTTTCGAAGTATTAACTACTTTTAACTTGACATAGCGTCCTAAAACCTGCGATCATAATAAACCTCAAATCTGACTCACACATGCAGAGAGCGATAATTACAATTTGGACAGACATAATGCAATAATGCGTCCTGTGAGAACATGACAGATCAGATTGACGAACTCAACTGCAAAAAATTGCTGTCAACTAGGGGTGATCTGGCTTCTGAATATTTTTCCTATTATTCGGATGAATTCGTAATTCGTTTTGAAGTCATTATTTGTACCTTTCCGAATAAGGTATTTCGCTTTGGGCTCATCTGTACTGTCATTATATTGACTTTAAAGCCACTTTTTGTACTGTTCAATCAATGCTTTACTCATCTGCCACAATAATGCGATATACACTCACCTAAAGGATTATTAGGAACACCTGTTCAATTTCTCATTAATGCAATTATCTAATCAACCAATCACATGGCAGTTGCTTCAATGCATTTAGGGGTGTGGTCCTGGTCAATACAATCTCCTGAACTCCAAACTGAATGTCAGAATGGGAAAGAAAGGTGATTTTGGCATGGCATGGTTGTTGGTGCCAGACGGGCCGGTCTGAGTATTTCACAATCTGCTCAGTTACTGGGATTTTCACGTACAACCATTTCTAGGGTTTACAAAAATGGTGTGAAAAGGAAAAAACATCCAGTATGCGGCAGTCCTGTGGGCGAAAATGCCTTGTTGATGCTAGAGGTCAGAGGAGAATGGGCCGACTGATTCAAGCTGATAGAAGAGCAACTTTGCCTGAAATAACCACTCGTTACAACCGAGGTATGCAGCAAAGCATTTGTGAAGCCACAACACGCACAACCTTGAGGCGGATGGGCTACAACAGCAGAAGACCCCACCGGGTACCACTCATCTCCACTACAAATAGGAAAAAGAGGCTACAATTTGCAAGAGCTCACCAAAATTGGACAGTTGAAGACTGGAAAAATGTTGCCTGCTCTGATGAGTCTCGATTTCTGTTGAGACATTCAGATGGTAGAGTCAGAATTTGGCGTAAACAGAATGAGAACATGGATCCATCATGCCTTGTTACCACTGTGCAGGCTGGTGGTGGTGGTGTAATGGTGTGGGGGATGTTTTCTTGGCACACTTTAGGCCCCTTAGTGCCAATTGGGCATCGTTTAAATGCCACGGCCTGAGCATTGTTTCTGACCATGTCCATCCCTTTATGGCCACCATGTACCCATCCTCTGATGGCTACTTCCAGCAGGATAATGCACCATGTCACAAAGCTTGAATCATTTCAAATTGGTTTCTTGAACATGACAATGAGTTCACTGTACTAAAATGGCCCCCACAGTCACCAGATCTCAACCCAATAGAGCATCTTTGGGATGCGGTGGAACGGGAACTTCGTGCCCTGGATGTGCATCCCACAAATCTCCATCAACTGCAAGATGCTATCCTATCAATATGGGCCAACATTTCTAAAGAATGCTTTCAGCACCTTGTTGAATCAATGCCACGTAGAATTAAGGCAGTTCTGAAGGCGAAAGGGGGTCAAACACAGTATTAGTATGGTGTTCCTAATAATCCTTTAGGTGAGTGTAGTTCAATCTGAATATTGGAATTATTTTATTTTATATATATATATAAAATATAATTTTAGTTATTTCAATATGCTTTTTGCTTTAAATGTCTGTAATTTGTGAATATGAGAGTATATTATCACTTTTTTTTTTAAGCTTGGGTTAAATCACTGTTTTTCTATAGTTTGTTTGCATAAAGGCATCATATATTAAGTACACTTTTTAAAGATTTTTTTCAACCTGACCTTCTGAGGTCATCAACCATCAGTACAACTATATATTTTGTATATTTTTTATATATTTGTTCAAGTTGTATTATTATTATTATTATTATTATTATTATTATTATTATTATTTGATTGTCTAATTTAATAGATTTTGCCTTGATTTATTCTGTAGGAAAATTTGGTTGGTTTGAAGAACCAAGTGTTATCAGAAGCTGACATTTTTAAGCAAGAGCAGTCCAACATTAACAAACTTGAGAAGCAAGCAGAGGACTTCCTCAATGTTGTCTTCTGCAGAAAGGGTAAGACACAGTTCATTTGTTCATTTTAAGTTCATGTGTGCATTAAAAGTCATTCAATGAACTGAAACCAAAATAATTGAAACATTTTTACATAGAGATGCATGTCTTCTTCCAGTATACTGCAGCCATTTAGTTTTTTGTTTTGTCTTTCCTTTTCTGTACACACGTTATATACAATAAAGAAATGGCAAATTTTGCAGTGATGTAAATGGAATCCAATGCAAAGGAACAAATGCACATTTAAAATTAATTCAAAAAGCAAGTAAAATAATTAAGACTAAAACTCCTTTATTTAATTTCCAAAAAGTCACTCATGGGCAAATAATCATCATTGCATTAGGAAACAAAATAAGTGTCCAATTCGTTTTGGGGCCACTTTTGACATCCAAGAAACAAGTTTTGAAGTTCAAAATGCTTTCTGAAGTCTATTTACCTTCCTGACACTGGACATTTGATGTTTTGTGCTCTAAAAGAGTATCAAGGAAACCGTCTTCCCTTTATGGAAGTCTGCAGACCTTTGCTGCCCGGTAGGAATTGTTTTCACAAGCGTGTTTGCCAAATCCGTTGGCTTTGATTTGAACAATGGCAGCATAACCGAGCCTATTGCGAAACAGTTAAATTATGCAGTGTTTTAAGGTCTAAATATAAAATGCATAAAAGGGAAAAATGTATGAAAGAGTTGCTTTTAGTCAAATATTAACTTCGCCTGGTCAATAGAGGTATTGCAAAATACATGAGAGCATCATTCAAATGTGTGTAAACTGTGAAGAGTAAATGTCACTGGAGTGACCAAATATTGGGAATACCCTCTATACTGATAGGACTACGTTGTCATAGAGCACAGCAGTGACCGCCCAATTTTAAAACATTCTTAATAAAAAAAAATACATAATAAACCAAATTAACCAAATCGAAGATTAATCATGAAATTACAAACTTGTATTTGAAGCAGCAACAACAACAAAAAAGTGCTTAAAAAGATACTAGAATGTGTACTTTCCATGTATTACATTCTTTTACGAGGAAATGGACTACTCATCCCATGAAGCATTGTTATTGACATGATAAAAAATGACTTATAGTAACTGATTATAATTATAATCATACATTATATACAATATATAAGTAGTTTGAGACTGTATGGGTATTTGAGTCATTACGTCATTCATAATGCTTTATGGGAGCTCGTTGGTCTCAATTTATGTTTCCATGGTAACAGCTTCTGGAAACAGAAATTATTCTACTTCTCTGATTGGTTGATCTCTCTTCAGGATTATGGGTAGTTTAGTTCTTCACCAGGAATTTAGCGATTAAACTGTATTTTTTTTTATTATTATTATAAGTGGAAATCACACATGCTTATACGAAGCTTAAACACTTTGGAGCTCACGTTAAGTCTGTCTTGAAAGGATTAAACTTCAGCACTAAAAATTTATTCAAATGGAAATGAGATTTTTCTTCTGGAAACCGAATGTTGCAATCTGTTAGCATTAGTAATTTACAAAGTACTGGTATCAAACTTAAACATAAAAATATATATATATATATATATATATATATATATATATATATATATATATATACTGTAAATTATATACAGGTGAAACTCGAAAAATTAGAATATCGTGCAAAAGTTCATTCATTTCAGTAATTCAACTTAAAAGGTGAAACTAATATATTATATAGACTCATTACAAGCAAAGTAAGACATTTCAAGCCTTTATTTGATATAATTTTGATGATTATGGCTTACAGCTTATGAAAACCCCAAATTCAGAATCTCAGAAAATTAGAATATTGTGAAAAGGTTCAGTATTGTAGGCTCAAAGTGTCACACTCTAATCAGCTAATTAATCCAAAACACCTGCAAAGGGTTCCTGAGCCTTTAAATGGTCTCTCAGTCTGGTTCAGTTGAATTCACAATCATGGGGAAGACTGCTGACCTGACAGTTGTGCAGAAAACCATCATTGACACCCTCCACAAGGAGGGAAAGCCTCAAAAGGTAATTGCAAAAGAAGTTGGATGTTCTCAAAGTGCTGTATCAAAGCACATTAATAGAAAGTTAAGTGGAAGGGAAAAGTGTGGAAGAAAAAGGTGCACAAGCAGCAGGGATGACCGTAGCCTGGAGAGGATTGTCAGGAAAAGGCCATTCAAATGTGTGGGGAGCTTCACAAGGAGTGGACTGAGGCTGGAGTTACTGCATCAAGAGCCACCACACACAGACGGGTCCTGGACATGGGCTTCAAATGTCAAACGTCTTACCTGGGCTAAAGAAAAAAGAACTGGTCTGTTGCTCAGTGGTCCAAAGTCCTCTTTTCTGATGAGAGCAAATTTTGCATCTCATTTGGAAACCAAGGTCCCAGAGTCTGGAGGAAGAATGGAGAGGCACACAATCCAAGATGCTTGAAGTCCAGTGTGAAGTTTCCACAGTCTGTGTTGGTTTGGGGAGCCATGTCATCGGCTGGTGTTGGTCCACTGTGCTTTATTAAGTCCAGAGTCAACGTAGCCGTCTACCGGGACATTTTAGAGCACTTCATGCTTCCTTCAGCAGACAAGCTTTATGGAGATGCTGACTTCATTTTCCAGCAGGACTTGGCACCTGCCCACACTGCCAAAAGTACCAAAACCTGGTTCAATGACCATGGTATTACTGTGCTTGATTGGCCAGCAAACTCGCCTGACCTGAACCCCATAGAGAATCTATGGGGCATTGCCAAGAGAAAGATGAGAGACATGAGACCAAACAATGCAGAAGAGCTGAAGGCCGCTATTGAAGCATCTTGGTCTTCCATAACACCTCAGCAGTGCCACAGGCTGATAGCATCCATGCCACGCCGCATTGAGGCAGTAATTAATGCAAAAGGGGCCCAAACCAAGTACTGAGTACATATGCATGATTATACTTTTCAGAGGGCCGACATTTCTGTATTTAAAACCCTTTTATTTTATTGATTTCATGTAATATTCTAATTTTCTGAGATTCTGAATTTGGGGTTTTCATAAGCTGTAAGCCATAATCATCAAAATTATATCAAATAAAGGCTTGAAATATCTTACTTTGCTTGTAATGAGTCTATAATATATATAATATATAATATATTAGTTTCACCTTTTAAGTTGAATTACTGAAATTAATGAACTTTTGCACGATATTCTAATTTTTCGAGTTTCACCTGTATTGTGAAAATGTGGCTGTGCAAGTGATGGGTCAAATGCACTTTGTTTAAAATTTCTGTGTTGACAAGGATAATAATGTAAACAATGTTGGCTGTATACTGTAAATCACATTTTTTAAAATCAGATATGTCAAAATATTGAAATTTCTAAATGTATACTTTAATACTTGTGGTTCGATACATAAAAACATTTGTATCTTTGTTTTTGTTTTTTTATTCTTTATATTTTGTCATTTGTGTCTTTGTTCTTTATTTTCTTAAAGTTTACTTATCTTGATTAATTCATTGGGAAAACTTAAAGCAACGTTTACGTAATTTGAGATGTACATTAAGGCTACATGCAATTGTTTTAACTTAATTGTTAATATGCATGCTAATATTTAACTTTTTAATGTGCATATTCATTTAGGCCATGGGATTGAAATTGGTGTTGAATCATACATTTCACTGGTATTGGCTACTTACATTTTGTAATTATGACAACTCTAATTACTAACTACTGATGTGTACAGCCTTGTGTTAAAGCACAAATGGTTACTTCTAAAGGCTTAAAATACTAAATGTAATATAGACACTAAACACACCTGCAACTCTTTAATAATTATACTAATATTCAACTTTTCTAACACAAGTTAGAAGTGTGTTCGATTGTATATACATTTTTGCCATGGTATGGAAATGTATGCACGGTTATTGACTACTGGCATTTTGGCATTGTTGGTTACTTTTAATGGTTTAAATGTAATTTAAACACATTAAACACATTCATTAGCTAATTGCATATCTTCTGATGATTCCCCCAGCAGACCTCCCAAGGTTCACAGACCCCCACATTCCTCTAGTGGCTCGTGAGATCATGCAGCGAATGATCCGACAGTTCGCTGTGGAATATACCTCAAAAACCAGCTCAACTCAGGACGTACCCCAATCCAAGTCCCAGCCCAACGGCACTAAGGACCAAAGCCTGCCGAAAGCGCCCTCGCTGGAGCCGGACGCCTCCACACCTGATTCCGTCTGTGGTGGCGCCGGTACCGGCACCGCTGCCTCCGCACAGAATCCCGTCCTCAGCAAGCTTCTCATGGCAGATCAGGACTCCCCACTGGACCTCACCATCAAGAAACTAGAGACAGAGCCCAGGGAACAAGGTGAGACTTCACAGAAGTTCAGTCAGTTTTTCTCACGTTTTCTTTTTCTTTTTTTTATATATTTATATATTTTGATTGAAATTTTTTATCAGAACCATCGTTTAGTCAAGTAAAATTTTAGGGACATGTAAGATCTTATATTAGGATAATCTGTGTGACCCACAGCACAAGTAATAGACACTTCATGTCAAAAATGCTGACCCCTGACTTAAACCAAACATATATTAATTGCAAGTAGATTCAAAAATGTTAAAGCATAAATTAAAATAAACCAAAAGGATAGTTAAAAAATAATCAGTACATGTATAGTATATAATAAAAAGTCATGTTTTCAACAGTTTTGAATATGTGAATATGAGGAAGAATGATATTTAGTCATATTATCTTTGTCAAATTTAAGAATAAATATTTCTTGTATAAAACTTGTTTCCTTAAGAAATTATTTTGCAATTCAAATCATTGCAATTTTATTGCAACAAAATAATAATGCAAATATCGTAACTATGCAATATATGGCACAGCCTTAAGTTGTCTTTCCATTAGGAGACTGTTTATATAGGCAAGCCAGAATGCAATTTTAGCTGGAAATGTATCATGTTCAAGGCTATGTTTTGCAGCGGTATACATTTATAATATTCAATAATATTTTATGCACATCTTGCAAAAGTGCCTTGCATTAGGAATGTGCATTAAACAGTTGGGAAATTGAAACTGTTTATGTGATCACAGAAATCGGTTAAAATAGAACCTGTACTCAAACTTTAACTAAGAGTACATCAGTTTCACAAGACTAGAAAACTTAAAGTAGGACATTAGAGAATAAAAATCTCCACATCAAAATTTAGATTCCCCTTCTGTCACTCACTTGACGTTGTGTCGATTGTAGTGACACAATGGGTCTCTTCCGAGAGCCTCGCGTACCTCTGAACTTGAGAAAAGGCCAATGTCAAGTTGGCAGGCAGAATTTGCATGCCCCGCCCCCGGACATACGGGTATAAATGGGAGTGGGGAAGCGAATATCAGACAGATTTTTTCTTCTGAGCCAAACGGTTGTGCAAAAGCAAAGCTGAGTTCATCACTGTTCCACTCACCTCTACTGGCGATAAGCACTGCTTTTGGATCTACGTGGTTCCAGTAGCATTCCAGTAGCTTTCTCCTCTCTGCACGCTGTGCAGTCCACGCCCCATGGCACTTCTCAGCCGGCATTCTCCTTTGAGCCCCCGGAATTGGATGACGATTCCGCCGCTGCATCGGAGAGCGTCACATCTGCGTCTGATGCTGATGACTCGTCTGGGCTGCCACCTTCGGGTCTGCTCGCCCAGTCTGAGCCTGACGCACGGATGTCCACTATACTTTCCCGGGCCACCACGAGCGCGAGGTGGACTGGAAACCTCCACCCCCCCCCTCGCGGCTAATTGATCGGTTCCTCGGGCCAAGGCACCACTCATAGTCATGCCCAAGGTCCTCCCTGTTGGCCCGTCCCTGTCACCTTGCGTCTTCACCAAGGTCACAGAGGCAGCCCTTACCCCGCTACGTGAAGTGGTCATCCGCATACTCGATTACCTCGACGACTGGCTCAACCTAGCACACTCTCGCGAGTTACTATGCGCCCACAGGGACCAGGAACGAGACGTTGTGTCGATTGTAGTGACACAACGGTTCTTTTCTGAGAGCCTCATGTACCTCTGAACTTGAGAAAAGGCCAATGTCAAGTTGGCAGACAGAATTTGCATGCCCCACCCCCGGATATACGGGTATAAAGGGGAGCGAATGTCAGACAGGTTTTCAGGACATTCCTTCCATCGAGGAACGGAGGTTACAACAGTAATCATGACAACATCAGTTTGGATCATAACAACCAAATATTCATTCATTTTCAGGAAATTAACCCAGACTGAGTAACAGTTAATTCCCCAGAGCAATAACTGTTATGAATCAATCCACTGACCCCCTGACATCTTGTGTCATTTGCCCACAGATCTGTTTGGTCACTGTTTACATTGTTATATATAACTTAATGTACATATTGTGCATACGGTGTATACTGTGTGTTACTGTTTGACATTTCATATCTTTCCACACGACTGATTCCATTGCTGCACTACATACCTGAGCTATAGCACTATTTACATTTGCTGGACTTTCCTATAATGTTTGGTATTTTTATTGTATTCACTTGGTTTATTTTATCTTATTTATTGTTTTATTGTTCTATAGTATAGTAAGGAATGTCACAAACCTAATTTCGTTGTACCTGTGCAATAATAATTGTATTTATACAATGACAATAAATATATTCTATTCTATATGCCAGTGTGTTTATATAATGCCACTGTTGGTTTTCACACACACACACACACACACACACACACACACATTTCACAGTACACACATACAAAACACACTCTGACATCCATATCACCACACCCACACAATTTTAGCTGCATCATTTATTCAGTTGGCCTGCAGTGCTTTATAATACAGCAAACAGAAAATAGGTAAAAAGCATGTATTTGCTCCATAGGCTAAACATGAGGGGAAAATGGTGTCATCTGTTGGAAAATATTTAAACATTTAATTTTGAAGCCAGGGCTCCAGAATGAAAGCTTTATAATCATAGAATTCATGATTTTGCACTTTAATGGCACTGGGATCAAATATTGCAGTTTTAATGGGTTTCAATGAGGACATTTTTGTCCTGAAGGTCTTGAGTGTATTATAGATGTATTATAGGAACTGAGGTTGAAATATAAAAATTCCCCCCAAAATACACACCTTTGGCAAAATATATGCCGTTTGCATCAACACAGCCAAAATTATTGAAAAAATAAAAAAGACAAAAATGTCCTGAGGGTTGCACAGGGGTTAAGATAGATCTTGCAACATAATGACTTATAACTGTGTTCGCAGATGGAGTCCTTGACCTCTCAACTAAGAAGAACCACAGTCATGGTAGTGTCTCACTGAAAAGCTCTCATGGTTTCTCAATTGTGCCCACAGTTAAGGGGTAAGAACAGTCTTTATGGATTTTTTTATGTCGTAACATCATGTAAGCGAACTCAAGCACTGTTCTCTATTTGATCTAAAAAAAATATATTTCCTTTTTTTTAATTCCCACATAAGCTACTGCATTAGTTAACTACTGTTCGGCTGGTCAAACATGAGTGTCTAGTATAAGATATAAATCTATATTTACGAATCTGTATTTACAAATCTATTTAGCTTTACTAAATCGAATCACTATCCTTCAAAAGGTTACAGGTGAAACTCGAAAAATTAGAATATCGTGCAAAAGTTCATTAATTTCAGTAATTCAACTTAAAAGGTGAAACTAATATATTATATAGACTCATTACAAGCAAAGTAAGATATTTCAAGCCTTTATTTGATATAATTTTGATGATTATGGCTTACAGCTTATGAAAACCCCAAATTCAGAATCTCAGAAAATTAGAATATTGTGAAAAGGTTCAGTATTGTAGGCTCAAAGTGTCACACTCTAATCAGCTAAACACCTGCAAAGGGTTCCTGAGCCTTTAAATGGTCTCTCAGTCTGGTTCAGTTGAATTCACAATCATGGGGAAGACTGCTGACCTGACAGTTGTGCAGAAAACCATCATTGACACCCTCCACAAGGAGGGAAAGCCTCAAAAGGTAATTGCAAAAGAAGTTGGATGTTCTCAAAGTGCTGTATCAAAGCACATTAATAGAAAGTTAAGTGGAAGGGAAAAGTGTGGAAGAAAAAGGTGCACAAGCAGCAGGGATGACCGGAGCCTGGAGAGGATTGTCAGGAAAAGGCCATTCAAATGTGTGGGGAGCTTCACAAGGAGTGGACTGAGGCTGGAGTTACTGCATCAAGAGCCACCACACACAGACGGGTCCTGGACATGGGCTTCAAATGTCAAACGTCTTACCTGGGCTAAAGAAAAAAAGAACTGGTCTGTTGCTCAGTGGTCCAAAGTCCTCTTTTCTGATGAGAGCAAATTTTGCATCTCATTTGGAAACCAAGGTCCCAGAGTCTGGAGGAAGAATGGAGAGGCACACAATCCAAGATGCTTGAAGTCCAGTGTGAAGTTTCCACAGTCTGTGTTGGTTTGGGGAGCCATTTCATCGGCTGGTGTTGGTCCACTGTGCTTTATTAAGTCCAGAGTCAACGCAGCCGTCTACCGGGACATATTGAAGCATCTTGGTCTTCCATAACACCTCAGCAGTGCCACAGGCTGATAGCATCCATGCCACGCCGCATTGAGGCAGTAATTAATGCAAAAGGGGCCCAAACCAAGTACTGAGTACATATGCATGATTATACGTTTCAGAGGGCCGACATTTCTGTATTTAAAACCCTTTTTTTTTATTGATTTCATGTAATATTCTAATTTTCTGAGATTCTGAATTTGGGGTTTTCATAAGCTGTAAGCCATAATCATCAAAATTATATCAAATAAAGGCTTGAAATATCTTACTTTGCTTGTAATGAGTCTATATAATATATTAGTTTCACCTTTTAAGTTGAATTACTGAAATTAATGAACTTTTGCACGATATTCTAATTTTTCGAGTTTCACCTGTAGTTCACCCAGGCATTTACAGGCAGTCATGTTTTTACAAACCCATAGGACTTTCTTTCATGTAACACAATTTCTTTCTTCTTTTTTTTGGAAGAATGCTGACACTGCTCTTTTTTTTCCATACAATGAATGGGGATTGTTTTCCACGGGGAAAACAAGTCATGTGGGTTTAAAGCAACATGAGGGTGAGACAGAATTTATTTGTTGTTAGGTGATCTATCCCTTTAATGCATACATTTTAATCCCTATACACAAAAAGGTACACTTAAAATGGGGGGGGGACTTTCATGGTGAAACAAATTTGTACCTTGTAAATGCTAATGAATACCCCAAAAGATACCTCTTTACATGTTCTAATTTGTAATTTAGCTGATGCTTTATTTACACTTATTACAGGAACATACCAGCCAGAACAACTTGAGGTGAAATGTCTTAACCTCGCTTTTTACAGTTGTGATAGTTTGTTCCTTTAAAATTTAAACCAAAAACATTTCAATTTCCACCCTAGATTTTTACCACTATCCAGACAGCATTCTGTTTTCTGTCTTTCACTAAGAACACTTTAGGGTTAGTAAACTGTAACAGGTAGGCTACACCACCCTTGGTGTACCTCCTGGATGTGGTAAAAGTTTTTGTAACAAGACATTTTTGATGTCTGATAGATACATTTTATCTGTGAACTTTCTGTGGGACACTTAAAGCTGAAGTGTTACCAAACAGAGCTGCAATAAAAATCATAGGGAACTTTTCCACCATCGGGTCAAACAGTTCTTGTGTTCCAGGTTCGTTGGATTTTATTTTGTATTTTTATGTAAAATTAAGATTTTAATTGAATGACATAGCAAGTGACCAATCATGAGTCGTGACGTCATAACAGCCATTCCACCAGTACGATTCTCTATCCTGAGCACTGTTTGCTAACTATGATGAGAATTCCTTGGTGGGAATGGTTTGTAATTGAACCATACTAAACCGTTCTTAAATGGAAATGCTACTGGAACTGCTACTTTCCGTGGTCAAAACCGTTCAACCCAATGGTGGAAAAGAAGATGTTCTTTTCAAACAGGTTTCCTAAACACTTCATCCATCTGCCATAGGTCGGCCAATTAAGATAGTACTGCCCCAAACAATGCCCCACACCATTGGTTTGAGCCAATGTTGTTGTGTTTGGCTGGTCAGAACACTTAGACAAACAAAGCATGTTTTGATGGTGCCACAGTGCCTACGTTATGTTATCTTGCCATATTAAGCAGGTACTGGAAGTTATTCTAATGTTAAAAAACTTGAGCTTTAATAGAAAGAGACCTGTCCTTTGAAGTACAGTATTTGTTCCCAGGTTCATTCCAAAAAAATACTACAGTAACATACCACATTCTCACATATAAACAATCTTATCTTTCCACAAATTAGGCGTTCCCAGAGAGCTGATCACAAATATCGAGATGTTGACGATGAAGATGACTTGCCACCGAGAAGCTTGCATGATGGGATAAGAGAGAATTGTATTGTTTCTGGACCCATCAAGCCACCATTGGTTCACTCACTCCTCATAAAAGAGGAACTCCTGAGTCAGAAGCACCGCCTCATTGGCCAACCAACACCTCTTTCATTAGCTAGCCTAGAGTCCGTAGGTCTCCTCAACAGCCAGCCCCTTCTATCCCGTAATGGAGTATGGGGAAAATCTCATCTAGATGGCCTCCTGAAGCTTAAACATGTAACTGGCAACCTTAGTGACATCAACGACCTGCCTCTTTTGCAGGAGAACCATAGCATATTTTCTAAGGATACAAAGTCCCTTGACACCAGTTCCATTATGATTAAGAAAGAACCGGGACATTCCCCTCCAGTGGACTTGAAGATTCCACAAGTCCGAGGCATGGACCTGTCCTGGGACTCTCATGGGAATGCTTCGGATCTCTACAGTTATAGCTCCTTATCTCTGGGCAACGTGCACTCTGAGAATGCGCTCAGCAGAAAGTTGAGGGCCATCTTGCCAAAGCAGAGTCGCAGGGCTGCCCTAGGAGGCCTTCTCAATGGAGGAGCCGTTGGAGAGTACTGGGGTGCAGACATCGAGCAGCCAACTTTGGGGCCGCAGTACCCAACATCTGATCCAGAGACTGACCCAACAGGCTCCAAGCAACCCCGAAAGAAAAGGGGCCGCTATCGTCAGTATAACAGCGAGATACTAGAAGAAGCCATTGCCGTGGTGATGGGTGGAAAGATGAGCGTTTCGAAGGCACAGAACATCTACGGGATTCCCCACAGTACCTTGGAATACAAGGTTAAGGAGAGGTTGGGCACATTGAAGAACCCACCAAAGAAAAAGCTCAAACTGATGATGAGGTCAGAGGGGCAGGATTCTGGGATCATGGCTGAAACCGAATCCACGTCAACGCCTGCCACCACACCCATCGCAACGCAAGTGGATGTCTTGCAGGGGACAGTAGACAAAGTCGAGTAGATTACACAAAACACCTCAGAAAATGGACAAGTTTTACATTCTAACAGAAAGAGAACATTAAAATGATTTGGAATTAACGATGGGGCTTTAATTGTGCCAATTTACTTGCAGTATCTGGGTGAGCACAACTGCAGGGATTCACAGGAGGATTTAAGCCTGATTAGGACTTGGGATAAGAAACCAATTGGCAGTTATCTCAGTGGTCACATTGACACTGCAAGCATTTGCTGAAGTTTTTTTACAACATAAAGCAACAATTGCATACTAAAGCCATAAGAGAGTAATAAGAGAGACATTTCATTAGAAAAAAAGAAAAGAAAACAGAATAACCCTTCGTTCTCCCCCTTCATCTGAACTTTTGCAAGCTGTGCCATTACTGCAATGAGTTTTGGACAGCATGCCATTTTGAGAAATGATAAGTGGGGTTTCCAGGGTTGTGCGCAAGGAAATTAACCCTTCAAAAAAATAATTAATCTCATCTGATTTGTAGGTTTATTAAATAAGTTCACATTCTTTAATTTATTTCAAATGGAGTTGACAAGGATTCTCACCAGGGATCTGATGCTGGCACCGTTTTTGTATTAACAGGTAAAAAATGGCTTTCAACTCTTCATACTTATCTCCTTTTATATTCTGTACCATTTAAACAGACTAATGTTTAGACACATCCATTAAAAAAAGAAGCTTAAAATTAGTCATTCAGGGATGCATGTTTGTGATGTTTAAAATTATAATTTCTTTTTACTTTACTGTAACTAAACTTTCTTTAACTCTAGCGCTTTCTTTTGCACTACACTTTCAGTCTGGCGCTCGCCAGAGCCTAAATCTGGCAATGAGACATGATTACCTCGACATTGCTTGCATTACGCACTTACTGTTCTGTCTGTACAACATACTACTCATTTTACTGTACTCTTTTTCTCTTAGTGAGAGACTCTCACTCTTAAATGGATTTCAGTACCCTTTTTGGACAAGGGACAATGCCGACTTGAACCACACAGGACAGGAACGTGTTTTCAATTCACATCTTTCTTAAATTATTCAAGGGAGGATGCATTCAGTCAATATTTGGCTGTTTGTGGACGTTCCCTCGTCGCTGCTTATAGTCAGTCGCTGACGTGTATATTTATTAAAAAAAGAGCATTTCTTTTTTTGGCTGAGAGCTGGTTTTGGGGAGGGTGGAACATAGGTAGGGGGAAATCTAGGCAGGGTTATCAACCGTATAACCCTGCTACATTATAAATGAGCATTCTGAGAGACAATTCTTTTCTCTGAATAGTTTTTTTTCCTCATTTAAAACTCAGGGCAACTTAGACAAATATAGCGATCATGTTTTTAGTGAAAGAATTCAGATCTTACCTACTTGAACTGGAACCTGTGACACATTCTCAGTCAGTGAGTTGGGTCAGGGGCAGGGCTTTATATCAGGCGTAGGTTGGATCAAGCAGAGCCGTGGATTTTGGATACTTGTGGATACTTTTATCGTTCAAAACCACTGGCCAGTTGGGAATTTTCTGAGATCTCTCAGAAAATAGCACTTTGTTTAAGGATTAAAAGCTAATATGTTTGGATACGTGTTTAAAAGTAGCTTTTGCAGTTGCAGATAGCATTACGAAGGGGGTCGACATCCCCCTACCGTCCTGCAGCTTAGATCCAAACATGCTAATTAAAAAAATTACCTCTTCAATATACAGTGGTTGACAGCTTGATTCTCATATTTGTCTAGTGTTGCCATCACTGTCTATTGTCATATTGCCCCCATTTCCAATCTTAACTGTGTCTAATGTATATAAAAAAAGAGTATAGATCTGTAAAGAATTTTGAGCTTTTGGAAGGGCATTCTGGTCTATCACTGCCTGGTGCTCACCCAGTCTGCGACGGGGAAAAATAAACTATACTTCATACTTCAGGGTTTCTCATGAAACTTAAACACTCCTTGAAATATACCTTATTTATTATATTATTTAATTTGAATAATTTATGTAAATGGCATGCACCAGTACAGTGGAAGCTGATTAAATGTTCTATTCTGACACACACACACACATATATATATACATACAAAAATGAATGTAATGTTATTTAGATTTGTTTAGTGGATATAGAATTCCATTGCGGCATATATGGAGACACTACTGAAATTATTAGCAATTAGAATATTTATATAAACGGAGAGTCATACAACAGTTAACCACCAATTTGTTAAACTAATTTAGATAGATCTTCCTCCTTTGTAAATCCCTTTAGGTGATCTGGCATCCATTGCACCAACACTTTACCAATGCTGAGCATTTGAAGTGTCTAATTATTTACTTTGGTCCTTTATCAATCAATCAGTTAGGTACATTTCAATAAATATGAATTGAAATAAAAAGTATTGATATATTTATTTATTTACTTTTTCCCACCCCATTTACAACTAGTTTATTACCAGTAGCTACCTCTAGATTGTTAGTACTACTTGTATGAACTAATTATATTTGAATTGAATATTTAAATATTTGCCCCATTAATTGGCACTTGGGAGTAATTGCACTGAAGACCGACTGGAAGTTGTTTTGCAGCACTTAAAACTTTGGCCTCTAAGTAGGATATGATCTTAAAGGTTCAAATGATAGCCTCTGTTGATAATCTGGAAAGTTGTAAACTTTCGAGTTGTTAGTGTACATTTTGAAACCTAATTTATCATCAGCTGCTAATTCACTATGGTGCATGCCATTTCAACCTATTTATTTGATTTGACTTTTACAGATTAATGTATTTTTATCCCAGGGTTAACGGCTCCCCCTGTCCAAAAAGATCCTCCTCTTTAAGCGACAGTTTCTTATGTAATTATACCGTCAGTTCTCAAATGAATGTAGTGAACCAATTCAAGTTCCAAATAGTTGTTTAAATCATGGCACTTTCATATTTCACACTTAAACAGACTGTTTTTGTTTTTTCACTTGCTGCTGGCATTTCAATAGGGTTTTTTATTTTCTTTGTTTCTCTGAAACATACACCTGTAGCCTTCAGTACTTTCATATCTCAGGATAGACTCAGCAGAAGGGTTTGCAGTATTTGTCAGTCGGATAACAATGCAGACGTAACTACTTGTAAAACACGTGCAAGGCATATTATATTAACTACATTCTTTGCACAATATACCTCATCCTATGGAATAAATGCACTTTTCTGTGCTATATACTTAAAAACCATTCAGGGGCATATGGAAAAGGAGCGGTTAACACTCTGGGAAGTTACTTCACCTTACTTTTTCACCCTCTTTTTTCTCTTCTATGTGAGGAGGCGTGAGGCATTTCACGTGTCTGACTGACCAATATTAACACCCTTTTCATTCAGGTACTTTCAGAAATCTGAATTTAACATGATCAAAAAGTCTGTTTAACATTGTGGTTCTTGCCAGTGACATCAACTTATAAGGTTGATCCTCAAGGCAAATATTAAAGGATACTGAAATACGACACTGGGTTTAATCAACGCTGGTGTTTTAAAAAAATACAGAAATGGAGATCCGAAGGGGAGAATATGGGACAGGTGGATATGTTAACCTTTCGTTGTCTTTGTGGTCTCTGTACACTTGTTTTTAAACTGCATTCCAAAAATGTCAAAAGATACCTTTATATGGAAGAAAATTCTATACAAGTGAATATATATTTTATTTATTTTACTCTTTATCTTTTATTTGTCTTTTTTCTGTGCGAAATTGAAATGCTATGAGAGAGAAATGTTGAAAGTCAATGCAGACAGCTATAACCTCAGTTTCTGTATCATATGAAGTGCCATTTGTTTTGTTTTTTCAAGTGGCTGATAATGATTTATTTTCTGAAAAGATACTCCAGATAGCCTTTTTTTTCTCTTCAACAAGTTTTCGACCTCCTCTGCATATCCGCGTAACAGCATTACCTCAGGTGAGATCTCTCCAGCGCAGCTGATTGTACATTTAGTTCTAGGAATCAGGACTTTTACTTGACTTTTACATGCATTTCCAAAAACGCATCTACTACTTTTTAGGAAGCAGTTTTTAAATGACGCAGGTTGTATTTTCTTTTTCTTGTTATTTATTTTAAGAAAAAATGATGCTTTTGCTTAACTGAACCATGGGTCCGTTTCTAATTGCGACTTTTGACATTAACACACAAATGCTCAAATGAGTAGTGCATACACAACTCACACGTTATAATACACTACAAACACTTTCATACATGTCCGCATAATATGGGTGGGTTATACTTTTATTTTAAGAATACTGAAACATTGGTTGTGACATCAGAAAGGTTTAGGAATGTATGGAAGCAAAGGCACTCCAAAGTTAAGTAACTTTAGTTTAATGTTATAACTGATTGCATGTCTCATTGGAACGATCATTCAAATGTGTATTAGTGCGTTTGATTGTGGATTGGTTTTGTTTGGGATTCAATGTGTCCTTCATGTCATGTTGCATTTCTTTTCAGTTTGTTGTAGAGCATTTACTCCATTGATTTGGAAGTTAAAACGAATAGGCACACCTTTATTCAACCAGGATGTTTTTTACGGTAGACACAGAGTAAATGCTGTGGCAAAGCAACCTAAACATTTGGATCATCACGTTGTCGCTGGTTTAGTTCGGTGTCTGTCATTTTGTCATGCTTGACAAAAATCGGAAGAAATTGGATTGTAGGTATCCATCGTATTGTCAATCTATGCACTTATGAGGGTAAAGATACTTGCACCATAACTGTGTTTTAGTGATTCTACCATTAAATTGGTTCTTAAGATTGTTCTTTATGGCACAATATTACGCAAATAAGTTGAGTACTTTATTAGATTTAGATTTCCTTTATTTGC
Source organism: Xyrauchen texanus (assembly GCF_025860055.1). NCBI lineage: Eukaryota > Metazoa > Chordata > Actinopteri > Cypriniformes > Catostomidae > Xyrauchen > Xyrauchen texanus. Next base: position 22,611,903 of record NC_068323.1, on the reverse strand, counting down.
AGCAATTTAGCTTAAAATAGCTGTTGTCATGGTATAACTTGCAGCACGTGCACGAAAGACATGTTTTGTATGTAAGCTCCCAGGGAAACATGTGTCAGGGAAGAATGTTAGAATATGCACAGATAGTTACAAGCATTGCAGATCAGATCAGTGCAATTCAGTGTTAGCCATTTCCTTTTGAAAAATTACTATGATACTGTATAAATTACCCATTATAATATTTGGAATATTCAGTATGGTTTCATCCGGAGTGCCTGTTTTGCCGTCTTCAGTCGTCGTTGAGAATTTGATTTAATTCAAATTGCATTTAGTAGTCAACACATTACAGAATTGCAATTATCCACTAACCGATGACACTTATAAGTAATTGACAACAATCGAAAATCACGTATCAAGGCGACTTACAATCTATATATATTAGTTTCTGAAATTGATAGATGTCATCTTTATTACTTTCATGCAAGTACATAAAATACTTATTGTTTAATTTAAAGGTGAAGTGTGTATGCTACTAGCCCCATTAAAAGGAATTGCAAAAATAAGTTTTTCAAACAGGCGTACCAATTGCTCCTTCTGTAAGTTATTGGTCGGTATCAATCTAGAAATGGTGTGCTGATTCTTGTTGTAACAGTTCAATGGAACAAGGAAGTGGGAGACGGCGATTCAAGAATGTCTCATTTTATTAATGCACAAAACAATAAACACGTTCGCCTAAGGCATAATGGAGAAGCTTCAATCAATCGTTGAACCGGGCAATCAACACACAGACAGCGTCAGGTGTCTTGTCTATCTCTCACACTCTGAGGACTGGCCCTTTTTATTTCCCCCATCTCTCACTGCGAACACAGAAACAAGTAATTACCAGCAATTCATCTCTTGCCGCTTACTCTCTTTCCAGATGCCCATGCCCGACCATGCCCTCCCTCTGCAAACTTCACCTTCAAAATGAGATATGTTCCAGCATAGGCTTAAGTGAAACTGTGAAAGAGAGCCATGAACGTCAACTCCCGTCCACTGCTGCCACTGTCTCTACTAATGTAAAGTGTTAATATGGAAGACTGTGAAGTTTTTCCTCAATCTTAAGACGATCAGTACTCGCTCACTGAGAGGTCGAATAGAGCTGTGTGGACATGCAAAAGAATGCAGAAAATGGGCTTAATCAAATGGCCAACGTTCTGCTTGAGAACTTGAGAGCTTTTGGCTATGAAAGGGCTGCCCTTGTGTTGCCATGACAATCTAGCAAGATCACTCATAAGTAAAGGTGTGCCTATTCTATTTCCTTTTTTTTATTTGAGCATAATTTCCCCTTTTATTTTACATTACACAATGATTTCTTGAGTGTTTCTACATCGAAACAGGTCATGAAGGCCATGTTTGTTTTATCTGACTTATTTCACTGTCTTGTTTTCCAGTAACAATATATAACCATTCCTTAAAAAAGATACTTTTACTTGAGAAGCAAAGTCTTGTTTTCGGTGAAATGTTGCAAAATTTAGAATTGTTTATGCTAAAAGTAAAACAAGAAAAAACTATTTGCCGATGGGGTAAGAAAAAAAAAACTTGATTGAAAGTGAAAACAAGTTTATTTTTCTTACCCTATTGGCAAATATGCTTTTCTTGATCTAAGAATAAACTCCACTAAATTTTGTTGAAAACAAGGCAAAATAACATTCTGCTTCAAGTAAATAGCGGTAACAGTAAATAAGACAAAAATACTTTGTAAGACAAAGATTTATACAGTCCTAGTAACATTTTTATTCATTTCATATTTGCTGAGACACAAATTAATTGATTTTTTTTAGATTGAAACTTGATGAAATTTGATATTCCCAAGCAAGCCTCCATTGAGTCCCTGCTTCTGTACTTTGTTCCTTTTACAAAATATTGTGTCTTGTTGGTACTGAATGGAATTTCATGCCCAAATCTGCTCTTGACCAATTAAATCAACCATGACTGTTTCAGCTCTGCAGTATGTCGAGTTCTGCAGGATTAGGATTATTAGTTTTGCTACCTCAACTTGCAAATGTTTTTGATGTTTGAGCCCTTTGGTAGAGAAGCAAAAACGACTTGTATCTTGAGGGACCGAGAGTCCCTTAAAGCTTTTGTCAGTCTGGTTGTGATAATGTGATGATGGTTTGATCAATTTAGCTGCTCAAACCTGTATGTAGCATTTAAGATGCAGGGAAAAACACTGGCTCGTCTTTCCAAAAGAGTGTCACGGCCCCATTCTGTTGGAAAGCAGTTATATACATTCCACAGTCATATTCATACCTAATAAATGCATTGGTGTTTTTTTTTCCTTGACATTACGGATCTCTCTTTTCAGATTAAAAGTTCCGTAATTATGCATCCTTGACTGCTAAGACCAGTATTGGGAAAGAATATCAGGTTAACCACTGATCACCTCTAAGGTTGGAAAGCATTGTTTTATGTATTTCTACCATTCTTAAGTTTTTGCCCTTGAAAAACAAGCCGATGCAGTCTGTGGGCAGTAATTTGTTTGCGAGAGATTTGTCTCAATTCTTATTTTGTTCATTCACATTCATAAATGTAGCCTTTTTCACAGCTTTTGTTTTCCATGTATGGAGTCAAAGCTTTCTGGAGCAAAAAATGTCTTTCGCTATTTGTTCAGCTTTGTTAATATTACAAGTATGTTAAAAAGTTCTGTAAATTCTCAGAAAAAGTCTTAACGTCGTAAAGGTTCATGGTTCAGTGTAGTATGATGATTGAACCTCGTCCCCCCTCAGGTTAAGGCATGATTTTGAAAGTGGAATGATTCAGCTTGGCTAAAGATTGACACTTCTCCTCTATTTTGTAATACTGTTCATATTGTGGTTACTTTAAAACTTGATGTTATTAAAAGAGCTTGCCCTTGCATTCCATTCTTTCACCAATTTTGAAAGGTTACCAAATAAAAGCTCTGAAGCGGAGCTAAACAGTAGTGCAGTAAGTCAGAATCCACAGATTTAGTTGCCCAAAAAAACATCTTTGGTGTGATTATTTTGCAATATAAAATAATTTGTCATTAAGCTTAGGAAAATGAGTCTAGCAAGGAAATACTTGTGATTTAAGTTCCCTCCCAACCTGAAAAAGATGAGTTTGTTGTCTCAGGCCTCAAGTTGTCTCAAGTGAGCAGGTTACCAACTGCCGGACAACTCCACTCTATGTCTTTCTCCAACCGCCTTTTGCAGTTGAAAAGATTCAGCCAAATACCCTTAGTTCAGTGCTTTATAAACAGCAAGGATTGTAAAGTACGATTTACTTGGGGAAACAAAAAATGGACGTTCAAACTTTAGTACTTTTGTTTGGTTCCTTAAGACCTGCAAGGTCACAAAGACTATTTAGTTTCTTCTGTCTGTACAATATGTGATGTGTTTCAACTAAAAGAAAAAAACCTTACAACACAGAATACCTCAGATAATAAATCCATGTAAATCTTGACTGCCTCCACATGTAGATTGGCCAACGTTCACTGCCTCCCCACCCTCATCCACGTGGCGTAGATGACCACGGTTGTTCGTTAGACGTCTCTTTTCCAATCATTTCACTGCCCGTTGTACGTTGTGGAGGTTCATACCATTTTATTTCTTTTCATGTTTGTTTTTAAACCAAGTAAAATGTAACCAATGTAACCATTACTTCATTCATCATTAACTTAGATGCTTGACAGTTAGTGGGCGTTCACACTTGCAGCAATTTGCACCATCAAAAGGGCGTAGATTTGGTTTTAATATTGGGGGGGTTGCAGTGTGATGCATATATATGTTTCCATTAATCATGATATAAATATTGGGAGGGGGGGTATACTTGCTTGTTTTGATTATGTGGGGGTTACCTCACCCCCCATCCCCCCTGGAAAATATGGCCCTGCCTAAAGTTGCTCATTTTCAGTGAAGTTGGCGAATTGAGGCAAAACGAAATCTTGGGCGACATGACAGTGTTGAGCAGAGTTCAACTTTGTACAAATGCTCAGCGATGCAGTGCGGCAACAACTAATGGAAGTGTAGGAAGTGAAGCTTGATTTATCGCCATTAGATATAGTTGGATATTAGCCAAGTAGGAACACCTACTTTCAACCAACATTGCGACCTCCAGCAATCAAATTGCTGAAAGTGTGAAATGCCACTTTGAGAAAGACATTGCCACAGCCCTAGCTATTTCACTTTAAAATTCGAAGGTTGGATCATTGAAGGATGTACTTAAAATCGGACATATTTGGCAAAGCACAGAGATTCTAGTTGAAATTACAACACTTGTGGTTGCTCAAACCTGATCCGTAGATTTTTTCAAATACAGTTATTTAAGCTATGAAGTTGGTTTTGTTTTTTATTTAGGGGTAGTTTGTTGAGCTCAAGCCACGGTCCATTTGTTGTATGTTGGGTTCCATAATTTCATTTGTCATTATTAGCTAAACTGAATGTATGGGGGAAAAGAATAAAGAAAAAATCAAAACTCAACCCACAAATTAACTTTTTATGTAACAATACATACTTTAGGACAAGCTATAGAATATTACTATATTCATGTGTTCTTAAATATATGTTCACTTAACAGTCACAGTGCATTGTATATAATGATCTGTATAGTTCTATACTTATCTTGTGGAAAGAGTTTATCTCTTCCTCATTTGATTCAGGGAACAAATGTTTCAGTGCAGTATATTTAGACTCCTGTACGAGTAAAACGATTTGTATAGTTCATTTGCATTCATTTGCTGTTTCTTTAATGGAATGGTAGTTTAGTCTTTAGTGAGCTAAACGAAGACTATTTCAAGTCATCTAACGCTGCCATGGCGCAGACAGATGGGTTTTTCACAATACTGTACAAACAGAATATATATTAAGAGGAAACAAACTTTTTAAGGTGGATTTGTGTATAGTCTTGTACCCATTACCCTTTTTGTTTAAATATGTATAACACTCATGGATGGAAAACAGGATTTTTTAAAAGTGATTTTAAGGTATTTATTGCAACATTGGTCGGTTATGTAAATGAATTTTCCCCATGATAACAATGGGTATTGGCCAGGAGTTTTCGGTATTGCTTGTTATTTTTGCTTGCTGCTGTGTACATGTTATGGACTAAGTTAGAAGTCGGATGGTTAAAATCATCTTGTGAACACTGGATTTCTATTGGACGATGTCCTGAAATCGTCCTTATTCGTGAGGAAATGCATGGATGTGCTTTGCTGCAAATGCTTTTTATTTTGAACCATAAAGATGTTTCTCATTATTTCTCGCGTGAAGTGAAATGTCTCTGTGAGTGACGGTTGTGTATGAGTGTGGAACTGCTTGAAGATGTATTAAATTTTTTTGCTTTTCGCTCATGCATTTTGTGTATAGAACCATTTCCTATACGATTCTTAATTATACAAATTCTGAAAAGACAAGCCTCTAATGAGTAGTGATTTTCCTGATCTGTGAAGAAAAAACCCTTAACCAGTTCGTTATTTTCCCTCAAATCTATCCTATTTTTAAGCCACAACTACGAATCCCTCAGGGACCAAACAACACTCTAATTCAATCTATTCAGGTACTTTCTCTAGATTCTGCGGCCTAGCTGTTAAAATATTACAAAAACCATATGTATTTTTTGAGAAATTGAGCAAAAGAAAATGGAAAATGAGTCATTTTTACCCGTTGTCGCTTTATTTCTTTTTGCTGTCCTTTTTAGTTTTTGTATTCTTTGTATACAGACTGAAGTACAATATACTTAATGAATGTCAAGCTAAAACTAAGATCAGGTGAAGCACATCACTTCGCCAGACAGTGCTTTTCATTATGAGTTCCTCTGCACACACTGTGCCTCGAATGCCTGAAGACCATAGAAATCTCTATATCGAAAAATACCACATTAGACCCCTCTGTGACTGGTCAGCACTCCTATACAGATGTACGCGACAGCATGAGGCCTCATTTTTCGCATTTGCAGTCAGTATTGGTAGTTTCGGTCTCTGCTTTTAGCATGTAAGTATTTCAGTGGAATAAAAAAACTGCCTATTTCAATGGTTATATGCCACGCTTTGATTTTCATTTGTTGCTGTTCTTTGACAGAATTTTGGCTTGTGAATGAAGACGGCATTTCTACTCCATTCTTTAGCTTTTAGGTGCCTGCTGCTATTTTCACATTGTCTCATAAAACCTCAGAGACTTTACAGATTAATGAACTGGCTGTATATTATTCATTTGTACCTATAAAGATTATTAGATACACAGTGGAGCACAGGAATTGTGTGCATTATAGCTATATGAGTTTAGCACAGCGGCCATGTGGAACATATGGACAGCATTAACTCCTAAAATCATTGTATTGCTAGGTGCTTTTTCCAGTAAAATATCTAAACAAAATACATTTATATAGAAGCAAAAGAGATGATGTTTTGTCTTGTTTTCAGATAAATCCAAATGTATTAACATCTGTGCTTATAACAAGAAAAAGCCTATTTGCTAATGGGGTAAGAAAAGTAAACTTAATTTAAAGGGGAAACAAGCTTATTTTTCTTACCCCATTGGCAAATAGTTTTTTCTTGTTGCAAGCATAAACCACACCAAATTTAGTTAGATTTCTTTGAAAGCAAGACTTAATATATTATGCCATTCTGCTTGAAGTATTTTTTCCCCTTGTTTTAAGGATGCTTAGATGATTTTACTGGAAAACAAGACACAAATACTCAGAAAGAGAATTATTCTTTGCAGTGCTGATCTTGAAACATTCCTGTTGTTGTCGTAGGTTTTGGTTTGTGATGCCCGATATTGGAAAGTTGATTTGTTTCATTCCCTCACACGGGCTTGGATTTAAAAATTCAGGCTTAAGGCAAACAAATGAAATACTTACATGTTAACTCTTGAAATAGAGGCGGAACATGGTAGTTTTTTAGTTTGCCAGTGTGGGATAAGGTGCTGCTTTTTCCGAATCTTCTCTGATTTCGATATACCTCAGACCATCTAGATCGAAACGAGTGCGTTTTACGAAACGGCATCTTGCCCAGTTATACTGGTTCCTCCGGGTTAGAAGACAGGCGCTCCACAACTGGAATAGACCTCATTTCAATATACTGTTTACTCTTTGACAAAAACATTGTATAGTTTAATATTTTCTTGTACTGTAGATTTATCTATGTCTATTAATCTGTTCTTTTTTTGTACTGTGTGTTTGACTTTTATTCTAGACTAATATCGATGTCCGTGTTAGAGCACTTATGAGGATCACAATAATTATTTTTATTTGATTGCAGTATTTGTCCTTTTGTTTTAGTTTTTTGAATGCAAATTATTATTTACAAGCTGGGCTAATGAATAATAATCTGTCCTAATGTATGTGATTTTTTTTTTTTTTTTTTTTCAAATATGAAAATAAAAAACTGATTAGATTTTCTGTGGTCTGATTTAAAATGACAACAAATAAAAATACAAAAAAACAATTCTCTTTATTTTTATTTCCATTGACTGTTAAAGCAAAATGCTGATTAGATCTGTCTTTGTGCATGTGTGGAGTTTTACTGGTTATATTTTACCCATTAGGAAAATGCAATTTTTTCAACACATTTTAATTGTAACATTGTGCAGGTTAGTATTCACTGGATGCTAGAACCTTCTTATGAAAACCACTATTCTTCTAATAAATTTTTGTTGTGAAAATGTGTCAAGACTTTTTATTGCCTTTTTGCGTGTTGATGCAGTTGTCCCCAATATAACATATTTCTTTATTTATGTCATGTCACTGGAAAAGTTTACATCTGAACTTTGAAGAAATGATATTTTCCCACCTCAGGGCCGAAGTAGCAGTAGCCAAAGGAAGACACTCCTCTCCAATATAAAGGTTAGAAGGGATGGGAATCGTAGGATATTTTATGATTCTGATTCCTCTCAACAATTCTGGGTTTAATCCTCTTAACGGTTTTTTCAGAACTTTCGAGGAAGAATTGTTTGAATTAGGAAATGTAATCTTATTGCATTTACTCCCCTTAGCAGTCTGTTGCCAAATGAGTAGAGTAGATACCTGTATAACAAATCAGAAATAAATTTCACGCTTGACTGGTAGAGCATGGTGCTAGCTTGATTCCCAGGAAACACATAAACTGATCAAATGTATTGCATTAATGCACTGTAAGTAGCTTTGGATAAAATTCTCCCAATTTGGAATGTCCGTCCTCGTGGTGGCATAGTGACTCTCCTCAATCCGGGTGGCGGAGGACGAATCTCAGCAGCCTCCAAGTCTGAGACAGTCATCCCATGCATCTTATCACATGGCTTGTTGAGCACGTTACCGCGGAGACATTGCGCGTGTTGAGGCCCATGCCATCCACCGTGGCATCCACGCACAACTCCCCATAGCGACCATGAGGAGGTTACCCCATGTGACTCTACCCTCCCTAGCAACCAGGCCAATCTGGTTACTTGGGAGACCTGACTGGAGTCGCTCAGCACACCCTGGATTCAAACTCACGACTATAGGGGTGATAGCCAGTGTCTTTACTCACTGAGCTACCCAAGCCCCCCAATACAATTCTTCTAAAAGGAATGTTTGCATACTTTGGAGAGGCATAATGCAATCCAATAATTGATCCTAACCACATAAATAAAATTGATAAACAAACAAGGAATGTGATAACATTTATATTATTATATTATATCATTACATGTTTCCAGTAATTACAAGAAACTTGTTTAACTGCACAAAGTCAAATGAGCCAGTTAATAAATGCACCGCCTGATTGAAGTCTCACAGGTCTGAAGTACGACATTAAATAAACTGTAACTGTTCCAGAGACAGTTTAGATGGAAGTTTTCTTAAAATTACAGGCCGGGAGTTTTACATTTCACAGGCCCGATTACATTCGATTATATACCATTTCGGACGTTAGTGACTGATGACTTCTTGTGGATTATGACCATTTTTCACCATGCCAAGTAATCTTCTTAAATGGTCTGTCAGGGAACTTTTTCACACCTGAGTCAAATTTACATTTCTCACCTTCTGGATAAAATTGGTCACCCTTATTGGTCATTTATCTCAAACTGGATTGGCTGCCCTTAAACTTCCCTTGACAGCTATTGGGTCATTGTATGCATTTGCTTTCATTTTATTGGTTATACTTCAAATTTAGCCCACTTAATCCCAAACAACATTACTGGCCTTTAATCAATGTTGACACAACATAAATATTGAGACAGTAATTGGGTTAAATGTCTTTTTTTTAAGAAATCTTGAAATATACTAAATATAACAATAATAAAATCTAGAAATATCTGAAACAGTGTGAAGCGTCAACTAGAGTTCAGTAAATGAACTGATATCATACTCTGTCACTTGCCATCACACAAAAGTGATTATTTCCCAGTATAGTGTGAGTCTGCATCAAGTCTCTTCTGTAGCTCCTGGAACAGAGCTTCTCAATGCTGCTGGTTCACCCACACTGTCCTCCCATGGACAATACCATCATCTTCATTAGACATCATGTCAACACAATACACTACACAAGCCACCTAAAGACCTCTTAACAACATATGGCGTAAAACAAAAGTTACATCAGCTGTATTATTATTACACTTACTCTTCTCTCTCTTTCACAATCTTGATTGAGTCTCCCAGCTCTGCCTTTCCATGATGCAAGTAGGAATTCTTCTTCCTTACAGCCTCATTATAAGTCTAGTAGGAAGCTTAAAAGATATAAAATATTGTTAATAAGAGAAAGACTTGATAGTTAAAACAACATAAAATGGATATTAAAAGATTACACATGGTAAACGAGACAGAGTATGTGTTTACATATGCAAACACATGTATGTGTTTACATGTGCAATATATTGTACATGTTTTCTCTCTGTCTTACCAAATAGGTTTATCTTTATTAATATCAATGCGTTCATTACTAATAAGTTGTTGAAACATTCAGGGTCTTCATTCTTCCACATTTGGCTTTAAAAGCACAGACCCAGAATTTGTAAAAAATGTCAAAGATGTGGACATTATTGTTCTCACTGAGATCTGGTGTCGACAAGATGTGCTTACTGTCCCTCAGGCTACTATGAAATAATTGTGCCCTCAGTTAAATTAAGTACAGTCCATCGCGGTCGAGACTCGGGAGGGATTTTGGTGTGGTACAGGGAAGATCTGGCCAAACACATCTATACCATTACACTAGGAAAATTCCACTGTTGGCTAAAATTAAACAATGAAATTGGCAATTGGCACTGAACAACATCCACACAGAGATCAGCCTTAATGTACATACTTAATGGCAGGATCAGAGGGGACTCATTATGGAGGTTCACGTGTTATTCAGGTCTTGGAGCTAGTGTAGTTGACTATGCCATCACTGACATGGACCCCTCCTCCTTCAGTGCATTCACTGTCAGACAGCAAACTCCACTCTCAGATCATAACCAAACTAATATATATATTAAAAGACACCACACAGCAAAACATAGAAGAATGGAGAACTGTCAAATGTATCCAGTCCAGCAGAGATACAGATGGACTCCAGACAGCAAGGACAAATATATCCAGGCCCTCAATTCTGAAGAACTGAAAAACCTAATCACTACATTTATGCACAAACTATTTGGAATGAACAAGGATGGTGTACATTTGGCTACAAATGAAATCAATAATATATTTCAAAAAGCAGCCTGTAAAGCTGAGTTGAAAAAGAAAGGCAAAAAACATCCTAAAAAAACAACCAAAACGGAAAAGTGGTTTGACACAGACTGCAAAACATTAAGAAAACAACTCAGAAAATTATCAAATCAGAAACATAATGAACCAAACAATACAGACATAAGAATTGACTACTGTTCCAAATTACAACAATACAAACAAACAATTAGAGTAAAAAAGCATCACCATCTCACCAAAAGCTTACACGAAATTGAACAATCAATAAATCAAAATCAGTTCTGGGATTTGTGGAATAATTTGAGCACAACAAAACAACAAGATTTGCCAATCCAAAATGGAGAAATCTGGAAAAAACATTTTGAAAACTTATATAAAGAAATCCCACCAAAACAACTAAATGAGAATTATAATCAGGTCAAACAAAAACTACAAACATATGAAAACACAATAAAAAATAACCAGAATCCACTGGACTTTCCAATCACACATGATGAATTAATCCAAAAACTGAAAAACCAAAAATGCAAAAAATCTTGTGGTGCTGACAACATCTTCGGTGAAATGCTGAAACACAGCACACTTGACCTGCAGACGGCCGTGCTCAAATTATTCAACCTTGTACTTCGTTCGGGCTGTTTCCCTGACATCTGGAGCCAAGGACTTATTACCCCAATTCACAAGAGTGGGGACAAACTGGACCCGAATAATTTCAGAGGTATTTGTGTGAGCAGTAATCTGGGGAAGTTATTTAGTAGTATTTTAAATAATAGAATTGTAAACTTCCTTAACGAACACAATGTCCTGAGCAAGAGTCAGATTGGATTCCTTCCAAAATATAGAACTACGGACCACATTTACACCCTAATCGATAAACACGTAAAACAGAACAAACAAGGGAAAATATTTGCGTGCTTTGTTGATTTCAAAAAAGCATTTGATTCTATTTGGCATGACGGACTATATTACAAATTATTACAAAGTGGTGTAGGGGGTAAAGTGGTGTATTCGGACAACAAATATGCAATAAGAATTGGCAACAAACAAACAGAGTTCTTCACCCAGAAGAGAGGAGTGCGGCAGGGCTGTAGTCTGAGTCCAACACTCTTCAGCATTTACATTAATGAATTAGCGGTGCAGTTGGAACAGTCTACAGCCACTGAACTCACTCTGCAAGACAAAGACATCAAGTTTTTTCTCTATGCAGATGACCTGGTGCTGCTGTCACCCACCCCACAGGGACTACAGCAACATCTGGACCTACTGGAGAACTACTGCCAGAACTGGGCCCTGGCAGTAAACCTGAAGAAGACAAACATTATGGTGTTTCAGAAAAAGCCCAGATGTCAGGAACACAGATACCAGTTCTCTCTATGCAGTATACTTACCTTGGGCTGATTATCACTGCATCAGGGAGCTTCAGTAAGGTGGTGAATGCACTTAAAGCCAAAGCTAGAAGAGTTCTATACACTATTAAGAAAAAGTTCTATAATACTGAATTACCAATTCCAATCTGGTGTAAGATCTTTGATAGTGTCGTACAGCCCATAGCGCTGTATGGAAGTGAGGTATGGGGTCCACTCAGTGATCAGAACTAAACTAGATGGGACAAACATCCAACAGAAGCCCTACACACAGAATTCTGCAAATTAATTTTGAAATTACAAAGGAAAACACCCAATAATGCATGCAGGGCAGAACTGGGACGATTCCCATTGATCATTAACATACAAAAAAGAACTCTACATTTTTGGATGCATTTAAAATCAAGCCCCACAGAATCGCTTCATTATAAAGCACTACAAACCCAAGAACTGAATCCTGAAAACAGTCCCCTCAGTCAGCTGGTTCTGAGACTCACTAACCCGGTTAACAGTACTAACACTAACCAGCCTCAGACCAGCACTGCTTTACAACCAAACATCAGAATAAATCAGATCATCAAACAATCTCAAATCACATATCTGGAACATTGGGATCAAGAAACTAAAACACAAAGCAAATTACAATTCTATCGGACTCTAAAATCAAAGTATGAATTGGAAGAGTATCTCCTGACTGTCAGAGATACAAAGCAGAGACAGATCCTGAGCAAGTACAGGCTGAGTGAGCACAGTCTCACCATCGAGAGAGGCAGACACAGAAAAACATGGTTACCCAGAGAAGAAAGGGTGTGTGCTCACTGTACGACAGGTGAGGTTGAGACAGAGGTGCACTTTCTCCTTCACTACCCAAAATTTAAAAATACAAGGGACATTTATATGCATAAATTAACACACAGCATAGACAAATTTATAACAATGACAGAACAAGAACAAATGAACATAATACTTGGAGAGGGACACACAGCAGCTCTGGCTGCAAGATACGTTTTAATGTGTCACAGCCTGAGAGACAGTGGGTGAATCTGTGTTATGTGTTTTACCCCCGTGTGTCACCCCAATGTTCACCACAGTGACCCTCAGTGTATGTGTGTATATGTCAGTTCTCTTCAGTTATTTAAACACTGTGTCTTCAGCAGTTCTGAACCTGTTTTGTATTTATTTTTATTATTTATTTTTATACGTGTTAAATTTGTTAAACTAAATGTATAGATTAAGATGTAGTTCTGCTTTGGCAATATTGTATTGTTTACATTCATGCCAATAAAGCCCCTTTGAATTGAATTGAATTGAATTGAAGTTAGACGCAATTCACAAATGGACAAAATTAACTAGAGTACATTTGCAGGGCTCGACATTAAGCATTGTCATGTGCTTGTTGATCATTCAGTTAGTCAGTGTAAAAAAGTGACTTAATTACATGCTCAAGTAACATGCCAAAGTTTATGTTGTATATATTTCTAAAATGATGACCGATGCCCAACCTAATAGTGTACTAATGCAATCAACTCAATTCTCTGTGACAGAAATGTAAACTGCACTGGATTGGGGAGGAGGCTATTGTCCTATGATAATTATTTTGTTAAGTATGTGGTCAAATAAAGAAAAGCCTCCATCATCTACAGCAGAGGTGCTCACACTTCTATAGAATGAGATCTACTTTGTCATCATGTTATTGCTGCAAGATCTACCATGTACAATAAAGGCTATACATTATCACAATACCAACATTTCTGTAGTCTGTAGTGAAATTTGACAATTCTCAACACCAGGCCACCACAGTCTAGGTAATTCATGGGAAAAACCTGCTGCTGAAATGCGCTCCAGGAAACACAGTCTGAGTCTACATTGGAAGAAAATTGCACATGTGAGAACCGTTAATGGAACTGAAAGTCATGAAAATCAAATGGTTCCGGGATTGTTCAAAACATTCTCGGTTCCCAACCCTAATGATTAGTGATCCAATAATTTTTCACACTTACTACCATTGACTACCAACAATGTCCAACAGTGTTCGATCGTACATCACAGGATATTTATGTTATGTTTGTCATTTTATTCTGAAAGTCGTGGAAATTCACTCCTGACAGTGTCATTTCCAGCACATCTCATATTCTGTATTGTGTTTAATAGAATTATGTGCTGGAAATGACGCTGATGGAAATTAAATGACATTTTCAAAGTTTTAGTTTTTTTTATTATTAAAACAGCAGCTGTTTCTCTTGCTAAAGCTAATTTCATAGCTAACATTTAGTTTCCTAAATGGTAAATGGTCTGCACTTACTGTATATAGCGCTTATTTTAACCGTAGCGGTTTTCAAAGCGCTTTACACTGTTACTCATTCACCCATTCACACACACACTCATGGCATTGGTTTCCTAAATACACACAATTAAATCCTATTGTCACACTATTTGTGTAATATGGCAAAATTACAGCTTGATTGGAAATGACAACCAATCAAAAGAATTTCTTTGTTTTCTTCAAACATCACTTGATACTCTGATATTTCATCTCAAACATGCTCTTCACTCAAACTTTAATTGACTTGATTTACAAGTACAATAACTAGGGGCAAAATTGTTTGGTGTGGTGGAAATAACACTTGGGATACTGAAGGATAGCGTATTTTTAGTTTGATAGATTTATAGAAATCATATAAATTAATAGAAATCATATTAACATAACAAATATTGAAATGCTCACGTAGCTTCTGTTTATTCCACGGTTTTTTATTTTATCATAGTCTTAAACAAGTAGTAATTTGTGTTTTTTTATATTTTCATAGTTTAATGAAATTCTGGGTCTGGAACAAGTCTAAAACAATCAATTCTGTACTATTAAAGGCATTAAAAAAAAAAAAGATAAAAGCCTGATATAAAGTCATTTTTAATTTGACCATCCAATGGTTATTTATCGTTACTAACCCTAAAGCACTAAATTATTTCAGTTTTGGAATTTACATATCATTTCAATTAATTACAGAGTCAATTCTGGTTTATTACTCAGTTTACACTCAGTGTGCATTATAATCAATCACACATTCTAATAATAATAATATTAATATATACTGTATACAGTGCATCCGGAAAGTATTCACAGCGTTTCACTTTTCCACATTTTGTAATGTTACAGCCTTATTCCAAAATTGATTTCATTTATTATTTTCCTCAAAATTCTACAAACAATACCCCATAATTACAATGTAAAAGAAGTTTGTTTGAAATCTTTGCAAATGTATTAAAAATAAAAAAATCACATGTACAGAAGTATTCACAGCCTTTGCCATGACACTCAAAATTGAGCTCAGGTGCATCCTGTTTCCACTGATCATCCTTGAGATGTTTCTACAACTTGATTGGAGTCCACCTGTGGTAAATTCAGTTGATTTGACATGATTTGAAAGGCACACACCTGTCTAAGGTCCCACAGTTAACAGTGCATGTCAGAGCACAAACCAAACCATGAAGTCCAAGGAATTGTCTGTAGACCTCCGAGACAGGATTGTATCGAGGCACAGATCTGGGGAAGGGTACAGAAACATTTCTGCAGCATTGAAGGTCCCAATGAGCACAGTGGCCTCCATCATCCATAAATAGAAGTTTGGAACCACAAGGACTCATACTAAAGCTGGCCGCCCAGCCAAACTGAGTGATTGGGGGAGAAGGGTCTTAGTCAAGGAGGTGACCAAGAAACCGAAGGTCACTCTGACAGAGCTCCAGTGTTTCTCTGTGGAGAGAGGAGAAACTTCCAGAAGAACGACCATCTCTGCCAGCACTCCACCAATCAGGCCTGAATGGTAGAGTGGCCAGACGGAAGCCACTCCTCAGTAAATGCACATGACAGCCCGCCTGGAGTTTGCCAAAAGGCACCTTAAGGACTCTCAGACAATGAGAAACAAAATTCTCTGGTATGATGAAACAACGATTGAACCCTTTGGCCTGAATGGCAAGCGTCATATCTGGAGGAAACCAGATACCGCTCATCGCCTGGCCATTACCATCCCTACAGTGAAGCATGGTGGTGGCAGCATCATGCTGTGGGGATGTTTTTCAGTGGCAGGAACTGGGAGACTTAGTCAGGATCGAGGGAAAGAGGAATGCAGCAATGTACAGTGACATCCTTGATGAAAACCTGTTCCAGAGCGCTCTGGAACTCAGACTGGGGTGAAGGTTCATCTTCCAACAGGATAACGACCCTAAGCACACACAGCCAATATAACAAAGGAGTGGCTATGGGACAACTCTGTGAATGTCCTTGAGTGGTCCAGCCAGAGCCCAGACTTGAACCCAATTGAACATTTCTGGAGATATCTGAAAATGGCTGTCCGCCGAAGCTCCACATCCAACCTGATGGAGCTTGAGAGGTCCTGCAAAGAAGAATGGGAGAAACTGCCCAAAAATAGGTGTGCCAAGTTTGTAGCATCATACACAAAAAGACTTGAGGCTGTAATTGGTGCAAAAGGTGCTTCAACAAAGTATTGAGCAAAGGCTGTGAATACTTATGTACATGTGATTGTTTTTATTTTTTTGTTTTTTTATTTTTAATAAATTTGCAAAGATTTCAAACAAACTTCTTTCATGTTGTCATTATGGGGTATTGTTTGTAGAATTGTGAGGAAAATAATGAATTTAATTCATTTTGGAAAAAGGATAACAAAATGTGGGAAAAGTGAAGCGCTGTGTATACTTTCCGGATACAATGTACATGGTCTTATAATGACCTTTTCATTTTGGCTACTTTCCTTCCTTTTATATTTCCAATTATGTTCATGTAACATTTAGGTAATAACCAATCATAACCAATCAAACATTAAGATGTGCTACATTGCTTAAGATTAACCAAAATGTCAGTGTTTGTGCACAGTGACCTTAAACACATTACATCAACTAA
Source organism: Xyrauchen texanus (assembly GCF_025860055.1). Taxonomy (NCBI): domain Eukaryota; kingdom Metazoa; phylum Chordata; class Actinopteri; order Cypriniformes; family Catostomidae; genus Xyrauchen; species Xyrauchen texanus. The sequence goes on along the minus strand of NC_068323.1, from coordinate 22,595,010 downwards.
ATCATTTGACATCACCCATTTTTGATTGGACCATGTGTTAACAATGCCAACACACAGTAGTACACTTACTCAGTAAGTATCTGGATTGTTTTAAACTGACATGTGTCAATGAATGGAAAGGTCAGGTCCATAATCATAGAGCCCTTCCTGCGGTGCACAGTTGCAGATGCTCAGCAAGTGTCCCCATTACTGAACAACACCTGCAGAAAATGGACTCAATTAAGCACTACAGGATCATTCACAAAGAAGTCACGTCTTTTGTCATATCCTCTTAAAGAATATTGCACTGTTACAGGTAAGTTTTACTGATGATGTAAAAAATAAAAATATGTTAAAAAAAAAGATTCAGTAAATGGGTTGTTTGAGATGTTGACATGTCCCGTAGTGTTATTCTTTATTTAAAACTATTTAAAAAGAAATATGCTAATATTGTTTTTTAATTATGCATACAGCTTTTATGGCCTTATATTCACTGATTGACAGCATGGGATGAAAGTGTAAGTAAATAATACATCACTAATGATATTATATTAAAATTGCAATAAAACATGCAGCTTTAAAGAGGTCAGGGTGTGGCGTTTCACTCTTCTGTTGGTCACGTGTCCTCTCGTCGTACAAATTCACGGTTCAGAGTTCAACAAGCTTGAACTTTGGTAAGCAGCATAGTAAGAAATTTCTTCGCATGAGCTTGCATTACTGGTCTCCCATGTTCTGATGCAAGTGAATGGAGCACAAAGTATAGTGTGACTGTGCAGCCCTTAACAATTCAACTCAACTAATTCCGTCCGAATTATACTTAAAGGTACACTTAGTAAAAAAATATATATTTTAAAAGAATTGTCTAAAATATATATATATATATATATATATATATATATATATATATATATATATATATATATATATTAATTTCATCAGTGAAGTCTTGTTCTCAATGAGTTTACATTATTTTAAACATATTTATCCCAAAAAATACTATTCCTATTACTTACTGTTTAAAAGCAATGAACTAAAATCTGGCAACTAAAAAAGGTGCACTCAGTAATTTTGTTCTAATCAAAATAATATAAAATAAAAAAAGGAAACTGATAGTAATTTATAGAAAGTAATGTATAACATGATGGCCACTCACATGAGATGAAGACTCCAGTCACATCAGTAACCTTATATAAGCTGTTTTTTTCTAAGGAGAAGGTCTCCTCATGGGGGCTGCCATGTTAGATCACATGACCGAACGAATAATGGTGTGACATGTCAGAATCACTGTAACGTTCTTGATACTGATGTCACTGGACTTCCTGTTGCTGATGGCACGCTGCACGAGTGTTTGTTTGTAGCCTGCTTAGGCTGCTTACCATTGCTTAATCTTATTCTCAAACGTTCATCGTTATATTCTTTGTCATTTCACCGCGTTTCAAGCTTTTCCGCTTTTCGACTGTTTCATCTGCGTGTATTTTACCTGTTGCTGCTGGCACCTAGCTAGAGTCTGTGTTTGTAGCCTGCTAGTTTTTTAGCATCGCTTATATAGCTGTTTTCAGCCTTTTATCCTTAACATCTGCCATTTTTAAGCGCGCATCAGGGTTTCCCTCATATTATTCTCTTATCGCGATTCAACTGCGTGCATATTCCACCTGCACCCGTGTTCTATTTTTATTGCGATTAAACTGCGTGCATTTTTTCAGCGCCCACCCATTTTTTCTCCTCTGCAGTACACAGATTATTGCATCGATCTCAAAGCACCGCTTATCAAGAACAACCAACAACAACAAACAATTGCGTGAGGGATTCATATCAATCTCGAACCCTCACCTCTCAGGAACAACCAACAACAAACAATTTGCGGTAAGTCATGGCATCCGCTCATGTTATTTCTTCCCGCATTGCATGTCACATGTTTACAATAGCCTCCTCCATCAGCAGTGAGGAATTCACATGTGATAAATGTAAGGAATTATTCAGGCTGACGAAGAAGGTTAATGATTTAGAGACTCACATCCGAACGCTAGTAGAGTTCAGTGAGAAAGAGAAGACGGTAGATACTGATTCGGATGCGAGTAGTTCAGAGAGCAACATACGCACTTTGGTTCTGGCTGTAGAGCCCCTGCAGCAGGGCATTTGGGTGACGTCTCGGCGGCATACTTGCTCAGCAAAGAGACACCACTCTCCCGTTCCTGTTAGGGTTTCCAATCGATTCTCCCCACTCAGTGATATACCCACTGAGAATCATGTTGAAAGAGCCCTTGTTATTGGCGATTCTATTGTAAGGAACTCCAGCCACTATTGTTAATTGCTTTTTGGGGGCCAGAGCTTCTGACATCAAATCAAATTGACAAGTGCTGGCTAATGCTAAACGGCGATTTTCTAAAATTGTTATCCATGTCAGCACTAACCATGTCCGGCTTCGCCAGTCGGAGATCACTAAAGATAATGTTAAAGAGGTGTGCGAATTTACAAAAACTATGTCAGACACCGTAATATGCTCTGGTCCCCTCCCTGCTCGTCGTGGTGACGAGGTATATAGTAGATTAGTGTCACTGATTGGCTGGATGTCTGAGTGGTGTCTGAAGAATAAAATAGGATTTATAGACAATTGGAAGAGTTTTTGAGGTAGACCTGACCTCCCCTCCAGGGAAGGTGCCGCTCTCCGTCTTAATAATGATAGTATTTGACTAACTGGGGCCCAGGTCAGGAAGCAGACAAACTGGTTAATCCGAACGTCTGCTAGCTGCCTTGAGACGTCACACTGGTCACATAAATTACAACACATAGAGACTGTATCAGCTAGATATCTCATAGAGACTGTGTCTGTTCCCCGAACTACCAAACACAATACCCTCACTAAATCATTTAGAAAAAATGTGATTAAGGTCAAACTTGAACAAAACAAACAAATAAAAAATACACATCATATAAAAATAGGGCTACTAAACGTCTAGGTTACGTATGTAACCTCCGTTCCCCGATGGAGGGAACGAGACGTTGTGTCGGAGAAGTGAAACTAGGGGTCTCTCTTGAGCGCCGATATATGCCTCTGTTCTATGAAAACAGGCCAATGAGAAGTTGGCAGGTATTTGCATATCCCGCCCCCGGACATACGGCATTTAAGCGGAGCAAATATGGGAGTTCATTCAGGATGTTTCTGAGGAGCCGGAAATGGTTCGGCCACAACAGTGGGTCGGCTCAGCGACGTGGCGGGGAAGACACAACGTCTCGTTCCCTCCATCGGGGAACAGAGGTTACATACGTAAACTAGACGTTCCCCTTCTGTCGCTCTCTCCACGTTGTGTCAGAGAAGCGACACTAGGGGTCCCACTTCAATCATGCCATGCACTGAGCCGTGTACGTGAACTGCTGATACAGGAGCGGGCAGGTATTCTGTATCAGGCTGCACGTACCCTTCCCCAATGCCCCATTAAAGTCATCAGAATCCTTCTGGTTACCCTAGTGAGGGGAACAAGGTGATGCATGCCAACCTGGGAACGGGCCAAGCCTGGCTGGGCCTCTTTTCTCTCTATGTTTCTCGCATAGAGCAATTACGGCCGGGGCCCTTACATGCATTAAGGGAAGGGGGTCTTACCCCGTTTCCTATTCTTTCAGGGGGAGAAGACCCTGCGGAGACCACACCTACCCTGCAGGGGAGGAAAGGTGGTGATTACATCACATGGCCGCTTAGGTCCTATGTGGGAAAGTTGGCGTGGTGGTAGATCCAGCCTCGTAGAGGGGGGAGTGCTACAGCACGGCAACCGAGGCAGCTGGAACTGCCTAAAGGAGACACGGAAGTGTGTTCGTGAGGGGACAGTACCGCAGAGATTACACACAGGGGGAGTCCGAACGGGAGGCCTTAACCTGTGGAGCACCTATTCCAGTACAGGGTAGATTGAGTACCCGTAGTGGCTTGGGTCGGCGAGTTCCTCTGCTGAACTGCGGACCCATGAGGGCTAGGGAGGAATCAACCAGGGATCCGAGAGATGGGGTCTCCTTGGAACAAAGGTGCACTATTTTACCTCGGCTGAGGGAAAGGGAGCTAGGCGCAAGCGATTCATCCGGCCAGTTCGACAACCCAGTGGGCGAGCCTCTGTTTGGAGACAGCGTTCCCTTTCTGCTGTCCCCCGAAGCAGACAAAGAGCTGCTCAGAACGTCTAGAGCTCTGTGTGCAGTCCAGATAGATATGCAAAGCACGTACCGGACACAGCAACGAAAGGGCTGGGTCTGCCTGCTCCCGGGGCAGCGCTTGCAGGTTCACTACCTGATCTCTGAAGGGTGTGGTAGGAACCTTGGGCACGTAGCCCTGTCGCGGTCTTAGGACCACGTATGTGTCTGCCGGACCGAACTCCAGGCAAGTGTCGCTGACAGAGAACTCTTGCAAGTCCCCAACCCTCTTGATGGAGGCAAGCGTGATCAGCAGGGCCGTTTTAAGAGAGAGGGCCCTGAGTCCAGCTGAATCTAGCTGCTCGAAGGGGGGTCTCCGGAGGACCGTGAGGACCACCGAGAGATCCCAGGAGGGGAACAGGCTTGGCGGGAGAGAGTTAGCCTCTGGGTGCCTTTTAGGAACCTGATAATTAAGCCGTGCTTACCCAGAGACTTGCCGTCTATCGTGTCGTGATGAGCCACGATGGCGGCGACATACACCTTGAGGGTGGAGGGGGACAGCCTCCCCTCCAGCCTCTCCTGTAGGAACACGAGCCATGTACGTGAACTGCTGATACAGGAGCGGGCAGGTATTCTGTATCAGGCTGCACGTACCCTTCCCCAATGCCCCATTAAAGTCATCAGAATCCTTCTGTTTACCCTAGTGAGGGGAACAAGGTGATGCTTGCCAACCTGGGAACGGGCCAAGCCTGGCTGGGCCTCTTTTCTCTCTATGTTTCTCGCATAGAGCATTTACGGCCGGGGCCCTTACATGCATTAAGGGAAGGGGGTCTTACCCTGTTTCCTATTCTTTCAGGGGGAGAAGACCCTGCGGAGACCACACCTACCCTGCAGGGGAGGTAAAGGTGGTGATTACATCACATGGCCGCTTAGGTCCTATGTGGGAAAGTTGGCGTGGTGGTAGATCCAGCCTCGTAGGGGGGGAGTGCTACAGCACGGCAACCGAGGCAGCTGGAACTGCCTAAGGGAGACACGGGAGTGTGCTCGTGAGGGGACAGTACCGCAGAGATTACACACAGGGGGAGTCAGAACGGGAGGCCTTAACCTGTGGAGCACCTATTCCAGTACAGGGTAGATTGAGTACCCGTAGTGGCTTGGGTCGGCGAGTTCCTCCGCTGAACTGCGGACCCATGAGGGCTAGGGAGGAATCAACCAGGGATCCGAGAGATGGGGTCTCCTTGGAACAAAGGCGCACTATTTTACCTCGGCTGATGGAAAGGGAGCTAGGCGCAAGCGATTCACCCGGCCAGTTCGACAACCCAGTGGGCGAGCCTCTGTCTGGAGACAGCGTTCCCTTTCTGCTGTCCCCCGAAGCAGACAAAGAGCTGCTCAGAACGTCTAGAGCTCTGTGTGCGGTCCAGATAGATATGCAAAGCACGTACCGGACACAGCAACGAAAGGGCTGGGTCTGCCTGCTCCCGGGGCAGCGCTTGCAGGTTCACTACCTGATCTCTGAAGGGTGTGGTAGGAACCTTGGGCACGTAGCCCTGTCGCGGTCTTAGGATCACGTATGTGTCTGCCGGACCGAACTCCAGGCAAGTGTCGCTGACAGAGAACTCTTGCAAGTCCCCAACCCTCTTGATGGAGGCAAGCGCGATCAGCAGGGCCGTTTTGAGAGAGAGGGCCGTGAGTCCAGCTGAATCTAGCGGCTCGAAGGGGGGTCTCCGGAGGACCGTGAGGACCACCGAGAGATCCCAGGAGGGGAACAGGCTTGGCCGGGAGAGAGTTAGCCTCCGGGTGCCTTTTAGGAACCTGATAATTAAATCGTGCTTACCCAGAGACTTGCCGTCTATCATGTCGTGATGAGCCACGATGGCGGCGACATACACCTTGAGGGTGGAGGGGGACAGCCTCCCCTCCAGCCTCTCCTGTAGGAACACGAGCACTGACCTAACTGCGCACCTCTGTGGGTTTTCAGCCCAGGAAGAACACCAATTTGCGAACAGGCGCCACTTTAGGGCTTAAAGATGCCTGGTAGAAGGGGCTCTGGCTTGGTTGATTGTATCTACGATGGTCGATGGTAGACCGGCTAGATCTTCCACATCCCGTCCAAGGGCCAGACGTGGAGGTTCCAGAGGTCTGGGTGCGGGTGCCCCGTCCCTGAGAAAGAAGATCCTTCCTCAGGGGAATTCGCCAGGGAGGGGCTGTCGCGAGAAGCGTGAGGTCCGAGAACCAAGTCCAAGTGGGCCAATAGGGGGCCACCAAGGTTACTTGCTCCTCGTCCTCCCTGACCTTGCACAGCACCTGTGTACGGGCATACCAGAGCGGGCAGTGGGAGGTTTCGCGGGAGGCAAACCGGTCTACCTGGGCCTTGCCGAACCGCTCCCAGATCAGCTGGACTGACTGGGGGTGGAGCCTCCACTCCCCTCTGGGCAAGCGTTGTCATGACAGCGTGTCCGCTATCACATTGAGGTTGCCGGGGATGTGAGTGGCACGCAGCGACTTGAGTTGCTGGCTCCAAAGGAGTTGTTGTGACTTGTGGTGGGAGCGTACTCCACCTTGGCGATTTATGTAGGCCACCACTGTGGTGCTGTCTGACCTGACTAGGACATGTTTGTCTCGAAATTAACAGGAGAAACTTCCTCAAGGCAAAGAGAACAGCCAACAACTCTAGGCAGTTTATGTGCCAGCGCAGCGGGGCCCGTTCCAACGGCCCGCGGCTGCGTGCCCGTTGCACACGGCGCTCCAACGCAATTTGTAGGTGTCGGCTGTGACCAGGACGCATCGGGACACCTGCTGCAAGGGTACTCCTGTCCGTTGAAAGCAGAGGTCTGTCTGTCCAGGGTTTGAAGGTTTGGCGGCAGGCGGTGGTGATTTTCACACAGTGCGTGCCGTGGCGCCATGCTCGTCTCGGGACTCGAGTCTGAAGCCAGTGCTGAAGTGGTCTCATATGCATCAACCCCAGCGGCGCTGCCGCCGCGGAGGATGCCATATGCCCCAGGAGCCTTTGGAAATGTTTAAAATGGACCATAGTGCCTGGCTTGAAGGAAGCGAGGCATTTCAGCACCGACTGTGCACGCTCGTTGGAGAGACGTGCTGACATTGAGACTGAGTCTAACTCCATGCCGAGAAAAGAGATGTTCTGAACCGGGGCGAGCTTGCTCTTTTCCCAGTTGACCTGAAGTCCCAAACAGCTGAGGTGCCTGAGCACCTGGTCGCTGTGCGCGCATAGTAACTCTCGCGAGGGGGCCAGGATGAGCCAGTCGTCAAGGTAATTGAGTATGCGTATGCCGGCTTCTCGGAGTGGGGCAAGGGCTGCCTCTGCAACTTTCATTGGAGGGACAGGCTCTATCACCTCTTTGAGTAAAAGAGAGGCAATTTCCTTGTGCAGGGATTTGGCATGTTCGCAGTATACTGCGGAAAAACGGATGCCCGTTTTCCTTGTGCGACATGCGATAGCCTCAGTCTACCTATGTGCGAGGCTGATGATCTTTCATTATTACAGATTAAACAGGAGCACTAGATCTCATCAAGTGGTTGTACGGACTTTGTGTGTGAGGGTGTCCGATCCAGACATGCTAAATAATTTGGTGCCGTGACCCGGATGCACCAGATCTGCTGCAGCTGTTCGCTGGGGCTCGACAACGTGGGATCACAACGCTCTTGAAATCGACGGCCAAAGAATCTTCGTTGTTCACATTCTGGTGGCAGTGTCTGGAAATCGACAGTAACTGAACTATTTTGCTTCACACAATATTTGCACATTGGACTGATTCCTGTTTTTTTTTTTTGTTTTCTTCATCTTTGCTTGTAGAAGTGTACGAAAAGTGAAGTTAATTGTTCTTGTGTACATTTTTCTTGTTTTCATTTACCATTGGTAAAATGGCTGAAGGGAGATGGAAAGAAGACCTGGTAACGCCACACATTGGCAGGGGTCAAGGGTTTTTGGGGGTTAATGAGCCTATAGTCGCTAGACCACGCATGTTGGTCTACGATTCTGTGACTGTTCCGACTGCGCTTCACAATAACGAGACGAGTAAACCAGAATCTTCCACTCCCATCAATGCTGGTTATGACAATATTACACAACAATTATGCAACCTCATTGGTGAGCTTGGAAGCCAGATAGGTGACTCCATTGCGACACGGTTGTTAACAAACCAGACTTCAGCATTACTCATAGTCAAAGCTGACATTAAGGAACCACAAATGTTTAGAGGGGATGGAAGTGATAAGTGCACCATCCTGGAGTGGATTGAACTGATGGAGGTGTATTTGTCCAAAAAGGGTTGCGACAAATTCGACAGCGTGGAAGAGATATTAAATCATCTCTGTAGCCGGGCAAAGACCATTGTTAGGGTCAAGGTGAAAAGTAGTCTGGCTACAGTACTCTGTCCTGAAGTTGTCAACCAGGTACTGCAGTGCTATTTTAGTGAGAGCCCTGGCTCATTAGCTGATTTTTATGCGACGCAGCCAAAGCCAAAGGTGAGCACCCTGTTGACTATTGGGTCAGGCTGAATGAGGCAGCTGAGCTAGCAGATGCTCACCTACAAAGACGTGGTGGCAAAATGGAAAATATGAGTTCTGAGATCGCAATGATGTTTATCAGGATCTGTCCCAATCTTGATCTCTCCAATGTTTTTAGGTGCAAGCCCTTAAGCAAATGGTCAGACGAGGGGGTCCAAGGGGCTATCGACGAGCATGAGAGAGACTTTAAGTCTCGGAAGCCGGTTCCGTCTGCGCCTAAAGTTGCAGTGAATCAAGCTATTGTTGCTGAAAAACCTGTCAGCACTCAGGTAGCAGTAAGAAGCGAAAGTATGGGTGTAACCTCTGCAGTGTGTACTGTAGGCCTGCACCCTAAAACAAGTGTAGCCGCAGAATTGGGCACTTTGGAGCGTGTGCTGAAAATGTTAGAAAGGGTGCTGGAGCGCACGGCCAAAATCAGAACCAAAGCATCGAACGTCATCTTTGTATCAAGCTTCCCCATGTGAAGTGTGTGGAGACCTATCTCACTCGACTCGCTCTCACTGTTTGAGGGGAAAAAAGATGCCTCAATTGTCTAGAGTTTGGGCATCAACGTAAGCAGTGTCACAGGTTTGTTGGCCTAGGCGGGGCCCAAACCAGTGACGATCAGGGAAATTAGATCACTCACATTGTAGAGAGGGCGATGTGAGTGTTAAAGGTCAGCCTCTCATCAGTGAAGATGATCATCTATGGCAGCCATTGTCAGGTTGAGTCAAGTGGCAGTATCATCTTGTTCCAGAACATTGTGAAGCTGGAAAAAGCTGACAGTTTGTTTTATACTGATGTGCTGGTGAATGATACAGTCCCAAAATTTTGTTCCCGTTATTGTTCATAAGTTAAAAGAAAATAATGTTATAGTAGCAAAACTTTTCTTCGGGTGTTTGTTTGGGAAGGGAGCGTTAGCGGACACCTCTGGGGTTTTCCTTGTGCGACATGCGATAGCCTCAGTCTAACTATGTGCGAGGCTGATAAGCATATGTGTGCACTGTTGCTTTTCTCTGTGAATCTCTGGTAAGATGATGTTTATTGTCTAAATATATACTGATTGCTTAATAAGTGTGATTTAAGTGATGGTAGCATTTGATCGTGTTAGTGGTGATGTGTGTTTAATTGTAATTAGATTTTTATGAAATTCATCATAGCGCTAACTAATTAGCATCTTATGCTCAGTGTGTATTTGGAAGAGAGAGAAAAGCTGCAGCACTATTGATCCACTGATGATCTTTCATTATTACAGGTATGTTGGTTAATTGGTTATGCTTTATAAAAAAAAAAAGAGATCTGGTTGAATGTTAATTAACGTATATTGTACGTAGAGTGTTATAAGGGGAAATCATTTTATTTAATGATTCATCCTGTGTGTGACGCACCTGGTGCTGCCTGCATGTAGAATGGTGTTAAATACATCGAATGTTTAATTTGGATTTATGTATATGAATAGTATTATTATTGTTTATTTGTTTCATTATAGTGTGCTATAACGTATAAATATTTGAATAAATGCATATGTTAATGTAATCTGGGATATAAAATATTGTAATGTATTATAAAATATTGAAATGTATTATTAAGAATATTAATGTGATGTTACATAAGGAAGACAAGAAGTTTAAATATTGTTATATATATTGCTATATTTAGTTAATATTTTATTTATATTTGATAATTTTTTTTGTTAAAACAGGGGTTAGCCTCAGTCTACCTATGTGCGAGGCTGATGAGCATATGTGTCCACTGTTGCTTTTCTCTGTGAATCTCTGTGTGTTTTTGGAAGAGAGAGAAAAGCTGACACCCTGTTGTTCCACTGATGATCTTTCATTGTTACAGATTTAACAGGAGCACTAGATCTCATCAAGTGGTTGTGCGGCCTTTGTGTGTGAAGGTGCCCGATAAAGACATGCTACACAGACACACTGCCTCAGTTTAAGTCTAGACTAAAGACTCGTCTATTTAGCCAGGCATACACCTCATTTATCCTTGAATGGCATCTATGCTTATATTATTTTATTTGTTTTCCTGTCTCAACCTCGGGACTCCTATCCTGAGGTCACCAGAACCGGCTGGATCCAGCTCCATTCTTGCTTCGTGTTGGACTCCACTGCTACATGTCACTGTGTGATGATGATCAAATGCAGCCGGTGCCAGCCAAACATCACTTCAGTCTATTATGATGAACTTCAGAGGATGAACTGATGCCAACTCTAACCATAAGACATGGGATTCTTCATATGCCATTGTCTGAACCTTGGATTTAGGATGGACCACACCGAACCTCACCGAAATTACCGGCCAGGTTGAACTGCAATGCACCACACTGATCTCTGCCTGCATCACCTCGGCCTATTGATGGATTACAATCTTGAAATGGAATGCATCGACTAACGATTGCCAACAAAAGCCTTCATCAGCCAATAACAAGGACAATTGCTTCTATGTGAACTTCTGCAGTTAATCCAGGATGGACTTCAAAGACATTGGTCATTAATCTTACAGTTCAAACAAAATCTTTGTTTAAACACTAACCCTTAACCCTTACTTAGTTTAATAATTAAACCATGATTTTACCTATACATAATTAATATTTACATTACATTCATAATGTTAGTCAGAGGGGAACTGGCCCCCACAGTGAGTCTGGTTTCTCCCAAGGTTATTTTTCTCCATTAATCTACATCTTATGGAGTTTTGTGTTCCTTGCCACAGTCGCCTACAGCTTGCTCACTGGGGTTATTAATACAATTATTATTTAATTACTTGTTTTTAAACAAGATAAACAATCGTATTTTATCTAATTACACAATGATGATTCATCGACATTATAGACATTACAGTCTGTTAATGCTGATCTTCTGTAAAGCTCCTTTGAAACGATGTGTTGTGACAGGCGCTATTCAAATAAAATTGACTTGACTTAATATCAGTTTATCTACATATATCTGTAATATGCTGTCTGTTACCTCATAAATAATTTTTATTGTTTACCGTTAATGAGCTTGATCTGAGAGTCTGGTGGCAATTGTACCAGAAGTGTGAAGCTTGAATTTTCATTAAAGCTTAAATATACTTTAACAAAAATAAGAGGTTACTTATTTATTCTGTCAAGTTGTGGGTGATTTTTGCTCCATGTCAAAAGAGCTTTAATGCCAAATATTTTTTTTTTTTTAAATCAAGCTAAAGTTTAAGGTTTAATGTCCTGTCAGTCATTTTGCTGGTTCTCAGTGTTGCATTTGAAGCAGATTATTGAGTCTGATTCATAATGTTTGTCAGTTGAGGGCATTATTGTGCCACTGTTGAATTTGACAGCCACAGAAACAAACGATGCTGCTCTTTTGCTTGGTTTTGGTCTCAAAATTATCTCTGGAGGGCGGGGATTTGGAATGAGGGGACATGGCTAATTCAACAGCTCAGTCACAAGCTTCAGAACGCTAAAATCACTTACAGCACCTTTAAACTAATTGTAATTAATTTGCATATATTCATTTAGCAGACGCTATTTATCTACAGCCTCAAAGCAATTTATATTTGATTACACGGTCTGTGTGATATTTTATACAGAAATTATGGCTGTCAATCGATTAAATGTTTTAATCGAATTAATTACATGGTGTCCCGATGAATTAATCACGATTAATCGCATTTAATCGCATATACAAATATTTGCTGAGAAAGCCCCTCATATAATAATAATTCAATATATAATGATGAAATAATTATACTTAGTTATCTTTTTAAATATTAAAAAATTATATATATATATATATAGTATATTAAATAAAAAGATATTCAGATAATTAAAATGCATTACATTCTTGTGGCAGAAGAGTTAATCATTAATAAGACAACACAAAAAGCTGCTTTAAAATACAATGTATTGTTTACTACCATATTATTGATCATAAGTCAATCGTTGGCATACTGTCAGGATATAAGCACGGAGGCAGAGGTAAGTGAATCCAAACACAGCTTTATTTTCAGTGGCAAGAGTGTTAAGTGAGTATATAGTAAGTTCAGGTGCAGATACTGTGAAGATCACTCGGTGCAGGGCAGGCAACAGGTAAGCACAAACACTTCGGGAATATGGGCATCGGGTAGTAACAGCTTAGAGATATCAATCCTCTCTTTCAGAAGCAGTGTTAGCAACCAGGTTCGGAAGACTAACTGGCGAATCAGAGGGATACTGGAGAGCAGACGGTAGGGGGTACGAACAGGAGTCCTGGAGAACAACAGAATGAGGACACAGGGGTTAGAGGTTTTCAGGTGAGTAAACGTTACGTTTTTCAGCAATCGGGATGCTTCAGGGGCTCAGAAGACAAAGAAGAGAGGTCTGTTCCTGTTGGAGGCGACGCTGAACTGGGGTTATGGTGAGTGATTTATAGTGCGTGTTGATGAGGTTGCTAATAGTGAACAGGTGTGTGTGATTAGTCATCCGGGGAGAGTGATCGTTGAGTGGAGAGTGGAACCAAGCTTGGCTGATCTCTCACACATACAGTTCACAGCAATCCATTTCACAAGTGAATTTGAGGGTTTGTTTAAGGACCCGTCAATGTACACCTGTGTCAGACAGATGCTTTTGTAGCGTCTCAGGTGCGTTGCATCATAAACATAACATTTTAAGGTCACTGTGTCAAGTTACATATAGTTTAATACTTAAAACACATCTTGAGATCCCTTAGTTCGGATTTGCGCACCTTCAAGTGTTTTGAACACAAGAACGTAACACATCCTTGTATTGTTCTGTCTGCTGAAGGGTTGTTTTCTTCACTGTATAAACTGTGCATTGCTCGTACAGCTGAAGTTTCATTTACTGCCCTCTGGAGTAAACATGTGGTACTACAAGCTTGCATTTCTCAGGAATCTTCCTTATTACGGTCCGGGGAAGTGCGATTAATTGCGTAAATTTTTTTACCGCGTTATTTTTAATAAAATTAATCGCACTGAATTAACATGTTAAATCGGCAGCCCTAATAGAAATATATTCTTGACATATAAACTTGCGCTAGAAGGACATTTTTGACTGTTGTGTCGGGTTTCTGTTTTGCAGTGCAACGAATCAGGAGCGATGGTAGAGAGGGTTCCAACGCGTGACACTAGCTGTCCAAATGCATCAAAAAAAATTATTAATTGTACTGACAATGCTTGAGCGGCCCGAATGCGTTAAAAATGTGCACTAGTTTAAAGATGAACCATCAGATCGTTGTTATTTCAACTTAAATGAAGCCTTTCCGATTACTACAATTGCTGAGAAAGAGCAGAGTGAAGTGCTAAAAGGACACTTTGCAAAGCTGGATTCAAAGCATGAGAAAGCAAGCAGGTGAATCCTGAATCATGATGAGAATATATACCAAAAGATCCTTCACACATTTCTTCAGTACAGTATTTTTCCTCAGAATCAATTGTCATAGGAGGAAGTAAGATATAACTCTGTTTTTGAAAGTAAAGCATATTTTAAGTAAAACTAATGCTAATATAAGAATTAGATAGGGAGTAAGAACGGAACACTAGTTATAACAACATCAGTGGTAGATTTAAGTTAAGTTAAATTAGTAACACTGCACAATAAGGTTTCATTTGTTAACACTATGTAATGCATTAGGTATCATGAACAAACGATTAACAATATATTTGTTACAGCATTGGTTAATGTAAGTTATAAAAATACAATTGTTCAATGTTAGTTCATGTTAGTTCATAGTGCATTAACCAATGTTAACAAGTACAACTTTTGATTTTATAAATGTACAAGTGTATGTTCAAATTAACATTAAGATTAAAAATAGCTGTAAAAGTATTGTTCATTGTTAATTAACTTACGTTAACAAATAGAACATTAATGTGTTACCACTTAATTATTAACAAAATTACAAAATAAAAAAAAAAGGGTTGGGGTTGTCATACATTTTCAAACTCAGGTTACGGCCCTGATACTGCAGTTGTTCTGGTAGCATTATACACAGGATTTGCATTTTTTAATCAAAGTTGCTTTAATATGAGCGAGCGCCACAATGTGAGGAGGCAAAACTGGATTGCTCCAATCGTGCACTTTCAATGTAGAGTGCAGCCCCCCTCTTTATTTGACAATTATCAAATATTAGCAGATTATCAAATACCCCCATCACCATATCTCACCACATGATAATAACATAATAACATTGGCCTACTCTAAATTACCAAATTAATATTCACTTTTTGGATCATAAAACATTTACGACACATTTATATATAAACAAGAAAGATTACTACTGCTTATCTTTCTCTTAGCGTGATAGGCCTGTACGTTTGCATCGAAGTTCATCAGAATGTTTGTCTCTTCCATCATTCTCAGCAGTTAGCTGTTAGCGATGTTTAGCTTTCAATGATGTGAGTGTAGTAAAGATTTAATTTAACAAATGTAATGCTGCCATGCGTTACCTCAAGCAGGTTAATTTACAACAATTACTTATTTGCCGTTACAAATTTTTTCTTTTGCCGTTTCGGAGCGACTGATTTACATGATAAAATAGGAAAAGATGCACAGGCTACTTTCATGTTTCTGGGAGCCATAATGCTAGAATTTAGAGTACATGGAGGCCTCTGGTAGGGAAGTGTACTGCAGGTAGTGACAATAACACTACAATGCTAGTTTGCTAATAAATTAAATTGACATGATTATTACAGTATACAAAACACAAATGGCTTCAATAATGATGACACCACAATAATCTTAAGAAATCAACTTCTAAATAAGCACTGATAAACTGTGCACAAAGACTCTGAACGTGTATTGAGGAAGTAAATTGTCACTTTTGTTTTCATGTTGACTTTAATCTTTATCAATTTATCAGAATTTATTGAAGAGTCTATTCTTTTTCTAAGTCTTTGAATAGGGTAGGCTACATGCTTATGTACTTGGTGCTTCCAGAGTTGATCTTGTGTAATACGCTTGAATGCCTTCATAGCAACAGAGATTAGAGCAACAGGTCTGTAATCATTAAGACAGCTTGGATTAGAGAACTTTGGTACAGAAGTTATCATGGCTAATTTGAAACATCGTGGGATGTTGTGGGTTGTTAAAAATAGTTGTGTATGCTTGTGCAAGCTGAGACGCACAGTGGCGGAGCTCGGCAGGGTTTACGGGTATATGATCAGGACAAGACTTTCTTGTTTTATAGCTCTCAATTCCTTCCAAGGGGTTGCGAGATGACTAAAAGAGGTCATGGCATGCCTATTTTTTATATGTTCCTTGATGTTCAGTTATAATATTAGCTAACTTGATTGCACAAAAAACAGTCATATATATGTAAAACATGATTTCCCCCCTCAGAAATGCTGGGTTTTGGTGCTGCTTCTCTTTTCTTTTTCTTTTTATCTTTTCTCTCCAGTTTGGAATGCCCAATTCCCAATGTTCACTAAATCCTCATGGTGGCATTGTGACTCGCCTCAATCTGGGTGGAGGAGGATGATCTCAGTTTCCTCCGCATCTGAGACAGTCAATCCCCCGCATCTTATCACGTGGCTTGTTGAGCGAGTTACCATGAAGACATAACGAGTGCGGAGGCTTCACGCTATTCTTTGCAGCATCCACACACAACTGTGTTGCACACCTGGGTCATGAGCTGTCTTCATGTTGTACTGAGGTTCGGTCACTTCGGTCTGAGGTGTCGGGTTTGTGTGTTGCCAAACTCTCGCACAGGTGTCCTGTCTCGCGGCATTTGCCTCACGATGTACACTTAGGCTTTGTCTAGTGTGTGAATGCATGGCATTACTTTGTTTGCCGTTGCTACGCATTCTCTCGTCTTGTCTGTTGGCTAGCATGAGCGTACACTGCCTTATTTTCTTTGCGATGTGTGCTCATGCCATTCGGGTGTTTGTGTCTTGTGAGAGCATGTGGCTTTGATTTGTTTCTGTATTGCCTCATGTCTCTCAGTCTTGCGTTAAACCCCGCCTCCTTGTTTGCCCATTATTAGTTCATTAGTCACACCTGCCCTGCTTGTTAACCTGCTTGATTTCCTTCACTATTATTATCCTCATGTGTGCTGTCCAGTGCCAGTTCGTCTTGTTTGGTGTCCATGTCTGTGTTGTGTTCTTCCCAGTTCCTGTAGGTTCTGGTCAGTCCTGTGTTTTGCCCCGTTATCCAGTCCAGCCCATTTGTGTCATAACCACCCAGTACCTGTTTTTTCCCCTTCAGGGTATTTTTTGTTTTGCCTTTGTTTATTTTTGTATTAATAAATCCTTTTAGTTTTTTCACTCTGCATTTGGGGACTTTCTGCATATCTTGTGACACTACTAAAAATAAGTAATAATTTAAAACTTTCAATTACAAATGCTAAAACCTCAAAATTTCAGATGTACATTGAATTTCTTAGTGTAATTGAGTGACTCTCTTTAACAACTGTTGTTTGTTCTTGAAGAACATTCAGTTCAGCTTCTGAAACCTTTGGAATCACAAAATTAATCACAATGATTTATTTTATTCTATTCTATTGACACATACTTTCAGTTGAATATTTACATTTATTTGAGGAAATTGAATATTTGAATGCTGTCTTAGACAATGTGGGGCCTTGAGGTCAAAAAGGTTGAGGACCTGAATGATTGACCTAAATAATCCAAAGAAACTAAGGGGGTGTTCACACTTGTAGTTCGGTTCTCTTGGTCCGGACCAAAAATGAAAATTATACATTGGCTGGCATTTTTAACACCGAACCTATCCTTACAAAACCAAAGGCATCAGGAAAAAGTCACATTTATATTTATATATGTATGGTGGAGTACAAACGAAGAGCTAATAAAATGTGTAAAGGAGTCAAAACAACAGCAGTAATTCCTCCGTTGTACACCCAAACAAAGATATGCTGCAAGGACAGCTGACGGGCGGTTCCGACGCCAGTACTGAACTATAATGGGCAACATTATACTCCTATGACTCCTATGATGAGAAGAACCAGGTATGCTTGAGGTCAGTATTAGGCTAATTACTTCTTGTTTTTGGTCCGTTTAGATGTCTTTGGTCCATGTTTCATTCATATATCAATCGAACCGTACCATTCAGGCAGTCTCGGTCCACGTGTTTGGTGCGCACCAAGGTTCGGGTGACAGCGTTCACACTTGTTCAAATGATCCGCACTAAAAGATCAATCGCACCAGAGTTAGTTTTAATCGAACAAAACCTGCCAAGTGTGAACACACCCTAAAAAACACACCCTAGGGTAAAAGAAAATAACCTTTTTAAGAGTCAAAAGAAACCTTTAATGAAATAAATAGAAACAAAATCACTTGCAAACACAAGAACACTTGTATGAGACTGCATTAAATTAAAAAAAAATGCTTAAACTACTTTGTCAAACAATTGTGGATAAAAAACAGACTAAAAGGTAAAAAAATGGTACCAGTGTCGATGTTCAACATAAAAAAATACTATATTTTAAAATGAATGACAGTATATATTACAATCAAACTTAAAAATGTTAAACAAATATTTTACAATATTAAAAATTATATTAATATAATAAATCCTGTATAGCATGCTGTCAGTTAAGATGTATAAATAAAATTAAGAAACTGATCCAATTGTTGGTTAGCCTTTTACTTATTAATAAATTCAATCTTTTGTTTGACTGACAGCACGACTCTGGCTCACAATATTTAGATGTCAACCATTTAGACCATTCTCATGCAGCAGTTATCATTTCTTAAATTATTCTCTACATCACAGATGTTATTGTCCATGATACATAGATACAATTACACACTATTTCTAAATCATTTCCAAACTTTGTCCTCTGCAACTTGTGTGATTAGACACACTTTTCACAGCCACATTCCACTGTCTTTTCTACCACCTGTGCGAATGAAGTGCCATCGTCGCACTCGAAACTATATCGTCTGCGCCGTATCCTGGTGCTGGTACAGCAGAAGCCCGTGTCCACCCTGCAGCCGCCACGACACTCGACCCAGGACAGGGGCTGCGTGCTTCGACACTGGACTTCCCCGCGGCGTATGCGATGGAAATCCCTCACAGACTCGCCCTGACAAGGAGCCACTGGAATCAAAGAGCATATTCACACATCTACAGTCAGCCTATAACTGAATTCAACTTAAAGAAACAGTCCATCCAAAAATGAAAAATCTGTCATAATTTACTCTCCCCACATGATGTTCCAAAACCTGTCTGATTTAGTTTTTCTTATGATACACTGTTACAGTGCCAAAAATTATAAAAAGCATTAAATAGTACCATAAAATAAGTCCATACAACTGTATTCCAAGTCTTCTTATGCCTTATGATAGCTTTGTGAGAGGAACTGACTGAAATTGAAATTGTAAGTCACTAAAAATCTTATTGCAAAGAATCATATTCTTACTCAGTAGTTTTATCTTATTTGCCACTAAAAATATCTAAATATCCTTAAAACAAAACACATTAACTTGAGAAGCAAAATTACATACCTGTAAAATATTAAGACTTTATTTGCGGAGAAATCTAACAAAATTGAATGATGTTTAATATTCTGGGTTCAGTAAGACAGCGTTTGTCAAAAAATTACAAATTAATTCATCCCTCCTTTAATTAAAGCATAAATCGAGGTTACAGTGAGGCACTTGCAATTGAAGTCAATGGGGCCAATTTGTGGAGGGTTTAAAAACAGAAATGTGCAGCTTATAATTTTAAGAAAACACTTACATTAATTCTGTTAAAACTTGTTTAAAACCAAATTTTTACAGTAATTTTAGGGTTTGTTGACATTACATCGTCATGGCAACGTAAAATTAGATATAACTTCACACAGAAAAGGTTAGCAAGTGATTTGTTTAACACTAAAATCATGTAAATACACATATTGTTTACATCTTGTGGCTACACTTTTGGAAGAGTGAATATTTTAACATTTAAAATTGGCCCTCATTCACTTCCATTGTAAGTGCATCACTGGAACACAGATTTTTGCTTTTTTTTTTTAAGAAAAGGAGGAATGTACATATATGTTTTGTCAATAAAATGTGTTAAACATGTGTTAAATGAAAAAAGAAAAGGAGGGACGAGTGGAAATTAATTTCTGTGGTAATCAACATTATGCTACAAATGTTGTAGAACTATATAACTTGATAACTGGAACATTCCTTTAAAACAACTTTGCCAGTGGGGTTAAAAAAAACTTCATTCAAAGGAAAAACAAGTTCCCCTTCTGTCACTCACTCAACGTTGTGTCGATTGTAGTGACACAAAGGGTCTCTTCCTCCTCGGTCTACTCTGGACGGTGGGGCGGTCCACGGATACACAGAGGTCCCTCAGGTGGACAAGGTGTTTGCGATCCACTTGTGTCCCGAGAACACCACCCCCTGGCGGGACCGCCTGGTATTCCCCTCCAAGGCCTGTAGGACAACGTCGTCACTGACTGCTGAAGCCTACAGCGCCACTGGACAGGCACCTGGGTAGTCCCGATCCCTATGTGCTGAAGGAACTGCGCCCTGCCGCCAACCTCACTATCAGAGCTATGAGGGTCACAGCGTAAGTACTCGGGCAGGCGATGGCCATCCTTGTGGTCCAGGAGTGCAATTTGTGTCTGAATTGGGTCGAGATGCGTCACATTGACAAGGTACGCGTTCTCAACACCCCCGTCTCCCAGTTTGGCCTTTTTGGGCAACACGGTCCACAACTTTGCTGAGCAGTTTTCAGCAGTGAAGAGGCAGACAGAAGCTATATCTCACATCATGCCCGTCAATGTAGCCCGCGCCCCAAGGGCGTCCCCCTGCGACTAAACCAGGCAGCTCTGCTTCAAACGGGCCCAGCTCTCAGCCTTAGCGTCAAGTGCCCCGCGGGCGGTGTACGCCCCCCATCTTCAGGACCCCCTCTAGGACCCGTGAAGCTCCTAGGTGCCCCTGAGACGGAAGACCCGGGCAGTCAGACGTTCGCTCCGCAGCTGGTACCAAGACCACTCCATCCCCCAGTGGAGGGCCGGGAGCAATTTCCTCACTTCCTGGGTCATCTAGCTGGCGTCCGGCACCAAAATCTTACAGTCCCGTTTCCCCGGACACAGTCACCTCTGGACCCGCGACTATCCAGCCCCGGCAGGCCAGCACTGACGAGTTTCAAAGACGTCCCGACAGGACCTCCTCCTCAGTCTCTAACCCGCCCCCTGCCGGGTGCACGGAGCAAGGTAAGTCTAGTCTAAGGTCTTTCTCAGCACCCAAGCATCAGGACACGCTTCTGCCTCCCGATGCATATTTACTCCTCGGCATCGATCCTCCCTACGGCTCGTGTCCGATGGCCAGGCGTATCAGTACAAGGTCCTCCCCTTCGGCCCGTCCTTGTCCCCTCGCGTCTTCACCAAGGTCGCAGAGGCAGCCCTTGCCCCGCTACGGGAAGTAGGCATCCGCATACTTGATTACCTCAATGACTGGCTCATCCTAGCACACTCTCGAGAGTTACTATGCGCCTACAGGGACCAGGTGCTCCAGCACCTCAGCCATTTGGGGCTTCAGGTCAACTGGGGAAAAAGCAAGCTCTCTCCGGTTCATAGCATCTCTTTTCTCGGCTTGGAGTGAGACTCAGTCTCAATATCAGCACGTCTCACAACTGAGTGTGCGCGGTCAATCCTCAGGTGCCTCGCTTGCATCAAGCCAGGCACATTGGTTCCTCTCAAACAGTTCCAGAGGCTCCAACACTGTGCAACACCCAACACCTTTGCTAGGTTCTACAACCTCAGGGTTGAGTTGGTCTTGTCCCGTGTTTTGTCAGGTCCAAGCCGGTAGAACTCGGTAATACGGAACAGCCGACCGGGTGTTCCGCTTTCACCTTTCGTCCTTCACCAAGTTAATCCAGTGCGCCTTCTTTCCCAGGTTAGCCACTAATCTCGCTTCCTGGATGCTCTTCCTCCCTAGCCCTCTGGCCGGCGAATTCAGTGGAGGAATTCGCCACCAGACCCACCACGAGTCGAGTGCTCCGTGTTGGGCTTGGGCTCCACAGGCATAGTTACCGCTTCAGGCAACTCCCTGTGATGTATTTTCCACTGTACGGTCCCCCTGCTGGCAGGACCTGCGTCTCCCTTGGGCAGCCCTTGCTGCCCCCTGGTTCCCGTGACTGTAGCAACTCCTCCCTTGTCAGGCAGGATCTACCTCTGCACCATGTCCACAGGTGGCTTGACAACCCCCGTGTGTATTAGCCACAAGTTATCTCCCCCAGTCTGGGCATGTTGTGGTCTCCACAGGGCCTTTTCCCCCGGAAAGAATAGGAACGGAAAAGGACGCCTTCCCCGAGGAATCTATAGCGTCAAGATAGCCCCAGCCACTTTTTAACTCTATGAAGAGAAAAGTTGTGGTTAGCCGGCTGGCTCCCATGCAAGTCATGTCACCTGTTTCCATATGGGTACTGGAACCTAAGAGCAGTATATGACACCTTTTATTGGGGGCGTTGGGGAGGGTTGCGTACAGCTGACCCAGCTGCTTCTAGCATGCAACAACTTGCTTGCACCTGGCTCAGCAGTCACGTAACACGGGTTAGTGCATGGCGTTTTGAAGTGGGACCCCTTGTGTCACTACAATCGACACAACGTGTGTTTCCGTTACCACGTCACTATCCCTACCACTGTAATGCAGCGTAATTCTCGGCTCATTAGTGAAAACCTGTCTGACAGTCACTTGCCTGCTCCCCTTTATACTCGTATGTCTGGGGGAGGAGCATGCAAATTCTGTCTGCCAACTTGACATTGGCCTTTTCTCAAGTTCAGAGGTATGCAAGGCTCTCAGAAGAGACCCCTTGTGTCAGTACAATCGACACAACATCTCGTTCCTTCCATCGGGGAACGGAGGTTACAACAGTAACCTTGATGTTTATATTTCTTACCCCATTATCAGATTTAGTTTTTGATTTAAGCATAAACCCCATACATTTTGCTACATTTCTCTGAAAAATCTAATATTTTATGTCATTTTATGTCAAATATGCTAAGTATTTTTACTGACAAATAAGACAAACATACTGATTAAGAAAATAATTACTTATGAAATGTAATCTCATACTGATTACAAATTACATACACATCTACAGGTTTTCAGCGAATAATGACTTACTTTTAATACTGTTCATCACACAGAAATATCATATGGCTTCAGACAACTTGATTTTCATGATTTTCAATCATTTTGAACAGTTAGGTGTAATCTGATTACAAACTAATTAGTTACTGTAATCTAATTGCCTTTCAGTCTAAAAAGTAGTTAAATACATACAATTGAAAATTCTTGTAATTACGTTACAGTTACTAATTTTAATCAAGGTAATTACTTTATTATATTAATTAGGTTATACATATTTCAAAAAATATTTATGAAGAATAAATGTAAAAGATGAATTATGTTCATTTGTACAGTACATCTTTTTATGTTTCTGTTACTGATGAGGGAATGGAGATAATGAACAAGGAGGAAATACAGGCATTTTGAATTTGTGGAGCAGAAAAACAAAAAACCTTTCTGTGATTTTTATTTATGAAAATGTTTTGTGTTTTGTTTTTTAAAGTATTTTGTTAAGTGATTAATTTTCCCATGAATTCATTAGTAAAGAAAACGTATTATAATGTTTTGGAGAAGTAATTAGTAATTTGTAGTGGATTACTATTTTTTAGCATAGCACTTTGGACATTTAGCTAAATTTCCCTTTTGCGTTCCACTGAAAAATTCAAGTCATATGGGTTTGAAACTATATGAGGGTCAGTAAATCACAACAGAATTTCCATATTGGCATGAACTATTCCTATCAAATAAATGTAAAATAATCATATCAATATCATTTGTCATGTGAATGAGTGTAACGTGATTTTGTAGTTACCTAAGTCACACAACTGGCCGCTGTAGCCACTGTCACAGACGCACTGTGCCTGCCCCGTCTGTGAGATCTCACAGAAGCCGTGTTGGCATGAAATCGCTGTGCAAGTGTTGGGCGATACATCCTGTTGACTGCATAGGGGACCGTAGAAACCCTCTGTACACCTGCAGTGATAAGACTGTATGTCTACTGGAACACAGGTGCCATGGACACACCTTACAGAACGTGAAGGAATGGGGAAATGGAGAAAGAAAATATGGAGAGAGATAAGTACGGGTAGACAAAATCTGTAATATTATATATTAAAATATTATAAAAATAGCAATGGTTAATATTTTTTATGAAATATTTGTATATTGTATTATGATTTTAATGACATACCAATGTGTTCATTTGTTATTGTCCTGTGACTTAAAGACTTTAAAAGGTACTTCTCATTTCAGTTGATTATTTTATACTTTTATTAGGAATTTGATTGATACAAAACAAGATTGATAAGTCAGACATCAAAGCAAAAACACCTTAAAATTATGTAACACTTTTGTTTTAAAAGAAATGACTCAAAACTATTTTGGACTGTTTCAATTATAAATTATGATTGAATGAGCCACATTCAAAGCTTCTGTAAAATAGCAAATATAAACACACTTGTGCCAGAAATCAGGCGAATTATATATTTCTTGTTTTAAGCATAAATTAACAATATTCATTGAAGTTTATGCTCAAAACAAGAAAAAAAACACTTGTCAAATAAACTTAATCCAAGATAAGACTTAATATCCTTGGTAATTTTGCTTCTCAATATAATTTTTTTTAAAGATGTTTAAATACATTTTTACATCTTTACATTTAAAGATATTTTTTACTGGAAAACAAGATAAACTTCATATATATACATTTATATATAATGCCTCCACTGTTTTTAAGTGACCTTTGCAGAGTAAAAAAAATCCTGAGATTTATGTGTGCGCACAAGAGACTTTCACATGCACACAAGAAAATTGTTGCACAAGCACGAGAATCTTTTCCATGACCACGAGAATACGTTCACACGCTCACGAGTTTTACATTTTATGGTGTTTGAGCATCTTGTTACCTCATCTCATGGAGAAGGCAAGTGCATGGGTGCGCATTAATTGATAGAGATACATTTAACATCAAATAAACTTGCATAAAATTTATGGTGCCCATTTATTAGTGCTTTTGATAACATTTATTATGGCCATTTATATAGATTCACGGTAATCCTGATGAAACAAATGTAATAATGCATTAAACCAGGGGTGTCCAAACCTTTTCTTCTGGGGCCAAATCCAAAGAGAAATAAGGTGCCACGTGACACATCCTCGTAATAATAAAGAATTACAGAATTATCTGTAAAATGGCACCAAAAGTGACCAAAAAATACCATAGTTCAAAAATCTTGGGGCAAAAAATGCCTTGGTTTCTTTTTCTTTTCTTTTCACCATCTGAGATAGTTCTTAAAATTTGACTTTAAGAGTAGCATTACACATAATCACATAAAATATGTTTTGAATAAAAGAATGACACCATACATTTTTGTTTGTTTAGAAAAAATGCCCTCATATACGTAAAAAAAAATGAAAAACAAATCCAGTGGCCAATAATTCGCACCTTTATGGAACAGTGAATTTCTGACAACGCAGTAATGTAACGGATATTACACTGGGTAAGAGCTTGTAACTTTCAATGATTTAGCATTTTTGTAAATTATGTAGGACTTTTCATGAGATCGGGTTGGCTGAGGGCAAGCAGTACAGGGAGAGATGCACGAGTGTTTTGAGCATTTTCTCTTATGTCCTAACTCTCAAATGGTGCTGAGAAATCCATGAATCACTTTTCATGTTTCAATGAAACATGAGAACGAACCAAATCACTGCAATTATTTAAACTTCCCAGCGCTGCAGAATACATTCAAGGAGAGTGTGCTCGGCTTGCTCGGATCTGTGCGCGCTCAATAAACTCTGTGCTGCTGCTCGCTCTGCACAGTGGCAGCTGAGTTGTACGATGCATGGTACCGGGACATTTTAACAAATTCATGAGCAAAGTTTTTAACCTGATACCAGTTCTATAACATGTGCATCATTCTTTTTGCCTGGTGCTTCATCAGTGGAAATCTGGAGGATTCCAAACTCTTGAACTTTTGGATTAAGCTGGGCACCATTAGGACGCCCTGCATTAAACCAAAATGAGATGATAAATGTATGCACAGGGTAGTTCTAGCAGGAAGACTAGCAGCTGTACATCATCCCACCATTAGCTGGGTAATTCTTAGCCAATCGCATGTAAACCATTGCTTTATAAGTCTGCTCACAATCTATCACATTGCTGTTTCAGTGTGCTAACACAGCAACCTCCTCCACCCCACCACCACCAGTTGAGTCCCGTCCAGCACGGGGGAAGGCTTCTCACCCCTGTATTCTATCTCCGGCAGGATATGACGGTTCTGAGTACAACTTCTTCGGACCGCCAGACGGGGCTACACCAAAGATAGACATTACTTTTCTGTTTTATATTCATCAAATAAATGTCATCTTAAATTTCACTCAAGTCTGCAAGTCTTTCAGAATTTAATGCAATACACACCTTAATCTCTGCATACATTATATACAGATATGGTGTTTCCCTGTAAGCTGTTTAATAATTGTCAAATTCAATGTGAAAACAGTAATGGGTCAATGTTAACAATCATGGCTACTCAGATCTGGCCATGTGTTTCCTGCATTACAGTACATTGTTAAAAGAAATGGCAAGATATACAGAATTAGTTAAAATTGAAGTGCACAAGAAACTGGTCTAGGTCTTCATTTTCATTATAATCGAACAGGAATTGCTTTTCCCAGCTGTAATGTTGGCTAAAATGTACAAGTGTAGTGACTGTGACATACATAATTCAAACTTTGTGTTAAATTTAGTTCTATACATTGTTGGTGATAAATGCAGTACTTTGTTCTTAGCATTTTTCCTCATAACTGTTCAGGGATCGTGGTCCCTTTAAATGTTCTGTATGGGTGATGACGTAGGACGCTTTTCGGCGCCTTTTGTCTCTCTGGTGTTTTTCTTACTAAATAAACAACACACGTATTTGTGTGCTCAAAGTGCGAAGTTGTCTCTTGCAAGTTACTGCAATTTCCACACTGGTGACCCCGACATTAGTCTGCTGGACGTATCCAGTGACACAACACGACCATGACTGCGTAACGCTGTCACCCTCAAACTCCCGAATTCTGGGAATCGTCCGCGATCGGCATGGTTCGCACAGACTGACGCGCAGTTCGCGCTGCGTGAGATCACCGCGGATACAACAAAATACTACTACGTAGTGTCGGCTCTCGGTAATTCAACAGCATCCAGAGTGGTGAGCCTTCTAACAAATCCTCCGGAAAACGAGAAGTATGCAGCACTCAAAGCCCACCTGTTGAAAACGTTCGGACTGTCGGACGCTGAGAGAGCCGGCAGGCTTTTCTCCCTTCAAGGACTGGGTGACAGCAAACCGTCCGAGCTCATGGACCGCATGCTGGATCTTTTGGGAGAGCACAGACCCGATTTTCTGTTCATCCAGCTTTTCCTGCGTCAGCTGCCTTCACAAGTGAGAGCTGCATTAGCCAACACCACAATTACTGACTGTCGGAGACTGGCTGAGGAAGCTGATACATTTTTCCTGGCGAGTCACGGACATTGTGCGGACGCGTTTTTTCCTGCGCACATCGCTTCGGTGACACGTGATGACTCCACCTTCGTGGCGGCAACCACTTCTCGGCGTCAGTTGTCTTCTGGCCCTCAACAACTTCCAGGCTTGTGTTTCTACCATGCTAAGTTTGGAACCAAGGCTAACAAATGTCGCTCACCATGCAGTTTCAGCGGGTCGGGAAACGCCGGGGCCGGCGCTCAGTAGTGGCCATGAGCGTCAGCCGCGTAGGCAGGCTGCTTTTCATCCACGACAGCATCTCTGGACGGCGTTTTCTGTGCGACACAGGAGCACAGAGGAGCGTCCTGCCTGCATCCCGTTTGGACATGGTGACCGACAGCCACGGCCCCCCTATGGAAGCTGCCAATGGTAGCCCCATCCGCACATATGGAACGAGGTACATCGAATTGTGTTTAGGAGGACAGCACTTCGGCTGGAACTTTGTTACCGCAAAGGTTGCCGTTCCCCTCCTCGGCGCTGATTTTTTGTGTGCACATGGACTGTTGGTGGATGTAAAGAATCGCCGTCTGATTGACGCTGTCACGTTTTGCTCTTATACATGCACGCTCAGCGGGACCGACTCCATACGGCTGTCTAGCATGCTTTCAACTTCTGATGATTTCCACCGTCTGCTTGCCAGTTTCCCAGCCCTCACTCAGCCCACTTTCTCTGCATCTGCCGTGAAGCATGGTGTGGAGCACCATCTCGCCACCACTGGTTCACCCGTCTACGCCCGCGTTCGGCGCCTCGACCCAACCAAGCTTGCCGTTGCAAAGGCTGAGTTTGCGAACATGGAACACCTGGGAATAGTTCGCCGATCCGACAGCCCATGGGCATCGCCCCTCCACATCGTCCCCAAACCTGGTGGCAGCTGGCGCGTGGCGATACGGCGCTTAATGACAACGGCGCCTGACCGATACCAGTCGAACATACAGGATTTTTCAGCACACCTGTCTGGCAAGGTGATTTTTCTAAGGTGGACCTTGTTCGTGGATATCATCAGGTGCCGGTACATCCACTGGACATCCCCAAAACGGCGGTGATCACGCCGTTTGGTCTGTTTGAGTTCCTGCGCATGCCGTTCGGCCTTAAAAACGCCGCCCAAACTTTTCAACGCCTCATGGACTCTGTTTTGCGGGACCTGCCTTTTCTTTTTGTGTACTTGGATGACATTCTAGTAGCGAGCACGTCCAAGTTTCAGCACCTGGCGCACCTCCAAACCCTTTTTGAGCGGCTTAGCCAACATGGATTGATTGTCAACCCAGCCAAGTGCCAGTTCGGCCTCTCCACCATTGACTTCCTTGGACACAGAGTCACTAAGGACGGGGCGGTCCCTCTCCCATCAAAGGTGGAGGCAGTCACACAGTTCCCACGCCCGCTCACTGTCAAATTCCTGCAGGAGTTCCTCGGCATGGTGAATTTTTACCACCGTTTCATCCCTCGAGCTGCTCTGCTCATGCGGCCTTTGCACGAGGCCTTGAGAGGTAAACCACAGCACGTTGTGGACTGGACTGAGAGTAGAGACAGGGCTTTTGCTGCCACTAAGGCAGCCTTAGCGAACGCCACCATGCTGGCGCATCCTTCTCCAACAGCCCCCATCGCCATCACCTCGGATGCCTCAGACTATGCTGTTGGTGCTGTCTACGAGCAGTGGGTAGGCGGTGCCTGGCAGCCGCTGGCTTTCTTTAGCCATCAGCTGCGCCCCTGTGAGAGGAAGTACAGCACTTTCGACCGGGAGCTGCTGGGTCTCTACCTCGCCATCCGACACTTTCGTTCCCTGCTGGAAGGCCGACACTTCACTGCGTTTGTGGACCACAAGCCGTTGACTTTTGCCATGGCCAAGGTGGCTGAACCGTGGTCCGCCCACCAGCAACGTCATCTGTCCTACATTTCGGAGTTCACCACGGACTTGCAACACATTGCTGGTAAGACCAACCACGTGGCTGACTGCCTATAACAGGTTGTGGCGGGGGCAGTCCACCTGGGTTTGGATTACAACCGCATGGCGGCCACTCAGGCCACAGACCCGGACGTGCAACTCCTGAGGACCTCGACTACAGGTCTGCATATCGAGGATGTGGTTTTTGGCGATGCCGGCACCACGCTCCTGTGTGACATCTCCACAGGTAGTCCTCGGCCAGTCGTTCCCTCGGGATGGAGACGACAAGTTTTTGACGCCATCCATGGTCTCTCCCACCCAGGTTCGAAAGCGTCACAGAGACTGGTTGCAGCTAAGTTTGTTTGGCACGGCCTCAAGAAGGACGTTAGGGATTTTGCTAACATCTGTGTTGAGTGCCAACGAGTCAAAGTCCACCGCCACACTAAAGCCCCGTTAGGTTTGTTCCCGGTTCCGGAGAGACGTTTTGATCATGTAAACGTGGACCTGGTCGGTCCTCTGCCCTCCTCTCACGGTTTCACATATCTGTTCACCATGGTTGACAGGACCACCCGCTGGCCCGAGGTTGTGCCTTTGATGTCAATGGCGTCTGTCGAGATGACACGGGCATTTATTGGCACCTGGGTTGCCCATTTCGGCACTCCTTCAGACATATCCTCTGACCGAGGCGCGCAGTTCACGTCTGAGCTGTGGGACGCTGTCGCACAGAGCCTCGGAGTGAAACTCCACCGCACGACCGCATATCACCCGTAGGCTAACGGACTCTGTGAATGTTTTCATAGGTCAATGAAGGCTGCCCTGCGTGCCAGCCTCAAAGACAGCAACTGGGTCGACAAGCTCCCATGGGTGTTGCTGGGCATCAGGACTGCGCCAAAGGAGGACCTTCAGTCCTCATCCGCGGAGCTTGTTTATGGACAGCCACTGTGAGTACCAGGGGAGTTTGTCCCTAGTGCCACTGTTCCCTGGTCTGCTACTTTCCAGCGGTCTACTCTACTGGACAATGCAAGGCTTTTCGCACCTGCTCCAACTTCACGTCACGGCCTTCCTCAGTCACACATCCCTGCTGGACTTCAGACGGCTGACTACGTTTTCATTCGCCACGATGCCCACAGGGGACCGCTACGTCCGCCCTATGAGGGCCCATTCCAGGTTCTGGAGACGGGGGACAAACATTTTGTGGTGGACAGAGGCGGCAAACCGGAGCGACTTTCTATCGACCACCTCAAACCGGCTCATTTGGACGTGGCCAGGCCCATCGACCTGGCCCAGCCCCCACGCCGCGGACGGCCTCCTGTTCTGCCTCCACCCCTTGCTTCTAAACCTCCTAAACTCCATACTCCACACCCGGGTCTTGACGGGACACCGGCTGCAGTGAGGTCTCCTCAACCTCCAGTACAGCGCAGTCGTTGTGGTCGGTTGATACGCCCACCTCCCCGTTGACAGTTTGGTTCTGCAGATACGGTGAATTCTGGGGGGACGTGTGTAGTGACTGTGACATACATAATTCGCCTTTGTGTTAAATTTAGTTCTATACATTGTTGGTGATAAATGCAGTACATTGTTCTTAGCGTTTTTCCTCATAACT
Organism: Xyrauchen texanus; assembly: GCF_025860055.1. Classification (NCBI taxonomy): domain Eukaryota; kingdom Metazoa; phylum Chordata; class Actinopteri; order Cypriniformes; family Catostomidae; genus Xyrauchen; species Xyrauchen texanus. The sequence continues at coordinate 22,564,406 of NC_068323.1, read as the reverse complement.
GTTCAGGGATCGTGGTCCCTTTAAATGTTCTGTATGGGTGATGATGTAGGACGCTTGTCGGCGCCTTTTGTCTCTCTGGTGTTTTTTCTTACTAAATAAACGACACACATATTTGTGTGCTCAAAGTGTGAAGTTGTCTCTTGCAAGTTACTGCAATTTCCACACAAGCCTTTTTATATACACATAAATGTATCTTATATGTTTATAAATATTTACTGTGTGTATATATATATATAATATCTTTAAGTCTGTCAATTAAACTGTGAGGAACATCTTGTGACCTCAAAAAGTCAACAAACTCTTCTTCCATGTTGCGACCTTTTGAAAAAACGCAATAAACATCCAATCCAAAATTCTCATCCACTGTAATTCCCACCTGCTGTAACAATGTCATGAATGAAAAACAGCCAAATGTACACTGGCCAATTGTATTGAGTGAGCATAGGCAGAAATCGTGGGGGGTCAGGACCCCCCCATCTGAGGGTTGTCCCCCCCTAAAATATCATTAAAATATGTGTATTGTAAATAATATAATGATATATTCTTAAAATAATGTTTATTGTCCCCCCAACATTTTGATGAAATTTCCGCCCCTGCGAGTGAGCACTTGAACGTTTTCTGAAAATATTTTCTGAAAAAGTGTTAATATCCTTTGCTATTTTGTTTCTCAATAAACATATTTTGTTTTAAGAAATGTAAGATATTTTTACTGTTTTAAATATTTTTTTGCAGTGTACTCACTTGTTTTTCTGGCAAGGGTTGGTAGCAGCTGCAAACAGCACCTGATCACAATGTTGTCCATCCCAGCCCGGCTGACAGTGGCACACAGGCCCAACAGCAGTGTTTGGCTGGCACAATCCATGCACACAGCGTAGTTCCTGGCAGGGCTGGCACCCCGGCACCACTCCAGGTTTCATCTGTGTATGAGTGAAGTCCTGCAGCTCATTATTAATGTAGAGATTCCGTATGCAGCCTTGAAAACTGGAGCCATTGAGAGTTGGCCACTGGTTCAAAGAGGGCGGCTGGGAATTTTCAGGCATACCTGATATGAAAAAAGGGGGGGGGTGTAATATTTAACTAAACTAGTGGTGTTCAAACTGAGGGCCACATGAGTATTACAGGGGTCTGCCAATTATTATCATTTTCATTCATATTTAATAGTAAATATTAGACAATAGTAAAGCAGTGGAGGCATCCTATAGTGTGGCAAAGCTCATCGCAAAGGCTGGAAAACCTCACACAATTGGTGAGAATCAGATTTTACCTTCCGCTAAAAAAGGTTGCTGTGATGTTGTGAGAAAAAACCCTAAAACAGATAAATCTAATTTCACTTTCAGATAATACAGCTGAAAGAAGAATAAACTTAATCGCAGATGATGTAACTCAACAGCTGATTAGAAGTGTTCGAGAGAGTCGATTTTATGCCCTACAATTAGATGAATCGGATCTCCTTGCTTACGTAAGGTATGAACGTAACGGAGAATTACAAGAGTATTGCCTTTTCTGTAAGTGACTGCCAACTCAATCAACTGCAGAAGCCATATTTTATATTTTGAATTATTTATTGTATCAAATGGAATAGAATGGTCAAAATGCGTGGGCCTGAGTACAGACGGAGCCAGAGCAATGCTGGGACATCGGAATGTGCACGTGTGAAAAGGGTTGCACCACTCATGACATCCTTCCACTGAAGTTTACATCAGGAAGCACTAGCTACTAAGAAAATATCCACAGATCTCAAGTGTGTCTTGGATGAGGCAGTTAAAATAGTTCATTTCATAAAGATTAGGACTCTTCAGTCACGTTTGTTTAGAGTGCTCTGTGAAGAAATGGACAGAGACCATGTTCAGCTTCTTTTACATACTGAGGTACGAAGGCTTTCTCAAGGCAAGGTGCTGAGTCATCTTTTCGAATTACAGAACGAAGTACAGATTTATCCAAGTAAAATTCCAAGAGTGATTTTGTGAGGCTTGAACAATTGTCCTACTTTTTGGATATTTTCAATCACTGAAAAGGACTGAACTTGAGTCTTCATGGCAAATAAGTGACAGTTTTTCATGTCCAAAATCAAATCGTAGCCACAAAAAAGAAACGTATCAAACTATGAATCAAACAATGAATCATTTGAGAACTTGTTGGATTTTTTGATGGAAGAAGGCCAGAGGCTACTTGTCTCGGTTGTAAAACTGATTGAAGTGCACCTCTAAGGTCTGAAGCCGCTGCCTTTTCCTCTCTATGTTTCTCCTCACAGAGTGTTAGATGCGGCTGGAGCCATCTAGCTATAACATACATCGGGGAAGGTGTTCTTTTCCAGTCCTATTCTTTCAGGCAACATGTGATCCTACCTAGCGAGGGAGGAGTTGCTACAAACACCAGAGACCGGGATTGCCCAAGGGAGACGCGGGTCCGCTGGCAGGGGAGTAAAAGTGCACGTGTTCACCTCAGTGGAGGGGAAAGGTGCTAGCACAAGTGGTACACCCGGTCAGTCATCCCATGTTACCGAGTTCTACATGCTCGGACCTGACAAAATAACGAAACCGAATCAACTCGGAGATTGTAGAATCTCGCAAAGGTATTGGGTGTTGCCCAGCCCGCTGCTCTACAGATGTCTGTTAGAGAGGTTCCATTGGCCAGTGCCCACGAGGATGCCACACTTCTTGTAGAGTTTGCTCGAACCCGCAAGGGGGCGGGCACGGCCTTGGTCTGATAGGCCAATGCGATGGCAATGACTACCCAGTGGGAAAGCCTATGTTTGGAGACATTGTTCCCTTTCCGTTGTCCGCCAAAGCAAACAAAGAGCTGCTCAGAGAGTCTAAAGCTCTGTCCAAAATAGGTATAGGCTGGGTCTGCCTCCTCCCAGGGCAGCGCTTGCAGGTTCACTATGTGGTCCCTGAAAGGGGTCGTAGGAGCCTTGGGCACATAGCCCAGTCGAGATCTTAGGATGACATGAGCATCTGCCGGACCGGCACTTGGCTCGACCGTTTCTAGAGGTTCAAAGGGGGTTCTCTGGAGACCCGTAAGGACCATGGAGAGATCCCATGAGGGGAACAGGCATGGCCTGAGAGGTTTCAACCTCCGGGCGCCTCTTAGAAACCTGATAATCAGGTTGTGTTTTCCTAGGGACTTATCGTCCACTGCAACATGGTGGGCCACTATAGCTGCAACATATACCTTTAAGGTGGAGGGGGACAGCCGCCCTCCAGCTTTCCCTGTAGGACTGAGAGCACTGACCCGACAGTGCAAATCTGCGGGTCTTCAGATCGGGAAGAACACCAATTGGCGAACAGGTGCCACTTGAGGGCATAAAGCCGTCTATGATGGCGTCTATGACAGCTGGTGGTAGACCATTCAGATCTTATGCATTCTGTCCAGGGGCCATACATAGAGGTTCCAGAGGTCTGGATGCGGATGTCAGAGGGTGCTCCATCCCTGAGAAAGAAGGTCTTTCCTCAGGGGGATTTGCCAGGGAGGTGCTGTCGTGATGAACCATGTCCGGGTGGGCCAGTAAGGGGCCACTAGAGTGATTTATTCCCTGTACCCCCTGACCTTGCACAGCACCTGTGCAAGTAGGCTCACTGGGGGAAATGCATACTTGTGCAGCCCCCGGGGCCAGCTGTGTGCCAACTCATCTGTCCTGAGGTGACTTGCCACCGACCTGAGGGAGTACCAGAGATGGCAATGGGAGTTCTCTTGGGAAGCAAACAGGTCTACCTGTGCTTTGCCATAATGGTCCCAGATCAGATGAACCACCTGAGGGTGGAGCCTCCACTCTCCGTTGAGTAGAGCCTGTCGTGACCTCAGTTGGTGCTGACTCCAAAGGAGGAGATGGCGGGCGAGTTGTGACATATGACGAGAGCATACGCCGCCATGGCGATTTATGTCCACTATCGTCGCGATGCAGTCTGAAAAGAATCAAGATGTTCTTGCCTCAGATCATCAGTGGGAGAAACCTCCACAGGGCAAGAAATACAGCCAGCAACTCTAGGCAGTTGATGTGCCAACATAGCCGTGGGCCCGACTAGGAACTGGCGGCTACGTGCCCGTTGCAGACGGCGCCCCAACCCTGTTTGGAGGCATCTGTGGTGATCACAATGCGTCTGGACACCTGCTGCAGGGGGACTTATGTCTGCAGGAAACAGAGGTCTGTCCAGGGGTTGAATAACTGACGGCAGAGGGGGGTGAAGATCACACCATACGTGCTGCGGCGCCATGCCCATCTCTCGACTCGAGTCTGAAGCCAGTGCTGGAGCGCTCTCATATGCATCAACCCTACCTCGAGCGCGGCTGAGGATGCCATATACTCCAGGAGCCTCTGGAACTGTTTTAGGGGTGCCTATTTTGAACGTCGAGAGGCAATTCAGCACTGACTGCATGCACTCGTTTGTGAGGTGAATACCAGTGAGACTGAGTCTAACTCCATGCCGAGAAAAAAGATGCTCTGAATCACACTGATCACACAACCGCTCGGCTCCAAAGAAAGAATCTGACTGAACAGAGGTTCATTTTGAACAACGTTGAGTGAGTGGCAGAAGGTTAACAAAACACAGAAATAAGATTGCTTGCAACTTTCCTCTCTTCAGCCTGACATACGCCTCTTGATATCAGCGAAACAACAACAGGCATCACATTAGGTAAGTCACAAAGATTCTAGGTTGTGTGGCTTCATTGTTTTGTTAGTATAAATGTGTATGTTTAGGGACATTTTTTCCTGTTTATGCATTTTGTTTATTGTTTCATGAATTGTTGCAAATTACAAACAGTCAGGTCTGTGAAATCTTGCAGTGGGCCATGGAAGCTTATGTTTGGTTGGGTGGGCTGCGGGTTGTGAAAAGTTGGGAATCACTGAACTAAAAAATAAATTAAATTTTACTGTACAATACTGTAAAAAAAACATTTTTGGGGGGGAAGTAAAAAGCATGAATTGTGATATAATTTATGGTGAAATATATTCAACAAGACAATACATGTACAGTATATTTCACTGTAAATTACTGTAAACAATTTGCATTTGCATGTAAAATATATGCATTACAATATAATATATGTTAAAATATACATTATATTCAACAAGACATTACAATTTAATTAAAAACAATGCAAGAAAAATTGGGGAGTGAAAATTATGGATTAACAGAATTGATGCTAAAATATGTTATTCAATAAAACAATGATTTTACAATAAAATATTGTAAATAATTATATATATAATATATTTTTTAAATATTATTTAATTATGTATTTTTAAATATGGTTAAAATTGAAGCAACAAATAAAAGTCACCTTATAATGTATGGTGAAAAACAGTTCAATTACCTTCATACAAGTCCTTTTGTGGTATCACATTGGATTACATTTAATTTTTTTATTTAAATACATTATGGTGTTTTATTTTACATTTTATTTTGTTTAGTTGGGATTCTTTAAGTGTTACGTTGTTATGATGTTTAGTGTGTTGGTCCATATATGTTTTTTGTTTAATTTCTGGCAACCACAGCTGCCATTTTTTTTTTTTTTTTTGTACATTGTATTTGACAGGAGGACAATACATGGTGTTGAGTGCACATCTTACCCCCTACATATAGTGGGGCATCTCCGGCAATGGGCTGGACGTGTCCCTGGCTGTCCATGGTCATGGGAAGACCTCCATCAATGGAGAGGTTGAGCATCTGGTCATAAGTAACCAACTCAACAGTATGAAACTGCCCATCATTCACTATTTCAGAGCTGCGGAAATTGAGAAATGAGCCAGTGAATTCCAGCAGATTTGATTACATGCTAAACGATGAGTCAAGTATGATCTTCATTGCAAGCACCTGTAAATGGCACTGCCTGGCTGGTTTCCTGAATCATAGGTCACTTTGACGTGTCCTTCATGCAGCTCTACGGCGATGTGGTTATTGATTCCATTGTACAGAAGAATCCCATTGTCCTCAGCTGTGGAGACCTGCCATAACATTTATGAATCAGCACAGTAAAGCCTTTTCACACCCACTACACTAAGGTATAAATACCTTCTTTTTTTTTAATCAAAACTATTCAGATTGGGTCCAACACTTGCTTTGCAATCATAAACAGACAGTTGGGAACTGTGCCATTTGGCAGAAAAATTGTTTATTCAGATTATTATTACTAATAAATGTAACTGTGACTCCAGCCAGGTCTCCTAAGCAACCAAATTGGCCTGGTTGCTAGGGAGGGTAGAGTCACATGGGGTAACCTCCTCGTGGTCGCTATAATGTGGTTCCTTCACTCGATGGGGCACGTGGTGAGTTGTGCGTAGATGCCGCGGAGAATAGCGTGAAGCCTCCACAAGCGCTCTGTCTCCACGGTAACATGCTCAACAAGCCACAAGATAAGATCCTCCGCCACCCGGATTGAGGCGAGTCACTACGCCACCACGAGGACTTAGAGCGCATTGGGAATTCCAAATTGAAAAGGGGAGAAAAAAAAATGAAACTAATAATAATAATAAATTTAATTGAGCATTGAACATTAGTGTCTTTTATTATATTGCTCTATCATATGAGTTAGAAAAGGTTGCATTTTAAACATTTATTATTCATATCTTAATGCTAAAATTAATAGGTTATTAATATCATCTAATGTTTCTAGAAATGCTCCATATTTTGTGTGCATTGTATACAGTATGTTGTGTGTAATTGTATTTTTAAAAACTGCACTTACAGCACACACACACATATATGTATATATACATATATATATTATTTATGATCCATTTTAATTCTGCTACCTTTAATTTTTATTTAAATTACAGTAGGGTGTCTTGTTCAATTCAAATTTTGGATCTGGAATTCAAGTGCTGTTCTCAATTGAATTCTTAAAGAAATATTCCGGGTTCAAAGTTAAGTTAAGCTCAATCGACAGAATTGTTGACATAATGTTTATTACAAAAAAAACAACAGCATTGTTTACTTTTATAAACTAATGCATGTTTTTTAGTGCCAAAACTTTGTACATGGTTTGAATAGGATTCTATAAATCTGAAAAATGTCATTTGAGGATGTCTGGTTTCAAACGTACCTGTAGAGTAATGTTGGTCTGGGGCCAGTTTTTAACATCACTGAGCAGCAGGTACGAATCTCTATCAATGAATTTGACACTGAGGAGCTTTTCACAGTGTGGTCCTCCAAACCCAGAGAGACACTGACAAACTGCACCAGCGTCACTCTCCACACAGGGGGCGCCATTCTCACAGTGCACCATCTCACAGCCAGATGGAGAAAGAGACACCTCACATAATCGACCACTGCAACACAACAGGACGATATGAAATGCAAATAGCATTTTATAATATAGATTCAGATATGTTTAATGGTGTATGTTGACCCACCTGTAATCTTGTGGGCAAACGCAGGTATATCCAGCAACGTGATCAACACACTGTGCACCATTCTGGCAATAATGTCCCTCGCATTCATTATAGTCAACACTGCAGTCATCACCCACAAAACCAGGCGGACAGATACATCTAAAAACAAGCACACAATATTAGTCTTTAGGGTTGCTATTGAAATATCTATCACTTTCTATAATATTATTTATTTTTTCTTTCTCTTTTTGAATGACGTATTTAATTGACTGTGTCGTTTCTTGTACAAACAGCACTGTGATAGTACCATGGTAAATTGATGGCCTCTAAATCCAAAGCAGCTTTAAAGAGTTTCATGTCTTTTCTTTGCCTGTATTTTTGTATTGCATTCTTAATAACCTAACAACAGCTGAAAGAAATGGCTAGAATTAATCTGACATGTTTTTTAAAATTGCATTTACATTTAATAATTTTTAGATGGTACTCCAAGGTATCTCAAATGGTGTAATCATTGTATGTAGGGCCGTTTCTAAGCATACCTCCGGATCATTACATTTTCCCTTCCCACTCGGGCCACAAGGGGGCCCCCTATCCCTGTCTAATTGAGCCAGAATGGATGTTTGAGACTTAATCGTAGCTTGTAGTATATTTTAAAAAAAAAATAAACATTGCTTTGTGGGGTCTCCTGGTGACTTGGGGTCCTAAGCAGCTGCTAATACCTCTTAAAGCTAGAAACGACCCTGATTGTCTGTCCAAAAGCAAATATGGTGTTCCTATGGTAGCATGTCCAAAAAATTATGGAAAAACCATTGTTTGTTTTTAGTACTGTTAAATGACCTTAACCTGTCTACATTAAACAACATTTTTCAACCCATTACAAATGAGACTATTCAATGATAAAATATTTGAAGGGCGGGATTCTGATACTGAGGTTGAGGTACATGTAGGTTAAGCAGTATGGGTTATTGTTAGAGTCCTATCCTTACTTGCACGTAATACATTATTTAAGGACCCGAAAGCAGTTGCAGAACACAGATGATCGCTTCACGCTCATTTCACGCCAACACCCCCCTCCCCCCACGTCCACTTGGAACTCTGCGTAGGGCATCAATTTGGCCAGCGCCGGCCCTGCTATTTACTTTACTGTTTAGTTACCTTTTAAAACAATTTTCAAATAAAGGTTTTTGTTTTTACTCTCAACAATTTCAAAATAATGTATAGATTTTCTGTTAATATGAGAATATGTGTAACTCAAGTAATGTACTTAAAAGTAATTAGCTTCATTGAAAGTCAGTAACTAATCTGATTACAAGTATGTACATTGTAATGAATTACACTACTTTTTGATTTAAAGGCTTGAGTAATTAGATTACAGTGACTAATTTCTTTGTAATCAGATTACATCCAACACTATCCAAGAGTATTGCATCGCTACACTTACTTAGGTCCTGTGACAGTTGGTATACAAGTGGAGCCGTGATAACAGGGATTTTGACCAGGATAACACAGATCTTCCTCATATTCTTCACACCTCTTGCCTGTAACATTCATTTACACTTAATTTATCAATCATATCACTCTTGATAAGTTAGTGTACCTTGAGTGATTAATTGTACTATTTACCTGAGAAGTGGTGAGGACAGACACATGTGTAGTTTCCCACTCCATCCACACAGATGGTGCCATTTTCACACTTGTTATCCACACAGTCATCAACATCCATCTCGCAGAACTGACCGTCATATCCCAGTGGACACATACAGCTGTGCAGGGTTCAAGCAATTTGCAAAGTTCAGTTCTTCATATCGCCTCTTCTCTGTTCTTTCTGTATATTATTAGCAGAATAACAAGCCATGTGTTCTCACCTGAAGCCTTTTCTAGCCTCTTTGCTGTAACAAGTTCCTCCATTTACACATGGATTTCCCTCACAGGCGTTAACAAGTACCTCACAGTTTTTCCCCTACAAAAACACCAGCGTATAGTGGAAAGATTAGAGATGATACATAGCTCTATATTTAAATATAATTAGAGAGTAAAACTACAAAATTGGACAGTGAATAATTTTTTATGTTTTAAAATAATGTAACACGTTCAAGACAAGTCAAAGTCTACCGACAACAGATGAGAATTTTTACCGTAGACGAGAGTTTTGACCAGTCCTCAGTTTTAAAATGTGTGCAGTAATGCATTTACAATGGTCAGTGGGGCAAGGCATTCTGGAGGGATTCAACCGAAATGTTAGTGTTGGGTTCGAGTCCACCTTAGTCAAACCCGAGTCTTTAAACATTCGAGTACGAGTTGAGTCCAAAAGTGGCCGAGTCAGACTCAAGACCGAGTCCATAATAGACCGAGTCGAGTCTGAATGAATCTGTTCATGAATCTGAATTAAAATAGTAACAGTAAACACAACATCAATATTTTAAGCTTATTTTAAACTTCACCATTTGACAATATAAATGTAATAAAAACACCTCTGTTGCTTTTCATATCAACATTTTATGATTAGTATTCTGCTGAACAGACTTCAAAGTGGTTTCAGAATGAAAGCATATGCTTTAGGTGTATGAAGACAAAACTGTCCTTCAACACAATTCTTCTGTTGACATTTCAATTATATGTTGCTTTCCCCTCCACTCAAACATAGACTAAAGTAAGTGAAAGCTGCATTAGTCATTACAACCAAGTTGACTGCAAATGCTACATCCAAAAACACTGGAAAAGCCCACTGATAATACTAGGGCTGTCGTCACGGACATGATTTTCTAGTTAATTTGCAGGAAACCGCACAGTGCAGGGAAGTTCTGTGTGCTGCTCGTGTACCTAAATCAGGATGTGTCCATGTGCGTCTCGCAAAAGCTGCTGCAGAAGATAAAAATAATATATAATCATTTATATTTGCTTGAGCAGCAGCCATGTTGGTCTGCAATCAGTTTTTGTTAAAACCCATAAATTAATTAATTAAATTAATTAGGGGTGGGAATCTTTAGGTACCTCGCGATTTGATTGGTTTCGATTCCACCATAATCATGTAATTCTGTCGCACATTGCCAAATTCTGTATAAAGATTCTGCATAAAAGTAATACTAAAATATAATAAAACAAAGCATGTATAAAAACCTAGTATCAGAGGTGGCTCTGAGGCTTTTTAAGAAGAAGAAGAAGAAGAAGAAGAATTTATTCACATACACATACATATATTCATATGCACTTGAGATAAAACTTTCTTTCTGTGTAAATAGCCTTGGCAATGTTTCAGTACACGAATACAAGACGTTTGAGAAATTTACCACTTCAGTGCGGTCGATAAGTTGGGGAGGACCTCTTGGACGTTTCCCCAGCCGATCGCAACCCCTTTAAGCGTTTTGCCACTTAAATACATCTTCATTTGGGCCTTTTTACTGCTTCAATTCGGAATGATAAGGGTGATAACCAGAGGTGTAGTGGTAAAAAAAGAGGTGGGTAAATTATAAATTCTGGTGGACCATGACGTGGTCACCCGGTAAGGTGGGCCACTGCCTACCGGTGTATGTGTATCCTGATGACATCGCTATAGGCTATCATTTGATGGTACTACCAAGGGTATCACTGGTTGTTCCCTCATCATAGGTCACACAATCACTATTCAATTCATACATTAATCTAAGTTCTTGTTAAAGAGACCCAAGAAGGAATAATATGGTTGAAATCTATAAAGTTTACTAAATGACAAAACAGAGAGAACAAAAATATTTAAGAGAGATAGAGAGGAGGCTTATATCCAGGGCTTCCAATGCAATGCACTTGTACATAATGATTAGGGATTTGGGATTATTTTCATAGTTGATTAATCTGTTGAATATTTTCTCGATTAATCAATTAGTTGTTTGGTCTATAATATGTCAGAACAATGTGGATCAGTGTTTCCCAAAAGCCCAGGAGGATGACGTCCTCAAATGTCTCGTTTTGTCCACAACTCAAAGATATTCAGTTTACTGTCACAGAGGAGAGAAGACACTAGAACATATTCACATTTAACAAGCTGGAATCAAAGAATTTTTTACTTTTGTCTTAAAAAATGACTCAACCCGACTAATTGATTATCAAAATAGATTAGATAGTAAAATAGTGCAGATTAACGACAGAAGAATGAATCTGGTGCCACATATTTTAATTTTAAGAAAACTTCGTTTCTGTAATTAACAGAAGAAAGACAATAGAAGTTCCATTTTGAACACAAAATAATATACAGTGTGACATGAATCTAATTATCTATTAATCTAACCAAATTAACCTCAAAAACATGAAGTTTAGTACTGTTTTCCAAGCTCACTCACTTTGGGATTGTAGCCGAGGCCGTTTGCTGGCCTCAGGAGGTGGAGGACTGCTGTTTTGACGGCGCTTAAAAAATTGCCGGATATCCATTTTTACATGAGACGTTTGGGCTAGTGAGTGACGGATGAATCTTGATGCAGTCTGCTGCTTCCTGCTGATTGGTCAACACTGACAGTAATGCAGCCAGGGTTTCCCATACGTTCATTTATTTGTGGCGGCCCGCCACAATATCAACGCTGACCACCACACATTGATTTTCGATTTATTTTTTATTTTTTACTAAGCCTATTTAAAATCGTATTTGATTGCAGAGAGCCGTAGTGCATTCGCGCAGCACTAGGCTACCTCTCGCTCGTCCCTCTCTCTCTCTCTCTCTCTCTCTCTCTCTCACCCATACCTCTCGCGCTCTCTCTCCGTCATGGAACACCGCTGCATAAATCTGTCCAACACAGCACTGTCAGTTATTACTTATTAGCCAGCATGCAAGGAGCCTAGCTAATAAGGAGAGCTATGTTATTGTTAGAATACAGCTGGATTTTTGAGGTCAGCACGCTGTATATAGCTGGTAGTAGTCAATATCGATGCACGCGCATGGGAAACACTGGCAGCAGCGCATTATGAAAGACTTCGTCTTAGGTTTAACAACCTATGAAACTAATAATGAACAATATGAAACTAAAACGACATAAGCTTAATTTAAAATGGCTTAGGAACTATCTATTTAGAGGTGGATAAACGCAATTTAGAGGTGGATAAACCCACTTTGGAGGTGGGTAAACGCTATTTCCGAATTTTGGGAGGTGCGTTTAGCCTCCACTACATCCCTGGTGATAACCCTGGTATGATTACCCCTCGAGTGTTTCGCCACCTAACCGCATTCTTCCTAGAGCATTTCGCCGCTTGAATACACAACAAGGCATTTTCATTTTGGATTACAATATGGGATGCTTCAGCATTCTTCTGCTTCAATAAAGGATGATACGGGGATGGTGAAGACCCCTCAAGTGCTTCACTGTCTGGCCACCACCCTTTCGAGTTTGTAGTCACTTAAATATGTCACAATAGGCATCTTCATATCAGGCAAAGTTTAGAATGCGAATATAGGAAGCTTGAGCATTTTGCTGCTTCAGTGTGGTCGATAAGTTGGGGAGGACCTCTCGAGTGTTTTGCCGGCCGATTACTACCCCTTTAAGCATGCTGCCGCTTAAATACTCAAAAATATGCGTCTTTGTTTAGGCCAAAATACGGGACGAGAATACGACACTTCAGCATTTTGCTGCTTCAATATGAAATGATAAGTGGGTGGGACCCCTTGAGTGTTTCACTACACAACCACCTTCTTCCTTGAGCATTTTGCTGCATAAATACACAACAAGGCATCTTCATTTTGGCCAAAATGCAGAATGAGAATATGGGACGCTTTAGCATTATGCAGCTTCAATACAGGATGATACTGGGATGGGTGGGACGCCTCGAGCATTTCACCATCCAATCACCTCCCCCTTCGATTGTTTTGTCGCATAAATATGCAACAACAGGCATCTTCATTTTGGCCAAATTATGGGATGAATATATTGGACACTTCAGCATTTTGCTGCTTCAATAAATAATGATACGGATGGGTGGGGACCCCTCGAGGGTTTCACCATCCGACCACCACCCCCTTTGAGCATTTTTTTAATCATTTGCTTAAATATGTGACAATAGGCGTCTTTTTTCAGGAAAAGTTTAAATTGCGAATACTGGCAACAATACGGCATAATCCAGGGTTGGGGGTTGAACTTGAGCGTTTTTACCATCCGACTGCTTCCCCCTTCAGCGTTTCACTGTGTAAATTCAATAGGTGTGTTAATTTCAGCCAAAATAGGGAATGCAAATACAGGACATGTGAGTGTTTTGCTGCTTCAATATGTGAAATAAAGGGTGTGAGGAGACTTGGAGTGATTTGCAGTCCAACTGGGGTTGGGAAGAGAGGGGATGGCTATAACCCCCTTGAGCATTGCGTTGCTTAAAAACGAGTCAACAGGCATCTTCATTTCAGCCAAAATAAGAAATGTCCTAGCTGGAACCTGGGTATCTCAGTGAGTATTGATGCTGACTACCACCTGGAGTTCGCTAGTTCAAATCCCAGGATGTGCTGAGTGACTCCAGCCAGTTCTCCTAAGCAAACAAAATTGGCCGGGTTGCTAGGGATGGTAGAGTGACATGGGGTCACCTCCTCGTGGTCGCTATAATGTGGTTCGTTCTTGGTGGGGAGTGTGGTGAGTTGAGCGTGGATACCGCGGTGGATGGTGTGAAGTCACCACACGCACTAGGTCTCCGTGGCAATGCGCTCAACATGCCACTTGTTAAGATGCGCAGGTTGACGGACTCAGATGCGGAGGCAGCTCTTATTCGTCCTACGCCACCCGGATTGAAGTGTCACTACGCCACCACAAGGACTTAGAGCACATTGGGCATTCCAAATTAGGTACCTTCAGTATCCCTTCAGTATCCTTGACCGATACTATTCCATTGTGAGTGCATTACTGTAAACACGATTTTTGTAATTTTTTTACAAACTGAGGATTTACCATTTCAATGAATAGAACCCAGAAAATTGCTTTTGTAAAAAGTATCATAAGTGTTTAATTAGGACCTTGTAACCCTGTAGACAGATGCACTTGTACAGATGTATGGGGTCATTGTTGCATCTGCCCTCATTCTGACAGGGGTTTGAAGAACATGGGCTGCACTTCCCAGATACAGAGGGATCCACTGGACCTGAAGGAGATCATACATGGCAAGTACATAACCTCCATTTAATAACAATTTGCACACAGGAAATGCCCTATATTTCTTCTTTATTCTGCTTTTTCACCTACCTGCACATTGAAAGTTGTTGCCAGGTGTTGTGAGCAGTAGTTTGCCCTCCATGCCCTGTGGCCCTGCACAACGGGCGATACCGGGTTCCTTATAACCAGTTTTTACCCAGTCAGAGAGCCAACGCAGGCGACAGTCACAGTACAGTGGGTTTGCACCAATGGCCCTTGATAATACAAAAACATTGTGGAAAAATATATAGGCTACTACAGCTATGGTGTACATGTTCATGTATGTAGTTAGAGAGAGAGTACCGTGACCAGTGTAAGATTGTGTTTTTATACATGTGGGAATGTATCTGTGTACAGGTGTGACTCACAGGTGTGATAAAGATACAGCATCTCTGAAGGCTTCTTGGTGTAATTCAGAAATATTGTTGCCATGGAGAGATCTGCGTAAATTGACAACAGTGAGGTGAAAAGATGTGGGTTGAGTTGAGGTTAAAAGATGAACTTTTATATGTTTGTTAAATACAGCACTTTACTTTTTTAATCATAAAACACAGACTTGTGTAATAAATGTTCAAGTAGAAGTGTTTAAAGATATGTACGATAAACTATTTTTAATAATGTTAAAATTAGATGGTGGAGATACGGTTTAAACAAAACAGAAATGGAGAAATGAAGTATGATTAACTCACAGCAGTCGAAGAGAAGACAGTCCTCCAAACACACGAGGAGGGATACAGCGCAGAGCGTTATAACTGAGGATGCTGTAATGAAACAGACAGACACCTCAGACACTGACATCATCAATAGAAAACAGTAGTTATTGATGTGTGTGTGCATGCGTGCATGTGTGTGTGTGTGTGTGTGTGTGTGTGTGTGTGTATGTGTGAGCGTGTATTTATCACTTTGTGGGGACCAAATGTCCCCATAAGGATAGTAAAACCCGAAATTTTTGACCTTGTGGGGACATTTTGTCAGTCCCCATGAGGAAAACAGCTTATAAATCATACTAAATTATGTTTTCTGAAAATCTAAAAATGCAGAAAGTTTTCTGTAAGGTTTAGGTTTAGGGATAGGGTTAGGGTCATGGGATAGAATATATAGTTTGTACAGTATAAAAACAATTATGTCTATGGAAAGTCCCCATAAAACATGGAAACACAACATGTGTGTGTGTGTGTGTGTGTGTGTGTGTGTGTGTGTGTGTGTGTGTGTGTGTGTGTGTGTGTGTGTGTGTGTGTGTGTGTGTGTGTGTGTGTGTGTGACTTACAGTGTTGTGAGTTGACTCATGTTGGCAAAAGACGAGTTGGACAAGGAGCTGATTTTGTTGTTGCTCAAGTCCCTGAAATGTTTAAAATGCATGAAAATATTTTAACTTACGCATGTAACAGATTCAAGCTAAATTTAGAATTGGCAATGCCCTACAGGAAAGTAAACTTGAATTTCAATTGGAATGATAGGAAGCTGAATTCCCTGATTTGCAGTTCAAAGAATTTTATTTATATAGCTGTTTTTTTCCTTGATTGGTAGTTATTTATTTTTTATTCATTTTTACTTATTAGGCATCATTTCTCTAATATTAATGTTATTTTATGTAATATTTCTGTAATATCTGACCAATTAATATTAACACAGAAGTCCAAATATGTCTCATAATTGTCAATTGTCTATATAGATTATGTTTAAGAAGATTTTTAAATTCTGTCAATTTATAAGAGTCCTATGACAGTTTCATCTTTTCAAAATCAAATCAAACTGCATCAAACCAAATGTATTATTAAAGGGACAGTTCACCCAAAAATGAAACTTCTCTCATCATTACTCACTCTCATGCCATCCCAGATGTGTATGACTTTCTTTCTTCTGCAGAACACAAATTAAGGTTTTTAAGAAGAATATTTCAATTGTAGGTCCATACAATGCAAGTGAATGGTGATCAGACCTTTGTAGCTCCAAAAATCGCATAAAGGAAACATTGCAGTAATCCATAAGACACCAGGGTTTAAATCCATATATTCAGAAGTGATATGATAAGTGTGATTGAGAAAGAGATCAATATTTATGTCCTTTTTAAAACTAAATCTCCACTTTAACTTTTACATCTGAAAGTGAAAGTGGAGATTTAGAGTAAGAAAAGGACGTAAATATTGATCTTTTTTCTCACCTAGTATATTGCTTCTGAATATACAGATTTAAATACAGGAGACATATGGATAAACTTTGATGTTTCCTTTATGTGATTTTAGAGCTTTAAAGGTCTGATCACCATTCACTTGCATTGTATGGACCTAAAGAGGTAAGATACTTTTCTATTTTTCTTCAGATGTGTTCTGGTGAAGAAAGAAAGTCATACACATCTGGGATGGCATGAGTGTGAGTAAATAATGAGAGAATTTTCATTTTGGGTTGAACTATCCATTTAAAAAATAAACTTAACAAAAGTAAAAAGTAAAGTTAGTTCAGAGAAAATCTCTAGCATAATTTGTTCGCAAATATCACTTGCTTTAATATTTTGCTATCTAATGCAATGTAATACATATATTTTGAAATGTGTCCTAAGAGTCCCCATACTTTTTGGGGCCACTGTATGTGATAGGACACCTTTGCATTGTGTTGAATATAGAGGCTCTTGAATGTACATATTGTACATTAGACAGCCTGTCTCCAATGGCTAAATATGGAACTGCAGGAGGATGGCTGAAGTGATTAGAGTTCAAGATTTTAATCATAATACACTCACACAAGCTGCAGGTGTTTAAAAGTCGAGAGCTCTTTGGGCAAGGCAACAAACTGATTCCCATCCAGGTATCTAAGGAGACAGGAAGAGCGTTGAGTTCATGAGACACTGAAATACAGCCAGACGGGAATCCCGAAGCATTTACATAAACACCAGCCTACCGCCCACCCTCTGAATATGACTCACAGTTCAGTGACATTGTGTGGGATGCCTTGGGGTAGGCCAAACAAGTGTTTGTTGCTGCAACGCACCACGGTATCCAGACAAGTGCACTCCTCCGGACACTCTGGCTTGGGCGCACAGCTAGTGTCATCTTCCAAGATAACTGAAAGTAAAGCGAAAGACTCAAATAAAAGTCGACACTGCTGCTACTGAATCTATAGTGCTACACCAAACATATATAAAAAAGGCTACATACTGCAATATAATGCAAAGAAAACTCTGTTACCCTTTTTCTCAACAATGGTAAATGGTCTGCACTTATATAGTGCTTTTTTAACCTTAGCGGTTCCAAAACACTTTACACTGCCTCTCCTTCACCCATTCATACACCAATGACGGCAGAGCTGCCATGCAAGGCGCTAGCCTGCCATTGGGAGCAACTTGGGGTTCAGTGTCTTGCCCAAGGACACTTCGGCATGTGGAGTCATGTGGGCCAGGAATTGAACCACCAACCCTGCGATTAGAGGCTGACCCACTCTACCAACTGAGCCACAGCCGACTTGTTCCATTACTACACTCAAAAATAAACATGCAACCAGTGTTGTCCATTTCTGGCCTAACTTTTATGTTTTGTTACTTTGATGCCTTACTCAATTTTTTATTTTAATAATAAAAAAAAAACATTAAACTATTAATTTACTATGAATTTTAAAAAAGCATGCAGGTTCCAGTAATGTTTGCATTGGCACGTTTTTTACCCTTGTCACAGAGGAAGTCTGGCTTTGCCACATCCTGCAGTGGGATCTCTCTAAGGAAGGCAGGATTCTGACAGCGTGGATTTCCTGTTACAATCTGCCGAGAACGAAGCCATTCTCCCAACCAAGACAGACGACAATCGCAATTAAAGGGGTTTGCCAGCAAGTTTCTGAAAAAGATTAAATTGATGAAAAGAGGGAGCATAAAGAGAAAAACCTAACAGCTCAAATCAGTCTTCTGAACTATAACTAAAACTGAAAAAATAAGCATTTTAATTAACTGAAATAAAAACTAAATTAGAAAAACTGAAACTAAACAAAAATCCATTGCTACAAAACTAGCTAAAATGAAATAAACATGACCATAAATACATGGGTAGCTCCAGCGAGTATTGACACTGACTATCACCTCTGGAGTCGCAAGTTTGAATCCAGGGTGTGCTGAGTGACTCCAGCCAGGTCTCCTAAGCAACCAAATCGGCCCGGTTGCTAGGGAGAGTAGAGTCACATGGGGTAACCTCCTCGTGGTCGTGATTAGTGGTTCTTGCTCTCAGTGGGAGGTGTGGTAAGTTGTTTTACTTAGGTAAAATATGGGATTGACAACCGCATTCTACAACCGAGGCTCATGCTACTCTCCACGATCCACGCACAACTTACCACACGCCCCACTGAGAGCAAGAACCACTAATCACGACCACGAGGAGGTTACCCCATGTGACTTTACCCTCCCTAGCAACCGGGCCAATTTTGTTGCTTAGGTGACCTGGCTGGAGTCACTCAGCACACCCTGGATTCAAACTTGCGACTCCAGAGGTGATAGTCAGTGTCAATACTCGCTGAGCTACCCAGGCCCTTCGCTGTAAGTGATTTTAGCATTCTGAAGCTTGCACATGACTGAGCCGTTGA